>NC_067285.1:20046240-21246240 GCF_020740795.1 Apus apus | reverse complement strand
TTTAGATGCCACCTAGGAAAAAATTGTTTCAGATGTAGTTAGAAATAAATTACAGCTACAATAATGAGAGTTCAGCAGAACCTTGAGGGGAAAAAAGAAATCCTCAAGTTAGAAAAGTCTGGATTCTAACATGTTTGTCTTTAGTTTGGCTGACTTTAGCATTTCAGAGGGAGCAAGGGTAAATTGTAAAGCAAAACAATCTGAGAATGTATTGCATGTATTTATAGCTTTTCAGCATCTTAATGGGATCCAGGTTGAGCTCCATGCTTAACTCTAGTTCTGTACTACAGAAAACACAGAGCATATAAAATTCCCACCATTACTGTATGATGAGTGCCATACTAATAAAACCACACAGTTGCATCTAGCTTTGAAAAATGATGCAGGCATGTAAAAAAGACTGCAGTATCAGCCACATCTGATACTTCCAGCCTTGCATTAAGTTTCATTGGAATTTTCAGTCCATTCAGTCATGAGCTGAAGGAGGAACAAAGTCCTGTGGCTGAAGGATAGGGGGTCAAAGTCAAGATAGAGGGTCCTTTATCCTCAGAAAAATATTTACTTGGTGTCATATGGGAGCTGGGCTACTTGAGTAAAGCATTCCAAGCTATTCCTGAGGGCAATGGCCACTGAAGTTTGTTCAGCATCTTTGTAAATCCTTGGATATAGGCCTGTGGACTATTTGGTAGAGACTGTGGTAAAGCCTGGTTCAGAGATCACCTCTGACTCTGTATATAAAGACCCTCCTATTTATGTATGAACTACTGATACTTTCTAAAAAATTATTTGCTGAGGTAGGTAGGAAAATAAGCCAAAAACAGATGTCACGAGACATTAAAAAAAAAAAAATTAAAAAAATCTTAAACTTCCGTCTTGGAATTCTTACCAGAAAACTGTAAAGTCATCCTCAGGTATATATAGATTAAAAGAGACCATAATCTCTAGAAAATACCATATGTGAACTGACAGCTACTATTTACACATACACAGAGCACAGTAAGAAAGGCTGTTCACAGAATACAAATACATCAGCACAGCAACACGTTCAGAGCCATACTTACAGGATAACCAGGGAAAGCAGGGTAGCCGCCAGAAGGGGGGTAACCTGGGTATGACATTCTGGGTTAAAAAAAAAAAAAAAGATATTTTCACTATCGAGGCACTATATATGAGTTTGTAGTAGTTATTTGCTTGCTAGCTGCCTGTTAAATCACTTGAGCAATATTTAGCAGGTTTAGAATTGCTCCAGAGTACCTGCCAGCTGTTAAACCCACAAAACCTTTCCTTTTTTTCCTACATGTGACCACAGCAAGCAGGATTCAGAATCACAGAGAAGCATCTTCCACTTCGTGATTGACTACCACTCCTATTTTGGGTCAGGCAGACACTGAAGAACGGCAAGTGGCCTGAATCTCCAAAAAGAACTCTGAAATGCAGGATTCCTGCATTCCTGGAAACCTCCAGTTTCCAGCAGGAGGAGGCTGAGCCCTTTGCCAGAACAGAAACAGAGGGGTCAGGCTAGAGCAGGGCCCCAGTCCTGCCCTGCACCAAGTGCCTTTCTCCTGTCTCTCCTCAGCTTACAAGGGTTATTTCTCTGAGTACAGCAGTACCCAATCTATCCTGTGAAAAATGATAATTTGATAGAAACGTGTAATCCCCCAGCATTATTTAATTTGTATTGAAGATCTCTATTTCCTGACAGTAACTTTATTTTGGTCCCATTTTTAATAGAGGGCCTTGGAGAGTAGGAACAGACAGGACAGAGATCATCCCCCAGGATGCCAGCCAGCTGGGTGGGGAGTGTTGGGCCATTAGCCAGGTTATGAAACATTTAATGTCAGGGGAAAAAAAATCATGCTAATCAGCCAGATTCCCTGATCAGGGCCTGGGAATTACCCATGGCACGTTTCTAGGACAATATGCACCTTAGCTGCACAAATCAAAGGACATGGGAAATAAAGAAATTAATAACATACAGGGAATTGTTATTGACATTTCTAGGTATTCATTGGCAAAACCAAATTATTTAAAAGCAGAATTCTTACTGCACTGGACCATTTGGGCAATCCGAAACTTTTTGTGGAAAACATTAAAACTTTGCATAGGTTAGTTCAAATAAGAGCCAAAAACAACTTTCAGAGGAGCACAGCTATGCAGTCTCAAACTGATAAACATTGATTATCACTTCCAAATAAAGAGGGAAGAACAACACAAGGTGTATTTGTAAACCTATACTTTAATCATAAACATTGCTAGTGACTATATCCCTAAGAAGAAACACCTTAAACCAGTACCTGTGCAGTATTTATTACTGGCAGCTGCTTGAATGGACATTAAATTTGGCTTTCAGGAGCCCATTTCTTTTGGTATTTCTAACTTTAACACTAATTGTAACTCCTTTCAGGAACAAGATGACCAGCAGCACTTCCTTTTTATTTCAATTTCACTCTTTCTGCTTACAGGAAAATACTGTGTCAGCAAGACCAAGTATTAAAAACAAACACTTCTTCAGCTTTTCATCTTCATGTAATTCAACAGAAGTTACACCATTAAGAAGACAGGATTGTAAAGTCTGTAAAACTTGCTGAGATGCACTGTATCATTTCCATTTAAATTATATATATGTTATATGATATAAGATATATAACAACTTTATATGTTTTTCATTAAGCAAAATCAACAGCTGCTGACAGCAATTCAGCTGCTTCAAGAGCTGTAAATAGTTTAATTTGTACAATAAATGGGACCTAATATTTTAACCAGATTAAAATATACCAAATTTTAGACTCAATGGTAAGATACTTAATTTAGCATGAATGTAACTTGTCAGCTATGTCTCTGATTTACTAGCAAACACATCCAGGAAAATAGCTTTTCAATGCACAAGTTTCGAACATCTCGCTTCCAAGCAAACAAGCCATCAAGGCTATGTCATATTTTTGATTAGCAAATTAACCATCTGTGTAAACCTGTGACTTACGGTGTACTGGTAAATTGTTTAGCTTTCCTTACTTTCTTGTATTGGTTCCTTCTCTGGGATGCAACCTGTGATGCGAGTTCTTTTGGGCCAGGTTCTAGGAATCATCGTACTTCATTTAATCATCCCTCTCTTAACAAAACCTTGATTCCTATTTGTCATTCTTCTGAATAACAAAAACGAAATAAAGGTGTTTTCTTTGCATCTGCTTTTTTTATTTAGAAAAAAAAAAAAAACAGTCTAGTGTTACAAGAGCCAGGTAAGGATCACAGGTGGACATGATGCTGAACTGGGATTGCCTCTGACACCAGTCACAGAAGTCCCTCCAGAACTCACTATGACCCACAGCAATACCTACTGAAACCTCTTTCAGGACGCAGACGTGTTTTCCAGGAGAGAAGTCACTTGTGCAATGACCGAGATGGGAACACGGGATCGCTGCTGCCTTAGCGCAGCTCCGCTGCCAGCGCAAGTCCTCCCAGCAGAACAGGGCCTCTGACCTTACTGGTCTTATGACCAAAATAACAGCGGGTTTTCCCATCAGAACCCAACTTCCACCTTGTTTCCCCGAACAAGGCCCAGGGCGGGCCCGGGCGGTGTCACGGCGGCCCCGGGCCGCGACAGCCGCCAGCAGCGCCCGGTTCTGCGCTGCGGGATGAAGCCCAGCCCTGGCGGGGGTCACCGCATCGCGCGTGGGACGCGGCCCCGGGGCTGGGACACCCGGGACCCGAGCAGCCCCGGCCCCGCCCCGCGCCCCCGGCCGAGGACGCCCCGCCGGCCCCGCACCCGCCCCCGCCGCCTTTAAAGGACCCCTGCGGGGCCGCCGCCCCCCGCCCCGAGCCAGCCCCGCCGCCGCGCTCCCGCTCCGGAGCGGGCAGAGCGGTCACGCACCGCCCCGCTCCCTGCCTCCCCCAGCCCCGCTCCCGCACTGCCGAGGCGGCCCGGGCCCCGCTCCTCTCCGCACGGGCAGGCCCCGGCCGGGGGCGTGCGGCGCTGCGGGCGGGCCCGCGCCTCCCTCGGCCGAGCCCCGGGCTGGCGGGGCCGCGGCTCCGGGGGCTGCCCCGGGCCTCAGCCCCGGGCCTGAGCGCGGCCGCGCCGCGGTGCGCAGCGGGGCCGGCGGGAGAGGGGAGCGGCCGGGCCGGGCCGGGCCGAGGAAGGTGCGCGGAGCACGGAGCACGGCCGCGCCGCCGCTCCCCTCCCGCCCTCCAGCTGCCTCACCTGAGGGGAAACCGCGGAGCCGACGGCCTCTCTCCCGCACCTGCACCGCAAAGTGGAGGCTGTGGGGCCGGGCGGTGCCCGCCCCGCCCCCGGCCCCGAGCCCTCCCCAGCCCGGCCCACGGGCCCCGCTCCCCGCGCCAGGGGCGCGACGGCCGCATCCCGGCAGCGACTGCCGGCTCACCCGGGACCCCCTTCCTCTCCCAGCAGCTGTGCCCCATCCTGCTGCGGGAAAGCCGCAGCGGGCCCGGTTCCCCTCCCAGCCGGCTGAGAGGTAAGTTCAAAGGCACAAGTGCCACAGGAAGGCAGAGCCGCTTGCCCGCGAAGCGTCCCCCTGGGAGGTGCCGGGCGGCGCCGTCCCAGGGGGTTCCAGGGGGTCCCAGCCGGTCCCAGCCGCCCGCCGAGGAGGCAAGGGAGGAAGAACTCCACAGCGAAGTCAGCCCTAACGCGTGCAGCTGTAAATCGAGCCTGTTAACCAGTAACACATGAGGCTTTAGATCAAGATCAGCATTCAGTGGTGGCAGGTGGTCAGCCAAGTCATTTAGGCCACCAGGCAAAGCATAGAAAATACCTCAGTGCAGCTTTTTATGTGGTTACTCCGCATCAGGATCTAGGCCCCGAGAGGGCATAAGGTAAGAGTGTCTTGACTCCTACATACCTCCTTTAGAAATAAATCTCAATTACAGTAATTTGTATCCAGCTGTGGGAAGTGCTCTTGTTGTTTTGTTTCTGTCTGTTGTGATGTTTATTCATATTATACTTAGAATAGATGTTACATACACATAGTCCTTCTTCTACCTGGTGGTTAATTATTCATAAGAGGTTCAGACCAGCAAGATACAATGTAGGAAGGATCCACTCATGATATTAAGCACTGTTTGCCTGAGATTATTTAAAACAATTTCCTACTTCTTTATGACAAACATGTCAGCAGTTCTGAGACTATTAAAAATGCAAACAATTTTTCCCTGTAACCTGGTGCAGCACTTAAGCTCTTGAGACAACAGCCATTGCTCTATTTGTCAGTAAAACAGTATTAGGTGCAGGCAGCAGAAAATAGATGGGTAATAATTTACTATGATAGCCTGCTTCAAATGAAGAGCACATAAAGCCCCATAAAGAATAATAAATGACCTATCATCTTCAGTCAAATTTGACTTGTTCTCACTTGTTTTCCCAGAACACGTCAGGAGCAGCTTTAAGAATTTAATCCTCACAGGATTCTTCTGCTGACACTCCCTGTTTTTGTCTATTCTATTTCACCCCTGTTAAGCAGATTTATTTCAGGACAGGTATATATTTAAATTCCTGATTCCATGGAAACCAAGTACATGTATAAAAACCACAATTCTTTCTTCCATTTAGTGGAATGTTTGGATTTTAGCTATTCAGGAAAGGAACAATCTGTTTGCACAAACAAGTGGGAAAAAAGCAACAGAAAGCATTTAATAAAACAGCATATGTGTGAAGAATCTATGTTAATTCTATTGCATGCCTATGTGCTAACAAGAATATCTGGAATGACTTTTTTAAAGCATGGAATGGAACCATTGTGGTAATCTAATTTCACTGCCTGTATTTAAGGAAACCCCTTGGCTTGTTTCTGTAACTGGAGCCAGCACATTTAGGAAAGCTTCTAAAACCCCATGCAGAGTCAAGGCAGCTTCTCACTATTTGAAAATTCAACTTCAGTGAAGTTGGGAGGCAAAGCCTTGCTCCTCTCTTTTGTGGTATCTTTTCGTCTTCTGCTGAGATGTGATACTGGACAGAATTCCTGTCTGAAGGGAACTGGCCCTCATCTACATAGTGATGCAAAGTGAATGCTGTCAATAGAGCTGAAACAAAACTTTTTTGTCCCAGAGTAATTTATTGTTGTCACTAAAGCTTTTTTGCTATGTATACTAGTTGTAACATTGTTTACCACTTAATATTATGAAGCATTGCTTTTGATGGTTTATTTCAGCCAATCCAGTTAAATTAAAAAACAAAAACAAACAAACAAAAACCAACCCAAAAAAACCCAAAAAACTTTCCCACAGTTTGTTGTAAGCAAAAAGATCTGGTCAGCTTTGAACCGTAGGTCAAAGTATAACAAACTAACAGGATGCTGCAGTCATCCAAGTCTAAGTTAGGTACTAAAAATACTTTTTGCTGTTGCACTACCTTGTGACTGTGGTAATTAAAATGTAGATAGTCAAAGTTAGCTGTTGAGTTAACCTTCCATGTGAAAAGGGAGTAGAGCAAGTTTGGTTCACTTCAGGAAGAGCCATGTGTTTAGTTAGCTGCTCAAGTGTGAGTCCCTACCCAGTGAGTCACTTTAGGGCTTCACCCAGGGTAGTCCAAATAAAGATCTCACACAAACCTTACACCCGAGCTGTCACCGCAGTCTCTGGTTCTGTTGTGTGGAACGACACTGAAAAAAGAAACTTCACTCTTCCTCAAAGTACAGCAGGTTGTTCTGCTAGAATACTTTAAAAAGCAGCATGTCCAATGTTTTTCACTATCAACCTTTCAGTCCTTGGGATTAAAACTGTACCTTTCAGATTAGTTACTAGTAGATGATGTATGTCCACAGATTCACAAACTCACACACCAAAACACTACTTCCTCTTTGCAGCAGACTTAAGTATTCTGCCAAGAAACTCAAATTACTCAAGTAGGCAAACTTAGTGACCTTCATTCCGGTATACGGAAACAATCAGCAAATTAATTCTGGCAGCAAGGTTTTTTTAAAGTATCAGATTGCAGATAGCAAAATAAAAAGTTTGTTATTCTCAAAAATGTAGAATAATTAGTCCTATTTCCATTTTCCAAGACTTATAACCAAACTCATGGCTTATCAATCACTGGACATGCTGGCTCAGTTTGACAGAAGGTACATTCTAAATGAGGAATTCACTGTAAACCACTTGGATGTCCACTAAAGGCTTGACAAGAACCCATAATTAGTTAAACTACAGAAGATGGGAATTAGCATGACCAAGGATAAACAACTTGTAAGAAAGAACCAAGGCTCTGTTGAAAAGGCAATTTATAGAATTCTGTTCAGTTGGTCTCGGATCAGTTCCAAGTTTTTTCTTAACTAAATAGGACACAAAAGCTATGAATAAGCTAATGATACCTGCTGACAAAACTGTGAGGTGTCACTAATACTGGGAATGATCCAAACCAGGAGAAATATGTGGATCTAGAACTTTTAAAAAGTGTCATGGCAGGTCATGCATTTAAATTAATAATTTTCCTGGCAAATGGGAGTTCAGCTGCAAATGACAGGAGGGGCAAGAGATTGGGGTCCTCAATCATGCTACATGACAGACACCAAAAGGCAAGCAAGGAATTTGTAACAGGAAAGTATTGATGCATTCATTGATTTATATGCTGATACAGGTATGGTCTTTACCAACTCAAGTTCAAAGCAGACTGAAATTAGGTTTTGAGGTGGGCGTCTTAAGTGATCAAAGCATAAACGCTGCATCACAAGAAAGGAGATAAAGCTGAATATGTTCAGTAAAATGAAGGCTACAGTATGATGGCTACCTGTAATAGATTAAGTATAAATACCAAGAAGATAATGAGATAAAAACTTTAGTAAGGACAAAGGAGTTATATTTAGGTATATTTAAATTGGAATTTAAGATACGGTTGGTCAAGACAGGAAATAATTTAATTTGTGATTCAGGAAAACCCTTCCAAGATAGAGTTATGGACACATGAATGACATCTAAATGTCATCTGCAAGCCTTGCAGCACAACAGAGCGCAGGGAAGCTAATTCCCATCAGGTAGCTGCAATTTCCATTGTGGCACACCACCTTCCTACTGCTGAGACTGTCATCAGTTAAGAAATACTGGAGCATTGCCAGCTCCCTCCTGCCATTTTAAGACAGCATTTCTGTTACAGGTAGTTTCTCCTGCAAGCATGGATTTTGGCAGGCAACACAGAGTACCTTCCTGTGCTTGTGGGTTACACATGCACTTGCTCAAAGATACAAATGAGCACAGTCTTACTGCACTAGGAAGATGTCAGAAGAAAGCTTAATGTCTGCATGCAAACTTAAGTGTGGGTAGTCAGAGGTCACCAAGCTCACTGAAAACACAAGGTTTCATTGCCTCTTTGTGCTGCCAAGAGGTGCTTTGCTGAAACTCTGCTCCTTTGTTGAGGATGACTGAGATTACATGTCTGATAAGGGCCAAAGGCAGGAAGCTGGACTGGCGTTACATGTTCCTCCAACTTTTCTAAGTACACAGTATACCTAAAAGGAACAAGAGACTCAATAGTAACAGTAAACTCTTTTCTGATTATTGTTATGAATAGGAAGGAAAATAAGTTTTCAAGGACAACCTCATGCTGAGGTTAAAACCCAAGACCAGCTCAACTAACTCAGGATACAAAAAAAAAAAAAAAATCATCATTTGAGGAATTAAATACTTAAGTGCTAGAAGCTGGTAACAGCCATTTAAGCAAGGTATTTTAAAGCCAAAAAATTACCAGGAAAACATGCTTATTGCCAGAAATAAATATGTAATACAATAATGTCCACTAAAGTTGTACTCATTCAGAGAAGCCATCTAAGAAAAGGCTGAACATGTCACAGGAGATAGAAATGTTTTTTAGTGTATTAGTGAGAGCACTAATATGACTAAATACAATATATGGCATATACAGAACTGTCTATGTGTCTTGACTATTTAAAGGTAGACTTTGCCAAAGTTTTGCAACAATTAATCCCTAAGCAAACAAAAAAAAAGAATCCCCTAATAAATCCAAGAAATATGTGGTTTTCAAATCAAGTTAAAGCTCGTAATTCTTGTTATTTTTTCTGGACTTTTAAGGTTTTCCCACCAGATTTTGTATTGAACTTTTTATTTTTTTAGATTTCTGTGAAGGGGAACAATAAAATAAAACACCTTTAGAAATTCTCTAGATTTTCAAACTCCAGAGAAGGAATACTTAAGTTTCCTAAGTAATAAAACACTCCAGACTTTACAATTAAGCAAAATTATGTGTTACATTTGTCTTTGCAGTAATTTCCTTTCTTCAGTGGCCACTGAAGTTTGATATCAGGCATTCAGAATTCCAGAGTCAAAGTAAGGTTCACAATGTGTCATTTGCTCAGTAAAAAGGGATAGAATCAATGGGATCAGATACTCAATTTTTTAAAGGGCAACTTTTTTTTACTCCAATGGCAAACATTTGTCACTGTTTGTTCTGTGTGTCATACAACCAAACCTATGGATTGTGGACTCTTCTGCCACCTCTACTTTCAGTTAATTTTTCTGCTTAGGAAGACAGAACCTTAGTCCCTTATGACTTATCATAATGAGTCCTCAGGTCCTTGTAAGGACTTGCCAATTACAGAATACCTTTTCTCTATCAGTGATCACAAACTATCTTTATTCTCAGATCAGAGCTTACTAAACAGCATAATTATTCCAACTTGTAGAGCATTTTAAATCTTTCTTCTTACATTTTATCAGTTTTCGTAGCAGGGAATGGTAAGTTTACTGCAGAGGACAGACCAGGGAAAGAGTATTATGCTTCCCCCTGGAAATTTTTTGCAATTGAGAGACTTAACCAGCTATGCTGCTTGCTCTTTTCCTCCACCTATGTCAAGGCATACTTTAAAAACCACTTTGATGTGGAAAAAACCCCTTAGCATTTAGCACTGAGTTACTGGGGGAATTCTCCAGATTGGACCAACCAGAAGAGATCTACGTATTTGTAACCGGAGTCCCATTTTTGGGTTTGTCTGTCAGATTAGCACAAAAATTATTTTGGGGAACACTGGTTTTGCAGGCTTCTCTAACATTTTTAATTTATTTACCAAAAGATATGTGAGGCATAAGAAATAGTTAATTCTCTAAGCCATCACTTGAGGCGCTAATGCTATTGACTTTGACTTCCTTTCCCAAAGGATTAGATCCACATAGAAATCCCATAATGTAAACTGAATTCATATCTCATATTGTCAGAAGGGCATATACACAGCACTGGTAACAAACCAGTGAGCATTGTGTAGTCTTCCATGGAAAAGTATATTATGTGCAACACAAGAAGCCCCACTTGCAGTATACTTTAAAAGTTGGAAAAAAAACCCCACAAAGTAGTCTGCAGAATTGGAGTTGACTTGAATCCACTCCAGTTTCCTTTCCTGATGCAATGTTATCTCCCCTTTCTTCCAAAAGGGAAGAACAGGGTTTTTTTTTTGGACAGAAGCAATTCTTGCCATCGCAGTGGAATTTTTATTTCAAATACATTCTTACAATAAAGCTGCATTTTGTTATACAAGCAGATAAACCTGGGAGACAAGAGATTCATGTATTCCATTTTAAAATACTGGGCTCAGATAAACTGCAGCTGTTTCCATTCATTTCTTAAACCACATTAGGGATTTTTCAGGGCAATAGAAATAAAGATGTATATCAGTCATCTAGGTAATTAAATTACGGTCCAAGGAAATTTGTAACCACCATGGAAAAGTGTATCTGCTCATTCTTCGGTCTCTTTGAAGTGTAGGGTGGTAGGAGTTTCTTTATAAACTCAGAAGTTTTTCGTTGAGAGCAATCTGTGACTGGGTGAGGTTTGCCAAGTAGGTTACCATCAGTAAGTCCTGAGTGGGGAAAAAAAACAGCCAGTGATCAGAAATGGTTGGTTGTCAGTTAGGGAGATGAATTTTTAATACCTGTAAAGCATTTACAATCAGCTCCTAGAAATACTGTTAGTCCTGAAAGTTGTACCCTGAGGAATGCTTCCCTTGCAGGAAGAAGGTTTTGATATTCCCAGAATATAAAACACTGCTTGTGAAATGTTAACTCTGAGTTCACCCATGTTAACCAGGCAAGTCAAAGGGTATAAGCAAAATTAAAAATTAGTTCTGGTCTTGCAGACTGTGGGTGAACAACACATTGAGAAATGTAGCTTTTGTTTTCTAAACATCTGTTACAGAAACAAGGTAGCACACTAAAACCTTGTTCGTGTCCTAAGTGTTATGCCAGAAGACAGAACTGCAGCTCAGGCAAATCACCAGTTATCCCTGAAATCCAGATGGCTTTAAGCTTGGTAATTCATATTTTCCAGTCACTCTAAAAGAGGAAATGGTGCTGGCTTTCAGATTACTTGCATAATTCCTAAGTATTTTTAAACTTATTATCTGATTTGCAGTTAGTTGCAAGATTATTATGGTGAGCTCCTTTATCCACCTTCAGCTCTTAAAATGTCAAATTACTGACAAGAAAGCTCTATTTTCTATTAACATGTTTCTATGAAAAGCTAGATTGTTTTGATCACAAATTTGTGTCTGTATGACAAATTTTCAGAATTGCTGGCAATACACTGAAAAAATTAACTATGAACTTACATTGATATTGCTGTTCAACATTGTCTCAAAGTCCTCTGGTGAAATCTTTGGCACCTGGTTAATAAGATCCATCAGGAATCGCCCAACGGTGTTGTCAGCAGCCACTTTGCCAGACTAAGCACAAGAAACATACACTTCAATGTGAGCAAAACTCAGTAAATTTATGGACCAGAAAGAGAATACATAAAAAACCAAGATGCACAAGCTTACATCAAGGTTATCTGCTGACTCATAAAAACTAGCCTTACCAACACATCCTCTGCATACTGGAGCACCATGGTCAGGGTATCCTGAATCCTGGCAGATGCTGACCCCACCTGCTGTAAGTCACTGGATAAGCCAATCACTCGATTAGGGCTGAAACAAGTCTTCATTATAAGATCCACTGAAAGCAAAAGGAGAAGCACTGAAAAAAACCACCTGGCACAGAAAACAGCTTAAATATTTAACTTTTTGAAGTTTTTTACAAGAGCTTCAGCAAGACAGTGTAATTCCCAGTAGCATGGCAGTTTTACCAGGGTAAAAAAAAAAGCATTTAAACAGTGTCACAACAGTGATTATAACCAAAACAGGAAGAAAACATTCACCTCCTATCCGCTCTGTATCATAATAAACATATTTCACTGTTAGAGGTGTGAACATCACACCCATAGTTTTACCAGGGACTCCCATCGGGGCACTAGGAAGAAAAAAAAAAGAAAAAAAAAACATTTTCAGCATGGACATATTTAAGGGGGGAAGTAATAGATTTCCATCTCAATAATTTCTGTTAGCACTGAAGTGTGAACATGAGTAGGTTACTCATTCTCACCAAAATCAGCAATATTAAGACCACGGATAACTGAGGACAGGACATCAGTCCTGGCATGCTATTAATTGCTCACTTTCATCCAAGAATACTCCTAGCTGGTCTGACATTTGTCAGCATGAGTGCACAAATAACTAAGTATTATCTTCTTAGCCACAGTTCCTTCTTGCTTATACAGGAGGTATTCTGAAATACTCTGTGCCCTTTGAGAAATCACTTAAAGAACATTAAGTATGACAAGTTCAAGTACAAAGCCCTCTCAAAACTTTTACTATACCTATTATTCAAGGTATTTGAAGTTCACTTAGGATTTAAGTAAGCAAGATGTCATGGAACAGCTTCCTTTTTGAAGATGCACAGACAAGAAGCAGTAAACTGAACAGCTGGGGTGAGTGAGCTCTTCAGCAAATAGTGGGAAGCACAGTGAGATGAAACAGATTCATTTCTCAATATTTGATCTTCATTATTAATCAAATTAAATGGTAGGGGCAAAGGGGAAGAAAAACTGATCAAGATGATGCTGTTTCAGTTATGTTTTAACTGCACTAATCGTCCAGCTTGTTTAAGTAAACTGTCAAGGAATAAACCCCGGTACGTACAGGCTGGCATTCAGACAGCATGATGCAAGTAAGTGACACTAGTGCTAGATATCTGAATCCTGTTAAACATTGCAAAGATGTTCAGAACACTGTTAATTAAGTCACAATTTCCGACCCCAGCAAGCCACCAGCTTATGAAAGATTAGGTCTTTCAATTGGCATAGGATGGTCAAGACATTCCAATGGGAAGTAAGCCGTGATCCTTGGCTCACTGCAGGTGTTTTAGCTACTGCATAATACTGTCCAAAATAAGACACTACAGCCCACTGCTTTTCTTGTTCTGCTGATGTGGTGTCTCTCTAATTCAGATAACTCCCTTACCTGACGTAGGCTTTAATGCTCATGCGTGAATTCTGGAGACTCGTGTCCACAGTGAGGTGGATGGGATTGTGCGCTTCCCGGCTGTAATACTCGTGGATCAGGACAGAGTGTTCCGTGATGTCATGACCTGTTGCATACCTTCAAAAGAGGACATGTTGAGGAGCAAGACTTCCAAAATCCAAGTGCCCAGTGTTTGGTATTTTTGGTATCCTAAAACACGGATTTCCAAAGAAAGCACACTAAGCATACTAACTAAATACAGGTGTTTAAACTAGGGAGTTTGTAGTTTTATGGCCAGCTCTCCTAGCATTGTAGGAATCACAGGCTAACTACACCCATGCCTGAAACGTGTGCAGGGCCAGTGTTGTAGTATCAGCCATAGAGTTGGTACAGTTAACATGAGACACCCAAGATTCAGGTGTCTGTCACTATGCTCTGGACCAACTCTAGTTCTGTGTAAGTCACAGCACGCTAAACTAATTTGGACTAACCAATTTGATCTTCCACAAATTAAAATCTCTCTGCAGGAGGTAGAACTAGTTAATCTAGCTCCTTTAGCTCCTTTGCAATTAGCTTGTCACATACGCAGACAAAATTCCTGTCATTAGAACTGCACTTTGCTGTGCCATTACAAGGTTGTTGAGAAGTCTGCGCCACAAGAACAGAACTAAGCTATTCTGTAGGATCAGAGATGCACTCAGGCACAGACCGTGTTCCCATAACACCCTATGGATCTTGCTTGGTGTTCCCACACAAGTACTTCCACCTCTTCTCAGCAGAGAACTTGTGCACTCTCAAGCTGGTAGCACTGCTGCCTCCTGAGGCCTTCAGTACTTGAAACAACCTTTGCGCTCTCCCTGCTTTCTAACCAGTTCTCTTCTGTGGTGCAGGTTGTATTAGAGGTGGCTACGTTCTTCTAACAAATCTGTTCAAGTATTCTCTAACTCATCACTGCTCTGTGATACCTCTTCTAGATATAGACACATACAAACCCTGTAAGGCTCCAATACCATCACCTTCTGTTATGAACTGCAGCAGCTTTACAACTGACTCCACGACAAGCACTGCCAGATCTACCTATTGCTTCTGCTTCTCAACCCGTGACAAGGAGAATTATGTATTTCAAGCAGCTGAAAGGCCCAAGGCAGCTGCCTGCACGTTCTTGCAGAAGGACTTACCAACCCAGGATGATCTCGCTAGGAGACACCTTCTTGTGCAACTCATACATGTTTTTGGCAAATTCCATGTCGACTGCCACCTGAGAAACGGGACAGGAGCTCGTCAGGGGGGCACGGGACGCTCACCCCGTGGCGAGCGGGCACAAAAAGCCCGAGGGCGGCCAGCAGGGGAAGGCAGGGGCCGCGCCCTGCCCGGACAGCCCCGGGGGGCCGCGCGCGCCGTACCTCATCCTCGGACTCGTTGTGAGGGACGGAGAAGCAGTTGGTGACCTCCACGGAGTGCTTGTCCACGGTCCCTGCGGGAGGACAGCGCGTTAGGGGGGCGCGGGGGGCGGCGGGCGCGGGGGGCGGCGGCCCTTACCCAGCAGCGTCCCGATCACCCGCGCCGCGCCCTCGTTGCGCCGCTCGAAGCTGTCCACGATGGAGGCGAGCACCACCGGGTGCAGCCGCACCACGCGGCCGCCGGGGAACGGGCCCGAGAGCGCGGCCGACAGCGGCGGCGCCGGGGCGGCGGGCGGGGGCGGCGCGGCGGCGGGGGCAGCGTTTCCTGCCGGCGGGGCGGGCGCTGCCGGCGGGGTCTGGGCCGGGGCGGCCGCGGGAGGAGCCGGAGCCGGAGCCGGAGCTGTCGCCGCCATTTTGCAAGAGAGAGGGGTGGAGAGCCGCGCCGGCCCTCATTGGCTGCTGTGGACGCCTGTCACGCAGTGTCGCCTCGCTATTGGCAGAGGGAGTGCTAAGCCCCGCCTGGCCTCTGCTAACCAATCCGGGAGAGCGATGCGGTAAGACGCGCTGATTGGAGGAAGAGCGCGCTGCCCGGGGCCGAAGCGCACTCTTGTCCCCACCCTCTCGGGGTCAGAGCGTGTTTTGATTGGCTGCTCGCATTTCCCGCCTCCACACCTATCTGCTCTCTCATTGGCCGTCACCGCGCCCTGCCTGCTGCCTGTCAGGCCGGGAAGGCCGGTTTATTGGCTGCGCGGGGGCGGGGCGCTTCGAGCTGGGGGGCGGGGCGTCCCGGGCCGCCGCCGCCGCCGCCCCCGGGCCGCCCCTGGTGCCCCTCAGGCCTGTGCTCCCGTCGGCTGAGGCGCTCGGGTGGCGGCAGCGCATGGAGGGGCCCCGCGGCTGTTCGGTGCTGCAAGCACAGCAGCCTGCAAGCGCGGCACCGAGCTGCCCCGCAGCGGAGTCGGGTGTCCAGGAGGGCGGCGTGTGAGGGCTGTGCAGCCCTTCCAGCGCGGGCCTGGGCGGCGGGGATGTGCTCCTGGCCTTGTTTTCCACGTCTGTTAGCAGTGAGGCTCCGAAGAGTAAGTAGTTGCCATGTACGGAGCAAATGCAAATTACCTCTATCTGAGGCTCAGTGGCTGCCAACAGATTGTCCTCGTGGGTATATTTTGCCCATTACTTGTAGCGTTCCATGTGTTCGCTCTCAGGCAACAAGTTGTGGGTAGGGCCTGTTGTAAAACGAAGCATGTATACGTTTGATAAATCATGAGGAGAATTAATTCTTTCTGAGCTTCCCTTTTCCTTCCTTGGTCACATTTTTTGCAACTGTTGTAACAACACAGTGACATATATATCTCCAAGTCACTTAGTTCAAAACATTTTATCACAGTTTTTAATACTAGCTTGCCAAACTTTGAGAACTTTGGTATCTCTAAAATGTTGAAGAGTTTTCTTGACCTCAAGCTGTTCCTTTCCCAAAAGTAAAGTGTTTGTGTGGCATACCCATCTTATGAATACTAAATGATCTAGAAGTCACACCTGTGGATAAAATGCTCAGTCCAATGAAGCTATGCCAGTCAAATACTGCATCGGTTCTCTGGCACCACTTTGTTGCTCAGGTGGCTGAATAATTGAGAACATTTCCAGGTAGCTGTTTCTCAGGTATAGCAGAGAGAAAGGTGCAGTGGTGGTTGCTACTTCATGTGTAGTAATCTTTACCTTTTTATAAATCAACTCTGGGGTCCTGACACACTCCCATATTTGGGTTACCAGTTAAAGTAATTTTAACATAAAAACTGATTTTATCATGACTAGTGACTTGCAGTTTTCTCTGCTTCATTAGTGAACATCATCAGTTGATGAGCAGCTTTAACTCAGTCATAGAAGGCAGGCTCCTGAGTGTAAAAGGAGCAGCTCAATAAAAAAAGATAATATATTCTGTCCATGTGCTAGCAATTTGCTTCTTTTACATAAGTATGGAACACTTGTCAAAGCCACAAAGGAACACTGATGCATGGGAACATGAGCAGATTTTATCACATCATAAAAATGCTTCCTAGTCTGTGTACCAGTAAAAACTGGATCTCCTATTCTTAGGCTTTCATCGTGCAGCCTTCATTTCCTGTAGGTGTGCCTGGGTCAAATTGCATAAAGCTTTAAAATGTTTCTGTTCCTGGAGCTTTGATGTGTCATTGCAGAGTCTAGTGTATGAAGTGTTCTTTTTAGAGAGCAACTGTTTGATCTAATTTTTGTTTGCACCAGACTACCCTTGGTGCTTAATTTGACGTAGTCAGCTGCTGATTCAGGTGCAGCCAGCAAGGCTCTTTAAGGACCTACCCATTATACCTTTACATTGCCACCTTTAAAATTGGGCAGCTTAATACGGAGCCATAGTTGTGCTTGAAAAGTGGCAACTGTGATAACCTTAATGCGATACATTGACATCAAGCTGCTGGATGGCTTGCTGGAGGGGGTAGGTAGTCAGTAAAGGTGGATAGCCTGTGTCTCAAAAGTCAAAGATCAGTGGTTGGTTCACACAAAGCCAAATTAATATAAAAATTGTATAATTTTTTGTTTAATGATAAGAAAATCAAGCATCTGATCATGCTTGGAGCAGATGTGTTCAAGCTACAAAACTGTTTTTCCTTGCTGAATGACTAGTGAAAAACAGAGACCTTAATATTTGTTTCACAAATTATCAATTTACTTTTAGAGGAGGGTAGTTATCAGTAACACATATTAATGGTACCTGTTGCTGAAAACCTAGCATCCATCTAATGAGATTATTAAAATGTTTCCATTTTCCCCATTACAGGAGAATACAGCTGCCTGGAGGAGAAACAGAAGACACATTTGCACATGGACGTGGATCAGCATGGTAACTCAGGGCCTTCTAATTTTACATTTTTACTTGCTTGGTTGCCCTGCATCTGACTTGGTGGAGAATGTAATTAAACTCCTAGCTCTGCTCTTGCATGATTTCTCTTTCTAGTCCTTACGTGTGACTGAGTCATTATTGCATTTGCTGTCTTGCCAGCTGCATTTTCAGAGATGATGCTTAATTTCTCTTAGCTATCTTCTCATCTTGTTTGCCTTGCTGGAAGCAGCATCATCTCTCGCTCTAAGGAAAAGTATTTATTATGTTGCATTACAGGTAATATAAAATATATGCGATTTGTTTGATTCATCATTTCCGGACAATTTTACCTGGTTAGTTTTGTGGGATTGAATCTGACATTTTTACTCCATTTATAAGGATAATTTTGCATTGTACCTTCTGTCTAAGAAGTTAGTAGAGTTTTACGGTTACTGCTGCCAAGAGAAAAATCAGTCACTGAACTTAACATTTATTTTATATACTCATGCTTATTTAGGGAAAAATTGATACCAGGCCTCATAATAATTTTGGGAACAAAAGACAGAAGTCCATTTCCCTGCCTGGAATTTCAGGTCTGTGTCTCCAACCTTCACTGTGCTCACAGAGCTCTCACTTCACTTTCCCTCACAGTCACATTACCAGCACTTTTGTTGTCTTCTGGTTATCTGTGTTTTTCAGGATCCCTGTGTTCTACCTCCTGTCTCAGACTTTCACATTGTCATCATGGGTAGTGCTTTTCATTTTTTATTTGAGTGGTTTGTTTTTTTCCTATTACAAAAAAATAATGGTTCCCTTATTTAGTCTTAAAGGAGTATCTTAGATATTCACCTGCTTCCCATGCAGTTGGGATTGCCAGTAGATGAAAGTTGTTGGCAGGAGCCAACTCCCAGTGTAATGTGTCAGCTGATCCAGCTTCCTATTAGCAAGAGGGATTCAAGCCTTTCCCTGCTGTTGTGTAATGTTTTATGGGGCTACCTTAATTAGAGACATAATACTGACGTATGGGACTACTGACGTAATGAAATAAGAATAATACATGTGGAGGACAGAGACGAAGAAAGTCGATAGCTAGAAATAGGAATGTTTGGAAAATGTGAAAACGCCTTTACACATCAGATTTTTGGCCAATGAATGTCAGGGTGTCTTGTGGTGGCTCCCAGAAGACAGACCTGGAAATAAGTGTTTGTGTTGGAAAGGCAGTCTGATTTTCTTTCCAGGAAGATCAATTGATGTAATAAAAGGTACCGCCTCTCCTACCAGCCAGAGGAAAAGTAACAGATCCAGGTGTTCTGTGAAAGGTCTCGTTGTGCCGGCTTCCCAGTGAAGGATGAGGGGAGCTAGCTCTGTGTTTCCACCTGCGTTTGCAGACCGAGAGCCTGTTGTGCTGGGCTTCCCAACATCACCCACCGCCTCCTTGACAGAAGACGGCCACGGCCCGAGGATGCGGGTGCCGGAGCTGCCGGGAGCGGAGCGGCGGTGCCCGGGGCTGGGGGGGCCCGGCAGAGGGCGCCAGGCCCCCGCGGGCTCGCGGGCGGGCGGGCACCGCCTCCCGCCGGTGGAGTCACAGCTTTCAGTCCCACCGGCTGAAATCACTGCCTTTACGGGGGTTTCATGCTTAACTGGTTTTACTGATTGCTGCTGCGATGCAATTTCATTTTGCTCTGATACTAAAGCAACTAGATAGTCATAAATGCAACCCTCATCCTTTGTAATCAATTAGTTACTTAACTCTACTTAAGTAAGTAAGCATAAGTGGAAATTTGTGAATAGTACTTTTCCCACTTATGTTTATTGTATGGTTTTTTACCTGCCAGTTTCTTCAGTTAATAAAAATTAAGGTAGAATCAATGAAATGGAATTAAATAATCTTACCTTAATTCTACCTTAATTATTCTGTGCCAATTCACATGTCACAGAGACCTTTACTTATGGATATTATGGCAGTGCAATGCTAAGAGGTGTTGTACAACCCCAAATTTCACTGAAATATGTGGTAATGAAAGGGTCTTTGTAAACACAAGCTCTCTAACCTCTCAAGAAATTAATTCTTGATGATCTATCATTGTGATTGTTTTCTGCTTTCGACTCAAATCAGAGTCAGCTTTCAAGTGAGGCATTTTATATACTACTCCTATTTAAAACTAAGAAAGAATGTGTTTGCACTGACCTAGCAAAGCAGTTTGGTGCACTACGTTGCAAGATCAAACCTGATGTCATTATATCGTTACATTCTTCCTGCCAGTCCCATGCAGTGAGAACTGAATAAAACCTTGCTATGACTCCCGGCTTTTCTTATTTTTTTTCCTGGGGGAATATAGGGCAGAAGGGTGGCAGAACTCTTGCCCTTTCTATGTAATCAACTTGAATAAGTAACCTCTGGCAGGCAGCCTTTAACACAGTGTCCCTTTGGTAACTTGCTGCTACTGTGCTTCACTTCTAGGCATTTGTGACAGAGCAGTGCCATGTCCTTGAATACCTACTGACCTCCAAACAAAATTAAGTGTAATGTCACTGCTAGCAGTTAAGTGTGAAAGTTCTTGCACAGGCAGGTTTCAGATATTAAAAGCTTCTAACACTTGTAACAGCTAATGTATCCGTGTGCTATTTGTTGGGAAAATAATCCCAGTGGCTAGGTCCGTGTATAGGTCATGCACAGACAGTCTACTCAGGAAAGGCAGGAAAGACCTTACCCTTTGAGGAAAGAGCTTTGAGAGGAAGCTGAAGAGTGCATTTCCTGACCCAGAGACTGCACTTTGGAGAGGGAGGAAGTGTTCAACTAGCCTAAGCAGGAGGAGAACATTATCTGTCTCTGCACTGTTTTCCAATAAAAAAATTGAAATAATTATTTCAGTGGGGGCAGTTCATACTGTTGATACCTCAGCTATTTGATTGCATTTTATATCAAACCTGTTAATTGTGAAAGCTTGAACTATACTATAGTATTTTCAAGGGCTACTTTTGCTAAATGCTGTCTTAACCAATGCCTGTAGATTTGAAACACCCCGAGCACTGACATATGACTTCACCTCCAGTATTCTGTTTGTCAGTTTGTCTCTCCGCATCAGAAAGCATGATACAGCATTGAGTGAGGGGACTGCATAGGGCTGTTTGGACTGGCCTGCACAATTATAGAATTGCCCAGTACTCCAGCTGAATCACAAGCCTATAAAGCTCTGCTCAACTTGAGTTATTGTGGCAGATAGAGGAGTACACATAACTAACTAGGCTGTTCAGGTGAGATTTCCAGCCTCCTTCTGAAAAGATTCTGTTTCCAAGTACAACTTCACAGCTAATGTCTTTCACCCAGTGTTAGTTTGATCTAAAAAGTTCCGAATTTCCAGAGTTGTTTTTAGATGTTCTGAGGATTTTCTGTTGTAATTCTCTCAAGCATTTGTAGCTTGCCACTTAGTCTTCTGAATGACATGCCTTTGCATCTTTTTTTTTTGCACTGGAATAAATAACACGAGTTGATCCATCACTGAAATATCACCCCAGTCATTTGTTTCCATAGATGCCAGCAAGGCTGCCTTCTGCCAGTGGCAGAATTTATGGGTAATAATCCTTCACTATGGCCAGTCATTTTCCTTTACCTAGCTCTGTCTACAAATCTTTCTTTTTAATCTCTGCCCTCTGAAGACTACAGTGGATTCTGTCTCTCTCTGAAAATACTGTAAAACTTCACTCCCAGATCCTTTTGTTGTTAGGATTTTTTCTTAGGAAACAGGAATAAATGTCTTAATTTTTTAAAAGTGCCAGTATCTTACACTTAATCTGTGTATGCCTTGAGATATTCTGTAGAGTTCATTAACAGAACAATCAGGTTTAGTAAGTACATTGTATCTTAAAAGACAGTGGAAGTTGCAACCTTTTGCATTTTAATTCTTGTCCCAGTTTAGCAAATATGAGAAGAAAATCCCTTCCTAATTGCTGAAGGATTTTTGAATGGTATGCAAAACCTCCCCAGAAAAAGACATTGCTTTGACTTCCTGGTAAGAAGTCTGCCAATGTCTTTAAAAGATAAGCATATGTAGGTGTTGCAGCCTTTAAGAGTACTATTCAGCTTTAATTTCTCTTATTCTTGCTTCTGCACTGTAATCACTGTTCCTCACTAATGCACTCTGTTTCATTTTGAGCATGCCTGCCCCTGTGGAAAAAAAAACAAACTAGTCTTTGACTGAGGGCTCTGTTTCTGTTTTTTTTTAGATCTTAAAAAATATTTTTATTTTTAAGAACTGAAGAAGTGATTAGAAACAGAACAAAGTAGCTAAGTAATAGTTTTGAGGGTAGCTTAGCATCTCTCCAGCAAAATGAAAGCCTAGATCACTGGACTAAGAAATATGTGCTCTCAGAGAGGTATCAGTTAGGCATACGTTGCCCTCACTGGAACTGAATCAAATTTTACCTCAGCTCCTGCACTGAGTCTCGTGTTGGCTGATGTGCCTTTCAAAGAGATGAAATCTGTAGGAAAGACTAAACTTAGGGGCATGGATGAAATATTGGTCATCTGAATATAGCATATAGGCTTTCTGCTTCAGAGTGAGTTATGGATAATAACACCACCTTGCTTTGCAAGAGAAATATACAGACAATTTTAGTATGTTAGAAGCTCAGGTATTCTGGCCTGGGAGATGTATGGCTACTGTAGATAGAGTGAGTGAAAAAGCTTCTGTGTCTTTTTTCTGTAAAACATTTCTGAGACTGACAGTCTGCAGTCTTTCAGCAGTGTTTAAATTCAGTCTCTTGACAAGAAAAGCATCTCACTCTGTTTGCTGTTCTTTAGTTTGAAATCAACTAGTAGAACCCCAGAGGGTTTCTCAAGCAGCTGACCATTAAACACAGTCAGGAACAAAGATCAATTGAAAACACATTTATGTTGAAGCTTCCTGGTCTGCTTTTAATTTCTTTGAATCAGCATTGGGAGTTATTACTGTGGTCAATCTGGCCTTGTGTTTGACTTCTTCAGACAAATAATCAACTACAGAGATGCCCAACTGCTTTCTGGAGTATTTAATGTTTTTAATTTTTTAATTTTATTTTTTGTATATTCCAAATATTGCCAAGGTTATCAAAGGAATATGGTTTTAAATGCAAAAATGCAAATGTTAAATTGAAACACATTATTGGAAACAGAACTATATGAGTCTAGAGGGAATTTGCAAGAAACTTACTTTGCAAGCAGTGTTTGAGTCATGGCACCTTAAAGCTTCAGTAGCTTTCTTGAGTCTGGGATCTGAATTTGTGGCAACCTGGATTACTATTTCTGTTCAGATGGAGCTATACAGGCACAAAAGGAAATATACCTCTAAAGGGTTTGCAGTACAGACAGAAATTAGTAATAGTCAGTGGTTTGGCTGAGCTTACTTAGGCCTTTATGGGACAGAAGGAGGAGCCTAAATGCAGCTTGTAGCAGCTTCTGGGCATTAAAACAGTTGAAGCACATGTTGTTTTGTCCATGTCTGTTCTGAGCCCTGAACTATTTCTCTTGTGCAAGAAGCCATGCGACTGCATTGCCACCAGAAGTGTGATGCCAAACACATCGTTTTGTTGTACACCTTGCAATAATTGCTGTGTTTGGCTTTTGGGTTTTCTTCTTTTCCCCTTTCCCCTTCCCTTTTTTTTTTTTTTTTTTTTTTTAATACAAGCTACTGGAGTCCTAAATTAAGTGGTAATACCAGCTTTTAGAGTTTTATATTATGTCTTTTATTCTCAATCTTACAAAAGAAAATTATGACTGTAGCAATACTCTATGAGGCAAACATTGTTCTTGTTTCACCCACTTCAGATTTTAAGCCACTTTCCCATTTTTAGGATTGTTGCATAGGATGTTTGAGTGTTGAAAGATGATGGTAATACAGCATCAGTGTCAAGAAGAAAATAACAATTAAAACACAAACATACATGTCTTTGTGTTATATGTGTTAGTCCAATGCATGGCAAATACACTGCAATGCAGACACACTCAAAATAGTTTAGGCATGAGAAGTCCTAAGGCCCTGTTAGTACAGCAGTCTCACTGGACTAATATGCCCTTCTCAGTGGTGCCACTTAATTTCTGTGCTCAGGCAGCTATATTGCTTCCCATACCCA
Organism: Apus apus; assembly: GCF_020740795.1. NCBI lineage: Eukaryota > Metazoa > Chordata > Aves > Apodiformes > Apodidae > Apus > Apus apus. The sequence goes on along the minus strand of NC_067285.1, from coordinate 21,222,607 downwards.
AGCTCACTTGCTCAGCTACCACAGCTGTCCCTGTATGGCAATGTTTGAGGTGCTGGCATATAACTTCACAGAGGAACAAGCACATGGGAGAAAACAACATCCCTAGCAGAGATCCCAGGCTCTGAGTCTGCATGCTAAATCTTTTTAAGCTAGCATTAGTGATAGCTTCAATATACAACAGGGTTTTAATTATGAACAATGGTAGCCTAGAGCCAGCTAATTATATTTGGAGAGGTTTCCTGAAAAAAAAAAAAGCAGATGTCAGATAGATAGTTGTCAAATGATCAGTTACACTACCATCTACAGCAAGTCTGAGGGCTGTGGGGAAAAAGGTAGTGCGTGGAACATACTTCTCATTTCTGTGGGAGCCGTCTACTTTTTTTTATAGGTATATAAAGGCTCACATAAATATGTATGTTGTTCATTAAGAATTGTAGAGCTGCTGATGGCTGGCTGCAGCAAGATAGCAAAGCTTCACCTTGACGTGCTTGTTACCTTTGGGTGACTGCATTCTTAAACAGAACTCTCCAAAGGTGATGAGACTGCCTGCTGGCCAGAGTTTTGCAAAAGCCTTATTAGGATAGAACATTTCTTGCTTCTATTTTTATTCTTTTTCCTTGAAGTCTTTTATTATTTGTGCTTTTTTTCTGGTCTGCTTTCTCATAGAAGCTCCCTATGCTGTTATGTTTCATGTCCTGGGAAGAGTATCCCTTCAACTGAAAACTGTAGTTCAATATTCTGCTGTAACTGAGATACTCAAAGCAAACACAACTGCCTGCGCAGATAGTGGCTTGTAGCATAGTCCAGTATTTAATAGGGCTTACATAACATAGTGCTCAGTCTTTATCATCTTTGTTCAGCATGGAAACTAGAATTGTATTTCCTGTATGATATCTTCCCTAAGATATTATTCTGACCACGGGTTCGTAACAGTACTGATTTCAGCGTCTCTTAATTGTTGCTAAATGCGTTTGTTTTGTCAGTTGAAGTCAAATTACGGGACACATGCTATGCAAACAGAACATGGTACTTAATTGTTTTAAGTGGCATGTCTAGTTTGTGTCACCACAGGAGAAGTTCTGGGTTTTGGGCAGAACTTTTTCAAAGGCTCAAGACTGCTCCATTAAAACGAAATCTTCATTTTCCGTTGCCCTTTAATCAAATGCAAACCAGAGCTTCCAGGGATTGTAACAATGTTTCAAGTTGAATTTGGCTCTTTTGCAGCCCATCAAAAGTTGTCCTTGACAAAAACAATATTTTAAATATCTGCTCACAAGCACGGGAGCCAAAAGGTTGCTATTTCATTTGGCAAAATACCTTCCCAAGAACAAAACTGAGACCTGAAGCTGAGCCAAAATAAGCTCTAACAGATGCTTAGCCTAGAAAGCACTGGACTGAATGACTAAAATTGTTGAAAGAGAATACAGGAAAAGAGACGGGCAGCTAGCTGGTTCTGCTTCTGACTTGCTGGGTGGGCAAGTGGCATCCCTTCTGTCCTAGCGCTCTGCCAACTAGAGGACCTATCTCCTCTGTCTGCCACCCCACTGCAGCTCCTGGGGTTTAACCCATTTCTTGCTGTGAGTACTGCTATAGTCAACAATAGACCTTCCTCTGTTCGTAATAACAGAGGAGTTTAATCTTTCCCTTTCCTAATTGACTCTGTTTAGCTTGAATAGCAAAAACTCTGTGGATCAAGAGGCTCTGCTGTGGCCTTCCATTCAGACTTTCCATACTGCATCTAATACTTGAGCTTGGGAAAAAAAAAAAAAAAAAAAAAAAAAAAAAAAAAAAAAAAAAAAAAAATTCAGATGCTAGTGAGATTTGAGAATTGCAAAAGCTGGTCTGTTATGACCAAGGTTGATCTAATTGGCCACACAGTCCTCCTTTCATTCCCGTTTGCTGGTTCTGGTCTTAACCTGTCCTCATATAATGCTGTCTTTGCTTTCAGATCTGGTGAGAAAGTAACTTTCTTGGTGTCTTTTCTTTTAATGCAAAGAAGGGGTGTAGGACTTTGAGGGAAGGACAGAGCAAGACTGTGGTGGCCATCAGTTGGATTGGTTCAGGTTGTTGTAAAAGTGCAGCCTGATGATGCTGTTCTATGACAGTTTCTATGAAACTGCTGCTTAAGTACTTGGCCATTCTCCAGATCCTGGCGGTGAGAGGAGGTGAGGACAAACAAGCTAAACAGCTTTCATGGGGTACAGAGGTGTCTGATCCATAACCAGAACTGAAGTCCTGTGTTCTTAAGTCAGACTGTAATCACAAATATCACCAAGATATAAGCAGCTAATTGCTGCTCTTCTGAAAACAGTCAGCCAGTCTAGGTAGCTTTGTTCAAGTTAAGAAATACCAAGCATCAGTGCTCCAGGGAAAAAGCTAAATAAATGTTTGTGCTGTGTGCTGCAGTAGAGGTTGGGACAGATTCTTATCTCAGTGACTCTGATGCATGTCTGGAGTAGGCCTTCTATCTGATTTAATTGATACCAGGGTGTCTTGCAAAATTCAAATTTTCTAGACCTTGAAGTGCAAGGATATTCTTCTAGAGCAAGTGGCAAGAATACCAACCCTGTTCATAAATCTCTAAATTTAAAGAAGCAGGTGTTGTGTGTTTTTTTTATGAGGCTTTTTTATGTAGATTGTTTTGACACTGGGTTTCTTCCCTAAGCACAGTGCAGAAGGAGCTTTGCCTTAACTGTTCCTCTGAAGCCTGTACCCTTGGAAATAATGCAATATGACTGATTTTTCTTTGCAGAAACTCCAGCATGGCTGAATGCAAGGAGCAGGCAATCTCATTCCATGACTGTAATCCCTAACATCTGAAGTCCAGGATCATAGCGGAGAATAGTGGTGGGAGAAAGATGGATTGCTTAAAAAAAAACAAACCCAAAGTCCCTCAATGCCTCCCTCCCCCAGTCTCCAAAACCCAAGTAATTTGCACTTAAAAATAGCCAGCATATGCTTTCTCAAAAGCATCCTGTGCTGTGATCTGATATATAACCAAGTAAGAAAATCTCAGTGGCCAAAAAGGACTCATAATGAGAAGGAGTTATCCTTTGGATGGCATTGGCTCACACTGATTTCAATATCTTCTGTTGTACAAAGGGGGTTCCAAAAGTACTGACTTGGGCTTGTCACCATCCTGATAAATTATTACCGTGATCTTAGATTAATGAGGTGGTATGAACATGGTAATAGCAGGCAAAGCTCTTGGGAAGTTAGGACCCAGGGGAATCAATGAAAATCTAAACTTGACCTTCCCTAGAAGTCTAACTTTGTACTAAATATGTGGCAGCACTGTATTACCAAGAGTGCTTCTTGGGAAAGAACACTGCCAGAAAAATATCTTCCCTGGTATTTCCTAGGAGTCACCTTGGCCATGTCGTTAACAAGATCACTGCGCTGCAAATTGCTTGGTTTGTATGGCTTGGCTAGAGCTGCTTTTGGGGAACATTTGAGTTTTGATTCGCTTACTGGCCCAGAACTTGTGAGGTCTGGTAGAAGAAGAGGCTTTCTTCATCATATATTTAAAGAAGCCTTAATGGGTCGCTCTAAAGAGCTGGGGTATTGGCTTCAGTTTCAGGTTAATAAAACCATGGCAACGTGCTGTGGGATGCAACAGTTGACAGGCTATATATCAAGAATTGTTCTGCATCTAAAGGGTCTATGATATAAATAAGACATTCAGGTTCCATCTGCAAAAGCTAGATGTGCTTGCTTTAACAACTCCTCGGAGTTCTGTCTTCACAGTGGGACTAGGCATAATGTGAAACCAGCTGTCTCTCTAAGCATAGACAAAGTGACAACAAGAAAGACATGCTGATCATTGGATAGAAAATGACATGGAAAAATGTGATGGCTCCAGGAGCAGGCATGTTAGCTTCTGTAATGGGAGCAATTTTTTTTCCCAGTCTTGTTTGACCTCAGATTGCATTGTTCATTCTGTTATCAGAAGTGATGATCTGTAAGCCTGGGACACTGTCTTTTAAATGATGCCTGTATAATTTATCACAGTTTTTCTCTCTGGTTAATCTCTGACATTGTGAAATGCTTCAATTCAACAAAACCTAACTTGCTGAGGTTAACTTCTTAGGTGCATGTGTGGGGTTTTTTAGTGCTATCCTTAAGAAGCCATTTGTAATGCCCCAAACACTTAGTGATGCTCTACAAAACCAAATTACAAGCAATGTTTATTCTGGAGAATTATTAACTTGCAGTATTTCTAGCTCATAGGAAATCTTAGCTTAAGTTTATCCCAACTCAGAATGAACTGCTTGCAGCAATCTGAAAACCAGGAATTTTCACAAAACCCCTTGGAAATGGCAGTTGCTGATTGAAATCACCTGTTTGCTTATTACACAATGAAGTGTTGAGCAAGGCAGAACAGCTGATTAGAATCTGGAAGCTTTGAGGTTTTCAGCCCAGAGCTTCTGTTTTGGGAGGAGATGTACTTGAGGCTCAGAAAGTTTGTGCTTTGCCTTGAATTGTTCAGGTTCTAGGTTACTTGGAAAAGAAGATGAAAAGCCCTTACTGTCTGAAGTCCTGGTTAGTGCACTGGATTACTAGACTGGTCAGACTAGACTAGAAATCAGAGCAGACAGGGCTTGAATGAATTTGATTAAGAAAATTTTTTTTACCAGATCTATCAGTGAAGTCCTAGCTGCTGAGTGATCCTCTGGGAAGTGACAAAACTGAAGAATTGTGTGTACAGAGAACCACAACAGGATGTGTTTGCTGTCCAAAAAGGTAATAAAAATCTGCTGTATTTTTTATTCTGCCAAATACAGAGATTTAAGCCATTTCAAGCTCTTTTTTAAAAATTAGATTTGTACTCCAGTTCTACTGGTGCTTTTTATGTCCTGTATAGGTGCTTGGCTTTCTCAGTCCTGAGATTGGGTTGAAATTTAGCACAGACGAGCAAACTGGCACCTGGGGGAGAAGTAAATACAGCAATGCCCATGACTTGGAATGTATGCTGGTATCAGGGATCTGTCATCCTGTGCTACTCTGTTTTTGATGTGTGGGTCAGGGTGAGGACACAGATGCATAAGCAAATACAAGGGTTGTTACGCTGTTGCAGCTGGTAGCAAGGCGGGGTGTGCTTACGAAGTCTAGTATGACACAAACCAATTTGTTTCTCTGTTTAAGAGAAGGTAATAACAAATGTGCCTATACAAACTTTTTCTGATGATCTCTGTGCAATTTATGGCTGTAAGTGGAAGGTACCTACATAAGGCTAACTATTGTGTTGTGGATAGGACAGTGTGTTTCAGGGTAGTGAAGTCCTTAGTGTGCTAGCAGCTGAGCTTGTGGTCCAACTAGTAACAGAGTTTCAACTGCTTGTGGTTGATTGGAGACTTGTCCCTTGTATAAGAACTAGTCGTGCTTGGAAATCTCCAAAATCTTATTTCTGAAGTATCCTGTTCCAATGGAAGGAAATTGGAAGGCCTGGATTTACTCATCTGAATCTTCTAAAGCCTTTGTCAGGTTCTTCAGCATGTGCCTCGAGTACTAACTTAGTCAGCAGTGTACAAGTTTTATCTATGTGAATACAACATCAGGGCAAGTCAGCTGGTGGTATTGTGTTGAATAAAAAAGCTGTTTCTTGCTTAGAATGAATTTATCTTAATATTTTTGTCTTTTTTTTAATGGCATTGTTTGTGTTGCATCCTCTGTTTTAGCTGACATTTCCTGTTTTCAGTTTTGCTGGTGGACTTCAGTGGTATTTCTGTTCTGCAGGGATCAGTTAAGGAGTTCACCTTCCTTTATGTTGTAACTAAATAGCCTCCTGTGGTTGGACTTGAAGTCACTTTTATTTATAGAATGAAAATAATAAGTGTTATCTACCAGCTTTCAAGCTGTCTGTCCATATGACTGAATTAGATGAAAATTGATGACTGAATTATAGTAATTTTAAGAACTTTATTAGGACAAGTGACCTGCTTTGTTGGGGTTCCTTGCATCTGATGGCTGTATGCAGAGTGAGCTAGTGAATAGGAACTACCATACGTGATTGGTTTGGGTTTACAAAGCAGCACTCTTGTCTCCAGTACTACATACTTGCAGTTTGTCCTTGGTCATTGCAAGGGGTAGGAAAATAGTGTGCACCATGAAGGTGTCTTCTCAAAGGAATAAAAAAAGTTATCTAAAACACCGAAACTAATAGGAAATAACAAGTTCATCTGTATGCATGTGTAGCCTTTTCAAACTGAGGGATGCAGCTTGAGAACTAGCTTCATGAACATTTGAATAATTAATAGATACACCCTCAATCCAAACATATCTGGGTGGTTTTCATATGCTTAGAGGAAGAGAACCAATTCCAGGAGCACACTCCCCAATCTGTTAAGCCATCCGAGCATGCAGGCATTCAAAATATTTCCCATGGGTGATACTGATGTTTTCAACTCCCTCAAGAGACCAGACATTTTGCCTCCACTTTGATGAACTCTGGCTGCCTTCTCTACAGGTCAGGGAGGGAAATGGGAGTGGCTTCTAATCTCTTCTGTGAAGCACTATGGAACACCACAGGGTGTAGCACTGTTGGGGTCCCATAAAAAGGGATGCTTGCAGTGGTAAGGCAGAGCTGGCAGATATAATAATGACCAGAGGCACTGAGAAGTTCAGTCTGCAGCATATGAAGAACCTTATAAGTTGTGCTTTATGTGTATAAAGCAAAGCTATTTATCCACATTTTGTGAGGCTTGTTTTTAGCAGGTAGTATTAGAAATATTTAGGCAGACTATTATCAGATTTTTGACACTGACAGTTCAGTGGGCCTCAGTTTTGTGGGGGTGGTATTTGATACTAACAAAAATGGATACATGAGGGCATTTACAGCAGAGAACACTGTTATGACAGTAGAAAAATAGGATGTTGCAGTCTGTTGACTTTTTATATTAAATGCCATTGATTTGAAGATGTATACTGTAATTTTCCTTCCTAGTAGGCCATTGCTTTTTTTCACATGGAAAAGAGACAAAAGTGTTTCCTGGAGAGCTGGGGGCTAAGAGCAAGCCAGGAATTGGAGGAAGTGTGTCCAGTCTAACGGATAACTGAGGCAGCAGTGGTGGTGCCAGTGTTAAGATATCAAAATAAGCATTCTGGGCATTTGTCTGTGAAAGGTCTGAGCATATCTGGTGAGAAAGCTTGCTTTTCAGTTTTATTGGAGACCCAGGTGCTGAGGAAAAAGCAAAAGTGTAATAAAAGAGATAAAATAAATTGTAAAAAAGATTGCTTGTGTCGGATTTTGGTTGAACAGTAAGATCCAGTTTCCATTGCTGTTGGAAATCTTTTAATCTGCGAAGAACAAAACATGCAAAGCTACAAGATGGAGGTTTGCAAGAATCCTTGACATAGCTAAGAAATGTGAAGTTAGTCTTATTGTACCTATTTGTTAAATCCTCTATTAGATTTCTTGCTGCTCCTCAGAAAATGTTGCTTCTGTCAAACCATTTCTGTATGCAGGAAAGAAGAATTACCTTGGGTTTCTTGCAGACTTGTAAACGAGCTGTTAATTTCCTTCAGTCTTAATCTTATGTAAGAAAAAGTGTTTCGAAGCTTGAAGCTTGTCTGACTTGTCTTCCCGTTCTTCCAAATCATGGTTATAGAAGCTGGTTCTGATATTTTTTTACTAGTTAACCATGGTATCCTAACTGCAGATTTTGTGTCGTTATCTCTATGGACAGGCTGCTCTGTTACTAGGTACTGGTAGATGGGAGAAGGGAAGGGTTCAGCGAAATAATGTGAACAATTGGATTGGTTTAAATATTTAGATCTAATCACCAGCTTATTGTGAATGTTTTGTAACCATGTCTCTTTTTTTCCTGTCTATAAAGTATGAAAAATATTTCCTTCTTCCAATCATATACAAAATTATAAACTGTTTAGGATAGTGACTTTTCAGTTCTTAAGGCTCAGAGGACCCCTTGTGACCCTTAAGCACACCGATGCCATCACCAATAAAGTTATCTTTAGTCTTTGGCCACTGGCTTATTATCCAAGCCAAGCAGCATGGTCAGAGCTGACACTTGCAGGGACCAGATCCTAAATGAGCTCTTAGTTTAAAGAAAAGTACTATTTCTTGCTATTCTTGACATCAGCTAAATAATATGATCGTATTTTGGTGTTGGTCTTTTTGCAGCAAATTATATTTTGAAAGGTGGTGAAAACAATGTTTTCTCTACAGTGTTCTTCTTCATTAAGTACTCCGTTGCATTGGCAAGTATATAAAAAGGAAAAGATCCTTTCTGATCTAGCTCAAGTAGTGTGCTGTTCTGGAAATGCAGTTTCTACTGGCATGAATTAACAGGCTTCCAAAGAATAACAGAGTATTGCACAGAAGATACAGTTCTGTCTTGATATTGCATATACCCAGCATTATATATTTATCTAAAACATAACTGATTAAAGTAGCTCAATATCATCTCCAGCTGGAAAAACACAGCTTTTACACAGCATATCCCTTAGGAAGCTTGAATTTGTGTCTTTTGGATCTAATTACTTTTCAGAGTTGAAGACCACTTTGGAATTTTGGATCCTCTTTGTTGTGTTTAACATATGGTCAAAAGGGCAAATTTGGCATCTGTATCTACTGGTTCAGATTTACTGGTAAGAGTTCTAAAAATCACTTCAGTATGTGTGTGTGTATATATATTTAAAATAGGTTAACAGAACATTATACAATGCTAATATACATGGGTGATTCTGTACTAGAACCCTAGGTATCCCCAGAGGTGAGTTTCTAGGCCACATTTGCTGTATGAACTCTGAAGACTGCTTTTTGTTAGAGAAGTGATGGGTGTAGCAATTAACCACAAATGGACTCTGTTAATTAAACAACAGAATCACAGAATTGTCACAGTTGGAAAAGACCTCTAAGATCACCGAGTCCAAGCATCAACCCAGTAAAAACCACTATGCCCACTAGAGCATGTCCCAAAGTGCCACCAGAAAAGCACTTAACAAACAAAAATAAGCAAGTTTGAAGTTACATGACCACTTTACCATTTACAGCAAGTAATTCTTAGTAGCAGAATGAAACTTCAACAGCAGTATCAAATTTTGTTGCTGGTATCATGAGTCATGTGAGTAAACTGTCCATAACAAGCAAAAATCTCAGTAGGCAACATGTTCTGTGGGCTTGTGTTTGGGTCAGTGTTACTCTAGCATTCACATGATGCAATGGACTGTGTAGAAAACTGCCTAGGGTCAGCAGAACCTGGAGACCTGGGTGTGTCATACAGCTCCATTTCTGCTGCTTGCTTCTCTTTGTAGCTAACTGGTTTGTTCTGGTAGCACAGTGTGTTGCAGAGCACAAAACCAGAAAGTTCTCTGCTGCTTCCTGGAAACCTGATAGCCTATACTGTTAACTTCTAGTGTTTGATTCCTTCTTTTCTACACAGACTCTCCTAAACCATTAGTTCATTTGCATTCTGCTAAAAAAAGATACGTGCCTTCGGGCAGTTGAGAGAATCATTTGTAAGCACTGTGGTTTTGGCCAGTGTACCAGGAATGCTGGCTTAGGCCAAGCTGCTCACATGGGCATTCTTGGAACTGCAGAGCAGTCCCAAGGGCATATTAAGAGCAGTTGTTATAACAAAAGGCAAAGGGCAGTAGCCAGAGGTCTAGAAATGTCTCCCCTTCAAGCATTTTTAAGGTAGTGCCAACGTAGAAAATGTGATATTCCAGTGTCTTGAGAGCTAGTTTTTGTTTTGGAGGAAATTGTGTGTGTGTGGGTTAGAGGGAGCTTGCTTTATGGAAATGGATGGAGAAAGGCTTTTACAGAAGACTTCAGGATGAATAATGGCAAACACAGAGTAGCACATTGAGTATGTCATCACCAGACTTTTTTAAGATCTTCCTGGAAGAACAGTTGGAAACCAGTCTGGCAGTAGTCCATATCTGCACTGCCCTCCTGCAGACCCAATGTGAAGAAGAAGCTTATCTAGGGTAGTTGGTAGTGGCATGAATTTAAAAAGTTCTTCAGTTGCCGAAATTCACAGTATGAGTGGAAGACAAACTATAGAAGTAGCTTAAGTGGTAATTTGTTCTTGCTTTTCCAATTTCTTTTACCTTTAATCTTCCCCTCATCCACCTCATGCCAGGAGGGCAGCTGGAAAAGAATAAGAAGGAAACACAAAAATAAAGGCTAAACATTGAATGCTAAGTAGCACTGCCTTACTGGTATCTATGCTTGTTTAGCATACCCTGAAATTGGGAGGCCGCTGTGTTCTTTGTAGATTTTTTTTGTGTCACCCCTTACAAAACATTATACATAATACATAACATTATTCATGTACTGCAGTTTAAGAAAACTACAGTAGAGTAATGACTCTGCTAATGACCTACAGGAATCCCACAAGTTTCATTTTTTCCCATTTAACACTTTAAAGAAACCTGTTGAATTCTACTAGAAAGACTCATACCACTCGTGGATTTTTCATCCCCCCCTTTCCTTTTTCACAGGGAAAAATTAGCTGTGGCTGTTGAGAACACTTACTACAGCTAGTTAGTGAAATTAAAAATCTCCTCCCATTCCCAGAAATCATACTTCCAAACTTGTCATGCAGCATCAATTCCGACTTGCTGGTGAGCATAAAATTGTCTGGTTCCCCTATAAGTGACCAGACCTTCTGTTTAGTAATTTCTATTGTTCCTAGGTTCTCAGGTATTTTTCACAAATTGAGGAGAGACTCTACAGAGCCCTAAACTTCCTGTTTGCTTTTTCATTCAAGGATCAAACACTTGTCTTCAATGGTTGGTTGTATGTGAAGAGGAAACTGGAGGAGAAAGGGAGTATCCGCTGAAAAATATTTGTTGTAAATTAAACATCCAAAATTATACCAAGACTAAGTAATCTGTTGTCCACTTTAAATCAGCAATGCCAGATTTTCTTTTTAGTGCAATTGATCAGGTGGTGAAGCACTGTCTTGCTCAGTGCGCTGGCAACTGCAGAATGGTATCACAGTATAAAAACACAAATTAGTGGTTGGCACAACAACACTGATTTGCAAATTGTGTAGTTGTGTTGCAAAGTTGTATGAGGAATCCTTTCTTATTTTTCTCCACTTCTGCAGAACATTTTTTCCATTTCTGCAGTGTGATTTAAGTGCTTAGTTATTAGTATTTAAAGGATTGATGCTGTGTGCAAATATCTGAGCACAGAAATGTTGCTTTTGGAAGCATGTTGTAGTTGAAATTGGAGAGCCAATGAACTAAAAGGGCTGTGACAGACTAGGAAGGAATAAAAGTACTGAACCTTGGATTTGTTGAAGTAGTTTTCACTCTATGGAAATAGAACAGTCTCAGAAACTTAACTGCTGTTCTGAACAAACTTCACAATGAGTCCTCACAGCTTTAAGCTGGCCTGCATGAAAAAGCCCTGTATTTTAAGGCATATCTTTTATTCATATACTAAATGAATGACTTAGCTGTTCAGTATCTTGAACTCTGCAGTAAAACACTAAGAAATAGTTACTGAACACTCTCTTCTTAGTGTGGATTTCTGCCTGAGAAGATCCATTAAGATCCTTTTGATCTTAACAAAACTAATTATACTAGGTTTGAGTATTCCTCTTATGTGGTCAGAAGACTACACTTAAAATAATAGAAATTGTGCAGGGGTAATAAATCATGGATGTATTTGAGACTTCGCTGTTGAAATTACAGGTCAGGGTAATATGCTTGTACTTGTGATGCAGACAAAGAAATGGCATACCTTGTACAAACTTCTGAAAAGACTTCTCAATGAGTATGTAAACAGCAGTTAGACACTGATATGTCTTAAATCTTTCAGCTGATAGTATGTTCAGGATAGGGCTTGTTGGAGGCGTGGTTTTGCAATAATTCATCTGACTGGGCCAGAGTTTCTATGTAGAGGCCTTCTGAAAATCCTTGTCTGGGTCCAGAGGCTATGACAGAGGAAAACTTTACCTTTGGGGCACTTACTGGTATGATGCTGGTAATAAGTGGCATGAAGAAAATGTTCATGGATAAGTGATAGAACTGGAAAATGAAATTGCTTCCCCCAAAGTTGAGCTGAGAGTCTGATTTTGACATCATTCAGAGAAGCAGGCTATAGAGAAGTTTTGGAAAGATGGAAGTACTGATTTCTTGTTATCCCAAATAACTTCTAAATGATGGAGCCTCTCTGAAGGTGCTTGACTGTGGTCAGAAATTATACTTCATTTTGCAGGCTTTTGAATTCCTGTGTGTTATTTTCATCCCCCATTTCCACCCCACATATGGGGATCCCTTAAAGTGTATAGCTGAATGGATTTCAAGTGTTTTCCACTGGTTAGAAACATTCTTGTACATTGAATAAGGACTTATTTGCAGCTAAGCTCTTTAAGAATTACTGAAATGAAAGGCAAGCTATAATTATGCTACAAATACTAATTATTGGGAAAATGTAGCAATTTCTAATTTTAAGACTGCTAAATATTCAAAACTGCTAAATATTGTTTTTTCAAATTAACTTCACTTTTAGTTTAAGCAGTCTTATGAAATCGATTAGAACATTTTGGAATGACTGGTGAGCTTTAATATTTTAAAATAATTCAGAGCTGGAAGCTGGCAAAGCTGTTTTAATGGGGAGAAGTAACTGTAATTCCTGAAAGGAGTACAATTGCTATAGAATATCCCCCAAAAGATACGTGGTGCCTCTTATTTTTTCAAGAAACATGCTTGTACTAGAACAACTGCTAGTGACAGACTTTGATATGGAGCCAGGCCTCAGTGAGCTCTGTGCATCCTTTGCTGTTCCATTCTCTGTCACGTGCTTCTATAACCTGTGGCATTGCTGGCTGTTACCTGGAGCTTCAGCAGGTGGTTATGAGGTGTAGACAAGTCTTGCCCACTGATGCCTCTACAAGAAGAAGTCTGTGGGGAAGGTAACACCAGGGACATTCTAGGCACTCAGTTTCACAAATACTGAGCCTGTTTGCTTCTTTAAATTGTACTTTAATGCATTAATGAAGTTCTGTTTAAAAAAATCTGGGTTATCATCTTTGTAATTAAGCAGTGTGTGAGAATAGAAAAAACACATAATCCTGCGAGCCCAGCAAATGGCACTTTATATCCCCAGACAAGGAATCAATTGGATGTAAATTGACAGCTTATGAGGATTGTCAGACATGATCTGTAGTGTGAATAGGAATATAAACCATGTGGAATAACAATTCAGTTTCCATAGAAACTTATTCTGAAATTGAAACCAAAATGAGCTGAAGAGCACAGCCCGTGACATTTTGTTAGCTCTAAGTCTTTATATGTAATATTAGCTATAACAATAGCTATATGATGTGATTTTTTTTTTTTGTCCTTCAAACTTCCATTAACACTGAAAATTATTTGTTCATGGTTAACTCTGCAGTTGCTATCATTGTTCTAGTTGCTAGGGATCACTCCAAGTCCTGATGTTGCAGGTATTATGTGGGGAATAATAGGCTGTAATTATGTATTTAGTATTTGCATCCAAATGGCTTTGGCAGTCACAGGCCAACTTCAAGAATGTGCATGTACCTAGCAGTTATATTCCTGTACATACTGTTCACTCTTTGAAAGCCATTTATATCTGAACTTACCAGCCTCCACAGCTGAGCTCCTAAACTGGTCTAAAGTGACCCTCTATGCAGTAACATACATTTCCTGAAGTTGAAGTCTGCATTATGCCAAGCCCATGTTTATATCCACCAGTTGGATCATGGTTAGGGGGCTGAAATGCTGCTCTGCCACTCTCTTGTGATGTGTACTGTCTATAGCCAGGTCTTTTTTTCTTCAGTGCTGTTAGTCCAATACTTCTTGTGCAAAAGTCACTTGAACTAGAGACCTTATTGAGCTGCTAGGGTATAAAACTAAAATAACTTTGAAGTGACTTAATGCAGCAGAGAATGTCAAATCCTTTCAACTGAAAGTGAAGGGATGTAAGCCAGTTTTGTTCCAGCCTTTAAGTGGGCTTGAAGGCAAGCAGCAAACATCCTTAACCATAACTTTGTTCAAAGTTGCTGTTTTCAGTTTTGTCCTGAAGAAATCTGAGATTTGGCAAGAAAAGAGACAGCAAAATCTTTAAATGATGACTACACAACTAGGCCCGGCTAATCCAAATAGCTTTTAAAGCCCTTATTTGGTTAACAGAAAAGCCTACATTGTTGACCTATTGGCTTGCTTACACTTTAAGCCTCTGGATACCTAGACATCTGGATGTGGCATTCACGGATTAATGAGGTCTCTGTGTAGTAATAGCTAAATGAATCCCTCTTTAGCCTTTAGCCTGCTCTTTAACACTTATTTACAAGCGCTCAGTGCTTGACCAAAATATAATACATATCTGAACTCACTGTTATTAATCAATGCAGAATCATATTTGAAATTCTACTGTCTTGTGCACCCTGATTCCCCAGTCAAACTAAGTTTGATTACTCCTTTTTCAGCATTCTTACGAGTTGTACAACTTAAAGTCTAGATTTTTGGTGCCATTTTAATCAGTTCTTCTTTTGGGACTGTTTTTTAGGGTTTAACTATTTGTAAGGGTCCTGTAATGTGCATTTTGGCTGTTCTTACCTCTTACTGGAAACTGAGACTGGAGTATTACAAAAACGTAACTGGTGCATTCAGTCTTGGGCTGTGTGCCAAAATAAAGAAAGGACTGGAGGCAGAAGGAGGTAGCAATAACTGGAATGAAAAAGGTCATGTTCTCAGAATAAGTAGCTGCAACTTGGCATGAGTTTGGAAATTGTATCTGTTTATGCTAGTGATGAATTTGGCATAAATTAGTCGCCAGTTCTCTTCAGTCTAGAAATCGTAATTTAGTTCTTTAGCCCTGAATATAATATGGAATTCTAATCTTGACCCTGTGAGCCTTGTTTTCTTTATTTCTCTAAAGTTGATAGATTAATAAGGTTGTCTGGCTAGGTCAGAAGATTTGGAAAATTATTTGCACATCCAAAGGGGCTGAAATCCTGAAGACTCCTCAAGCAAATGCAGTTATAGCAAGAGCCTTTAACAAAGATTTTGTAAAATAATGATTTAAAAAAAAAAAAAATCATTAAAGCTCTGGTTAATGGATGTGGTGAACAGAAATATCAGTCTCTTTTGAGGCCATAGTTCCACCTAGGAGATGAATCCAGGAAAAAAAAAGTGGGCTATGCTTTATAAACAATTGATGCAGTTAGGTCTTTAATTCTTTGTGAAGCCTTGCAGAAGACATGCAGTTTGCTGGAGTGGAACATTGACCTCTTAGTCTATGAAACTGTTGTGGTAAATATAATTTTAGAATATTGCATCTTGCAATTTTCATGAGTCTGATAATCTGCACAGCAATAACAGTGAGCACTTATGCTACTGGTGTTAGCAAGTCTAGGCTAGTTTCTGTTGTTGTGACATAGTGCTGTTCTATCAACAAGAGAAGATTCAAAACCCTTTATTTGTCTGCAGTTTTGTTTAACCCCTCCACACCAGCTGAATTGTCAGCCCAGATAGTTACTATGAAATAGAAGGGAATATAATTCCTTAGTGGCTAAAAGCTAGCTGATTGTTTCTAGAGTTTCCAGAGTTTATTTTTACTTGAGTCTTTAGCAGAAGTGGAGTCAAGGATGGGGGAGAGTGTGGGGAATTATATAACTGTAAAACCAAATATAATTGGAACGCCATTTCGTAAAGTTATGAAATAGACCAATGGAAAACTACAGATAAAGAATGGCAGGAAATGTACACAAAACCTGGTTCTGTGGGAATCAATTTCCACAGTACTCTCCTATTAACAGCATGTAAAGGGATGGATCCTCAGTTGGTGCTATATTATTCCTCAATGAGTTGAGCTGCAGTGATTCCCAGTTTAGGCTCTGACATAATCCATCTGACTTGCTGTTTGCACTTGTGCATCTGATAATAATTGTATTGGTGTGGGATATAAACACAGGCATGGCAGAAATAGGAAAATGCCACAGCATTTTTTCTGCAAGAATAAAGGCTGGCAAACACCTGCAAATTCTCCCCCACAACCAACCAATTCTCTGACAACCCTTGATACTTACCATGCAAACTTTTGCTTACAAGGACATTCCTAGAAAGAGAAGACTAAAATCTTGGCAAAGACTAAAATCTTGCTTGTATGATTACTTGTGCATGATTTTATGTAGTCACTGTGATTTGAGTCATGCACTGCATGTAGTGAGCCACAAATTGATACCAAATAGAATAGGGGAAAGAACATGAATGGTGGGGGATTGATGTAAAACAGCCTTGAGTTGGCTGGCATAAAGCCAACAATTTACTCATGCTATTAGGGGTTCAAACAATGCATAAGGAACTTCTAAATTCAAAGGCTGGTCAAATGTTCTTCTACAAAAAATATAGTAAATGTTTGTTGAAGATTTCTGTTATAATGAGCAATTATTTACATCAGTTTTCAGACATGTTTTGCAAAATTTGTTAGAACCATGACTTTGTAGAAGAGCACACTTAATCTGAATCAAAACAACTTTTGCAAATAGATTTATGCTCTATTATTCCCAATGCGCTTGACCACTTTTCAGGAACAGTTCCACTGAATTCAACAGGATCATTTATTGAACATTGAAAATTCAGTCTAATGCTGCAACTGCAGTAAGACAATGTTTCAAATGCGATAGCTAAACACAGTTGTGCAACATCAGGTGGAGACAAGTGTTGCAGATGGAAGGGGTGTTGATCTGCTGTGATCATGGCATCCTCTATACTTGCTACCATTTATTATAAACTCTTTTGGTCCTGTCCGTGTTTTTCACATAATATGCCATGTAACAGTAATATTACAGACTTGTTTCTACTTTGCCATAGGAGCTTGCTTCCCCACTTTAAGAACTGACCTTACGTTCTTTAAAGCTGAATCTTAAGGAGCACAGATGTCCATCTTTACCTGGTCGTAAAACATCTGTGCCCAAGAGTGATGCAAAAGTTCTGGGAAAAATCTTTCTTGCCTGTTTCATTGAGAGTCCCTGAATCTCATTTGCTAGCATGTTTTTGCAGCTATGAATAGTAAAACTAAAAAGAGGATCATGTTGTACTAAACTGCCCAGGCAAAAATGATTTGACAAGACACAGCCTATGCAAAATTAGTCCTTTTTGTTCAAGTAGGTGTTAATTTACCAGAAGAAAGGATGTAGGAGATTAAAAACTCCATAGGTTTCCTATAGTACAATCTGATGTATGCAAACTGGCAGTCACATAATTTCACAGTCATGTTGCTGTGTTGCTCCAGCATCTTCAAAGTCTCTTGATCCAGCCCTGCCTATGGTTTTGCAATGTTGTCCTTTGCATGATCTTGCACAAGTGTGGCCAGCTGCGTAAGATGATATGAACATTGCCTAGTAACATTGATGCACAAAATAACTATCAGAATATTCTCTACAGGGATTACTTACTCAGAGTCGCTTAATAGACTCAGGGAACACTTAAAATGCATATTTTAAAAATACATGACTAATATGCTTACATATTCCTTAATTTCTAATGTGAGGTAACACTGAGATGCTGATAACATCGATATTGGCCTCATTATCTGTAGATAAATATGCCACTCAGATGGTATAATTATGTGTGATAAGGGTAAAACAATGGACATTTTTAATTTTACCTTAATTTTACCTTTTAATTTGCACAATACAATAGATGAAAACTTTGTCTTGTCTTTTGTAATGTTTCAAGTGGCAATACCTTTGCATGTTAAATGTGTTTCTGAGCATTTGAAACAGTAAAAAATGATGAAAGAATAAATTCCTAACTACAAAACACCTTAGATCATCAGGTTTATTTTGTCTAGCAATCCATGATAATCACCATTTACCAGGATTATCTCAAGATGAAAATTTACTTAAACATTTTGCCTTTGAGTTATTCAGACCTGTCTAGTTGTGTAATTGTGTTAAACTACACTTCAGGTGTACACTTCTAAGCTGCCCATAGTGAGTAGCTTAATTTTAAAAAAACATGCAAACCAACTGAAAGCCTCTTACAGGTCTGATGAAGATACAACTGAGGATTCAAAAGGTTAAGGAGAAAGTTTGAAAGGCAAGTGATAACTAGACAAGGTTGCTGTATTTAAAAGAAAAAAAAAAAAGTAGTAAAACCCCACAATGCTACTTTATACATGCAGATATGCAGCCAGAAATGTATTCTAATCTAATGCTGTTATCAGGCACTGAATTTGTTCTGTTTGTAGCCATTCCATATTCTGCACTGAGAATTATGGAGGTGGAGTCTCTGAAATAAGTCAGAACTTATTTTCTATCTTGCTCATGCAGCTGAATTTACCCCCGATAAAAAAGCCCCAAAAAACAGTTGCTCTTCAGCTATCTGTCATTTCTTAACTGCAATTAGGAAATATGATGAACCAAACGTGGCTTGCTCAGTAAGGCTCTGAAATTTTCTACATTAGGTACAAATCTGATGCAATTTGAATAATGAAATATGCTTGGGGTTCATGATTTTAGCTGAAGTTGGCAGAGTGAAATACCTCATAAAGGAAAAGCCATCTAGGTTGATAGATAGTTGTGTTAAGTGGAAGTCTGCAAATTTAAGCTAGAAATCGTAGGTAAACTCTTAATACTGTGGATAAATGAAGTACTGCAAAATGTGTCTAGAATCCAATGCACTTCATGTAGTTTGACATCCTTATATCAAGACTTGCTCTCACCCTAAAGTTTTTGAATAGTTGAGTTACTGTCTTCTTCCTTCTTAACAGCAAGTACATAGTATTCTTGGGTTGCAGTCACGGAACACTCATCCCCTGGAGAACAGTGCCACTATTAGCATTGAGGGGGTGGGGAAATGTGAATCTCTGAAAGATTAAATATAGGATTGTGATATACCAAAGCAGTGCTGTGTCTTGGCTCTGATAATTTTCGTTTGCTTTGATAATTTTCGTTGATGCCAGCCATGGGAAACTGTGCACCCATGTTCTCATTCAGCTTTGTGGTTTGTCCTTAGCTATCTAGCCTGTGGCGTCCTGAAGATACAGATGTTTTGCTGTATAGGAACTTAGCACACCTTTTGGAAACTGCTTAGTGTTCTTTTATGACTTCCATGCACACTGGGAGTCTTGGTTGCCACCTTCAATAGTGGTTTGTAACCAAAACACAGACCAGAGGGGTCAGAGTCCTAAAATGAAGAATGTAATGGCCTGATGTGAGTCCTCACAAGGGGTGGAAAGCTGTCAAGGCAAGGCAAATTCATTGCTGACCTCAGGCTGCACTGTAGTTGGGTTGAGATATATGCATTATGGAGAGGATGTATGTTATAGTGATAGGTTTCCTTTTTCTGTCCAGTGGGAGCTGGCAGAACCATCTGATAAGGATGCTAAGCTGACTTTTAGCCTCTCAGGCAATGGATCCTGACTCTTGCCCTCACTCAAACCCTCTAGACAAGTTGAGCCTGTTAGAACAGGAGATGATGTTTAAGCTAATGGAAGTAAGGACTTTGCTTGCTGTCGCTATGTTTTGCCCACAATGAATAGCAATCCTGCACAGAGCAAAAATCCATTTTTGTCTTGCCTTCTCTGAAACAAAATTACCTTTTTTTCGCCCTGTGGTAAAGAACCTGGCCCTTTTAAATACCTAATGGTAGCACAGACTGTTTTCCTTTACTGGTGCTTTCAGCATCTTTAGCACTATGTGCAATTTTCCAAAAGCCATGCACATGGATTTATTAATGTACCAAACATGATAAATTTACTTGGGGAACTATTTTCAGTCCAGATCACAGTGCTGCTTTTATTTGTTGATGGGCCTCTCTGTTTCTTTGCCAACATTCCTGCAGATTTCTGGTTCTTATTTATTTTCCTAATAATGCTAGTTTCCTCTCATTAATCATTCTAAACCTATACAAAAGTTAATTTCTCATATTACATGAAATTTTTTTCAGGGCGTGGACCTTATGTTACTTCCTGATTATATTATATCTTAATTAGGCTACATATTAAATAGCAAAATACTTGATTAGATCACTTACTATTTCTGTGTATGTCAAACTAGTATCTGCAAGCTTAACCCTAGAGACTGATTCTGGCTAATCATATAGCACATAAATTGTGAGTGGCCTCAATATAAGCAGCTTTGTACTACTTCAGTCTCTCAGCCATCATAGGACTCTTCCCTAGAGGACGATTCAATACCTGGTTATTAAGTATGAAAAGACAGATGTATGTAAGGTAGATATATTTGTCTCCTCCTTTTGGAGCATAAAATGAGCTGGCTAGCTTAGCTCTCATATTTGGAAACCTGGTCTGCAACTAAAATAAGATTGGGCTTTTTTAGCATCAGGTGACTGAAATACATAAAGCAATCCCTGCAGCAGAAGCACGTGTCAGTTTTGATTAAGCATCATCTATATATGTGTGTGTGTAGTACTGAAATGGGTGATTCAAGAACAAGTTCCTCCCCATACTGCATCACCTAGTGAGAATGGGAGTCACTGCTGCACTGCAGTGTTTTTTACATCTCTTCTGTTTCTGAGGACCCTAAAAGTGGTCAGAAAACAAGTAAGGCTTAAAAGGAGGGAGGTTATAGGGAAAGAATCTAAAACGTACTTACCCCAGTTTGTAAATCTGCATCAGTCTGTAGGGTCTGGCACAACTGTGTGTTGGGAGGATGATCACTGGAATTTGAGAAACCATCTCTTGTTGAAGAGGAAAGTGATTTCTAATACCAAATTGTTTTTTCTGGTTATTAGTAATTACTCTGTTTGAGGTTCATGCAGGTAATTTTGGGGAGTAAAACTACTTTTAAAATGCATCTTATGCTGGAAGAGCAGGTATTTTGGAAGGCAGAAGGAGGAATACTGAGGGAAGGATCAATTTCATTCCCTGCATAAAGCTTTCAGTGCTACTTTGGATTGTACCTGCTGAGCTCTGTGCACAGCTATTGAGTAAGCTCAGTACAACTTTCAGGAGGAGAAAATAAACACTTCCATAAAATTTACTCAGGAGGAGCCTGTCTGCCAAGTGGAGCCACCTCCCTCCTTGGTTGTGTTTATGAAAACATGGTTTAAACGGGGAAAACAAGAGAAGAGCAAACAGATTCCTCGACCCACCCAGCACTTCTCAGCAGCACAGCCACTCCTGCTGTGTGGGATCCATCACATGATGGGGAGATGCTTCTGGGAGCTGTTATTTTAAAATATTGGCAGCACATCATGGGGTGGGACTGCTGTATCTTGTATCTTCTTACACTCTCCTACTAGCTGCTTTCCCTGTTTTCTACATATTCTTGCTCTGGCTGTATCAGAGCAAGCATTAATCATAATTCCCGTTTGTCATCTATGTGACTTGTTTCATATACTTTGAATAAGGGTTGTTCTGTGGCTCATGTGCCAAAGACCAGTCACCGGATGTGACACTTGTGAGTCTCTGCAACCCCAGTGGGGCAACAGTCATCTCCAAATGGCATGGATAGCTTTTGACACTGTATTAGCGCATCCACATGGGCCAGAGTCTGTGTGTCTAGATGCATAAGGAGGCAGTGTTATTCCAAATGCAGATCAGCTGTGCAAAGCATGATAAATGTCACTGTGTCTCCTTGCTCCCTGGTATAGTAATGTAGCCAGAACTTCAGTCTGACTGCAGGTTCCTGCTGCGCATTTTACAGCAGCTTGTACTTAACATAGCCTGGCTCCAGGAGGTCCTGCCTTACAATATCCTGTTCCATTCACTAGACAGTAACCTCCTTCCCTTTTATGGTTTGGACAGTGATTGTGTGTAGGAGGGAATGACAGAGAAGTGATAAAGCATATGGAAGCTCTTGCATTCTGTTTTTTTTTTTTACTATCTTGTTGTTTTGAATAGGAGCTAATGATATTTGCAAAGCTTCTTGCTGTTACACAGGGTTGTTCCATTCTTCTGAGGGAGGCCCTTCTTGCTGGGTATTCAGAAACAATGGATCAGTCACAAAAGGATTTTCCTTTATAGTTGTTTCTGTTGGCTAGCTTGCTCCTGATAACATCTCCTGCTGTGTACAAAGAGTGCTTGAGTTAAGGGCTTTAATATCTTGCATGGTCAAGGTTTTGTTTTAAAGGGTGTTTATTTTTGGAAGGGACTGAGGAGCGGCCACATAGCATTGAACTCTCCTATCCTGTTTATCACCTCCGAGCCCAGCCCTTCTCCCAAAATGGGTTTTCAAGATGCAGCACTGTGCTTAACCTCAAGATAAGATTTGGCAGTCAGTTTTCTGCTTTTGGTAAACTATTAGCTGGCACGGGAGTTTCAAAATGGAAATTGCTTGGGGTAAACTACTTAGGGTAATTCACACCTAGAATAATATCAGACACTAGTTGAGCTCTTTTACAAATGAATTTGTTCTCTTTTCCCTATGCCTTAAGTCTGCTGGAGTGTCACTGCCATGGGAAGACTGATTAAGGCAAAGAAGGGCTAATCCACACCCTAGTTGAAAACACTTTTTTTAAGTCAAATGCTTGAAGTCTTATGCATCTTGGACTGACTAGTGTTTTGCTTGTGCTCTTGGCAGAATCCTACACAGAGCTTTTTCTGCATTGCAGGCAATGTAAGAAAAGAAACTAGAGGGAAAACTACTATTTAAGAGAGCTGTCTAAACTAGCGGGATCGATACTAGCAATCCTAATTTGCAGAGTCTTGTAGTTCTGAATAATCTAATTTAGCTGTTTGATAAGTATAATTTTGCTAGACTTCCAGTTGTGTGCTTCAGGAGCATGACTAGAATGCTGCACCAGGAACTCTGGTGTGCCTCTTCAAGCAATGAATTGCTTGAATAATTTCTTGAATGTATGCTGATAAGCAAAGCTGCAGCAGCCCAGGTGCTTAGGTCTGTTGACTTTAATGAGACTTAAGCCCCTTCTTCTCAAGTGCCCTTCTTGAACTGGTGTCAGACTATTCCAGTACTTCCTAAGCAGTTGGATCAAGCAAGTTGGATCAGCAGTTGGAGTCAAGAAAACAAAGAAAACTCAATCTGAGCAAAGGCCCACAACCTGCTTTGGTTAAGAGCAAGTGTTGAATATTCATATTGGAGTGATGGGTAGGAGATAAGGTGTGCAGAAGACTGTAGTGTGTTTCCTGTTGCTGTAAATACATCTTTAAAAACTTTACCAAGATCCCTTGCCTATCTCTTTGACTAATAGAAATAGGGGAAGCCTTTTTGTTCTGAGTGTCATGAGGTGTAAGATAACAGGGCTCCTCTTTGTACAAGCATATCTACCAGTGCTTATCTACAGGATTTGAAATGGGTCTTCCAAATTTAGAAAAAAAATAAAAATCATTAGAGTTTTCATCATGTTCTGCTTCCCTTTAGTAGATTTTGGCATATTCAATTGAAATGGTAGTTGAGCAGAGAGCTCTGTGCCAGCCATAGTAACAGTGAACAGATGTTATCTAGTGAGATTCTGAATTAATTGGAGCCACCAGCTCCCTGAAAGACTAGGATCCTACAGGACTGTTTTCTCAAATGTAATTGAGAGCTGAAGGCAGATGGAAATAGGACTGGGGACAAGGTTAGGGATGCAGAAAACACAGTAGTTTCCTGGGTTTGAGGCAAACTGTGCTAAACTTGTCCCAGCAAAATTTGGCAGTTTGTAACTTGCTCTAAAATTTATATGAATGGTTGCTGACCTGTTATTACAGAAGCTGGGAACAGAGGCGTTGTCGCTGTCCAGACATTTCTAACCCTCCCAGGTGCATTTCCTATAGCAGAAACTGAGGAAGGAACAGCTGCAATTGTCTTATGCTACTAAAGGATTCCTTCTCACACAAGAAATCCCCTACTGAGTGGATTCACTGGGTTTTAAGCCTGCTTAGTGTGGTGTCATGGGAGCTGTAACAGCTACAGAATTGGGTCTTTTAAAGATAGCACTGGATGCAGAACAGCTGATTTCTGAGAAGTGGTGTTAGGATACCTTTTCTGATGTTCCCTCATGGATTTCAGTGCATAGTTCCTGTGTGACATGTTAGGTATTATGTATGAAGCTTGCAGTTTTCTCTAGTTAGCACAATTAGTCCACAACTGTGAGGTTTCTAGGCCTTGTAAGTAGTACCATTTGCAACAGTAATGCTCTACTGTACCCAGAAAGGATTTATCATCCTGATAACTTCTTCTTTAAACTGTTCATCTAATCGTAAACAAGATCCCATGTGGCTGCCTTATTCCTACAGTGACATAAATAGCTATCCTTGTGCACTACATAGGTATTTCACCTCAGTCTCTCCTTCTATCCATCCAAGTGATCTCTTCTTTATTAAAAATAAATAATATTGACTGGGTTTGTTTCACAAAGGATTAGAGAGATTAGTGGCAGAAACTAGATGCAGAAGCAGTTGCTGTTTCTTCAAAAGGTAAACTTTGCTTGTTAGAAGCCTCTAGCAGTACCCCTTGCTCTTTGGGTACGGATCTTTGGGCTTAGAAATAGTTAGCAGAGGCTTGATACAAGGTTACAACAGCTTGTTATGAAAATAGAACATTTATGCATATTGGGAGACATTTTAACAAGTCTGCAGACTGGTTGGAGCAACTGAAATGGGTTGTGCTTAGTGTTGTAATTTTATTGTGTGTTTTGAACAACTAACATTTTAATGAGTGTTTGAGTACAGATAATGTGGATAAAAATTATCACAAAATTTCCATTCCTTTTAATAAAATACTGTGGCATTTGTTCCAGCCAATACTATAGTAGCTCCTTTTCCTGCTGGAGGTTGTCTTGTTCCTTGAACAGTATTTACTTAAGCAAATTCTTTCATGTTTCCTGACATGAAAAGCAGGAGTAAAACCTCAGTGCAAGCCACATAATCATTGTGGTAGTAAACTGCAGCATTTTCTGGTATTTAATTCTTGTAAGTTTTTGTTACAAAACACTTTGTAATGCAGATCAACACATGCATTACAAACAGACTTTCGCTGTGACAGGACATGTGGCTACAGAAAGTGCACAGTGGATGGTGTCCTGACAATGCACCAGTAGATACTTGAAACTGTACTGGCCTTGCACAATATTTTTGGTGGCTTCATTTGAGAGATGCTGTGTCAGGCCTCATGCAGCTTGAAAGTCTTTAGGATCGTAATTTTCATCCCATCTTTTGTCCTGTGAAATAAGGAAGAAAAATGAGCATTGGGCAAAGGGTCTTGCCTAAAACCAAACTGCAAGCCAGTGACAACAGGAAAACACAGTACATGATGGTGGGAGGACTGCAGTGAATCACCTCTCCTGCTAGCTTATCTGTAAAATCCTTCATGAATAGGAGGAAGCAAATGGAATTGCTGCAAAAACACTGACTGCCTTGTTACCCAGTGCAGACAGCTTAAAAGGAGTGAGGCAATGTTCAGCTAATATGCTGCAGAAGCACACAGGAACAGTACAGGCAAGCTCCCTGCACAACCATTTGAAAGAAAGTACTATTGCTGCAGGCTGTATTTGGGCTGTATCTGTGCTAGCAGAATAGAAAGGCATGTTTCTCTTTTAAAATAGCTAAGCCAGAACTCCAGGTGTTTTTATCACCATAGTATCATATCAGTGTTGCTAAAGGCAACACAGGAAAAATTGCCTGTGGTTTGAACTCTTATCACTGTTGAGCAGGTGCAGGGTCATCTTTGCTGGGGAAAGCCATTCTCCACAGCCTCCTGGGACATGCTGCAATAGGAAGAGATTTGGTCTCTGGAATTCCCATAAAAGAGACTTGGCTGACACCTCTTCATCAATGCAGTCTCACACTGCAGTGATTTACAGCTTTGAAAGCCTCAGATGATTTTTAAGCTAAGATTGGATATCCTCGTTGACAACATTTTGTAAAATGTAGTGGAAAAGTTCATGCCATCTATGCTATGAATTTCATTACTGCTGAAGTTACTTACATGTGGACAGAATTCTAGAGGGTTTATAAATAGCACAGCTCTCAAAGGGATAGAGCTGATTTACACTTGGGATTTCATTATTTTTGCCTGGAAGACACTGGGCTACAATGTTTCTGCCAGAGAGGGGGTCTCTCTCTGTGCCAGATGTGTTGGCTGGAACACTGAAAGATAAGCAGTCACTTAACAGGCCCTTGAGTAGATGAAAGAAGCATTCACTAATAGGAAAACTCTGAATTTGCTGCCAGACCAATACCATCCACTGAGATGCACTCTACCCTTCACTGTGCAGGCTCCCCTCCGGAACTGAGGCAGCAGCCTCACAATGGACTGACTCAGGAGACAAGTTTCTTTCCTCTGAGAGTTCTGATACAGATTTCTGGAGTCCATTCAAGTACTACTGCTTTCATTAATGATGTGAAATTCGCAGAGACTTGTAAAAAATGCAAGTTTACAAAGTCCATTTTTTTTTTTCTTCAGAAGTTGGAGAACAAGTTTTCTTGTTAGGTGCTGTACCAAGTGTGGATCAGTGCAAAGCAAACAAATTGATGCTTGATCTGCTCTTCCTTGCAATTACTTTTAAAGCAAATTTATGCTGATTGTGAGAAACCACTTGTGAGATATGGCAGGTAAAAACTTTCATCTGTGCAGACCAGTCTCTTGATGGCATTTGGAATATAAAAGCATGTGCATAACAATCTAACAACCTCCTTCCCCTTAAACAATATTTTCTTTTAGATATCTTTCTTTCCTACTCCTATTGTATTTGAGAGACTTAGAGTCTTTATGTAGCAATAATCTGAGTGAAAGCAAGTGGGAGATAGTAGTGAGTGGTAATAGTTTCTTGGATTACTTTGCCTTGATATATAACTTTAAAATTAATTTTAAACATGAGTAGGTGAAAATATTTCAGCACTGGAGATTTCTGGCTTTTTCTCAGCACTCATCATAAATAAAATGTTTTTAATACATACACTCTGCTTTGTGATCAATTAGCATTTCTGAGGAAACTTCAATATTCTCCTTATGCTACAGCATTATGTGATGTGACCTAAAGGCTGCGACAAGGAAATCCTACCCTTTGGCACCACCAGACAGAGCTGTTGATGCTCTGCTGCATCAGAGCATCAACTGTAGGCAGCTCTATTATGCTGCCTACAGTAAAAATGCTAACAAAAATTATTTCCTGAAGTAAGTCTTAGCAGCTGTCTTGAAACAGAAGAATCTGTAAACAGTATACTGTGTGAGATTTGGTTCTATCCATAGAGGTGTGAGGGGAAGAAAAAAAAATGTATGTGCTTAAGCATTACTAAGGAGGAATAAATCTTAAGCACCACTATGCAGAGACAGAAATTGAATCAGGGAAGGGCCTTTTCCATTGTCAATCAAAAGGCAGTGGCAGATGAGCTTCATTTCCTCATTCCATATTGGCTCTGCTGAACCCATCCTTGGTTTGTTTTAAGACTATTTAGTTACATAATCAAGGAGACCAAAATGTTGTTGAGCTAATTACTAAATATTTTTTTTTCTGTCAGAGAAACTAGATAAATAAATGAGAGAAATTGCTAAAGATGACTCCACTGATATTAGAGTTGGAAAAGAAAAAATAATTTGAATGAATCCTCACCCCTGATATATTTAAGTTGAAATCAGCATAACTTAAAAACTGTTCTCAAAAATGCTGCATATGCAGACACTCAGCACTTGTGAGGAAAAAATACAGGCCCAAGAAAATTCAAATTGGGAACCTGCAATCAACAATCACTTCAAACAATTTTTACTCTATTTGTGGCTATTCTCTCTGGTCTTACTGCTTTTCCTTACATGGTACAGCTCTGGCCTTAACTTCTGTTAACTTCTGTGCTCCTTCATTCCTCGTGTCATGGAAATAGTGCTACAGGACATGTTTCTACCTCACCACTATTAATTTATTTGACAGTTCTGTCTCTGAGGTATTTGATTTGTGCATTCTGAGTGTCAGCTTTAAACAAACATCTCTCATTTTATTTCTTTATGGAAAGCTGAGTGTTAAAAAACCTCACTCACCAAGACTGGTTTTTTTTGGAAACTACAGTCATTGAATTATCCTCATATGCAGTTGTTGAAAAAGGGAGCCCACTATGTAATGCTTTTTGCAAAATGAAACTATAATCCCATTTGGTTAGCATTTATACTCTGTTTATGCTGACCTGCAGCTCAGGCTAACCAGAGCCTGACTGTTTTGAGTTTCATGATCAGCAGTCACAAGATACTGGTTACAGCTCTGCTACGTACTAACTGTCTTTGAACAAGTTTCATCTGTCTCTTTAAGGGTTTCCTTATTTGTCAACAAGAATAATTAATAGGATCTTAAATTGTCTGTGAATACAAGAAAACATTTGAAAATTGGAATGCTGTATATGCTCTAAGTTTTGAGGTGCAAGACTAAGTAGCCCTACATTTATATTTTGGCAATAGGGATCTATGGCACTGGCAAATTCTGAAAGAGATAGATCTGATAACAGAACATAAAAAGAAGCCTCCATGTGATAGATCACTTGCTTCTTGTGTGCTTGGCCCTGCACTGTGTGAAACTTACTACCCTCTCCCTCTAAAGCAAAAAGACCTGTCTGTTTATGTATAAAAGAAAAATCTCTTGGCAAATGGCAAAGTCATTCCTCTGTGATGAGTGCTTTGCAGATTTTGCCTTTTTGCAATTGGAAGAGTATGTATAAATGCTTATCAGAAATGTGAATGCAACTATATTGCATGGCTCTCCTTTTTACAAGAATAATCACATGGAGCAGGCAGCAAGACTATTTAATTTAGGAGAGTTTGCAGGTAGATAGAAAATACTTTTTTTTAGAATAAAGGAAGTGCTGTTATGTAGAGAAGCACCATGAAAAAGCCAATCTAAGGAGACCAGGTAGTGGAGGAAAGCAAATATGCCTTTTGGTATCAAAGGAAACAGGGGAAAAAAGCAGATGAAAAAGAATATGTGATTTATATAAAAGCAATTAAGACACTATCCATTATTTGGGAATTATATGGCTGTTTCTACTATAGGGAAGAAAAGTGAGCATTCACTGTTTGAACTTTTCTCTTGTGATTCTTAAGGTCATTATTACCTAGGCTCATGAAAATTGTGCAAACTGAGAAATAGGGGTAGGGAAGATAGACGGACTTAAACTTCTGTGCCCCAAGGTTCTACAGGATCTTCCCTCACTGGAGCAGGAGGAAGCAAATAATGCACGTGTTCCCAAGCTAAAAAAAAATCTTTCGGTTATTCTTATTACTGCATAAGTGCTGACTACACAGGGTCCCAACAGAACCTCAGTATTCCCTTATTTCAACCCCAAGAAAGTCCTTTAATCAGTTCCCCTTGTAGCAGCAGGTCAAGTAGTAAGGAAAAAAAAGGTGGTATGACATGCAGGAAAACAAGACATTTTTAAAACAGAAGGTCTTACAGGGCTTTGGAGGAAAACATCCATTGCACCTGGCTTCTAGTTTCTTAAAGATTTTCCTAAACAGTGCTCCAGTACTAAACTAGACATCGTTATTTCTGTACTGGGTCATTTGTGAAGTCTGGTAAAGAAGAGAGGCCAAGGCACATGTTTCAGACTTTGATAAGAAAATGCTCATGCTGGGAGACTTCAGTTAGAACACGGCATGTTCACAAACACTGTTCAGTAGCATAGCATTCATCTGACAACACTTTTAGGCACATTAAACTTAACCAGTTGTCAAAAAAAGAGTATACACACCAGAATTCCAGTCAGTGTTACCAAAGTTGACCAAAACTGCATTAATGGTCCCTGCATCTTTTCATGCTCCACCAAGATAATTTTCATGTCTTTACAGAAATACCACTATTCATGGCAAAAAGAAGACTGAATAATTTTGATTTTGCAGAAATGGTTTGCCAAGATACTTCATGCTGGTTTCAATGGCTTTAATTTATTCTTACCTGTCAGGCATAGACCAAGAAAGTGGCATTTGAATTTTGTAAGCTTTCAGCAAGATTTGGATCAGGATTTTGCAGACCTTGTGAACTGTGACTTTAGCTGCTTTTTGGTCCCAGTAAGATAAACTTGCCCTCAAATGATTCCTGGATTTTATAGTCTATGATTGAAAAGAGTTTTAGCCATGTCCAAATTCCTGTCTGACACACAGTCAATATAGCTGAGGGAGGGAAACTAACATTTACATTTATTCCATGGATGCATGGATTGCATTAAAAATTTTAGCCTTGTTTCAGCTTGTGTATGAGCCTTGCACAGCATTTGTTAAGTATGGACACATCAAATGGAACAGGGACCTTCTGTGTTCCTCCACCTTCCTGCTCTGTCCCTGAATATGTAAGAGGAGCCTGTGGTTTGGCACCCTCCTTGGGAGCTCCTGCTTCCTCCCACTCCCAGCAGACCAATGGAATGATCTGTAATTCATCTCCCACATTAAAAGTTCTGATACGAGGGCCTGTCCTTAAGTTACAACACCGTATACCTGCTAGTGGAAGAGTCCTTATCAAGTTACTAATGGTTAGGCACTCTTCTCTGATTGAGTTTGTTGCTTGTGTTATTTTGGTTTTTTTTTAAGGTCTGTATATTTCAAGCGTGGTGAACTTGAAGTTCCTCTTTGAACAGTAACATTCCAATCAGGCTCTAAACTGTCACTTTCTGAAGTCAGCCACATGCCCAGAAGCAGAATCTTTGTCTTGCAATGCCAGAACTGGTTCTGTGGATTAGTGTAATACTGAAACAAGTCAATGAGCCAGTGAGTGGCTCCTAAAACTTTAATGTTTTACACTTGGATGCTTGCCCTCAATACATGGTGGTAAGCAAGATGTGAAATTTCTCTTTACCTTCTGAGAAATCTAAGGAAATCAATGAATAGGCTGGGTTTTTTTCCCTCTTTTTCTGCAGATATACAGAGAAATTGAGCAATGGTTTGTTAGATCTTCAATAACACTTGAATGGTCTTTTCAAGTGCACCATCCTATTGATTGCTTCCAGATGCAAATTAAATGCATAGTCTTTGTCAGGACCTAAATGGACTGGGATCCAGGCTTGCAAATTTTCCTAGAATAATGCTTATTTGGAATGTCATATTTAGGCTCCTCAGACAGTTGGTCCTTACAACAAATGCTTTCAGTGAACAGCTCCTGGCAGAACAGATTTGATACAGAACTAACGTAAGTAGTCTGACTATGTCCATGTCTCACACAAGACTGTGTTATTCTCTATAGTTGTGTTACTAGTAAGTTAAATGGCATATTCAAAGGTTTATGTCAGAAGGTCAGAGAATGTAAATCCATTGGGAAAGATGGAGTGTTTCGGTCAAAGGCTTAGGAAGCAGACATCACCAGAAACTTGTCTGTTTTTTCTCAAGTTTATCAGTTCATTTAGGAAGAGATATTACCTTTGCCTACAAAACTTGTCCCAAAGGATTTTACTAGTAATGTAAGTGCTAGCTAGGATTCAGTAAGAACTACCCAAACATGATATTAGTGAAAGATACTATCAGTTTATGTAGGGATATCAGATTGATTTCCTGTGCACCTTGTTTCTTAATGATACACTAATACACTTAGTCTTTCACCAGTCTTCTAGTGAAAGTTCTTACTATTTTCAGAACATGGTTGTTCATTATTTCTAAAATGGAAAAAAACCTACAACATACTTGCTAAGGTAATATAAACTGGATATGTAAAAGCAAACAGAAAATGAAGTTTCCTTAGAAAAAAATACCGGCTTTGGTACTTACAACAAAGCCAAATAAACAGTTTCTTTCTCATAGCTAAAAGTTAATTCACTGTTTAATGCAATACCTGATTTCCTGTGCCTCTGCTTTATTCCACGAATATTTATGTACTTATTTGTCTGTAGTTTTCTGCTCAGCTGCCTGGTCTTGTAAATGGGAGAAGCTTCTCTGCTTAACTTCAGTTTCTGCCCTAACTGTCCTCCAAAAGCCTCTTCATCTTTGCTGCACTGCCTGCAAATTACTGTCGCCTGGCAGTCTTGAAGCTGGAGGCCATCTGTGACCATGGTGACTGCTGATTTATGTGAGCACACCCATCTTCATAGTTATTCATGCCACCCTCTTTCATACATTTTCCCCTCAGTCACTCAGTTTCTTGTTTTTGGAACATGGAGTGCAGAGTCCGGGCTGGGAACTGCCTAAAATAATTAATATAAGGTGTAAAATAGATGCAGAGCTTTGTGGAAAATATGTTGAGAAATAATAATATGTTTTGAGTGCGTATTTCTCAAAACAAGATTGTATCAAATATAATTACAGAGGAGGATGTATCTGCCAAAATACATAGGCCAGAATCACCCATCCAGCCAAAGACTCCTCTGTCCCAAAGACTTCTCAAGGGACAGCTTAGGAAAGCTTTATAGCTGCCATGTGCCTCTGGAAAGGGGCAAACATTTATCGTTCTGTAAAGCCTATATTAAGGCAAGATAGGAAAACATGTAAGTGGGAAGCACGTAAATCTGTGTAAAGGAAGCTTGTTACATAAATCAGAAAATACATTGTTTGAGAGAACCTATGTCTAATAAGCAAAAAATTAATTTAGTGGTAGTTCAAACATTTTAGAGGATCATGTTATAGTCAACAACAGGGGCCCAATCCTGCCATCACTGAAGCGATAGTAGTGCTGATGTAGTTAGGACAGAATTCCCAAGCTGTTAAGTGAAGATTATTTCTTTTTCTAAGTCATAGATGACAAGTAATCTCTACATTGCCCCTATCCAGTCTTTCTATGTTTTCACATGCCATAGCAGCAATCTGAGATGACTTTGGAGAAAGCTGGCTTATCTATGAGTAGAGCTGGGCTGCAGAATCAGCCTAGCTCTTTTGATTTATTTTTCAAAGCTCTTCTGCATGGTTTCTGTCTCGATTTTTCTTGTCAATGTGATTTAGTGCAAATCTCTGGGGATGCTTTTTGCATTATATGAAACTGGTGTTACTGTTATTGGAGCAGACTCAAGCAAAGAGCTTCTGTTTGTGGAACTGTTCTATGTTACATGCGTTAATAATGTCAAACCTGCAGGAAAATGTCCTGGAACAATGTAAGGCTGCATTTGCAGAGCAATCATCACCTCACGCTTCCCTGTAGTCTTAATTTTTCTTCATTCCTTGCTTCCTCTAATGAACTGTTTTTTTGTTTGAGATGTGGCTGATTAATAGCTTCATGTCAGTGCTCTAATTTGGACCTGATTTGCTAGCAAGGTGCTGAGCACATTTGGTGAGTCAGTGGGAGTGGCTGGTATTCAGCACTTTTGCAAACCAGGACGCTTACTTCAATACCTCAGTATGGGTTCAGAAGCCTGATTTAGGCTCCTGTTTTATTAACAAGACTCATGACAGCCAAATATATTAACTGATGTATTCTGTGAATAATTAGAGCCAGTATTTTTTAAAAAGATGAAGTCACTTAGCCAATTTTTTATGGGATTGTGGGTGTCCAGTGCCCTGAGCTTCTCTGAAAATCCTGTCCTGTTCCTTTTGTTCAGCGTAACTCCAGGCCAGGAGGAATTTCTTTCTTCTTTCTATCAGCTTTGCTGAAAATGTGCTCAGTACTTCTGCTTGCTTGCAGCTGCCATGCCAGTGTAACTGGGACATGGTGAATGCTTTAAAATGGGGAGAGAGTCAAGATGCATAAATTACTGGAATGAATTAATACAATATCATAATTCACCAAAGGAGCTCTGCTCATGTCACAGAATCAGTGAGCAGCACTCTTGCCCATTTGTTGCAATTTCAGAGTGGTCTTTCACTAGGTATGTTTTACCAGAGTGATTGCAGTCGATCCTGGCTGAGGCAATGAATAATGTCTAAATGGAAAAGGAACAGCTTTTGTCTTTTACCTCAAAACCCAGTAAATGAGATACCATCGACTACCACAACTGTTCAAATTATGTTGAAGGAGACAAAAGAGCTAAAAGCATACAGCTAATTGCAAATATTAGTAGAAAAATAATTAGAAAGCAGGTATTACTTCTGCCATTTCCTTTTACTTTCTTTTTATAATATCCTATCATCTTCTCCATCTGAATTGACCGATGCACATGGCCAGATGCCTCAAAGCCTCTCTCTCAGCTAAGCATTAGGAAAGCTGCACAAGGTGGATGAAATGCAGTCAAATTCTGGAACTGAATGCCTCAGACTCTGAGAGTGGGTAGTCTCATCCTTCTTATCACAGCCACTTGCAGAGACAGTGAAGTGGTGCAGGCTGTGATGTATTGAAAGGCTTACCCATAATAGATATTACTCATACATGTTGCTGTGATCTATAGAGATTTTTCAGGCACAAAAAGAGTGGAAACCCAAGTTTTGTGCAAGCTTGCTTGCCTGCTATGTCAGTTTAGTTGTAGTTTCGCTCCTTAAGAAGGCAGCCTGCTTCTGAAAGGGTAATGATTCCATCTCTCCTGATACCCATCTGTGCATTGGACAAGATGGGTGAACAAATGTTGCCTTGTGCCCCCAACCCAGAAAAAATCGTGGAATCAATAGGAAGTTACCCAGTGTCTGTACCTTGTCTGATCAGATGTAAGAAGAGAGAAATATTTCAAGAACATTTCCTTCTGTTTTGAGGGAGCCCAGAGACTGGTCAGCAGCACTTAATGGTCCCTGGAGTAAACGCTATAGGACTGATTGTTGCTTTCCAGTTTCCATGTTTTCTCTGCAGAGTGAGGTGCTGGGTGGAATGGCAGTGCTGTAGGGCTGCACTGCACTGCTGACAGCATGGCAAGTGAACTCAGTAGATGTGAAAAGTCGTATTTTTTCCCCATCCATACACACAGATAGACATAACACTTGCCAATAAATGGAAAAGGGGCATGGCAGGAGGAAAAAGACCATGATTGAGACAACTTGAAGACTGCTGATAACTGGCCTTTTGGCCTAGGCTGATATATTCTTTTGTTCTGTATTTTCTTCAAAAAGCTGATGGCATCCTGAGCAACTTCAGAGTCCTGTAGAACCCTGGAGAAAGGGTCAGTTCTCAAGTATTATAACAAAAGTAAGCCTGAATCCTACTTATCTTGTCAGGTATAATATTCATATCTCAGTTCCTATTTCTGTGCACAGCTCTGTATTCTTATACATATATGTTACATGCAATTTGTAGATATTTGTTGGTGGGAGATTCAGTTTGCAAGGTAACATCACAGAACTTCGTGGGTTAACATAAAGGATACTATTTTTCTTACTTTCCCCTTATTTGTTTATCAGCTGCTATTTGAAGCTTGATCTAACAGTCTAGTAGCCCTGCTGCCAATTTGAGAACTTCCAGGAAGCCAATGATTTTACTATGATCTTTCCAGATATGGAAATCTGGAATAATTTCCAGAACCTTCATTTTTCTTTCATTATAAATCCTGATCATAATGTTCTTGTCTAATAGGTTTTCTCTTGCTCCTCGTAGTAGGTGTTATGTCTTAATTTGCTCTAACAGTTTTTAACACGTTATCAAATGCACATGATACTTTGTTCTCCTCTATTCTGTGTCCCTTTCAAGCTCTCCCCACAACTTGGGCAGTTTATCTACTGCTCAGCCCCCATTAATTATTGCCATGTGTGCCTCATTTTACAGCCAATACTCTGAGCCACTCATGGCTGTTGTGCAAATGTGGCAGACACACATGTTGCTGGTCATACTTCATAGAGTGAACAGACCACACACAGACAAAACCTCTAAGGCTGGGAAGTCAGAGGGGCCAGTTAATTTAATACTGAGCAGCTTTTTACAGTCAGAGAGAGATAACACTGACTTGTTTTTGCACAGAAACTGATTACATGGTGACTTATTTTAAAGGGAGATCAGGTCGAATCTCTATTGATAATATATCCATAGGAATCTATTTTGATACGTATGCAGCTTGAAGTTAACCTCATCAGTTTAACTGGAGTCTCACAAGGTAGGGATTTGGTCTGTTGTTCTTTAAATAAAATAAGCTTCACATAGGTGATATAAATCTATTTGCACATTCTAGGATATGTATAAATAATGTGTAGCTGCTTCGAGCTATTTAGTTGGTTCCAACATCCAAGTGCTTAATTCTATGTTTTTTTCTAGGTTTGTAATATGTCTGCCTGCTGCACCAAAGATGGTACAAAAACAGAACACAAAGAAATGTGAAGTAGTAATGAAGGAAATATTTTTTTCACACAGCATGTAATTAGGGAGTGGAACTTACTGTTGATGAATGTCACTGAGGCCAAGAGTTTAGCAAGATTCAAATTGACAATGGTTTTTTATAGGCCCCTCCTGTAATTACTCTAAGCACAATAAAGAAAAAATCCAAACCTTATGAAAAGGTCTGGGTTTCATGATTAAGCCTGAAGTTTGTGACAGTTTTAGGATGTCATCTAGTAAAGACATTAAAAACTGAAGTTTCTGTTAGACTTTTTTATGATGTCAGTAGTGGCTTGCCCAAAATCTGAATCCTAGTGTTTTCCCAGTATGGACTATTTATTCTGTTAACACATCTTAGTTACTTTTTTTTTTTTTCATATGCTGATATTCCTGTCTAAGGGTTCCTAAAAGCTAAAGCAATTAATTGCAGTGGATTAAATTTGTGTAAAAATACTAGAATTAACATGTTGTGTGGCATGTCACCAGTGCAATTTTGCTATAAAATAAGTTGACTTTTCTTTCTCATTCTTAATTAAGATTGGTTTATGTGTAAGTAGACATTGTTGTGTTTCATGAATGTACACAGATTTATAAACATTTAGAAATGCTAGAAAAATTAATTTACAGAAGTGTGCAGCATGAAATTAATAACAAAGCAATAAAGTCTTTCCCAATCTTCAGTGCATTCTTTGCATGCCCCATTGGGGCCCCCAGGGAAGTGCAATTCTCTGTTGCCAAACGCTTACTTTTGCAGAGACCTTTCTCAGTGTGCTCTCAATCCAATCATGTTCTGAGGGTGAAGAAAACTTGGTGCCAATATCATGTGCATAAACCCACCAGGGCACTGTTCAGCATCTATCTTGTGTAATGTGTTGGGCCAAAGCTGTTGCTACCTTGGTGCTAGAGGGTTGGAAAACCTTTTGACTCCCTCTCCTGTCCTGCTTCTAGTCTGAGCCTTGAGACTTTTGGCAGCACAAACAGCACAGCCTACAATCTTGCTGCTGCGACTCAAAGGTATGACAAAATATTTCAGAGCATAATCATTAAGTGTGTTGCTAGCATCGAGTTTCAGCATGTTCACAAATATGCTCCATCAAAAATGCTGGCATCAACGGCAGGAGTTGTATCTCGAGGCTGAAAGCTACTCTCTAGCGAAGCCATCAGGTCACCTTTCCTTTTGCCAAGGCGATCATTTTGCATCACATTTTCTTCTATGAATCTTTGAAGGTTAACCTCAGAAAACCCAGTGTTGCTGGGTTTGTGTCATTGACAATAGTCCTTTAAAAATTGCTTTCTCTAGACCATTACCATCTAGTCTAGTAATGTCTGTTAACATGAAAAGTGCATTCAAATTAAGTTAGCATCTGACATTTTCTGCAACCCATGTACAGTATGTCACCTTTCTGATTCTACTGCAGTTTATATTGCACTGTGGTCCTCCTGGCAAAGACTGTATTTGCCTAGTCAGTGAAGGCATGGGATGACTGTTGATGTACCAAGCTCATGAAGGGATGTGTTTCTTTTCATTTTTTTAAGCATTAGGAAGTTAGTCATAGTCTTTCTTTACAATATGCAGTTAATTTTCCGTAGCCACCGAGCACCTTTTACAGACTCAAGCTGCAATGAAATAACAGAAATGAATTAAATTTTCCGAGATGATGTTCATTACAATCTGTTTATCATAACAGCTAACATTCAGGCAAATTTAATGTGAAGTGCAAGGCAGAGCAATTTCTTTAATTTGTATAGCTTCAAGTGTCACCAAAAGATGATGTTCACTAAGTTTAATGATTTTCTTGTAATGCATTAGCTGGCATGGGAACAAGAATATATGTACATATATACATACATGGGTTTCCAACAAGAATGTACCTGGCAGGCTTACATTTGTCAATACCTTGAGCTGTGACTGTGTCTGACTATCAAAATTGCTAGTGAGTGTGTCCTTATATCAATCACAGTAAAGTTCTTGTTGAAGAAACAGACAGGGTACACTCCTTGTATGCAGCGCCATAAAATGGCACATGACAATGTTCTTAAAATGGTTGCTACAGCCAGTAAAGCAGGAATGGTCCTGATGCTATATCCAAATATACTTATTAAGTCAAGCTGTATGACTGATGGTTTTAATACTTGTTACATTTGCATATATTCCCTTAGTCAACATGCACAGGACAAAATTCTGTCCCTAAGCTTCTGGGCAATAATGGCAATTAGACTGACTTGGCACAGGAGATTCATCATTGTAGTCCAGCATCTAAATTGGTATCCCTAGGCTTTGGCCAGTAGCCCCCAGTGTTGTTATCCTCTTGTCACTTCTGGAGTGTGTCTCTTTTTGTCCATCCCATCAGGGTTAGTCTAGGTGCTAGGTAAATAAGGAAGCTGTTAATTTGTTAGGAATGGTCTTGAAGCAGTCAATATTCCAAACACACCACTGAAATACCTCAGTTGTAGCAATTTATGTCACTGTTTAACCCAATGGCGTTTCACATTCATAATCCTTATGTGGAAGCTCTGAATCTCCATCTCCTGCACCAGATTACCTGTTTAAAATGTTTATTGATTTATTTGTCACAGATATGGTTTATGTTGCTAAAGAGTCTCAGACAAAGGCTTTTGTACAGATAGATTTCCTAAAATACTGTGCAATCCCAAAGGAAAGAACTACTTTAGCAACTAATGGAGATGTGATTATTGTAATGGCTTGGAGATAATTAAGGGAGTTTTCAGGGTAATTTTTAGGTATGAAAGGATAGATTTCTACTCTCAATACAAAAAATGTCTTCATTTGTTTGAAGAGAAATGATTCCACCTTGAAGTCGGTGACACGTGACGGAGCATTTGATGCACAGGACCTTAGACTCAGAATAGTGGGATTTCTGTCCCAGATCCATGGCGGGGTCATAGACTCTGTGCCAGTCACTTAATTTTCTGAGTCTCAGAAATAATGAGCTTTGCTTTCCACCTGAAAGTGCTTTGAAAGCTACAGAGGAAAGTTGACTCCCAGCTTGGTCATTAAGGGTATCCCAAATGAAGTAGCAGATGTATTTCTGTATGCTTATGAGGTGTATGTCATAATGATGTGGCTCTTTGATCCTTTGTGTTTACAGTATATAGCACTGACACTCCCAGAGTGGAGTGATTTATTCAGTAAACAAATAACAGTGAAAGCACAGTGACTAAGGGTATGTCTTTCAGTAATTCTTTGTAATTTTTATATGTTTATTTCAAACAAATGCTAGCATGATGTGTTGTTATTATCTAAATATTTCAGAAACATTAGGGATTCCAGATGTACAGCTTACATCTCATTCATCACTTTTAAGCTCAGACTAAGACAGACAGACTGGATAGCAGAACACAAATGCGAGGACTCGAGTTTTGGTAGACTAGTTATGACAACTTTCAAGAGAGTACTGCCCTCAGTTTTTCTATTTGTCCATTAATTGGAATCAAACATCCTGTCAAATGAGTGGTAGAGCAGGATGTGTGCTTTGTCCTAGGGCTGTAATACCAGTATCTTTCCCTAAGCCACTTGGTAGATCAGCTGTTGGGAAGCAAGACCAAGCAAGTTTACCTCATTGGGATGGTGGCTACTTAGAAAACCCTGATTTTCAGAGTGCAGATTACAGTGATAGTTTTGGAAAATGAAAGAGAAAGGAGATGAGTGAACAAGTCATTACACTTAAGTCTGATATGAAGAATACAAAGGCCTAGGACTAAATCTAGTAAAGCAGGCTACCTGTGACAGGCTGGGACTCAGCAGGAGTTAACACTCCCAGTTTTAAGTAGATTGGTCAAAGGACAAGTATCTGGAGTTACTACTTTACACTGTCCCTGGCATTATACAGGTTTCATGTTAAATGTCCACCCATTGGGATAAGAGACTGCCCTGGTGTGAAATGGAGTATTTTGGGAGCTTGGGAATGGAGGACAACCGTGCAGCTCTGAACAAGTCCCTTAGAAGATGTTTTGAATTGGGCTTTTGAGTGAAGTTTTCCAGGTTAGTTTAGGTTAAATTTTAAGGTGGAGACAGGAAGTACTCACATTATGAAGGAATCTGATTTATTTTTTTTTAAACACTATTTTTTTTCTCAACCTTAGCTTTGTATCTGGTTTTGTTTCTGCCTCTTTGTTTCTGTTCAGTGTTGCTGTGGTTAGTTCCTTCACACTGCAAATGTTTTAGGCTTGCTGGGGATAGATAAAGATTCCTTCATGGTTGACAGAAATACAGACAGAAAGCAAATTAAATTTCAGCAGAGAATAAGTGCTTTGTTATTCTCCCAAACTGCTTTCCAGACTTCAGTTTTACAAGTGAAAATACTGAGAAATAAACCTGGCTGCCAGTGGTGCTGAATAAGAATCCCCAGGTCAGAGATTTGGTGATGGGCCTTGTTCTAAAGTATGACAAGGTTAAGTTCCCTTGCTTTATTAGTTTCCAAAGACGTTTTGATTCAGCACATCTCTCAGGTTGTTTCTTTACCTATCTTTTGGTTAAAAACAGATATAAAAAAATGCAAAGAAGGCAGAAATCCTAACCAAATATCAGAACTTTTCCAGATCTCTTAATTTCAATTTCAGTTGATTCTTCCAGCAATTTAACTTTTAAAATCTGCCCCTACCAACACAGCTCACAGGTTTTGGAAGCTTTTTTAATTTTTTCACTTTCCAGGGTGGATGGGACTAGAATGGGCAGAAGAGCCCTCTCAATTATTCCAAGAGCGGAAGGGAAGAATTGTCCAGAACCACAGGCTATTTCTACTCTTTTAAGGTAGGAATAATATAAAATCTTGGAATGGGTGATCACAGGAAAGGCAGCCAATCTGAGGAAGGAAGATACTTTTGCAGCTGGACATGGACATTACTCTGTTTTACTTATTGCTTAGCATTTTCCTCACTGTTTACTTCTGAGATCTGGCACACTTCATGCTTTGCACTGGCTTAAGTTTCCAGCTCGAGAAAGTGTTTTGCTACCTGTAGAGAGAGATGGGAAAAGTCTCCCTACTGGTGAAGCTTATTATTCCCTAGGTCATCTCTGATCTCTCATTAGGATGAGATGTCTCTATGAATCCTGATTAGAGATGAGAACATATCAGTGAAAGAAGAAAAATATGTTCAGAATTGCTAAAACACAAACCTGAAAAGCACTTGGACTCTGTTCATACCCCTTTAATGTTATTAATATTATTATTTGCTCATAAACATTCTAGTCTGCTGTCAGAACTATTTTTCACAACAAAAAGTTGAAGAAGCCATTATAATGCATTTATGGAAAGCACTTCAAGTTAATAAATTCTTACTATTTGTATGGAAAACCTTGTTTTAAGCATTATCTGTATCTTGTAATGGAAATTCAACATAACCTGTTAAAATTATGAGCTGTGTTTACCTAGCAAATATGGCTTTATGTTCTCTGTGTGTACAGGTGTGTGTGTGTATGTATTAAGAGATATGAATGACCCTGCATAGCCTTCCAAAGAAGAAGAATCAGTTGTTGAAATGGTTTAATGATTAATTAGGCCAGGCAGAAACATATGCCCACATTCCCTGTCACAACTGCACAGCAAGAAACTCCTTTTGAGGAAGCATGGATTCCTTATACATACAGTCTGTCATAGACCCAGACAAAGAAAAACTTTTTTGACTTTCTGCATTGGGACAGGGAATGTGTCTGTGGACACTGGTATGTGTGGCAGCTACTTCTTGAATTGAAGAGGCTGGAAATACAGGCAATGTGATAGAGGGCATGAGTGTTTTGTACGGGGCTGCACGCAGTAGTGACACATTGGGAAGTAGAGCCAGGTCTCTGAATGTTTAAATCTACACATCCTCCTCCATACCACCCTAACAGACAGAGAGAAGGAATGGGCTGTGATGGTGGAAGACAAAGAGGGAAAATCAAACTTTATTTCTGCTTAGAAGAAAACTTGGTTTCCAGAGCCTGCTTGTTCCCTTTACATAGTTCCCAGCAAAAGAAGTGTTAAACTAGCATTCAGGGCCCCTCTTCCTCCTGGGATTTGGAATATAACAACAGATGTCAAGGTTATCTTTGTCTGATCTCTCCAGTGAGACTCTAGAGCAAGAACAAACAGAATGCTGCTTTCTTCCCTTTTTACTATCACTACCAACAAGAATCATAATTCTTTACAGTGTTTCCACTTAGATTATGAAGAATATAAGTGGGACTCTCTAGAGAGACTAAAATAGTTTTATTTGGAGTCTTTTGAGGACAAAGTCTGCTTATTGAATGAGTGCAAATCTTTTTTTCTAAAAGATTTCCAGAAGACAGTGCTGTCTTGACCCCTCCCATATCAGCTGGGAGCCTGCAGCATTTACCACAGCCAAGGCTGAAAACCGTGACACAAAATCCCTGTTCTGTTCAAGATCACCTCAAAGCTAAACCTTTCCTCAGTGCAGTTTCTTTGCCTCCCTTGTTTGTCTGTGCAAAGGTG
This sequence comes from Apus apus, assembly GCF_020740795.1. NCBI lineage: Eukaryota > Metazoa > Chordata > Aves > Apodiformes > Apodidae > Apus > Apus apus. Next base: position 21,180,197 of record NC_067285.1, on the reverse strand, counting down.
GTATAAATCACTGTAATCCTAGTTTAATAATTTCTGATGTAAAAATAAGGCAGTGCTGCCTAGTGGATATATGATGAAATTAGGTTTAGGACTAAAAAAGCCCAGGATCTCTTATCTGCTCTGCCACTCATTTGTCAGGTGATCACGGTCATTTTATCCCACTCTGCTTCAGTTTCTCTATTTATAAAATTGAGACAATTTGTTCACTTTGTATTTTTTCACCATGGATATGAAAGGTGGTCTGGGATAAATAAGGTATATTCTGGCTTTTTTTTTTTTTTTTTTCCCCCCCATGTATTTTTGGCCCTCATCCTCAACAGCTTTGTACTTCAATAGGACAAGAGGAAACGGCCTCAAGTTGTACCAGGGGAAGTTTAGGCTGGATATTAGGAAAAAATTCTTCACAGAAAGGGTTGTCAAGCACTGGCACAGGCTGCCCAGGGAAATGGTGGAGTAACCATCCCTGGACATGTTTAAAAGTCATGTAGATGTGGTGTTTAGGGACATGGTTTAGCAGTGGACTTGGTAGAGTTAAGGTAATGGTAGGACTTTATGATCTTAAAGGTCTTTTCCAACCTAAATGATTCTATGATTTTGTGATCCATGCCATTATTTTGACTCTGCACTTTTCATACAAGACTAAATGGGAGAGGACTCCTTCCTTGATAGTAGCCCATATGCATTAGCAAAGATAGAATGTCAACACAAAAAGCAGGATGGTGAAGATCCAGGCCATTCATCCTGACAGCAGAAACAAATGTGTCTCACTTTTGCCCTACAATTTACTCAAGCAGAAAACAAAACAATAGAGACGAGGAAAGATCTGAAAGAGCTGTCACAGAACAAGTGCACCATGCCAATAATTTGAAGGATTAAGGACCCCAGGCTGTATATACTGACACAATAGCTGGGGCCATCCTGTTCACTGGGTTCATGGATTAGAGGGATGTTTCATATGATTCTGGTTTTCTTTTCAACTCTGGCTGAACAAACATAGCCTGTGTGCTTGCAAATCCCTTGTTAGCAGCGCAAAAAGTCAATACAATTTCCCTTTCACTACACTCTATGACTTCGCCTTTGGAAAATGTTGCAGTTGCTCTGTCTGGATGCCTTTACAGAATCAGCACGACTTTGTGTCTGGTTAAATAGTGGGATGGTGAATGGTGGGAGCCCAGAACAGAATCCTGGAGTCAGTATACCTGCATTGAGGCTGTGTCACTGAGAGACTAATCTGTTACACCACTTGATTTGCTTCTCTAAGCTGCTGTCTTATTAAGTGGGGTAGTTCACCCTCAAAGTGCACTTTTCCTCAGACTATGGTTATGTAAACAACAGGATTTGTGATCAGTGGTGTAATAGATTTTAGTTTAAATATGCTTTCATTGTGCAAATAAAAAGATGGTGCTGCTTTAGTGCTGTGGAAAGTTTATCTGAGTTTGAGTCAAGCAAGGAATTTTTTTCCTCTCACATCACTGCCAGCATGCTGCTAGTAAGCTCTGTCCCATCTATTTCCTATGCCTCCTCATGCAGGGGATCCCTGTTGAAGCACTAAATGGCCCTGTTTGTGCAAAGACCTAGTCTGTGCCTCCTCTGACATAATTTAGAGGCAGTCTGGGAATTTCTTAGTCAATGTGATAAACTCTCACCATCATGAAAGATGATCACAGAAGTGCCATGAGCTTCATTAACTTAGGAGTATTTGTGCCTATATATTTATTACATATGAACATTTGTTGTTCAGAACCTACCAAGTTACATGGTTTGTGGGAATACAGAAACATTTCAAGAGAGGTATCACAGCTCCTGGAACCAGCAAGTGGACTCAAATGCTAGCTGTCTAGTGAAGCGTTACTTTTGTTTTAAACTCACTGTTCAAAATTTCAATGGGAAGTGAGGCAAAAGCACATGTGATGTAGCATAAGTCTTTGTATTAAAAAGGATTCTGATGTAGTTTTGAGTGCTTTTTGTCTGTGTTGCCCATAATCTGTTTATCTCTCTTCTCACACCAGTTATTTAGCCATTGTATTTATCTTGTTTCAGCAAGGGTATTTAGATTAGCATTAAAATTCCAAAGCACCTAGGTAATGTCTCAGGGTTGTAAGTGTGGTGCAGTCTTTGTATCCACACACAGGACAAACCCTTTAAAGAGAGGGATGCCTGTCAATTGATATTAGTGTGAAGGCTATTAGACAGTTGCTTTTAGAGGCCTCTACCTGAAGTACGGACAGTGGTGGTAGCTTCCTCCCTATACTTGTTCTTGAGAGACACCACTCGAGAAAAACGGGATTCAGTCCCTGCTCTCTGGGACAGTTTGCTGAGGATGCAATTGTAGTGGGGAATATTCATTCATTCAGCCTGAGCTGCCTCTGCATTGGATTCAAACCAGTAACTCTGTGATGAAAGATTTGCTCCCTCTGGTAACATAGCACCTCACAGGAAGGGCTGAGTTCACTTCCTAATGAAATTATTGGCCCTGATACATATTTGTGTTCATGCTCTCGTGTTCATGTGTCATCTTAGACTGACTGTTATATTACTAGCATGGCTGCTAGTAACATAACAGTAAATTACATGCCTTTATTTAATACAGCAGGGGCACAAGCAGGAAGGCAAGCTTCCTGCTTTTGAGTGGAGCAGGAAGATAGGGCATTTCAGGAGACAAATGTCTGCTATTTATGAATTGCATAGCAGATGGGCATCTGTAAAATCACCTGCTGACACCAGTAAGGTACAAAGCCCTCTCCTGTTACAGAGGAAATACTGGCTTCTTGAAGATAGGCCAAGTACGGCTTGATGGGGTTTTTATTTGTATGAGCAAAATGGCGCAGGCTTATTTTGTGAGCGTTTTTTGAAAAAAACCTGCTCTTCTTTAGGTGGATGTTCAGAAAAGCTCAACAGGGATTGAAAACTGGGTTATGTATGTAAGTACACTTTCACTTAAAATTGTAGCTTCATGGTTTGACTTGCAGCTACCTGCTGCTGCGGGTGGTACTGGTTTGGTGGCCATGTCAATGCTAAGTTTATCACATACCTGACTCCTCTGTTGCAAGCAGAAAAGACCTTTATTCGTGCATTCCCTGTGATCCTGTCACCTCATTTGTGGTGCTGCACAGGTTCCATAAACAATTGTATAATCTTTCTAAGGACAGCACGAGTGGTACTTCAACAGTGCACATAAAAATATGGTCCAGAACTTCTCGCACTGAGAGGTGCTAATGAGGTAGAAGGTACAGCCAGCTTTGCTTTGTGCTGCTAGTGGATCTGCCTGATAGATGAGCCCATCCTGCTCAGCACCTGTCTGCCTCACTAGAGTCTGGAACAGAACAGGTATTCTAGATTGGCAGATTGACATTCCTGCATCTAGGGATAATGTGTAAGTCCTTTGTCTACTTAAATTAAAGCTACATGAGTTGGTCCTTAGAAGCACTATTTCAAGAGCAGTGACAGGCAAACCACCCTTGCAGACCCCAAACAGGTCAGGAGAGATCAAGGCTACAATGAATTGGCTGTTATCCAGTTAATCCTGGGCTTTTCTGCTTTTGCATGGAGAAGTATACACACACTTGTGCACATTTTGCACTTCAGTAAGTGTTTAAATTGAAAGTGAGATTTTCAGCAATTAGATCAACCCCAGGCCCTGCTTGGAGTTATTCTCACTGCTATTCTTATGATGCAGGGAGTCTTTTATTATTTTTTTTTTTCTTTTTTTTTTTGAGCAGTGGGAATATCAGTTAATAAGATCTCAATCCTTTTTTTTTTTTTTATTATCATTTCCCCTCCCCCCCCCCCCCCTTGATGATATTCAGCCTGGGTAATACGAGGTTTTGTGCCTAAGTGGGTTCAGTGGTTTTGGCAGGATGCCACAAATTTTACCACCCTTCTCTCCACCAGATGAGAAACCATTTATTTTCTGCCCAACCTGGATTTCAGATATGAGATCTGCCGGCTGTCCATTCTGCTCTGAGATGGTGGTCACGTTCCTCTCTCCTGAGGATTGCAAGAAGCAGAGGGCTGCTTGGGATCATTGCTGCAAACTTCCGGTCCCCATCTGGAAGGCAGCTAGCCTGCCTTTTGTATGTATTCATCTCTGAAATGAAGGAGGTTTTTCCAGCTGCCCTTGAGAGGTTAGTGTGCTTTTAGACGGAGCAGTTTGGTGCTTAACTTCTTTTGCATCTTGTGGCAATTTGAGCCAAAATAGATTTGATCTTTTCTCAAACTAATAGACAGATTGAGATCTAATTAATATGTTTTGCAATTGGTTTGAATTATTGGGGGATATTCTTGATTCGTGGGTAGTATTCAAGTACAATAAGTTAGATTCCTGTGGCTGACGGTATATTAAAGACAAAAAGAACCTGTCAGGGGAAAAATAAAGAAAATAGAACTGTAGCGGCTGAAGACGTAAAAATCACACAAGAGGTCTTGACAGCTTCCGAGGGATGAAATTCCCTCTCTGACCACTGCGGTGTCTCCTCACACAAAGGCGGCGCAGTCAGGCCGTACGCGGGCCGGCACCTTCACGGGTGCGGTGCATGTGTTCTCCAGCGCGGACTGGGTTTCCCTCACTTCTGAGGAACAGCTCGCTGATCCGAGTAGTGCCTAAGCATTGATGAAACCTAAATGGTAATATTAACCCCATAAAATGCAGGGTGAATAAGACACGGATTTTCAAAGGCATTTAATTTATTTTATTTGCTCTTTTTTCCCCAGATGATTTATCAGTCAGTTATCTCCTCCTCCTTCCTTCATCTCTTCCTGTTTTTCTGTCATTTGTAGCGCATACGATCAATGCAACGATGGCTGCATTGAAAATCTCTTTCTTTACCGCTTGCTAAGCCTTGTACCGATCCGCACCGCCGAACGGCTTTCCCACCCCTCAACTCTTAGCCCATTTCACCACCCCGGGAGCCAACAGCGACCGATACACGCAACAAGTCGGGCGAGGGGCTTCCGCCCCGCCCCGCTCCGCTGCTGGGCTGGCGGCCGCCGCTCCCCTGGCAGCTCCCTCGGGCTTGGGACTTGGTTTTCGCCCCCGATCGGGAAGCGCAGGCCCTTTCCCCCCCGCCTTTCTCCGCTGCGCTGCTGAGAAGGTTTCGCTCCCCGCCGGCGCCGAGCGGGTGGTTCCCGCGCCGCTGCCGGGCGGGCGGGGGCGGTGCCGGGGCGGGGGCGGCGGCTGCGGGCGCGGGGCTGCGGCGTCCCGGCGCGGCGGGCAGGGAGGGCGGGAGGCGGCCGCCGCTCCAAGGTAAGCTCCTCCGCGCGTTTAACTTTCGGAGCGGCCGGGGCTTCCGCAGCTGCGGCCGCTGGTCAGTGGTCGTGTCGTGTCCTGTTGCCGTTGTCCCCTCTCGCCCCCCCCCCCCCCCCCCGCAATCGCCTTGGCTCCATTTTATTCTTGAGATTATTTATACCCATAAGGACTAGGTGTTCTTTAAAGGGCCATCATGCTGTGGGATAGTAGCGCCTCTCTTTTTATTTTATTTTAATATTTTTTTTCCCTAATATCAGGAATGTGGTCGGTGTTACACCACAATTTTTGCAACCCTTTATTCAAGCCATGTCATTTGCACGTAAAATAGATTGCAGATGTAGAGCAGAAGATCTGGGAACGATTTCTCGTGCTTGTAAATATAAATGTTATTTTTCTGTCAGTAGGAAGGGGGAGCAGAAGACAACATTGCTTTTAAAATAAGAGGGAATGCACAGGGGTATTTTCTGTATGCCTTCGGACGCGGAAAACTGAGTGAATCTGGTATGGGGAGTCTGTTATCTCCTTGTCCCGAGAGAGCTAAGCCCAGGATGTATGCATTACAGTTGTTCATTCATCAGCGGCTGCAGATAATGCAATTACCAAGTCAGCGGCGCATGAATGCTGCCCTGCGTGTGACATGCTGAGAATACTGTACTTTAGGAAGCCAACACTTGCTGTAGTTTGGATAAAACAGAGGCTGGGAATAGCAGGGCGTGAAACTATTGTGTCTTTAAGTGGAGAAGGGGCTACTGGTTTTGTGTGCTTCTATGCAGGCTGTAAATCGCTTTTGCAGTCTGTTCATAAGAAATTCTGGAGTGAAAAACAATTGGCAGCAGCTTTTAGGTATCACTAGTGCCTGATGAATGGTAGATGATTTAGATACCTGAAAATTCACGGTAGTTTTAATTAAATTCTGTCACATAAAGGGCTCCATTTGAGTCTCGGTTTTTTATTTACATACCAGATTCTGTAGCCCTGCTATGGCTACCTATCTCCAAAGGTGTCTTGGAAAGGAAGGGAAAAAAAATCACCAGTGTGATTACCATGGGCACAACTATCCCTTATTTATTTAGTAGGCTATTAGGTAATGAAGAAAAGCCATGCTGGCGCTGCTGTGCAGATCTCCTTTCAGCAAAACTGCCTGTGCTCCTGCTCTTACCTATGTTTGATTTTTAACCAGTAAGTGCCCTGTGCTTTATGTCAGTGCCATGGTTGTTACACCTCCATCTATGGGTATTCATTGTAGCCCCCAAATCAAGGGGATCAGGGTGGAGTCCAGATGGTTATTGGTGGCATTTGTTCTAAGCAGAATGTGCTTTTACCCTCTTCTATCCAAAGATCAGTGTTTGCTTACTTTAGTTGCTGCTTCTTTATTCTGCCTGGTACTGCTGTTAGTGCTGCTGTTCTGGGGCAATATTTGGTACATTAGTATTTCATTTTAATAGATTAAGCTGCTGAAAGATTGTTCTTAGATTTCTTGCTACCCTGTCATCCAAAGAAACTGTATCTGTTCCAGACAGCTTCTCTACCTAGAAGGTAAAGGAAGGCAAGAGGAGGTCTAGCTTGCTCAAGGTTACTAGCAGAGTTGGTATCTCTTGACTTCTAAAGGCAGGACCCTGTTGGTTCTGCTGCACGTATACTGAACGTTAGTGTGTATCACATTAGTGTCTCTTATGATTTCAATTTTTTTATGCTCCCCTTTTCTTGTTCAGTTAGCATTCTTATAATCTTTAAATAGGAGTAGTTATTTTTAAAGATAAGCCTATTCTATAAAGCAAATAGTGGTTGATAATACCAAAACATTTATATTTAGGCAGTCAAAACACAGCAAGTGTTCCTTTTTTGGAATACATCAGATGTTTTGTAAACATAAGCAGAAACACACAGGCAAGCTCACGCTTAAGCTGTCTACTAGAAGAAAGAAACACTGCCTAATAAATTTCACATACCCAGAAGGCTAAATCAAAAGTCAGAAAGAATTGTGTGCTCCATGTGAATATTATTTGCAGTTTCCTTTTTCTCCAGGACACAAGTGATTCAGTGAGTACATATGTAAGGATTCCTCCAAAGGAAGATCATGTGATAAACAGGTCTCTTCTTGTGTTTTCTGTTTGTAGGGGAGGGAAAATATTTCGAGTGGGGAGGAAAAAGGAGGGCTCAGGGGAACTCTGAAGCCCTCTACAACTGTTGAATTATGAGTTTACTGTTTTTTCAAAGGTTCAATTTGGGGAAAAAAAACAGGAATGTTAAAGCTTTGTGAGAACTATCTGTCCTGTTTTAAATAATGTACTGTGTATGTGTTTGGGTGCATGAAAGTGTGCGCAGACACTTGCATTACTATCAGATGGCAGCAGATGTTGGTCACAATGTTTATTTGTTCTGATGTGTTACTGTGTACAATGTGCTAATTAATTGATGAAACTGCTACAGAATGTTTTGTCTCAATGCTGTCCTGCAGCAGAGAGCAACACTGGTTAATTTTCTGTTCCTTTATGTTTCTTTGATGTGTTTCCAGTTTTGTGCTCCTTAACTTCACTAAATGCCTCTTTGGTCTGTTGTAGAACAGGGCAGATGGAGATACCAAAGCACTGTTGTTCACATTCTTGTTTGGTTTGTTTTGAGTGAAGACTGTAGTATATATCTACTAAGAGAGATGAAAAATCATCATGTTTTCTGTCTTTGTTGAGTCCTTTGCAATGAGCCAGAGAGGTTCTGTTGGTCTGATCCTGAAGTCTTCAGTCCCTTCAATAATCCCATTAGCTTCTGTGGAGCTATATATGTGAATGAGCACTATGGAATTAGGTTTTACAATGTGTTGTTTGTGGTGCAAGTGGTAAGAGGGTCAGCACTTTCATTGCTTAGTGTAATTTTTATCAGAGCAGAGGCTGCCTATAGCATTATGGAAACTGCTTGCACCTTTAAAAATGAATAAGAAGTTTTCAGCAGAGAAGTTTTGGGATATTTTTTTTTTTTGGTGAGATTTTTATTTTGGATTTATTCAGCACTGTGAAATGTGCTGGCAGCAAGGAAAACATTCAGTGTTCTTTGAAAATTGTTTTAAATTCAGGCCTTTGAAGTTCTTGGTCATGGGTAGGTTGCTTTATTATTGGCTCTTATTGTATAAAAGAATATGCTGGGGCTTTTATTTGCTGCTCAAGATTTCTGAAGTAGGAGCCAAACAAAAGCCTGGGTTTTCAACAATGCGAGGTACCCAGGTGCTTCCCTTCACTTTTTAAATTTTCCTTGGGTGATTGTCATTTAATCTGTGTATCTAAATAGGGATTTATGAACCTGACCTTTGACTTCAGTATGATTTTGGTCTCTGTGCAGACTATACGGTGACCCTTCTACATGCCACAGTATAAGCAGATTTTGGGCTGACTTGGTATTTGAATCAGTTAGAGGAGAGGTTTTGGGAAATGTTTATGTCATGTCTTCCTACTCAGCTAAGACAGTGCTTATCCAAGCATGGCACTAAAGGCAAATGTGCTACTGGAGGTGTCTTTCGAAGAAGGTGTCATACCACTGCCAGGCATGCTCAGGGTCTTCAGCACTCTGCAGTTTGTTTTGCGTGAAAATTTATCCGTGCTCAACTGCAACTCACAAAGTGGCCATCAGTCACTCTGCAATATAGTTATGCCTCATTCTCCTTGGTGTGTGTGGTTGCTTAGTGTTGCTGAAACAGTCACAACATGCCATCCTAGAGAGAAATGCTATTTAAATACTAGAAGGAATAATACCTTTGTATGTGCCTTCTCATGGTCTCACTAAGGTATTGTGAAGCATGATTAAGTAATTTTGGTTCCCTGCATCATAGATACTCTTCATTGGAATGTGTTTAGAAAAACAAATAGTATTACATGAGAATAATTGGGTAGAAAAACTGGTTTGTGATGTGCTTCTCAGATCAGACACTTCATATCTGAATTTGGGTGTGTGAGTGCTTGTACTGTCAGTTGGTGTTTTATTATCTCTTTCTTCCTTTACTGTTACACCTGTCTAATGTGTACAATTTAAACCTGGATGTTTGAGTTTCCTACTCAATCACAGTTAAAGGAGAAAATCTGGATTGATTTCTATGCAAGTTTATTCCATATCCTCTGAAGTCTCTCTAGGAGCAGAATTGTAAGTGTAGCACTAAATCTGTTTCTTACCTACGGATGCCAACACAGGCAGGCAACGATGCCATTACTTTACAGCCAAAGGAAATGAGATGTGGAGGGATATAGTGATTTCTATAAGAAATCATCTTTTATATCCATAGCTGACCTTGTAATGGTTTATTGATGTTTGCCCTCTTCCTAAACAATAAAAACTTTGAAGTAAGTGGCCTTATGTTAGAAAGTAAACTGTTGCTAAAATCATTTTTTGTTAAGAAGGCTTTTGAAATAATTCCATTTCCTCTTATCCTGAGAATCAAGAGAAGGTTATTCAGTACTGTAACAGCTGGGGGTTTTCACTACCTCCATCAAAATGGGAAAACAGGAAACAGCACTGTGCTTGAAAACATAGTTTGCCTACAGGTCTGATTTATAGCTATCCTGGTCTTTCAAAGAATCAATTATTTACATAATATGAATGAAATACATCCCAAGACCAGAAGGCTATTCTGGTTTTGAATAAACACTGCAACATTCATTCATGTAAGTAGTAGAAGTTATATTTCCCCTAGAGCAGAATGAACACAATTAGGATGAAGATGAGACTGCGGAAAGGGAGGCTGATACAGAATATGAGTCCATTTTTCTTGGTTTCTATGTTTGTATTGATCCTAGCATTTAAAGGTCAAAAGTAGCAGTTGTTCAGTTATTATTATGAGTTTTGTGAATTTCAGCCCATTTTCCAGTGCCTGCAGCGTTGCTGATGCCAGTGAGTACCCTTGCAGGAAGGCCAAGCCTAATGATCCTCACAGTCAAATGTCTTTTATAATCATAGGCATGGTTCTTCCACATCAAGCAGGGCTAGTCAGTCATGTGAGATCTAAAGAGAGAAAGGCCAGATTTAGGGACTGTGCACTTGGAATTTTGCCCAGCCATGTCCATAGCAGTAATGACTCGTATGGTAGTGTCAGTCCTGAGTTAGCTCAAACCCACGGCTCATAAGAGCTAAGAAAAAGCAATAAGCCGTGTTTTGGAACAGAATCTTATTTGGTATAATGTGGAATTACAGCAGTCATAATCTCATAAATATTCAGATCATTTAATATGAGAGTTTATACAGCATTTATGGTAGATAATGATCTATTTATGAAACTGTCCCAGTCTAGGTGAATTTAGAGGTATTTATCTATTTATCATTGATGTTGCTTAAGCTAGGAATAGTAGTAGATCTGTTTCCTACTCTCCATGTTCTTTGTTGTGTTGTGCTCTGTCTCAGCTCTCTGAATCCTGTAGATAATTATTTGCAAGTGGTTGTTCAAATAAGACATGTCTTTGCAGTGGTGGTACTTGTAACTCCTTTTTATTGGCAGATTTTGTAGAATTTTATGGAATGAAGCATTGCTTTTATAAATGGTTATTTTTCTGAAAACTTGGGTGAAAAATATATGCACATGAAGTGTTCTCATCCTCATGGAAAGCCATTCTTATGTTTTGGGCATAAGACAGTCACAAAATGTAAGCTGTACTGAGAGAGTAGCCAGTCATGCAGCACTGAGCTTCACAAACACTTGGTGGATATTGAAGTATAGCTGGCAGTCTTTTGCTTAACTCTAAGTTGAGATTTGTATGGTCATGATAGGAGGCAGCGAAGCCAGTGCTTGGTAGGGGGGGAAAAGCCAGGAAGACAAGTGTGATTTGTCAGTGTCTAGACTGTGTCTTGGAGGATGACCCAGGTCCTAGAGGCTTGGTAATGCACTGGCAGCTGGGGCCTGACATCATGCTGTCCCTAGCAAAAAATCTTGAATTGAGTGCAAGTTCAGGCTGCCTAAAAATGGTACAAGTCCTTACTTCAGGTCATGTGAGACTGGGGTGTTTTCAAATTATTCCCACCTCATCTTGCCCACTTGAAATGATCACTGTGTGGGTATATGGCATGACTAGAGGCCACACTGTGCAAAGTTTGCTTCCAGAGCTGGCTGTGTCTAATATTTTCTCTGGGAATACTAACAGGGTTGCTGAACACCCATCTTGAGGTTCCTTCCAGGAAGTAAGCGGATTAATTTCTCTAGACAACTATGAGGATACAAACTCTGTCTCCAGAAGCCTTAGAGAAGATCTTTGTGTTAATTACAATGGAATCCTCTCCATCATGTAGTGTGAGAGAGAACTACACTTGGTATTCTGTATATCATCTTAGTGTTACCAGTCAAGCCTTGTGTCCCAAAGAAAATTGCAATGAATTACTGCTTAGTACCCCATACCAATATAACATGTGTCTCAAGAAGAAATATTCTTAGAAATCTGTTGGGCACATGTCTGCAAAATTGGGAAAGAATATATCACATAAACATGTTGGGTGACTGTTAAAAGCAATTTATTCCCCAGAGTTACACCTTCAGGAAAAAATTATAAGGTATCGCAGTTTCTCCTGATGCAGTGTGACATTTGAAGGGCTAGAAATAGCACTCTGGTAACACATTATAATAGGTGACTAGATATTTAGTTTTGTTTCTTCTCTTGAAAGGTTTGTCTATGCTGTCAGTACAGCTAGACTGAAAGCTCTTAGACTGATTAATTATTAAAAGAAGTCACTAAATATTTTACATCTTTTATTTTTGTTTTTTTTTTAATCTATTGATACTTCTCTTTCAAGAGTTTACAACAGCAGAGAAAAAACTAATTACAATATAAGCTAAGAACTTACATAGCTTCCTATAAAAGATTAGAAAATAAAGACTATAAATATTTGTTTCCTCCCTATATCTTTGCTTCAGTTTCTTAGCACTTTCTCTACAGTATCTCCCTGAATCTGTTTCATTGCGTAACCAAATAACAAGTAGGGTTTTTTTAGTTTTTTTGTATATTTATGTGTCCAGCAACTTTGTGCTCCCTTCACACAAGATGTTACATCAATGCAGAATAAATGCAAATCCGTGTGGTAAAAGATTTGCTTTCTAGAAGGTGAGATGTGCTAAGCAAGGGTATCACACTGCTGCAAGACTGGGGTAGGCACACATTAATGAAGAATACACAGTTTGTGTTGTACCTTGCCATAGTATTAGGCACTATCTCTAAGCATATCTTTAAGTTAGGAGTATTTACAGCTAACTACATAAATGTATGATGAGCCATAGAATCAGAGACTTCAGACCTGGAAATCGCATTACCTCAGAGACTTGAATATGAATTTAGCATCTTGAGGACATCCTTGCTTGCTATTCTAACATATAGATGTTTGAAAGACCTGTACAAATCATGCTGTGGTTCTCCTAAAAGTGGTGCTTAGTTACACATACTGCAGAGCTATATTACAAACAGTGTATTATAATTCTTGTCTTTTTTTTTTTTTCAGCGGGTTCTGTTTTATTGCTTGGATTCCAACAGCACTGGCACCAACTAAGGTCAAAGTCCTCATAACAGTGGGGTTTGTGCAAATGTGCCAGAGAACAGCATTGACCTGACAGTCTGTTGGGCTAAGTAATGGAGAATCCTGGAAGAGGGAGGACTAGGAGGATGGAGGGGCAGTGGGGTATAGTGCTGTTGACATGGACTCTTGCATGAGGAATGAGATGGAACCTGGTGGCCTGCTACCTTTTCCTTTCCTTGACTTTGTGGCTTGGATTTGGTCTGTGGCATCACTTGGCAGTTTGTGTGTTTGGTAGTGAGTCGTCTCCTGCCTGATAGGTATAAGACAAAGCTAGCAGCAAAAAACCCACAGAATTTCTAATCTCTCTTTCATAGCAGTCTGCACAGTTTTGTGAGACTTTCTCTGTGAAGACTTCCATAAGTAATACACTGCTCATTCAATCATGACATACATTATCCATAGAAAAAATGCCTGAAAGTACATAAAAAGAAAAGAAACCTCTCCACAGAGAGATTGCTATCTTACTAACTGTAAAACTGATATGATAGAACAGATTTTCAAGCTTGGATATACTTACAGACAGTAAATTTTTAATAAAAGTTTTATTAAAATTAGATAATTTATCGTCGCATTGTGCTAGGGGGTCTCAGGAACTCAGGTTCTATCCCTGTTTTAATCACAATGCTGTGATTTTTTTACCTAAAAATTATTTATACTTAGAAATATGAAACAAAACCCCCAAAGACTGTTTTCTATTACAATTCCTGTGTCAATGTGCCCAGTTCTTTAACAAATGCATATGAATAGGGCAAAACACTGGCCATCAGTATTTATGCTTATGATACCGAATGACTGATTATTAGACTTAAATCATGTTGCTCATGTTTTGTTTCAAATTAGCTGAGAAATGTGATGCATGAATCTTTACATCATTGTTAAAATCTTCTATAAGAATGCTAGTCTGTATCTTGGTGCTAAAACTAAACAGAAGGAACTGTAGGAAAAGGGTTTCTTGAGCAAGTAAATTAACTGGAGATTCTTGGGTTAGAAGCCAAGGAGGGACAGAAGGGAATCCTGTTATTTAGTTCTGGTGGAAAGTGGGATAGAATTAGCAGTAAGACATTCCACATAAAGTCATTCTATTCGGAGCAGGAAATGAATGAAGCAGAGGTGTTCCTTTTCCCTGCAGCTGGCTTTAACTTGTTGCACTCCTGCTGGTAAGATGCTTTCCTCAATCTACATATTTTGTATAGATTTTTTTTTGTGGATGAAATTTTGATTAAAAAGAACCCTAGCCTCTTGTTTTGTAATCAGATTACTGGCAGGTGTAGAAGCACCTCAGCATCTCCCCTTGTCTCCTCTATCTCCTCCATTGGAGGGGGGATTATAGTATTAATGTCTTAGGGTGTGAATTTGTAAGGTTGGGAGATGGCCTCGTTAAAGAGAGGACAACAGCCCTTTGCCATCTCACAGCCATCACTTTTGTTCTTTCTTGCTGTCTTGCCTTGGTTTTTACTAGAACAAACAAGCTATGAGCGCGCTCAAATGTGCATATTTTTGTCCACTGAAAACCATAGTGTCAGGCATGCTGTCATTCTGTTGACCCAAACAAATGTTCTGCTGCTGATACTGCACTCACTAGAGCTCAGACACAGTGTGAGCTGAGGTGTTTTGTGACTCGTGCTTTATCAGACCGTTAGCTTTGTTCCAGCCCTTGCCAGCATAAGGGACCCAAGATCTCATCCAAACTTATTTGAGTTGATGGAAACATTGGCTTCAGTGAACTACATTGATCCAGAAAGGCTTTGGACTGAGTTGTCAGGACAAGATGTTAAATAATTTCCCCCTTTTGGTATTTAAATTCAAATAAGTTGGCCTGGAATTAAGAGAGAGAAAATGTCAAAATCCGGCAACGGCATTGTAGTTCTTTGGTACTTTGAGCAATACTTCAGGCACAAGGGATGGAATAGCCCCGTATTACCATAGTGCAGTGTTGGTATGATTCACAGCACATGCCAAAAACTCCTGTTGAACACCCTGCTGTTTGCTCTGTGATTCTCCACACCACTGCAGAGATTCCTTCCTGTGAAGAGATGATGTTGACAACTTCCAGAGGCCAGCCTGCAGGGAAGGTCCAGTTACGAGTGGTTCAGTGTTTCCTGGTGGTCTAGGGCTTGTACAGGTTCCTCAAAGAGAGCTGGTAGAGGAGCTCTGGAGAGGGTGAAAGAGATTAGTAGCTCAATCCAGTAGAGAGAAGACAATGTGGGCATCTCCACCTCTCCCTCCCAAAGCAGAGCTGTTGGAAATTTCCCCAGTCTTAACCTGTTTGCATGAATGTTTTGATTGACTTTCTGACTGTGACTAGAACTGGGTGCATTTTCTTTTTTTATTACATGTGACATTTCTCCTTTTTTTTTTTTTTTTTTTTTTTCTTTCTTTCTTTCGTCAAATACTGTCCTACTTCCTTCTTAGGGTGAACTATTGTTTTGTGATTTTTTAAAAAAACTGTATAAATTACAGAGCCTGGTATTCATAAAGGCTTGTAAATCAGCTGTTTGAAATCCTGAGACTAATTAGTGATGTGCCCTTGTTCTATTATTCTAAAAGCTTATAAGCCCTTGGCCGAGAACTATGGTGGATGTTTCTGCATAATTTTTTTTCTTTTAAAGGAAGACTATATTTTTTTATTAATTATTTCATGCCTGTCTATCTAAGGTTTTATACATCTATTAGTATTTTGCAGTATTGTAGCAGTACTAGGCCACCAGGTTTCCCACCTTTGTGTTGAAGATGGGAGAGTTTTGTAGGAATTTCAGCCTGATTACAGGCTTTAATTAAAGGCCCATGATGGGCTCTAGTACATTTCCTGCTACGTGAGGCAAAGCAAAATGACGGTTAATGGATAGTGGCTTACTCAACTCAGCAACTCAATGCCATCCAGGTTATACACTCATGTAAATCCTTTCAGAGAAGTTTTTTGAAGTGAAATCTAGCTGTTGAATTTATTAAAAACAACAACAAAAACCCTAAAAAACTATAATAATTTTATATAAACTCGTGACCTTCAAAATTATGCTGCTTCTCTGGCACATCAGCTAAGAATTCAGTCACCTGGCAACAGAAACACTTACTGAGTTCTGTGTCCAGGGTCATCCTAGAGCCTGTGTTAGCCTTGTAACAATGACTGACAAGAAATCCTGGCTGCTTGAGCTGCTGGATGTCACAGACCTCCTTATCTTAGGCGATTCCTTGATGCTGAACTAGCCTCCAATTGACAGTTAACTTCTCAGACAAAGCTTAATCCTGTGAAAGGTCTGCTTTACTTGGCATCTTGCCCAACCATGGTTTGTAGTTGTATTAATTTGGTATTAATTAGTTAATTATGTTTCTAATGGTTTAGTAAACTAAGGCCAAATCTGTGAATGCAATTCATTTTGTATTTGGGAAGGCTCCCACTGAAATGAAGATCAATTTGCATGCATAAGGGCCTTGGGATCACTGCCTTTCATTATTAAGGCTCTATTAGAAACTACTCATTGTTATGTTACCTCCTCTTGCCTGTATGTAGATGCACAAAGATCAATAAAAATGCACACAGAAGGTTGGAAATTCATCTGCAAGCTGGTGTCTGCCTACAAGGTAGATGCAGGGGAAAGCATTCACCAGCAAGTTTAACTGAGCCTGGCTCAGCACCTGTCCTTGCCTCCCTGGGACATTGAGCCCACATTCTAGTTGACGTGCTTTGGAACAGAGCTCTGTGAAGCACCTGTCATGCCTCTTGATGTGGTGTCTAATAGGGGAGGTTTCTATTTGCAGCTCTGTTACTGATATAGAGCTGGGTGATGGGTAAATTACACAGTGGTTTTGGTTTTTTTATATATATTTCCACTCCTCTGTCTATGATGTGGCTGGAGGAGTTTTGCTGGCCAGTCAGGGTTGTCTTCTGATGTACAGCAAAAAACTTGGTTTATTTGTGCTAGTGCTTAAGGTGATTTTTGGGCAGGAGAGGGATGTTTTGACCACATCTAATATTTAAATTTACATGAAAATATAAGTGATGCAGGAAGCAGTGTTGCTCAGTACAAGGCAATCCTTCTAGGTGAGTGCTGAGTGACATACCATACACAGCAAGTAGCTGGTGAACTCATAAGAGAAAACATGAGCAGGAGGTCTGACCCTACCTACCTGGCACTTTGCAGGTTTACGGAGACTAACTCTGGTGATACCACTTCATTTTGGATATGCCATAGAAACACAGTTCCGAACATCTGTTGTAACCTACTCTAGAAGTGGCTGTGTTCCCTGCAGTGAGTGCAGGAGCTTTCACTATTTATGACTTTGAGTCATTAGGAGTGGAAAGTACAATAGATGTGTGAGATGGTGTGTTAGTGGGGGGAAAAAACCCACAACATTGCTGGAGTTGACTTAATCATCTTTAGTACAAAAAGCTTCCATTGTAAATATTGGAGCTTTCTGAATTTTCTTTTGTTTGGTCAGTGTTTTGTGAAATTCTGCTTGTTGCAAGGTTTTCAGAAGCAATGTATGTTATCTTTCAATTCTATTTTGTTTTCTTCTCCATGAAATGTTGAGAGAAACACTTTTTAGCCACTGAGTGGTTGTGGACCTTATGTTCCTGTAAAAGCTGTAATTTCCTACTGAGGGCTTTTGTTTCCATTCATCCATTCTGGATATATGCTACATGCTATAATACCCCCTGACTTGAAGAGCTGCATTGTAGCCCCAGCTGGTTACAGTGCTGATGCAGAGATCTGAACTCAAAAGCATAGCTGAAGTATTTGGAGCCTAACCTGAGGCCAGATCTGAGTGTGAGTGAGAAAATGCAAGAGAACATGTGCAAAAAGGGTTCTGGTCAAGGGTAGAAGACTGTTGTTTATGCTCACAGAACAATGAGAGCACAGGTGAAGTCTGGGGCAGATGTGCAGTGTAACAGAGGAGCAGCTAGTCAGCTACTGAAAATCCAGTAATTGCACATAATTCAAATAACTGGATACCCTGGACATTAAAAAAAGTAATATAAGAGTGTCACTTTCCCCAAGGCATTTCATACCCCAGACACTCACGTTGTATAAGTTAACAAGTTCCATAGATCTTCCCAAAGTTCCTATTGGTTCCTACAGAAAAGCCACTGTTTCCTGACCAGGTAATGCTGGCTTCACTCAGTGTGCATCTGTGTGTGTGAATTACATGCTCAAGCCCTCTTAAAGTACCCATGTAAGTTGCCTCCATTTTTCTTGGCTTTATTAAGGATGTGACTTAAGGGTATTTAAAGTGTATTTGATCAGTTGGCATCTTGGTGCTTTTTTTTTTTTTTTTTTTTTTTGGGGGGGGTGTTGTTTTGTTTTCAAGGGCTAACTCAGAATCAAGCAGGTACCTGGCAGAATATTTTTTTTGTTGTGTTAGCTGCTGGCACAGCATGTATCACAGATGTGGCTTATGTTGAGAGAAGGGCTGTGTGCAAAGTTTACTGTGACTATTAAAGCGAGGTGGGCAGTTGCCCTGATGGGAGTTGGGCTCTCATGTCTGAGAGCCCCAGGTATGGACCAGGAGACTCTTGTGCTCAATGCTGTCTTGACCAGAGTAAGAGGACAATCTTAGTAACAGGCCATGGACAAGAAGCAGCAAAATGTTAAAATGTGTGGGTTTCTTATTTCGCTGTAGCCTTCTCTGGTTATGCCAAATGAGTTATCCCCACATCCATTTACTATAGAAGGTATCTACAGAAGTAGTCCTTGGTTAACCTTTGGACCCCCAAATTAGGAAAGCTGGAACGACAAAAGCACAAGGAAGCAGAAAACGAATACAGTTCACCACAGGAATAAGAGATTCAGCACACGTACTCCTGTCAGCTGGGCTTTTACACAGCAACCATTTTCCTTCCTTTATCTAAATAAACCGTTCTGGATTTTAAAATGTTTTATAATTAAAATAGATGTATTTTGTTATGCAAATCTTATTATAATTTCCATTCCTGCCACTTCAATATTTAATAAGAAATTTAATTTTGAGTCTAAAAAATACATTTATTATATGATTGCAGAACAGTTAACTGCCTGCTAGGCTGTTGTCATCAAGCAGAGTGTTTCTTATTTCTGTAAACCCTCCCCATATTTATGGATGAACGAAATTAATTAAATATTTAATGTCCTGGGGACTTTTGCAAGCAATCATTAAGTAATCTATGAAAGATAAAAAGTACACTTGTGACCTTTTGTGAAGGCTGTTTTTCTGTTCTATAAAAAAGGGCCCAAAGGGCCCCTCTGTTTTCTACCTCTTGTTTCTTTCTAGATGAGAAAAGTGTCTTGTTTCCTTTTTTTTTAATTTTTAATTTTTTTATTTTTTTTTTTTTAAATAATTTCTTCCAGAGTGTATGCATAATTGATCTGGTAGAATTATGCGGATGAAAGCTTACTAACTGTCCAGGGAAGAGGTATATTTATTTGAATAGCTTACAAGTTTAAAATAAATAAACAAAACCCCCAAGGTTTTGAACACCTGAATAAATATGTAGGAGAAAAGTTGTTTGCCAGAATGCAGCAGCTTGTTCGGTTAGATGGCTGAAGAAGCTTCAAGTCTACATCTAAGGAAACCACACAGGAGGACAAGCGAGATTTTAAATGAGAAGAACAAGTGGCAAAAAAAAGTCCTACACACCCCTCTCTCATTTTAAGCAGTTTTCAGGCCTATAGAAGTGAAAGAAAAAAAAAAAAAAAAGAGGGCATAGAACTGGAAAGATAGTCTTTTATGTATTTTACCATGGAAGTTGATGTTATGTAAATTAAACTGATAAGCAAGATATTATTTATGGTAGTAAATATTAACTAAGTATGCTGAACAAATCTTTTTGTATTAAATTACCCAGGCTGCCACTGTTTGCTGTAAGTGGAAAATCTTTTGAGTTGCAATGTTTTTTCCTCACCAGTAACACAGATAGCTTCACAGTGTCTGTGCCACTGAACATGGAGGAGTTTAGATAACATCTTTTTCTACTGCTCTGGATTATTAGTAATCACTGTGGCTTCAGAGAATCATTCCTTTACTTTGTGCAGGTGGGATTTGTTTTTCATTTTTTCAGGTCTTTATCATGCCACTGTGGTTTGCTTTATAAAAGCAGACTTTGATAATGGGTCAGTGTTTATATGAGTGTGTGACTGGGGGCAAGAGAGATGCACAGACCTGATGTGGAAGGAAGGGCCAGGAAGGCCACGATGCAGAATCTCTCTGGCAATGCAGACCAAGGTCATTCTCCCTTCCTAGGCAACAAGGTAAGTCATAAAGTCACGCCCTGTCCTTCAGTTCCAGACAGAAAACAAACTCTAGACTCTTGCTTCTCTTTTACTTAACTCTGTATCTTGTTAATACTGTGTATGTATGTCTTCTGGGAAATGTTTTTCAATTGCCTGAATGAAGCTAGCAAATTTAATTGATTTGATTCCCTGAGAAGCTTAAGAGACATATAAAAAATCAGATTTTTTTCCCCCTGAAACTAATTCATATATCCCAAAGCATTGCTCATTAGGAGTTTTTTTTGGGGATTACGAAGTATTCTAGTACTTTGTGATGGGCTGGTTTTGGCTTGATTTGTATGTCTATATACTCGGTGCTCTGCAGGATAAATGGTAACTGTTTTTAACTGTGTATTTTAAGTTCTCTGCTGCCTTTGGAGTAGCTGTCAGAGAGTATTGGAGAGCATTATCTCCCTGCTTAGGGATTTGTGCTTTTGAACCAAGAACACATTTGCTGTCCTCACTGGGGAACTGCAAATGACATGAATACTGTGTCATCAGTGAAGCCACAGGCAACTCACATGTTGTTTCCATAGATGACAAGGTTGCACAGCCTTAGTGCAGTAAGTTGTTCCTTCTTTGCACAAGCTGTTCGTTTATAAATATCATGGGGATCATGTCTTTTGGTGCTCCTCTGTGAGAGGGAGAGTGATATTGAGAAGAATGCAAAATGCAAAAGGAGAATCTTGAGTCTTTGCAACCTTAGCTCTTCCCCACATTGTTGCTGCTTTCTCTCAGAAAATGGATGAGATGGTGGTGCTTTTTTCTGTAGTGATTTACTTTAAATTCAGGCTTAAGTTCCAAGCAAGATTACAAATATAACTTTTATCTATAGACCAGCAACCTGGTCTAGTGGGGGGTGTCCCTGCTCATGCAGGCAATTAGAACTAGAGGACGTTCAAGGTCCCTTCCAACCCAAACCGTTCTATGATTCTATGATGTGGATTTTAGCGAACTGCTGTCACTAGAGCTGTGTTTGATGACTCCAGTGCAGCCTTTCAGTTCTGTGGCTCTGATGTGCACTGACACTAAATTGGGTAAGACAGCCTTGCAAAGTTAATGTAAAAGGACAGCAATGCCTTCTCTGTGTGAAATTCATCATACCAGTGTGCTTATCTGTAAAATCTCTGTTGGTAAAAGCAAAGGGAAATATTTGAAAAGGAAAGCAGTGTTCTGAAGCAAGCCCTGCGGTGTGTACCATGTTGCTGGGATGCTGTCAAGGCTGGTAACTAGAAAGTCTGTCCTTGCTTTTGCCATGCTGTCTTTCGTGGTATTCCAAGATAGGCAGGAATTCCAGCTCCCTCTTGTCAAGAAGCATAGGAACAGCTGTAGAGTACTGTTAATAACTTAATTAAGTTTGTCCTTATTGACCTTAAGGGACATCATTGTGAGCTGGAATATGTATTTTCCACCGAGTACAGTGTCTGTCTGTTTTCTCTGAGGGAAAATGCTTTCACTTATTTTTTAGCTGCTGCTTCAAGGAACCTCAGTATTCTATACAGAAATGAAATCTTGTTTGTTCTTTTTCTGAGCCAACTCAGAGCAAAGAAAGTCCTGTTCCGATACCTGGACAGAGTTCACATTCTGGCCTTTGTCACTGATTACCTAGTGCAAGTTCAGGTGAGGCTGTGTAAGGCTCCATGAAAGGTCTGCACGGAGTATGAAGAGGCTCAGTTGCAATAATTTCATTCTAGTAGCAGTGCTGCTGTAATTGTAATTGCAACATGTAATTAAGGTAATATGGAGCCATATTAGTCACATGTGCCATTTTTTCATTAGGAATATATGATTGTATTTAAATTCTCAGGTGACATAAGCCACTGTGAGAGAGAGAATATAGCCACTAACACCTGCAACTGAGGCAAAAATGCCAATGTAATAATGAAGACCTTTACACTTGGTTCACTGAACCTGACATCATTTCACTCTAACTTGTCTTTCAATCTAATCAGTCTGTGCTAGAATTTAAATTCAGCATTTTATTTCTGTATTGTCATGGTTTCTGACCGAACATTAGACACTGGTCTTTTTATTTCTCTCCAGCCCAGCATGATGGTAAGCAGTAAAGAGCTCAGTGACTGTAAGAGATTGTTGAATAATTGAAGAAAGCATCTACAAACATTCTATGACTTCCAAATGTGGGTGTCTCTACACCCAGCTTATCCCCACCTCCAAACTGTCTCAGCAGCACTGAGTGCTCTTAAAATTCTTTTTGGTCTTCTTCTTCTTTCCTTACTAAGGTCTGTACCACAATCCCTCATGAGCATCCTTTACGATTGTATATGTGTGGCATTTTAAAACTGAGATAAAAATAATATGTCTCAAACTCAGATGGTCACATTTAAATTAGTTTATGAGTTATTGATGTCTTTCAGGCATTTAAAATGATTTATCAAGTACTTCAGATGATCAAATGTGATCTTTTTCTCCTTCCCAACCTCCCTGTTAACCTGCTTGGAAAAGAAAAAATGAATTATTATTTTTGTGGCAATACTAAGGTGTCCTAGTGCAGGGTTATTATTTCTCTGGAAAGCAGCAGAAAAAATGTTCAGAGGAAGGCATTGAAATGTAGTTTCTAAAAGCCCTGAATCAAAGAAGAAAAAAATGAAATCTAGTAAAGATTCAGAATGTATCATTTAAGAGGTTGTCTGAAAAACAAACCAAAACCTTATGTTTAAAACAAAATTCTTGAGTTGAAAGAGCCAGCTCTCCTGATTTGTGAATCTTTAGCTGTAGCCTTGGTTTCAAGGTGCTCATCTTCTAAGATAGCCAAATTCTGTAGTCTGAAGCCCAGAATTGCTCATGCTGTGAAAATCTTAATTAATCATTTTAACTCTAATGAGCTATAGTGCAAGTCCTATCAGCAAATGGAGCTCTGAATGGTGGTTATGAGGTGTAAAAATAATCCATTAAAGTTCTTCAATAATTATAAAATGTATGTCAGACCCAGGCTGGTCAGGACCGAGTACAATTTCTGTCTCCAAATGTGCTGCATGAAATTTGTCCTCTAAACAATTATAGTTATGTTTTCTCATCCATGGATTTAAAGTTAAAATCCGCCGCTTCTATAATTGTTTGCTGGTGTGAATGTTCTTGTAGGCGTTTGCTGCAATTCTGAAATTTCATCTAAAGTAATATTTAGCAACAATTTCTTGCTGGTTTTTGCTATTGTCCTGGTTAAACTTGGGCACTACATTTTTCATAAATGCTTATCTATCCTGTTTTAGCATGTAATCATCTGCTTATTTTTCTCTTTTTTCACTCTTGTTCTGATCTCTTTTTCAGACAGGCTTTTCAGTCTCTTAACTATTACTCTGATGCATCTGAGACACAGGTTATTGATGAACAGATCCTGCTAACCACTTACATGCATGCAAGTACTGGGCTTTGGCATAAAATGTTCCCACACTCCCTGGTTCTGGTGCACTATGATATGTTGTGTGGTGTACTGCCACGTGCATCTGATAGGTGGTAATAGAGAAAGCACGTGGTCTAATGCTTAGAGAAAGGAGCTTTGAATCAGTGTCTGGTTCTGATACCAGTTGTGTCACAGTCTGTCATGTTGGGCAAATTGCTTTGTTCCTCTGCCTCATGGTTCATGAAGAAATGCTGTGACAGGCAGGTGATGCAGGCAGTGTCAATCACAGTGAGGCACTGCATTTGCGCGCTGCTGTTCTGCCTGAGTAGTATCTCCACAGTTTTCCTCTGTTACCTGGCACCCTCATTAACCATATTCCTATTGATGTCTGCCCACCATGTTACACCTTCATTAATTCACCTATGAAATGGGGAGGAATGCTCTTTATCTCACCAAATGCACCCCCACGTGTTTAACATGAGTTGAAACATGCTTTGATAAATGTTTATGGTGTGCGGTGGAGTCTTGAGATATGAGATGCTGTGCCAGGACACCATGAGGAGAGAAATATATCTGGGTCCTGGAGAAGGGAGTTGGATGTAGGGAACAGGAAGACTGTGTTTCAGGTGACTTTACAACACTTTCCATTAGTTACTATTTGTACTTCCATTTCTATGTAAATCCACTCAGTTCTTCTAGCAGTTTCATTAGACTTTATTTTCAGACATTCAGAAAAGCTTGAAGAAGAACTAAAGGATGAAAGCATGAATGCAGCCTGTCATTATGCTGTGTGCTGCTGAACAAACTTTTTCTCCCCAGTGCTCCCAGATAAAATGAGAATTGCTGTACATAGTGCACCAGGAAGTTGTGAGGGTTAATGACTCATCCCACAGTGCTCTGAACATTACAGAGTTCTTGAAAGAGTTTTTATCTCTAAATACAGATTCTGCATTTCTGATGTAAGCTGAAGGATGCAAGCATGTGTTTTGAAAAGCAACTGTTTGCATCTAAGTCAGGCACTCCAAGAGCTTTATGTAACTATTGTTACGAAGTTTGTTGGGAAAGCAGTGGGAGGACTTCTGCCACCAGTTAAGTTGCTTGTACAGTAGAAAGGGCAAAAGCTTGCATTATTTTGAAATTAGTATGGCAAAATTCTGCTTGCTTTGCCTGGACCACCTATGGTTTGGTGGAATAAAAAATAGATTATGAAAGTGTTTGTAGTGAAAGATAAATTTGTAGGAATTGTTGCATTCAATACTTTTTAAGCAGAAACAATATAAAGAGCTTAATCCAGTGCAGAATAAATCTCAGTTTTGTTGCACTGATTGTATAAAACTAGGCTGCTGTGCTCTACATTTGCCTTGAAACTGTTTATATTACCTAAAATGTCATTCCAGAGGAGAATTTGGCTTAGGACTGCAGTGAAAGCCATTTTATTCCTTCTATGGACCTCGTCTCCCAAAGCTATTTTAGTGAGTAGCTAGAAAATATTTTTTAGTGAGCCATAATTTCATTTGTGTTTATGTACATTGGCCAGTTTAATGAGGGAGCTGTGCTGTTCTGTAATCCTGCTCTGCATTATTTCAAGAAGAAGACAGGAATTTTCAGGTGCAGGCTGGGGTTGTGTTTTTTTAAACACTTTATTTAAAACCACATATTGAAATCACTGTGTTCTCGGTTTAGCTACTGAGGAATGAACTCCTTCTGTGCCTAGAAGAGGCTCCGTTAAAAAAAAAAAAATTACTTCCCTTGTTGGTGTTAATCAACACTGCCTTTAACAGAACCAAGCCGTTTTTAAACCATTACAGGTGCTGGTTCTAGCTTTCCCATCTCAGTCTTCAGAAACTCACTGATTGTCCTTAGAACACAGTGATGAGCAGATGAAGAAGATCCACTGCTTCAGCAGTGGAATCAAAAGTCTGCTTAAGCTTTTATTTTTGAGACTATGTCATGGCAGCACTGCAGAAGCCAAATGTAAGGATATGGTATAGAACCATGCTGCTTTGGAAATGGCAGCTCAGTGTTTCCTTGCAGGACAGCTTCCCTTAGGGTGAATCCCCAAAAGGGGGTAGGGAAAAGTATATTTGTTTGGCTGTATTTTGCATTTGGCATTATGCTATGCTAAAGAAATATTTCTGAGTCTTTTAATGTTTGAGACACCATTTGATGCTTGTTCAGAATACTCTCTGCTAATAATTGATGTTATGTGATCTTTTAACTTGGAAGAAATGTTATACAAGTGGAGTGTGCGTATGTATATATATATATATATGTAATACTAGATAGACTTACAAACAGTAGGTTTTTATGCCATTGAATCCTCCTTTGAAAGCGTGTAATCAGTATCTTCTGCTGTAAGCAGCAAACAGTCATGCTAATATGGCTGTCCAGTTTCCTCCATACGTGTTCTAGAAAGTCATTTATTCTTCTTCCAGGGGATTTATCTCTGGAATTGAAGGGCACATAGCATGTCTAACAGGCATGCAGCCTTTGTGTTGAGACTACCAGCTACTGTCATCCATTGTTATCATCTTTATACTTTAAGTGACCTGGAGTCAGTTTTTCAAAGGTATTTATTTGCTTAAGAGCCATTAGACTCTAAATGGGATTTCAGAATTGCCTAAGTAAATTAGGCTCCTAATTCATGCTGTAAATCTGATTAGGCTTCATGTATCTCTAGGTGCCTAAATACCTTTGTATGGCTGCCTGTTGGATTCTAGAAACCAACCTGAAAGCATCCCTGGAGGCCACTAAACAATAGAATACAATAGTTTTTGATAGATTTTTGAAATTAGTAGTATTCAAATTACTGAAGAAGAGGTTAAAAGCTCCGAATGTATTATTGATCTTTGTTTTCTGAAGCACTATGAGTCACCAGCTTGAATGAGTCCATATTGTAGGTCTGGGATGGAGTGGATGTGGGGCTGATAGGACACATACATAGCTTGTGCCACTTCCAGCACCAGCTAAGCTACAGTCTGGAGCCATTTCATGCTTCATCTGTTGGTATGAATAAAGACTTACATGAGACATTAGCAACTATCAAAGAAATCCATGGTGGATATGCCATCGTCTTGAACTTCAGTGTCTCCTCAGAATATTGGCATTTCTTGAATTGCTTTCATTCAGCTTTGAGTTCTTGCAAAAGTAAGTTTGTCTTTCAGGAATGTGTTCAGTAGGTTCCTTTAGGAACTTCTGTTTGTTTCCAAAGAAATGTGTTGAAAATGGTTTAAACAGAACCATGGAATTGTCAGAGTTGGAAGGGACCTCTGGAGATCATCTAATCCAACTCCCCTGCTAAAGCAGGATCACCTAGAGCACATTACTCAGGACTGCAGGTGGGTCTTGAATATCTCCAGAGAAGGGGACTCCACAACCTCCCTGGGCAGCCTGTTCCAGTGCTCTGTCACCCTCATAGTAAAGTTTTTCCTCATTTTTAAATGGAACTTCCTATGTTCCGGCTTGTGCCTGTTGCCCCTCGTCCTGTCACTGTGAACTACTGAAGAATCTGGCTCCATCCTCCTTGCATCCACCCTTTAGTTACTTAGAGGCATTAATAAGATCTCGTCTCAGCCTTCTCTTCCGCAGGCTAGAGTCCCAGCTCTCTCAGCCTTTCCTCATTAGACTGATGCTCCAATCCTCCTATCAAACTTACCCTTTAACATAGTACTTACCTTGATCTTTCTCCTGGCAGAGAAATGAGAAAACATAAAAAAACTTCAGGACTTGCAGGACTGGGCCCTTAAATCTTGATTAGGCCTTCCAAAAATTCAGTTGTGCAGCGGTCTGGTTTTTAGGTGTTTGGAGTTAATATGATTGTTACTGGTTTTGCATGTCTCAAAGAATTGTTGCTAAGTTCTTAACAGTCAATTGAGAAGGTGCTTGTGGAAGAGAGAAGTTTCTTTTCGAGCATATGGCTAAACTCAGCTGAACTGTAAGTTGATCCTGCTTATTTGTCCTTTGTTAAGCCCACTTATATGTTAAAACTCATATGTATTATGTGGGTCGAAAATCTTATGACCTATGTGGGGTATTGCTTTCGGCTATATTAAAATCCCAGTGATAGGTATGCAATGTAGACATTATGTTTACTTTCATCCATTGATGGTGTAAGGAGTCAGGCTTTCTTGAATTTTGGATAGTCTAAAGTGCTTATTGTGGTCTTAAACTAAA
This sequence comes from Apus apus, assembly GCF_020740795.1. Lineage (NCBI taxonomy): Eukaryota > Metazoa > Chordata > Aves > Apodiformes > Apodidae > Apus > Apus apus. Next base: position 21,152,650 of record NC_067285.1, on the reverse strand, counting down.
ATGACATAGTAGTCACAACACCACAGTTGGACACATGTAGTGATCAATCTGAATAATATAATTTGTCTCAAAGCTGCTGGACAAGTTTGAGAGAGATTGATCTATCTCAGATTTGTGTGTGACCATTCAACAAGATTGTTTAAGGTGAGCAGTGAATTCCAAAGGGAAAATTTTGAGTGGTCTCTCTAGGCCTTATATCTAGCATCACACCACAGTGTGATCACATTGCTTTTTCATTCTCTGTTAAGCCTTCTTCAATGATTAATGCAAACTGTTACTCAGGAACACTGTTGAGAGGTATATTTTCTTTATTTACATTTAAGTTTGTTTTTTTTCTTTAACCCTTGGAAATTATTTCATTTTCAAATACACTTGTAATTTCCTGGATACTGAAGAACACTGTTATTAAAAGAGGGCAAAGGGAGAGAAGCCAGTGAAACCTTTGCTAACATACAATGTCATGCTAGAGTAGCTCTTAGCAGTAAAGGGTGGCTCTATATACCTAAGACTTGAACCACATTGTACAGCTTTGTGTATTTGCTGCTTCCTCCGAGCTGATGGACAAAGTCCTTTATTCTGAAGCAGGAGAGGTTCATACTTCCAAGGTAAATGGTTTCAGCTTTGGTCTCTATGTGGATGATGTTTCTAGCGTATTTTCATGTTGGGATGAAGGAAGATAATTAGTAGCAAAATACAGACAAAAAATTGTTGGTTAGGCACAGTCCTGTTGAAAGAGACATACATACCACAGCATAAAACTTAAGTCCCAAATTCCAAAGCGCTATTTTGTCTCAAAAAACTGACTTTGAAAACTCAAGACAAATTCCCTTGTTTCTTTGACTGGGAATTTCACAGGTGCTGAAAGCCATGAGATTCTTAATAAGAGCTGGATTCCTGAATACCTTGAGCCTCTCTGAATATCCTGAGCAGAAAAAGGCAATAATACTCTTCTGAGAACATGCCACATGGAGAGGATAAAGCACCTGTTTTAGATCAGTGTTTTGAAAAAGCCTGTAAATACAGCTGTGAAAATATTACTGTATTCACATTCATAATGGCATACTGCTGTAATTTGAAAATGCTGAAGTTCTGTAGTAAGCTGTTAAATAATTCCATTAATTCACCGTTTAAAGTTTTCCACTGAAGGTTCTTGAATGCTTCTGCCTCCTTTTTTGCCACAATAGGTAGTTTTGATGGGTGCTGGCTCACATACCATGTACAGTTAGTTAATAAATATTTAATTGCCATTAATGCAGAGACTGTTGTTACATAGTAACGTATGTTATACATTAAAAGTCTCAGATCCACCCTCACACTAGATGTCCACCTTCAGACATTGAAATGGCTTGGCATGGAAGCTTTGTGTTTACTGGGTTTTTATTGTGACTGTTATGGGGAAAAGTGGTGTATACTAAATGGGGAAGGATCAAATATAATGAAGAGGGTTGTGGTGTGTGATTCCTAGGCTGTCTCTGAGGCAGCACATGTTGTGTATTTGCACAGTGTTTTTGGGTGCTATGATAATGCAAACAATGCATAACGCATTCCTGGTTTCATTACTGGCTAGAAATATGTGGAAGTAGGAGAAGAATCAATTGTTAAAGACTTAAATATAGACTTGAGCAGAATTTAAGGTTGTGCGAGAACAGGTGGATCAAGGGTGAACAAACTCAAACTATTAGAAATATGGATGTGCACCTTTAATGCCTAAATCTGTCCTTCAAGGTGGCCTTTCTCTTCTGCATTCAACAAAAGGTTGTTCTGTTATTTCACTAGTCTGGTTCACTGCTTAACAGGCATCAGGTTGCCTGTGGGTAGGGATCTTGAATTAGTCCCAAGTCCTGACAATTAGGATATTCAGTGCTCAGACAAACAGAGTATTTTGGTAAATGACATTGCAGCTTGAGAACAGAATATCTCCTCTGTGTGTCTGCTGGATGAGGTGATCTGTACAGTGTAACAATCTGTCCATTTGATAGCATGTGTCAAGTGCCCTAAATATTGTGTTTATTTGTTTGACAGACATAACGCTTTCTATTGAGTGCTCAAATGGTTCATTGGCAGTAGCAATTCATGTATAATAATCTACCTTGAACAATGTTGTTGGGTTTTTTTTCATTAAACATGAACTAAAATGATTTGTTGGGGAATCAGAATGAAAAGCCTTTTAAATTCAAAACACTTAGAGCAAACTTGCTTTTCACAGAAGTTCCTTTGCAATGTCTTTCTCTTTTCAGTGCTTTTCTGTAGCACTGTTCCCAGAGAGATGAATTCAGTAACAAGGGACAGGGATTGTAAGATAAGAGTCTTAAGGTCTGATCAGATACCTCCATGTGAGCTGTGGGAAATCCACGTATCATGGAAAAAAAAAGCTTTTTAAAAAATCCACCATCACCAAAAAAAAGTCCTATTGTTGTGAAGATCTCTGGATATTATGCTTTGTGTAGTGCCAAGAACAAGATCCAGACTCAGGAGGTTGTATTTAACTTTGTTATCATGGAATTTAAAGTTCATGATCTCCTCTCTGTAGAGACAAAGAGGCTAATTTTCCCAGTAGCTTACAGACTTCTCCAAGACCTCTTTTCCCCAGGTAATTTGATTTAACTGCTCTTTGACTACTGAAAACAAAAGGATATACTGTCTTTTACTGCAGCCTGGATGTCTACAAAGGGTGGTAAGGATGATGTATCTACTGTTTCCACATACCTACACTTGATGGATGTAGCACATCATAGTTAGGAAGAAAAACCAAAGCTGTTTTAACTATTGTACCAAAGATGAAGATACTTTTGCATCACTGGTCAGTCTGTCACCATTTATGCTAGGTCTGTTTAATTTATATGGATTTTACATGGCATAGTGAGACATTCTAAGGTCAAACTCGGATCTCCTGGTAGAGCTGTTCCTGCAAATGACCTCCAAGTTCTTGGATCTGATTCCATGAATCTGAAGAGGCAGGCAAAGTGTTCTGTCACTCTGTCTCCTTGGGAAGAACACTACCTAGATGCATTTCAGGTTCCCATTGGTAATTCTAGTCTGAGCTAAAGTTAACATAGCCAGAATTTCTTCTCTGTGGGAAATCAGGAACTGTATCTAATGGACTAGTCAGAGCATCAGTATATTGATACTTGTGGTCTCAGCAGTCTGTAGCAAGGTTGCTTCAATTGTAGACTGGGGGAATTATGTCTATGAGGGATTCTTTCTACAAATTTAGTGCAAATAAGCTAAATTAGCACTAATAAAGACCCTGAACTGGCATCTCAGCTGGAGTAAATCTACCTACTGCTGTATGTGAGGAAGTTCCTATGAAAATAGGGGTTTCTCCTTCTTTAATCTATAAGTATGGATTCATAGTTCTGGTTTATACTTCTGTTGGCCATGATTTCTGCATTTTTCTTCCAGTTTGTCTGGAACCACTCATTCAAGTTTTGATCAGTCACTGTCATTGAGTAGTGTGTTATATTTTACTTTCAGGCAGTGAACAACTTTGAGTATGTACCCTAAGAGGCTTTTTAGTATGTAGAAAGCTGTGACTCAATTGCACATCTGTAGGACACAATATTTTATTATTTGTATGACACAATTATTATTTATATTACAATAGTGTTGGTAGGACACAGGACCACAGCCTCCATTTCTCAGGTTCTAAACAAAAGTAAGTTTAGTTCTTGCCCCAAAAAGCTTGCAGTTCAACCAGACTTTGTAGTGCAAACACATTTTATCTGTGGTCAAATTAAAGTATCATTTTTTATCTGCCGAACTGAAGAATCATATAATGAAGTGTAATCTTGAGAATTGGAAAGCGATTTTCATTTAGCCGAAAACAATACTGTGTAATTCTTCCTTATGACATTACTGAGCAGTTTCTTGCACTCTTAAACTGGCACTGAACCTCAGTTTATGTGGTTTTGGTTCTGACCTCTTCTGATTCATTTATCCTCACTTTATTTGATATCTGTATCTCACATCTAGGTCCATCTACCTGCCAACCATCAATGACAAAGTTGTTCTTAAATTAAAATATATCAGTTCAGCAGAACTAATTCAGCAGTGGAAGCTGGATGTATTGTGGGATTGAAGAGAAAAAAAGCAAAAACCCTACCCATAACCCCCTCAAATAACAACTTAATTTGGGAGTCTTTCCTTGTCTTGTTATCTCTGTTAAATTTGTAGTATTATTTTGATCATACATGTTACAGTGTGCAGGACCACAGGACAAATAAAATTATGGGTTGAAATATGGTTGTGCTACTGGAATAAATTTTGCACTGCATTTTTCAGAGTCTTTTATGGGAAGAACTTTTAATTCCAGTCATGCATCCGGTCTGTTTGACTTATACATACCATGAAATATACAGAAGTAAAACAAAATTCCTTCAGGCATCAGAGAACTTTCTGAGCAACAGCATACACTGAAACAAATATTGTCAGGAGATACACAGGGGAGGTATTTTTTATATATTAAATTCACACATCAAACCACATTGACTTCAGTGGGTTTCTTGGCAAATCATCAAACCTCTGTGATGAGTTAAATAAAGAGGAAAAATATTTTGTCAGAATGGCAGAATTGTAATATCCTAAGCAGCCAGGGAAAACATATAAGTTCTGATTAATGTTGTGGGTTTTTTTGTACTGTTACAGTAGCTTCTTCATCATCATTAAAATTGGGTTGTACCTATCTAGAAAAATGCTAAACACGTTTCCATAAGGAATATGTTGTCCTTCTGACATGGAAGAAGCTTGTTTAGAGGTCTTTTGGTGATTTTTAAAATGGCATAGCTGAGTTGGTTGTGGTTTACATCCTGTGAAAGGGCTTGAAGCCTTTTTGTTTGAAATATTCAACAGTAAATGCCTCTTTTATTTGATCATCCCAAAGCAAAACATAGGAAGATTCTATCTCTGGCAGACTCATGCTCAAGAAAGACAAAGAATAGCAGCCTAAAACCAAAAAATCTCAAATTACTTAAATTTTACTCCAGTTGGAGTAACTCCCAAATATCACTTATCAGAGTGAACATGAAACCAAGAAATATTCTGATTATCAGAGCTCTTCATGTTAAACTTATAAATACTATCTGAGACTTAGATAATATCGATGTACATTAAAGCACCATACTGTTTGGTTCCAAAGAGCACAAGATGTTGGAATAATTCCAGTGCAATATTTTTAGCGTCACAAATTCTCTGAAATTGAAATGTGCTTAGAGATAGCTCAACTTCGAAGAAATACTGACAGAATCCTAAATGTCAAACATGTTTCCTGTCTGTATGTCTGTTTGGTTCCTTGGTTTTCTGTTTGCTGGGATACCTTGTCCCAGATTTGCTACCTTGGAAAGATTCTGAGTAAACTACTTCTGGGCTGCAGGTTCTAGAGGCTCCCAGGATCCACAGCTTACTCTGGTCAAGCTTTCTGCACCCTTTTGCAAAGAATGGTTGAAGATTGGATACTACTTCATTCTATCAAAGAGGAAAAAGTAATTCAAGATGGAAATTTTCCCCACTTAAAAAATATCTTTTTGTGCACTGTTTTAGAGCGTGCATAATTTTGGCGGGTAGATGGACAACTTTAGTTCTACTGTTGATTTAGTTTTGAGTCATTGCAGAATCAAGTATTAAATTGCGGTAAGGTAGGTTATTATTGCTAGCCTTAAATTTTAGATGGGGGATTGCACTACGAGATGAAATAGTTTGTCCAAGTTATTAAAAAAGCTTGCTTCCAAGGAAGCTGGATTCAGCTCTTCAGCCTTCACCACAGGGTCACCTGACTTTCCTTTGTGAAACGAAACCAGTATCGATCTTTGGCACAGCTAAGATCCACACACTCCCACTGTCTTGCTGCCAGTAATCTCCATGTATTTGATGGTCTCTTCAGTTTTAATGGAATTGGATCATGTTGCAAAATGAAACCAGCTTCTTTACACTTGAAGGCTGGCTCCAGTTGTCCATGTGCTTTTTGGTTGATGGTATGAGCTATAACTAAATTAGAAACTTTGTTCCTGTGTACTTCAGCTATAAAAATAAGGATCTTGTTATATGCCTTAGTTCAGGCACAAAAATGCTCAACAGGAGCGTGTGGGTGAAGTTGGGGAAGACTTTTATTTTCTTAGCTTTTAAAGTAAAAAAATCCTAAATTTAGATCAACTTTTAAAAAAATTGTTGTATTTCTTACTTAGGTTTAACGTGGTGTGGCATAAACAGGAAACATCTATCAAAGTTGCCGGTGGTATCTGCAGTAGTGTTTCCCTTTCCTTGCCTGCACTAGTGCTCACAGTGATCATAGCTACTAGTATTTTAATTGGTGCCTAGTGTCCTTTCACTGGCAGCATGCCTGGATTATTTGGTAGTCCCAGCTGGTAGCCATGGGCCACTAGGGTTAGTAGGAATGCAGGCACAGCTGGTCTGGGTCAAATCCCTGTGTGCTTTAGTTTATGAAAATTTCCGATGGCCTCCAGTATGTGCTAGAAAGGATATGGCAGTTAAAATGTATCTTTCATTATCATAGACCAGTTAAGCCTGTCCTAACTTCCTGAGGGAATATGTAGCGATACCCCATAGTTACCAAAGACTGAAACCAGGAAGGAGGTATTAAGCCACAGAGGAGAACAAGTACTTGTTTCTGCTCCTCTGTCCTTTAGCTCCTTCTTTTATCTTAATAAAATGTAAGCTGGATGAAAAACAAAGCTGGGGAAAAAAATGAAAAGTTCTCCATTCTTTGGAGCTTGTCCACTTAGCCCCTAAAGGAAGTCAGAGTTGTTTTCTTTCTCACTGTGGAAGTTTGATTACATGACAGCTTTGCTTTTTAAATTTTGGATATTTTTTTCTCCTTTTCTTCTTAATTTTTGTTTTATTTCTCACTTGCATCACTGAGTCTGGTGCTATTTTGCCTGCATCTCTAGAGTGAAAATAGGCTTTGTGTTCTTGAGCTTCTAATCGGAAGTGATGACAAGCCCTTGAATAAAGCACTGTTGCCCTTGTCCTCGTGGAATATTTTATCATTTCTGATATCACTGGACATGCAACTGTAGGCCAGTTCCTGCCACTAGATATGTGTAGAAGCTGGTCCCTGTTATCTTTGTGCAGGAACACCTCACAGTGACATCTGTGGCTGTGCTGAATGCTATTTTCTCCATTTCATGGGAATAAGATGATGCTTGTGCATTAAAAGGGCCTAACAAGTTTTCTGTGGAGACTGTTAAGTGCAGTGTATAACAGTATTTATGTAATTAACTCATTGGGATTTTAATTAAAAATACTGCTTTTGCAACCATAATTTTTGTTTTCCATCTTAGGATAGTTGCTGTCAGGTAGAACATAAATTGTGGAGGTTTGTTTCAGTGGAGGATGGTATAAAGTCCTAAGCAGACTTGTCCATGAAATCTTTACAGGTCTTATGTTATGCCTCGTACACAGTGTTTACCTTCTCTCATGCATTTTTCAAATGCTTTGTTCAGTCCGGGATGTTTTTCCTTCAGACCAAATTTTCAGGGGGGTCACACACCATATGGTGACAATGGACAGTCTAGGTCCTTTCAGTCCCAAGAGAATTTCTGGGAGAGATTCTCAAGTGAATGATTTACCATATCTTGCCCTGTTCCTTCTCCAGTAGAGCAGAAGTATTCTAGTGACCTCAAAGCTAATGCACTCCAGTGTCTCCGGATGGCGACAGCAACATTTTTGGCAATGTTCTCCCTTTCATTTCCAACGTTTCTGCGGGTTCTTCTAGCAGAAATCATGACCTCACAAACATCTTCTGGAAACTAGTCCCTCCAGACACACTGTGGGGATGAATTTTGCTCTTCATGCCAGGGTACTCCCCGTGAAGTTAAAGCAGCATGAAAAGCATGTAATCTTCTGACTTGTTATGAACTTTTATCTGTGTTGTGTCAATCAGGCAACTGAAGTTCTTTTATTTATTAAACTGTCTCATACTCTGTGGCTACCATTATGTGTAAGAAGGTTTAGAAACAAGTTTCACTATGTCATTTCACATCTGAAACTTTCAAAAATTCTTCCGTAGTGAAAAAATATTTGGCTTATTTCCTTACATTATTGTAGTCTTTTCTTCCCAAATCTCTTGCTTATACAAAAACAAGCTTTCTCAGCTGAATATCTCAGCGTTGTTAATATAAGGACTCCACATTCTCCTGTCATATAATTATTAGGATTTGTTGAAATGACAAATAATTAACTCTGCACTGAGGTGGTCAAAGAATGGTGTCAGTTCTGGGCTTTGGTGTGCTTCCATTGCACGGGGTGAAGAATCAAATCTACAAATTCAATATCTGGATCATGTGAGTTGTATAGTACTCCTGTGATATGCTTGTATTGAAAATTGTTTTACCTGAAACAATTTAAGGAACTATACTATTTAAAACACTTCAGGTATTAATGATACTGCCTCTCATTCCTAATTCTACTACTGTAAGTTTAGAGTAATACTATTTAGAGGGAAGGTGTTTGATCCCATGTAATGAAGATCAGAAGCTTGTGTAGGATCTATCTGTAGCTAAGAGAAACTAAGGCATTTGAGAGTTTGAAATTCTGATGTTGTCAAATAAAAGCAGAAAGAGGAGGAGTCAAATGAAATGTTAGTATTGGTAGTATGGTATTACATTGTGAACTGGTGTAATGCCATTGACTTCAGAAGGTATTCTCACTGTACTTGTTGAGGATCTGATCTTTTGAGCCTATATCTACTCCAATCAATGCTGTTAATATCATAAGAAGTTATCTTAATTACTTCCAAAAATGTTCTTTTGATTTTCCAGATGGTATCTTGGATATGATGGGAACTTACTCAGTTAGTTTTGCCTTCCATGGGCAGATAACAATCTGTTTATGAAAAGTTTAAAATCCTCTCTTCCTATATTAATGTTCTGGTTTTGCCCTGTTTATTCACAATTGAATGTCTCTGATTATTTTAGTTGTCATGTGCTCCTTATTCAATGCTTTGCATAGTAGAACTGGAATAAATTGGCTATGCTATTAGATGTTCAGTGTGTACTTCAGACAATGACCTTTTAGTTATCTCATTTCCTTAGCAACTTTAAAAAGATTAATCATAGAGAGTGGTGTAAGCCAAGAAAAAGATAATTGAAATAGGTCAGAAATCAAGTATTTTTCTTCATGGTGTTTTGATTGGACTCAATATTTTGATAACTTGGTGTAGAGCTCACAACCACCACAATGCTTTGTTTGTGTGCCTGAAATTTGGACGATCAGCGGTAGAGCAGTTCTGAAATATGCAGGGCTACATTTTCTGAGCCTATTTCTTGGTCTTTGATGAGTCCTCAGCAGTCAAATTCTTGTTACTGCTAGAGGGTGTTTCCCTTGGGTGCTGGGGTTGTGGCCACTCTTTTGAGAAACTCCAGACAGAGGCCAGTGAGTCACTGAAGTATAGACTTCCAAGTAGATTAAGTGATGGCTTTCTTCTTGTCAGGGGCATTGCTGCTTGGGTCTGCACATGAGAAAGAATTCCTTCTTTTTTAGTTTAGCAGCATGAGGGAGCAAGGGAAAGTTTTGAAACATCTAGGGGAAGTGTTTTGTTTTCAAGTACTCTTAAAAATCTTTGTCACTGAAATTTAGATTTTAGCTGTTTTGATTTGTCCTACTACCAATTTTATTATAATAACTTTGTATCCTAATTTTTATATTAAAAATCAAGGAGTGACCTCAATACCAACACGTTATTGGCTGTGTAAATAAATAAATAACAAACCAAAACAGAAATCACAAAAAAACCCCAACCCTCACCAAGAAACAAGTGCCCCCAGCCAAACCAACCTGCCCCGCCAACCTAATTGCTTATCTCAAGAGGATAACATGATCTCCATTTCCTTCCTTCAGAGAAACAGGTATGTACACTGCTGTGGGATGCCTCTTAATCAGTCATGATTCACTCTTGCAGATGATGTACTAATGCCACCATAGGCGTGAGAGCTGGGAATGGTTTCTGCTGTCTTTCCTTCGGAAGTTATAGATGGGTGTGTTTTGTTTTTCTGACAGGCAATTGACCAGTCTTAACTGAGTAGCTCTGAGTGGATGAATCATGGGAACAACTAAACTTCGAGGATGAGGATTTAGGCAGTAGTTTATACAGCTTGTTTAATTGCTTAGTAGTACAGCAAGGAAGGACTGGGGAAATTTTGACCTTTCCTGATGTGGTTTTGACTGTATTTTGGGGAGAGACATCATGTCACATGCATGCTGGTTGCTTATAATCTGAATACTAGGCATTTAAACCCTGAGTGAAGGAGACATCTGGGACAGCTCTTTGAAGCTAAGTGAGGCCTGTATTGCCCGTGTGCAGCTAAGACAAATCCTTAGAAAAGGTTACCTAGTCACTGCATAGGGGAATAGACCTTTGCCAGGCCACACTCCTAAACAGTTACACCTTGGCTAAATAAATAGGCCCTTTGAGCAAATCCCAGATTTGACAGTTGAAATAGTGTTTTTCATGCTTCAAGGCTCAAGAACAAAGTCAAGCCTTCCAAATGTCATCTGAGAAGGTATCACCAATCAGGCTTATTTCGTAAATGAAAGGGTTTTGTGTTCTGTGCTGTTGTAACTCTACAAGTGTCCTCTATACCTCCTTGGTTCCATAGATGTTTTTAGAAACTTTCTTGGACCTTGATACATCAGCATGAAGAGAATATTAAATTCTGCCATTCTGATGGGGTGTAATTTTAATCTTTAATGACATTAACTCTTTCTATATGATTATTCAATTATTTGTATTGTGATGGAGACTTGTCTCTGTTGTGAGTCTCAAGGTCTCCTACTTCTAGGATTTTCACAAATGCAAAACAAAGAGACTGTGTTGCCCTTAAGAAGGACTTTAGACCTACTTTGACCTGCTCAGCCTTTCATGTAGAACTCATATGACATTACTGCAAGGTACAGTTCCATTGGTTTTGAAAGCAGATTATAGCGCTAGCAAGTGAGAGTCAGGGAAGGCATAAAGCATGTCTGCTTCACTGCTTAGTTATTCAATATTGCAGCTGGAGATGGGGAGGCCATATACAATGTACAGTCCCCGGGTGACACAAAAGATTTCATTTGGCTGGGGCTGCCCCAAGCTGTCACAGGTGTTCCTTAATTTACAATAGTTCCCTTAAAATATAAATGACTGCATTTATTACATCAGCTTTTTCCTTCTTTGGAATACCCCAGCTGAAGTTACATTACACATAACAAATGTTCTTGCTCCCTTGAGAATTAGTTTAATTACTGATGGAGGTGGGTAAAGGATCTATCGTGTTCGAGATGTTAATTTTACCATGCTTTAATTAAGAAGTTAGGTGTGAAAGGCTGCTGAATACGTTACACTTAAAGGTGCTGAATAGAATGATGGGGGATAGAAGGCAGTGATATGATGAGGGTTTTACTGTCTGTAGGAGTATCAGCTATCCTTCTGCATCTCATTACAACAAGGCTGACATGTGGAAATACATGCCAACTTTTATTTGTTCCTTGTGTTTTCTAACATTAAAGACTTTTTCTGTCTAGTCTTCGAAGTATCAAAACGGCTTGTCTCTGCTTTCAAAGGTTATGATCACTCCTAGGTACCACTGATTTCCATTAGAAACTTCAGGATCCTGTTCTCTTGCTCATTATGTTTGAAGAACAGGGCTTAAACTATCCTATGCCTCTGTGCTGTGGCACAAGGGAGGATGAGGGGTCCATGTTCACAAGAGGACAGCAGGTACTACCATCCTAGAACACCCAGTTGTTTCTTCCTTATGTCTCACTGTGAGTGAGCAGATTCTTTTCAGCATTTAATTTGAAAGTCTTGTTTCCAAGTAAATTAACTTTGAAAACATTTGGGAAGAAAGCAGCAAAAAGTGGGCAGGCAGAAGGAAGGGGTGTCTCATAACAAGATTAAAGAAAACTAGACAGTAAGAATGCTGTGCAGTAGGGTGGCCAGGACATCCCCCACTGAGCTTGTTATGTTTACATGGTAGCTGGGGCAGCAGTGCTATAGAGAGGAACAGGCCTTCACTGGCCAACATCTGAAGGTTTTCTTAAGATTGACCTGTTGCACTTTTAGAAATACTAACTGACCAAGTAAAGTAGTACTTCTGCTCTCCAAACAGCTGTAAGGACAGTTGATGATTTCTCCTAATGTCTTTTTCATCACTTATGTAATGTGTGATGAATGCTATCTGAATTGCTGATTCGTAAGATATTCTTGTGATGTGTGACACAAAGTTTATTTTCAGAAACCTATTTTCTTCTGTTATCTGTTACTGTTTTCTCTTTTCTGTTGTAGTAATTTCTCTTGCTTTTAAAGAGTAACAGTTCAGCTATGCCATTGTCATCCTCTGCATCCCTGAAGACTGGTGCAATACTGGAAAAACACAGAGTTAAATATTAACATGCACTACTGAATGTTCCCACTGAAAAAATCAGGAACATTTCCAAGCAGTGAAAACAGACTTTCCTTCCCTGTAGTTAGTTGAGTTTTGCTGCTTAACTTTTAGAACTACAGCTTGCTTGGTCGTTTTAACATTAAAACATTTAATCATGAGAAATTGAGAGTCCTCTATTTCTTAAGTACTCTCACGCAGACTGCTTCTCCTTACCAGGTGATAGTCTTAGGGGAATAATCTCATGTGGTGAATTAATGCTGGAATGTATACTAAGTGTTTTCAAGGTAAGATGTTGATTTATTTTTCCCTTCCCTCTGTACTTTGGCTGGGAACTGGAAATTTCATTGCTTGCTCTTTTAGTCAGAAAGGTGATGTTAATAAATGTTGTGTTTTGTTATTGATGCTACAGTAACTTCTTAAGGCATACTTAGATTTGGAGCTCCTCTTGGGTTATGAAGGCACATAGCCACCTCTGTGTTAGCTGAGGACCTAATTAGCTGCGGTTGCAAATGTGGCATTTTCTTCTGCTGACTAGAAATGTCAGCACCAGTCTCTGTAGAGATAAAAAAGTGCACAAAGAAAATGGTTTTGATTAAGTCTTTTACTCTTAACAGTTTAATGTATTGAGAACATGTATTTATTCTGTCTTGCTGGTTATCTCAGGTGCTGAGACTTCTGCCTCAGTGCAATGAGAATCCCTGCTGGAGGTATTAAAGCTCTAATCTTTGCAGAGCAGCTCAGGTTTCAGCTGTGGTGAAGCAGGAGCAGTAAAGTCTGTGATCCTGAATTGGAAGGGCTAGATTAGTTAATATAATGTGTGTGCAATGGTATTGTTGAAGCTTCTCTCCCTGTGTGTAAAAACTATGCATGAAGATAAGGAATTAATCCTTCAGAAGTAAAACTGTGTTTTTTGTTTTAATTCTGATTACTTGCATTTGTGCAATAGTATCCAAAAGCAAGAGAGTTTTTAGCATTTGCGTGAGGCATATACTTCTGCCCACAAACAGTAAGGTAAGTCAATAGAAATGAGCCATGCAAGGCATGAATTGCTTAGAAGTGGAAGAGACCTATTTGGCTATCTAGCCCTCCCACATGCCAACGAATAATTGCTTCAACTGGATTTGCTGTAGTGCTGACTAAAACACAACATCACCTTTTCTGTACCAATGGTGGAAAGCCTTCTATGCATCAGTTTTTACACATATGTCTAGCTTTGAACATCAGAAGCAGCAATATCCCAGATAATTATTTTCTGGGCTGTTTAATTTAAGGTGTAACAACAGTCTGAATGGAGATTGAACAGAATCTGATTGCTCAGATGTGTAGTTTTGCTTCATGGGGTGATTTTTGTCTCATCAAAGGAGAACAAGAAGAAAAGGCAAAAATCTGTGAGCATGGCTATCTATGGGAGTGCAAGAGTGCGTGTGTTTGACAGCATGAGAGGTCTGTCCATATTATATCAATTGTGTGAATAAAATGGCTACTTTGCCTTACTGTAGGGAGGGAATGTTGCAAAGGCAACATGTTAAGAGAAAAAAGGCCTCCCTGTGTTCTGGCTGTGTGTGACACACTGTTAATGCTAAAGCAACCTACCATTTCCTATTAAAGCAGTGTCTTGCATGTTCATGAAACAGACTGTAATACAAAGTGATTTAGCTCACTGGGGGCTGATGCATCTTCTTCTGGCATGGACATAGGAGGTCTCTGTGGTCAAAAAAGCAGACAAACATGTTGGTGCTGGTGTTTTAAGCAGCTTCATCTGGTGACTAAACAAGGAATTGCAGGCACATTTGTTTCATTGCATTAATTTCTTGCATTATTCCCTTTGTTTCTGTTATTGTTTCCTTTCCAGTATTTGTATTTGAATAGAAAAAGAGCTCTGTGATAAATTATGTGCGTGCCCCTCTTCTTTGCAGGCCTGACATGTTTATATATACAAAGAATTATGGAGGAATTAAAAGGATGACCAAAGAAGCTCAGAAATTCCTTGGAAGAGCTTGTCAGATTTTTAATTAATGGGCATATAGCAGAGGGAGTGAAATCTGTTGCTCGATACCATAATAGGCAGTGCAGTGCTTCTGCCTCTCTCTGTCATCCTTAACAGATGGGTTTATTTTTGGTAATGAAACATTTATCTGCTTTGCGTCTATTAAAAGCCAGTTCCAGAGTCAAAAATCAGTTGAAAATAACATGAAAAAGTTTAGTGGTGAAATGTGTTTCTTTTGGATACTTGTCACCACTATATCAAATTCTGGTGATTCTTTTACCCTTTACTTTGGTGTGTTGTGGCCTTACTGCAACTTGCATTTTGGGATTTTTTAGGTGTTGTTCCAATAGTACCGAATAATGGTGTGAATATTTAGGTTGTGTAGAGGCATAATGGAATTACTTTCAGGAGAATAATTAGTATACTGCTCGTGTAAATAGTTAGTTTTCAATACTTTTCTGTGTGTGCACCCTTTAGGACTTTTTGTTAGCCACAGATCCCTGCCTACTTGACTTAAGCATATTGAAAGCAGATTTGCTTGTCTTCATGAGCATACTTAAAGCAGTCCACAGAAAACCATGGGTAAGTGGCAGCCTGGTCCAACTCACCTGGTGCCATAGAGAAGGAGTCCACATAGAAGTAATTGTGACAAAATAATGGCATTAGTAAAAAAATATGGGCTCTGCATATATTTCTGGTGCTGATGCAATTCAGCTAGGAAAGTGTTTTCATACTTGTGGACTGAGTAATTAATATCAAACTTAAGCAGGTCAACAACCAGGCTGCTTTCCTTAATCTATCCATAGAGAAGTGTGTGTGCACTCTAGTTTAATGCAGTGGGCTTTTTGCAGGCATTTGTTTGAAATCCTGTGGGATTTATTAGGTGCATTTTATTATGTTTTCAAATTGTTCTACACCATTCTGCAGGTGGGAAATAATTTTCATGGTTAGATCTGAAGTCCTTGTCAACTGATGGAAAATCGACTACCTTCTTTTAGGTTTGTAAATAAGTTTTCTTTAAAGCTGTGTGGTGCCTCTGTGCACTTCTCTTTTGTTAGCTATAAAAGAGGAAAAGGTCAGGATATCAGAAAGGCTTACTGATACAAGGTGACCCAGGAGATTATTGTAGGAACTTTGTTTTCAGAAATCATTGAAGTATTCATACTTCAACAACCTTTTAAAGTATTTATGATTCACAGCAGACATTCCTTTCAGTCTTGGTTGATATCCATCTCAGATGTGACATAAGACTAAATAGATTGATGTAAGAAGTGTTTTGACTTTTTAGCTGATAAAGTGCTAATTATAAGAACCACAACCTGTGTCATAACAGAACCACAGATAATAAACATTGAAAGGTTACTATTCCAGAGGAGTTATGTCATCCAACTCCATGGATGAAACATCTTTTCCATGGAAGAAATTGCATCCTACGTGAAAGGGATTATCTTCTGTACTGTACAAATCCTACAATTGTTCTTACCTACCCATTTCCTTTCACTCTTCCGTTCAATCACAGAAATTATTCTCCTCATTTGGCTCCTGCTGTGGTCTCTGTGTCTATGTACTATAAACAATGCTACCCTTTCTTTCCCCTATCCTCCTATATATGCTTTTGAACAATTTGTTTGCTGGGATTACAGTCCTCATAAAGCTACAAGGTACAAAAAAAAAAGTGTCTCCACCATCAGCTTAATTTTGCTATCTTTCTGTTCTTTGCGTTGCCAAAGTTATTTTTTTGAAAGGCATGCTTGTTGTATGACTTTTCAAAAGCAACACTGCTGCTGTGCTTCTTGGTGCTTTTCTTGGCTTTTTGTTTAAAAAGGCATGGAAAGTCAGTGACTAAGTTCAGGAAAATTATTTTATTTCATTGTGGTGCTGTGAGTTAAACCTTCAGTGCCTTGCACAGGGACTACTTTCATTTGTGATGAAAAGGAACAAGTGCTCCAAAAAGGCAGAGGCAGTGATGCTCTTTCCCTTTCCTCCCTCCTCCCCCACACTCATGTTTTACAGGCATGGATGTTGACTTTGTGATGTGTCATGTACACCGCAGAAATGGGCATGTTTCTTCTTCGCAGGAGGTGTGTGGAAGATGACAGCCTTCACATTATTTCAAGTGGCACAGCAGCCATCCTTTGATGTGCCTAATTTTTGCAGGCAGGAATTGACACAGAGTTAGACTCTTGCTGGGAGAAGGATGGATATGTGTGCTCTTTGTTTTCTAATGAACACATGCTTCTGTATAGTGTGAGCATTGGCTTTTATTTTTATTTATTTATTATTATTTATTTTTAATGTGATCCTGTTTGTCAGCATGCTTGAGCTAAAGAATTCAGCTCCAGAAAGTTTTAGTGCTTATTCCAGGAATCTCACTGTAGCCTTTTCTTGGAAGGACAAAACAAGTTCACTCATTCCAGAATCTGTGTAAAGACAGTTTGAGACACTGTCATTGTACTCAAAATAGTACAGGATAATACCAAGTTCTCTGGAGCCACTGGACCTGTTTCACAAGGCAGGATCTCATTTTGGAAGAGCCTGTGTTCCCATGGGTCTTAAAACTTTGCCTGAGACATTCAGGAGTGAGCTATTTAATAATAATGCTACAGTTCAATGATCCTTCTTGATCAAAAGGCCTGGCATGCAGCTACAATGAAAGGTGAAATTTTAAACAGCCTGGTACCAATTGCTTCATCCCACTAGTCTGGCCGATCCCTATATTTTCTTTCCCACTCTGTGAGAGTGGGCACTGCTCAAGTTCTGCCTGTGTAGAGCTGAGCCATGTGCTCTGTGCAGGGAGAGGACGAGGAGGAGGAAGACATGCTGTCCACCTGAAGATACAATATGGTTAGAAAGGGGCCGACATTCAGCAGTTGATACTTGATGCAATAAATTCAGAACAATATTCACTCCATCAAAAATAGGAACAAGGACGTCTCCTTACCCTTTCTGTCACAGAATAGCTAATATTAGGTTGAAGCTTTCTTCTGGGTTTTGCATTCAGGAGACTGTCCAGATTTGTTGGGTACATCTCTCTGCCAGGTCTTCTAGCTTATTTCTGCTTAAATGCTTAACAGGTGTGGCTGAAGTATCGGCTGGGAAGTTGAATAAGGCATGAGTAAAAAGCAAAAAACTCATGGTGAACCAATAAATAAGTACTTCAAAGTGTGGTTTGAAAGGAGGCAATAAAATGGAATAGTTATGAATGACGCTTCTGCATGAGAGGCAGGGAAGGTTGCCCAGAATATCTGCTTCTATCTCCAGCAGCTTCCAGTACTGCAGCATCTTTATCGATGGTATCTAGGATATGTACTTCTGCTGCTCCTACTTCAATATCCAAACGTTTCACACTTGTAAGTCATTTAGAAAATTTACTTGAGCCTTAAAATAGTGCCTTGGTCAGAACATATGTTCTGTACATTTTGCATACTGCTTAATTAAAAAGTGAATCATTCCGATACTGTTCTCTCGTCTTGCTTAAGCTGTTTGTGGAAGCTGCATGGCTGCCACCATTGTGCGTGCCAGAAAGGAAGTCTGTACATTACCCTCACCAGACCATTTTGCAGAGAGTGGGTGGTATCCTGGGTACCTTCTTCAAGCTGTAAATCAGCAGTTTAAAAGCAGAATTTAATTTTACTG
This sequence comes from Apus apus, assembly GCF_020740795.1. Taxonomy (NCBI): domain Eukaryota; kingdom Metazoa; phylum Chordata; class Aves; order Apodiformes; family Apodidae; genus Apus; species Apus apus. The sequence goes on along the minus strand of NC_067285.1, from coordinate 21,134,653 downwards.
TTACTGCCTTTCTAGCTGTTAGTAATGTAGTTGCAATATGTGTCTGATCCTCAGAGATATCTGTAGGAAGCATGTCTTAATGATTGAGCCTAATTGGACTCTGAAGGAATTTCTCCTCCATTGCAAACCAATGGAAACAATAGTCCTTTGCTGCTCTGAGTTAACATTAGATAAGAATGCTTCGTGTCCAAGTTATTTATCTAATGGCAACACTTAATATTATTGCTATTCATTAATATTAGGCATTTTGCTCTCTTGTAGTATATGGAAAGTTCATGATTTTCCTTGAGCAATGTTTCTCAGGGTATCAGGGTGTGTGTATCTCACTGTTCTCAGCCTTTGGCTCTGCATTCTAGCGAAAAACATCGAAGACTTCTTTTTTTTTAAGTGATCTGACTTTTGATTCTATTTTTAGAGGTGTTTATTTGTGGATTGCCGCTGAGGGTAGGGCATGATTTGAGTCAAAAAGCTTTTGTGCAGGTAAACAATCCCAAGTTTGACATATTACAGACAACCTGTAGTCAGCATTTGCCCCTCACAAATTAATACGGGGGGAAAAATAGTAACCTCCATGTTTTCAGTAGCAGCACCAGCATTAGAGCATGAGAAAATCTGATTATGACTCAAGTCAGGCATTGGCTGGTCCCATGACTGAAAGATTTCAATCGGACAGGGGAGTTGATCCAGAGTAACAATAAGATAGAAACGAAAGATACAGCTGTGATGCTGCTGTTGTGCCTCTCTTCTTTCTTTGAGTTCCTTTATAGGGATGTCAGCACATCATAGCCCAAGCTGGGCAGAACATTGTTGCTCTTCCCTCTTTACAGACAATAAGTGAAAAATTAAGATCTGTGTGACACAGGAAGACAAGACAGCCAGGCTAGGCATGCAGGCAGAATGTCTCTGCTTGTGGAAGTGGCTTTAGGGCATCAGTGGTACCACAGCTTGCCAGCTGCTATCGCCTGCCTGTTGCAGGTGGAGAGGTTGGCAGGTGAGTTCCCACTCTATGGCCTTAATGAAGTGAGAAAAATCTAGATTTAACCTTGAGCAGAGATCCTGAAACCAGATCTTCTACAGGGCTTAGATCACATTGAAATACTCTAAATAGCTTTTCCAGACCTGTCTTCCTAGGCAACACCTCTCTCAATTGATTCTTAGGGACGCCTGCAGGAAGAGACAGGCAAAGGCCAAACTCTTTGGGCAGGAGGAGGCACTTCTTTGAGAGACTGCAAGATGGAGAAGCATCAGCATAATGTCCACAGAAGGGAACTGGCACACTCACTGTATCCCTAAAATAGGTATCCATGGGCTGCATCCTTGGCCATCAGGAAAAGACCTGACTAAATAGTGATGGCCAACGTTGTAAAGCTGACTTTTCTGTACGTGAGAACTCTGACTCACATGTAACTTTGTATTAAATACAACATAATAAGAGTAGTATTAGAACATTTGTGTGCATCCATCAAGCTGTCATTTCTGTGACAAGCTAGGAAATTTTAATTATTTACCGACTTCCATGGTATTTCTAAGGTGTTTAGAACACTCTTGAAAAATTTCCAAGATGATGAGTAGAAGTTACTCTGTATGAGTTGCATACAGTGTTTTCATATTTAGCTCTATTTTAACCTGTGAATACTTTCTTGTCACCGAGTGAGCCTGTGTCTGATGTATTAGATCAAAACGTATTCCTATCTCCAAATTTTAGCAGCAGCACATTCAGTTCTCTGCATTTCAGTAGCTAAAGTGGGTGTTGCAGGGAGTTTGGCACTGTGTCTCTTTACAAATTAATAAACATAGACGATGCCTTGGGTTTCATATAGACATGGAGGCTCTTGCCTCATAAAAGCTGATTCATAGACAAATGGTGTCTCTCAGCTTTAAACGACAACAATCATAGTTGAAGTAGATGGGCTAGAAAAATTGTCAAATTTTCCAGCAGACCCTGGGATGGTGGTTTATTTTAGGCTGAGAGAAGATGTTAATAGTTCATTTTTCTAACAGCTCCATTAGATTGTTATATTCTATAACACTTACTGTTTTTTTTATTTTCCAGGAGGAGTCCAGAACATACCTGTAGAACTGTGGCTTCTCTTTTTTCAAGCTCTGCCAAAGGTATGCACTTTAATGCACTGTTACTCTCCTGACTATTCACCTCAAATGCAGCATGGAAACTTTCAGAAAAGTGGGTTTAAAGGTATTGGCAAAACATGACTACTTCATGGATTTTTAAAATGTGGTATTTTAAATACACAATAACAATGATCTTCTCCGGAAAGTTGTATTGAATCAGAACTAAGCTTGAGAGTTAAGGTTAATGTATACAACAGTGGCTATCCTGCTTGTACTGACTGTTGCAAGTCATTTCAAGGTTGAGCTGCTAATAATGGATAAACACTTGATTCCAGAGTCTGCAGAAGAACAGAGCTATTTAATAGCAGGTCTATACTGACTTAAAAATCATGGTCAGTGTCTGTTAATTAGTATAATCCCCCAAATGACATGCTAACTCGTATGTCACTCCTGGGCAAATAACATGGCATAATGGAAGCCATTATGTGTCCTTCCCTTGATAAGTCTGTGAGTCTTCCTATTTCTCTGTAAGAACATCTTGGTTTTTAATTAAGCACTGACTTAAAGCTCTACTGTTCCTCCTTGGCAGCTTGGTACCTGAAGCATTTTTACCAGGAGAATTGCCTGATGCAGAGAAGGTACTTTCAGCAGATGCATAAAATTTTGACCTAAAAATAGGATAGCGTAGTAAATAAGAACCTGATGTTGAAAGGATCAAAGCTGTCCTTGCTGTCTAGTTTGTTGTATAACTTGGAAGAACTGAAATAGTTTTTGTGGCAATAATTGTTAACATATGATTGCAGAGTTAAGAATAAAGAATAGTGTTTTTCTATAAATTTTACTATAACAGCCCATAATATAGAATGATATTTCTATGATTTTTCTGAACTAATATAAAAAACTGTGTAGCCTAGTGATTAATTTCTATATAATTCTATAGGATGCTGCAAAATTCCAGAGTAAAATTCTGTTTTCTAAGGAATTCTACATGTCAGCTTGACAGTGCCTGGCAGCAGAGAAAGCAATGTGTGATGAGGAACAGCAGGACTCATTTTGCTTGTTTGTTTAGTTTTTCTTCCTTTTGGGCAGAGGGTGGAAAGTGGTTCTTTTGAATTGTCACACCACATAAGTTTTAAGTACTGCAATTTGTACTCCCCTCCGTACCTTCTAAACACACCACCACTCCCTTGTATCTGGAGCTGATGGTGCCCAAAGTTCTCAGTGGGAACCATGGGTGGAGAACATGCTGGTTGCCGCTTTCAGTGTCTGAAGAACCATGAATGTTTTCTAGTTCTGCATTCGAAAAGCCAGGTATTCCTTGACCCTGTGTGAATTCACCAGTGCTTTTTGCCTTCCGAAGACCCCTCTTTTCAGTGTGGAAGAAAGAACAGAGAATGATTCAGACTTAACTTAAACAAAATTTTCTGCAGTAATTCTCAGCCACCCATGGCTTTTCCTGGAAGAGTGCTATACAATAGGCCTTTGTCTCCAAATGGATTTATTATATTTTAATCTAAATGCCTGGCTTGACCCCAGTCTTTCAGAGATTTTTAGTCCCTGAGGCTTAGCTGTTCATCTTTGAGACCTTTGAAAGATGTGACTCTTCTGTGAATATGCAAGGTATCATGAATCTGCTTAGTACTAGAATAAATGCAAATTATTCTAATTATATCTGAGTCAGAGCTTGTTACATTTTAAAGGAACTAAAGACAAAGCAAAATGGTTATGCAAGAAGTTCTGTGGTTTCTACAGAAAACTATTTTTGTGAATTAAATCTGGATTCATTGTCAAAACCAGTGCTTGGTGGGGCAGGGGGTGTACTGTCAGCAACAGGCTGCAGTTCCTACAAGCTCTGAGCTCTGAATTAGTTGTGTAAGATAAGTTGCTCAGTTAACTGTTCTTTTGATTATTTGTTTGGGTACATGAGACAGTGTTCTTTAGAGGGAAAATAAAACAACAGAGATCTCCATCTTCTCCTCTTTGCTTCGAATTAATTTGTTTTAAGCACAAAGGTATTGTACAACTTATCCAACTGGTGATACAATGTTTTATTTTTAATTTGAAAATAATGCTACTCAAATAATGAGGACTTCACCAAGAGGTTTAAATTCTTCTCCTTAAAAGTGTTGTGGTTTGGTAGCTGTTTGTTTGTTGGTTGGTTGGTTTTGTTTGTTAGTTGGGGTTTTTTTGTGTGTTTTTTTTTTTTTCTCTGATGAGGTAGAATAAGAGTGTGGTTTTAACTTAGCCTGTTTAAATGTTCCCTCCTCATTTTAGTTTAATTCTACTAAGTAGTTTAGCCTTGTGGAACACAGCTTTCATGTGAAAAACCTCTTGCATGTGAACTGTAATATTTGATGAGCTGAAAAGTCAGTGAAAAGGATTGTATCTTCAGGGGAAGTGTTTATGACATTGTGACATCTAATTACAAGAGACAGAGAGATGCACCCAGTTTATAATGGGGGCAGATTTTCTAAGGGCTTTCTGAAAGTCTTTGTCCATAACTGATCTGTACCAAGAAGTTTTGCCCCTCCCTGCCCCCACTTCAGAACTGCAATACTTCTCGCTTGGTAAAGGGTGCACACCTTTTCTCCTAGAGAGATAATTTACACCAAATCTGAACTCTGAAATTTGTGTTGGCCAAAGGTAATTACATTTTGACTACTACTGACATCTACAATTATGAAAATTAAGAAAAGAGAGTTATTAGCTCATCTGTTTTACTGCTGTGCCCATACAACTGTGTTCCCTGCAATATATTTTTGTATTGCTTGGTCTAATCTACTTTTAAATGACTGAAGTGGTAGAGTATTTTTTATACCACGGAATAAACTGTATAAAGCCCAATAGATTTCACTGCTACAGGAATTTTTCCTAATAGAGTTGCCTTCTGCTTCATTTTAGACTCACTTCCATCAGATATAGCTCCTTTTCTAATGCACACTGACAATTGTGAAAACCTTCTCAACTCATCACTTAGTCAAATCTCTTTCAAGGCCAAAAGTGCTGTTAATGAAATTGTATTAACTAATTAATAGGAATGAGATCTTGACCCCTTGCAGTGTTGCAAGTAGATGGCTGGAAACTCCTTGTTTCAGAGCCCCTGTGAACCTGGTACAACAGTGATTCTTTATTGCCCTGCATGTCATGTCAACTGTGCACTAACTGTGGAGAGTATGGGATAAGCCTTGTCATCACCAGCTTCATCATTAGTAGCAACCTGATATAGAGAGAACAAACATCAAAGTTTTCTGTTTGTACAGGTTGTGGAAGTTTCAGATAGGTTTTGTTTGTCTCCATGAGTGCTAACCTGAGGCTAGATGACATGAAGGCCCGACACTCCTGCTGCCCCATTAGTTTGCTCCATTAGCGTCACCATATTTTGTTCTTTGGCCCTGAGGCCAAGACATCGTGTGTTGCCTGTTTGTTTGAGCATTCACAGCTTGTGGTGCCATCAGTGATGAATCACCCAGCTCCTGTTTTGTCACTGAAATAAAACGCGTGCATCTGATCTACCACTGGCATTTCTCTTTCACATTTAATTCTAACATAGGGCATGATACACTCAAACCCAGAGGAAAATAATGCCAAGAGTGGTGTAAAGAATGGACAGGACTATTCTTGTCCCTTCAGTCAACATAAAGAGAAAGCAGAGATTTGAAATATTTGCTTAAAATGAGGTTAACGTGGGGGTCTGGAGGGAGATAAGACACAGTGGTTGAAGCTAAGCACAGCCTCACATCCATATTGCTGAGCTCTCAGTTTCAAATTTAAACATGGGAAGAGTAGATAAGGCTGTTTCCAGTGCTTCAAGGTTTTGTTAGACCACTTCAGCTGTTGCACCTTTTAGCTTTGAAACTGCAGTGTCATCAAGCAGCTGCATTTTTGTTATTCCAGAAGCTTCTGACAGTCAGCAAGGTTTGTATCCAAACAATCTCACTGGGTATTGGTGCACAACTTGTTCCAGCAAATGCATTATTGCCTATTAAACATTTATATATCAGCATAAAGTTAGACAAAGATTCACAAACATAAATAAGGCCAGTTCTTTGCACTGTAGAGCTTCCAGTCTAAATCATGCCTAGATGATGACATACAGCACAGCTGCTTGTAGGAGGAAGGGTGAGAAATGTTTGAAGGAAAAGTCAGTTCTGAGATGGTGACTGGAGAAGGGAATTTGCAGGTCTAGGCACTAACAAATCAGAAGGTGTGAAAAGAGTGTAAGGAGGAATTGAAGCAATATAACAAGTTTAAGAGGTAGTAAATTTAAAAGAACTTGTTAACTGTGTTAGTTTGAACATGAAATGGGCAGGAGTGGACTGAAGAATTATCTCGTGTAACTTTTTAACATTTAAGCAGAGATAGCTTCAGTATCCAGATCTGATTGAACGCATCTTGCAGATTTTGAGGATGGGACACTTTGGGTGGCTTTCTACCAACATTCTTTACATACCAGCAGAATGGAATAAAGTCTGTGAAAGTCTGTCTTGAAAAGCAGTAGATACGGTTTCTTTGGTCTTCCCTGATGAAAATACAAGTGTTCATTACTTATTGGTCTGCAGAGCTTTGCACTTCCCCTCCCCCTGCAACCCTGGCTCCACCTGGGAAGCTTCTTTTATTGTTTTAGTGCTTCCAGAACTGAATTATTTTCTCTAGGTTAATACTGAATTGTTGAGGCTTCCTGCATTCCCCAATTGCCCAAACCACCCCCCCCCCCCCCCCCCCCTTTTCTTTTTTTCTTTCCCCAGCAAGATCAAGGTATTGAAAAACAAAGGGTGGTACAGATTTTTTTATTGGTTGCCTGGAATGTGTCCAATATGGGAGCTGAAGGAAACACTGCATCATGAGTATCAAGCCAAATGGAATCTCAGTAAATCTGTAAGCCTAGTGGATTGTATGGGAAGAAAGAAATAATAATATTATTATCTGGGGCTGGGTCTAAGCAAAGCTGTCTAGGTCCTCTCTGATCTGGAAAACCAAAACTGTCTGAGAGAAAGTACATGAAACTGAGAGATAGTTGGTGTTGAGAAAGGAATGGAACCTTCCAGCAGCATCAGCTGCTTTTGTCTGTTGGCAGTACTGGGAACAACAGGGCTCCACAGCAGTTTTGGCCCAGCCAAATCCATCATTCAGATGCATTAATTCTTGTCCATATTGCTGGGAATCTTTTAGCCTGTTAAAATTAGTGAGTGCAAATTCTTAGTATTTCATAAAAATAGTTTCATGGCAATGCTACAAAATTATGTTATTTTTTACCAGTTTTGTTTGTAGTACTTTGAGATTTCATCTGAGATCTGGACTTAGTGCAAGTGTAGTGAAAGATAGTTGCCACTCTGACTGAACAACTTTGATAAATGTTTTTGAAACACCAGAAGATTAAATTAGTTGAACTAGGTCCTTGAGAGAGAGACTGGGTAAGGCTGGAAATGAAATGAAGGGCTTCACCTAAGGCTCTTCAGTACCTACATACCCATTTTGTCCTTGCACCAAATCTGCATGTGGCATTTGGAAAGGAAATTTTTTCTTTGCCCAGCACTGTACTTAACGTTCTCAGACCATTATATTTCTCCTTGCTTTCCCTTACCCCCACTCTCATTTTTAACATGCACATATCAGAGGAGTTACTAATAATTTGGCTGAATGCAGCAGTATTTATCAGAGCACTCATGGAATGTGGGAAATCACACGCTGGAGTGCTACTTGTACAGAGACAGCAAATTCAGGAGTAATGCTGTCAGGAAAGGACATCTTGTCACCAGCTTTTGTTCTCCAACACAGCTGCCAGCAAGCGAGAGCGCTGGTCACGCTGTCTGTCCTGCCTGCCGACTCTGCCAGCTCATGTCCATTTGTGAGCAGTTTTGCAGTGTGACAAGTGCCATGGCTGTGGGATACAGAGAAACACTACAACTACTGGCTACTCCCTACTCGGGACTGAAACCAGAGTGTGGACTTTAAAGAATTAAGTCCCTGTTGACAAGGACTTTTGACTGTCTGTGTATAAGCCTCCATCCAGAGGACTTTCATCCTGGTTTGGACAAAATCTGCATGACTTCAGTCCCTAGTTTGAGGTTTTGTGTGCTTTGGTTCTGCTGCTGACCTGATCTAGTGACAGCTGCCACCACTTCACAGTCTGATGCTGACCCACTCCTTGGGGCAGGACTGGCCAACCATCCTCCTGAGTGCGTTTACGTGCTGCTTTTGTAGACCAATGACAGCATTTAGGATTTCGCCTGAAGTGAGAAGTCCTGCTCATAGGGCTTGGGAGGGGATGGAAGCACTGTGCAGTCCCTCTCCCCACAAAACCTTTCTCTACGTAAGAGTGAGCAGAAGTTGTAATGCCCTAAAACTGGGGTTACAGTGTCAGTCCAACTGGAATGTGTTTCTTTTAGGTTTGATATACACTTAAAAGAAGCTTGTGAAACTGGCTTGAATTGGCCTGATGTTGAAACCAATTTTGGAAATGTGAAGCACAGCAAAAGTAATCTGTATGAAAGTCTAGTGCAGGAACTGGTGCCAAGGAAAGGCAGCTAGAGTGAGGGAAATGGCACAGAGAAGTCAGGTGGGATCTGTGAAGTATCTATAAACTTAAGCTTTGTATCTGTAAATGAGACTTTAGTGGTATCTAGAAAACAGGGGATTAAGGTAGAAGGTAAAGTGGAAAATTATGCAGATATTAATCCTGATTAGTAAAATATTTCCAAGAAATAAGATTTCATGCCTAGAAGAAAAACAAAAAGTGCCAAAGCTGATAGTCTGAAGGTGAAACAGGAACCAAAGCCTATGCCAGGGTTAAACCCATACGGGGAAAGGCAGAGATTGCTGGTTTTTGCCTGCCCCAGAACCAAGCTAGGCAGGTTGATTCAGAGATGGTTGTACCATTTTTGGATTGGATCTGAAAGATCAAGGAGGTAAATTGTTACTTGCATTGGAGAAGTGGGGGCAGGGAAGAAAATAAATGGTGAAGCACATGGGAAACATCTGTTCCAAGGAGCCATTTTAGAAATAAGCTTCAGGAAGAGGGAAGGAGAAGCAGCTGTGCTGCGTGCAGGGGACCACCAGGGCTGCAGTGAGAAACAGGAGAGGTGAGAAGACAAGGCTTTAGGATAAGGCTTCAGCGAAATCCAAAGAGAACACAGAGTTAGTGATAAGGCTTCAGCTGAATCGGAGATGCAGAGTGAGAACCCAGACTGCAACATTGTGGCTGAGACACCTCTCTAGACTGGAAGTGAAAATTCGGAGTGTCTATGAATACTGTGTTGTCTTTAATGTAGACCCAGCTCAGGGAGAGGAACAGAGTGCTTTGGAGTTGTGCTGAAAGCAGGGTAGGTAGTAAGGACAGAATGATTTATCAGAAATTGTGTCCTTCAAAGAGGGGACATATCACACTTATCAGAAGGGAAAGTAGCTGTGTGGAGAACATGAACCCAGCCAAACAGGGAAAGTGCTAGGTTAGGGTTTTCAGACTGCTTCTTAATGTGTTGCAGGTTCTTTAAGTGACCTTTGAGCTTAACACTTAAGAGTACATTCAAATGTTTGGTTCTAGGTCTTCAGAGGTGCCAGGTACATTGCTTCAGAAATACAGGCAATCATACTTGTTCCCAAATAGCTGCTTTGCCTGAACATGACCTGTTCTCTTGATGTTTACTTTATTGTGCTGAACTGTAAAATATTTCACTTTAAGTTCTTCTATGGAGCTGTGGTTTTATGACTGGTGCAAACTGATCCAACTCCTGGCTGCTGCTGAAAGAATATACCCCACTCTACCCCTACCCCAACTTCACACTTACCTTGTGTTAGCTCTAGTGTTGATGGGACATGGTCAGGTAAATTGTGGATTGATTCAGCTAAAACCTTACCCAGCAAAGACAAAATGATGCCTCTCTGACCTGGGAAAGCTACCTTGTGTCTTGTCAAACACCAGAGATGCCCAGTTTCAGCTTTCCCAGAATTGCTGATTGCTTCTTGCATGTGACTGAGGCTTCTGGTACTGATAAAAGCTTTTGGATTAAGTATATCAGTGATCTGATCAACTGTGGCATCTCCCAGTTCTTTCTTCTGGAAAGTAAATTTTTTTCCACTACATTGCTAAAATTACACTGTCCTTGTTTCTGTAGTTGTCTGAGTTAATATCTTTTCCATGTTGCTCATGGGAGACTCACCCAAAGCCCATTGAAAGCAGTAATAGGATTCATGTTACTGATAGCAGTCTTTGGATCAGAAACAAATTCTGTTATTATGCCTGGGAGCTGTACTGTTTAAACTCCACAGCTCAGTTTTTATATCCCATTATTGTAGCACTAAAGACAAATTGGATAAAATTCATCCTGTGTATCCATTTGTCTCTATTACCCTTTGAATGTAGGGGAAATCCTTCCTATACTTAGAGACGACATTTCCCCTAGAATGGATCTAACCCCTGTTTTTCATAAAACCTTTTTTTGGGTGAAAGCATCTCAAAGTGCACCACAACAGCTATGCTCAACCCATCCTGGTACAACTCCTTCTGTGGATGTGCTATATGACCATTCCTACGGTCATGTAAATTGCAGTTGTGGGATTGATTCCTTGCAAGTTGAAAAGAGCTATCCACAGATGGGCAGAGTTATTATACTGGCTTTTGGTTGGGACTAGTATTTTTTTTTCCAGCCTAGGTGGGCTGGAGACAGAAAACCAACAAAACTTTCCATGAGCCACATTAAAACTTTAAGTTTTGCTTCCCTGGTAAGAAAAGCCACTCCCAAAACAAAGTGCTTTCAGGGTGGGTGGGGAAGTTATCTCAAAGAGATGATGATCCAAAGAACAGATTTAGACTGTTGAGGGTTTTGCTCGGCATCTCTGATGTAGATCAGGTTGCCTCAGCCTGCCAGATTTATGAGTTAGGTCAGTCTTGGTTTGGTTCTGTAAAGCGTATGCATTTCTTGAATGGATCCTGAGAAAACTGAGTTGTCTGTGCGCAGGACAAATACTAAAATATTCTATGGAATTTCCATGGAATCACGGCAGTTTGTGTTGACCTCCGTTGAAATCAACCTTGTCTGTCATGGTTGTGAAAATGCTGACATGGGCAACTTGCTGGTCTCTGTTGAGAAAGTGCCTGGTTTTTAGAAGGTAACACTGCTGAGGATTTTATTATTACGTGTTTGGCTGAAAGTGGGAATTGAGAGCTTATCCAGAAGTACTGTGCATGAAGTCTGAAGTTGTGTGTGATTTCTGAGGCACACTGATTTGCTTGCCGATGCTAGCTAATGAGCAGGAGCTCTTTATTATCTTTTAGGGTTTTCTGATGAGAGACAAGCCAGGAGATATCTTGTCCACCAGCAGCTTTGTTCGTGTGAAAACGCAAAGCTATTTTTCAAGGTAAACCTAGAAACATCCTGAAAAAGTCAAATGTAGCAGAATTTGGTACAGACCCCATGAGGCCCCTGATTATGTAATAAAAACAATGGTCTAAAGCCAAAGTTAATAACCTGAGTATTAATAAAATCACTGGGAATTTTCCAGAGATATTAGCATAAGTAGTAATACAGTGAATGCAATCCTGAACCAAAAGCCAAAAGATTGTTGTTTTGATACATTTAGCCACACAGTCCATTTATATTGCAATCTCCCTCTCCTTTTCAATATTTAATTTGAAATAATTATGAATGTTTCCAGAAAGAAACGATTGCTTATGGAAACTGTAAAATAAATTGTGGCAAAATGGCAGGATTAACTGGTTTATGTTTTCAGAGTGAGACAAAAACTTTTCACTTTTTAGCTTTGAAATCTCTTTTTTTCCTTTAAAGAATTGTTCTCCCATCCTTTGGGTTTCTGCTTCCCTAACCTAAATGCCTTTGCTCTCCTTTCCTTTTCATGTCTTTTTTCCATCCAATGGAAAAAAGGGTAAGGAGGAAACAGGATTGGGAGAAACTCACTGCTATCCCAAACCTGATTTTCTTATTTTTAAAATACTTTTTTTTTTTTTTTTTTTAAATGAGACAAGCTAAAAACTCTGAGGAACTGCACAGAAAATCTTTTTGGATTGCCATTGGTGCAATATTATGCTATTTCAGCTGGTACTGCAGGTGTAACTCTCAACTGCGCATGCTGAAGGCTATCTGGTTGCACTTTAAAACACTGTAGCAACTTTCTGATTTGTAAAAACACTTGTCTTTGAAAGCCTTGTCCTAAGTTCAGAGGAAAGCTTAATTTATTGAACCACCATCTCCCTCTGTAACACCTAAGGGACTTCCTATCCAGTTACTGAATTGTCACAAGTCTGTTTCTTTTAGGAGATTTTCATAGAGTTGCTGTGCAGAGAGGAATGCCTGCGGACACAGAAGCATCTCAGAACATTTCCCCTCAGTGTATTGATCTCTCATTCATCTACTGAACAGAGTACCTCATTGTACGTTGGCTGTTGTTTCAATAGCCAACATTCCACTGTGTTGCACCTACTGAGTTACTCAATCAGTAATTTCCTTAATGTCTTCTGACATAAGAGGTGTAGTTGCAGCTGACTGAAGATAATGAGATTTTCTCTAAACTCCTGTTGATTAATCTTGATTTACCCTGCAACTTTTAATTAAAAGAGGGAAAGAAGGGGCGGGGAAGAAGATCTGATCAGTTTTAGTCAAGCCTTAAAGAAGGGAAGTCAAGACTGCATTGAGGAAAGGCAAATTTTCCCAAAGTTATTTTTTATTCTGCTGGTTCTCTAGCAGAAGGTATATGGTAAAGTGAAAGAGAGAAAGGATGCACCTGTCAGGAAACAGTGATGAAGGAGACTTAGGACCACAGTTTGCTGCCATGAATGGGCCAAAGAACAAGACTTGAAGATGATTGATTACAGCCAGGGCAGAAGGAAAGAGAACATCCTCTTGTTTTTCATCCCCTGCCCTGCTGGATATGAAATGGTATGTACTCTTTGGGTTGGGTGAAGTGAGAGGGGACAGGTGTAAGAAACAAAGCCTTGTTTACCTCTGTATCTTCATCATTTCTGAAGCTGCTAGTACTGAAATACTCAGAATTTTCTAAAAGACTGATTCAGTGTAGAAGGGAAGACATGCACAGGAATCTGCATCTCATTAGACCAAAATGTCTGCTATTTGCTAGTTTCTGATGACCATTCTTCTTGTACAAGCATGAAGTGTTGACCAGCCCAAGATTTAGAAATCAGCTTTCTATTTGTGAGGCTCTTCTGTACCTTCAAGGGATTATCTGGCAAAGAGGACATCAGAACTTTTGTTTTAATATAAAGAAAAATTCTAACAAAAAAATTCTGACCAGACCTTAACCTGGATTACTTAGACAAGAAGTAGCCAAAAATAGGCAGCATTTGTATTCTACGATGTGGACAGAAAGTAGTAAATATTTATCTGTCCTTTCCTTCCCTTTGAAATAAACACATAAGACTCTGCTGTCATTCAGATAATCTCTGTTTCTTTACTAACCCATCTCTTCAAGGGAGGCATCTATTTCCTATTGCAACCATACAGAGGCCCTGAACTAAAATATTTTGCATGCCTTTGCTGGCCTCCAGGAAACATTAAACACACAGGGACAGACAAAGGGCTACAAAACCTCTGTTTAAAATTAAGAGCAGAGAAGGGAAGCAGAGTTTGTGGCTGCTTTTCTCAGACCCGATCTGAAAAGGATCTCAAGTCAATTCACTTGTTTTGCATAAAAGTATCTTATTTCTCAATTTTAATTAAGACCAGCTGTTGAACCAGAAGGGTCAGCAGGCAGTTATGCCTTTTGCCACACTCTGAATGCTTGGTCACTACAAGGGTATTTTTAAAGTATGTCTCTTAATGTCTCTTACTGAAAGAAAAAAAAAAAGCAAACCAAACCCCAAAATCACAACCTTGACTGCACAAATTATTTGCTGTTTGCTGCTATAAGAACAGCCGTTAGCCAGCGATGATCTGCTTGCCTTACATTGAAAAAAGCTATTTCATAGACTCAGAGTGGTTTGGGTTGGAAGGGACCCTAAAGATCATCTAGTTCTTGCCCTCCTACATGGACAGGTACACTTTCCACTAGAAGAGGTTGCTCAGAGCCACATCCAACCTGGCCTCGAACACTTCCAGGGAGGCGGACAATATATAAATGGCACAAATGTAATTGAAACTTGTTACAAGAGGATTTCACTGTCAGAATGCATTAGTTTTTGTAACTGTAGGCAAATGGAGAGCAAGCAGAAAATAGGAGTAATAGCTGCTGAAATCTATTATGGAAAAACTCTTGTTGGTGAATAACTTTGCTCATGAAAGTTGTTACACTGGAGTGACCAGCAAAGGGTAGAAGCTAACTGTCAAATTGTGATTACTAGCCAAAATTTCTGAAGAGCTGTGTTGCTTTGGCTTTAATGTACATAGTTAATTCCCCGTCTGTGAAATGGACCTAGTAATACAGGCAATTTCTCACCAAGGACTGTTGTGAAAATTAGGTAAGTGGGAGTATAAGAACTGGCCAGTTGTGGCTCAGAGATCCTTGTGATGCAGTCTGCTGCTCGGGCAGTGGCTAGTGTCACAGGTCTAGAGAAAGGATTAGTGTCAAGGGTAAATGCAAATTGCTACTTCACCTGAGATATCTGCACCTTCTAGTAACTTGTGCTTAAAAACTTCCCAAGCTAAGAGTTTTAGCTTAAGATCATTCCTTCATTTTTCCCAATTTCATTTTTTGAGCTTGCTTACACAGTGGATCTCCACAACACCCTGGGGATAATGAGCTCTGCAATTCAGTGATGTACAATGTTAAGAAGTACTTCCTTTTCTTTGTTATAAAGCTTTTGCCTAAATGTTTCTCTCAAAGCCTGTTAGTTCTTGTGTTCCCAGAAGGAATGAGCCCTGATTCCTAACTTAGCGTTTTTGATGTTTTCAAGATTTAAAGAGCTCTCTCATCTCCTCTCTGCCAATACACTGAAGAATCCTTGTTTATTCAGTGTCTCCATGGGAAGAAACAGTTGAGGAGCTTTCATTGTTCTTACCACCCTTCTCTGCTTCTTACCTAGTTTTAAGTTTGAGGTGATAGTCTGTAAGACTCATGCTATCAATTTTAAATGTTACTAATTGTGAGCTAGTGGTTGTTGTTTGCTTGGGACTTCTTGGTGGACAGTCATTTGATGCATTCATTACTACATTACATGTAGATTTAAGCTTTATAAAGCACACATGTACTTGTGTAAGTCCTTGCAGGGAGGAGAGGGAGGATCTTTTAGGGATCTGTTTTCACCTAGTTAGATGTAATGATTTAAAAAATGGGGAGATTACTATCCAGTATATTACACTTATTTCTGAGCTGAATTAAAGCCAGTCTTTTTAAGAACAATGCAGAGGAAGAATGAAATTCAGAAGAAAAATTGTTTTGCTTAATGAGATTCCAGAACTAAACCATTTTACACCTAAGAAACTTAATCAAAAACTGCTTTGACATCCTCTTCCTTTCTACAGCAGCTGTTTCCACTCTGTATTTTAATGAGTGGGCTGAACAAAAAACTTTGGGGAAGGGCTTTCCCTTCCCTCCCCCTCTTTGGCATCCCTACGTAAAAGGCTGCACTACATGATCACACTCTGCTTCTGTTGAATGAGTAAATGCCTGTGGCTGGACTGTCCAAAGGAAAAGCTACATCATGTTCTCAGCTGGTTAAGCTCTTTAATACAAGCTTTTTAAAATTTTCCTGGATATTCAACTGATGTGATTTTGGCTGCAAGAAGTAAGTATTTAAAATCTCAGAAGATTTAAGACCTTTCCAATTGCTTCTAAATTTTTTCTATAAATGCCTTGTGGAGTATCTGTTGGTTTTGGAGGTAGATTCTGTTTGAAATACTTTTTACATTTCCTGTTAACTGTTTATATCTCTTCTGAATGATTTATAAGTTCCCTAAAGTTGCATACTTGGAGGAAAGTAACTTAGAATGTCTTGTGTATGATGTGTAGTGGAAGGATTGATTCTCTTTAACTTTGTAACACAATGAGACTTACTTATCACTACAGATGTTGTTTCCAAACTGCTTTGAGTCCCCTATTTCTTGATTTGTGTCTGCCTGCTAACTCTTTTTTTAAATCATGGTTGTATGGTTTTATTAAATGTCTAATCAGTCCCCCTTATGTGTGCTGAGACCATCTGCTTTGCAAGTTTGTCTCCTTTCACAGTAGTACAATCATTTCTCTGTCTTTTGTATACTTTCTCATTTGAAGCAGAATGGAGAAAATGTTGAAAACAGCAGCTTTTACATATTTTTTTTTCCCCTGTTTTTTGCACTAGATTACATTCACTAAACTCAGCAAATAGCAGAATTCCCTCTGGAGTACTGGGAAGCTGCCCAAACTCACTACAGTTGCATTTTGCTGGACTATTCTTGTAGCAGGGTTTTCTTTTTTCTTCTTTTTATAGCGTGTGAAATTCTTTCTGTTGTAACTGCATTCCTGATTGATTCCTTTCTCAGATAGGTATCTATTGCCTGTTAAATTTCTCCAAATGAGCATCCTAGAACAAAAGTAATAGAGATGCCATGTGTCTGCCAATCCAGGTTGAGAATAAGACAGGCTCAACTTCAAGAAGCCTTCTTATTAGCTTATTTCATTTGAGGCTGAAATTACTGCCTTACTTTAACAGAAAATCATGGCTGACATTAAGCCTTAGAAATTTAAGGTGAGGGTTTGGTTCTTGACTTCTCTGCTGCAGCTGGAACCACTTAGGACAAGTCTCAAACTTGATGATTTGAGTCAATAATTAGTAGCACAGCTAAAACATTTAAAATGAGACCTAAGGTCAGGTCTCTTGATTATGCTGGCATAAATATGGGAGAATTCTTTTAATTTTAAATGTCCCAGTCTCTGTTAGCATGCGGATACTTGGATTTCTTACAACAGGCATTGTGGTTGATACCTGGGCTGAATTTTCACTCTCATTTTGCTATTTTATTCTACTCCCAGTGATTGCCTGTATCTGTTCTTGCAATATTCATCTCACCTGAGGTTTGCATGGCAGCAAATAGCCTGTGGTTCTGCAAAATGGGAATGTTCTGGGTATTCCTATGGCAACAAATAACCTGTGTTGTGTAGAGCAGCATAGCAGCTGCTCTTGAGTACCAGAGTTTTTCTATAGGCTTTGGTTGGAGAAATTAAAACTGTAGTTAATCTGAGTTTCATTCTGACATAGCTCTGGGCTATGAGCCTGTCTGTTGGGAAATAGAGATTACTGGAACTCGGAAATCATTTTAAAAACAATTTTTTATTTAGGTAGATTTGGATGATAGCTGAAGATTGTAACCCTGTCTCTTTCTCCTTATGGACTTAAATTTTAATGTTTCCTTTATGTATTCATCTTCTTGCTTAGTAACATGGCCTTTCTGAAAGGCTGGAGGTATATTCTATGTTGTTGCAAATAGTTACCTGTTGCTGATCCCAAGCAAAGTCCCAGGAGTGCCTTCCCAATTCTCCCATCAGATGGAGATGGCTGTTAATGGGCTAAGCAGTACCGAACACCATGCTTCAGTTTCCTGTTGAGCATTTCCAGATGACTTCCTTGAAGTTTAAATGACAAAGTTTTTATTCCACAACTTCCTGAGGCAAATAGTTCAATAGAGGCAGTCTTTTAGAGGAAGAGCCAGAACCCAGAGTGTGGTTAATAGAGAGCTTCCTGCCTGTTCTACAGGAGAGACTTCTTTTTTAAGAGTCCTCTGGAATGGCTGAATGGTCTCCTCTTATACAAAATATCCTCTACGCAACCATTGTATAGTAGTTTGCTGCCTTGCACAGTAGTCTGAGAGAGAGAAATAACCAGATGCAGGTGTAAGTGGGCACAGCAGCTTTGTCCAGCCTGCCCCATGGCAGATGAAAATGAGCTCTGGCAGTAAAACGGGACTCACTGAAAGAAAAAAGTTTAATACCTACCTTGGCAGTGCTTACTCCATGTCATCTCTAGCATATTGTTTGGTCTGCCTGCAGTACATTTCCCACCTGTGAATGGCATAATGCTTCATTTGTCTGTATTGGCTGTGAACTAGTCTGAAAAGAGCTATAGTCTTATATACACCTTGCACATTGGGAATAGGATTTGACTGGACCTTTAGATAATGCTGTAATAAAAATACTGCAATATGTGAACAGGTTATTTCAGGTAACTGCATTTCCTGTATGTATCCATACAGAAGGCATGTGTTGAATTAAAGATCTGTTGAAAGCTCTCTTATTAAAAGAGTAACATCTATCACATAGAGTGTCTCTGGTTTACTTCACTTTATTCCAATTAATCCACAGAAGTGAGACCTTTGTGTCTTATTTTTTATTGCAAGTACTGGTAATGTCTGAATGGAGGGAAGCAGAGATTTATATGTTTCTGTCCCCTACTAGGCAAGCTGCAGTAATGTTTAGCCCATGGATGTGCTTTAATATAACTTTCTGAATTATTTTTAGATTCTGTTAAAATCTGCTGGCTCTGTATGTGGTAGATTCTCTAGGGCCAAGAGCGCATAACTCAGGGGTGTCCTGTTGTATAAGAAACCCCAACAAGCCCTTGCCTTGATTAGTTTCTGAATTCCCACAGTTCTATATTCTGAGCTCCCAAGAGTCGTAAGACTCACTTAATTTTCACAGAGAATAAACTCTGAAGCCTATTTCTTTTTCGTCTACCTCTCATAATTTTGTCAGGTTATGAGAAGCTTTTGGCGCTCAGATCTGTGCCAACTTGTTTTGCAGCTCACTCGAGTATCTCTTTGAAGTCTTCATCCTCACTCAGTGTTCTGATATTTTCTGTGTGACAAAATAATTTTCAACTCTACAGATTCTGATGTTGAAGTGAAGAAAAAAGAAATTTAAGAAGAATGTATTAACAGCAGAATTTGGATCCTTATTTATGAGTAAGGGAGAGTAGGTAAAATATGAAAATATTTGTAATAAGTATTGTTTATATTGTTTTCTCTGTGATATATGAATGATTCTTTAAAGATTATATGAAATGAAGGTATTTTGTGAAGAACAGGGTACTAATTATCTAAAATTATATACTCTTTTGTGGCTAGTATGCATAGAAAGACTGTTATCCATTAAGTAATTAAAAGGTACAGGTGAATTCAATGTATCATAGGATGGTTTGGGTTGGGAGGAACATTAAAGATCAGCTAGTTCCAACCCCTCTACATGGGCAGGGACACCTTCCTCTAGGTCAGGTTGCTCAAATCCCCATCCAACCGGTCCTTGAACACTTGCAGAGAGGGGGCATCCACAACTTCCCTGGGCAACCTGTTCCAGTGTCTCACTACCCTCACAGTAAATAATTTCTTCTAAGTATCTAACCTAAATCTACCCTCTCTCAGTTTGAAATTTGTCCTCTCACTACATACCCTTGTGAAAAGTCCCTTCCCAGCTTTCCTGTAGGCCCCCTTCAGTTGCTGGAAAACTCCCTGGAGCCTTTTCTTCTCCAGGCTGGACAACCCTGACTCTCTCAGCCTGTGTTCATAGGAGAAGTACTTCAGCCCTCTGATCGTCTTTGTGGCCCTCCTCTGGATTTGCTCCAACAGCTCCATGTCCTTCTTGTGCTGGCAGCTCCAGAACTGGACACAGTAGTCCAGATGGGGTCTTGTGAGAGAGAAGTAGAGGGGGAGAATCACCTCCCTTGACCTGCTGGCCATGCTTCTTTTGGTGCAGCCCAGTATGCTGTGGCTTTGTGGGCTGCAAGTGCACATTGCCAGCTCATGCTGAGCTTCTCATGAACAAGCACCCCCAACTCCTTTTCATCAAGGCTGTTCTTAATCCATTCTCTGCCCGACTTGTAATTGTGCTTGGGATTGCCCAAGCTACAGAACCTCATATGTAGTCAGTATTCTCATTCTTCCCAATTTATTCATGTTGTGAATCAGGGAGCAGCTTGGGTAGGAGGGAAGGTGGGATTTATAAAAGTAATCATTAATTATGCCATTAGGAATCAAATGGCTCTAGGAAGTGCTTTAGATCTCTTGTTCTTTGCATTATTCAGCCCAGATTTTTTCTGAGATTGAGCAGGTCAGCTTTCCTGAATCCCAGTTCCTCAATGAGCTCTTTGAGAATCTGTGTGCTGCTGAATTATCTTTGGAGAGGAAAATTACACTGAATTGTGATTACTTCACAACACTCTAAATGGAGAAGATTTGCTTTTTCTAAGGGCAAATCTTTTAGATCTGTGGATAAATGTCTTCTAAAAATATGGAGTGGGAGAAAAAGCATATCCATTAATTCTATTTGCATCCTATGCTATTACCAGTAGCAGGATATTATTTCTTGTAAATTCTACATGCTTATGGCTAATGTCTTATCATTGTGTAAGCTTCCATACAACATTTTCTGTATCCTGAGTCTTTTCTCAAAATTGAGGGTTTTTTGGTTTTTTTAGGATTTTTCTTCCTGAAATGTCTGTATGTTTGTTTCTTATAGGTAAGAGGTAGACTGCTGTTAATGTTCTCCTTAATAAGTCATGTGCTGTAAGAGAAGATTGTAAATTTACAAATTGGCAGCAACAAGAATATTTGGCAGGAGGTTTGTCTGCAGATAACACACAAGACTACTACTTTAAATGTTGGGTTTGTTTGGTTTGGTTTGGTTTGGTTTTTTAGCAGATAAAAAGGTTTCCCACAGTTTTTGACATGATCATTTGTATTAGAACTGTTTTTGGAGCAGATTGCATGTAATTAAGTTTATATACTTGTCCAAAACCTCCAATTGTCAGCTCCTACACATAAATGGCAACTCATCTTCAGTAGCAAGGAGGAGCAGGCTGTCTCAGAGCCATTTAAAATGCTTTGCTTTAGTATTTGCCAAGTTCTTTTATTCTCTGTAGGTTTTAATGACTCAGACCTCTGAAATCGTTTCCATACATGGTTAAAGTGTAACCACTGGTTGGAGGTGGAGGGGGAGGATGGACGAACAATTTACTGAACTGATAGTTTTAAACAAACTTGGGTGGTTTTCTTGAAATAGCATTTCAGTCCTAAGTCAGACATATATATTAACACACAGGGCATCTCTCATCCTTAATCATGCTGGAAGCTAGGGGAAATAAGTATCCATATCCAGTGAATGCAGTGTGTTTACATCCAGCAAGGGTAGCTAGCCCCAGTCCTTCATACAGGAAGATGGCCCATCTTCTTAGACAGAATCTTTTCCTAGGGTCTTCTACAAGATTCCTTCAGCCTTTCTGCCTTTGTCCATCTTTTGCATGTGTGTTAGTGAAATAACTTGGTTAATATCACCTTCTTTTAACAGTGCACATCCGTTGCGCTTCTATCTTATTCTCCCCTTGAAGTAGCTTAGCACAGACAGCCCTTTTGAGCAGGTTAGTAACAGATCATCTGCAGAGCTATCAGACCAAATGTTTTCCACCCATTTCTATTTGTGAAATATCCCTTAAAATAATTCATAGTTTTCTGTGTGACTGAGCCCTCTTTGAAGCAAGAAACATATTAAGAGGAACTGATTTGGTCTAGTGCTCACTAATGTCAGACAAACTGAGTTGTCATACTGTTTCTGTCACAAGCCTGTTTTGTCATTTTGGTCAAATCATCTAGCTATTGTGGGTAGGATTTTCAAAAGCACACGCTGCTTATGTAAATCCATTCCCATTCAAGCTGATGGAGGCCCAACTCTTATTTCCGCTAAGGCTTCATTACACTGCCTGGCAAGGTCAGAATCATTAAAGCTAGGCTTTTTGCTCAACCAAAGGGAATATAAAGAGACTCCCATGCAACTACAAATCTGGCTCTGGCAATTTTTCTATGGACTTCAGTGGAAGCAAAATTAAACAAACACAACAGCTTTTTAAAAATTTAATTTTGTGCTTTTTCATTTTCCCCGTTGTTAAAATAAGCCTAATATATAAATGCAGCCAAGCCAGTTTAATGTTTATGCAGCTATTTGAAGATGTCCAGTGCTTTCCAAGTGTCAACTTGCATCATTAACTTGAACTAATTTTTGCTGCTGTTCAGTGAAAAACTTGTATGGTGTTCTATAACTCTCTGAGAAGCATCACCAAATCCAAGTACTTTACTTTGATTAAGAAAAATGGGTGGATCATGAATTTAGGAGCCACAAATGTGGTGTGGACTTCTGATATCCAGGGCTACATTGTCATAGGAGGGTGTTTGGTCCGATGTTAATCATGCAGTTGGTCACAAGACTGTGATGGGAGCCAGTTTCTTTCTGTCCAAACACTACAACAATCTATCAGTTACTCATGGCATTTTGAAACAGGTCCTTGTGAAAGTTCGTGAGGATGTGAGGATCCCTGTCTTCTAAATGCCACGTGTATTTTGCAGACTGATAATAGAGCTTTTTTTTATCACAGTGAATGGCCTTTTATTTCTCTTGTTGGCATTCTAGAGTTCAAATTAATACTGCACTCTGTAGCTCAGGATAGCATTGCTCAATTTTTATTAAAGTGTTAGCAGAAGTAAAAATAAAAATACATTTTAAGGATGTTCTTGTTACGTGAGCTGAGAAGGTTGTTAGATAAATTAAGAGACCACAATAATAAGCATCAAATTAAGGGGAACACAGACTGCCATACAAACAGATATGAACAGATGCCTGCAAACACTTGCAAGAGAAATCTCTGCCTTTATGAGCAGCTGCCTTGCTGTCAGTGGACTTGTCATGGGAAGGCTGTGTATGAAATTGCAAAATTGGATCCTAAATGAAGAACACAACATGGTGCTTCAGTGGAGGTGGTGGGCTTATCTTGAGGCATAGAACATTTGCTGTCTCTTTAAATAAATTAGTATGGTGCAAAAATTATCGTCTAAAATGTTACTTTGGGAAACATCTCATTCTGTTTCCACTCAGTAGCGCTGCCTCTGGATTTGCATGATCAATAATGTACGTGAATCTTTCATGAACTTGATCTATATTGCCTTCTGTTGGTGATGTATTTTTGTCTCTGTAAACACTAGAATAAATAGGAACTGCCAGATCAGATTATTAAATACTGCTAATAATACTGACTGTTTCTGGAATGCAACCTGATTTACAATTAGAGAAAACCTAACTGGGGCTTGTTAACACAGGAGAAGTAAAGCAGGTTGAAAATCAGTAAATCGGCACTTTTCCAGTAACTGTACAGCTAGCTGAGAAGAATCCTTACCATCTCTGATGTCCAATGCAGAGTATGTTAATCATCTTGTGTTTAAATTTATTATGCTTTATCAGCTACAGTATTTTATAATTGGAGTTGTCCAGATCACCCAGTACTCCAAAGAGGTTGTATCCAGAGTCTACCATCAATGAATTCCTCTGAGGAATCTAGACCAAAACCAAGCATTTAAGAAAATGACCCTGACCTCATGTGTGTCAGAGTAGAGAGGGGTGCCAGTATTTTAGTCACATTTGGATGTTCAGCTACATAGCCTCCATGGACCTTAGGGAGGATGAAAGCGTGGCCACGTTATGAAATGTCTGGTTTAGTATTCCAGACCTACCACTTTCACCAAGGAAATGTGCCACCTGACATTTGATTAGTTATCTTAATGCCATGGCATTCCAAATATTGCAGCATAGCCTGGTCTACGTTTCTAGTACAACCACATTTGCAGTCTGGAATTGACACCTTCAACTGTGATATTTGCACTAAATGTGTCTGGATCCAAACAATGTCTCTGCCAAAACCCAAGCCATAACTTTAAAATCCACAACTTTAAGTCTAGTATGAGCTCACGCTAACTACGTATATGCTGTTCTAGTAGAAAAATAAATGTGTGGCTACTGAGTGCCAGTTTTTCAACTTTCCTTTTGTAAAGCAATAAGCATCTCCATATAGCCCTGCAAATAGGGGCTACTGCTTGTGTGTGTCTGGATCTAGCTGGTTGCCATTATTAGCTGTGAACAGACGAGGGTAGACAGAGGGTTTGTTGCTGTGTTTGCTAGTGGGATGTAAATCTCACTTCTCTGTGTAAAACAAACCCCTAATGTTTCCAGGTTCTTTCCATACCAAGTGGAGAAGGAAAAGCACTACCATGTAGGGATCAATTGCAGCTTATGTGCCTGTCCCAGTGCAGGCTGACTCAAATCCCTTATCGCTGACCATAGACAACAGAGGTAACTGTCTAGATGCCTGACATCTGGGTAACTCTAGTTAGGTGAAGTGGATCCTGCTGTTTCAGTTTGTCCCTCATGTTAGTACATGCGGATATGTTCATGTTTGTAGTCCAAGGCATCACTAATGTTATCTTGGGTGAGAATTATGTTTTACAAAGCTCAGGTATGCATAGGCTGGTGTGCAAAAGACAGTTCGGCAACATGTTTTCAGGAGACTCCTGCTGCTGGAAAGCACCTGGTAGCTGGCCTTCATGGGAAATGGAAGATGTGTAAAGTGGTGAATTAGGGATGGCCGGTTCTGCCCTGAACATATCACATAATTGTTCTGAAAGCTTACTGCTATTAATTTTTGTCTCTGTGGTCTGTAGTACTCTTTCTCTGTATTACTCTAGTTTCTGAGGCTTTAAAATGATTCTTATAATAGACAAAGCCTTCCTATGATGTTAGTATAAATCCAGGAATAAATCCAAATTCTGTAATTTTTTGAAACCTAGACGTGCTGGCATCCAAGCTGTACTGGGGGTTCCTTAACAAATAGTAGTACATGGAGAAACCCAGTCCATCGTTCTCGCAGGAGAGCTGGTATTTTGTTTGTATTCATTTTGTCAGGGGTGGGAGGAAGGAGTTGTAGTAAGATACTGTCTGTCCTTGTCTTCTCTTTTTGCATCAGTGGAATAAGAAAACCTGGTTTGATTGTCAGGCATATTGAATTTCTTGAATCAAGGGGGTCTGGTGTACAATGGGTAGAAGCGGTGTCAGATTCCACTCTGCCATCTGCTGAGCTGCTCCACTGCTGCGACCTGAGCTGTTTCCTGGTAGGGCCAGTTTAGATGGAAGGTACTTCCATGTGTGTCACAACTTCCCTTCCCTGGGCAGCTAACTTGTTTCACACAGTTCAACCAAGTTATGATATAGAGGTGACTTATGTTTAGTCCCAGACTGATTTCAAGATCATCTTGTCACAGAATCACAGAATGTTAGGAGTTGGAGGGGACCTCTGGAGATCATCTAGTCCAACCCCCTGCCAAAGCAGCTTCATGTAGAGTAGTAGGTTGCACAGGATGGCATCCAGGCAGGTTTTGAATGTCTCCAGAGATGGAGCAGTGGAGTGGTTATTACTCTCTTCAGAGTCATCCAATTTCGTCATTATGCCGTTTACACCATTTTCTAGTCAGGCTTGTCTTGGAGTGTGTCTGTTGAAGGGTGTCAACTTCACTGTATAAGCATATCGATTAACTCTTAGTATCTTGATTGCAGACGTGAAGCCCCAAATCACTTTGGTTATTTAGAGAAGCAGTGCCTGAAGATGGCTTGCTGTGTTATTGAGGATGCTCTTTGTCATTTCAGGAGTCTACTGGCTACACTGTGTAGACTCAGTTCCTCAGGCTGCTCGTGGCCTCCTTTGGTTCTCTAGTCAAAACATCCTGCCTTTGCAGCAATTTCTCATGTAGTTACAGCAATAGGGACTTATTGGCTTAGAGCTGCTATGAAGTTGTTGAGATGATACATGTTACAGAAATGTTTCATTTTGTTCTGACTGAAAGCAGCATTACTGTTCACCTTGTAATTCTCTTTAAGAAGAGAACGTCAGGACTTTAGCACCTATAGCAGTTCTTTTACTGCATCGCTGGGCAAGTTCTTGCTATTTGTAACAGCATAGTTTCCATTTGTCATGACAGAATATTTCTAAGCTTCACTCATTATTTAGGACTGGATTATATTGCTTTGTTTCTGTAGATGCTTTCATCAGAAACCAAGTCCAGATGTAGTGGGTTGGCAATAGATCAGGATGAACTACCAAAGGTTTTGCTGAGACTAAATAAGGTTTAAATATTTTCGTTCTGTTTCCTCTTCACCTTACTAATCATCCTGGCATTGACAGAAGCAAGGCTGCTTTCCTGAGTGTTGATCACCCTTCTGCATAGCCAGTAACTGCTGTTAGCAGTGTTTAAAATACAAGTGACTTGTTGATGCAAGAGAGAGACAGGAGTTTGAATAGCTAACCCTCCTTGTTTTAGCAAGCCTATTAAGATGTCAAGTGGCTCATGCAGTGGACAAGATTCTGAGACCTGCAGTAGCACAGCCCTGACATTTGGAACTGGCAGCCAGCCCTGAAAGTAACAGTGCGCTCAGTCTGTTTTCACAGTGGTTCTCCTCACAGGTCTATATCTGGTAATAAGCTGTTGCTGGCAATTTGAATGGCAATTCAGACTAATTGCCAACAGTGTTGTCACCTGTCACAAACAATTAATGATCAAATACTGCCTCTTTGCAACTCTGGGCAATTACCACGTGTGTTTAGAAGATGTGTTATAACTTACTGTGATCAGGAAGCAACAGCATTATGCTGACTTTTTTTTTTGCCTTGTGTTTCTTGAAGAGTACTAGTGGAAGCTAATTTGCTTCAAGACATGGCTCTCTCTGGCCCACAGAAGGCATCCTTTGTTTTCAGCACACAAAGCCAAGAGTAAGGGATGGCTTACGCTTGGAGCAGGGTGTGTGACAAAATATTGCTTTAAGGGCACTCATGCCCCCCAAAAGGCCTTGTGGTGAGGCAGTTAGACTTTAAGTCATTATCTCAGAATAAATAACACAACCTCTAATGCCTCAAACAAAGGTCTTAGAGCAATGTGGGCTTTATGGAAAGTGCTGATCCGGTTTTTAGCAGTTGAGTCAGTAAAACAGCATGACTTGGCATCTGCTTAGTTATAGAAGAGGTTGGGGAATGATATTGCTTGCCAGATATGCAAAGCATTTGTGTGATTTTCTTCAGCAAAGATATGAAATACATCCTACTCAGTCTAGGCTAAGGAGGAACCCTGGGGCTAGGAAAGTGCAGGGCTGTGAATGATAAATGGAAATTGGAAAAGCTGCAAACCCCCAGGGAGATGCCTTGTCTCCCACCTGCTTGAGGCCAGCCTGTGGTGGTGATAGACCTGCCTCTGGATTGAAGTCCTAGGACAGTTCTCTATGTGACACAGTGGAATGATGAGATTTGACAGAAGATGAAAGTGAGTTTAGGCTTCTATTTCAGAAGAGTACTGTTGGAACTTCCTGATGTGATTAGGGCCAGTACTGCTTTTCTGCTGATAGGTCTCTGATTTGTGATACAATTTAGTTGTGCATGAAGATAAAATGACAACTGTTCACATCTTGTTTCCTTAAAGCTATCATAGGAAACATCTCAAACACTGCAAGCGAAGTAACTGTAGACACTATTTAGTTACCACTGTCAAATATGTTGTATGTTCTGTCTTCTACAGATGGAATTTTGATTTCTGAAAGCTCTAAGTTAGAGTTGGTTTTTTTTTTTACCTCTCTGGGGTTAGTCTTCTGAATACTTTCCCATGAATTATGCAAGTGAGAGGGAGAATAAAATGTGCCAGTATACATCCACATTTAGTTCACAGAAATTACTAGAGCAGAATTGATTTGAATTGCAGAATTTTGTCTTCTTCTAGGAAACACGTATCAGTGACTTCAGTGGATCAGTCTGTCTTCTATGTCATTCTCTACAAGTGAAATGGCTCACTTGGATATGGAATATAAACTGCATTAAAAATATTTAGTCACCCACCTTTTCTACAGAAGACGTGCTGCATTCCTCTTTCTTGGTTATTACATGACAATTTTATGATAGCAAAGCAAGAGAGGATTAATTTGTACAAGAAGTCAGGTCAGGTCCACGTGAAGAACATATGACTGGTACACTATGACAGAAATGTATGCATACTGTGATTGTAAGTTATGGAAAAACTTCACCTTGTGGACAGAGATCACTCTGCCTCCCTCATTCACGGAATCATAGAACGCCAGGTTGGAAGGGACCTCAAGGATCACCTGGTCCAACCTATTTAGATAATACAATAGTTTATATGAGATGGCTCAGCACCCTGTCAAACTGAGTTTTAAAACTGTCCAATGTGGGGGAATCCATCCCTTCCCTTGGGAGACTATTCCAGTGTTTGACTGTCCTCATGGTGAAAAATTTACCTCTTGTATCAAGTCAGAATCTCCCGAAGTGCAGCTTGTGCCCATTACCTCTTGTCTTTTCCATGTGACACCTTGTAAAAAGGGAGTCTCCATCTTCTTGGCAGTCACCCTTCAAGTACTGGAACCTGGTAACGAGATCTCCCCTAAGCCTTCTTTCCTCAAGGCTGAACGAACACAGTTTTTTCAGCCTCTCCTCATATGGTAGGTCCTCCAGTCCTCTGATCATCCTTGTGGCCCTTCTCTGGACCCTCTCCAGCCTGTCCCCATCCTTTTTATGATGCAGGGGCCAAAACTGAATGCAGTACTCCAGGTGTGGTCTGACAAGCACTGAGTAGAGTGGGATGATGACTTCTTTATCTCCGCTGGTGATGCCCTTGTTGGTGCAGCCCAGCATCCTGGTGGCTTTCTTTGCTGCTGCAGCACACTGTTGAATCCTGTTGAGCCTGTTATCCACGAAGACTCCCAGGTTCTCTCCAGCCTGGTGGATCCCAGTCTGAACTGCACTCCTGGGTTATGTGTTCTCAAGTGCAAGACTTTACACTTACACCCATTGAACTTCGTAAGGTTCCTGCTAGCCCACTCCTCCAGTCTGTCTATGTCATCCTGGAGGGTGGCTCTTCCTTGTGGAGTGTCAGCCTCTCCACTCATCTTGGTATTGTCAGCAAACTTCATCAGGATGCTCTTGATCCTAACATCCAGGTCACTTACAAAGATGTTAAACAGCATTGGGCCCAATATCAATTCCTGGGGTACCCCACTTGTGACCAGTTTGAGGACCACTTGTCAAGGCCATAATAAGTCAGTTTCTCCAGGTGGAGGTTGTGGGGGACTGTGTCAAAAGCCTTGGGAAAGTCCAGGTGGATGATGTCCACTGCTTGCCCTGCATCAACTAAGCACATTACTTTGTCGTAGAAGGCAATAGGGTTTGTCAAGCACGGTTTGCCCCCAGTAAATCCATGTTGGCTTTTCCTAGTTACATGCTTTAATTGACGTGTGACAGTCCCCAGGGGGATTTGCATTGTCTAAAAAGAAGCAGCGGGATCCCAGTGCATGGATATAACTGCACTGACACAACCATGGTAAAGTGAGTAATGGATCATGCTTTATATCAGTACCTCAGCAGATCTGCTTTCTCTTTTTCAGCTCCCTCCTTTTTCAAGGGTTCTAGTCTTATTCCAGTTAAACAAAGAGCTGCTGCTTTAATGCTTTTGCAGTGGGGCTGGAGAATTCACTTACATAAAATTCCTTGAAATCAGTGGGTGTTTTGCCTTAGAACATACCAGGTTTACTTCTGAACTTAAAAGGTTTATTGTCACTACATCACACACACAAGACAAAGAGGTGTGATAATTGGTGGCTCAAGGGGCTGTGGAAAGCTGTGGGTTTGGCTAAGAAACTCTTTCAGCATGGAGGTGACTTCAGGGTGAAGCTAAGGCTCATCAGACAAGGTATTCATGAAGTTGCCACTGTGGCATGGATGTACCTTGACAGTCTAACTAGTGCATACTTCTAACGTCCTTAGACTATTCTGTTGAGGTCTTCTTTACAAAATACAAGAAGTGTCTGGCTCAATAAAAAGCAGGAAAAAAAAAAAGAGAAATTTTAAAATAATTCTTGTGAAAGTTTTATTCGGCTTCTCTTGGCACGTAACACAGCTGGGAGCTTCTACTTATGTGAGCTATGGATACTTTGGAATGAAGTAGTAGCCCTTCTAAGATTTGAATATGTTTCAGGAGTAAAATGTTGGCCATGAGCACACATTATAAATGACTATATTACAGTTAAGCACTGTCACACTCACTGCTTACAGTCCTTGCAGATTTTAGCAGTCAAAGAACTGTGTCTGTAAAGCTGTGTACCTCTTGATGTTAATCTTCAGAATGGGGACATCTTTCTGACTTGTTCCAGTCCTGTCATGCTTGGTTTTTTTGCTCTGATTACTGGGAAATGTGGTGGAACAATGCTGGCTTATGTTTGCTGAGGAGTACAATGCAATGGAACTTCCCTAGATCCTGGGAGCTTAGCTAAAGGGCATTGCATGTCTTTGTTAGTGTTTGAACATCTGCTTAGTTAGCAAACCCCAAGCCAGGTGAGTACCTTGCTATTCTTAGGACAAAACTTATAATGTTTGAACAACTTGTTGAAAATGTTTAGGCCCAGCACTGCTGCAGCTAGCCTAGCTGTGCTACAATAAAGCCAAGTCCTTCTATTATCTGAATGGATGGAGGGGAAAAAAATATTTCTAATCATTATTCTTGGGCATTGGACTAGATGATATTTTGAGGTCCTTTCCAACCCCTAAGATTCGGTGATATATTATAGTAAAACACAAGGCAGCTGAGTTACTGTTCTTCTTAAATATGGGTCACTTTTACCCTGAAGTCATGTCCGAAAAGTCTTTCCAGGGTTTAG
Organism: Apus apus; assembly: GCF_020740795.1. Taxonomy (NCBI): domain Eukaryota; kingdom Metazoa; phylum Chordata; class Aves; order Apodiformes; family Apodidae; genus Apus; species Apus apus. The sequence goes on along the minus strand of NC_067285.1, from coordinate 21,104,140 downwards.
CATCCAAAGGATATCATCTGCTTGAGTCAAAGCGTCCTTCACTTCTGACTGCATGCCCAGGCTCTGCTTAGCAGCCCCTTGTCTAGGACAAGCAAGTTGCTTACATGGGGAGTGTCTGCTAAATTCTCCACCTTTGCTAAAAATGTGCAGGTGTGATAAATGATGGAGGGGTGAAAGCAGTGAGAAGGAAGTTTTTTGCCTTTCTGTTAGTATGCTTGTTTCCCCACAGCAATGATTTGGTCTAGTCTATGAAGTCAAAGGAGTCTTTACGTATAAACTTCAGTCTTTAGGTCTGAAGGGAAGGAGGCTTAGCACAAGATCTGGCACAAGGTTAATAGAAAATTCATCTAACCAAGATGTGGTCTCATAAATGACAGCACTGTCTCAGGTTTAAAGTTTTGACTTGGATTAAATGTATAAACATTTGCAAAGACAACAGTAAGAGTAGCTAGAAGTTTATGCATTACTTAATAATGAACAGACCAGGTTAGATTTGGATATCTAATGCTGGTTAAGTTACTCATGTGCTTCTCTCAGATTTTAATATTTTTTTTCTTGTTTGTAAAAATGGAAACATGGAGCAGTGTTACCTCAGAACCATGTCACAAATCACAAGAATACTGGATAGTTTTGTCTTAGCTTTACAGCAGTGTCCTTTCTCCCTTTTGAAATTCTGCAACCATATTTGACTGTTCTGTCTGTGCTATCCTAGACATCTTTGCTGCTTTTGTCAAGCACATGGCTTAGTTGTCTCTTGGCACCAATTTATAATAATCTACCATATCTTTTGTCTCTGACTTTTTTTTTTAATGGTAAGTCTGATGAGTTTGTAGTTCATTTGAGTATTTGTGAGGTGTCCTCATCTCTCAGATATTTAATGACCATATTAGGGAAGCTCTGAAAGCCCAGAGAATCTGGTTTATAGGATTAGTTCTGAAAGTTTAGTATGCTTACAGGATTTGAAAAACAACTTGACTCGACAGCTTGCATTTTATGCAAACCTGTAAACAAGACACTAATCAAAGCTTGGCTAGTTCATAGGTATGAATGCTTTAATAATATCTCATGGCAAACACAAGAAAAGTCTGATTATTCAGATTCATGGATAGCATCTATTCTGGTGAGTGACCTCTTAGAATAGGTACAAAGATATAGGCTGTTCATTCACCATCCCGAGTGACACCTCTAAATATGAAGGACCAGCATATCCGTGCAGGATGAGGAAGCGTTGATGTCTTCAGTGTTTTTTTCTGTAGAAGGAGAAATTCTGAGCAGCTGTGCTCCATTCTTAACTGCATTACCATTGTATCTCACGTCCCATGGGATATTTAGCTATGAAATGTATCTGCCTCTGCTTTTTGATAGAATCCAAATGAATTGGACTTTCAATGCAATAACAAGGTTGTGTTTAATGTTACGAGGTACTTGAATTTTAGGTAGTACCAACATCTTTCTATGCCATTTTGATTTTTGTTTTCCTCTGAGCCTTTGATATGTTTTTCAAGCTTATTTTCTGTAGCCACAAAGGCAGCTGAGGTTCTGAAATATTCATGTGCTTCTTTAATTAAAAAAAAAACAGAAACAACAAACAACAGCAATAATAATAATAGTTTTAAAAGCCCCTTAAGGTTGGCTATATCTACTCTGCAAGGCAATGGAGCTATGACAGTTTTTTTCTGCAGTGAAAGTGCTCAACTTTGCAGAAAGGTCAGGTAGTTACCAGCTCTGAAGGATGATGCCGACAGCTTGGGCCTTCAGAGGTGATAAATAGAGTATTTAAAGGGAAGTCAGTCTTTAGGAATGTGAGAAGTAAACACTGCCAAGGCTTCATGTCTATTTACAGTGGAAATACCCACATGAATGCTTAATTGATCTCACCTGCGGACCTGGAACAGCCTGCACTGTGCCCAGGAGCACAGTGCTCCATAGCTAGGTAGCAGCTAGCTCAGAGCTCTTTCACATACCTCTGTATAGCCCTGTGTTCTGCAAAGTAGGCATTCCCAGGAAATGATTATTTTTTTCAGTTGAAACCTAAGATTCCTGGTTACTTCATGAGCTAGAGTAGCTCAGACTTTGCAGAAAAACCCAGCTATTGTGGGAATCGCAGTCAAAGCACAAGAGCTGGCATGGCTGGGCCTCATGCAGTCAGTCCACATTTGATTTGCAACTGGTTTGTGTCCCCAGAGTTCACAGGGACAGAAACCCTCCTGCAAGGCAGAATCAAATTGTTTCATGCCTGCTGCAGAGTAAACTGTGAAAGGAGCTGTATTCATGGAGAGCTACTGCTCTGGTTCTTATGTCTTCTTTTTGCTGATCTCAACACCCTGTTCTCACATTTCTCAAGTCCTGGCTGACTGAGGCACATCCTCCTGTGTCAGTGGGACAGAACTTCCTGTCAAGTGTATTAATGGAAGACAGATTGGAAAGCAGTGTTCACTGCAAGATTCAGCTCTCCTGTCTCTTGAGCTTTTGGAATAACTGGACATATTAGACTTCAATGCTAAGAGACAGAAGAAAACCTTGGATCTTATTCAGGTTTGGCTCCTTCTAGCTATGCCTGACACCTGGCAGGATGTTGCAGCAGCCTGAGGTGTTTGCTGCTGGGGGTCTCTGTGCACAGGAAGAAGCAACTGAATCTCTGCTAGAGGATCCTCAACTAAGCACAGCATTGTCCTGCCCCCAGCACCCAGAGCACTTGTGCTATGATCAAAGGGAGGCATTGCCTCCTGAGAAATGTCACCAAGTATTTAGAAAATCATTCTGCTAGGCAGTGTTTCAGCTTCTTATTTTATGGCTCTCAGGTCCCTTGTCCTTTGATATCATAGGCCTTTGCATTAAAGTAGGATCTGTGTTTCCTAACTGAGAATGCCTGGAAGATCATGTGTGAAGTCATGTGTTGTATGTTCACACTATTGCCACTTGAAATGTTATTGAATCAGTATGTGGTGTGTGTGTCTGTCCCAGTTAAGTGATTTCACTTAAAGACTTATGAAGGGCGTTTGTTTGTCATGTAAGAATACATGTTAGAATGACTTTTGTTTGCCTTCTGCTTCTGATCCTTTCTGGTTCTTCAAGTTCTTTTCTTCAATGTGAGTATCAGTAACTCCCTGTTTTTATTTCGGAGGTTTTTATTAGATTAGATGAAAACTGAGGTTGTCATGCAATTTTCTGTTTCCATCAGGTGAGGCTTTATGAAAACATCACCCATTGTAAGATTTGACAACACCATACTAGATAAGCAATGTCCAAGGTTGTGTCAAATGGGGAGGTGGCACCTTGTGCTGTGCCCGTTCTTAACTGACTGGGAGATTGTATATCGTTTAGAGCAGCTCCCTAAGTCAGTGTGGGGAATTCTGAATGGTTTCAAGCATCGAGAATCCCCCAGGAATTTTTTGGTTAAAGGCTGAATGTTATTACTTGACTAGGACTATGTGAGAAGACTTCAGTATTTTTGCATAGACATTTTGGAACTATTGCAGTTGCTGGAACAGTGGATGTTAAAAATCTGGGCTGGTATTTTGGCATCATGGCTTTGTTGAAGACAGGGTGGCTTTTAAAGCCACTTTACAAGAAATTAATCTCTGTCAGAGTTCATGCATTTAGTGGTGGTCTGAGTAGGAAAACCAAAAGACCAAAGATGGAGTTTTTTGTGCTTATCTTCATTTATAGGAGCAGACTGAGTCACAGCTGGGGCAGACTTTAGGGGGCGAAAGGCTCTTGAGCTAAAGTAATCAGCTTGCTGCTGTGGTCATTAGCTTTCCAGCTTGCTAGAGGAATAGAAATACCAGTCTTGTACCAGACAATGCTGTAGTCTTCCTCACTGGCAGTGGCACAACCCAAAACTTCTGAGAACTTGAACCAGTGCTTCCCCACAGTTTGGCACCCATCACACACAAGGCCATGTAGGGCCAAATAGGAATTTTACAGCCTTTTTAATTCCAACAATGACTGAGAAAGGGCAGACCCTGCCTGAAGGCACAAGCGTAGGGCTGCAAAAATGGAAGAGAGTGGTGTGTTTAGGCTGATTATCCTTGTAACTTTTCATGTAGCTCTCCAGGCTGTAGGTATTATTTATGTTAATTTAATTGTTTAATCCCTTTTAAAAGCCAGTAAAGCTATTTCCCTACAGTATTCCCTCCTTGCCCTGTGGTAACAAATTCCTCAGGATGAATTTATGCCACTTTAAAAAACTTATTTTTATAAAAGAATATCTATTACATATACTGCCTTTTTATAGTGTGGAGCAAGATAAATTGGCATATCCCAATCTTGCTTCACAATTACTCATTCATTGCTTCACTTACAGCCTGAAATTAATCAGTTTTTCTTCTTCTGTCTTTTCCAGCTAAATATTTCTCTAATCTTTCCTTGTAACCTCAATGTATATTTGTATTTTTTAGTCTCTTAAGCATTTATTTGATGCAGTTGTCTAATCTTTCAAGGTTCCTTGGTATTATTTAGTTATGCATTGGTTAGCGAGTCAGATTTTCTGGGTGGCTGCTCCAAGAGTCTGCCGGATTCTTCTGGGGCTGTTGCCTGGAACATTATTAATCCCAGCCCAGATAATGATGTAGTCCCCAGGTCTTCATACAGAACAGCTTCCATGTCTGTGATCCAGGGCTGATCCTTGCATTACTCCCTTTCTGTGCTTGAGACAAGCAGGAATTTTCTTAAGTTGTGTTTGTGGAGCCCTACAGGCAGGGTGCTGCATAGTCCATCAGCAGCCATAGCAGCCTTGAAACTGTCTCCCGTGTTCTCCCCTTCAGCATCCCAGACCAGTACAATGCAGAGTGTAGTAGCTGTAACTTGGCATGTTCTGGTCCAAACAGTGATCATCTGAGAGCTGCTCTTTAACTGGCTTAGACTCCTATAAATGCCATATGAGCAGGAAATTTTTCTTAATGAGATTTTTTTTTTTAAGGATGCAGCCATACCTGATGTAACTTTGCCAGCTCCTTTGTTACTTGCAGTGTTCAAGCCCAATATACAGATTTGGCAGGGAATCTCATGAGAATTTTTCTCATAGTGATTACAATCAGTTTTCTTCTGTTATGTATAGACATCAAAACATGAGGTTTAAAGAAATATGAGACATGAATTTGTTCTTTAGAACAGGAAGCATTTTTCTTTCCTGTAGTCCTGATGGAGAGCCTTAGCGTTTGCCCTTTGTTTTGCCAAGAGCAGATCATGTTGTTTCAGGGTCTGAGTCTAATTTCTGAATTGGAAGAGCAGCATAGAGAAAAATAACTCCATTTAGTCACAGTGGAAAAATAAAGCAGTCACATATGCAAACACGTATGTATAAGCACATGCAGACAAGGGACAGAAGCCAGCCGTGCAGCAGACATGCGTGCCGTTTCATCACAACATGGAGCTCAGGTCCAGAGAAAGCAGAGGGGCATTTTGCATCAGTTACACAGCTCACAGACAGTATGACTGTGTCAGCTTTTCTGTGAGCTGATAGTGACCCCATGCTGTGCACTATTCCTTTCCTCATTTCCATCTGTTCAGTGTTTCACAGCTTCTCAAATCACTGGAAGCCTGCTATTGATCTTTAGATGTGTTCCAAATTTGCTGTAGATTTTATACAGTGACCTCATACTGCCAGAAAAAAAAGAGATGTCAGGACACCTTCAGCCCAGTATCTGCCCTTAAATAAATGGAAGATGTTTGAAAATCATTGCAACCTGTTTATAACCCTCTGGGAATGCCTGAATTGAAAGAGAATTGCCACCATCTTGGTGGTTGTTGATCTCTGCAGAGTAGATCTTTCTTTTCATAGAGGAATTTGGCCACTTTACCTTTTGTTCTCTCTATTTCGGTGTATGAGCATCTCTTTTGTGCTATATACATGACAGCACCAAATCATTACAGTTGCATCTGTCTTAGTGCAGCATATAGGGATTTCACTTGCAGGCAATACAGTCTCTGCATTAAATCAGACACATTCTGCTCTGGCAATGGCACATCTGCCTGACATGCCCCATTGCTCCTGCAATCTAGAGCTGAACCCTCTTGATGTCATTCCACTGTTCCTTTACTCATTTTCATCTGTTTGTCATTCCAGAGCTTACTGAATAATGGAGAGACAGTGATTGCTCTTGAGATGTCATAAGCTTGTCGTAAGCATTTTCTTTCCTTTAATAGCCTCCTTTGTCAGGTGATGCAGTTGGAGGATACAATTAGGGGAACTGACAACTTATTCCAGCTGTTCTGCTGAAGCAAATGCCAGTGGCTCTTCTCTGTGTTTCCCTGCTCACTGTCCACATTGATTTTCTATTTTTCTTGGCAGAAATACTGAAGCCCATTATTGTAGTCACTGAAAATTAAGGGAACCTTGTCCCTTGAAGTGTCAGAACAGGAGAGATTTTTAGCATTAGGGAAGTGAGGAAAATAAGTACTTGTACTTTAAAGGTTTACTGATATAAAGTCTAAGGCAAGAAACTTGCTCCTGTGCTGAATTTTGCATGCTTCACTCTTTCTCTGTTTATTGAGGTAAAATTCATTACCATAGTTGTTAGCTGTCAAAAATTATGTGGAGTTAACTCATGTGGCTGGATTTTAAAGTCCCAGCTTTATTTACAGCCAAGTAATGTTTGTTTCAAGCTGTGATAAAGATCTTACACCTTAGGACTCCAAGGTCAGGTAGAAATAAAATTCTGTCTTCCTTGCACAGTGTTCTTGAGATGCAAAGGGAGGATGTGAGAGGAAAAGGCACCTGTCTCCTGCAGGAGTACTAGGTGCTGGCTATGGACAGGGTCAGAGCCTAGTAGTGCACCCCCAGAACTGCAGCTACTGTGCCCTGCCTGTGTGGAGTATCTCTGTGTCAGACTGCAGCATTTTCCTCCTTGCTACAAAGCCCTACATGAGTGATATTGCACAGGGTGGGGAAATAATTACTGCATTCTCTTTCTCTCCTTGACTGCTATGATTTCCTTTTTCTGGGCAGTTATAGTTCTCAGCCTTTCTGAACAAAGCATAGTGAGTATGACTTCGGTGAGATTTTTATAGCATTATTTCCCATCCCGGCCCCCCTCTGGCCCCACCCTTGGAATAAGGGGCTATTGTTTCCTCCCAGAGAAGTGTAATCAACATAGTGTCCGGAGGCAAAGTAACTATGTGTTTGACCCTTTGCCTTGGTCACTGACCCACATTTCATTCAAACATGGTGGTAAATAGTGACACTTCTTCTGTCTTTAAGACTTACGTAATGAATGAGGGAAGATAAGAATTTGAGGCATCTCTTACTATTTTGGGGACTGGGCTGCCTACCAGTTTTACTTCTTGAGAAGAAAGTGTTTAGTTTTGTGAGAATGAAGCGTGTGACTTATTCTCCTTGACATGCTTTAGTACATGTACTGAACAGTGATTTACATGAGAATGCATTGAGGCTCTGCTTGAGCTGACAGCACTCTGTGCACTTTAATCTCACATGTGGAAAGAGGAAATGAGTTAATCTGCAGTTAAATATAGAGGTGATGAAAGAGGTGGGAAGGGGAGGGGTTGACTCTAATCTCACTTAGGTTGGGGTCATTTGAGAGTAACCTCTGTATCTGGACAGTGTTACTCTGGGGTAAGTCATATCTCACCTCTGTGGAGCTGACAATATTAGCTAATGGAAAATGGTGACAAAGTGAGAATGTGCCCTAAGCTCTGGCATTGCTGCAGTGTTGTTCTTTCTGTTCACCCTCTACATGTTTTTTTGTTTTTCTTTTCAAGATGTAACCAGTGGATTGTAGGGGTAAGCAACTGCACATTGCTGAAATTACATTTATTGACCAAATCAAAGCGTGGATCAGTGTTGATCTGCAAGTTTGGTTCTCTGGACTTGCTGTAAAGATGTACCATGATTTTGTTCCTTTATTTTGCAGTTGGTGTTTGTTTTCTGTTTGTTCCTGTCCTCAGCTTTGAACTGGAGATGCAGAAGAACTGAGAAACAGGGATACCTCCTCCGTACATATCCCTTTCTCTTCTCTCTTTGTGGGCAAATGTGTTCCTAAAATCTGTGTTAGACTGAGAGCTGCCACTGACCTCTCCAGCTTCCTGTGTGCCAATGTGTTTTTGTTTTGGGAAGACTGCATTCTTGTATACCTTACTGGTATATATTAGCTGCTTCTGAACAGTTTCTCTCTGCAAAGAGCTGCTGGTATGCTCCCTGCTGATATGCCCAACCAGAAAGATAGCCACACCTGAGCAGAGGGGTACTTTGCACCAGGCTGGCACTGCTGCCAGACAGGGTGCACTCCCTGTGTCGTGAAGTGGTACATTGCCTGCAAGAGGTTGGAGAGGAAGTGAAATCAAGTTTGCTAACTCATTTGGGCAGGTAGAAGCAGTCTTTTGGGCATAGGATGAACAAACACTAAAGAGGAATTTCAGCAGCAGTCAAGAGTTGCTTCTTTGGAGAGGGCAGCTTGAGCTAATCTATTACGTGCTGACAGTGTTTTCTCAACAGAGTTGAACCCAACTAGTCCATGTAAGGAATTTGCATTTGGAGTTCACATACTGTATGTGTCATGTTTGCTGAGCAGTGGGTGAGGATAGCCACTGGTTTACATAAGCTCACTAAGATGGAAGGTCTCTCAGTTAGAAGAGTTCTTTTCTATACTGGAGAAAATATAAAACAGTTTTTAGAGATCAAGATCTACCCTGGAATGTACTTATACCTCTTTTGTTGCCTTCACTGGGAATCACATTCTTTTGCAGGATTTGGCCTGGCCTCGCGTATAGATTAGTAACAGCATCACTGTTGTCTTCACTCTTCCTGTTGGCCCAAAGCAATATTCTGTGAGTTGTTCCAGACCATAGGCACGGGCTGAACTCTGGCTGTCTGGCCCTAAGCAGTCCAAATAGATAACATACAAACAATCTGGTAAAATCTAAAAACTCTCCAAAAGCCAATAACATTAGAGATGGCTTATCAATTACAGGCTAATTCTCAGTATTATTATAAATTGTAATTAGCAAAAATGCTACCAGAATCTGATCTTTGCTGCAATAGCTGAGGATGGCATTTTTGTTGCATGTGATGCTTACTAAGCTAGAACTCCCAAAATGGAGTGGGTCAGATAAGAAATTTTTAAAAGATCCATTGATAGCACTTCTTAACTGAACCACAAGTCTTATGACTTCCAGAGTGGAAGAGCATAACCATATCTGAGACGAAGGACAAGCACCAACTTTGCAGATGAAGACAGGGACCCTTGTCCTCCCTTCCACACTGCTGCTTATTGCTGCACCTGTACTGATAGTTCATAACTTCACTCATAGCTTTGCCAGCTGAAGAGTGCATGTGAGCCCTGTCTGATGATCATCAAGAAAATAGATGAGCTTAATTTATCTTCACTGGTGATTCAGTTTAACTCGGTGGACTGTGCCTTCTGCAGATCATGGAGTGCTCACATGGACACTTCTGCTACCAGCACTGCAGGGAGTGTTAACCTTCAGCAGGTGGGATGGTAACAAGCAGCTTTCAATGGAAACATCTTCAAAAGATGGGTGTCAGTTTCCAGCCTTAGAGGCAGTATAGGCTAGTGAAAAGAGCATTGTGCTCGGAAAACAGGAGTCACAGTTTGTTCCTGGCACTGATCCTGGTGTTACGTGATCAGGTCAAGTCCCTTCTCATCCATGCATCTGTTTCCCCTTCATCTGTCTTGTCCATTTAAACTCCTTGAAAAAGGGGCTGACTGTTCTTATGTGAACAATGGCAAAATAATATTTTTGTTCTGCTATAGTCTTATAGACTTGCTTAAAGTTGTTCTTTTCTAAATGGCCTTTAGAACTGAGTATGCTTTGTTGTGTTTTTTTTCTTTTCAACCCTTTGCTTTTCCATTGCAAAGCTGGCCCCACACTGATGTGTTTGATGTTTTCATTGCCATTGTACTTGCTTTGATTTTGCAGCTCAGTGCTTAAAGCACAGGGTGCTGTACAAACAACGTGATGAAGTCAAACAGGGTCAGCCTCTTTTTCTTTTACCTTGAAAACAATGTGAAACTCCTGTGTTTCTTTTGCTTGGCACCTTCAGTTCTTGAGCTCAAGGCTGTGTGTGTCTAGCTGCCCTCCTGTCGTGTTCAGGTGTGAGATCACTTGGACAGAGCTTTCCATTGCTGCCTGTGGGGGTACTGGAAGCTGTGCTGTCTGCTTGGTTGTGTGTGAGATCAAGCTGTGAGGTGTGACAAATAAATGAAAGAATAGCAGTGTGCTGAGCTGAAGTCCATGTCTACTGTGGGTTAATTGTGACTAGGTGCCATTACCATGGATCACAAATGTAAGCATAGACTTGTCTTGCTGGATCATGCCAGGCTACTGTGACAAGGAGTTTTCTCCTGTTTCTCACCTCTCCTTTTGGCTTTTGGCAGCATTTCTTTCTCCATGGGAATGCGGTTTCAGTGTGTCCTGTGTCGAGCCCTTTTAAGAAGTGCCAGGTTACTGGCTGTTGATCTGAGAAAGGGAGAAGGAGCTGGATAGCTTGATTCTGCACTACCATAGTACGATCAGCCGCTGTATCGGCCCTCAGCATGAACAAAGCAGCCTCCAGAAGCACCTGTCAAAATGTAGACCTTGGTACTTCACTACTTTAAACTCATCCCCATCTTCTTCCTGCTGTTCCCTTCCCATGTGACTCTGAAAAGCCCCTTAATGGCAGGTTTGCATACCAGGACAGACTGAGGCTGTGGCAACCTGTAGTTGCCACAGTGATTTATTTGACTGCAGATCTGAACACTAAACTCAAGAAGTGTTTAGGCTTGAGGAAACCCCTACTTAAAAAAAACCAAAATCAAAACAACCAACAAACAACCCCACAGGAAACCTCTTTTCCAGCCACGTGGTGAGGTTTTTTGGTTTTGTGGTAGGCTTTTTTTCTCCACAGTTTGCTTGATTTCAGCACTCACCTGCATTGCTGCATTTATTCACAGCTCCCAGCTGGGAGCACTGGCCTGGCTCTGTGCTGCTTTTTGTAGCTCATGGAGCAGTTCAGTTCACCACTGGGGCCCAGGATGCTGACTGCTTGTCAGGAGTAGTCCAAGTACCTTTTGCATAGTTCAGTAGAAACTCTTTCAGTAGATGTTTCTGTTGCAGTGGTAATCAAACTCTACCAGCAGATAAAGCCATAACACAGCTGGGGTCTAACAAAATTAAAATTTAAAAATGTTGAAAATTTTCTGGCAGTGTCCTTCATCTCTGACACTGCCAGCTGCCCTAATTTTGCTGCCACTGACAGGAAGGGAAGTTTGGTTGCTAATGTTTGTCCAAACTGAATCCTTCCATGAATCCTGCATTGATTTTTCACCAAAAAATAGCTCCTTATGGTCTACTGGGAGTTAATGTGGGGCATATTTTAAAGGGGGAAGTTTAGTTGCGTCTTCTAGACTGGGGCACAGACCAGCCATAACCAGCACCCACATTCCCAAGTCTTGCTGTGCTCCTTGGCTATGTGCCAAGTTAGATCCTTAGTTGTAACAACTCTCAGCACTGGAATATTTTCCATCAGTAGCTTTTTCTGCCATTTACTTTCTCCTCCCCCTCTCAACCTAGCTCATAGTCCTTGTGATGAGTAACGAGTTCTATGCATTGGGCAGCTTTTGGTAGCTGGGACTCCAGCCAGCTTCAGTTTTTTGCCAACTCACAAGGACAGGGCAGGTTGGGAAAGCAAACAAATGGTAGTTAATGCCAGCAGGGCAGCTTCTTGTGTCACAGCAAAACTAAGGCTTGACCTTACTAGTGGAATATTAACTCTCTCTCTCAGTATATACTCTGGACAACTTTATGGGAAATTTTCTTCTCTATAGTAGTGACAAGCATTTCAAATGTGTCCTTTCATTGATCCTTTCTGTGTGTTGGAGAAACTACTAGACTGTCCTGGACAGAAAAATCTAGTTTGCTTCAACTTGTGTTCTAGTTGAAAAACTAGCCTGGTTCTTCTAGGCTTATTGTTTGGGATATTAGCAGGTCTTCTTTCAAGTCTTGAGGCTTGTAAACGTATCATATTTTTGGAGCTCTGTGCACATGTTCTGACATTGCTCCCAGCAAGGTCCCTGATACTCTAAAAGTTTTTATGTTTGAGCATCACCTTCCATTTTCTCCATGTCATGTTTATGCCCCACCTGCACTGTGATGAGGATGTGTAACTGGTGAGGCTTATTGGCTGGCAGGCTGGTTTTACCAGATCCTTGGAGATTCTGGTCTTGCATTGCTTGTTGAACGAAACTTGACTCTACTCCTCCCAGAGCTTGAATAAAACATGCACAAGGATTGGTTCAGTCATCCAGTGCAGGTATGTAATTTTGCTAGTTGGTGTCCTCAGGTTCTCTTTAAAGTTGTTAAGTACAGAAAAGTAGGAAGAAGGTAATATAGGGAGAGTCTGGGTTGCCCACTGGAAGAACCCCTTTCTTCACTCAGTGTGGAAGCTTAGAGTGACTAGCTGACTAGTTCAGCCTGTTAAATTACATTATTAAGGTTGGATGATGTCAGTGCTTACCCTATAAATCAAACTGCAAGGACATCTCTCTAGAGCCAGACTGCTGTTAATGTTATTGAGTGAAACAATGAAGCTGCAGAGCCATCTATCAAATCAGTATAAAATCTAACAATTTAGACTTAATATTGGACTGGAGTTAAGTAGTCACATTTAGTAAACCTCAATGTATGCATGGGGAAAAAAAAAAGGTCCTCTGTGGCTGTCCATCTAGCTGTGTACCCTAGCCAAAGAATTTGTCCGAAGACAACCTGGTAGGTTTTTATTAGTATATGTCTACTACCTGCCCTTCCGAGGGTTTTTGTTCCTGGAGCAGGGAGTTACATTTCGTGGCTGCCATAACCCCTAGCTCCCAGACCAGGCTCTATCAGCCTGTTGCTGCAGCAGGGATAGCTGCATCAGATGTGTATTCACTTATCTTTTTCTGCATTTTTGCAAAGCAGTATACTAAATTAAGCTGAAAACAGCAATGATTTACATGAGTAAAGAGACTGTAGGTTTTAGGGAGGCGTAAGTATTTGTGCTACTCAGCTGTCCTTGCTGCTTGGAGGGGATCTCTAGCAGAAAGGCAGGAAAATGGATGTGGTTTCAGCTTTCCCTGGAGACAGCTGTGAATACCGATTCCCACACAGAGGATGCTAGGATGTGGATCTGGTCAGCCTGCTGTTAATACTAACTCTGCTTCCTGTGGAGTAAGCAGAGGGAATTGCTTCATCTAGAAGTAACATTGTTTCTGTGAATGGCTGATTGGTACAGTCCTCTCAGAAATTGTGTTGGGCAGGAGGACTAGTGGCACTGATTGCATTTTCTTCTTTGACTTTAGGTATGTGCTGTTATGTAGCAGTTGCATGTGAAGAGAAGACGGAGTGGAAGCTGCGGTCCTAAGCTGGGCCTGAAGAGTTCAGCCAGCTGACTGGCGTGAGTACCCTTAAGGGGATGGGAAGGAGCACATCACTGGGAGACCTCAGTCTGTCCTGGGGCACCAAAATCCCATCTGTCTTTATCAGTTGCAGTGAAGGAGTTTTTCTTCCTGTAAGCAGCCTACCTGGGTTGTGCAGCAGAATTCTATATGTTGGTGAGAGCAGCACTCTATGATATGGGGGTTTTTGGTAGGTTAGCCAGTCCAAAGTGCCAGGTCTTGTAAGAGGATCAAGCTCCAAGTGTTGTTTTTGTGGTGAGTCATGGATGCATTAGATAAAACATAGTAATACCAGCAAGGATTAAATTTGCCTTTGCCACCATCAGATGTGTTCCTTGTTATTATCTGCATTTGTGACATCCTTTTCTGTTTATTTTGATGCTAGTGCCATAGTTCAGAAACACATGGAGGTAGCGGGACTTTGGAATTGGAGTGAGGGTTACATTTTAGGATAATAACCAAAGTTTAGCTACAAATCCAGTTTTAGCACTGGTGCCTGCCTGCATGGCAATAGTGAGCAGAATTCATTGACGTGTGATACACCATTGGGTTAGGCTTGAGAGGAAGATGGAAAGCTGTTTAGGATGTAACAAGCCATTTTTAAATCATTCTCCTCCTGCTGCCTTAGAAGCAAAACAACCTGCACCTTGTTGTTGAATCTGGACAATTACTAGGTCTCTTCTAGAGACGGGCTGTTTTACACCAAGCCTGAATATGATCCTGTGCTTTGGCTGCAAAAGGAAGGGAAGCTCCCTTCCCTCAGTTTGGCCACTTTAGAAGGAAGAGAACACAGTATTTGGTTTTCCTCCAGACAGAAAGATGCAGTCAGGATCTGGAAAAAGAGCATCTCCAAGAAACCCTCATTTTCAGAGATATGTCTGAGAGTGGAGGTGCTTCATGCTTGTGCTGTGGTTGACTTATGTCATCAGCCAAGTGGTGACATCTCCTTTCCTTCTTCCCTTATCCCCAGTGCCTGCTCCACCCTACTGGCTGCTGTCAAGTGTTATCAAGGCATAGCTCATCTGCATTTCAAGGAGCACATAGCATTGAGTACCATAGCCTGGATAGCCCATATGGGAGTTTGAAGAAGAATGGCTTACTCTTTAGCCCCTGTTCCAGGTTAGGTGGAGCTCTAAATGGCTCTTTTTACAGTATCTTTTCATATGAGAAAAAATGATTTGCTTTACTGTAGTCTGATGACTACTCCTTTCCTTTCATTGGAGACTCACGGGAATGCAGGGAAGTGCTTGTATACAATGTTATTTTTCAACTGTTGTTTTTTCAGATCTAATTGTGGCATTGTGTTGGTTTTTAATGTGACCTGCAATGCATGCTGCAGGTGAACTATTCTCTTCAGAATTTTAGTGCAGGCATCTGGCACTTAGCGGAGACGAAACAGTTCCAAGCTTGCCAAGCTGGATCAGAGGCACAGAAGGCGGAGGAAAAAAATCTAGCCACTGCATCAAGAAACAAAGCAGGTCTATGAAAACACCATGGGGAAATCTTGACTATATCTCTTGGTCTTGTGGGTGGTGGGAGTGACACAAAGTGAGGAAAACACTACCAAGTAGGTCCAAGGCTGTCTTAATTATTATTCCCAAAAAGGGGAAAAATTGCCCTTAGTGCATGCAGAGAACTTTTGCAGAGGTTGCTAGATTGTTGTTCTCACTGATGGCCATGTTTCCCAGGGCCTACTGGTCAATAGCTGCTGCCTTATTGAGTTCCCTAATTCATTGCTTCAAGTGAATGCTGAAGGTTACTCAGACAGGCTGGTGTAAGGTGCAATGAGTAGTCCTCCTTTTCCTGCTTTCCCTGGGGACAGAGCAGGATGTCTCATACAGGAAGGTGTTGCCAGAATGTTATTTTGGCTCCAGCCAGCTGGTCACACCAGCTCCACGCCAGCTGAAAAGAGGTTTAAATGATGCAGAACTATGCTAGAAACTGGAGCAATAGCATAAAGAGTGAGTTTATAGAACGCAGGAAGATTGAGTTTTCATTTTTTCCATTCAACTTTTGGAAACAGATGGAGAGTTGATGAGGCAGAGATGCTGGAAGGGATGGTGTGTTTCAAATGTTTTCCTTAATGTCTTCCAAATCTGCTCATAGCTCCTGCCTGCTCAGTAGAGGAGGGCAGTTACTATAGGATGTGAAAACTTCAGTACCCCTGTGCCTCCAGAGGTGGATGTTCCCCAAGGCCTGTTGAGCTGTGTGGTTTTGGGCTAAGGAACTTCTGATGCAAAGGGTCATGAGATCAGCTTATGGCCTGATGGGTAACATCTTTGTTTACTTCATTCCACATCACCACAGTGAACGGTCTGGACTTTCTGGATAAGGAGAATGACCCAGGAGTGTCTTGACTGAGCCCTGTACTGACACTAATAGGCCAGTCCTGCCTCTCTAAATGGCCAATGTTGTGGGTTGTTTTGTTTTGTTTTTTAATCTGGTTAGAAGCCAAGATGAATCTAATCAGAGCCCAACAGTGCACTGAGCAGCAGTCATTATCATTACTTAGTCATCCAGTCACTGTTTCTTTGCTCTTGTAAGAAATGTTGGTGTGGTGGGAGTAGCTGGGGGGAGATCAGCTTTTGTCTTTGTCCCCTTGAAGAGGTTCAATAATGTTTCCTCTCAATACACCTATAGCCAAGTTTTGCTCTTAGGAGACAGATCTAGGGGTCAGTGAGGCCTTCAAAACTCTGTTGTAGCCACAGTTTGAGGGAATCTGTGAGAAAGGGGAACTTCAGCCCTCAATAACTCTCAAAGGCAATGACTTTCAGCTGGGGACTGTGAGATACGATTACTCTCTCATTAGCTTTCATAGTGTAAGAATAACTGGTTAATAATTCCAGCCAGCTGGCCAAGTTAAAGAAAAATAAAAATTTCTCCTCAGCCTGATGTTTTGGGCTGGATCTCTACTTATTAATGACATACACAGCAAGGCAGAACTGCTGGAACTTTATTTCCATGAGTGCCCAGGCTTGTCTACTGGAAGACATGTTGCTTCTTTTAGCTCTGTAGTTCTGTTCCTGGAGAACAGAGGATCAGCTATTGGTAGCCTGATTTGCTATTCACTTGTCTTTAGCAATTAGTGTGCAGGGGAAAGCATTGCAGGCAAACACTGGGATGGAGAGCACAGTGTGATTTTTTTTTTATTGCTGCTCCTGCTAGATCTGCTAGTTCCCTTCTTTCCTGCACTCCTACCTCTTCTTTTTTACCCTTGACAGCCTGCCAATTCACTGTCATTAGAAAAGGTGGTAAACTGGGGTGGTGGCACAGAGATTATGCTAAATTTCTGAGTGTTTTGAGTCTGAAGAAAAGGAGAGAATTTTACAAAAATCAGCTTCTTTGTATGTCACAGAAGATTTTATCCTCACTGTGCCTTAAAGTTAATTTAAACTGTACAGCACAAAGGTTAAAAGCACTGGTAAACAGCTAGTGCCATTACAAAAGCTTTTAATATTGATTGGGCTGTATTCTGTTACCTTCACAGCCAGCAGTGCCTTTCATTGAATGAGGTGCTGGTTGGATCAGTAAGGTTGGCTCTAATCTAAACTTAGCTTGTTAAACGAAGTATCATTGTTCTTCTGTAGGAGAGGAACAGACCCTGGATTCCCTGGCCACACACAGTCCAGTGGCCACTGAGCATTCATAATCCTTGTGTCCTATGCCCCAGTTTGGCACATATGCCACAAATCACAGCAGGCACATTTTGTTTCCATTTTGTTGGAGTGCAAGTGGCAGTACAGGGTGCAAAGGGCTAGAGATGCGTATGTGCAGGTGAGGATGCATGTTTTGATTGCATGCTGTAACTGCTGTTAATTTCCATAGGATCTGGGTAAACATAGCTAAGCCCTAAGTTTTTTCCCCTGCCATGTTGTATTTAGTAGGTTCTGAATTGCTCAGAGCAGAGTCAGCAACTGTTCAAGGTAGATGGGCAAGGTTAAATTTTCTTTTTTGCATCAGAGTTCAAATAGGTCAGCAGATCAATGGGAAGTGGGAGAAACTGCTGCTGAGGTGACTGCTAAACAGCTGATAGCTCCCAGCTTTCCAGCTCCTCCTGAGTTATCCAGTCCGTAGAAGAGAGCTGCAGGAGTCATGCCTCTCATGCAAGTCTTCCCTAAGGTGCTGTAGATCCCAGAGCCTAGTAAACTGTGATCCTACGAGGTAGGTAGGTGGTTTTTTTCACCAGCTTACAGCATATCTCTTATTTCCAACAGCCAGAAGGGACACTAGAACAGTCTTCAGCAAGGAAGCTGAATTATGCATTTGCCTTTCTCAGCCATTTGAGAAAATTTTCTAGCAGTTTGTCTTGTAGCCTGTGTTGTTCTCTGTGCTTTAGCAGGCTATGTGCTTTCACTGGATGAATACACCACGTTATTGTTAGAATGGCTTTTTTCTAGCCCTTAACTTCTGCTCTGCAGACGTGCTCCCTCTGGCTGATTAAGTTCCTATCTAGAGCTTTTAAAAGACCTGTGTACACTTTGCAAGGAGTTTTGCTCAGTCTCTGGTGACAGTCTGAATCCCTTCATACCACACACATTCAGAAGTACTTATGGAGTCCCTGTGCAGTTGCACTAAGCTGCCTGGCAGGTTGTAGGGGCTGCTGGCATCAGTATTTCGTTCTGTGGTGACATTGGTTCTCATAGCTTCTGGGAGGACTGAGCTGCTGGACTCAGGTCTGAGGCATCCAAGAGATTTGGGTGTTGGAAGCTTTGGGGCAAGCTAGGGCTCATCTCTGATGGCAGGGAGGGTGCTGTAAAGCTATTCTAACTAGAGCCTGCATGGCTGTTATGTAACAAAGCAGAAGCTCCAGCCTAGTAGGGCAAGGGTGTTGGGTGAATGAGTTTGTGCCCATTCGCAGTACTGGGTGGAACTCTGGCAATAGCACGGTATTTTGTCTGAGTTTTATTTTGCAGTTCAAACCCCAGAACTCAAATGGAACTAAGCTAAAAATGTGAGCATGATTTATATTTGCTTGCCTTCTTCCTCTATATGCAGAACCATGCTCAATCACTTTTGCTTAGCATCTCCTGGATCTGTCAAAAGTACATCATTTTCTCAACTGCATGTTACAGCACCTCTCTGACCTCTTCTGGTGGCTGGAAGGCCCAGCCCCATAGCATATTGGGGTGGGATGAATGAACTAGTATGGCTGTGTGACATTTATCAAGCACAAAAATTGTACAAATTGTGCAGCAAAGTTTTCAATGTAGCTTATAACTGGAACAACCCACTCCATCCAGTGAAAGGATTTGTTTGCTGGCTACTACAGCAGTGGCTCAGAACATCACACCTGCCCCTGTTATGCCAAAAACTTCCTTTGTTATGCAAATTGATTTGTCCCTGCTGCTATTTCCTTCAGCTGTTTTAGAGATGATGTCTTCTGCAAAGACATGGCTATTATGGGAGAAGAATACAGCAGTGATTGTGCAGCAGTAGATGCCAGGAGAATTCTAGCGGGTACTACACTGTTGCTGCTTTATAAAAGTTTTTTGTCTTGGACTCTGGAAACAACCAAGTTTACATGGCCATGTAGCAATGCTAAGCTTGCTTCCCAGTTCTCCACTCATGTAGAATAGCATATTTTGTGAAAATGCACTATTTCATCCAAGTGGCTGTACCAGAAACTCCTCCCTTCTTGCCAAGCTGTTTGAAGGTTGTCGAAGCTTTTTTCAGCAAAGACCTGAAGTGTTTCAGATCCAATCCTTGACCTGAACTTTATTATCTAAGTTTGGTCCTGGGCCAGCCTCTGGATCGTTCCCTACTTTGTTTCTCCCTAGGTGCCATTCTTTTGTTCTCCAGCTGTTATTTTTACAGTATGGTTTCTACTCTGTCAACGTTTTAATCACAATCATTTTTATTACCTGAAGGCAAACTATCAGAGGCTTGCTTATAAACCCCCGCTGCACAGCAAGCAGGGCTTCCAGCTGTCACATTGTCATGTTGTCTGGGCTCCACAATGGACTTGATGGAGATCAAGGAGGTTATCTTTGGGTGGTGAGGGAGGTCTCCTGTTGGGCACTGTTGTGTATGTTCAAGTAACTGGAGCTGGTGATGACTGCAGAGCTTACTTTGGACAATGTTGTGAGCTTTTTTGTTGGCTGTCCTGGTTTGCTTTTGAGAACAACATGGGAGTTTTTGGTGTTGGTTGTTTTTGTTTTGGTTTGTTTATTTTGTTTCCAGAGAGGGCAGTAGGATCTGACCATTCAAACCACACTGCTTTCCATTATTCTTTGTTCTTACTCTTGGTATGTCTGAAATAAACATCTTCCTCCTCCACCCTAACTAAATACACCTGACTTTTAAAGGGTCTTCTAAACCTAGATGCAGACTGGATTTTTGCAAGTAGCCTCTAATGTCTGCTGGGGTAGATAAAACCAAACCCCTAGATAGAAGCTCCCCAGTATCAGCCTTCTGAGACGTGGTAGTAAATGTGGGCTCGAGGGCACTTTGTTTACTCTAATTAGAACTACCAGTGGCATGTTCACACTGAAGTATGGGATTGGTCTTAAATGAAGTAAGATGGAGCAGCAATATTTTCCAACCTCTTCTTGCCCCTTAGCCAATATACCAAGTCAGGATTCTGCCTATATTGGCTAACAATTAAATGCTTAATTTGGTGGGAGGTAAGTATTGGGCTGGTAAAGGGTGTGCTGGGGAGGAAAAGAACTTGTGTTGCTGGCAGAACCTCAGTCAGCATTTCACAGTGCATCAGTGTGGGTTTATGGCTGTGGGTATTTGGAGACCTTTGTTCTGTGTCCTTCACTAACATTTTACTGAAAGAACCTGAAGTTAGAGTAAGTGTTGACCCACACAGCAACCTTTGTTCTGTGCCCTTGTGCAATCAGCAAGCCTTGCCATCTATGTTGCTTTCTAGGTCTTGTTTGAATGCTGAGATGCTTGTTTTGCAATAATTTTCAGTACGTTTTTCTCAATCTGTGAGTTTGACAGCAGATTGGTGCCTGGATGTACATATTTGGGGAATCAAAATCCTGAGACAGGCTGTAAACAGAGGCAGTCTGGAGTGTCAGTCATGAAAGCCAGCAGTGTTTGGTACACTTGTTGTGGTCTGGTGACAAAGGACATTGCCAATACACTGGAGGGTCTCCTTTAAATTATTTCCATTATTAAGACAGCACTTGGTCTTACAAGAACCAACCTTCAATGTCTGATTTCCAGAAGTCTTGGTTGGTTGTTCTGTAGACATTCACTGTAGAAGGAAAGGTGATCCTGTGATGCTTCTCTCCTTCCTTACCAACAAGCTGCCCAGATCTGGGGATGTGTGAGTATACCACTCAACTTTCTAAAAGTTGGCAGCACGTCCCTCCAGTGTGAGTGATGGGCTGTCTAGAAGAGAACCAAGCTGCATTGTGGTGGGCATACTCCACTCTAGGGACATTCT
This sequence comes from Apus apus, assembly GCF_020740795.1. Classification (NCBI taxonomy): domain Eukaryota; kingdom Metazoa; phylum Chordata; class Aves; order Apodiformes; family Apodidae; genus Apus; species Apus apus. The sequence continues at coordinate 21,083,350 of NC_067285.1, read as the reverse complement.
AGGACAGCTTATGGCTTAAAAGCTCTCTTGATGCCTGTTACAAGGCTTATAGAGTGGGCATATAATAAGTACTAGCCATGTGAGCAGTTGGTTTCACTTTGTGTCTTCTCAGCTGCCAAGTGTAGAAACTTTAGCTGCCCTTTAGCTCCTACCCATTGAAATAGGATCTACCGAATCCAGTGCTAATGAAAATACTCCTTCCTTAACAAGCAGATGCTGCCTTAGGGGGGGAGGAAGAAAAAAGAAAAAAAAAGTGCTTTTTTAAGTACTTTCCCTGTACTTTAGTATTTCTTCAAGGTCTGCCCGTCACTTCCCTTCTGAAATGCATCCCATACCCGTGCTACCATGAAGTGTCAACTGTGAACTTTCCTTTCCCTAGCTCCCGAGCTGCAGGAAGAGTCAGTGTCTTTTGTGATGACAGTGGCAGGGGAGTGACAGGCAGGCTGGGTGGGGGTTGCTGATGGTGAGCAAGCCTAGTGACAGCATGGGGTGACTAAGAACCAGCTGGCTAATTAAAGCACAGCAGTAGGAGGAGCAAAGTATTTAAGGGTACCAGAGAGAGAGAGAGGCCTCCACAAATTTCTTGTTACACCTCAGCAGCCAAGTGACTGGGTAACACAGTTAAGGTTTTCTTAACTCTTTCATGCCTCTTATGCAGTGAAATCAAGGGACTAAGAAAATGGCACCATTAACTGAAAACCCTGAATCAAGGTAAGAACCCTGATATGTTTTTTAGTGACAGTGAGCTCAGCTCCCAGGACTTTACATGGCACTGGTGTATGCTAATATGCACTGAGTGGGTAGGTCTATTGGGGCCGTACATACTGGTTTTCAGATTGCTGCTTTCGTTTGGGTAGCCATTTCCAGTTGCTGCTTGAAAAGAGAGAACATATCAAGGTAGTTGTTACGTGGGTTTGTGTTCTCATTAAAGGAAAGGGGCAAGTCCCTTTCCTGAATCTTCCTCCTGACTATTTTTATGGGAAGGAGGAGTTGAAAGCACTTCCTGTATGCTGATTCTGAGGCTATTGCTAAAATAAAAGTGATAAGAATGGATGTGGAGTTCTCAGCAATAGTTGAATTTGGTCACCTGTGGCTGGAGGAGTCAGAGGAAAGCAGAGATGAAAACTGGCTTCTGGAATGTGACTTTCTGCTCTTTCTGGAGATGCTTTGAACGTCTGACTGTTGCTTAACCCAGCAGTTAGTTTCTTCTAGACTGTTTTCAACACTGACTAACAGAGCAGTCACTGTTCTTCATTCCACCGTGTAGGTGACTTCAGAGGCAGCACAGTCCAATAAGGCTAGCAAGCCAGCACTCCAGCCTGAATTCCCTGGCAGGTACAGTTTTGCTGTCTGGCTTTGAATGTGTGACAAAACTCATCCTTCTGAGTTTTGCTGGGACTTTTTTGTGGCAAATATTCAGGTAGAAGAAGCAGTTCCCTGGCAATTATTCTAATGTAACAATGCCTCCAGGTTAGCAAAGACTAAGGAGAACAACCCTGTCTAATTTCAACTTGCATCCCTACGCTTGTCGAAGCTGTGTGTGGAAGCATTGTGTGCCTGACTCCCCATAGGTGTTGGCTAGACTTAGCTATATGTGGTTAACTGGAGGGTTATTGCAGTTGTCTGTAAATGAGATCAACTCTTACACTGGTTTTACTTATTCTGAAGATATAAAAAGCAACCTGTAAGACTGATACATGCACCTTGTTAATACTGTGCCAGCTCAACATATATTAGAAATTGCAGAGGCCTGAGTCTTCCATCTCTGGGTAAAATAGAAACATTGCCTGTATTCCTTGAAAAGTGTTAGCTGTTGCTTAGTTGAGTGCTTGTGCAGAGCTTCAAAACAGCTAGTGCTAGCAGAGGCCATAATTAAAAATTGTTTGGTGTGGTTGCCACAGTGAACACTCATCAATGCCTGTGCAATTCCTTTGCCTTACACAACTGGGAAATTTGGGATATGCCTGGGATGGTATAACATGGTCTGTAGCAATCAAGTGTCTGGTTCATATGTCAGAGGAGCATAAGAATCTTCTCTCTACCTTCACTTCCGTCAAATGTTTGTAATCTGTATTTCAGCTTTGTGACACTAATCAATCTCTAGTTAGTAATTATACTTAACCCAACTTCCTCTTACTACTTCACTGTTTGAGAGTGTGACAGAGGTGAAGACAGCCTTTGTAGTATTTGTTGTACAAAATCATGCAAGAGAAGCTGCTGGATGTTGTTCAGATGATCTAACTGATCGTATTTATAGAATGCCATTCACTGTAGTAAATGCAATGTAGTGTTTGTGTCCCTCAACCCTGCAGTCAGCTGAATAGATCCATTGTCATACATAATTAGGGCTTCTGGAATTTGGGTCTGTTTATTTTCAGCAATTGTTCTGCAGAGGCACAAGTGGCCTCATGTCAGAGGTATACAGAGAGTTAAGTGCAGCACACAGAGAACCCCAGCTGCATAGCTCCTAGAAGTAGTCTCACAACAGCTTGAACTCAGTGCTTCCATTTCTTTCAGCTGAAGTATAAAAGCAGCATCCTTTGGGCTAGGTGTGGTGATTGCAGGTTGTCTGAAAGATTTCCCTTTTGCAAAAAGGTGAATCTGGTGTCATTGAATGCATTGGGATTTATTTATGGCTAAGGGGTAATTTTGATAGTTACAAGGTCCCTGCCCAAATTCCTGGTTGTGGTGTGCTGCTAAATAATTTACAGCTTTCCCTCTAGAGGCTGGTGACCTGAGATCTGTGCCCAGTGAGTTTCCTTGTAGAGGATGTATATCAACTTGTTTGTAAAATGCTTCCATCTATGAAGTGTTAGCATACATACCACAGATGAATCTGAGCAGAAATCTAAGCTGCTTCTGCTCGCAAATGCTGTGCCTTGTGTCTCCTGCAAAGACAAAGATAAGATTTTATTTAAAATATCCTAAAAAATATTTTTCTTTCTGAAGTTTTAAAATGTTAATGTGAGCTGCTTGGGGAAACAGGTGTGGCACAAAGGCATTGGTTTCCATAGCAGATGCGAGTAATACACGGGATACAGCTACTGTCACCTTGATCTCAGCTGTCAAATACACAGAGGGCAGTAGTTATGAACTTGTGAGGAAGTCAAAGCCAAGTTATAGTGTATTTAAAATCTATTGTCATGAAAAGAAATGCTTTTCACTGTAAGGCTGGAGCCCTCAGTACAGGAAAGATAAAGATCTGTTGGAGAGGGTCCAGAGAAGGGCCATGAAGATGATCAAAGGGCTGGAGCACCTCTGCTATGAAGACAGGCTGAGAGAGTTGGGGCTGTTCAGCCTGGAGAAGAGAAGGCTCCAAGGAGACCTTACAGCGGCCTTCCAGTAGCTGAAGGGGCTACAGGAAAGCTACAGGAGGGGCTCTTCATCAGAGACAGCAGTGACAGGACAAGGGGTAATGGTTTTAAACTGAAAGAGGGTTGATTTAGGTTAGACATCAGGAAGAAATTGTTCACCATGAGGGTAGCAAGGCACTGGAATAGGTTGCCTGGGGAGGTTCTGGAAGCCGCCTCCCTGGAGGTGTTTGAGGCCAGGTTGGATGAGGTTTTGTGCGACCTGGTCTAGTGTGAGGTGTCCCTGCTGATAGCAGGGAGGTTGGAACCTAATGACCTTTCAGGTCCCTTCCAACCTTAGCCATTCTCTGATTCTATGATAAGAGCAGTAATTTATCCAGAGGGAACTGGTGATGCAGTGCATGTCAAGTTGCTCTTCTATCTGCTCTGTGCCAAACAACCCTCTGGATGGCTGTTTTCCAAAGCTCTGTGTCTGTAGCAGAGCAGGTTCATGGCTCAAGCAGGAGCCACCTTTCATCCCCACAACCCTGCAGACATAAGTCATTGTCACCTAATGAAGGTTCAATGGCTGATGTGAAATTATTCCAGTCTGTTTCTTTTCAGGGAGGTCCCTGGAGACATCAAATCACTATCTGAACTAGCATCGGCCATAGAATTGTTTTTAGTAGACAGGCCAGAATTAGAATGGACTAAAAAAAAGCTGATTTACCTTTTAAACCTTGCTTTTCAGCTGTTGGGCTTGTCAGCTCTAGGCTTTGCTCTCTGTTTCTAATGACATTAAAGAGTTTAGACTTTGGATTGCCAACCTTTTAAAGTCTTCCACTATTTGCCAGATTTTAATGAGATGGGTGACAACATGCAGGCCAATTTCTTTAGAAATTCTTGTTTACAGCCTTGCAAAACGAAGACCCAGAGGTGCAATCGCTTTCTAAAAATGCATGGATGGGGGGAGTGCAAGGAGGAAAAGCTGCTTAAACGAAAAATTGTGTTGGTGGAAAACAATTTAGCTGTGGCTGTTCATGAATTAAATTTAGTTTGCAAATCAGAAACAGCTTTCAAGCCATGAGGAGAATGAGTTGTGAAGCAGGCTTCCAGAAGGAGCAGTGGAAGCAGGAAACCTTACCAGTTTTAAGCTGGAATGTGAAATGTTCTTGCACAGGATTGTATGACACAGTTGCCTGCAATAGCATGGGAGTAGGCCTGATGACCCAGGAGATCCTTTTCTGCTCCATGCTCTAAAAGTGATGACCTTGAACTGAGTTAACTCAGGTTGCAAATAAACATTGTTTACTCTGAAGTTGCTGACTGTAAGATGACTTAGTTCAAAAGCATCTCTGAGTTCTTAAAGCCCCATCACCTAGTTTACATTTCCTATGAAACTTTTCTTATTCAGAGTGGCACATTCCTCTTAAATTGCACAAAAGCTAGCATATGCCCCATATAACTTAATTTTGCTCATTAAGAAGGAAATAAACATGCAGTATATTTAAAAAAAAAAAAAGCAGTGATACTGCATATGAAATGTGCTGTGTTTGTTTATTTTAACCCCTGTAAATGCAATTATTTATAAGAACACCTAATCCAAGCTCATGCTCAATGCTGCCATTTGTTTCATTTAGTGAGCTTTCACTGCTCCCTCTGCACTCTTAACACCTGCTGAAGAGTGTGTGGAGGCTGATGTCTTGTACAGAACTGGTATGATTCTTTTATATGCACTGCTCACTCATTCATAGTCTTTTAATGACATTTATTCTTAGGAGCCCAGTGTCTTCTAAAAAAAATGACAGTAAGTTCTTTAACTCTTAGAATAAATTTGATAGGGAACATATTTCTCTCCATACTTCAGGATAGAGAATAGTGATACTTGCAGAGAGAGTTGATTGCTTGGGTTAACCTGGAGCTGCCTCCTGTATTCTAGCTTTTTTTTCTTGCCACATTTTATGTGATACAAAGCGAGAAGTATAGAGGAGATGTACTTTCCAGCAAATTCCTTTAAGCAGAGGAACCTTCTGGTGGGAGGCACTGGTTGCACTGCAGCCTTTTGCCCACTTTCCAGATTTGGGACCTCCACATTGCTGGCTTGGCTGGTTGAGCAGAGCATCTGCCTGGGTCAGGGAAACTGGTGGCAGAGTGAGAAGGGGTCTAAGCCAGGGCAAATGAGTGCTGGAAGTGATGTATGAGACCTGATCAGGTGAAAAGTGAGTTTTGTCATTGTTGATTATTCCCTTAAGTCTGAAAGCTTGCAATTTTTCTAAAAGCCTCAACTCCTAGATTATACTAATATAAGACTTTGATTTTTCATTGAAGTGCAGCAACAAAATACTTACAGCTCTTCTATCTGAAGAGGAAACTTTGAAATTGTAAAAAAAACCTCAGAACTGAGAAGGTAAAGCAGATGCCCAAATCTTATGAATGTAAGGAACCTGCCAAATGAGTTTTGAATGTTCATCTAATGTTTAGCAAATGTTTTAAAATCCTATGCAAGTCATCAGAGCTGTAAATAACAAGGAGAGAAGAAACAAAAAGAAATTACTTTTCCCCACATGGACATTAGACCACTGAAAATAACCACTGCCTGCAGCTCTCAGCTGAGATACCAATGCCTGAAAAGCGTGTGTCCTTACTCGGAGCTATTAACGAGCTGTTTGTTACCCCCTGCCATGGTAGGAGGAGTACTCGAATGTTTAGAGTGTGTGAGATAATCCAGAGACTGCTGTGCAGAAGTAGTTGCCACTTATCTGCATTCCTCCTAAATAGGCTTCTAGATGCACTGCTCTCTTTTCCACACCAAGTAGGGAAGGAGCTGCAGCCTTGGAAGAAATGTGCTGGGGGTGAAAGGGAGGAAGGAAGCATTAGTCTGCTTAGAGGTATGACTGAACTGGCAAGGACTTGGTGGATGTTACGCAGAGCCATTGGCATGTTCAGGGTTACAGCTGCTGGCTTATGCTCTGAGGAATTCATTACCTTTAATTGTGTTTTAAATGTCTGCAGCTTTGAAGCCTTGTTGCTACTTCAGGAAAGGCATGAATTCCAGTCTGTGGAGGAGACACTAGTTGGCTGGTTAGAGCAGGGAGCTGGAGAAGGGGGACATTAGGGAGTTTTGGAGTTTTTTATTTTGTTTGTTTGGGTGTTGGTTGTTTTTTGATTGTTTTGTTGTTTTGGTTTGGTTATATTATGTTTTGGTTTGGTTATATTATGGTTTGGTTTGGTTTGCCTGATCTGGCATACTTGTTTCTTTGTTTTTAATCTTGACCAGAGATATTTCATTTTTGGTTCCCTTTGAAAGGCTCCATACTGAAGTGCTGCTGTACCTACTTCCATCTGTGTCTACAGGAAGTTCTCAGGGGGAACTAAGAGCAGCAGAATGTTTCCAGATCCACCTGATTCCACAGCCCATGGACTGCCTGTCTGGCCAACCTGGGAGGGACTGCTCTGTCTATGGATGTACCATCCAAACATGGCACACTGACTTACAGCCTGTACCTTCCCAAGTGTTACAGAGGACAACCCTTGGCTATGCTGGGGTTGTGGAGCCAGATGTGATGTCTGGCTGGGCTGTGTATCTGGTCCCAGGACCAGCCTTAGGGCTGAGATAGGCACAATAGGACTTCAGAATGTGGTTTGGGTTAAGCACATGGGTGAAAAGTAGAATAACTCTGTAGCCCTGATGCAAAAAGGCACTGAAGCATATTCTCAACTCCAAATGTGCAACATAATTTTCTCAATCTAAACAGCAGTTGTTTGTACCTGCATGCAGCAAATACGTGAGCAGCTTTAAATGGAGTTAGGCCAATCCAAAGTGCTCAGAATTGGTTGCGCTCACCCTGACCACACAATCCATTCAGTGTATGGGAACCTGCATTAAGTATGTGTTGGTTTCAGTGCTTGGATAATGCTGATTAGTTTCACAGTAAGTGAACACTGAATGCTTGTTATTTAATTGAATTCCCTAATTGCTAGTAAGTGTGGGGATATGTGGAGAAGTGATTTTCTAGATCTAGTACTAATGAGTTTATACACCTCCTCTATTTAATTTTAGCAAACTTCTTTAATTATCACTTTATTTTTAACCTCAGATGACTTCTTGTGAAGAGTAATTTGTTCCTTTAAGGCTAAATAATTGTGCTTATTTTGGTGTAAATTCTTACCTTAATGCTTTTCTTAATGCGATGGAGGCCAGTGCTTCACATTGTAAGCAACATCAAGACTCTTGAATCAAAAAGGCATCACTGAAATCAGAGTTTTATGGCAATTGTGATGCAACTGTTTTTAAACATGGATGAGACAGTTTAAAAGTCATAAAGCATGGGGTCACAAGTTTAATTGCTCAGACACTAAAATAACTGACATCGCTACCATTGTGGAAGGGGACCAGTGTTTTTCTGGGATTGCAGCAGCAGGGGACCCTGCCTCTGCCCAGGCATGTGTGCTCATTCCTCTCCTGAAAAGGTAGTACACTAAATTCTGCCTCCTATCCCCCTTATCTTTTTTATCTTTACCAGAGGATAGCATCCAGCCTTTTGGGGATGCTTAGAGTGGAAGACACTTTTCTGTTGACTTGCATAAAGCCCATGGAGACAGCCAGGGCTGAATCCAAACTTCTGGGTACCAGCAACCTCCTCAGCTTCAGAATGGCTTTAATCCTAAAGCTGAGTTGACACACACTGACATACTGTCCCTTCTTCCCATTTTCTCCCTGCCCTATGTAGGGACCTGTATTTATCCAGTGAGTTTAACTTGTAACAGTTTGTCATACATAGAAGAGCGTGTTACTACTACAAACCTCCTTAACCTGGATCGTCTATCATTTTAGCCTGTTTCTTTCTGTTTGGCTTGAACTACAGTTATTTCTGTAACTGAAATGTATGGAGATCAGAAACACTATTATTATTTAGTACATTTGTTTAAATTTTCAGGCTATCAACCCTTATTACTTCAGGATACTTTCTGCTAATAGGAAATAGTAGAAACAAAAAGCAGATGCTGAGGAAAAGCAAGGCACCAGACCCCTAAGTTGGGCTCAGCTTTTGTTGTTAACTGGTTTTAGACTGCACTTTCCACTTCACAATGTGATTTATTTGGATTGACCTGGAGTTAGGCTATATCCTGCTGAGCCTTCGCCAACCCATGATGTATATCTTATGTGGATATTTTAATGAAGAAAATATTCAAATAATTAAGTGTTGGCAGCTGTTGCTAGGGTTGCATGCTGGAGAGACCAGATATTGACTGGTTTTACAGATTGGTCTGTTACTCTATTTGCTTGTTGAATTTTCTTTTCCTCCTTTTGAGTATATGTTAAGCATGCTCATTATGTTCTGGCTAGGATGAAACAAATGCTAGTTAAGAATGGGGATGCTTGAGGCAAGAAAGCAAATTCAATTCCCTGAAGGAAATTTCCACTTCTTCCAATGTCCCACTGGTGCCTCCAGTTCATATAACAGGAAATCAAGTATCTCCAACTCTATTATTTGTTTTCTTGTTTTTCTGAGCAATTTTTCCATCTCCTTCACAGTTTAGGGTCTTTGTTTATGCATGATTTTGCAGACTCAGATACATAATTTCTATTTGTGTCATGGAAGCCATTAATTTCTGAAGTCACACTTGATCTCACTCTTTTTAGTGCTGACTTTTGATCAGGAGAAAAAGAATTGGAGCACAAAATTGAAAGGTTTGTAATTCAACCTGGGACCTTTAGAGAGTTGAGAGATCTTGGCAAACACAGTCTTGTTTTGCAGAAATGCCACTCTCTGGCTATTCAACATCTGTGACGTGACATTGATCCTGTTTGTTTGCTGCAGGTATCAAGCCCCCACAGGAGTGGGCCCTGGGTATGAACAGGCCCCACAGTTGTCCTCTGTAGACTGCGAAAACTGACCTTTTTTTCTCCTCTGGTCCCCATCTGGTAGTTTTTCCTCTTGGGCTGGTAATTTCCCAGGAGGAAATTAAAGCTTCTAATTTTCAAGTTTCACTTACTAGAGTCTGATCCTGAAAATATTAGCAGCACTGCAGGACTGGAAATTATTGATGTAGTAGTTAATATGCATTTCAACAACTGTATCTCTTTTGTATTGTAGTATCTTTCAAAGGAGAGACTGATCTTAGCAACAGATCACCTTGAAATCTGGCAGTGATCTAAGGAGGGGGTTTTAGCCTAAAGTTCTTAATCTCACAGATATATATATTTATTTTTTTTTCTTAAAGGTGATGCACATCTTATGTATTAGAAACTAGCTAGATTTGCACTTTGCTACATATGGACTCTTAGCCTTTAATCAGTATCTTATGATTTAATGTTGTGGATTACTCTTAAAGTCTGAAAGTAGTACCTGTATTGGGTGGAAATACACTTTAATTTCTGATAATAATCTGTGAAAGATGTAACTGGTGGTTGACATAAATCCATTTGGGTTTTGGAACTAATTTTTTTAAAGAAGACTTTAACCTTGACTTTTGCGATGAATGTTGAGAACATCATGTTCAATCCTATCTGGACAGACATGAAAAATGATGTAACCACTCTGCCTTTCACTTTAAACAGAAATAAACAAAATCCAGAAGTGAAAAAGGCAAGTCCCTCCACCACAATGAGCTCTGGTAAGTCTGTGTTGTTTTCCACTTGCTTTAATTGGCGTTCCTTTTTATTACTAGAAATATTTCTGTCTGTTTCTGATGCAATTACTCTTTCTTGCCTCTTCTTCTGCCTCCCAGAAAAGAATCAAAGCTCTAGAAAATGTAAGGAATCTGACTATTAAGTCAATAGTGGCATGGCTTTCTAGTAAAAAGTGTCCTGGCTTTGCATTTGTTGTTTTAATTTGATTCATAATGCTAAAAAAATTACCAGTAACATTTTGAGCTGGAGTAGGTCATTTTAGCTTCTTTCACTTTGGAATACAAGAATTCAGAATTATTGATTATGTGAATAAATTGTCTGAAATAATTTTATATGTTTTAGTAGGGATGAATGCAAAGTTTGACATCTGGGTAGATAAAGTTGTCTGTTAAAAACAAAATAAATTGGAGACTAGGAAATGAGGGCTGGTTGGGAAGAGAAAAACTTCTGGGCTTGTCTGGGTAACAGGCAAAATCAGAGTGAAAAAAAACTTAACAGATGCCATACTGCAGTGCCACACATAGGACCTGTGGAATAATATTCTCACTTGATTTTAGCACCCTTTAAGTCTCAGCTGGAGTATTGTGTCCAGTTTTTAGCACCACATTTTGAGAAAAATGTGAACCATTTCAGAGAGTCCAGAGGCTAGGAGACTAATTGGGGCCTGGAATGAGCTGGAGATAGCAGGAATACTTTCCAATTCTTGAATCAAATAGTGCTGGCCCATAGCAACGCCTCAGAGCCAGAGGTTAAATTCAGTTGCAGAGGTTTTAACCCAGAAGTATAATCTGCTATTTCGTTTATGTTGTAGAACACGAAGAAATCGCTGTTGCAAAAACTGTTGTCAATGGGCTGAGCAGCAATGGACAAGAAAAAGGTGGGTTAAGAGTTTCAGAGACATCTCTGCAGCTCCCCCTGCATGTCAGCTGCGTGATGAGGTTGATTTCCCTGGACATTCGGTCAGCAGGGGTTTCCAAATTTAGTTTGCTTGGCGACTGATACAAGAAAAGCCTTGTGCTGCACCATGCCAGCAGCAGCAGAATTTCTTAGCTGAACAAGTGTTCTTTGTCTCTTAAAGGTGGAAGGCTGGATTTGCCTCTTTGTATATTTTTAGTGCTGATTCGAGGAAAGCTGTGCAGTACTTGTGGTGCTTGTGAGCACCTCTGAGTCAGCATCTTAGTGTATTTAGACAGCAGGGGTTTGTGGGTGCCTATCTGTGAAACCTGTTAACTTCAGTGGGAGGTGAAGGTTTGTAGGCCCAAATTAAAGGACAGGAACCATTTAAGTGATACATTAAAAAATCTGTCATAAGCATCAACAATTTAAAACCCAGACTTATCTAAACAAACCCATATTCATGTTAACATCAGCATGTTTGCAGTGTGCTTTATAGCATTCAATATTGTATAGTGATGGTAGGATGAAATGTACATGCTCATTTTCTGCTGGTTTCATTTCCTTTCTTTTCCTTTGGTGCCTTTTTATTCTAGTTAGTATTTTGACTGCACTGTGGACAGATGAATTCAGTCAGTTACAGAGCAGAATATTAGGGTTGTTTCCTAAACCACAGGCTGTTTAGGTTTGGGAGCTGTTGCATTCACAGGGTCTCCAGGACTAGGGAAGAAGCATGGAGAATAGGGTTCAATTTTGGTTCTTCTTTTATAAAAAAAATAATGTAGAACAATCCCATCAAATTAAAAACTAATAATTCGAAGAGGTTTGAAAAAATTCTATCAAGCTCATTTCTTTTTGCTTGAGAGCCCTTTTCCAGATGGGTGAAGTCTATGCTTTCCAGTTTTGCCAGGGACCAGAAAGATCAGCCACAAGAGGGGGTGTACACACCACCCTAATGTGAGTGCCTTCCTCAGGCTGGCCCAGTGCTCAGTGTTGGTGTGTGAAGTATTAGAAGTGTGGTTCCTCTTAACCTGGTTTTGCAGGCATAAGAGAGGTGGCATACATTGCGAGGAGGCTTCTAGCATTTTCCAGTTAATATATGCAGAAATCTAATAGGTTTAAAGGAGAAAATCCTGGCTCTGCAGAAATCAAAAGCACAACTCACATTATTCTGGTGGATCCATGATTTACAAGATGTTCATCTTGTCAGATCCTGTTGAGCTTCACCTCTGAATAGTTTTGCCTTTGCCTACATCCACTCCCCTTCCTCATCTACCCCCCACCCCCCCTTTGTTTTTTTTAAGAGGTCCACATTAACTGCAATATAGAAACGGAGAGAGAAAGTACCAGCTGTTTTGGTCGGTTTTGTAACAATTGCTGGAATTTTGCAGAGTACAATGTGTGGTTTTCCCCTATGTTATTATGTTTACTATAATTAGTATGCTAGCTGATGAAGTCCAATAGAAATTTCTTCAATTTACTGCTTTAATGGATGGATTTTTTTCTGAAATGGTATTTTGATGCTGCTCCTTCGCATGGGACTATTTTCTAGGTTTTCATTTTTCATTTCCTTCTGTTGTTGAACTTGTAAAAACGTGCCATAAAATCCAGAATTCATGTAATGTGGCTAGCTTAACGTTCCTATCTCAACCTTTTCAGTCCTTGTTTTTTTTACTTCATTTTGTTTTAACTGAGCCATATTAATGTTAACATAACATTTTTATTTTTGCATGTGGTGAATCTCAGCTGAATGGTTACTCTAAAATTTTTTGGCTTCTAAAAACTAACGCTTCCAGATTCTTTTTGACCTGCAGCATAGTGGCTGTCAGCAGTTAGTTCAGTAAGCAGTTCTATATGCTGCATAAAACAGACGTGTCCTGAATTAGGACAAATGAAGGGATATTTTTAACAGTTGCATCACTGCTCTCTGGACTGCTTTTGTATTTGAAATTTCCTGCTATTGTGTCTCCAAGTACATTAGAAAATTTTGTGGCATGCTTCCCAAACTCTGTTCTTCCCCTTTTGGATGTGCCATTTACACTTTTGTGTTTGCAGCTGTTGACGTCCCTTTATGTACACGCTCTATTTCTGCCGTTAAAATAATCCCTGTGAAGAAAGTGAAAAGTTCTCCTCACCTAGTGCTGCCTACAGGTATCTTCTTCTTTCTTCGCCCTGCCATGCATTAGTTGCCCATCATTCTCTCTCTTCTCTCTTGCTCTTTTTCTCTCTCTCTGTCTCTCTGCTTCACCCACACGCTTTGGCTAGTTTTCAGCTTCATCCTATTCTCACTGTTACCAGAGCTGTAGATTTCATCAGTAGGTAATAAAGTTAGCTCTTGATGGCACAATTATGCTGCTTCTCTGCAGACATAATTGTGTCTGCTTGAATCTGGGATCATTCTAAGATCTTCTGCTAATGCTTGGTTATGAATAATATTGTTATTACAGCCTCATTTGGAACCAAACTCCTGATGAACCTGTGTATCTTTAGTTTTTATGAAAGTAAATGGATATCAGAGATGATATTTTACAGGTTCAAGCATCGTTCAACATTGATGGAATTGTTTTGATTTTCTGTACACACTGACTTTACAGAGTCTTTGTATGGGTAAATAAGGATGTTAGGCTCTCTGTCGCCCCTGCCACAAGCACATGTTTTCCCACTGACAGTACAAGATTATTTTTGTACTTTGCTAGATTGGGACAGTCAGATTAGTCTAGTGGGTACTGCTTGTCTCTCCTAATCTGTCACTCATGCTCTGTTGGACTAGTACAATGTTACTGTCATGTTTGTTACCATCTGCTGGATTTCTATACTGAGATTCAGGTTTTTGTTTTCTGTCATTTCACCTAAATTTTGAGGGAATTCAAGACCTTAGGTAGTTTTCTTCCAAATTGAAATAGTCTGATAATATTTTCTTTTCAAACCTTTTCAAAACATTTTAGTTTTGCTGAGTTCAGAACACTTTTTCTTAATTCTTACTGTTTTGATTCGATATACAGGTTTAATGTTGTATGAAGATAAAAAAGTGCTTTGATTGCCAAATTTGAATCTCCTCCAATAGGTTGGAGACATTTATGGCAGAGTGAACTTTAAGTGTTTCTATTTCTCTCCAGTGCCTGTGAAAGGGAATCTAGGTGTAGGAGGCAGGAGAACAGCTACCCTTCACTCTCTGTGGATGTCTAAATCAAGCCTGGTGACCCCCAACAGTGTGTCCATGCCTCAGAGTTACAGCACTCTTGAAACTGGAGTCCCAGAGCATAAACCTTTGTCCTATGGTTTAAAAGTGGGTCCATAGGGTCCTTGGGCTTCATGTTGTGCTGTGTGGATGGGAACAATAACCAGAACTGGATTCCTGAGCAAAAGAAATCTTGACCATATCTGGATCATGCAAAAATCAGTTGGAGAAGTCAACTTCTATTTCACCAGGCGTGTGTGTGACCTTAAGGCATGATCAGTTGTGTGTGGTGTAAGTGCAAATGTGGTATGTTTAAGGATTAAGCAGCATTTGATATGTCTGTGTGGATAATCTTTCTCCTTACAGAGGCTGCTTAAATTCTACCTAAATTGACTAAAGGCTGAACTCTAGGAAAGTATCTTCTGATTCTTTACTTATCCATCCTTTCTCCAGTCTAAGTGTGGATCTGAAGCTGTGCTTTTTGTGAAATCTCTGAAGCATTTGAAGCCTATGTAACAGCTTGAACTACAGTGATTCCTATGTAGAAGGCTTTTGATGTGAGCCAGGTGTTTGACTTTTGTTGAGTCTTTTCTCCTGCTGCTGCTGTCCATCTGGAACTATTGATATTTCCCTATATTCCCACACCTTGGCTGTGGTTTGTGTGTTTTGCAACCTTAGCTGAGGTTGTTGTCATGGTCTATAAGCACTATACTGGTGTGGATTTCATTTATCTTACTGAACTCAGGCAGGGAATATTGATCTGCACAAACATGGACTGTTGTCTGGGCAATAAGCAGCAGCCTTTGACCCTTCTATCCACTCTGAAGGTGTCACTGTCTTTATAATAACAGTTCCTGGAGAGGAGCTGCATCCTTCCCTGTGCAGAGAGAGCAGGATCCCCACCTCATGAAAATAAAAATCACTGTATTGTCATTTGTGTAACAGGGCACATGCTCAGTACCATGTTAGGCTTCCTGTGCAGTGTCATGGTAGGATTAGCATCTCTGTGCTGGTAGGCCAAAGTGAAGTCTGATGGCAGCTGCAGGGTCAATAATAGTGCATGAGAAAGGGAGGTGATGTGTTTTCCTGTGGAAGTAGCTTTGAATAAGTGAGAGACTCCTTAGGCTTATTATTCTTATAGGTATCTTAGAAGGAATAACTCTCTAGAAGGATTTTAAGAAAGGGGAGAAAGATAGTCTTGAAGTACTGGTTTGTTATTACTTAATAGGATGATAGGAGGATAAAACCCAAATCCATGGACTGAAATGCACGAAGGTAAGCCTGCACAGAAACTGTGCTGAATCGATCCTCAGCATGATCTGGTGTCTGCCTCACAGGGTGATCTGAACAGGTATATATTAAATCTCCTTCTAGTTTTGGGGATTTGGGTTCCTATGTCAGAAGATGAAATACTGCCATGAAATGGGGAGAGAGAGCAAGCAAGGCTTGCAGTGCCCTTGCCGTTAGGTTGTAGTCAGCATAGTTACAAGACTTTTTCCTCCAGTGGTTGCAAGACTTTTTTCTCTTTCAGTCCTGCACAAAAGGCATTTTTAAGGCTTCAGCACACAAATTGTATTGCTTTATACCACTGGGAAATCCTGATAGAAGAGCCACAGGTGTAGGAGTAGAATCTAGTAGATACTAGTACAGTATCTCAACAAAAAGCAGAACAAATAAAGGAAATGGACTGGTGAAATTTGATTCAAACATTCATCCCTTTTTTTCTTCTTTCTTAGCTGTATTACACTGACTCAGAACTTCTACATTTATCATTTACATGAATATGAAACTGCTTTAATTTCTCAGTGCTTTAAATCCAGAGCTAATCCTCATCTGCATAAACATTACTAGATGGATTAATCCAGAGGCAGCCATGCTAAAGTTACTCTGTAGAGCTTTGAAGACTCCTATTAGCTTTTTGTATCATCTGCTTCAATGTGTCTCCTCTGTGCATGTGCATTTCCTGTAGAAACGGATCCAACTAAAGTCTGCAGTGGAAAAGGAGCTGTGACCCTCCGGGCATCTCCAGCCCACAAAGAGTATCAGAATATCACTTCACCATGTCCTCAGGATATTGAGCAACCTGAAAGTAAGTGAGTGGAAGGTTAACTGGAGTGTTACTCACAATAACCTCAAGTGAGTTCAGACCCAGGGCCTTGGGGTGACTTTTTTAGCAATGATGTAAAACCCAAAATCATGTAGGATAGTCAGAAACCTCTTGCATGAGCCAGACTAGTGGAAGGAGACTGACTCTTGTTCTCTCCTAGTGCAGGTTTTGTGAGCACTCACTCATTGGCTTATGTTTGTTTACAGCTCCCTTTTGCTGTCAGGAGCAAAATTTCTCTTTTTTTCTTTTTTTTTTTTTTTTCCTGGCAGGCCTATGCCACCTTCTTTTAGGCCAGGCGTGAGGCCAAGTGGTGCTACTGCCACCATAGCGTTCACTTGGGTTGTCAAGGGAGTGGGGATAGCATCCCAGACAGACAGTGTCGCCACAGAGCTCTGCCATCTTTCAATAACAGACGTGTAATTACTTAATTGTAGGAGACAGGCAAAGCATAACAAACCTGGCCAGTGTCGTGGGTCTGGCAGAGAGGATGAGCTTCCCAAAGGCAAGATGCCATTAAGCGGGAAAGGGGTCAAACTTGCTCTTGAAAGCAAAGCATACATCCTTTCTGACTGCATTGTTGGAGGAAGGGCAATTCCATTAATTCCAGCCCCAATGTGCTGCTTTCTGCTCTGTCTTCTCCTCCCATCCTGCTCCACCCGTGACCTACCCCCTTTTCATGCTTGCCATTCTCCGTTTCTTCTCTCCTACCCCCTGCCAATGCCTCTCTCCTTTCTATTGATGGCTTCATAAATTTCCATCAGCCTGAATGGCAATGAGCACATTACTATGGAAATCAGCTCATTAATACTTCCTTTGTTTACTCTCTCAGTCACTTTATGAAATGTACTTTGGAGCTGGAAATGCTTTTTGCATATAACTTAAACAGCAAAATGGGTAGAGTGGTGAGGAGGAGCCCAGTGGGAGGTGGGTAAATAGGTGACAAACTCAATGCATTTAGCTGCAGTGACTGGGCTGTAAAGTGACATTGTATTTTATAACTCTACATGCACACACATTTATTCTGCCAAACCTGATCTATTTGGCAATCCTTTATGTCAATTAATGATATACAGTGATGTTGAAAAGGATATATTTTCATACCCTGTATCATGGCTGATTATGAGGACCCTACATTTCCAGTAATTTATGGTGTCTGAACACAAAGCTGCAGCTTTAGAAAGTAACTAGCTGGGCTGCCTTTTTGCCTCTGAAATAGGAATGTCAATGAACAATTGTTTCTTCATTGCTCTGAATGAATTGCCTTGTGTTTACAAAGGTCAAAAACAAGGAGGGCATCATGTTTAGGGTTGGTCTCTATGGTAATTAGGGAGCCCTGTCAAAGCATTTTA
Source organism: Apus apus (assembly GCF_020740795.1). Lineage (NCBI taxonomy): Eukaryota > Metazoa > Chordata > Aves > Apodiformes > Apodidae > Apus > Apus apus. The sequence continues at coordinate 21,065,898 of NC_067285.1, read as the reverse complement.
TGTGTGAAGTAGCTCAACTCTTCAGTTGGTACATGTTTTCTGTAAGTGTAATGGTTTCTTTTTCCTCCTTTCTTTTCCTTTATGCATTTGTGTATCCTTCACCCCCATCTCTTCTGTCCTCCTTTCTGTGAAATGCCTAGGTCTGGAGCCAGAAAACCCAGAAACAGGTACAAACATTGGTTGCTTATAATGTGGCTTGTGTTGCTTTCTTGGAAGTATTTCTTGTTGCCTGGAAAAAAAAAAAAAAAAAAAGGGCGGGGGGAAACTCCCCTCCTGTAGCTGGAGGGAATCCTCTGTGATCTGAATTTTCCTTCTCCTCACAGATGATTGGAGGTCATCATCTAATGCTGAAGCCAATGGGGATGCCCAACCATCTTCTCTCGCTGCCAAGGGTTATAGGAGTGTGCGTCCGAACCTTTCCTCAGACAGCAAGCCACAGGTAAGTTGTTCTTCTGTGACCCTGAGGGTGATCTTCTGGGTTCAAGCACTGGATTCAAGGTCAGGAGTCCTGGGTTGAACTCCAAACTTTGCTGCAGACTTGGGTAAGTTGCTGTGCCTCAGCTTTTCCTACCTTTAAAATGGGGACAATACTGATGTCAGTGGAGTGCTGTGGAGCTTGTGTTCAGGCACGTCACGCTGTTTCCTTGGTGGATGAAGGAGGAGGACAATGCTATTTTTTTGCAAGAAAAAGGTGAAGTAGTCATTATTACTGTTTTGTATTTATGTTGGTCTGTTTCCTAGAGATTGCTTCAGGCTGAAAGCAGAGTTACACCCTACATTAAAAAGAACATATTGGGGAAATGTCTTTCAATTTTAACACTGTAACGGATACAAGCCAACAAGGCAAAGTTTATTCATACCTGAATGTAAATTGTTAAAGACAGTCTTTTAAGAAACATGTAATTTTATCCATTTCCTTTTGGGTGGTCAGTCTTCACAGAAGCAGTCTAAAAGCTGATACGGAAGCCCTTCATTAGAAACCCCTTTATTGTATGAATCGAAGTATCTTTAAAGGTTTTTTCCTTATGAGGGTGTCTGCTCCCATCATCAGGGACCTATAGTAATGCCACAAAACAGACACTGTTCCTGAAATTGGAAGTGTAAGAGGGCACAACTCAGATAAGGGCATAGGAAGGAGCAGCACTGTAAAGGAGAGACCCATTTGCTGCTTGATACTTAGAACTGTCCTGCAGTCTGTTATGTTTCTTGTTGATGAACAGAGAAAGCACTGACACGCATAGTATTTCTTATACAGTCTCAAGGACTGCTGTTCAAACTAAGCTGAAATGGAAGAAAATGGAAAACAGCAATTGCAGGTGCTGAATTAGTATTTCTTTATAATACTGTTTAGAGTTAAAGTAAGGCTTCACCTAACCTAGGGAAATGTTGTGTCACTCTCAAGTCTACAGTCTGAAGCTACCATCCTTAAGTAGTCAAAAGGAATACGCCTGTTCCAGGAAAAAGGAGTACTTATCAACCCTCTTCTTCACTCTCCTCAGGGCAAGAGGGGAAAGAGGGGCAGCATGGGGACAGTAGCTGTAATTTTATGAAGCTATTCTAGGTCTGTATTCATGTAACAAGAATAGGTGCTGGCCACAACCTGTCATATGTGGATGAATTTTAAAGAAAGTATTTTTTTCAGATTTGAATGTTGCAAGCTGTAAAGGCATCTTCATTCTGTGGTTTTGGCCATTTTAGCAGTAACTTAGCCAGCCTTTGCCCATAAAGATAAGACAACGGCATGTATGTAAAACGTAGTTTCATGGTCTCCAGTAGTTTGCAAGAACGCAGGGAGCTACTGTTCACTAGGTGGGTATTTTACTTCTCTTCAGTAATTTAAAGTTTTCAGCTACTGGCAACAAATAAATAAAACAAACTTATCTATTACTAAGTTACTTTACTTGAAAATGGTTTGGCTTTCAGAAAAAAGTTCACTGTAGTTGGAGTTGCCGTTGGCAGGTGGTTGTGGAGTTAGCAACCTAGGTATTGCAAAGTATTCAAAGCAGTAAAGCTTTTAAAAATTATTTACTAGAAGCAGGATTGTTGGTGATCTTGATTCTGGAGGCAAATTCTTATGAACTCAGTTCCTTAAAAAGCTTTCAATTGTTCTAGCCTTCCTGAAATAATTTTCAGGGCTGAAAAATCCTGAAGAGAAGTCAAGAGCTAGCTTTTAGAAGGAAGAAATGCTGACTTTTTACTTAGCCAGCTGTGGCAAGCTATAGTATTCACATGATGTCTGCTTTCATTAGCACTGGTGAAACTTTGCAATGTTCATTTTTTGGCAGTGCACTTAACATGCAACAGACATAGCATAGAGCTCTGAATTTGGCTTTGCGATTCAAATGTCCCCAGTGCTGGGAAGTATTTAACTACACAAGCGTGAACCTGGGTTTAGTTAGCCAGGATGTTACATCTTGACTCAGGCTTTCCCAGGGGCATGGTGAGTGTTGCTGTGCAGGCCTCTTGAAACAATACAGCACTAAGATTTATTTAGCCCAGAAACAGAACTGTGTAGGCAGAGACTTGAGGGCTGGGTAGTTTGCCTGCTGCAGTGAGCAGTGCTAAGACAGAGTGTGTGTGTGAGACTATGTATGTGAGTGAGTTCTGCACTGGCCTTCCAGAGACTGTATTTGCTTTTTGTTCTTGCTGTATTAAAACCTGCTTAACCCTAGTCTAATGATCAAATTCATTCTTCAAATTTATTTTTTTCCCTCCCTTTTCCCTTTCATTTGATCCTGCTTCCTCTCGCCCTCTTTCTTCTTGACTCTGCCTGGACAGGCCCTTGCTCCTCCCCGTCCTCCTCTTCCCAAAGAGGAAAGCTTTGCATGGCGTCCACGCACTGACACTAAAGTGACCAACCTGTTGCCAGTGCCTATCATGGACTGTGTGTACCTGAATGCACCCAAGCCTTATACACAGCGTGCATCACCAAATGCCAGTGCACGGTGTTACTTCTCATCACCTACCCCCTATGGGGCCATCCCCAGTGGGAAGCAAGGCTTTCCAGCAGGGCATTCTCCCTCCCCAGGCCCCAAAGATGAGGTGCATGCTGGGCAGCCACTCTTGGGAAGTTGCTCCTCGTCGGATGCATCATCCATACAGTGTAACCCTGACAGGGCAGATCCCAGTAATAAGGCTGAAATGAATTCCAGTCATGAGACGAAGGCGGATAAAAAGGTCACCAAACTATATGTAGCTTGTTTATCTAACAGCACTTGCTCAGCTGCATCTGAAAATTCCACTGGCACCACACATGACCCAGCAGCCAGCACCAGTTTGGACGCTGAGCTCACTCAAGCACCAGCCACCAACGTTGTTTCCTCTGTAACAGATACTGGAAAGTCTCTTCCTGCTCCTCCTCCTCCTCCTATTCCTCCCAGGCCGTACTTTTACATTGTCCTCAATAAAGACGCAGTTAGTTATGGTGCGGGCCAACCCTCCGGGACTCAGTCATCACCTCTGCAAGCTGTGAGGGACAAAGTGCTAGAGCCCCCGAGCGCAGCTGCCACAGAGGACAGGATGAGAAAAGAGCCTTGCCTTACTCAGCAGCGACAGACACCATACAAGGCAATGGGACGCAGCATGGTACATGTTTTCTCCATAACCTTGTTTTCTTTCAGCCCTATAAATGGTTTGTTACGATGTTTCCTTAATGCTTTATTCCCCTCCTACCTTATTTCTGAGCACTTGTGCCACCTGAGTCTTGTTGTCTTCTACTCAATAATACTTAACACCCCATGCGTGCCCCCCCAGCATCAATCTGTGTGTTTGTGTGTGTGTGGTTATAGGGGTATGGGTTGGGCCACCGAGGATCTCTCTGTTTTAGGGAGATGTAAAAGAATCAAACTCTCTGAGGTGATGGTTAGTGCTTCTCAAGTGATGGTGAATGCAGGGCTGTTCTGTGGTTTGATTTAGCCTTATTGCACACTACTGGAGAAGAGGGGTGGTGAGGGGCAGAAAGATTTTTGTGAAAAATCATGCGTGTTCACAGAAGCCAGGGCTGCAAGACTGAAGAAGTATGTCTCCCTAAGGAAAGATCTGCTGGGGCTTCATATCATTTTGGGTGCATCCTTGCATGACACTGTATGGCTGCGTTAGACTAAAGTACCAATTTCCCCCATCGCATAACAACACCTTGTTTCCTACAGGATGCCACTGCCACCACCACAGCTCAGCCTGGGGTTATAGTAGTCCCCCTCCTCCAGGTTAATCCAGACAGACAGCAAGAAGGCAGCTCCAGCACTCCACCACCGCCTCTGGTTCCCTTTGGGCAAGGCTCCGTATTCCCTGAGACCGTTTCTTCTGGCTCACCCTTGACTTTTCCGACTCTAGATGATTTCATTCCCCCACATCTCCAGAGGGGTTCCCACCATAACCAAGCACCCTCTGCATCTGGCACATTACCCTCTGTTTATCCGAAACTGCCATTCTTCTCATCACCACCTTCACTTGTCCCTCCAGTCACAGGGGCTTTGCACAGGGGCTTGAAGCCTGAAATCACTGGAGTCATCTCACGTACAGTAAGCTTGCCAAGTACCCTCCTCGCCTGTTTCCTAAATTTGTATTCCCAGATTAAAACAAATTTCTCCTTGCAATACTAAACTTGAGAGAGGAGTGATGACTCACTCCCTGCCAGCAGCATGACAACTGAAACCTTGTTTATGTCCTGTGCTAGTGCATGCATGTTGCCTGCCTTGTGCAGCTTTGAACTTTCTATTGACTTCTCACAACAACATTCGACTGTCTCCCTTTGTGCCCATTCCACTGGGTGATGCACATCTTAAAAATCTTCACAGGGCTTGCTCAGAATAATGAATTCTATATAAACAGTGTAGCTACAATTAATGGATCTCTTCAGGCTCTTTTAATAGCATCCTTAATTGTGTTTGAATAACATTTAAAACAGCAACAGCAGACCAGTTAAAGATTAGGGCAGGCTTTCTGTTCCACTTGGAGCCACAAGCCCACATTGTCTCTGCGCAGTTCGCTGCTGAAATCAGTATAAGATTGCTGCTAGTATCCAGTGACCTACAGGCAATAATATCAGTTACTGAGCTAAGAGTCTTCCAAACATGTAGGTGCTATGGGATACATAACAGGGAGAGTTTCTCTTAAATTTCAAATTGCTTATATTTGAAAATTTTGAAGAATTCAGTCAAAAAATACCACAAGAGTTTTAACCTCTTTAAGCTCATCAGCTGTTTTAAAAACTCCTCAGGGATAAGGAGGAAAAGTAGCTCTCAGTTAAAGCTGCAGAGGAGGCAAAAATGTCTGACTCTACTTGTACTGGAAGTCTTATAACCTTTTTTTTTTTTGGTTGGTTGTAAGGGCAAGTAAGAAGCTCAGCAGAAACCCTGTCCTCTCATGGTCATGGTTTTTCTGCCCACTGACTCTGTAGAGATCTAGCAAACAGGCATGTGGGTAGGGAAAGAAAAAAGCAACCAAGGATAGTGTTTTCAAAAGTTCTCAGCACTGGCCTTTCTGGTTCTGTTGAAATTGATGGGTTTTTACTGCAGAGAACAAGGAGAGTTTGGGGGGTTAGTTGTGGGGGATTTTGTGTTGTTCTGTTTGGTTTGTTGTTTGTTGTTTTTTAATTGAGCCTATCCAGAAAAAATTGGCATGCATCATATTCCAAAAGGAGTACTGGAAGTTTTGTTGTACCTGATGTTCATGCAGTGAGAGTTTTGAAACTTTCTTGGGCATGTCTCTTTCAGGTATGTGGCCACAGAATTGTGGCCACAGTGATTTACATGGTCTTTGTTCACCCACTTTGGTGACTTAGCTGGGGCTGCTGAGCCTGTCCTGGTCTGATGTTCCTCTTCTGTTAGGGCTTCTTTATATTTTAGTTACCAAAGTTAAGCTCAACCCGAACTTTTACGCTTTTCCCTGACTCCCACTCCTTTTCCCAAATTGCCTCGTTTGCAATATTATCACAGCCAGAAAAATGGGGCTGGTTTTCTTTCTTAAGGACATCTCTTTCTGAAGACTGTTGATTCTTTTCTGTGCTCATGAAATGCCTGTGGCCTGATCAGATGCTGCTTGGAGCAAGATCCTCTCCATCCAGCAGGATTGTTCTTCCCTATTTTCCTTATAGGCTGGAGAGACTGTATATGGTTGTTCTCATTATGGCCAGTTCTCACTATGGTTTATCTCTGAGCTCTGCTGCCAACTCTTATTTTGGCCCCTGTTCAGCCTCCTGACTGATCCTGTAAGTTTTTTCCTCGGAGTTGCACTTGATTGGAAAAGCCAGGGATTCCTCAGGAACAATATTTTCGTAATATTCAGGGGGTTTTAATAGCAATTAAAATCTCCCTGAGTGCTCAGTTCCGTTTTACAGATCAGTGGCCTGCAGCATTTTACCCTGACAGTGAAGTAGCAGGAGTGCAGATATCTGGTACACTGTTCCATCCTTCCTTTGTTTGGATGCTCATTCCCCCTTCAAATTCCTTAAGAAGCTTTGAAAAATACCAGCATAAACTGGCATACACAGTCTTAGTGACTGTCCCTTGTCTATCTTTTCCTTTTACTAGCCACAAAAGCCCAGTATACCTGGACTGAGTTGTTTCAAAGGTGAACTAGTTTTAAAGCTGACACATGCTGTATTTCTACAGAACAACCAGAGCTATGATGATACCAGAGGTGGGTTTGAAATAAGCAAATAGTGAAGCTTGATGCTTTAGGAGAGCAAGAGCAGCTTGCTATCCATGCTCCGGTGGCAAAGCCATATTGAGTATGTTCCTTGCTAGATTCCTACTTTTTTACCCTCTGTCTGTTTTCATTATTTTAACCAGGTAGCTGTCACACTGTCTCCTGAGTGATGGGGCTAATATTATTCTTCAGACCTTCTTTACCAAACCAGCTGCAGTAATAATGTTTCACTCCAGAATTGCATGAGTTGTGCATGTCTGACTTCTTGCAATAAAGGAGAACTTGTAAAACAAATCTGTGTGTATATGTATCAGGGGAAATATGTCTGCATCTTCCCCCCTCCAACCTTATTTGCTCCTTTCTGGCACCCTGTACTTGCTCCAGAGAGTCTGCTGGATGAATTTAGTGTCTCCTTTTGGAGTTGGAGTTGTGAAACCCAACACCAAATAATTATAGACTGCCTTAGTAAACTAATTGCATTAACAACAAGCAAGGTACCTATAAAGAGCAGGGTATCACTTATGCTTATGCCTTTTTTACTAAAATTTGCTGTGATTATGCTTCTCATTCAGCTTAAATGTGCAGGTTTTTTTCCCAGATTTTCCCAGTATAGCAGTCTTCTGCATGCTGCTAATGATATGCTGCTCTCCTTTTCAGGATCCAAGTCCTATGCTAAATGAGGTGCCCCAGCCTGGCACTGGTACTGACTATCCAACCTCCTTCACTTCAATCAACAAGTCTTCCTCTGCCTATCCCTCTACCACAATCGTCAATCCCACTATTGTCCTCTTGCAGCACAATCGAGGTAAGGAGACTTGCATATAGATATTTGTGGTTCAAACTGAGCAACCTGTTATGCTGCAAGGTATTGGAGAATGCATGTGCCATGGACAATTATACCCAGAGTACTAAGAGCTAACAAAGCTGTCTCCAGAAAGCTGTAGTGACTGGAGCATACAACAGGCAAGTAAGAGGTTAGAGGATTGGGACAATGCCTTCTTTTTCCAATTAAAACCTGTGGATCAGAAGCCATGCCAAGGTTGAGGAAGAGACTTATAACTGGGCAATGGACAAATTACTAGGTTATTTCAGGGTAACAACTTATCCCCCATCAGGTGTCCTGCATGATGGAAAAGGGTCTATGCTCTCATCTCTCTGTCAGTAGAAGCAAGGTAACTTGAGGTAGGTTGTACGTTTCTGTGAAAGGGGATATGTCACTTCTCAGCTACTGCAGTGGGAAAGCAGCCATATTTTCAGTTACTGGGGGAAGGACTTGACGTCTGAATTCTCAGCAGAATTTACCCAATAGTAAATAATACCTGCATCTCTTTACCTCTGACATTAGAGGGAAACTTTGCTTCTCCTTTTTAGTTCCCCTGATGGTTGGCAGTGCCCCAGCCTCCCGGTTCATTGTGCATCACTTAAGACTGTAGCTTATAAAAGGGCCACAGAGGTACAGTACAATTTGCCTTGGTTTCTAGTGGACTTAGGAAACTCCAGGACAGTCAGATTTCAATCTACAACACTACGACTTAACTTTTGCAAAAGACAAAAAAAATAATCAGAATAGGGACAAGGCCTGCACTGCTGATATTGTAGCCCTTCAAATTACAGGCATGCCTTGATGTGCTCCTTTGAAGCCCCTCATACATTTTTTTTTCAGCATATTTTTAAAACAGAGTTCAGTCTTTGATCCTGAAGATTGTGTCCTCACTGTAGTGCAACTGGTTATAGGGCTAATGACTCGGTTATCTCTTCCTTTTTTTGCCAGCATCTGAAGCAGCTTTGCTTATGTGCTTCTGAATGAGGATGCCTGGATTCCTCAACTGCTTCAAGAGAAGGAAATACTACTTGAGGCAGCCCTTTTTTATCTCAAAACTTTTTGTTGAATTTCTTGAGGTGGGATACTCTGTGGGTTGGCTTTTGCATTAAATCTGGAGCATTTTGTTGTGTACCACACAAGGATGTTGTCTCTCTGTAGATTTTAAGAGTATGAGAGACAACTCTGTGTAATATGATGATCCACACAGACTGTCTCTGAGGCAAGTGATGTCAAATTGTTCTGTTTACTAATTGCCTTCACAGTTAACACTTGGTCCTGTCTGAATGTTTCACCTGTGACCATTAGCACTCACAATATTCTGATAGACCGAAGAGCCATCTCTCATCAGATTTTTGTTCTCTGTGATACAGATCATGGCCTGATAAGCAACTTAATTGAGTCTGTGAAGTATCTCATTCTAATGTGTAGTTTTCAATCTTTATTAGTCAAACTTACAATTTGCCAGAATTATATTGAACTGGTTTGACAAGGCATTTTAGTAATAAATCTGTGTTGACTGATATTGCATGAGTCATACTATATATTTATTAGTAAAATCCTGTATAAGTTATTACAGTATATTTTCTGTAATTGGTGGCTTGACAAACAGATGTCCCTGCCATCACACTAATGCTTTTCAAAGGTTGTCACAGGATTTGTTTTCTTCTTTGTCCTGTGGAGTTTCCTTTGTATTCTAAGAAATACTGAGGGTTAATGTTAATGGTCCAGTGAGCTCCCCTCTTTGTAACTGCTCTCTTTAGAGCAGAAAACTGCTGTAAAGCTCTTCAGTACAGTTTATATGAATGTGCTAATTTTCAAACATTTGACCTCAGTTGTCATTCAGCATAGTCCTTAGTTACGGTTGAAGTGGAAAGTATTTTGCCGTCAGGCAATAGGATGTCAGACTTGGGTTTTTTTTTTTTCAAATGTAGAATGGAAATAGTAATCAGATTTGTTATCTTTTCTGCGCTCTTGTTAACACTGTGCCTGTTTGGTAAAAGAATAAGATCATTGCTTGGTTTCTGTTTATTCTTCATGTACCTCAAAACCTATTTTTGAGGTTCTGAGATGTTCTGTTAATTAATTTACTTCCATTGTAATTTTTTCACTTGCCAACATGTTATCTACTCATAGGTATGCATTTTCTTTCTTTTCAATCTATTTATGTATTGGGGGTTTCTTACAGTTTCTCATGCTTTCCATTCCTATCTAGGCTTTATCCCAGCATAGCATTAAGATTTCCTTTTGCTAACTTAGTGTTTTTAAATAGTTTTCAGATCTTGGGTATCTGTTATATTTCTATTCTGATGGCCATAATTCATATTTGGCTTCATCTTTGTGATTCTTATCTATTTAAAACTTGTTTGGTCTCATAGCATATGACAAATTGTTACTAGGTTATGATCCACCTTCCACTGAGTGGTTAATTTTGTTTTGTGCTGGAATACATTCTTTGTGTCAAGATGAAGTTTAATATAAATTCCTCTTGTGTGCTATGAAATACCCTCTGAATTGTAAATTTCAAGGTCATTCTAATGCTGGCAGTCTGAGATCTCCAGTAGTTTAGTTAGTTTTTCAGATGGATAATGGGCCTTTTTTTCTTCTCAGTAGATTATTGATTGCTTTTTAAGGAGCTGGTTATCTTATTCTCTTGAGTGACTATCTTACCAGACATCAGCTGCTGCCCTATTTTATGCTTTATCTACTAGCTCATTAATCTGTAGGTATGTTAGACCCTTTAATTTGGAGCTATAGGAGACTTAGAAGAGGTAATGGCATTTGAAGCACAGAAACTGTACTATATTAATTTTCATCTGCTTGATCTCAGTAAGTTGTGATGAGAGATCTCAGTTTTTTCAACTGGATTTCAGTAATACCAACTGAATAAGACTGATGTTTATAGACAAGTCATATCAGATCTTTTTGTTCATTCCTAGCACCAAAATAATGTTTTTTTTTCCCTTCATATCTGTTGGTGTCTTGATTAGTTTTCTTTTTGACACCTTTATTTTGCACTAAACATATCTTCAAATACTTGTTTCCTCTTCCCATTTTCTTACAGTTTTCAAGTCTTAGACTCTTCCAGTGCTCCCTTCTCTGGGATCTCTGAAGGCATCTATAAGCATTCCTGCACTGTTGCCAGCAGTTATATTCCTCTACTCGACTTTTTCTCTGAGAATCTGTGAGGTTTTGGCCTTTGCTTGCAGTTTCAGAACAACAGATCAAGGATTAACATCTCAGTTAGCTGGTGTGTGCCTGAGACTGCAAGTTCTCTCTGTTCAGGCAGGAGTGTGAAATAACAGACACCTCCTGCTCCTTCCATTTCTGTTTTTCAGCAGCTTTCTTTCCTTGTCAGAGACAAAAGTGAAAAGGAAACCTCCTCTTCATGTAAAAAGTAAACGCATGTGAACAGCTTGCCATCAGTGGTTAGCAGAGCAGAAGTGCTGAGGTAAAAGAACAAAGTTCAAAGATACTGGTGAGGGAACAGCACTTAGTGAGGAGAAATACCAGCCTCCCTTGCTGAAGTTGATCCAGTTAGTACAAACATCTAGAGAAGGTGTGTTCTCCTAGCAAACTGCGTGTAACTGGGGGATTGTTACCTACTGCAGACTTGCTTGGCAAGTGTCCCATGCAACCTCAAAACACAGTTATTTCCTGGGCAGGCATTGCATGGCATGTTTGGGTTTTTTTAATGAATATATAACAGATGTGATTGATACATGAAAGTTTTGAAATCTTTGCATTAACAGTATGAGCTTTCAAGACTGTTTGTATTTTGTATGTCAGTAAAATAGTTTAATGGCTTTCATGCTTCAGATAAAAGGGTTAATTGCTAGGGAGTAGAAAGAGCAGAGAAAGGAGAGCTAAGAACTCTTGCTTTATTCCCAGCTGTGACTTGGACAAGTCATCCCTTTAGAAAGCAGCTGTGACCATCAACTTTAGGGTGGTCAGACATGGAGAAAGATACCACAAATGTCGCAGTCTGGGAACTCAGAAAATGAAAGGTCCTAAACCAAGGAGACCATTCTGAAAATCAAAGCCTTAACTAAGCTGTGTCTGTCTGCAAATCACTGAATCTGTGGCTCAGTGGTATGGGATGAGACTCAGCTTGCACTAACAATTACTTGATCCTTTCCTGTATCCCTTCAAAATGATACAGCAGCATTGTCTCAAATGTACTTCATGCTAGGAGTAACAGAGTTAGTTGTCAACTTTTTTGACTCTGTGGGTCTTTACTGTTTTTTTTATTTGTTTCTGGTCCAACTTTTTTTGTTCTGATGTTAAGAAAGAATATTTCTTAAAAAGCTCTCTGTAAACGTATTGGTCACTGCATCACGAGATTTGTATTATTCCACAAGGCTTCAGTGTGAAGAAGGGACTATGGGCTGTCACTTTAGCAGGGCATTTGAAAACAGATTCTCTCCAACAGCTGCTGCCGTTCTGTCTGCAGCGTATTTCTTGTTTGTCAGAAACGCAGCACTGGAGCATTTGCTGTTTGTGTCTCACCCATTTGTTCTGTATTTCTTTTTGTTTTGTTTCTTCCTTTACCACAGAACAGCAAAAAAGGCTTAGTAGCCTGGCAGGTATGATGTGAAAGGTCTGCTACCCCTCAACTGCTGCCTCTGCTGGAGCAAAGCTGCCGCTTTTTTAGCTTGTGGAGTACCTTTAGCAAACATGCTTCCCAGGAAGTGTGAAGGAATTAATATAAATATTTTTCCTGGCTTAGTCCAGGTTACTTTTCTCCCTGTGCTACCTGTGTTGCCACATGTTAATATACTGAAACTCTAAATTCTCTTCCTCCTAAGTCATAAGATTTACATGCAGTTCAATTTTTCTGGTTGACTTTTGGGTCTTTCAGGTTTATTCCCTGGGGACATATTTTTAAGTTTCTTTACACAGCCATTAGAGTTAGTCTTACTTGTGGTGAGAGGGGGAGGAAGAGAAATCAGTATTTATATGACTCCAAGAGCAGAAGTATTTGTGCTTCATGTCAAGTTGTAGATGTTAATATTGTAGTGTGCAAGTACGCACGTGTGCTGCCACCCTTCTCTCCCCGGGCAGCTCTGTACGACAGGTACAAGAGTCTCACCTTAAAAGAAAAGCAAGTTACTTTCCTGGACATCTCTTACTCCCCACATCTGAAATAGAAGTAGCTCAGTCTGTAGTAGGTGCTATAGGAGCAGTGCCTTATGTACTGCTTACCTACATAATTATTCTTTAGTTATGGCCATGGCAGGGTAAATTGAGAGGTGGGATAGAAGAGAGAAGAATGGTCTAGTTTCAGTTGCTCTTTCCATGTTCTCTTCTTAGAGGCTTAATATGGAGTTTAATAATAGAAACGGACCAAATACTTCCTACAAAATGGAGGGCCCTGTAGACCAGGAGCACAAAAGGACCAAAAGACAGGGCACACACATTCACAGAGAGGTGAAATAGGATGAAAATTCTAAAGAAGGATTTGCTGGATGCTTTGCCCCATTTTTTAAATTGATAAACATTATTTCATTTTTCATAAAGAGGGGGAATAATTAAAGTTTGATGCTAATTTCAAACCAACCACTTGGAACACGATTCCTTCACACACAGAATTTCCCAGGGCAAAATTGTGTTTGCTGAAGGTACCAACAGACCAATGCTTTGTTATGCACGAGTCTTTCCTCTGGTAACTGCCCCTTTCAAATTTCTGCACATTTAATGGCTTTGGGCAGTATGGTGATGTGCATGTGAATAAACATATCTTTTTCTCTTTCTTTCTTCAATGCATGCAGTGATGTAAAAAGGATAGGACTTGGCAAAGTCTTGATGAGGCAGACTGAAAAATCACAGGTGTTTCCTCTCCAAAAAATCCGTAGAAAAAGTCCTCAACAGAGCCTAAGAGTTGCTGTGCTGCAGCACTTCAGAGCACAGTAGAGCTTCAGATCAATCTAAGCTCCCTTGGTTCCTTGGCCTGCCGCTATGTGTGGGTGTCAGTTGGGCAGTGTCAAGGAATTCCAGGTGGAATCAATGTGCTATGGGGCAGTTAGTTGTTTCCCCCATCTTTATGCAGACTCCCATGCAAGAGGGATCATGCGTATGCTAAGCAGTAGTGGAATTTGTTCTTTATGAAGTTGGGTTAGGGCATGACGATGAACTTGGAAGCATCATATACTAACAAATGGGGTTGTCAGGCAGGTGAGTGCAAGCTGTTAAAAAGTAGTGCCTCACTACTTTGTAGTATGCTCCATTAGGTTGAAATCACCATCAGGAAAACATGTCTAGGAGACTGTATCATTGGTGCTTTTTGATGAAGTATAACATTGCAGAGTTTCTAATTAGTCAAAAAGGCACAAAACTCCAAGCCCCAGTCACTGAAAACAAAATTTTATGTTTTCTTACATACATGACAGCTGAGACTGTTGTGAGATATCTGAAGGTGGCTACCTAGGAGATGGTAGCCTGCTTTTGCTGGCATAAAGCATTTTCTTTGTAGATTTCTTTCAGTCCAGATGCTAACCACAGCTAGCAGTGACACAGTCTGTCTCATCAACTACTTGCTAGGATTTTTGCCTTAAAAGAGTGGAATATTGTGATGTGGAGAGATGCTGGGATAAGGTAAAAATTCCCCATTTTCATTTTCAGATTCAGTGCCAGACAAACTAGTTTCTGACAAAGTTGATTCAGCACTCATACGAGACAAACCAGTTCAGGAGACAGTGCCAAGTAAGAAGAGGACAATGGAGGAGAGGAGAAGCATTGTCAAGAGCCCTCAGCACATGGCTGATACCTCTGTTGATGATATTGGCATTCCTTTGAGGGTAAGGCAACACAAAACCTAGGCCAAATTCCACCGTGAGATTCAGAGACACTGAAGCTCCAGAGTCTGTGGAGATTTGAGGGAAGATAGAATTCTAGTTCCAATGTATTTTATTATGAGCGTGTCCCTTTGCTATTAATGACCTGTTTCAGCTGCCTCTGGGGAAAAAAAAATAAAAATTGAAATTTCTTATAATCATTTTTGAGAACACTGTTCTCTCTGTTTCACTCACATCTAGAAGCTAAGGGAGACTTCTGTCTCATTTTAGACGCCTTCAAGGCAGATATCTCTTTTATGCAACATGTTTAAGTACATTCAGTGTTGAGGGGAAATTATAATGAAAATAATTATAAACTTATGCTTACAACTAGTGCCTGGGATGACCTGAACACTAAATGTTTCTAACTGTCCATCAAATCCTTAGGAAATCGCTATGTATGACTAAAATAGGCAGGGTGTCTACTTACAGATGTCCAATCAGATTAATATGCAGAACCTTCCCCAAAATCTACAGTTCTACACAGGTTACAATCTGTCCGTGCCAAGCTTATACATTATTAGTAACCTGACTCAAGCCTATAGCTTCATTACATATAAGAATATATATCTGAGTGAAATCACTCATATTTCAAAGGATTAACCTCATATAGCCTTGATTTTTAGGTAGTCAGTCAGGAAGCAGAGTATAAACATTTTTCATTGCTGGAAGATTCATAAAAACTTTGAAATGTTTATGGAATTCATGGTTATGATTGTGTGTATATTTGCTTTTTCAATAGAATACAGACAGATCAAAGGACTGGTACAAGACAATGTTCAAACAGATCCACAAGCTAAATAGAGGTACTGTAACACAAATGTTTTTTATTTACTTTAAACAACTCCCTTGATGACATTTTGTTTTGTTAATGTGAAAACTGTACTGGATGTTAAATAAAAGTTTTTAATGCTAACCAGTGTTTGCTCTGCACCACAGAATTCAACCCATGTATTTGAAATCTCTGAAGTCAAAGGTGAGAGAACAGTGAAGTCAAAAGAAAGGTCTGAGTTGTTCTGAATGGTGAACTGCAGTGCAGAATCAAATCTATTTGAGATCAGAAAGCTGTTAATAATTCCATATTTAGAGAAAATAGATCCTTGAACTCCAGTTTTAGCTGCTAACCCCACCCCTATATACTTTTAAAGGATCGATTGCCACTGAAACAGCTCTGTGCAAAAGAGAAAATGTTGTACACTGTGAAGTTTTAGTACCTGCATAGTAAAGTTTGGTTTGAAGCTCAGGGAAACCAATGAAAAGGTTTCCACTGACTTTTGGTGAGTTCAGAATCTGAACTCTGCTTTTTCATAACCTCATTTTTTCTCTTTTCTAAACCTGAAGTTATGGTGAGCACCTAAAACCATCAACAGTGGTGCATTCTTAGGGAATCCCCTACTTTGTGGCACTTCTGTGCCTGGCTGCTGATACATTCACATTTGTTCTTCTATGTGAGAAGTGGCTATGGTAGCATTTGCAAACTGAACCCTCTGAACAGCCTGACATGCAAACAAATGCAATTCAGAACTGCACTTACATAATCAGACATAGAGCATGCAAAACTGGAGCTGTATTTGCTGCTGCAGATGCTGTCATGAGCTTTATGCCTATATAGATGCTGTGTTGTTTTGGATGGAATGAGAAAGAGTTGAATTGTTTCCTAATACCAGCGCTCCTAACAGAGGTTCTTCAGCTCAGCCAGAGCCCATGCTTCAGGAGGAGGAGAATGAGTTCTGTCCCCTCAGCTTCCAAAATCTCTCACAAGTCCCAGATATTCAAGGCAGCAGTGAGCAAAGAGGCATCTTGATTTTGTTGTGCTAGAATATCGACACGAGAGGGACTGTTCTGCAGCTTATATAGATTCTTGTCTCACCTTTCTCGCTCTTTAAATCTGTCCTCTCTCTTCTGTTTTTGCAAATCATATTCCTCTACTTAGACACTCCCGAAGAAAACCCTTATTGTCCTACCTACATATTTCCTGAACTTCCTGAAATCCAGCAAAAAACTGAAGGTACCAGAAGTTTAGACAGAATATCTGTTGTCTTGTGCTTTAACTGTTACTGTAGCTCCCTAATAGCAATTAGATTAATTAGATTCAGGTTCTAGATGTCCATCACCCATGTGTTACACTGGCTGGAAATTCAGTTATACCCAGTATACCTTCTTGTGTGATGCATAAAATAACTACATTTTACTAATCCTTTAATTTTTTATTTAAAAAAAAATATTATGCCATTTACTGTAGTATTGTTAAATTAGGCAATAAACTCATGCTGTGATAGGAAATTGGGGGTTGAAGGAGAATCTCCACTTCAGTGTGGATAGTCTCAAAATCCACTGCTTTTCTCTGCTGCAGAAGACAATCCTTATTCTCCTACATACCAGTTTCCTGCGTCCACTCCTAGTCCTATCTCTGAAGGTAATAATAAAGGACCATATATACTTTTCTGCACAAATGCTGCCTTAGCTCTTTATTTTCTTCCTGGAGTTTTTTCTAGTTGCTGAGCATTATGTTGCCTCATAATGATTTGCTGCACTCTAAGCATTGCCTTGACTGTATGATACCTTTTTGCCTTTGCAGTGCTCCTCTGGCTTTGTAACTAGTATTTGACTAATGCTACAGACTTGGGGATTGCTTGTTTTTATGTGCTTACCAGTTGTATTTAGCCATGTGTGTGCAGTGATTATTTAACATGCCTATGATGCAGACTTACATGTAAAGATGTGGTTTAACTGAGATTTCTCCCACCCCATTTTTGGATCAATACATTTTTTTAATAATTTCCTTTTGGTTTTGAATATTATTAACACAGTATTAGGGCCAGACCCAAAATGCCACTGAAGTGTATTGGTAAAAAGGCCAGTTGCTTCAGTGAGTTTTGGATCAGTCCCTCAATGTCATCTTTTAAAATAAACATAACTTGGTAACATAGGTTCAGGGCTGGCCTTAGGTGCACTTGGCATATCTAGGCAAGGAGAGAGTTTGACAGTCTAATCAGCACATCTTGCATCTTCAAATAACTTTATCCACCTCATGTGCTCAGCAGATTCCTTTAAACTTCATGTACAAACCAGAAGTCTTTGCAGTCACGTTTCAGGGTTAGTAAAATATTATCTATTGCAGTGGTAATCCTGTAACTGTGTGCAAATGCATGAAACCACTTGAGTATGAGAAACACTGGAATCTGCTGTACACATTGGACATACAGACATTTCCTGATTGGGAAACTGTTGTTGGTGACAGCCTTGTTGGCTTGGTGCTTTGGTATCGCTTTAGATCCTGCGGTTTAGGAACTTGCCTACTTAGCCTGTGCCTCAAGCCAACCCTGGTGAGACTAATAATTAACAATTTCATTTAATGTTTATGTTAAACATCTGATGGGTACTGTGTAAGAAGAAAGCATACATTATGGGTTTTAGCTGAGGTGTTCAAAGATGACTAGGAGATGTAAGGTGCATTTCACTGTTAAAATTAATGTGGACTAGTGTCATACAAATATCTATGATACTCGCTCATTTCTTGGTGAAACCTGTAGGTGAAGAGTCCTGTTTTACAAATCATAATGCAGTGTTAATAATTTTCTATTGACAGAAACAAAGAGTCTCAGTAACTAGTTGATAAAGGAGTTTCACAGAGATTCAATTTTCTTGTTTGTAATTAAGTTTGAAAATCTATTTTGCTGTTGTCTGAACTAACGTAGCTTGCAAAACCAATTAAGATAATATATTAAGTATGGTTTCCCATAAATGTCCCCTATGCACTTTTGTAAGTGCATATGAAAATAATTTGCTCAATGCAGTGGGAAATGTTTCAAAAATATCTACTTGGATAATTATATCTCCTTCAAAAGTTAACTGTAGATTGTCTAGGAATTACAGGGGAATAGCCTTTTCTCACTAAAGGAATCACATTTTGAAACTACCAATTGGTAATTTTTTAGTCCATTGAGGAGGGTCCCACAGATAAAATGCAGCTCCAAGGGCCAGTAAATCTTGGGTTTATGTTCATCTGGGATTTACTCTTCAGTCTTTATCAAGTCATTCCAGATTTCTGTGTTTCAGTATTCCCTCCTGTAAAAAGGGAAGAAATGTAGACACTCTTCTTCATAAGATATTGAAGAGAAAAAACTTACCTGTTCTCGTTGTTATTGTAGACACTAGAATCTTAGCAATTGGAAAACAGCACTTAACTGCTGTGAATATTTTTTCCTGTATGGTTTTCCTGTTTGAATGATGAGCTAAAATGAATGTTGACATTTCTCTTCAAGTAAGTAAATTCATTTTTTCATTGTTCACCAGCACTAATTAGTACTGAGAGGTGAGTGGCTGTGAAGATAGTTTTAGACATTTGTTTATCTGTATTTGTAGGGACAGAGTTTTGTGATCTTTCAAGTATTTTTCTGCCTGAATAAGCCCATTTTTATATAGGAATGCCAGTCAATTTTGTCAACAATTCAATATAATAACATTAAAGAATTAAGTATTTGTTCTCCATCATTTAAGTTTGAAATACAGGAATTGGCCTGCAAATTGACCTTTGCTATTTTTTAAATGTAAAGGTTATGATAAGCACATCAGAGTCAGTAGCCATCTGTTTGGAACATAAACCTTCTAATTTGTTCACCAAGAAAGCTCAGCAGAGGAACTAAATGTTAAGACTTCTTTGAGCTTTTCTGGAAGGCTTGATTAAGGCTTGAGTGCAATTTCAGGTCAGCTGTCTTAGCCAGATTGGTTTTTCCAGAAGTGATTGGCTGCAGCAGCTGATTTATGACCTCCTTGAGAGAAGAGCTAGAAATTGTTTCATTCTGTTAATTGGCATCACTGAATTCACATAACACTCTTTTTATATGGTCTGTACTTATCTAGCTTATTCTAGCTACATCTATTTTATTTTTCTGTCTTTTTATCTCATTCGCTTTTAGGAGTTTCTTCATGGAGGTTTTAGTACAACGTTTACTCACAGTTCTCTTTGCGGCTATTGCATTGTGTTTTCCTGCATTTTTGCATTGGAAGTCTGGTAGATATCCCATATATACTCCCCAGCCAGTCTGAACCCTCAGCAGGAGAGAATGGTCATGGGCCTGTGGATCCAGTTCTGATCCCAACTCACGCTGCTACTACCTGCAGTTCGCTAAGGGATTAATTCCAAACCCTACTGAAGGTGGTGGAAAGATACGGCTAGGCTTCTGATCAAGTCGAAGTCTCTCTGGCTGTCACCTGTGGAGTGGGGGTGGTAATGCTGCCATTAGATATGCCACCTTATTTTGGGGCATGTCTGCCTTGCACTGTACAAATTCATGTTAGCCTTGAATAAGGCGGCACGTGACCAAAGGCAGCAGTTGTGTCCTGGGAGTGAATTTGCAGTATTGATGCAGTGTTAACTCTTTCGCTGTCAGAGACAGAAGGTTGTTCAGCTTGGGGACCTGACCACACCATTCAGTTACACTGATGTCAATGCTAGCTCTTTCAGAGCTGCTTGAATATCTCTATTGCATCCTATAGACATGTCTTTCCTTTTTCAAAAGTAAGCTCTTCAGAACAGGAACAATCTCTTAGTGCAAGTATATATGTGTGTCTCATGCCACAGACGTGATCTGTGCTTAAGAGATAATCTGGGTCAGTGAACATACTTGAACTGTTGTGTAAGTTAATATGAGGAAGATGTCCCAGCGATTATATGTGATTTGGAGCAGGAGTCCTCAGCTCTGTTACTGTGTCTAGCACCTAGTGAGTTATTTTAGATGCATACTATGGCTTTTAGATCTTTTCAGCTTGTATGAAGTGTGTCTAAAAACCCTTGGTGTAGAGGAGTTTTGTGATAAAAAGCTTTTGTTTTTCTAAAATGCTTTGAAAGCCTGGAGAGAGGTATTAGTGTAGGAATGTTTATATCTAATCTGGGAATTATTTTTAAATGCAATTTAAACCTCACTGGAATTTTCTTTTTTAGGATCCTCTCCCTGTTTTAAGTATTGGGCATGTCACTCAAATCATGGCCAATGTATTAATAAAAGAAATGAAAAGGGTCTTTGGTGCTTTTTCTTCAGGACTTTTGTAGTTAACTTGCAAAATGCTTTTGTTTTTCAGATGAAGATTCTGATTCATACTCTCCTCGTTATTCCTATTCTGAGAGCAGTAAGTAATTAATGTTTCGTGTATAATCTATCAAACAAGAAAGGACATGTAAAGCATGTGTTTGTTTGCCTTCTATCCAATTCACCAATATTCCTGGATTTGTTTTACCCTACAGGCAGAACCCAGCCTTCAGTTCCTCGTTCCAAGAGTGAGATGGACAATATTGATTCAGAGAAGGTTGTTAAGAGGTCTGCTACTTTGCCACTGCCAAACCGTACTTCATCACTGAAATCAAGCCCAGAAAGGTGACCTGAGCTAAGATCTGTTTGGATCAGTACTGGAAGGATCCCTGAAAACTGTGAATGGGAAGGGAACAAAAGTGGTAGCTTTAGATCCACAACTCCAGATAAACTTTTTTGGGGAAGCAGAGGAGTAGTTTGACTCTTCTAGTAGGCAGCAAGTGAACGTCATTGTTGCAGTTCAGTCCCCTGATTAGTCTGCCTTTTTTTTACCAGGCCTCACACAGTCTGTTGCATAGTTTCCTGCTTGGGTTAGGAGTGTGTCCCTGAGTGCGACGTCTATACAGTTCTTACCACAGAGGCACAGTGGAAACCCTTGGCTCAGTTTGACACTCACCATAAAGACACCTCAGAGTACAAGCAAGTAGAGAAGCAAAATATGAATTTATGTTGAGCCTTGGTAAAAGTTTTGTTACATAGAGAATCTCTGAGGAGTCCCACCCATATGAACTTTATTGGAAGTTAGTTCTAGTTCGCTGTGTCGCAGAATCACAATGTATGGAATTGGCAGGGACCTTAAAGATCATTGAGTTCCAACTCCCTTGCTTGGGCAGGGACACCTCCCACTAGAACAGGCTGCTCAGAGCCCCATCCAATCTGCCCTTGAACACTTCCAGAGTTGGAGCCCCCACAACATCTCTGGGCAGCCTGTTCCAGTGTCTCACCACCCTTACACTGAAGAATTTCTGCCTGATCTCTAACCTAAATCTTTCTTCTTTCAGCTTAAAACCATTACCCCTTGTCCTCTCACTGCAAGCCCCTGTAAAAAGTCCCTCCCCAGCTTTCCTGTAGGCCTCCCTCAGGTGCTGGAAGGCCGCTGTGAGGTCCCCCTGGAGCCTTCCCTTCAGACTGAGCAACCCAAACTCCCTCAGCCTGTCCTCATAAGAGAGGTGCTCCAACCCTTGGGGACCTGGACAAGCTAAAGAACTGGGCCCAGGTGAACCTCATGAGGTTCAACAAGGCCAAGTGCAGGGTCCTGCACCTGGGCTGAGGTAACCCAAGGTATGAATACAGGTTGGGGAAGGTCACACTTTAGAGCAGCCCTTTGGAAAAAGACCTGGGAGTATTAGTGGATCAAAAGCTGGACACGAGCCATCAGTGTGCAGCTGCAGCCCAGAACGCCAACCCCATCCTGGGCTGTATCAAAAGAAGTGTGGCCAGCAGATTGAGAGAGGTGATTCTGCCCCTCTACTCTGCCCCGGTGGGACATCACCTAGAATACTGCGTCCAGCTCTGGTGCCCCCAGCACAAGAAAGATGTGGACCTGTTGGAACATCATTTCTGATCTTTCAAGATTACTTCCTTCCTGTTTTTTTGCTTTGCTTATGATCATATATTTTAAACCTCTTTGTAACAGTAATGAATTATTTACCAAATTAAGGGAAAATAGAATGGGTAATGAGTGCTTTATATCCTGCTGAATTCTCCCAGCTCTTGAACTGCTCCTCCCTCACCAACTTCCACATGCTCTTTATATTTTTCACTTGCTGCCTCAAATGAGCAATGCCATAATTTGAGATTGCTGATTCAGATTAGGCCACTAGATCAGGAGACAAAGTATGCTGATAGAATGTCTTCCTTATATAGGAATTTAAGGTATAGTACATTGAAAATTAAAGGATTACAATTATTTTATCCCTTGACAATAGGAATAATTAATTGTGTTTCATGAGGGAGAATTTTCTCCGGGGTTGAAATCTTAAGCAATCAAGTTTGTAGTAGACTGTAAAGATAAGCTGTGATCAAATTTGTACGATGTTTGTAGGACAGTCATTTTGGCTATTGTCTTGCCTTACTTTAAAAGAAAAAATTTAAATTAGTTGTCTCTGTCTCTCCTAAGCCAGTGGAGAGAGTTTGGACAACTCAATTTGGGCAATGTATCAAGAGCAAGATCAGAATTGGTTTACCAGCTTAAATGGCTTGTTTTCTGGGCTTTTTAAGGCGCATTGGATATTCTGTGTGATGTGCTCGAATATATTATTTTCAGAGAAGCTGGACATTGTAGGATAATGACTCTGAGTGCTTTGTGACTAAAATTGTCTGAACTGTGCCAAAGTGGACACTACACAAAATTGGAACTGATTGGATGGTCTATGGACTGTTCTTTAGATGTGCCAGTCTGAGATAATTTGTTCCCATATCTAGAAAATACTCCTTGCATCCCAGAGTGCCCCCAGAGTCCAAAGCAGTAGTAGTCAAGTAATCAGTGATGTGGCCAAAATGAAGAAATTTAGCAAGAGACATTTAGTCTGAGTTCTGCTCAAAATTTGGATGTGTTCAAACTTGTGACCTTAGTTGAAGTCCATCACTAAGCTATTTCCAATCAGGAAAGATATAGAAGTCTGGAAGTTTATTGAAAGTACTTGGAAGAAATCCCATTTGCTCCAATGGTTTCAGCAGCTGAACTGTGTCAAACAGCCAGCTATAGATAAATATAAGAACTGAGCCCTGTCTGAACTGTTCCTCCTGCAGCAGGCTCCTTTCCTAGATTAACAAAAGTATCCTGATGAAACCAGGATTAACAGGGAAAGGTGCCTGTCAAAAGGAAGTGCTTGTCTCTATGGAAACCACAGTGTTTTGGGTTAATTGATCTTTCTTTCCTCAGGACTGACTGGGAGCCTCCAGACAAGAAGGTGGACACAAGAAAATACCGTGCAGAGCCCAGGAGCATTTATGACTATCAGCCAGGAAAGTCCTCAGTTCTGAACAATGAAAAGATGGTAATGTTTGTTTTATCCTGATTTGTGGCTTTATCCTGTGATTGTAAAATTCTCTCCATGTGCCTGTCCATTTTCATTCTGACAGGATTTCTATGCTTACATTGCAGTGCTCCTGTGATGTATTTCCTGTATATTTTGTTTTGAAAACTGTTTTGTATAACTTCCTTCCTAACATTTTTGTTCTCTAGAAAGCAAGATCCAGGGTGATTGAGAAGCTTCTTTCCTTTTGGGCGTGTGGTTTTCTGTGTTAAGTATGGATCACTAACCCTGGTTTTTAATCCATGTTTGACACTGTGACCTGTTTAGCAGCTGTTTTGCCAGCTGTACTTTTTCTAGGGCACAGCATTAGTTGATGCAAGAGAGTTGAAAGCATTATGCAACAAAGTAGGCTGCTTCAGTTTTTATGTTCCTCTGATGTGTTAAACAATGAACGACTAATTTTTAAAGTGCCTGTAATGTGCCTCAGGGCATGCCTCTGGGGTGCTTTAGGACATGGTCCTCTCCCTGGGCTGCGTTTGATCCTTAGCTGGATCTCACCAGTTCTGTGGCAGGGGTGGCAGAATGAGTGTGAGTTGGCTCCCCAGCTACACTGGTGTGTAACCTGGAGTATTAAATGAGCTGTTAGCAATTTCAGTTTGATTTAGTAAGTGATGCTGTGAATTGGCAGCTGGGGTCATGCAAAAGTCTCACTCTGCAGGCTTGTCTGAGAACACTTGGCTAGGGGCAGGGCAGAGAGGTGGTGCTAACCTTGTCAGCCAGTCCTGCATAAATCACCACAGCTCACTTAAGGTGTCCTTCAGTGGCACGAGTGTAACGCTGTAAGTGCTTGAAAATACTGAATGAGGTTACTAATGAATAGCCAGTTTGGTACATATAGCTGTTCTATATAGGCACTAATTTGAAGGATTCTATTAGAAGCACTAATTGCACGCAAAATTCCAAATGTAATCTGGACTTTGTGCCTTAACAGCTCAGGTATTGATGGAGTAGGTAGAGGAATGCTCCTGAAAAACCTGCCAAGGATTTTACACAAGAGCAAACAGCAATTTAAATCAACAGAAATATCAGAATCAAGTCAAGTCTGGGACCTGAATGTTTCTCCTTAGTCCTTTGGTGGGTTTTCTTGGTTTTTTTCCAAGTGCTCTCAAGGTCCCTTTCTTTTTGGAGATCCTGCAACCAGCTTCTTTTCACACTCGTGTCCCTTCATTGACTTGAACAAAGCTGATCCTGATATAGGAGCATGATTCTAGTGCCTACTGAAATGGATGATGGATGACTCTCTTGATCCTGCTGGGCGTTGGGTCAGCCTATTACAGTGCCAGTGAGGAGTGGTTTGAACATGGTATTATAGTTCCATTCCTGCAGTTCAACTTGGAATAAGATTTCTGCTAACTTGAGTGGCAATTTTTTCTCACGTGTACCAGTGGCACTGGTACATGTTCAGACTTCATCACGAACTTAATTGAGCTGTTGAATCTGAGTCTAAAGGCTACAAGCAGGATCACCATCAGCATCATTCAAAAAAAATTATACAGAGCTCATCAAAGACAAGAAGAATGTGATAGCTGTGTTACTTCCAATATTGTTTTTTAAGCTTTAATTTCAAGACAGATCACAGAAGAAAGAAGGTCTTGAAACAGTGGCCTCATGGTCTCCATCAGTCTCATTAAATGCAACAGTAGAATAGTGCTTGGGGACTAGATTTTCAGGGAGACTGCAGGAGATTTGTGGATATCTCCTAATAATCACACCCAGAGCTCTGACTATTAGAATACCGATTCAAAACAATTTCAGAGCAATGAAGAGCCTCCCATTGACGCCAATATGCTTTTTGGTTTATGTTACCTTGGTTTTAGCCAATAACCAAGTGATAGATTCTCTCTGTTATCTCCCCACTGTCCTCTCAGGGGAAGATAAAAAGGGAATACAGGAGAGAGACTTTAAGGTAGGGGAAAAAAACCTAAAATAGGTTTAATAAAGTAGTAATAATACAAATAGAATACAAATATGTAAATGTGGAACCCATGCTCTTTGGTTGGTAATTACTTCCCAACCAGACAAGTTCCAAGCTGGACTCAGCAGCAGATAGGGGTGCCTTAGTCCCAGGGTCCTGGTGACAGTCTGCAAAAGCCTTGGAGCAGCTGAGCCAGTCCTATTCAGAGAGGCAGGAGAAGGTGACCTGTCTTGTGAATGATGATGTTCTTCAGCGAGAGAACAGGAGCACCATGGGCTCAGTATACATAATCAAACATGATGGTAACCATTGATCTTTCAGATTGAAGCATTACCCTTCTTTCAGCATCAGTCCTGAACTCTTGTCCTAGAGCATTTTTTTTTGAAGCCTAATGACTGTGGCAGAGTCTGGGACATCTAGCAAAGCCCCAGCACTGTTGGGAACTCCCCCCTTCCTCAGTAACCCCATTTTGCATTGGCCCTCTGTTCATGTGTGTGGCTCATCACTTGTTGTGATGCAGCACTTGGGATCACAGTGGCATGTCAGACATAACATGTTTTTATTTTCAGTGCACTGAGATCCATTATGTCCAGGGCTAGGCATACTGAAATGCAAGAGTTAATGAGATGTCTTTTGGTGAGTGGCACCTCATAAGCCTCAGCAATGAACCTTACTCTCTAGTCTCACCCCTATTGTTGTTAAACAGCTACAGCTGTTTCAACTTTTTTTGTTTAATTAGAACAGATTCTATGAACAAAAGGGAAGTTCCTTTTCAGCTGCACTGTTTTCTGTCCTGTCTGATTTTCTTTCATTGTAGTTTTGTCTGATTCTCTAACATTTATCTGTGAAGAAACAAGTAATGTCTCTCTATCCATCCCTTCAGAGATCTTTCAGGAATGTGCTCTGACTTGTGTCTTCTTTGATTTAGGAAACCACCTTTCACTCTGTTTGCAGTGTATAGAACAGGGTTTCTCACATATTCATGTGCTGTTAAAGATGCAGTATTTCATTCAGGTCTCACTGAATCTCTCTTTTTTTAACCAAATGAAGATTTTAAAAAAATAAATGTGTGCAGCTTTGGACTCAATGGAAGTGGCTGCCAGAAGAACTGAGGGACAGGATGACTCCTAGTTCTTCCGTTGAGTCTCCCTGTGATTCTGGGCAAGCTGCTTAATCTCTGTGTGGGTCTCCTGATCTGTAAAATGTAATTCATTCATATTCATGTTGCTCACAATGATGCCATTAGGCTTAACTGATGTTTGCAAAGCAGTTCATGGCCTTTCTGAGAGAGGTGCAATAGAAATTTCAAATTATAAGGCCTAAATATTTACATTTTAGAATGGAAACTATGGGATCTGCATCTCTAACAGTCCCTTTCCGTGTATTCTCTGCATAATGTTATCCTTCTCTTTCTTCCATTCCCCTATCACCAATTCCTTTAGACTCGGGATATAAGCCCAGAAGAGATAGATTTAAAGAATGAACCTTGGTATAAATTCTTTTCGGAATTGGAGTTTGGGAAACCGGTAAGTTTGATAGTTGCAATGACCAATGAAGTCAACCTGCCTTTTTTTATTATTATTTTTTATTTTTTTAATGACTGCCACATCTCTTTGCTAGGCCCTAAACCTGGAACAGCTGTCTTACTTATTTAAAAATGTAATTGTTCATAACATCATCCTAGTATTGATATGAAGCAGCTGTTCTGTGACCATTTTAAGTATTTTAAAGCCATTTAAAAACATTCCCCACCTTCCAGCCATATGTATCAACAAGGCGATATTTTTTCACATACTGTAGTTCAAGCTGCATTTTTGCTGTTAATGTTAGAAGTAATGCCCTGTTCTCATTATTGAAAATCCTAATTCAAAGCCCTTATTTTCCCTCGCCTAGCAAGATCTAGAATGGCTGATCAGTAGCTTTAAATCAAACAGAATCACTGATTTATTCCTGGTTTTGGCTTGTAAACTGTAGGTCAGTGGTTTCCAGCTAACCATAAACAGATCATGACCCTGTTTCCTGTTCATCACCTTATGCATGTAGCTGCCCATTGCCTAAATGGGATGTACCAGTCTGTGTTGAACGGCCCTTGCCATTCCCTGAAATTAAAGGAGTCCAAGAACAGTGTGCTTTCTTTCCAAATTGAGCTTGTGTTGCTATGTGTGAGGAAAGGAAGGAAAAGGAAAGAGAAAGAGAGAGAAAGAAAGACAGCCTTGTTTTCCCACTCTAGAAAAAGATGAAGCAAAGCTTAATTATTCAGTAGGACAAAGGACATTTTGATGTCCTATCAGTGGTGTCATGGCTACTGGAAGAAAATGTGACACTAAAGTATTTTATGGCCTGGTTCTTACTCATTAAACATTTCTAACTTCATTATCAAATACTTTTGAGTAAGCTACTGTGACAAACCAGAGGGTCAGTATCAGCCTCTCACATCTATTCAAGTATTGTGGTTGTTTTTCTTCCTCCTTGAGGTCAGTTGTCAAATGCCCAGGCACACCATTTTTGAGTGCTGCTGAGATTTCCCTGCATGTGCAACAAAACAGAAATATGTTTTAAGGTTCAGTACTGGCTTCAAAGGCAACTGCACACTGACACTGAAGAGCAGGTTTTCTTTAAATCTGGTCTTTGTTCTCATAGAAGTGACAAAATTCCTCTGCACAGGATGTAACTGTCTGAAGTTGGGTGTCCAGTCTGATCACATCATAGAAATAGCGTAATTTTTGCTGAAAAACAAAAGTGGATGGTGGCTGGGCAGTCCATTCTGCCATAGAAAACTGTTTTACAGCTATGGATCTTCTAAATTGAAGGAGTTTCAACAATGTTTGAGATGAGAACCCCTAACCTTTAGGCAGTAGAAGTCAGATAAATCCCACCTCACTGAGGCTTTTAAGTGATGTCAGTATAAGGATTTAACCTTCACAAATTGTCATGGTTTAAGATTTCTACAAAGTGAGAAGAAACCTGCTTCTCTTTGCTGCCATGTAATTAATAGCCATATACTCTTGCAGTGAATTAAGGTTTGTCATCTCTGTGATCCTTCAAGTTACTGTAAGTTAATGGAAGATGTTCCAGAGAAAGGAGGGCATTTATGCTCTTGAGCCTTTCTAGGGGTGAGGGTGTATCTGTCCCTTAGAAGTGTGTGTTTGTGCTTTTAGTCATGCAGCCTTGGCCTTCTTTCAGAAGACGGGCATCTCAGGCCACACCAGCAATCCATCTGTTGTTCTGCAGAGCATCTATTCTGGTGACAAGTTCCCCACCTTTCTCAGGGCACTTGTTATGGGCTGCTTTCTTACAGTTTGCCTTGAAATGGTATTCTATGTCAGTTTGCTCTAGCTCCAAAGCCATGCAGCCATCCTCCCTGATCAACTATGCCAGTCTCTGAATGAGGAATTCTGTACAAAGTGCTTCAGCATCAGGCAGTCCAGTTGAGGATGTAATCTTAGAATTTTATAGCTAGCAAAGCTCCCTCTGAGCTTCATTACCACAGCTGAAAGAGCATGCTTTTTGTAGCTTTGCTCACTCTAGTCATGAGAGGACCAGTTTTTTTGTGACCAGCTAGTGGCTAAGCCTCATGCCTAACCAAAAAGTTTCAACTGCCATTTGCTAGCACCAGGGATTTTCAAAGATCCTCTGTTTGTCCCAGATTTTTTTTATTTTTTTTTTTTTTCCCCAGTGCTGGTGACAGTGTGTGCTTCTACAGGCATGATTTCCCCTGGCTTTCTGACTATATTTGCAGCTATATGATGTGGACAGGGAATACCCTTGCTAAAATGCAGCATAGAATTATTGTGAGCCTGTGGGTGTTGTTCTCCAAAGACACTTGCATGGGGCTTTCCCCACTGAGGAAAGCCCATGTGCTTCCTATGGTATCTGCAGGGACACTTTGCTGCACCAGCATCCCAGATGCATTTCTGGGCAGCTCCATGAACAGGTGCATGCCCTGCAGATATATCAGTCTCTGCAGCATTAATTATTTTTCGGTGTGCTGCCAAAACTGAATTCCCATGTGCTTCTTCCTTCCCTCCCTCCTGCTGAACTGTGGCTCTGCAGCTCCATGGAGCCCATCCACAAAACTTGACATTTGGTCAGTCTTAGAGGTCAGCTGTCTTCTGCTGTGATAGCAGGATCGCACACATGGGCACTTTCTCCCAGCCCTTCCTGAGACAGCACTGAGTAAGCTCTTTGCTATAAATGGAAAAGCAGGGGACTGAAAAAAGGGATGCATGTCCTGCCTTCTCCCCACCTTCCCTCAAACCTAAATCTTTGCAGCACCATGTACCTGCAGCTGCTGAATTGATGGATAAGAAATAGGTATTTTGTGTTTGGAACCACACAGTGACTATCCAAATGTAAAGTGGGACAGATTGAAACTACAGATCTGGACAGTCTAGAAAAGGGATTTGGATAAAGACCCAAGTGTTGTAGCACAGTCTCACTTATGATAGATGGACACTGGGAGATTCCCTGTCAGTGACTTGATGGCACTTTAATAATCTAGTCAAAGAAGTCAGTATGGACACCTAGGATGATGCTAAGCTCGCCAGCCAACAAGGTTATTTTTGTTTGGAAACAGGGCAAATGTATTCTGATATCACAAAATAAAAAGAAAGTCTCTTTGAGGTGTGTATCTGGTGAAGTGAGGATATTATCATGGCATTATTTGGGTAGGAGTTTCAGGTATTTCAGTTTGAAGAATCGTCCCTGATATTTACCTGTGCATCCAAACAGAAAAATCGTATTTTGAAGTTGGCACCTTTACCTCTAGGATGAATTTTAAATAAAAATTCCCAAACTTCCATGTGTCCCACTCTCTACACCAAAACCCCCTACAAACAAACTCCCAAGTCAGCAAAATAAAATAACAACTCTGCATTCTCATTGCCCCACAATGCCACCACTGGAAATTCAGCCATTTGTTCACATGGTATGTATTCATAGTCTGGCGGGGCGGGAAAGATTCTCCCTTTATCAAAGGCCCTTGTTTTACCCTTTCATTTTGAAAAGAAAAATTAGCAAAACAAATGCTTTTTATGAATATGTGTGGTTTTTTCCCCTATTTTGTTTTGGGTTTGTGTTAAGAATGCTTTAAACACCAGCTGTGGTGCACCCTTAGAGCACCTTGCAAAAACAAAAATATCCTCAAACACTACTGAAAACGGCCCCTCCCAGACTGCATGTATGCTCCCTTTTGCCTCCCATGATTTCTTGATATTTGTGCTATAGTGGATTTATCCCTCGTTCTATCTCTCTTTCTATGTTGTGGGTTGTTTTTTTTTTTTAATTTCTTTTCAGTGTTGATGCAAATTCCCTATTGTATTCCCGCTCTGTTCTAATCCAGTTTCCATATTCTCTGTGATGTCTTTCCTTATCCTCATTTCCTCATTTCCTTCCTCTGCTTTCCATCAGCCTCCAAAAAAGATTTGGGATTATACTCCTGGAGATTGCTCTATCCTTACTAGAGAGGATAGAAAGGTAATTGTGTCTCATGTACATTGTACTACAGCATCTAGCGCGTATGTATGTGTGTATGTGGTTTTCTTTGTCTTTTTTGGTAGCATTGCTTGGGTTTTGTGTGCTTGTGAGTGATTTTTTTAATTGGGCTGGAGCTCATTAACCTAACAATGAAGTAGCTAGTAAATTGATTTAATAAACAATTCTTAAAGCATAATCAGCCATAATTTGGAGTGGTGGTTTTGCTGTCTTGACTTGCAATGATAATTATACTAACAGCATATTGCATATTGTTACAGTGTCTTTTTTTTTTTTTTACAGGTGGGTTTATAACTTTATGGTTTGTAGAATTAGATTCTAGCAGGCCTGTGCATCTCTTAATTTTGAATGTTATATGCCTAAAACTATTTTCTTTGTAATGACTGAAACATGATTAATTACTACTGAATTTCTGTGTATTGTCCATACCATCTTTGTCTTTTTTCAATTAAAAAGGCTGGCCTTTTTTTTTTATTATTCAAAATTAACCTTCCTTTGTTTTCCCCTAACCCTAAGCATTATTTTTCCATTCTTCTTCTCCTTCTTTAACCAGACTGATCTAGAAAAAGATCTCTACCTCTACCAGACTGAGTTAGAGGCAGATTTAGAAAAAATGGAGAAGCTTTATAAAGCGCCACATAAAAAGCCACAGAAGGTATTTCCTATTCTTTTCATGCTGCCAATCCCCGTTTCCAAACTCTCTGCTCTAATCTATTCACTGCTGGATGATTATTAAATGAGGTTGGGATAAATAATGGTTCTGACTGTTCTGACTGCATGGCTTGCTGTGTTGCTGTCAGAAATAGTAGAATGTGATGCTAAGAATCCGCCTTGAAATCCATTTCAGATACAGTGATTTCCTCTCTCCCCCATTCCCTTTCAGCTGCCCCCCACCCCCGTCCCCTTCAGGGTTTTGAGTTCAGGGTCTGCAAAAAAACCCTCTCTGTTTTTCACATGAATAGGCAGCAGCAATCAGCTTAAAATTCTTGGTTGGCGTCACGTCATCATCTCGTGCCTTTCAAGCGTGTTGCCATCTACCCTCCCTTCATACAAGCCCTGCTCTCTGCTGGGAGCTCACGCATACCCAAGATTTGGATATTCCCAAGAGATTTTGCACACTTTTCCTTATGCTGCACCTTGCCATGGCCGCCTAGGGCAGGTCAGCTGCTGCTTTTTGAGGGTCTGCGAGACCTGAACCATGAAATGATAGATTAATTTGGTAACACGCCATTTTTTCCTTTTTTTTTTTTCTTTTCTGTTGTTGATTTTTTTTTTTTTTTTAAGCTGCGGCATTTCACCGGGACTTGAAAAAGCTCCTTTTTGAAACCCAAGATTTGCTTTTTCCTTCCTATATAGGAATCTTCAGGTAGATGAGGGGACACCAAACAGAGCATTTCTTCTAAAATTGCCTTCAGTTTTTAAAATAATGTGCCTATGAAGTGTTAGATGGATTTAAAGCAAGCGGATAAGAACTGGCTTTTGCTATTGAACCTGTGCAGCTGGCATTGCTTCTCTTAAGTAAGGAAACTGAATGGAAACATTGCTTTTCTTGTTAGAGCTTTGACATTTATTTGAACGCTGAGGAATGTTTTGTGCTGCAGAAATGTAAAATACCTTTAAAGCAAAAGCGGGCAGTGACTGGTTGGGGGAAAAGCTTGGGGAAATAATTATGAGCATGTGTCTCCTGGTCATGGCCCAGCTGGTTATCTCTTCTTGCTTTTGGCTTTATTCACAATGACTCATTTGCAGACAAAAGACTAGGCACTGCAGAACGGCATCAGCTGTGCTAAAAACCTGTCACTGCCCTGAAGGAACTCAGGAAAATTGTTGCTTTTCTGCAAAGACATTGACAGCTTAAATTGCGTTTAGACTTAAACCTCAATGTCTCCTAAAGGCTAATATTCAAGCAATAAATGGAAAACTGCCTAAGCAAACCTTTTCCTTTCTCCTCATGTGTAAGTATGTATCAATGACTCCTTTGTTTGGACTTTTGCAGAATACTCCTCTGGAAACTTCCACAGACCATTCTTCCTAGTAAGTTTTCCAGTTACTTTTGATGACTTTTTTACTATCAGAGAGCATGTAGAACAGGGTTTAGGGCATTGGAAATGGGTTGGCTTTATTTTTTGATGATGGATATAGACAAATGCATATACCTTGAGAATTATATACATATGTTAGATGAGTCTAGGTATAATATCTGCATTTTGGTCTTGAATGAATTTTTAAGTGATTACATGAGTTATTGCATTGCCTAGATAAGAACTGGTGATTGTGCTCGGTAGTGACTTTAAAAAAAAACAAACCACAAACAAGAAACCACAACAAACAGACCTTTAACTCCATCTTGATGAAGTTTGCAAATTGACTGTAATTTCATGCAAATAACTTTATTGTGTGGAATAAACAAAGTTTGTTTCTGTTAGACATGTATGATAGATTGTTAGATATTCCCACTTATGCACTCCAGACCAAAAGGCTGCTGTTGATGGAAGGCAGTAATTTTCCAGCATCCAGAAAGGGAGCAGTGATAGCAGTAATGATATTTCTCAAAGATCTAATGTGGCACTGCTTTTTCGGAGGAATACATAATAAATAGTATACTCTGCCTAAATGAGTTTTACATGGAGTTAGTTTGTTTTAAAAGAGGAACAGACACACACACAGAAAAAAAAAAATTCCAGAGCAAGATGCTGAGCTGTGCTGAGTTACTCGACCCCCGTAAGACACAACAGCTCTGTAGCTATGTGTCTGTTTGAGCATCGCCTAGGTTGAAAAAGTGACAGTATTCCCTTTCTCTTTCACAATGCTTTTCACAAGCTTTTATTTGAGAAAGTAATTTGTGGGACCACATATGACCTGGTTTTCCTTGTCTGGAAACTAAAATCTTTGTGATCCAGACGTTGTGTAATTCTACCTCCACGGCCAGCCCTCTGAGGTGTTTGAAAGCTTTCTCTTTACCCCACAAGTACAACATCTCTCCAAAATAAACAGATGCATGTACAATTTTATCCACAACAAGCAGATGTAACTACAAGCATTTCCACACTCACAAAAATCCAAATCCCTTTTGGACATCAGGATATAAATCAACTTTCAGAATGTTTCCATGAATTGCAAAATGTCCTATTTTATTTTATTTTTTCCAACTTCCCAGCAGACATGCTTTGGCCCCAGAATAGCTTTCTGTGAGACTGCATCTTTTTCTGAAGAGCCTGGTTGGGCACAAGAATTGGTATCCTATGAGCTTAGCTTTTAGGAAAACATGGCCTGATTGCTTAGCAAGTCTTTCGTACCTAGAAAGTACATTTATACCATGACATTGTAGGTTATTTTTAATTTTTTAAGAGAGAAAGTGGTGAAATCTAGAAATAAGATGTGGGGGCATACTTGTGCTTAGATTCATGTCTGAGGAAAGGGGTCTATAATAAATGTCCAGTCTTTAAAGGTCTAAGAAATTAAGATTGTACTCATTTTATCAGCATTTTGTTTATTATATAGCTGCACAGTAGACCCAGAGTCCAGGATTTTTCATTCCCTATAGTGGAAGCCTGAGGCAAAGCTGATCAAAACTGTGCACACCTGGGGATTTCTTTGGCATTTAAACAGTAGTGTCTATAGACCCATACTGCTGCTTCTCTGCATGGTCCCTCAGTGATGGGTTTGAGGGATTGCTCTGGGAGTCTTGAATTATAGTGTTAAATGGGAGACTGAACTGGTTGAGATGAACTCCTGAACAGCTGTGCTTTGTAACCAGTGGACAGGCATGGCTAAGGATTAAGGAGAGAGGACTGGGAGCTGGAAGATACTTGTGTTACTTCTAGCTAGCCACAGAATTTCCTTGAGTCTGCAAAGAAATCATGCATCTGCTCTGTGACTGTGCTGTCTCATCTGTGAAATGGAGAAGGAGTTCTTTCCTGCCACCTGTTCTGTAGGGTACCGAGCTGGGAGAGTTCCCTCAGGTAGAAAATGCATTGGAGTGCCAAACCTAGAACATCGTGGCAATGTATTAATAACATCTTAATTCAGCACCGTTTCTTCATACACGGTCTATTGTGCGTTCACAAGAGTGGTTTTCTCTTACTTTGCATGAAGTTCTTAGCAAACAGAAGTGACCCACTGGTGTCACTCCCCCTTTTTTGTATTTTCCAGCTCTACGTATTCACCCAACTACCATGCAGTGAAAAGGGAGTCAGAACCAGCCCTGGGGGACCCTGCTGGCTTGGAGAATGAAAGGCAGATTTACAAGAGTGTGCTGGAAGGTGGAGATATCCCATTCCAGGGGCTGAGTGGTCTCAAGCGACCTTCTAGCTCTGCTTCCACAAAAGGTAGGTGATCAGGGCACTAGCCTCTTCTCTATTCTGCACGGAGTGTCAAAAGCCAGGTGATACAGGGCAAACTCTGCTGCAGGGTTTAGAGCCCTGGTTAAGCCAGCTGGGGTTTCATCTGTCCTTCCTCTTTGCCATCCCCAGTTTTCCCTCCTTTTTTCTCGCAGCCCACAGTGGCCATTATTTTTCGTGACACTTTTATCTGATCCAGGTTCCTTTTCCCAGTGGAGACCAGCTCCCTTTGTCCAGCATCTCAGCCACACCCTCAAATTCTTCCCCCAGTGCTGCTCAGGCTGGCCTTGGTATACATCTGCTCCCACTGCCTTGCCATGCTAGAGCCCTTCCCTGCCTATTCTGCTCTTCCTGCTGTGGTATCTCAGCAAGCCACATCATGTCTGCTGGCCTGGTTACCTTCCTGCAGCTGGCACCATGTACTCCACAGTCTCCTGCCTACGAAGGCTATGGAGAGAATGCATGGGACACCGAACGAGCAATGCCCTGCAGGCTCTGAGACAGCAAGGCAGCAGAGACCACTGCATCTCCTTCCCTCTCCTCCCCACATCATGGGCTCTTTAGAATATTAGGACAAGGAAGAGCCTGGCTTCCATCAGGGAGCTGTGTTGGGAAATGTATCTCTGAGCCAACTTCAACCTAAAAATGGCTTGAGATAGGGGAGAGGACTGGGGAAGGAATGCATCGGGTTTCTAAACTGCTCTCCCTAAAAATAGTACATCAGACCAAAAATGTCTCTCTCTGCCTCCATCTTCGAGCTGTTTTTCAGTATTATGTCAGGTCTGTGGTGCAGAGTCAAACAATCTGAACAAAAAAAATCTGTTCAAACAGTTGTTGTTCCCCAAACTGCAACTGAACCTGAATGGTTATTTTGACATTTGAATTTGAGCTAAAATTGGAAACAAAAATTGCAGTCTAAGCTGAACCCAGACTGGATCTGACTTTAAAAAAAAAAAAAAAAGGTCTGATCTGATTCCTTGATTTTTAAAGGAAACATGGCCAACCACAGTTTCTGAAGGACACTCAGCTTATTCCTAGTATGGGGAATCTCTAAGCAGGCATTTTTTGGGCAAGGCCAGCTGATTTGGCCTGCTTGTGCTCACAGGGTCAGCCACTGATTGTCCTCTCCCTCCCAGAAATAAACTGTCTAGCAAGCGCTGTGGTGAGGCCATGGTAGGTGTAATGACAGGCTTGGTATTAAGCCGTTTTTGCTGTGTTAGCGCCCCTGCATTCTTGCTGATGCCCTGATCCTGCACTAAGTTCAGCTGCCCTTTTCTATGGTGCTGCAACTTCCCTGGAAGTTCGTGATCCTTAGCACTTTGTAGGAGGGTACCTTCAAAGTGCTCCAGATCTGCTTCTGGCCAAGCCTCTCATTTTAGAGACATTAGCAGCACTTCACCTACTCCTGTACGTGCAGCTTGTTGTGCAGTTTACTCCTGCTTTTATTTACGTTTTGGAATTTTGTTTCTTTAAAGTGCATTTTATGAAATCCAAGCATGTTGTTTCTCCTTTCTGAATAGCTTTCTGGCACTTAAGCTAACAGGTTGTGTTTATTTTATCCTGCATGCTTACCAGTGGATCGTAAAGGTGGGAATGCTCATATGACTGCACCCTCTTCAGTTAATAGCCGAACCTTTAACGCTAGTCATATCGGTATGTTAGGTCACGCATGTAAACATAAGAAGCCCTTATCAGCTGCTAAAGCCTGCATTACTGAAATCCTCCCTTCTAAATTCAAACCCAAGCTAGCAGCTCCAGCTGCTCTTGTGCAGGACAAGAAGGGTATTTTGCTGTCTCATGAGAAAGCTCAAAGCTGCGAAAACCTTCGTAGCTCCATTGCTTTATTTGATACTAAAAAAGCTTTCATGGTAGACATAGGGGAAGGCATAGAAAACATGTTGATGAAGTCAAAGCAGGAGTATGCCATCAAATCTGGCAGTACCATGAGCCTGCAGGAGTATGGCACCAACTCTACGAAAGGCTACCTGTTTCCTGCCTCCAGGAAGAGTGGGATGGAATTTACAACACTTTATAAAGACATGCACCAGATCAACCGGTCCAGGATCCATTTGGGCACAGTCTCCTCCTGCAGTGTGAGGGATATTGCATCTCAATTTGAGAATGAAGCAAAGGACAGGATGGAGCACAGCCTTAGTCGAGAGGATTCAGAGCAGATCCCCAAACACACTGTTTCCTCCCGTATCAGTGCATTTGAGCAGCTGATCCAGAGATCCCGATCAATGCCCTCGCTTGACTTTTCCACTGGACAAAACAAATTCACCACTTGTCTCCAATCCAAAACTTGTCTGAGTTCTGCCTGCTCTGCAGAGTTTCTTCTGGATTTGCCAAAAGCACACCAAGAAGAAAAGGATGCTGCAAGTTTGGCAGATAAATCCTCCCACTCCTGCAGCAATGTGGAGGACACGGGTTCAGATGTCAGTGATGCCGTCCCTATGGACACATTTTCAGCTTGCACAGATGAGATAGATCTCTTCTCAAATGCGTCCAATGACAGTGGCAGCAGTAGCAGCAACCTCAATGGGCCTCAGAAGCATAAAATCAGCAGATGCAAAGGCACATGCCCAGCTTCCTATACCAGGTTCACTACCATCCGAAGGCACGAGCAGCAGCAGCCCTCCAGGAACTTTGATTCCAAGGGGGATGTCTATGGGGACAGACACATGCTCCCCAGAAATGTCTACCTAATGAGTCCACTCCCCTTCCGATTGAAAAAGCCTTTCCAACACAAATCCTGCAGGACTCCACCCCCAGACTGCCCAGGAAGCTTGGCAGTGTCCAGCCCTGAGAACCCAGATGACGCAATACAGCTGCAGGGGAACACAGGAGACAAGAGTCACCACTCCCAGCACCAACTGTGTTCCAGAAACAGGCCTCTTGCCCCAAGGCGCCTGTCTTCCTTTGACATTGTGGAGAGGCTTAGCTACTTCCCCACCACAGGATCTAGCCAAGATAGCTCCATGGGCCAGGCTGGCACTCCTGACTCCTTAAACAATGGGGACCCTGTTCCATATGCCCTCTGTCACAGCCTGGACACAAACAACAACCCACAAAATGAACTTGGGACGTACCTAGGAGGTGGCTTTTTGTGTTCTTTACCAGTGTCCCTTCATGTGTCATCTTGATTTCCTTTCTCATCCCCTTTTCTTCCACAACCCTTGCATTATTTACTCCCCACCTTTGCATCCCCTGACTCTATTTTTTCCCCCGAGTGTGTCTAATGTCCTTTGCGTGTCTTGCTGAGCATTTCTGTTCAGGACTTTTTAACAGCTGCACTTCTGAGAAACAATTTCCGCTGCTTTTCTAATGACAGCGGGTTCAGTTTGTCTCTCAAGCAACTCCAGGGATGCAAGAATCTCAATATGAGATATTTCATTTGCA
The DNA here is from genome assembly GCF_020740795.1 of Apus apus. NCBI lineage: Eukaryota > Metazoa > Chordata > Aves > Apodiformes > Apodidae > Apus > Apus apus. The sequence goes on along the minus strand of NC_067285.1, from coordinate 21,027,323 downwards.
CACATGGGATTCTAAAACAAACCAAGATGATTTGCTTTAAGGAGCAGTTTCTCAAGGTCTAGTTGTGTGTGTGTGTGTGTGTTAAACTTTTCTCAACAGTAAAATGCCAAATCATACTTGGATGGCAGCAAATCTTTTCTTCACAAAGTGCTTCTGTCTCTACTCTTTCTGTTATTTACTCCCTGGTTTTGGCTCTTTGTTCACAAGTACAGCCCAAAAGGGAAAAAAATGCAAATGGATAAATTATCAATTATCAACATCTGATTGGCAATTTGGTCAATGGCAATTGAGAATCCATACTGTCATAATGGAAACAAATTATTTAAAAATATCTATTTTTTTTCCTTTCTGGTTATGCTAGATAAATCCATCTGTATTCTAATTTCCTTGTGTTGTTTCAAAGTAGATTCAGAATCACCAAGGCATTTTGCACCAGTTGATTACATGGAAACTCCAGAAGAAATTCTTCGTAGACGGCATGATGATAAAGAGGTAATGTCCTTTGCTGTCACATAATAACAATTTTAGCAGCTCCATGTAAAACAAGTGTAGCATTCAGTCTTATGTAAGGACAGCTTGTATGTCCATGGATATGTATATTGGAAGTTAGAGCAGCAAGCTGGAATGAATGTTTTCTAATTATAATACTCTCTCTGCCACTGATTTAATGTATAATGTGTAGTCCATTTTAGTTTTTGTTTAAAATGAACTTGATAATTCTTACAAATTGCAGAAAATTATACATATATGTAAAAAGGTTGAAAATGTATGTGAGATGTGGTTCAACACCCCAATACTTGCAGACAAGGATGAAATGGTTATTCTTTAAATGAGTTAGAGTTTTATTGTTCTCTGAGGAAGCCACTCAAGTTCGTATTAATCAAACTGGTGAGAACAGTGTATTTCTTGTGGCAGTCCTCAGGTTTTTGAACAGCAAATGTATGATATTTTAAGCTATCAGATAGTGTGAAGTTTCACCCCAGTGCAAACTAGAATTCTTTATAGCATCTCAAGTTGTTGGTGACAGCATGTAGCAGTCCTTTTTTAAATGGCTGGGCAACACTGGCACAAGCCAAAATAATAGGAAAGCCACAAACTTTTTAGCACTGACTGTGTTCAAGCTGAATTAAAGAAATTATAAAGTGATTGCTTTCCAGGAAGCTGTTAATTTTCACTGCTTGGGGGGAGGTTATATTTTTAGTGTTAATTTTCTCAGTTCAAACAATGTATGTGTGCTTTGAAATATGGAAACACTTGCTCTTAAGTCTGATGTGAAGAGTATATTTTTACTGTCTTCTCCCATGAAACAGTTAGTAATCCCCCCACTTCCAAAATTCAGCATGAAAACTCAAGTAAGAGCCAAATTCTGAATTCACCAAGACCTGCTAACTTCAAATGAGTTAGCACTTCTGCATACAGTCAGCCCCAAAAGGTGGAAGAATCCCTCTGCCCAGGTACTCAAGAATGCACATTTCCATTAGTGTGTCAAAGGTTTCAGAAGTTAAAAAAACCTTCTTGGGGTTTATTTATGTTATTTACAAAGTGTATTATATGAGTCCGAAGTATGGGAGAACCTGATACCTGAAGGTGGTTAGGCACTCTTCCAAGCTCCTTGCAAAGCTCAGGGGAATTTGGTTCCTTGGAACTTACCTGCGGGGCTGATTCAAGTCTTTTGGAAGTCAATGAGAGAAACTCTTTGCTGGTTAAAGGGAGATTGGATCAGCCTTTTGCATTATCAGCAGTCTTCTTAGAGGCTCTCAGGACTTGGCAAAAACTTAGAAAAACACCTCATTGACTTCCATCAGCTTTGGATCAGATCCTCTGTATACACTGAATTTCAATTTTGCCATAATGGTGATGTACTTTCTGTGCTTGTGAAATGAAAGGGTACTGTGTAGTTAGTAGAATCAGTATTTGATGTTGAACTGTAAAATCCCAGCTATTTTCTGGGACTTCAGCGATTTTAAGTCATATTTATGACAGCTTTTGAATGCCCTTAACTAGATTATTTACTGCCCATTTTATGCAATTTCGTGGCAGAAACTTTTAGAGGACCAGAGACGGCTCAAACGTGAGCAGGAAGAAGCTGATATTGCAGCTAGAAGGCACACAGGGGTTATTCCAACGCATCATCAGTTTATCACTAATGAGCGATTTGGGGACCTCCTAAATGTAGACGATACAGCAAAGAGGAAATCTGGGTCAGAGGTCTGTTTTAGTTACCTCAGTCTGCTGCTTGACCCAAAGCAATATTTGCCTCTCACAATGTGGTGCTTTAGGCCGACATTAGCTCTTCAGAGAATGTCGTTTGTTGTTTTTTTCCACCTTCCCCTTTCCCATTCTGGCTTCATTTAGATCTGCTTTGACTCTTGTGCCTGGTAAATTAATTGGTATGTCTATACCAAGCTGCATATGTTAAAGCATGCCTGCTGAGAATTGCTGGTGCACACCTGTGATGCATGCCTTTAAATATCAGCTACTCTTAGTGAATCAAAGGCGTTCTACATCTTTTGCATCATATTGCTACATTGCCTTCTTGTCTGTGCCTTACTTTTAGAAATTTCATGTCTTGTTGATCCTGGTCATGTGACACTCAGGTTTTTTTTAGAAATAGATTGTTTCTTCTCCTATTGAAAAATGCTTAATGTCCTTCAGAAACAATTGGAAGAAGTGTTACCATGTTTCACTTCATAAGACCTGGTTGGTCTTTCTGAAAGAGATAAAGGAGGAGGTTGATGGTTTTCCCATGAGCCCAAGACACTTTTCCCGAGGACTGGATGCTAGTCCAGGTGTTCTGGCCAAATGGCATTTCCTGCCTTAGGGATTGTTGCTGGAGCTCTTGACAGCAGCTCCCAGAGGTTTCTCCAGAGGTGCTGCACTGTGGCAGCCATGGTGGTCACCGTATTGAAGGGGTATGTTTGTCTGCTCTTTGTTTATGTAGTTTCAAAAGCTCTGGTGCCACATGGATGGGATTACTTCTTCTTTTATGCTGTATTGCTAAAATGACTTTTAAATATTCTAAATATTTTGTGGCCCTTAGAAAATCAGCCAAGTAAATCAAGCATTAAAGCTTAGGCCTGCTGTCCATGTCATTTTTGGCTTTATAGCCACTAAAGACATTTCTTTAGACATGTGTTTAATTTATTAATATTACCTCCTCACCTTTGTCTCTTTTCTACCAATTTATACAGAGTACTTGGCTCACATTGCATGATTCAGCAGGGCCAGGTAATCATGAACAAGGACCACATCAATTAAAATCATTAAAATATTTTTCTCCCAGCTAATAAATTCTGCTTTTCCATTCACACATCAAGGTAAATTTGGTCCTGAGGGCCCCAGTAGCTGTAGTTACTGGATTTGTCACATTTAAACGTTTGCTGCTGTTAAATCCATTTCCTGTAGAGCTCTTAATTACTGTTATACCAGAAACTGGCACTTTTTGCCCTAATGGGAGAGACCCACCAGCATATTTGGACTGTACTATCAGTTGTATGCAAGCTTGTAGCAGCAGAGCACCTGCATTCAAGTTCCTTCCCAGACTAATGTTAGCTATAGAAGAGTTTGGGTACTTTTTTTCAGAAGACTGTTGAAAACCTAATAATTTTTTTAATGTGTTGACTTTTTTGATCTCTAGATGAGACCTGCTAGAGCCAAGTTCGACTTTAAAGCACAGACGCTGAAGTGAGTACAGTTTGTTCCTACTGCTCTGAGTGTTCCCTCTGCCTTTTTCCCTAGAACACAGGACTTATGAAGGGCTGTGCAATTGGATTAATGTTCTGGGGGTGCCTTTCCAGCAACTCAAAGCAAGGTGTCCATAGTAAAGTGGGGAAAAGTAGTATCAATCTTGCAGGTTGCGATCTGTGAAGGACCTTTAGGAAAAGTGCATCTGCACCCCTTGTGGTTTTTGGGGCAAACCTGCCTTCTTCACTGGAACAAGCAAGCATTCTGCTCTGAGGGTGGGTGGAGCAATGGAAGAGCACTGTTGCTGATGTTCTTCCTTGTAAGCAGGATGATTGGGCAAGACCTTTGTGTCACTGCCCTTGCTGGAGACAAAAGGGATTCCTCTGTGTAACATCCCTGGTTGTGCTCAGATTTAGGGGCTGGAAGAACTGTATTAGTAGCTCACTGTGTAAATCAGCCATACAGATGGTCAGAAGAACATAGATATGAAGAGCAGCAGCATCCTTTTCACATGTGCTAAGCGTAGCCCAAAGTCAGCAAGGAACTTAAAAGGATGCTTTAAGCATGTCAGTGGGCCCTTGACTCAGGATTTTCTTTATTCAGGACCTGTGAGGGTACAGAGTGGTCACTGCTTCCCTGACATCTGTGAATACACCGGCATATGTTTCTGGTGACGTTGTATCTCTGAGCCCTTTGTGTTCCCTCAAGTGAATCACACAGCACTTTTGTTCTTTTTTCACAACGCTGCTGGGAAGAGAAGACATGGAGGGCCTTTCCCTCTGCACAAACCTAGAGAAGCTCTCATTTTAGCATTGCTAAGGAGGGAAGAAATAAGAAGACAATTCAGTGAAGGACCTGCTGTTTTTCTTCTTGGGTGCTAATGTCCTGGAAATATTTTGTTATATGTTCTATAGGTGATTATTTTTAACAATTTACACAGCAGCACCGTGTAATAAAACTGAGGCATATGTAAGGTGGAACTGTTGTATCCATTGAGCAGAATATATCAGGGTGCGAGATAAAAGCAAAGGAGAGCTTGTGAAGATCATCTCAGGAAAGGCTGGGTTGGTTGTGTTCCTGTGGGGATCCAAGTAGTAGGTTTATCAGGCTAGTACAAGCTGCCCAAAGTAGGAGCTCCTCAAGGTGCAGACATTCATAATTTGAGCACTGAAGGCTGTAGATTGAAATCCCAATTGTTAGCCCAGGTGAAGTCAGTGGTTGCACAACCACAGGCTGACCAGAACTGTAATCATTGCAGGATCAACACTGGTGTGTGAGTGGGTTCATCTAATCACCAAACTAGCTTTCATTAAAATCATGTGTCTCTTTGAAAGGGTCTTGTGACATGGCCTGTTTCAAAACAGGAATTGAGCACTGCTTACTGCATCCAGCATGGAAAGCAGCCAGTGGTGTCTTTTTCTTGAGCCTGACCCCATTGCTGCTGGAGAGTGTGTGGTTAGGTAGGCCCTCATAGGCCAGATCTTTTGACAGGGTGCCCAAAGCACAAGACAGTCCCTGCACATTGTGTTGTGAACAGGGTGGTTCTCAACATGTAGCTTTCACTTCAGGTGGAGCATGATTTTTATCAACTGGGCTGATGCAGACCTTGGTACCTAGAGGTTGCTGGACAGGAAAAGAACTCCTCTGTTCTTCAGTGAAGTGCTGATGGAATGCTTGTGTTGTTAACAGGGAGCTTCCTCTGCAAAAAGGAGATATTGTTTACATTTACAAGCAGATTGACCAGAACTGGTATGAAGGCGAACACCATGGCAGAGTTGGCATCTTCCCACGATCATACATAGAGGTAGCTTCTTTCATTGCAGGTGTTCTCTTCGCACATTCCCTTTCTACTAGTGACGAGTTTAGAGGCTTTTTGTATGTGACTCATTTGATTCTGTTTGTTGTTCATCTTAGCTACTCCCACCAGCTGAAAAAGCCCAGCCCAAAAAGCCATTGCCATTGCAAGTATTGGAGTATGGGGATGCCATTGCTAAGTTTAACTTCAATGGGGATACCCAAGTGGAAATGTCCTTCAGAAAGGTAGGACTTCTGTTGTGCCGATGAATTAAATCCAGACAAATGCTGAAGTTTTTTTAACACTAGAAACTTGCCATTTCCAAATACAAATCTCCAATAAGATGGACTCTGTATTCAGGAGGAATTCCTTCTTATCTGTGTTTTTACTCCATAGTTGCTATGTAGTGCATTGCAGTGAGAGTGTTGCAGGTAGGCTGACTCAGAGTGCCAATTGCTTCATTAGAGCTAGCTGAGAAGATACTTAGAGCACAAGTGCTGGAAACCTGGCCCTGCAAGACAAATTAAATATTTGGTGATATGTCTCCAGTTTGATCCTTTCTGATGGAGATGCACACAATCACATGAGAATGGCAACGTTCTAAAGAAGGAAACTGGGTTCACCTTCCTTCATACTACAAGGCAAATTATTGAGCACAGGCAAGTGAGGTTCTGTGGCTTTGCAGTGACTCACTAGACCTGGCTGCAGAGTGAAGGGTTGGGAGTGTTTTGTGTAGTGGCTGTTCAAAGCAAAGTAGCAGCATTTCTCCACCTCAACCAGCTTTCCATTTTGATGCTCAGATTAGATCTTGTCTCTCTTCTCTTCTAATTACACATGAAGGTGGGGCTTACAGTTTATATTAAGGATCTGGAAGTCACTCCATCTCTTAGCAAAACAGGAAGGAGCTTAGAGAGACCTAGTTTAAACTGCAGACCTGTGCATTCTCCCTGTACACCTCATACTCCTGAGAGTCTCGTGGTCAGCCAGAAACTGCTTGTTTCTTCTTTTTTCTAACTGGCTTTAGCAAGCAGGGACTTGAAACTGCAAGCATAACTGAATGAGCATAGCTAAGTCTGCAAACACCCTAAGTCAGCACCAGAAGATCTGCATTTTCTTCTCTGAACTGAAAAATATCATTCCCACCCAGAGGTTAGGTTTAGGATCAGATAACTGAGAAGCAGAAGAGGCTGAGAGCCACCAACTGTTTTAAATCAGCTGCAGCAAAATTAAAGGTGTAATTGCTTTGGAGTGATGAAGTATGTTCAAGTCAGGACTATGTTGCTGTTCCTTGCCACAGGGTGAAAGGATCACGTTGATTCGGCGAGTGGATGAGAACTGGTATGAAGGAAGAATCTCTGGCACCAGTCGCCAAGGCATCTTCCCTGTCACTTACGTGGAGGTGCTGAAACGGCCAGTGGTCAAGAATGCCATCGACTATCCTGACCCACCATCATCCCTCTCCCCTAACCGCAGCATGACAGCTTCACCACAGGTATTTGGACTAGGTGCAGCCAGTTACAGCACCTTGCAGAACAGAGGAATTTTGCCATTGCTGTGCAAGAAGCAATAGCTGAAAAAAGCTGTAGTTAAGACTAGTGTTTTGTGCGGTAAAAGCCATGTGCTCCCTGCACTACGCTGCAACTGCAGAAAAAGGTGATGTTTCTTTTACCAGAAAGGTTAATTAATGGGTCATTTGGGGATTTGGAGACTCAGCTTTTCATCTCTGATCTGTAGCTCCAATTCAGGTCAGGTTGAAAGGGCTGCAGTTCACTCATCTGAAGAATTTCAGTGCTAGAGATGGAATGAATTGGTGATTCTGCTCCTCTCGAGTGCTTCTTTACGCCTTACAGACCTCCACTGTGATGAGTGCATTTTTTATTGTGACTATTAAAAGGACATCGCAGACTGTTATGGTCTGTAGGAGTTATTATGTTGATCCCAGTCAGCTTGCATCAAGATGTATCCTTATTACTAAGTGTCCTAGCTCACAACCAAGGTTTTGGGAGTTAGGGTCAGGAGAGTGGCCTTTATTATTTCAAACCATTGCTAAATGAACTAAAGTTTTGAGAGCAGGCCAGTCTGGGATCTTCCATTAATATTAGATTCCCTATAAGCCATACTGCAGTTCAAACCAGAACTCAAAATAGCAGCAGTTAATTTTATGGGGATTCCAGAATGCTTGTCACAGAAAACATATCAGGGAAGTGACGAGTCTCTAAATCCCTTTGTTTTGCTCTCATCCTGCAAGTACTCGTGCTTGAAGATCAGCATATGTGACTGGGTCATGACTGTGAGGTTCTAGTGCATCTCCATCTAACCCACAGAACTGAAGCAAGGTCATTCTGAGGTCAAGACTGCAAGGAAAAAAGTGGAGGATTGGGAGGAGGGGATATATGGTACAGGACAGATGGGAAAGACTGCCATGGTGCATGCCTGGTATCTGCCTGGATCTTCCCTAAAAGGAGTGTTTTTATTCTTAGTCAGTGTGTAAATAGAAAAGTCTTGTTGTTTGTTTGGGGTTCCCTGTCAAAGTGGACCTCAGCTGAGCTTTTCTGTTTGAGCTTGGCAGCCCTCCCCATAGCTGTAGCCTGTCTGCCACCAGCTCTCTGCAGGCTTTTCCCTTTGATGGAAGTGATTGTATCCACCCTCCTTTTGTTTCCTTTGCTGTTCTTTTGATTCCTTCCCTAGTAGATCAGCTCTCTCCCTTATTGGCAGAGGACTGAGAAACGCTCTGAGAAGTGCTAATGTAGGCATCTCACTGACATCACTGGTGGTAATAGCTAAGGGGAGAACTGGGTTTTGTGTTCTGCCTTTATAAATACATAGCACCTACTTTAGCCACCTGAAGACCAGACATCCATAACTGGCTGTTTTGATCACTCTCTTCCACAACGTCAGCAATACAAGTTTCTTGAGGAGTAGGTATTGCTCATGCTAGAGTTGGATAAAGTAAAAATTGATTGCAGCAGTGAATTCTGACTGGGTCCACAGCGTGAGTAATTGTTGGAGCTCCAACTATTACTGCCAGGCGGGTCAAATGCTATATGCTGCCATCATGGATGGTGGCTTCAGCTGCTTCCTAAGGGACCTAAGACATGTGGAAGACCTTAGACTTTATACCATAGAATGTTTTGTCTGGGGTCCTTGAAAAGGCTGGAGAATGATATTTGTAGCACAGATACAGATTGGACTCAGTGTTTGGAGTAGCTGTGGACAGCACATTCTCCAACATGGTGCACCTGTCCATGGAAATCTTATGCACGATGCTTGGTCACAGATCTACTCCTCTCCTCATTCACTCTCTCTCCTTTTACTTTTGCTCGATCATTTTGTATTTTCCTTTACTATTTTTTTGTTCATTTCTTTCTTTTTCTCTCCTGCTTTTGTCTCCTTCAAGTCTCCCAGCTCTGAGCTGCTCCATACACCAACTCCTCCGCCTTTGCCTTTCACGCGCCGTGCCTTATCTCCAGAGGTGCAGGCAGTCACATCTGAGTGGATTGCTCTGACCGTGGGAGTGTCCCCCAGCCCCACTCCTGCTGTAACTCCTCCATTGCCTCCTCCGCCTGAAGCCTCCCTCTCTCACACTGACTATCTCTCGCCTTCAGCTGCATCCAGCCCTTCCCCCTTGGTCAGCCTCCGCCATTCTTATCCCTCTGGCTCCTCAACTCCCAGGTCCATTAAATCCCCGTTGCCCTCTTACTCCTCCAGACCTCAGGTCTCCACTCGCAGTTTCTATCAGGCCACTCCACAAAGTGAAGAAAAGTTTGGCTCCTTTTCTTCCAGTGTGAGCTTCTCTGACTCCCCTGGCTGGGCAGTGGAGAGCCCTGAAAGCTTCCTCACAGAGCAGCGTGACACCACTGCCAGCCAAGCCTGGCCCCAAAAGACTAGAGAGGGCAGCAGCACCCCCGAGCAGGGTGCTCAGGCTGTCCCCAAGGTCTCTGTTGAGCGCTGCCTGAAACCATCCCAACTAGACATGCGTGTGACCCCAGAAAAGAGACCTGTGGGTTCCTCTGAGGACAACCAGTTGTGTCAGGAGCTAATGGCTATTGTGCAGGGAGGTAAAACAGAGAAAAGAGGCGTGAGGAAAGGTGATCTGGGAAAGTTGCGAAGCGGAGAAAAGAAGGTACTTCTCCTGCATGTGTGTGTGCTGCTCTGAATCCCTGATTTTAACTGGTGTGTTGAGATCTGTGCTGCTCTGCTGGCCAGGCAGAGCCAGTGGCTGCCACATGTAATTTTTATGATCCTAAGACCTTCTTTCAGGGGTCACCAGTGGCATTCACTGGATAGCAGATCAAAAAGTTTCAGAAGAGAGCTCAGAAGCAGTGTAGTGAAAATTGTCTCAGAACAGTTAATAACACTGGACCGACTCAGTTGGGCACATCTAATGAGGTGATTGTCCCAGATAGTGGCTATTACCAGATGTGTCAGTTGAAAATATCACACAGGTCTCATGCCCTCACTGTGTAGCAAAAAGGCAATTCCTTGCTATTCAGAGATTTTCCAGTGTGGAATGGATCATCATTGGTGATAGGATTTATTTGTTCCTCCTAAAGCCAAGGACCAAAAAGCCTTGTAAATGTCAGCTTGGTTCCTGGGATCACAAAAGCTGTCCCTTCTTGTTCCTGGAGCCTGTGGTTTAGTGAACCTAAGGTTGGGATGTGCATGACTAAGTCAGGGAGGCTTTATTGTTATCTGTGCATTGAATGGAATTTATAATCTCTTTTTATTTCCAAAATGACATGAAAGGGTCTAGCCAAAAATGGCAATTAGACCTAGTGATATTTTTCCCCAAGAGTTCTTAGTTATATGCAGCTGTTTGTTACAATGAGAAGGAACACAGGGGAACCCTACAGTAGCTTCTAGAACATACCTTCTGCTCCCAGTTCTGGTATAGTAGATCTGCCTTTCTTTGAAGCTCTCAGTTGATTTGGGGTCCATTGTGGGCTACAGCCAGCTAAAATACATTACAGCATCCCAATGCTGTGGAATTTCGGAGAGCTCAAAATCATAGCATTATGGCTACACTGCAATAGCCCCTGTAACATACCCCACCTAGCCAATGTTAAGTAATGAGAACCTAGGATTTCTAAGATGACACGTTTCACACTGGGAATCTTGTGCAAATTGATTTCTGCTTGAATCATAAACAGAAGTGTATTGAAAGCTGTCCTGTTTACCATCTGGATGTATTTTTAGCAGCATTTTTTACAAGCATAACCCGCATGTTTAAAACAGAATGAAGTGTTCAGCTCAGACAAACCAACTGGAAACTGCACTTGCCCTTGCATGGAGTTATGTTTTGCTGTGTGTGCATCAGATTTACTGGATAGTAGATGCTCTTATCACTAACAGTGATTGTGATAAGAGAGTGTATTCCAAGCTGACCAACTTTTCTTTTCTTCAAAAGACTGCAGACTCAAAAGCATTCTCTTCATCTGCTCCTCTCTCTTCTTCTGCCCTCTCTTCTTCTACTGTCACAACACAGCCACCTCCCAGACTTACACGCAGAGTCAATAAGCCACAGGTAATCATCTTTGCTGATTACTCTTCCATTACTTGGAGTTGTTTCCATGCCATGCCTTTGTTTTGTCATATGCTTGTTTAGCCATTTATTGATTCCACAGGTGAGAAATTTCTCCTATGAATAAATTCAGAATTTTTATTTTTTAAAAAGTAATCATTTAAAAGTACTTCCAGGCTGTGCAGAAGGCCAGGTGTGAGCAAAATCTTCAGCTGGTGCAAATCTGCATAGCTGAAGTCTGAGTTTTTGCCAGTTTTTACTAGCTGAGGATCTGATTTGCATTCCTCCAAAGGATGAGCCCAGGGCTTATTTAGTTCCGATCTTGAGCTACAGCTCAGTTGTGTTTATAAAGCAGTATTGGTGGCCTTTTTAGCAGGAATGATGTGGTGTGGGATACTTTGGTTCAGGTTTTTTCTAACCACCTGGGAGTAAGGCATACACAACTTAGTACCCACAACATCAGGAACTTGTTAGAACCTTCTCAGGTAGTATTCAGAGGATCACAGCTGTATGCTGAGAGCTATACAAGTCTTTAAAGAGGGATGTAGTTGTCTGTGAACAACCGACTCAGCTGAAGCACTGTGTGGCCGGGATATCCAGGGTCCTGGAACAAACAGCGCTTGCAGCTGCTGCTCTCACGTCAGTCCTTCCAGGCAGCTTCCACAAGATGGCAGTATTTGTAATAGGAAGCTCACAAGCAGCAAAAACTGTACTCAGTTTGTAGTGATGGGTATTGGGGAAGCAATCCTTGGCTGGATCAGTGAACCAGGCAGGTTGCCCATGCAGGATGAGTAAGAGAAGTAGTTGCCCACAGTACATATTTTCTTGATCAATTCATGAGAGTGAGATACAGCTTTAACCCTGAAATATTCCTGTTGCGTTTACTCACCTCACTTCCCTCTGATTGTGAGCTTGCACAACTTTTTACTGAACAATCACTTTCTCCTTCCCTTTGGTTTTCAATATGTGAATCCAATAGGATACATATTCTGCTTCATGTTAAAAATCCACAGAAGTTTTCTATTTTTGCCTTTCTTCTGACCTCTCATCTGCATGGTCTTGCTGATGTTTGCACTGGATGTGTGCAATTCAAAAGAAAAGGAGCAGAGAGCCATGTTTAGAGGACGATGTTTCTCCTGAGTTCTGTGCAGTTCTATTTTGGGTGTTGCATCTCGTTGTAATAGGACCCTGTGGCCTTTCTTTGGAGTCAAAGCCAAGACAATCAGAGCATTGTCAGTGTCAAGTTAAAACTGTGTGTGACATTATCAGTAGTCTTGGCCTCCTTTGCAGCTCTGGGTCTACATTTGTTTAGGGAGCAGGAGTGGTATTTATATATGCAAATGACTTCTTATTATCTACATGACCCAAACAGGTTGATGGCTTCAGCAGAAATGCAGGTAATGCCCTGGCGGTCCTTTCAAAAATCTGTCATTTTTTCATTGATTTTAATCAAATGAGAAAAGCACTTAGTAGACATGGAAATGAGACATGACATTTGCTTTTTGTGTCCATTACTGTCCATCCCTGGGATTTTTAGGTATTTTTACCATTTTTAATTTTAGTTTTCATATTACAGAGAAATTCTGACCCAAGATTTTTTGTGGGTGTAAGACCCCTTTGGTACAGGGCTGGGGTGTAAAGACTATTATGTTCTTGCCTGTCCCATTAAGTAATAGTATAAAGTTCAATAGCTCTTTTAGCTATTCTGAAGTTACTCCCTTCTGTTTAGTTTCACAGTTCAAACTAAAAAGAAATAAATGTGAAAGGTATTTCAATTATATCTTAGAGATAATTTGTTTCAGTATTCCAGTAAAACATTAGATTAAGCGGTAATGTCATCTATCAAATTAATTCATTGCAGGAGACCATCAGTAATCTTCTGGTTTAATTTGTATTTTACTCTGAAGTCCTGTTAGCACAGCATGACAGTTGTCAGTGGTGCTAGCAAGTGTGTGAGCAGTGCAGCAGCTTTGGCTCCAGGGCTGGGGCAGCTGTGGGGTGGGGAAGGCAGGAGTGCCTGGATGAGGGCCCCTGCGTTGCTTGGCAGTGTGAGGGATGTCAGTGAGGGGCTGTTTCCATTTGGGCAAAATTGCTCAGGCAGAGTGGTGAGTAATTTCACCTGCTGGTAGAGAGTGTATGAGGGGGACTCTCAGATCCCATGTTCCCCAGCACAGACAAGCTACACTTGTTTACCATGTTTATTACTTAGCACTATCTCCAAGGTCATATTTTATCCCCCGCTTCCCCCCTTTGTGGTTTTCTGCTGCTCCTCAGGTTCAGCACAGCTATGTTTCTGCCCAGTGTGTTTATTCTCCAAGCTGGAGTTGCACAGCCTGCAGCAGGCGTTGATACCTGCTCCCCACAGGAGATGCATTTTTTTGCTGTAGAAGCTACCTTCAGCTTCTGATCCAGGGGCAGGGGAGTCTTTGCATTGACAACCTTTAGATGAGTCTGCTGTACACCGTGTCCTTTGTAAGAGCTATTTGACCAGCTTTCCCCTCAATTTCACCAGAGCTGGGGCTTGGTGTGTTTTTCTTTTTTCTTTTGGATGGGCTGGAGAGTCCTCCCTGGTCATAGTTCTTCATTCATGTGTGGGAGCATCACTGCTGATGTGTGCCCTTGTCTGAGGGGTAACAATTTGTCTGCCTGTCTTGTCTTTCTGTTAGTCTGTTCTGCTTAGCTTTCTCTTCGCTTATTAAGTCCTTCAATTCCCACCAGAAGGGGATGGAAGAAGGCACATACACAAGAGGTGCAATGGGTGGACAAACTGATGACAGTTGACTTTGCTAGCAGCAGCGAGAGTACTATGGAGTAACCCCACCGTCTTTCTTCCTAACAGTTAAAAACTGCCACTGGGCTTTTCTAGGCTCTTAACATAGAACCTTTTCCTGGTATTCTTACAAAACTGTGGTGTTCTTTAGGTCCCTCCTCAAACTCTGTATGAGGTGGAAACAGCGGCCAGCTGTGCTTCAGGACTGGCTGTACTTCATATTTGTATGATCTGTAGACATGGAGACATTTAAGCACCTGCTTAAGTTTATTCATTTAGTCTTAACAAAGCATGTAGTATGACTGAGGGGTAGGAGTTAAGTTGTCCTGACAGGTTATGAATACTCAGTGATTTTTAGGGCCCTCAGTTTACCTCCAGCAGCAACAGGGCTGGCTCAGTGTTTCGGAGGAAGGAACCTTTTGTGTTTTATAATTTGGAGCTGTGCTCTGCACTTACTGGTTCCTTGATCACCTCTGGCACATGAAGCCATCACTGTAGATAGTAGATGGGCTTTCTGAACCTGTGTTTGAAGAGCATTTGGACCTATGACACTTTTTTAATTATTATTTCTTTTTTCTCTTCTCTCCCTGTGAGAATAACATAGGTTAAAAACCAAACATCTAGGCCATCCTATTAAGGAATGATACATTTACAGCCTAAAATTATAGGGTCAGTTTTTCATCCTGTTTGACTAATGCTGTGTAGTCACTGACTTCGGGGTGCTGCATCACCTCACTGTAGGGCTCTGTAAAGTTAGTGCAGAGACACCCATTGCTTTGGTAGGAGCTGCCTGGGTCTCTGGAGCAGGGGCTGGAGGGGATCCACTTAGCCATGTGCCTTGTCAGGACTGAGGGCTGTTAGGTGGGCAGGTGGCCTCTGCCCTGCCCAGCTGCCTCAGGGAAGTCCCCATGAGGATCCTGCCAGGAAAGGGAATTTGGCCAACTTTCTGATGCTGAAAGGCTGCACCTCCTGGTACTACACATACAAGCCTGCACCATGGAGCATTCAGAAGTAATGCCAATTTTTTAGCTTTCAAAAAACTCAGTTCATAATTATTAATGCTTTTTGGAGAAAAAGATGGTCAGGGAAGTTACAAGTAATCAATTAGAAATGGACCATGTGGTCTTAGGAGCTCATGGAGCACTTCCAGCAGTCAGTTTATTAGTATGGAGCATAGAAATTCTTACAGCTGTCTCTTACCTCAGCCTGGAAATTGGTTTTCCCAGCTACTTGACCACCTGAGTGAACTCTGGTCTCATCAGATTTTATGCACTATACCCAGTTGGTCTGCACAGCATTGATTTGGAGTTTCTAATTATTCCATTTCCCTTTCAGGCCTGATGATAGACAGCTAGGAATGACTTCCAGAAATTCTGTGATGACTTCAGGCTCCACAGTAAATCCTTTGAATGTGAATTCTACTGCAATTAGCCCATCTAACTTACATTTAATTTTTTCTCTGTAGAAATATACTTGGTAACAGAGCATTGTTTCTTAAGGCAGTGATCCCAGATTCCAGCCTGAGACAGTACAGCTAAGTGCAAATAAGTTGCTGTGGGATTGGGTTGGCCTAGAGTGGGTCACAGTGCTTGAGAAAAGAGACAGTTTGCTTTAATACAGTGATGGGCACAGCTCCAGAGGTCCAAGATGTAGTTCAGAGGAGCTTTGAGAACAGGAACTAGACATGAATGAGCTCATCACCTTGCACTTCTCCAAAATCTTTTGGTATGCTTGGGCTGAAGGTGTTACAAACCTTTTTATCCTCTGCTTCTGCTCTGTCTTGGGATGCTGTGAGAAAGCAATTATTTTACTGAAGGGCATTGTTGAAGTGAATAAAGAGAAGAGAAAGACAAAAATATTGAGGGCTTTGTAATTTGGGTTGAAAATTGTGTTGAATGATCACAGAGGATTGCAATGCTTTGTGTCTTGTCCAGTGCACTTTGCCAAGCATTCCTGCAGGTAGTGCAAATCACCCTACACTAGTTCAAGCATCCCATTTGCTCACAGCATTCCTCTTGCTTTCAGGAGGTGTTTGAATATGCAAAAAGCATGCAAAACCAGACTCTGGATACCTGTGCAACCTTCTCAGCATCCTTCCCCATTAAACCTCCAAACACCCTTATTTTCCTAGGTGTGTTCTGGGACATGCAAGTCCTCATGAAGGTTGTGACTGGGGAGAGAGGCAGGGCACGTTCCAGAAACTTCACAGGGGATGATTTTTGGAGCTGGGTTCTCAAGTCAGGGTCTCTTCTGACTTGAAGCTCTGCCTTGTTGTGGGAGTTAGCAGAGCAGCTCATATCTTGGCTTGGTACAAGCTAGAGTGATTTTGATGGGGCTACACTGCATTGTACCTTCTGAGGACCTGTGCTGGTCTTTTTTAAGAAGGAAGTGACTTAACTGTTCTCTTCTGTGTCAAAGTCATTGAGGACTTTTCTAAAAACAGTGACAGATTCCTCTCAGCATACTTTTGGCCTTCCAAGTTTGATGCTGTCAAGTATGTGCTTCTGTCCTTGTTTTTTTGTCCCCCTACAGGAATGCAGTGTGACACTATGTACAATTTCTGGTTGTAGTGGTGTCCATAACTGTTTGCTCTGACTCCCTCCTCTGAACCTGTTTCACTGTCGCCTTTCTCTTTGCAGCATTCTGTGTGCTGCAGTGCAGTTGCATTATTGTAGCCTTAATGTTTCTTGTGTAAATGAAAGACCTTGTGTTCCAAGAAGCATGGTGTTGGGATGGGGAGGGGAAGAGTTGTTTGTTTTCTTTTGTTGTCTGCACTCCATTTAATTTTTTTTTTTTTTTTTTTTTTTGACCAATATAACATCTGCTAAAATGTCTTCCTTATCATTTGCTTGGTGATCACACAGCCTTCCCACCATTCATTGAGAGCTGGACCAGATCTCACAGAGTCTGAAAAGAGCTATGTGGTAAGGCCACTGTTTAAATCAGATGTGTAGTCCTAGACACTCTTCACCCAGGCAACACCTCAGTAGAGATAAAATGCCAGCACCATTTTTAGCTGCAAAGTAGGTACATATTTGTCTATTTGCATATATTGTGTTGTTTGCAAAAAAAAAAAAAGGAACTCAGCACTTCAAAAAACATTCATAGCGGATGAGAGTTGGGCTAATTGTGCTGCCAGTCCCTGGGTATAAGTTAAATGAAGCAAAATGCATGAATGGAGGGGCCCGCCTTGCATTCTTGAACTGACTTCATAGCATTTTTAATTGTGCCACTGCATAACTAATTGCAACCTCTTATGCTGCTGCTTTAAAAAATATATGTATATGTATTTGTTACAAATCTTCAACTAAATGCCAAATTCTTCTGTATCTTGCCTGTTTTTCCATGCTTACACCTGGATCCCTTCTGCACTCCACTACCTGGATATTTACCTGGATCTACAACTCTTTTTTTTTTTTTTTTTTTCTTTTTTTTTCTGGACTTATGTGCTGCATCTGGAATGTCCCATCTCTTCTTGTCTATATTTTCCCCTCCCTTCCCCCTGTTGACTGTTCTTTGGGTGGTTTTGGATGTCAATGCTGCCTACCACTCAGGAAGCTGTTTGCAATGAGATCATAAACATTGCAGAAAAGTCTGTTCATTACTGCAGTACTATTTCTCAGCCTCTTGACTCTCGCCACAAGGTGACCTCTAATGACCATAAACCATCTCTCGTCATTTCTCAGCAACCTCAAGCACAGCAGCAAGGAGCCAGCCCTGACAGAAGTCAAACACCACGAGACATGTAAGTCCTTTTGACTTCCATCTCTTCCAGGGATCTTGTCTCTGGCTGGTGGGTGAAGACCAGGAGGTGTGAAAGCTTCAGTTTTCCAGGAGTTTTATTAGAATTATGGGAAGGTGTTAGCTTTTCTTTAAACAAAAATAGCCACATCATGGTTGTAACAAGTTGTTTAAAACTGGGACAACATCTGTGTACAACATTTGTAACAATGACCTCATGATCTAGGACTGGGTCTCCTTTGGGCACTTGATTCATGCTGGTTACAGAGAGTATCTCAATGTCTTTGAATTCTGAAGCAGGAGACAAATCATTATCCACTGGCTACACCTGGCTCATGGCACAGGTCTCTGCATTCACCCCTGTTCTTAGCTTCTCAGTACAGTGAGCAGACAAAACTGATGCCATTTGGTGTGGTTTTGGCCAGTTCCACAGATGTATTTGTGCGTGAATGATCTGAGAGACCAAGGATGAGGTTTTCAAAGCTCTCTGGTGGGTTTAAGCCTGGTGCTGCCATTAAGCTTGGTGGGGCCTTTCACTGCTGGTTTTGAGGCTAACAACCTGCGCTGTGTGCTGGGGACTGAAGTTCATTGGCAGTTGGCTTCTTAAAGCAGGGACCACTTTAAGCAGAATGAAAAGTCTCACATCAGCTTTATTTTTGCCCCCCACAGCCAGGGGATTCAAGCTTCCCCAAATTTGCCCAGAGATTAAGTTTACTCCATTAAGTTCCATTTTGATAAATACAGAGAGGGTCTGGTGCAAGTGGTGTATCAGGGCAGGATTAAACCTTTTATTTTGTTTGCACTGTTCCTCCTCAGCCATGATTTCTACAGCAACCTTAGTGTAGTAGAGTAGGTAGTATCTTTTTTAAAAGTCCTTCACATTGCTATTTGGTCATGGCTTGCCTGTGTTCCTGGGCAAGGGAACAGTTGTCTCATTTAACTCAGGAATGGGTGTATCCAGGTTTTGTCTTGCATTCAGCGAGATGTCTGCACTTGTACACTTTCAGGGTGCTGCACATTAGGAAGATTCCAGTTGTCACAGTCTATGGAGACAAGCACATGGCAAAAGGGAAACAGAAGCCCTCCAGGTGTCCCACACACTGCAGACATGACACTTTTTACTGCCATGGCCTTGTGACAACAGCCAATTTAATGCAGTTGGCTTCCACCTCCCAAATGGAAAACATGGGTCCAGACTAAATTGAACAAAATATAATAGGAATTAGAAGGGGAAGGGGGACATCTCCTGAAAGGATGTCAGGGAAATCCAATGGCTAATTATGTGGCATTTTTCTGGTTTTAGAGTTAGTTACCAAGCCCTCTACAGCTACACACCTCAGAATGATGATGAGCTGGAACTGAGGGACGGTGACATTGTTGATGTAATGGAGAAATGTGACGACGGCTGGTTTGTGGGTGAGTGTGACACTTGCCTGTTAGCAAAGCTTTTTGAGATGCAGATGAGAAATTTTGTAGAACATCTGGAAGCTGCTTTCATTTGCAGGGTCAAAACAGTGAAAAAAATCAACTCAACTTCTTGCACAATTTCTCTTCTTTTCCCACTAAAAACATTAAAATTGAGGTGCAAGGTTGTGGAGCTTTGCTTTTCCTTTCTCGCTCTCTACTGTTTTCTTTTCTCTGCCCTTAATTTCCTCATTCCCCTCTTCCTCCTGATCCTTCTTGCTTACACAGGTGGCAGAGCAACAAAGGGAACTAAGAAAAACTGGATTTCTGTAGCTTTTCCAAGCTGATGGAGCCATGGCAAGTTACAGAAAGTGGCACGTAGGGGATGAAGGCAACACATGGATGGGAGTTGCAGTCCCAGAAAATCCATCTGTAGCTGAAGTTTAGCAAAATCTAGCCCTTTACTTTCAAAGAATGCAAGTCTGGACAGTGTTCTCCATCTCAGCAATGCAAATCTAGGCTTGTTATCTCTTCTTAAGGGAGATTAGCTCATTTACACTGATAGGAGTTTGGCTTCTAGCCTGTGGGCCTAGAAGCTTTCACCAACACCTTAATAACTGTTAAAAGGAAAGGCCAAAGATTATTAGTAGCAGAACTAGTTCTGATCTTGTCTATACCAAAAGGGTTTTTGACTGGGACTCCTATTTAGTTTTAAAGAGCAGTGCCTGCAGGCAGAGGAAGCTATCACCTCTACCTTTTGAAACCCCTAAGCCTTCTCCATCTTACTCTGGCTTCCTTGTGTTTTATTTTGCAACAGGTACATCCAGGAGAACAAGGCAATTTGGCACCTTCCCAGGCAACTACGTGAAGCTTCTGTACCTGTAATGTAACAGTCGTCCCACCACAACAAATGGGGGGTTGTTTTCCAGATGGTGTTTTTAAACAGTGAAGAAACAGACAATTTATGAATGTAATAGACAAAAGATGATATGTGTTAGGAGGATGTGGTTATGTGGTACAGTATTGAGTTGAATGTGTAGCCCTGCTTCCACTGATTCAGGGTGTGGTTTGTTTGCTGAAGAAGAGACAGTTTCTAGTTTACAGTGCTGCCTTTGTGTATTCCTCTCCCGTTCCCAGCAAGAGTTCTGGTGATAACCTTAATTTGTATGGAGTACTTACCTCTGAGAAGGCTTCAGGGAAGCACATGGTATAGGTTTTGTTTGTGTGTTGAGATATGATAGTGCTTTGGGGCAGTAGGCAGCCTTGCAGCTGCTCCCTTTTGCTGGCAAGGTCAGGGTGGCCAGGCTTTTTGCCTGGTTTTTGCCTTGCTGAAAACTCACTTTGTTCTGCCTTCCACTTCGACAGAAAATCCTTCCTTCATGTCATGCACCTTAAGACCCAGCACAGGCAGAGGGCAGCTGATACAGTTAAACTGCAGAGCTCTGTGTGGAAAAGGAGTTTGGGACTGGTGGTTTAATCGAGAAAAGAAAGCCAAAACAACACAAACACATAAAAATCCCAAACCCTTTAATAACATACTACCAATCTCTGCAGGGTTTTTTTCTTTTGTGCAGGGTGTGTTGTGTGAGTGTATTGTGTGCATCAAAAGGAATTGAGTCCTGTTTTTTTAAAGATAAATCAGCCTGGCTTTGACATTTATCTGCATAAAGAATAGAACCAATAAACAGAACATCTGTGAGAGCAAATTTGTTTGAGTCCCACAGCCGTTCGCTTTCTCTGCTCCTCCTGCCCTGTTGCTGGCCCTAAAGGATCATACACTTTCTGAAGCATACTCTTTGGGATGGAGGCATTGCTTTGTTCCTGACATTAAATCTTAGAGGCTCTGATAAATCTGAGCAACACATCACTGAGGGTGCCTTTTTTTTTTTTTTCTTCTCTTCTTCTTCTCTGTTTTGGTTACGCTGTTGGTGGTAGGTCTCAAACAAAAACATGATTTTGGTTGCCTCTTTAGTCATATCAAAAACTCTAATCAATTTGGAAGGCTGTTCCCAGCAGTTATTACCAGTTACATAGATTTGTATTTCCTTGAGGAAAAAAAGCAACATGGCTTGCCTGTCTGCTTGCCTGAAAGCCACTATGAATACCCTTTTGATAGACATTTTGTTATTAAGAAAAAGCATAAACAAAACCGGTTCTATCAGACTCTGCTTCCTACAGTTACCATACAAATAGCAAAGGGTTAGATTGGTATTTTGTCATAAGCCGTATTTAATAATATAAAATGCCTATTTTTATGCTGATGCTTTTATACAGATTTATTAAGAGTAACTACAACTAACTGTTAGCATGACTTGCAATGTTTTGATAAACTAGCCATGCTCCTGGGTTTGAAATCAAGTAGGCTTCTCTTCAGCCTAGGGCAGCAGAAGAGAAGACTCAGTGTCTCAGAAGTTTGACTGTAAATATGTATATTTAACTTTGTACAGACAATGTACTTACCTTGTATAGAAAAGTAATTTAAACACATTGAGTGAAGAGAGGAAAAAAAGGCAGTTGTGAAAGGTTGGGATTTTTTCCACTTTTATTTAAGTGATGGAATTCCATGTATGTTCACATAAAGAGTTTTAGCACAAAATATCCATTATGAACGGGTTTCAGATATGACACAAAGCACCACTGTTTCTTTTGTGCAGGAGATACCTTTAATCCTGCCTCTTATTTATGGGTTTGTTTTTCTGCTTCGAGTTTGCCCTCCAGTTATTTGCAGCAATATTTAGGCCTGTTGCTATGATTGGATAACACCAAATTAATCTTATCCTGCAAATTAACATGATGATACTGACTGTATATAACATACTCATTTAAAGGTTTATTTTTTTGTTCTTGCTCTTACCATTTAAATTACACACAGACACACACACACAAATGGCAACTTATTTTTGTGTTGATTTTTTGTTTCTTATTGCAGTGGATTACTATTTGACAATAAATGGAACTATTGAATTACTATTGTGTTCCTTGTGCAAATTATTAAATCAATTCTATTCCTTCTCTTTCTGCAGCAATGCACTTTTGCACTAGTGCCCCTCTGTGGCTGTCTTGGGCTGTGTCCATACAGAGCAGCAGTGTCTGCTGTGGGCTTCCCGAGGATTCTGCACCTGAGAATCCAACTTATGACAGGACCTGAGCTCACTGCTTCTCGCTCCTGAACCATAGTCAGGCCATGGCTTTTTCTCAAATAAACCAAGGAGAGAGAAAGCTGGTTTACACGCAGGTCTCACTGTGCCATGGAGTGCCAGTGCAGCTGCTGTAGCATGTGTGCAGACCTGGGAGCTCAGGAGCACACTTGAGTCTGCTGTTTTACAAAGAGTCGTTGTGATTCTATCTCATGAGAAGACCACTCAGGTTAAATAGAATTGTAGAATCATATAATGTCTTGGATTGGAAGGGTCATCTAGTCCAGCCCCCTTACAATAAGCAGGGACATCTCACACTGGAACAGATAGCCCTGACCTTGAATGTCTCCAGGGATGGGGCCTCCACCACCTCTCTAGGCAACCTGTCCAGTGATCCACCACCCTAACATTAAATAATTTTTCTTAATGTCCAACATAAATCTACCCTTTTCTAGCTTAAAACTGTTACCCCTTTTCCTATTGCTTCATGCTTTTGTGAACAGGTCTTCCCCAGCCTTCTTATAGACTTCTTTCAGCTACTAGAAGGTCACTATAAGGTCCTCCCAGAGTCTTCTCTTCTTTAGGCTGAAAAACCTTCCAACTCCCTCAGCCTGTCTTCATAAGAGAGGTCTTCAGCCCTCTGATCATTTTCAGGAAAAGAAACCCCAAATGGCAGCCTCTGTGGAAGGGGTGTCAGCTGATGTTGGATTTGCATGTGCATTTCTAACCTTGATTTGGGTCAAAAGCCATCAGACACTGACTTCTGCAGTACCAGGTAGGGTTGCAGCATTAATGTAAGGGTTTTGTACAAGGTGTGTGGTGAACAAATTGTGTCTCCCAGCCCTGTAGCAGTAGAGCTAGCCAGGGCTTTTTGGTTGTGCCTTGTGTAAAGGAACAGTCCCTTTAGGAGCAGAGTGAGGGCAGGCTGGAGCTGAGCTGCCCGGGTGGACTCACTGGTGCTCAGTAATGCACAAGGACCATGAAAATGCACCCTGCACCTCTGGCTCCTCCAGACTGTCTGAGCGGGGCTGCACCCAACCCAAAGGCTGGTCTTTGATGGGGAGTTTAATGTCCTTGAGGCCTGCACCTCGGACTGAACCAAAATTGGGCAACAGATTCAAACTCTGACGGTGTGACCAGATGGCTGAGCAGACAGATACACATCATCCTGCATTCGCAATGATTTTAGGAAGTCAAACTATAAACAAGCCAATCCTAAACCCAAAACTAACAGGGCAGCAAAAGCTTAAAGGATTTTACACAACCTCAGAAAGCACACAGGCACAAACCCATCTTTATGTTTCACAGGTTACCATCTATAAAAAGCAAAAGAGCAGCCTGACCACTGCTTTGCTGCAGTCATTGGCATTGCCAGCCCTGGCTGTACAGTGCCACGGCCGGGGGGCGGAAAGGCAGACTCATCTGTAGCTACTGAACCTCGGTACTTACTGATGTCACTCTCTATCCTAATGTGCTTGCTAAGAAACAAACCAGAGATGTTTTTGTGACTGCAGAAGCTGGGCATGTGGAGAGGAGAAGAGGACCCAGTGATGTGTCACGGCTCTCCGGAAACTCTCCACACCTAGGGGGAAAGGTGCTCTTTGCCTGTCTTTCTTCACCGCCAGGAGATGTGTAATGATGTGGGAGAAGAACTACTGCTCTCTGATAGAGATGAAATTAATAATCCGGATGTACGTACCTCAGAAGGAAATGGCCCATGGAATGGCAAGTTAATGCAGGAAAAGGGAGAAAGCCAAGAAAGGGGATTGCAGAGGTAAGGGTGTGCCTTGAGATGAGATAGCTCATGGCTGAGTCTTGTAGGGACGGCACCTGGATCAGCAGCCTCATCCCCACGTGCTGACTGCTGCATGCTCCCCAGCCATGGCTGAATCCCGGCTTCAGCAGCAGCCTTATGCTCTGGCTTACTGATGTTCTGTGTTGTCTGGGCTGTATTTATTTACTGAATTAGAAGCAATGTTTGTGCAGTTTGTAAATGCCAGCACCGTTGCTGTGACCAACCTCTCCCATCTGGCCGTGGCCAAATTGGTGGAGGCTTGACATGCAACTGGAACAACTACTTTACCTGAGTCACAGTTAAGGAGGTTGGCTGACAAACACATACAGAATTCCTTCTTTTGTTGGTGGTACTACCTCTAAGGGGCTAGAGGTAAAGAAAAATGCCTAAAGCAGTGACAAATCGGAGCTAAATTAGGGGAAAGGTAAAACCCTTCCCAGGCTCCGCCCTCACTCATCAGTTCCCAGCTGGGAAAGAGCACACAATGATGCTTACTTCCATCACTTCTTTTAGGTTTCAGAGTTTCGCAGTAGGCTAGAGCAGGTCGAGCCGCGTTTGCCCTGGGAGATGCTGCAGCGGGGCGGCTGCCGGCAGCTCTGCTCCCGGTCGCCTCCGCCGGGGGATACGGCAGGACCCCTGAGACCCGCTGAGTTCCCGAGGACCGGAATTCCCGTCCTCCAGCAGCGGCTCGGCCCCGCGAACCTCCGCCGGCCCGGTTTCGGCTTCAGGCGCGGCGGCCCGGCTTTCTCCTGGAGACGGCAGGGGCCGGCCCGGGGGCTCTGCCCCGGGGCGGGACAGCAGGGCGGGGGCGGGCCCGGGGGCGGGCCGGGCCGGGGCGGGCGGCGGGGCTGCTGGCTGTCCCGCGAGGTGCAGTCGCGCACATGGGGACACACCGCATCGTGCTGTCGGGCCCCGGGCCCTGGGGCTTCCGCCTGGTGGGCGGCCGGGACTTCGAGCAGCCCCTCACCATCTCCCGGGTAGGGCGCGGCGCGGCGGGGCGGGGGTGCTGGTGGGGCCGGGGCGGCAGCGCGGCCGGGTCCCGGGTGGGCTGGGTCCCGGGTGGGCTGGGGCTGGCAGGTGGCTGGTGCTACAAAGGCAAGGTTGGTGACACAGCCGTGGCAGGGGATCTTTGCTTTTTCTTCCTCCTGCTTATCTATTTATTTATCTATCAAATGTTTATGGAGAAAGCCGTGGCGGCCCACACAGCCCCTTAACCTGCCCGAGGTCTTTGCTTTGTACCGACCCTCCCTCCTCAGTTCGTCCGTAGCAACCCCCTTACCACAGGCAGCGGGAATCCCCTCTGCTCCTGCCAGCCCCTGAGTTGGGTTTTGCAGCCCGTTCCGTGGAAAGAAGTCAGATTGAGGTGGTGGTGAATGCTCGCCTGCTTTTGCTTGCCATGTATAGTTAAAAGACAAGCCTTTGTTTACAGAAGCCATATTAACCTGTGTTAAGTGCCTCTGCCCGGTTCTGTTGGAAGCCCCATCTTACCCCCACTTCAAGAAAAATAGTTATGAAAAGGTTCACGTTCAACCAGTTTCAGTAGTGTAACTTCATTTGCCCTCTTTTGCTCCACTGTTTGCCTGTAAAACATCAGGGTTCAGGTCAGACTGCCTCGCTTTTCTGTCCACGTACCCACCTGCGCCCGGGCGCTCCCGCGCAGGTGCTCGGGCCCCGCGGCTCCTCGCAGGGTCCGGGCCCGGCCCGGGCCGATCGCGGCAGACAAAAGCAAAGCCAGGGCCTGCGGGCCCATCTCTTCCTGCCTGGGGACAATGAACCCCAAACTCCCTGTCCCTTTGAGGCTTTACATGGGGTGCGCTGCTCGTCGTCGTGTTGGGGCTGGCTGCTGGCCTCCCCCCAGGGGGGGAAGAAGGAATTGCTCCCATTTCCAGCAGTCCCTCCGCAAACCGGAGCCGTCCGAGGAGTCGCTGGCAGCTGGGAGCTCCTGTGTCTGCTGCCATCTTTGTGCGGCTTTGAGGTCCCCACAGGCCTCAGGTGAGGAAGGGCCACTGGAAGTGGGATGTACAAGAACTTGAACTTCTGTGAACTGCCCTTAAAAAAGATCAGGATGGTCAAACGTGTGGTTTTTCTAAATACCTCCTGCTCTGTAGTCTCCTGCCATGGGGTCCCACTGCCTGGAGGACCCAGGGTGCCACGGGGAGGCTGCTGGCTCCAGGAACAGCAGAGGTGGCGAGTGCCATCAGCCCCACAGAGGGGGGGAAGTTATTAGTTTTCTTTGTAATCTCTTTGAATTACAGTAATTATGCCTCATTTGTCTAAAACTTTTTTTTTTTTTAGATGAAAGCAGCTTCAGCATAGGGGAAGTGATATTTACTTCACTGTTATGGCAATTGTTGCTATTTCCTTCCACTAAAAGACTCTCAGGCAGAATTATGTCTGGAGTCCTACCTCATTGCTCTTACCTCTGTTCCTCAGTTGCCTTTGTCAGTGGTTATGGTCACATACCAAGGGACGTAGATCAGCAAAGTAGCAAAAATAACCACCTCATGAGAAATTGTAACCCTGGAGACTAAAATGTAATAAAATAGCCTCTCTGGTGGTGGTGACGTAAATGCTGACAGTTGGCAGCTCTTATCACAGCTTTCTCTTGTGGCCCCTCTGTCATTTGTAATTTCCCTTCCAAGACCTCAAGCCATTAATCTTTCCTGTGGTTAGCTCCTAAGGCTCCTGGGTTTGTCCCTTTAGCTCAAGAACCGAATTCTCAGTGAGTCCCCCCTTCACTATGCCAAAAAAGTTCTAGTCAAGTTTTGGCCTGTTTTAGAGTCTGATCCTCCTTGTGTGATGACTTTACAGGGCTATAGCATCATTTTTCAAGTGGGCCTGAATGGGGTGTCTTGCAGCTCTCTTTGAACCAAAGTGCCTAAATTCAGCCTGTGTTGTGTGCCAGGAGCTTAGATTCAGCTTCTGGCAGCGTCACCTTCATGGCGAGCTCTTGAGCTTGCCATGGTATTTATGACCCTCATTACCATTGTTCCTCAGCTCCTTACTAGTGGCTTTTGGCTTCTCAAGCTCCCTTCTGATCTAGGGAAGGTTTATCCTGATCATGCTGGTGGGAGGCAGCACTGTTTGAGTTGCCAAGGCAGCTTGTTTCTCAGGGGGAGTCATTGGAGTTTGGTGCTGCAGTCCCAGGGCCAAGGAGGATGAGGAGCACCAGTGCCAAGACTGTGTGAGCCAGCAGAGCAGCCTGATCAAGAGCTACTGGCTGGCTGCAGCTGCATGGCACCACTGGCCAGTGGTGCCTTAGGAGAACAGCTAAAGAAAGATAATAGTATTTCCACAGCTGCTCTTGTCTTTTGTCACTACCATACTCCCCCTTTCCACTTGAACAACGTGTTCAAAACTGCTTTGGGCTCAGATATATCACAAGCATCTTCTATGAATGCTTCTGGTTTCTTGGTCATGTTGGACCAATCTGCCTGGTGAGAGCTGAGCTTGAGGATTTCACTAGTGCAGTGTGAGACTTTCCTATGCAGTCCCCCCTCTCTTCTAGAGGGATTTTTCACAGGTGTTTCTGGGTTATGCTTCTTTTTAAAACTGTAGGGTTATATGGACCCTTTATTATAGTCTTTGTTTGGATAAATTTATGTTGATCAGTGTCATGAACTCTAGACCAAAGCCTGCTGGATTGCCTGCAGGAGTAGGAAGACCCTTGTCTTTCTCAACCTTTGGATGACACTGTGCAGTTAGTCAATGGGGTAGAGCTTTTCCCAAATCTGAGCTGTGAATGGACATGCTTGCAGGATACTAGTGTCTGTGGAGCTGTCCTGTGCACAGGGTAGTTCCTAGTCAAATCTTGGTGAGATTGGTGTGGAAACGAGCAACGTGTTGCATGAGGAGACATGTTGATGAAGTGGAGCTGCCTGAAGATCAGCACCCTTGATAGACCCCATCCCCTTCCATCCCTCAGGCAATGTGAGCTGTTTCCTGTTTGTTTGGGTTTGATTTTGATAAACATTGGGAATTTCTGTTTCCAGGTGAATATACACATGGAACTGTCTGATAAACCTTGTTCTTGAGATAATTTTTGTGGCTTGTGCTAGTTTGTTGATTGTGAACATCTGACCCACAATATAGGCAGAGGGGAGTTTTGCTTAATGTTTTGTCCTGTCAGAAGTCCCCGGCCCGGTTAAGAAGGGGTGTCTGGCAAAGCCTATGAAACAGGCCAAAGTCAGCACTTGGACTTCTGTAGCTACATTTTGTTATGACACTGAGCATTTTCCCAATCAAAAAGTGGTTTCAAGACAGTTCAGTTCTGCGAATATATTAAAAAGAGGAAATCTTAGCATTGAACCTGTTGCGGATTTTTACCACAGTAACATGAATTAATCCCTGTTTAGTCTGATTTATCTATTCATGGTATTTTAAAAGCTTAGGATTTATAGCAAGTACAGAATTGGAAGATAATCAGATACTTCCTAGGTTTGGGTTGTTTTGGGGTTTTTTTGTAAGCATGACCCCCTGAGGCATTTCTATTAACTTAAAATTTGATTTAATGATAAAACTGGACTTGGTAGTCCAAAATCAGGCACGGGAATAAGTGCTGTGGTGTGAAAAGACATTGGGTTTGATTTTGGTACTGGCAGATGTCCTTACCCCTGCTTTTAGCTCTTCACCCTGTTTGGAAGCAGCTGAGCAAAGGCATCTTGGAGCCACTGCTAAGGGAAAGTCCCAGTGGTGTGGCACATCTTGCCAATGGGCAAGCTGAGCTGCTTCGTGGGACAGTGGCTATGCAGACACCGTCCTCCCTCTGGAGCATGCCAGCACTCAGCTGTGTGGCGCAAGCGCTGCCTCGGAAGCTGGGCTGCAGCATCTTCCCTGGGCAGAAAGAAAGAATTAACCTACGGCCACAGTCTGAGCCATGGGAAGAGCTGGGAGTGGACAGGGAGGCCTCTGTACCCAGAGGGGAGCTGGAATGCCTCTGTCTCTGCCAAAGGAAACATGGGGCATGGTGGATGTGATAGGATTGAGGGTGGGGCTGGCTTTCCTGCTTGGTCCAGGGAGCATTGGCCAGTCCCTGCTGTGCACACCTATGGCTGCAATTCCTCTGCCACCCAGCCCAGGTTTCCTGCCTGTAGCTGCAAATATGTTGGCGTTACACTTGGCTCTTGTCCTGAGGCTGACTTGGCAGAGGGAGCCAGCTAGGGAAGGCTGCTGGGGTTTATAGGAAGGTGAATGTGGCTTTACGTTTCCGGCACTGATGTTTTTTAACCTTGCAATGCTGCTCCTGGCTGCGGGGCTGGGCGGGGGCTGCGGCAGCACCAGCCGTGCCGTGCCGTGACTGCTGTGCTGTGCCATGACAGCCATGCCATGCTGTGCCATGACAGCCATGCCATGCTGTGCCATGACTGCTGTGCTGTGCCATGACTGTTGTGCCATGCCATGACTGCTGTGCTGAGCCATGACAGCCATGCCATGCTGTGCAATGACTGCTGTGCTGTGCCGTGCCATGATGGCCATGCTAGACAGCTGCTCAGTGCTTGGGGGGCACCCATCATTAGGGTCACCTTCCAAGGTCTTCTGGCCCTCCAGAAATATCTGGGTTGATGTCTAGAGTACTGCACAATGTCTTGCTGCTGGAGGGAGTCCTCTCTTGTCTGAATGTGTGGGGTATGGAGAGCGCAGGTTCCTATCCTGTCCCTACAGACTTCGAAGTCAGCATGAAGCCTGGCAGTTTCTCAGGCAGCTGCTCAGACAAGCCTGTGCTTCAAAGGTAACAGCTGCTGAGGACAGGAGAGGACTTTGCTGATCTACCTGACTGCTGGTTCAGATGAGAAGAAATTGCCCTTAATGGTAGCAAGTGGAAAGCTGGAGAATTTTCCTGCAGTAAAGACAGAGCATCTGGGGTCACAGGACAGGCTTGATCTTTTCCAGCCCTGTTTCCGGAGCCTCAGGGGCAGTTTTATCTTTAGTAAAACATTAAAATAATTAGGATACTAATCAAACACTATGCCAGAGTCATGTCCAGGAGTGGGTCCCTTTTCTCTCCTAGGAGCCAGAGTTGTACTTTCTGCAGTTCACCTTTTCAAACCAGTTTGCCACAGGTTAGTGCATGGCTTGATGTCACCAAACTTTGGAGTACCCTATTTTCTGTCTGTCTTCTTTGAGTTCAGCATCATATGATGGGCTACATCTGGCCCACCCTGTGATGAGTTCTCCAAGGAATCTAAAGAGAGAACTCAATGTTAGGAGGGGATGTACTAGCCGTAATCTTACATGAGAGCTTTAAGCCCCAGAATATCAGTTGACAAATGTAAATGTCGGACTTACTGGGAGAAAGAGTCTTTAGTTCCCTGATCTGCTTGTTACCAGATGTAAAATTATGTATGGTTGCAAGCTTCCTGGTACCTTTCAACTTCAAAAATTACTTTGTCCATCAAGAGGTGTATTTTGTTTGCAAAATGCTTTGGGTTTGAAGGGTGTTGTATCCAAATAACTGCAGCAAATTATTGGGTTTTTTCAGTACAAATGGAAATTACGGGAGGCCTTAACTGCATAAACAATTTATGTTTTTCTGGACTGTGACACAGTATCTTAGATTGTTACTGATTACTGGACATGTTGTTTTGTTTAGAGGATGAAATAAACCATCAGGAAAGGCTCAGCTGATGAGCAGCTTTCTTTATGTCATGTTTCTGAGGTCTTGTAAGAAGTCTTTATACTTGTTTTTTAACATTGGGGAATGTCGCAAGATGAGCTGGAGGGCTGAGTGACTCCTTGACCACTGACTGTGCATCTCTCTGAGCAAATCATCTGACCTTTGTCTTTTTACATTGCCTGCCTGAGGTCGGTCCTCTCTGCACTGTGTCTAATGCTTCCCCTTTTCTGTGTTAATAATCCTCATCTGCCAGCCATCAGAAACAGGCAGGAGGGTGAGGGCAAGCTGGGCTACCAGAGGGGCTGGTGCAGTGGAAGCCCTGACCCTGCTGGGGTGGGCTGATGCTCAGGGATTTAGCCAGCCAGAGGCATGTCCCATTTCTCCTTCTTTTCTCTTGGTGTGGCCTGAGCCAGGA
This sequence comes from Apus apus, assembly GCF_020740795.1. Lineage (NCBI taxonomy): Eukaryota > Metazoa > Chordata > Aves > Apodiformes > Apodidae > Apus > Apus apus. Next base: position 20,996,448 of record NC_067285.1, on the reverse strand, counting down.
CAGAGAAGGCAGTGAGCTTTGGGGCTTGTGGCACTGTTGGACCATAACAATGCAGAGAGTGGCAGCTGGTTGGGAGGAAAACCTCTGGGAGCTGGATGTAAGGAACCAGCCTGTTGTTCCGCCTCCCCTGAAGAGAAGGGGTGGGGAACGTACTTGCCTGAAGTTTCTCATAGCCTCTGATCTCTGCTGACCCAGCTGCATGCTTTTGCTGGGAGAAACTGTGGCTGCTTAGCATAATACTTCAGTGCTGAGGACATTACTCCTGGTAAAACAGCAGTGTGTGTGGGTGGGGAGGATTAAACTGAATGTCAGAGATGTCTGGTTGTCACTGGTGGCCTTAGAAGTATGTTGCTGCATGTCTGTTTTGTCCAGCAAAGACGCAGCTAGGTTTCAATTTCAAGCACAGATGGGTGCTGTTTATCCAACTATTTTTCTTGGCTGATGTTAATTTTCTTGTTTCTTATCTCTTCATCGCTTCTTGCAATGTCTATCTTGGTGTGGAGAGATGGGTGGTGCTGGAGGCTGTAGGGTCCGTGAGAAACTGTGAAGGGCTGATGGAATGAGCAAGCAGTGTGCCTGAGTGGATGGGGGAGAAGGCCAGACAGAATAGAATTTATTTTTGTCTGACCCATCTATCTCAACTCACACAGAGCTGGTTATGCTACTTTTCATACAAATGCTTCCCACCCTTTCTTCCTCTCATTTCCTGTGGGCAGCTGCTTCCCTTAATATACCCACTACTGCCTCTTGGATCCTTGCCTGTGGAAGGAAAAAAGACATCATGTATCCCTGTCCAGTGACTGCAAAGCTTGTAAGGTAGCATGTATGGAGTCAGTTGCATCAAATGGCTGTGTTTGGCTAGCTCTGGGACAGACAGAATGTTTATGAAGAGGGCCTGGATGCTGGATAAGCAGCCAAATATGCCTCATTCCCTCTGCTAAATGAAAGTGTTTTCTATTGTAAATGCTTTTGCCCAAAGACTCCTGGAGACTTGACATGTAACAGCAGAGTCCTTTGTTTGCTGCCAGTGCAAACCACCTGGGAGACAGAAATCTGAACTTTACAAAGTTCCAGTGGTGTTGGCAAGTTGAAGCCGAAAGTGTGTGTGCAGGGAAGGTCAGGGTGGCAGGTCATTTTTTTACACTTTTCATGATTACAGAGCATTATATATGTGTGTGTGTGCACATGCATATGTACAGAAAGCTTTGCTTTGTAGTATAAGAATATATGTTTTTATTCTATCCATACCAACCCTGAATCTGTAGCACCTCTTTAAAAAGAGGGGTCTAAGCCTATAACTGGTGTAAAATGTTATCTACTACACTGAGCTCTGTGTGAGTAAAGAGTGCATGATCAAGCCCACAGATTATGGGGATTATTTATTCCTTTCATATGCTGGGAAATGTGTCTGAGCTGGTATCAGTGACCTAGTTTGATGTGTCTGGTTCTAAGTATCTAGATTATTTCTGTGGGAGCCCTGGCTTCTCACACAGACACCATCCAAACAGAGCATCACCACAGACACACTCCAGGACCTATTTTGGATATAGTATGAAGCAGTGCTGCTCAGCATGTCTCAGCATTGTCTGTTCAACGGTGAAATGATCTAATGGCAAAGTGTTACACAATTGCCTGGGACAAATCACCACAAGGGAGGGCATGGCTGCTTTCCAGCTGAAGCCTTTGGGCACAATGTTATAAGGTGTGAAGAGCTTTATTCACTGTATGATAGTGTCTCTGGCACTGGCGGGCTCCTGGGACCCTGTAATGGTGCCAGTGTCCCCTTTACCAGAGACTACTCAACTCCTGTGGGGGAAGTCCAAGCTAATTAGGGAGCTCTTTTTAAAGGAGCTATGCCTTTGCATGAGATGCAACTTGTGCAAAGTTGTGTTTGCAGGTTTTCTCTTTCAGCCCTCATTGTCTTCCTATGCAGAAGTGCAGCTGTACCTGCTTGTTATGGGGTCAGCTGCCTGTGCAAGGTGTGCAAGGCACTGCCTGCTGCACCCTCGAAGCCTGCTGGTGTCCACTCCATGCTTGGTCAAGAGAGGAGGGAAAGGAGAGATCTGCTGCAAAGCTTTAAATCATCTGAGAGGAGAGCAGGAGCAAAGCAGTTTCAGGAAGTGCATCATTTACTGGATGCCTGTGAGCCTGAAAGCTTTTGTTCCTTTTTGGAGTTCTTCTGGTTGGGGTACATGAGCTGGCTTGTAGCTGTCAGTGCTTTGAGCACCAATGCCTGCCCCCACCCCAGCCACATGCCTGCCCCTGCTGCTCCCCATGGACCAGGGAGAGATGTGACACAAATGAAAGCAGGAAAAGCTCTTCCCAAGTGGCAGGTCTCTGCTCCTCATTCAATAACAGAAACACTTTTTGCTTTCCTGACTTAACTGTTAAGTGAGTAAATCTCAAAAGCAGTGTTGACAGCACTGAGATAAGCCCAGATCTTACTGTGAGGGGGGGAAGGGAACATTACTAGTAGCTATTAATCATCCTAAAAGGGTGGGGGATGGGTTCCCTGCGGTACTGAGCCCTTGTGCAGACATGTTTGCTATGAGCAGTACTGACAGGGAGTACAAGCTGGATACTGGGATATTGCAGGGGAGCAGTTTGTGGAATGTTGCATTTCAGGGCAAGTTATTTCCAGAGCTGAAGAAACTGGACTTAAAAAACATGTTTCCTTTTGGCAAATTAACTTATCTTTTTTCATTACTGTGCATCTTTGTAGCCTCCCCTTAGGGGACAGGTTTATATGACCACCCCTGTGCTACCAGTGGCTCTTATCTGATGGAGAACAGCACTCATATTTCAAATTCCTCTGAAGTGGACAGGAAAGGGGAATGTGACACCACAAGCACCAACAAAGCTTTGAGATGTTACTGTGAATGCCACTCATCCCGGTGGCTCTTGGGATTTCTTCAGGAGGCTGCATTTCAGTGTCCTTGGCTGCTCTGGCTCAGTTGCTCCTTGTGGTACAGGATCATTTCTAGCAGCCTGCCACACGTGGCATACCTTATCAGTCTTTAAATGCAAGTTGCATGGCTAAGCCTCTGACAGTGTCCCAGCAGCGGTGTTAATCCACCATTATTCCTGACCCCTTGGCAGTCTTGTCTGATCAAAAATGAATCACAGTGATAGTGTGCTGAGCTTGGTGCTCCTCACAGGGCTGAGTAGTGTGGCTCTCTCTCTCCTTTGGTAGTGGAGGAAATAAAGGCCTGAGAAACCAAGTAACAATGTGTCTCCCATAGGCTCCTTCCAGTGTAATGGTATCTTTAGGGATCTATCTCATGGTTTCTAAATCTGGTGGGATTATGGGCAACTTTTGGTGCTCAAGATTTCTTCATGGCTGCTAGCTGTCCCTGTCACAAGGTTTACATGAAGGTACTCTCAGGGCAATGGATCCAGTGGAACACCAACAAGCTGCACTTGCTGGTCTTAGTAAGTCACCAGTCATCTGTGGGCTGCAGCATGGGAGGCTATGATCTTCATCTTTAAAGTGGATTTTCTATATCCACCTGGCAGATTTTTCTGGTGTTTTCATTAGCACTTCCTCTGTTTGTAGTCTGCTTACAGCATTGAAAGTGGTGAACAGGTAGACAGACACTCCTCGATTGATCCATCTGAAGGTCTTAGCGTTAACGTTGAGCACCTTGGCGAATGTGGACATCTGTGATAAAAATCTGTGTCCTTCCTTTTTCCATGAGATACTGTCCTAGTAGAGAGATGAGAAACGGAAAGTATCTTGTGATTTTTTTTCTGGTTAGGGAAAATATCCCACTACAGCTGTAAGGAGATGGTTTTGGTCTAGGGAAAGCAGTGATTGCAGCTAATGTCTGACACCTCTAGGAGGTGAATGTTTCCCTCGGGAGGAATGATTTACCATCCAATCCCACATTAGGTGGACTCCCTAATTCGTGTGAACAATGTTTATTTATGTCTGACAGCTCTGCTGGGTTTGCTCAGCTGCTTTCCAGCATGCTGAAACCTAGCAGAAGGCCTTGAATTAATACCAGTTGCAATGCACTTATAAATGAGGTGTGCCTCAGCTGCAAGGCATGTTATAATCTGTACTCATGTCTGGGAGTGGCCCACTCTTCCCATTTCCTCTGCCTGTTAAGTATTTGATGAAAGCCCACAGTAATAATTACACTCCTTCCACAAAGTCATTAAAACTGCACAAAATCTTACATATTGTTTGCAAAGCCACAAACAAATATGGCGTTCTTCACACTCTGCTCAGGCAATAATTTTGACCCAGAGAGGTCTCTTTTGTTAAGGGGACACTGTTTTCACAGAAGAAGGGAAAAATTAATGAGCTGTGTAGCTGATTTGCTTGAAAATGCCAGATTTTAGCTGGGATCTTGTTTTTTATGAGGAGTATCATACCAATGGCATTGCTGCATAGTGTCTTCTGTCTGGGATCCCAGTGAGAATATCCCTAGCTCCTTCTCATCAGTCATTTCTCAAGCAGCACCTCTTTAGCAGTTCAGTGGTGTTTCTGGGAAGCAAAGAGCTTTGTGTATAGAGGAAAGGGAGAAGCAAGATGGAAGAGTATCAAAGTGAGCTGTGATCAGGCTGGAGATGACTCTTCTACTTTTTCAGGAAGTATTGTCAGATTGTGGTTAAAAGATGAAATTTCTGATGCCTTTCACCATTCCAGTCTGCTTGTTAGATCAAGCATTGCTTTGGATTGAATTCACTGAATTTGGTGAGTGTTGCAGCTGTTCCTGGATAAAACCAGTTTATTACAATTAAAGAAGCAATCCAAAATCTTGAACCCTTTCTTCCAAGGAAGGAAGTAAATGAGATTGTGATGCAAATTATGGTGTCTGTGCTTCATGTTGACTGTGTTGCAATAACTTTGATACTCCTTTCTGTTGTCCTTGAAGGCTCAGACTCTCTGGCTGTCCTCAGCACCTTCTCTTTTGGAGAGCATTTCTCTGTCCAGCAAGAAACAAAGCTGCTTTCTGCGTGTCCTTGCTCTCTAGCACAAAGCAAATTGCCTTGTGTGAAAATACAATTTTTATTATTTACCTGTTGTCCTCTCCCCAAATTCCTATCTGTGGGTGCCAAAACAGAATCCTGCTCTTCAGTAATACTGAGAAGTACCTAAGAGTCCTAGAGCCAGACAGATTTTTGCTGAGAATTTACTTAATGTAGTTTTCACCTCTTTGCTTCCAGGTACCAGTGAGAAAAGCCCTGAGTGCTCTAATTGGTTTTTAGTTGTTGCTATGGAAAGCTCTTCCCTGGAAAGTCCATTCACTCTTTTTGTTTTCTCTTAGGTGACTCCAGGTAGCAAAGCTGCCATAGCCAACCTGTGTATAGGAGACCAGATCATAGCCATTGATGGAGTGAACACAGATAACATGACACACCTTGAGGCACAGAACAAAATCAAGGGTTGTGCAGATGAGCTAACTCTGACAGTCAGCAGGTATGTCACTGGGCAAGACTGGGGGTGGGGAGACCGGGGCTGTGGGATGGGCAGTAGCAATTTTTTTGTTTGACAGCAGACCTCTGGTTTGTTTAATTTGAAAGAATCACAGAATGTTTGGAGTTGGAAGGGACCTTAAAGATCATCGAGTTCCAACTCCCCTGCATGGGCAGGGACACCTCCCACTAGAACAGGCTGCTCAGAGCCCCATCCAACCTGCCCTTGAACACCTTCAGGGATGGAGCCCCCACAACATCTCTGGGCAGCCTGTTCCAGTGTCTCACCACCCTTACCCTGAAGAATTTACATCTGATCTCTAACCAAATCTCTCTTCTTTCAGATTAAAACCATTACCCCTTGTCCTCTCACTGCAAGTCCCTGTAAAAAGTCCCTCCCTAGCTTTCCTGTAGGCCTCCCTCAGGTACTGGAAGGCCACTATGAGGTCCCCCTGGAGCCTTCCCTTCAGACTGAACAACCCAAACTCCCTCAGCCTGTCCTCATAAGAGGGGTGCTCCAGCCCTCGGATCATTTTCATGATCCCTCTCTGGACACGTTCCAACAGGTGCACATCTTTCTCTTAGTGCTTTGTGTGACTAGGCACTGGATAGCAAGGGGAAACTGCATTTCAGCCTTTAATCCTAATGCTGCTTTCGTTTGCTGCACTTTGGCCTTATGAAAACAATTTTCCTAGTGAGAAATTGGCTGATAATTTGTAACAGTCTGTCAGCCTATTCTGTGTCTCCTGACAACAAGAAATCAAGCACAGGGCTCATGAAAACTTCACTCGTAGCGGAGGAGGTATGACCAGAGATGACCTTTCTTCCTGTTGCACTAATTTGGTGGTTGAAATCTATGGTTGTGTGTTGTCCGAGCTATTAATTGTCCAGTTCCTGCCATGCAGAGACTCAGAAAGTTTGCACACTTTGGAGCTTCTTGATCAAACAGCACTCACAGTGCTGAACAGTGATGACTCAGGGTGCCTCCAGGTGCCTGTCAGGAATCAGTCTCTCTGAGTCCTGAAAAACTAAAGGAAGGTGGCAGTTGAGCCATGGTCTGTGTCACCAGTGTAGAGCATGGGTTGGTTGCAACCTTCCCAACTGACTTGAGCTGCAGAGCAATAGACAGCTTCATTCCTTTCCTCAGTCACACTTTGTTTTTGGGCCATCTTTTTACAGAGAAGAAATGGAGCCTTGCATTGACTTGTTGCTTCTTAGAAGAAGTGGAGCCTGTTTTATCTAGGGTGCTGGGGATTTATCCTTCCTCTTGTTCTGAACTGTAGCCTCCGTGAGTACCAGCACTCAAAGTCAGATGGTAGATGCAGTATGGCATTTCTAGTTGCTCTGGAGTGAATTTTTCCTGTGGCTGCCTTCCCCCAGAGTGACCACCCATCAGCTCCAAAGCAGATGCAGAGGAAGTGCTTTCAGGAGGAGTACAAAAGCATGCCTTAAATGACACAGTGGTTCAGTAGTTCGGGGCTTTTCTGCAATAAGGATAAATCTTTTACCGCAGCTTGGATAATGCCAGTAGTTCAGCAGACGTCTCCCAGTTCAGGAAGAAGTGATGGGTCTTGGCCAAAAAAAGCCTGACAATTCATTGAGAGAATTCACTGAGGGAAGAAACAGAACAGGTGGTGTGAATGGGTGGTGAGCATTGCAGGAGCCTTTTAGCCCAGAGTGTCTCATACAGGCCTTTAACTTGGCAGCCTGTATTCTTTCTGTCAAGGGGTGCTCCTTTTCCTCTCCAAAATATCTGGCTGCTTGACTTAGCAAACCAGTGCCATGTGATTCTGGCTGGGAGAGAAGAGGGGAAGCTCTTTCAGCCTGCAGGCAAGCTCACTCTTACAGATCATTGAGTCCGTAAAATGTGTTTGCTAATGTTAGTTACAAAGTCGTTAACTTTATAGCTACCCCATGCATGTTTCATGGGCCTAGGGTGTGGAAGGTACCCAGGGAGAGATTTCTAGCTGGTTGTGCCGCTGTGTAAAACTGCACAGGGGTTTTGAGTTCACACAGTCCAACTCTTTTTCAAGAACCCCTTTCAATGAGGTAGCACGAGTGTGTGTTGGATGCTTCTGCTGTTGCACTGAGTGATGCTGACAAAATGGCCAAGGAGAGTGTCAAGTGCAAGGACATGAAAGCAGTGATCTGACTACTTATCCACTCTAGGATTTCATATATTTCATACTTGTTGCTCTACGTAAAGTCAGTTTTAGGTGAAAGGCCTAGGGAGCAAGTCTTATGAGGAGCAGCTGAGGGAACTGGGGCTGTTTAGTCTAAAGAAAAGGAGGCTAAGGGGAGACCTCATTGCCTTCTACAACTACCTGGAAGGACATGGTAGAGAAGTAGGTGCTGGTCTCTTCTTACAAATAAGTAATGATGGGACAAGAAGGAATAGCCTCGAGCTGCACCAGGAAAGCTTTAGGCTGGTGTCACAATTTGACTCGGGATCGACATTTAAATACTTTTGTTCGCCAGTTTTGCTGTCTGTCTAGTCTGCTCCTCCCTCCAGGAGGGCTGCAGGTATGACTCTTCTGCTATTTTAGTATCTGAGGCTGCAGATTCAACAAGCAGAGCAAAGTGTCCTTGATGTCTCAGCAGTAATATAAACATTTAAGTGTTATTAGTCTGCTAGCTTGAAAACTTGCTGCTAATTGAGCAAACTTGCTTCAGTGAGCTAGAGCTCATTAAAAAAAAATAATAAAAAATCAGTAAAAAGAAAATTGGCTTCATCCTGGCTCAGCCCAGGACAGCTGGACATGAGGAAAACATTTTTCTCTGGAAGGGCTGTCAGGCATTGGAACAGGCAGTCCAGAAAGGTGGTTGAGTCACCATCCCTGGATGTGTTTTAAAGTCGTATAGATGTTGTGCTTGGGGTTTAGGGGTGAACATGGTAGAGTAGGGTTAAAGGTTGGACTTGATGATCTTGCAGGCCTTTTCCAACCTAGGCAATTCTATGATTCTAGGGGACCTTAAGTCTTTGGTCCTCCTCCTTCTTTGGGAGCAAAGTTTTGCTGAGGGAAGAATTGCTTACTTGTTTGGAAACTTGATAGCTTAGAGAGATGAGTTTGTATTGGAAAACAGGATACCGCAGGAGGCTTTCTCAGAGGAGAAAGCGCTTCTTTAATGCAAAAGGACAGTAGTGTGCATCGTGTGGTCTTTCCTGGTTGTACTCTGTTGAAAATATTTTATCCCTAGCACACAGCTTTCTCTTTCTGGGCCCCTGTAACTGTGCTGTCCCAAATGCAGCTAGACTTGGTGGTCCAAAATGGGATGTAGTCTTTGTTCCTGAGGCTGGAGCCCTTCTTTACTTTTCAGACTAAGGCAATCACCTTAAAAACTTGCGAGGAGGCCTAAGAGGAGACAGAAGGCATTTTAAAACAGTTGGAGCCCATGATTCACCTTCCTGCTCAACTTAGGTAGAGAAAATGGGTGAGGAAAGCAGGCTATGGTTGGTGGTCAACCTTCCTCTGTAAGAAGGGAAGAGCATAGCTATGGAGTTGGTGAAGGTGGAAGACACTTGGGAAAATTAGTGCCACTTTGCCAAGTGATATATCTTGGGCTTCCTCCACTCTTGTGGGCCAAGCTCTGTCAGTAAGGCTTGACCATGCATAGTTAGTGAGGAAGGCTGACAATATAATTGGGTCAGAACCAGTGGAGGTTTTTTCCTCTATCAAAGTAGCTCTGTAATTAGTTGGCTGAGTATGAAAAGGCAAGTGTATAATTTGCACTTCAGTGCCACCAACTCTTGGGTCTGGTCTTCATGCTCTGCAGTTGTAGCTCATTAGCTGAATCAATTGTATGAAGTAGATGTGCTGGCAAAGACCACTGCTCTATCAGAGCAGTGGCTCCTGGGTTGGAGCATCATGCACAGCTGGTGCTGAGGATGTGCCCAGATGTGCCAGGTTTTCCAGAGTGTCTTCCAGTCCTCCTTTTCTGCTCACCGTCATAGAGATGTCTGGTGAATACATAAGTTGTTAAATTGTTTTATTTTCATATATGATTAATTTAAAATTATTACTTATTTTAATTATTACCTGTGCAAAATGCTCTCTGACCTGCATTTGGGGTGGCAGCAAGGTCATACCAGAAGCTATATTAGAGATGGGTCTGAGCTTACATCAGGTGTTTCAGTTCCACCAAGGCATCAACACTGTTGTGACAGTAGAGACTTAATTTATGACTGTGCTGTGAAGGTTAAAAGTGCACATGGGCTCAAGAGGAGACTGGATGAATTAATGGAAAACAAATCTATAAAGGATATTCTGTCCCATTGCAGTATCCCTGCTGCAGAAAGCCCTTAAGCTGCAAGTAGCTGGAGACTGGCAGGGTGTTTTAAGGAAGTATTGCTCTATGCTTGTTGTCTTCTTTTGCTGTTCTGTAGACCAAAATCAACTTCATATGTGTGTGTTCTGCAAATATGAAACCCTCTTCTCTTTTAATGGTAGCCAAGCCGTTGAGATGTCTTCATGTTTGGCTGTACTAATGATTATTTAAGAGAAGTGTAAATGTATAGAATTGAAAGGACTTTAAACACTTCTGGTAAAGGAAATGCTGTTTGTGCTGTGTACTTGATTGTGAATATCAACAGCATTCCAGTGTTTCCTGCTTTGGTATGTTCCTTAATCATGGTAACAGTCCAAAAATATTTCAGATCAGATTTTAGGCAGGAAATCTAATCTAACACATCACCATTAAAAATGGATCAAATTACTGGCTGAAGAAAACATGTCTGGTCTGCTTTTTCACCCAAAGGTGCAAATCTATTAGTTTCCTAGGATTTAAAACCCAGCCACAAATTGCTTTGCCTAAATATGCTTTTCTAAGTGGCACTGCCAGGTACTTTGCTATTTGATGTGTGAACAGATTTGGAAAGGTCTGTTTGCTGCCTCAAAAATGGGTGTTCAACAATGTTGGCACGTACACCAAATTCCTGCTGATCTTAGGCTGTCTAGCAGCTCCCTGCTCTTTTCTGAGCCTGTTTGCTAATTCATTTTACTTCTTGTTTCAGGCTAGAGAGTGCTTTCAGAAATGTAGTTCCCAAGAAACCAAAGTTAAGGTTTCATTATTGTTTTCAGCTGTGTAAAATCAAGCTGGGCACCATGAGTTTGTATGGTACACACAAGGACTGACCTACAGCAGTCAGTGTGCTTCAGTCAACCCAAAACCACCTGGTTGCTAAAATAAGAAATTTCATGGGCAGATTTTTTGAGCCTTCCCCATTCACAGGAAAGATGAAGTTTTGGATCTTGAGTCTTCGAGAAGAGCTGCTGCTCTTTATTTATTTATTTATTTCCCCCCTTCTTCAATTAGGATGTGTACATCATTGCACTGATATTTTAGAGTCCAGCAAAGCCTCACCCCAGGCTGCACCCCTTCCTCTGATTTTCCTGTAACAGGGGAAAGCAGCAAGATGTGCTCAACAGACTTGAGAGATTTTATCAACTTATTTTGGAAACAGTGTATTTTGGGAAAGGTACTTGCTCTGACAAAGAATGCTCAAAGAAGTGAAAGCTCAGGAGGAACTGATTTTCATAGCACAATATTCACTTGATAGCCAAGAGATCCACAGCTCTGTGTAGCTATAAGTTGTAGATGTACGATAGCAGACGAATGTTAAAATTCTTTCTAAAACAAGTGACATTTTGTCTGTCTTTAGCCATCAAATGGGTGGTGCAACTGTGCAGCCTCAAGCAACTGAAAAGTAAAGTGTGGGGGTTTAAAAAAAAAAAAAAAAAAAAAAAAGTGGCATTCCTACAGTGAGTCTGTCCTTCCCTCTGTGACTGGAGGCAGGTTGGGGGTGGTAATAAAAATATTTGTGAAAAGGGATTGCAAATTTGTGATCTCTTGTTCTGCCCTTACTGTCCTTTTCTTCAAATTTCAAGTTGCTTTTCTGCAGCTCTGCTGCCAGCATATGAGATAAAAATGCACCTTTTTGTTTGCAGAACAGTCTGTTACTTTGCTAAAAGTGATGCCAAGGAATGAAGCTACGTATTTGTTCTTTTCAAAGTGTTAGGATCAGGGAAGTCAGATCCTCTGCCAGCACATTAAATGCATTGTCAGAAAGCATCATGTGTAGATGTTTATGAAGAGGAAGAGAGCCTGTCTGCATTTTACTCAGCAGGTTCAGTTGTACTCTTGCTTGTTCCACAGGTTCCCAGGTCTCAGCTGTGGGGACTAGTTGTGCAAAACCACAATAGGCTTGAATTTGTGTTCTAGGAAATTGGTGGAATCCGTTGACTCATTTAGGTTTGCTTTTTGCTTCCTTGCCAAGAAGAGTTTTCCAGCTCTGTCATCTTACTAATAATTGCTTTGGCCCTGGGAAAAGGCTGATGCTCTGCATGCAGCTATATAAGGACATGCAGATGGCCTGGCCTTCCGCAGCAGCTCCCAACCTCTCCATGGCTGGTGTGGTGCTCCCAGCCCTCCTGGGTGTGTGCCAGCACCTTTTCTAATGATTGACATGTTCAAAGTAATTCTGGCAAGTCAAGCGTGGCATTTGTTGTGTTTTTACAGCCTCTTTGGCAAGGCTAAAGTAGTTAACTTTGTATCTGGCTAGTGGAAGAACAGTATGAGTCTGAGCAGGTGGGGTTTATTTCTTGTAACTCTTGTAATGAAACTGCTTGTGAGAAACTGTTGCTTCTTCTGTGTAACCAGAGTTGTTGCCCTTTTGCTTTTAGTGGTTCTGTGAAGAGACGTCTGAAATGCCAAGGAGCAGAGGGCTATGCAAGAAGGAATAAATTTGGGGGCTCTTGTCTCTAGAAGGTTGTGACTAGCGTTGCTGTTTGAATTGGCAATAGGTACATGCAGCCCAGGTACAGCTTTCCTCACCAAAGTGAATATGTCCATTGATGCTAAACGTGACTGCTCAGGTTTAAATCCAAGGGCATGTACTTTGCAGCTGTTGTAACTAAACAACTGATTAAAAGGTACCTTCCTGGTAGCCTGAGAGCTCTTGTAGTTAGTTTCTAAACATTATTAAAATACCATCTAAAACTCTGGGGAGGATTAAAAGAGGAATTCTTTAGGTCTTTCCTCATTTTTCAGCTAGCAGGCTTGGTGTTGCTCAAGGAACTTTTCAATATTTATGGGTTTATTAGCTACTTTGCTATCTTAGTCATGTCCATCCCAGAAATGTAAATGTATCTTTCTCCTTTATGGAACTTACTCACGCAGTTCTTGGCACACAGATTTAGACCCTCATTTTCCAGCTCTGGATTTTCCCTTGAAGTTAGGGCCTGGCTCTGCGTGCAAAGCATTGATAGCAAAATCTAGACTCTTGTAATGTTTATATTGCCCAATGTTCAAGCCAAACCTCTTGAAAGATGTTGTATTTCACAAATATCTCTCCAGATTCCTGCTTTGGCTTGCATGTGGTTTCCTTCCTCTCCTTCCTGTTAGTACGTCCCCATCCAAACTAGCATCAGAGAAATTTCTTTCTACTCTTGGGTCTTGGTTTCTGTTGGGATGAAACAGTAACTGCATGGCTCATTCCCTGGCCCTGTCTTGGCTGCTCTCTCTCCTGTATTAAGGAAACAGCATAGAAATGTAAACTGCAAACATGTTGAAGTTTGTATATCCACCTGCCTGAAATTAATTTCCTTGACACTAGTTCCTGGGCTTGTTTGTGTCATGTTTCTGTTGTCTCTTTCTGTACTGAGTGTTGCTCTCTTCTGGAGTCTCAGTTGAAAGAATAAGTATTAGAAACTGTATTATAAAATAAATATTCATTAATTTAAGCCAGAGTCTGTGAGATCTTACGGGGATGCCAAAGCCTGCTAGCTTTCACCAAAGACAGGGTAGGATTGCCCACCACACTGTTGGACATCCAGCCCTGCCACCAGTGGAGAGGCAGGTCTGGCAGCCCTGCTAGCACGGCCACACTCAGTGGCAGGGGTGAAGCCTCGCCAAGGGGAGTCTCCCAAATTTGGAGAAAATCTTCCAGAAAGCTACTACAGGGCTACTTGTAGCACCCTGCTGTGAACTGTTGCCAATCCATCTCCTCTGATGCCTGTTCCCTTCTTCACATAAATTAGACATGAAAACATACAGATAAGATACAAACATGATGAGTCTAACGAATCTGTCCTACTGTCCTACTGTCTGTGCCTTGTGTCCACATTTTCCAGTCTTCCAGAAAATAGATCCTGGGCCAGCAATGGGACATGTGGTGAACTTTCAGGTGCTATTTTCCTTTCTCCTGCCACATGTCAGTAAAAGTGCAGGCATTGACACCAGGAGCAGACCCAGGAAACCCTTGCTGAGAGCTGAGATTATAACAGTTTTACCGATGACCCTTGGACTGTGGGATCCATGGGCAGTAATCTGGGATGGAGCACAGGCGTTGAAAGCCTCGCTAGGCAAAGCCAGTGAAAGCAAAGCTGTCTCCTTTTCGTGGCTTTGCTGGAGCCATAAATGGGCTGTTGAGAGTGGCTGAAGGGCTCTGCTGCAGCTGTTGTGAAGACAAAGGGAGGCTTTATCCTCCCAGCCTTAGGGGGACAACCATGCCAGCTATTTAACCTTTCTGTTTGGATAACTTTAAAATGGATTGGAAGTAAAGCCTGCATAGACCTTGCTGCTTCCATTTATATCCAGTGACAGATCAGAATGACACCAGGCTGGGAAACAAAATTGAGTTTTTTGCCTTGCTGGTAAATAAGGGAGAAAAATCTGGTCAGAAAAACTCCCACTGGCTGCAGTAGTTGGCCATAGCTGCCTCCTGTGCACTGGAGACCAATGTGCTGTGTCACCTAAAATGCATTGGGTGAGGGGCAGTGGGATGAAAACAACTACCTGGGGGAAGTTTCTGCTCTGTATTCATATATTGGCCTGCTTTGAGCTTAAGTTTTCAGTCTGAATAAGCCCTTTTGGTGCTTCTGAACTCTGAGAATATTACACTGCTGCAGAATAAAATGATACCTTGAAAGTACTTAGGTATCACTGCTAGTGAGAACTGGCACAGGGATACCTCATGCTAGAAATCAGCTGAAGTGTTCAGTGCTGTCTGAACTGCTCTTTCATCTCCAGCCAACATCCACTTGCTTACAGCCTGGCTAGTAGGGTATTTGATTTCCATAAACTTTGCTGTGTCCCCTGTTTTTCCGGAGGAGGTGAAACTTGGTTGCACGTGATCTCCAAACACTTTCAAGGAATAAGGTTTTGCATTGGTCAACAGGCTGCTCCCATCTGTGCAAACACAGTCTTCAAATGCAAAATACAGCCACCCTAGAGATGGCTGTGACTTTGTCAGGCTTCATAGCCATCATCTGGATAAAACTGCTGGTACCTTAGGCACCTTAAACAGGTTGCCAGAAGCAAGGAGGGAATCGTTGTTTTATACTCACCTTAGGGTGTGTTGTAAATCCAGTCACAGCAGCTGTTGAGACAAGATAGTGATGAGATTGGCATAGACTGGATCGACACAGCCATTACATTGATATTTGTTAGTTTGCATGTGCCCCAGCTTGCCAGTTGCCAGGATTTGGGTGATGTAAGTTGTCAAGTGTCAGCACTGCAGCTGAGCCCACAGGATGCAATAGCCTGGAGTCAAAGGTTTGCTGTACCTGAGTGCTTGTAAAGGACGATATCTGGTGTGACCTGTGTCTTGGTACTTTCCTGTGAAAGGGGTTACAATAAAGCAGACTTTGTTCAGGTTTCTTCTGTGTAAAGTCCAGAGTGCAATAGAGGCAGTAGCAGGTCAATAAAACTTCTCTTCTTCCCTGTGTGAGAATGCTGTCTCCTGTCTCCTCCTGCTGAACAACCCTCTGGATTTAAGTATTAAAATCATATTTATGCAGCAAATGTCTGGGATATACATGTGCATCACATTTAAGTCTGGGCTGTTTAAAAAAAATGTCCTGACATTGTAGGGCTTTTAGAGGAATGGTATAGACCAGATTGAATTTATCATGGGTAGTTCTACCTCTTGTTCCTCAATTTTATAAGCTTTTTCTTTTTGAAGTCTCTTTCCAGTTATCCAGCGTAGCAGGGCACATCCAGTTAATTGTTAGTGGAAGCATTCCTGTTTTCCTAACTAAATACTGAAATTGTAGCTGGCCATGAACCCACAAATACTTGGGAAGTACATTTGTCTGCAATTGCAGATTCCACAAAGGACTGCTGTCAAAACAGGACATGTTTTTCAAAACTCATCCTAAGAGCTTATCAGTCATCTGATTGCTGCATGGCGTGATGCAGTGCTTAGCACTGAACAATGGTTCTTGTTCAGTGATACTGCAGATATTTGTTCCCTACTACTCAAAAGTTAGGGAAGAGTGGCACTGTTTAGTCCATCTGAGATGCTAACTACTGTCTGTACTTCTGAGAAATGTAGGTAGTGTATATTTCCCATAAAGTATGTCAAACAAATCTAAGTACGATACTTCTTCCATACTGCTTGTTTGTCTATTGTTCTTTGGGACAGAGCAAAACTCCAGGATGATGATGGTAAAGCAGTTGCTTTTGGTCACAGAACTTGACTTGTGTTTCAGGATGCTGTGAGTAATTGGTTCAGACCACAGACCAGTGAAGTTTATGTAGACTTTCTCTGACACATTACGTCATCTCAGTTCTTAGTCCCATTGCAGACTTGGACCTTTTTTTTTCCTTTTTATAATTCCCAAAAGCCTCTGTTTGTTCAGCATAGATACCACTGTATAAATAAGCATAACATTCCAAAGACTTAAAACAAGAAAATATATTTAGCTTATCCTAGGCAGCCTAAATTCAAGAACAAAATGTTCTCTGTGTAGTCAATACAGACAAGAATCGTTCCTCTTCCTGGCTACCCATAAAAGCTGAAACATGCAGTAATCTGAATTATTCCACTTGATTAAAGGATATGCATCTAAGGGGTATCTCCAGCTTCTGCTGTTGGGTGACCCCCAACTCTGCTGCCTAGGCTGAAGTTCATGCTTGATGTGTTGCCAGTGGAGTGCCAAAGGGAAGCCAAGACAGTCACTGCTGAGATCCTGTCTTTCTCCAAGGGCCTGATACAACATAACTAAGTCATCCAAGTTACATGCCTAAAATTCCTCCTGATATGGAGAGTGCTATGTACAAAAAGCCAGGGGAATGTTTGGGAAATTGGTCAGCTTCAAGTTTTTTAATAGCAATAACAATGCTCACTGATGAAAACATATTAACTTCAAAATCTGTGTCTTGCAGAACTGAGTCAAAAGTCTGGTCACCACTTGTAAATGAAGAGGGGAAGACACATCCTTATAAGATGAATCTGGCCTCTCAGCCGCAGGTAAGTTATACAGGATCTGCATATCTTGTTTCCACTTACTCCTGTCTGATTTCAGAGCAATTTCTGGCTTGATCCTCCAAGGTGCTGAGCATGTCACCCCACTGGTTACACTGGGGATAGTGCCTGCCCCATACATCCTAGAAATCATGTGCCTTGGAAGCCTTCAGAGGCAGACTCCCTCCCTCATGGTGAGAAGCCTGCTGCTGTGGAGAGCTAGTCTGATACCTTGCCACGGGTAAGTTGCTTGGATCAGAGGCATCTGCTATGCTCACACCTACCATAGGGCACAGAAGGCACTGCAGAGGTGTGGCTCAGTAAATCACTGCTACTGTTACTAAGTCTGTTGATTTTCATAGATAGGAAAGGTCTTGAGAGGGGAGAAAAAATTTTCACTCCTAGTGTTTTCTATTGTGGGTTTTTTTGGTGGTTGTTTTGTTTTTTCCTCATACTAGCAGTCCTGAAGAAAGTGGAAGAGAAACATACCAGCCTTTTATATTTTTGTCTGTGGGGCAGATCTTGCAGCCTCAGTCCAGGAGGTTGGTTTTGTAACCTTTTGGTAGCCTTGCTTCAGTGGTCCACTGCCTCTGTCAAGTAAGTGTAGCAAGAACAGTGACCTGTGCAAGGGCTAGGAGATTTAGAGGATTACAGTGCACAAATCTACAATAACTGCACTAAAATCAATGGCATTTCTCTGGATTTTCATTGAGGCAGTGACATGGATTCTGGCCCTCGCACAAATCCTATGTGAGTCTTTCTAGGAAAATAAGTAAAGATAGTTTGACTCTGCAGTTAATGAAGTGCTAATATGTCTGTTTGGATTGGAAAGGACTTGAACCTAAAGTAGCTCATGTGCAGCAATATGGAGCCCAGACCTTGGCCACCTATCCATGCTCCCTCTCATGCCAAGCTGCTGTGTGTTGCTTTGCATGAGAGCATGGTACAGCATTCTCCAGGTATTTCATAACTCAGCCAAGGCACGATGTGAGACTGAGCTGTTTGGACTTAGGCTGGGCTGGGGCCATGTGGTGACACCTGCCTGTGACACTGCTGAGCTGAGATCTGGTCTGTGTCTTCTGCTGCCCAAACTCTGGAGTTGTTCTGCTGCAAACCTTGAGCTTGGGAGCTATCTCTTGCTAAAGGAGTGGGACAGAGTCTCCACAGAGTTTTTGCTGCAAGGCTGCTCAGGGCTATTTTTTAATTTGGCAGAAGACTTGGCTGCCCCACCACCATGTTTTGCCCCTGTCTGGTCTGGGTCACTGGATAGATATCAGCTGTTGGTTAAGTACGAAACGTAGGTTACCTTAATTAACTGATGCCACTTCTTAAACTCGTTTGTTATGGCAGTTTTAAACCTAATCAATGGTTCTTCATTAGTGTGCTCTGGGTGGAGTGTTTATATGTGTGTGAGTCAGCCCTGGACTGTTCCAGGGAGCCTACTGCAGCTCCATAAGAAACATGAGTGAGAGTGACTAACCTTTAGTCTTTAACTTACAAGTCATGCCCTGCTTTCTAAAATTCAAGTAAAGGACATCATGAAGGTGAGACTGTTCAGTATTCAGCAGTGATCCTGGCAGTGGAGCACATCACCTCCTAAACCCTAACCTTAGTCCTAATCCTGGTTCTTACTCTGGCCAATGTGTAGATACGGCAATGCTGCCAGTTTCTGAGTGTGTCACAATTGAATTTGTTGATACCAACCTGCAACTGACTTCAGCAGGAGAATTTAGTGAGAAACTGACAGTGGACAGATTCCTGTTTCAAAACCTATCTCTGAGCAGTCACTCTTATCTTAATCATGCACTAGGAACCAACTGTTTCTTGAAAATTAGGCTTTGACCCCTTGTGATGGCTGATACTAGAAGAGTTATCTCCTGGTGTAAAAGAAATATTCAAGCTCTCACAAAAGTCTTGCTCTCTTCTTTCCTTCCCTAAAATGAAGCCAATTAAGTCATTTGCAGTGGCCTATGTGAGTGGTGCTTGCTGTTCAGAGCACAGGGCTTTCCTTTAAAGGGCTTTGCCTGCCACATACTCAAAGGAATCCAGCAGCATGAGGAAAGATGTATCATGTCTCCAGACCACAAGCTCCCATTTACTCATACTGCTTAACAATGCCTGAGCATCCTAGTCTGCTGTGCCAAAGAAAAGTGTCATGAGCACCATCAATTTTTAAGGTTGGGTTTTTTTGGTGGTGGTGGTTTTGGTTTGTTTTTTTAAATACACACCCATTTCCTTTTTCAGTAGCTCACTGCAGCAAGTAAGGTTTGTGGTCAGAACTGTCTGCTTAGAGAATGAAGTCAGCAGAGCACACCTACTCCTGCCAGAGCTGTGGCAAGTGTCAGCCAAGTCACTCCGGGGTTGTGTCTTTGCAGCATCACCAAGGACTTCAGCAAGGCCTGCTGCAAATCATCAGCAGCAGAGTGCAGAGAAGGCTGTGCATATATATATACACATGAGCATGGCAAACTGCTAGGAGTTTTACCACAAAGACACAGATCTTATTTTTCCAGCAGGACTAGTAGAAGTTGTGAGTAGAGCTGAATCTTCAAAGGCAGCACTGAGCTGTTTCAGGTTTTTAAATTTTCTTGCCAGTGAAAACAAGATCTGCTTTCCTTGGCAACAGTATCATTAATTCACTTACCAAAGAAAACAGGACCTGCTGAGTCCAAAAGGTTCGTTTAAGTCCTGATCTGGGGTCCTCTGACAATGTTGCTCAGTGATTTTGCTCACATTTCTTTGAATGGAGATATACAAAATCATATATGTGAATAGACTTGCTTCAGGCTGCAGTTATTAAAATAAGTTTCTACCTTTCTTAGAATAAAGTTGATGTTGACTCTCCTACCTTCAGTATTTTAGCTGAAATTTCTCACAATGCTTGTCCATCTTCTTTTCCTCTTCCCATTTTATTAATGCAGTTAAATAATTAGATCTTTGCAAAATATCTTGTGAAATAAATTAGTTTTGTTTGTTTCAAGAACTGTATGACTAGATACATATTTTAAGATCACTGCTTACACATTTTTTTTACCCTATTTTAAGTAGACTATTTGTTTACTTCTGTAGTCTTTTTAGAGGCTGATACTTGGTGAAATGCTGTGTCGTCCTGTGGAAGTATTTTCCCTTACTTGGAATGTAAGGTCTCAAGGCGTTCCACAGCCTCCCATGCATTCCCTGAAGTCCTGAATCCCAAGGCTGACTTCATTGTCTGAGCTGACCTTTGTTCATGAAACAGCTACAGCCTTATTATTATTTCATTACCATTATCTTTATCCCTCTAAGTTAATTTAAACTGAGGCAAGAGTGATGACAAAATCACATTTCATTAAAAGGTGCAGCAGCTTGTAGATCGTGATGGCTCAGTGGCTGAACCAGCTTTGTTTTGGGTGTAACCATGGCAACTTTAAGGGAAGGAAATGAGAGAGTCTTCTTATATATTTACTCAATTATTTCACTTGCACTTCTCACCCAGCTCCCGAGGGCTATCGCTCACTGTAATTTTTCCATCAACAGCATTTCCTCACCACAGTGGGAAAGACTAAAATAACATGTCTGCCTCTCCCTTCTGCTAAACATTTCTTGAAAAAAGTGAGCCCAGGAAGAGAGAACAAGTTACTTTGTGACTAAGGTAATTTTAATGCATATGACATGACTGTTCTGTGTCTTGTCAGACCTGGGTTCTGTGGGAGAAGGTTTTTCTTTTTTTTTTTCCCCATATATTTGTGGGACAATGGTCAATGGGGCTTAGGTCTCTGAGCAGAGAGAGCTCATGTGAGGAATGATTTGAGAGAGGAATGAGTTTTGAGGGCAGTCAACACCAGGACTGTCTCCATAAAAGCTTGTCCTGAAGGCCACATGCTCCATTTGCAGTGAGGCACCAGTATTAATGTCACTCCTTAAGAAGGTGAGTGCAAACTCTTGGTTTGAGATTGATAGATCAGCTATTTGTGCCATGGAAGATAGGGGCTTTCAAACCTGAGAGTGTTTTGTTTCTTTTAAATGAGAAGTAATCTCTAGACATGCAGCTGGAGGAGCTCCAGAGGTGAATCACAGTATTTCTGGGATGACAGACAGACAGCCACTTCTGTCTTTCCAAACTTCTGGAGAGTGCCTCCCCTGTCCTCTTTGTCCTTGCAGAGTGATGTCATTGTTTCTGTCTTGTATGTTTTATCTCCTTGGATACAGAGAAGGCAGAGGCTATAGAAACTGGGTGTGTGGCTGGCTTGGCCTTTGATAAGGCCATGCATGTGTGGGCAATGCATGGAGCAATAGGTATATAAAGTAACAGCATCTCATTTCAGATGAGGGAACTGCACTGGCATATCACAACCTGCTGTTTTTGGTTAAAGGTGTTACCGCATGATTGTGGAATGTGTCAGGGACATGGAGGGAGGGGATGTGGGAAGCAAGCCCTGTGGTTTTAGCCCCCAAACCCTTCCTAATTTCTAATCAGATTTCAAAGCATTGCAAAAGATCTTTCCATAGCTGAAAAACCTCAAACAATAACAGAAAGAGGTGAAAGTAAAGGCACTTCTAAATACTTGTGATTGCAGCTGATGAAACATAGCATAGGGTAGAGTTGGCCATGAAAATGTCCTCTTCTGAGCTGCTGCTGCATGTTTGATGTAAGCAGCCTCCCCCTCCACGCGCTGGCTGGGCACGGGCATTGCCTGAGCTCCCTGGGCAGCTTCCCAAGGGCAAAGATGGGACTCGAGAGGTCTGGTTGCTGGTCTCCAATCTCCTTCCCCTCCTCTCATATGCTGAGAATTGGTCAGGGGCCTGTTTTCTTAGAGCTGAGTAAACATACTGAGAAATGTTTAATCTTGTTTCCTCTTGGTGTGGTTCTTGAGGTGTGTGCTCCAGGATTGCCTGCTCTGGGCTGCTGCGCTCTGACTCAGGACTCAAAAATATCCCATGTTTCTGGGATCTGATGGGGTAGTGGGTTTTTCTGGCTCACTTGGCTGCTTTAGGGGACTGCAGGGCTGTGGGGGCTTTCACTTCTCCCTGCAACTGCAGAGCCCGGGTGCTCTATTTGTTTATTTGTAACATAAGATCAGAGTGAATCCTTTGACTCCAGGAGTTGGAACTTCAGTAAATAACTATGCTGGCCAGTCTCTAAAACATGACTCCACACCTGAAACTAGTTTTCAGTGGCTTTAAGCACCCTGCTGCTCTGTATGTGATCTGCTTTTCCTCTGGGGGCTGCAAGGAGGTGGCATTGGCAGGGTCAGGAGTCAGGCAGGGGAGCAAGGGTGCTGCGGGTGCAGGGGCAGGGGGGTGGTAGCCAGCACCTCTGAGCCCCCAGCCCTGCCACTGCCTCCAGGCAGTGCTGTGGGGAGAGGAAAGCCCCGCTTTGGGGAAAGGAGTGCCTGACCCCTCAGCTTAGTTTACTTAGCAAGTACAAAAAGCTTCCAGCTTTTTCCTGTTTCTGGTGGTTGTGAGGTCAGTGCAGCCAGGATGACTTGGCCATGTCACTGTGTGGCAGATGTGACCCAAGAGTCCACCCTCACCCCAGACCATCCCTAACTTCCCCAAGGGCACATGGGGCCATGGAGGCATCCAAGTGGCTTTGTGACCCTGGTGCCTGGGATGTGCCCCAACTCAGCTGATAGAGGTGGCTTGTTCTGAGCTGTCTGTCCATCTGTCTGCCTTGCTGACAGCTGGGAATTGCCCTGGAGTCCCAAGTCCTGATTCTGGGACGAGCATTTCCCATGGTGGCAGCCCATCCATCTCTGGTGCATGGCAAGGAGGCAGCAGCCACCCACGCCACCAGCTGCTGGCCAGCCCGAGGCACAGAGGTGACAGCTGGTGCAGCTGTGGGGGTTTCACAGGCTGGCCTTCAGCATCACCAAGCATGGCCTGGCGTGAGCGGGACGAAAGGGAGGAAGGGGCCATTGTTTTCCCAGATAATTCTCCATGACGCAGCCTGCAGCCGGTGCGGTAGGAAATGCTGATCTGCTTCCTGCCCTGGCGCAGGGACATTTTCCCTTTCCCGGCAGCCTGGCACTGTGACTGGTGACGCCCTGCCAGGAAGGGGGGATGAGGGAAGCCCCTTGGTGCACCCATCTGGAAGGGCTGCATTGCAGGGCCTGCAGCGCACAGCAGTGTTCCCGGCTGCCTCAGAGAGCGCTGCTGCCACTAACAACTGGCACCCAGAAAACATCTGGCAAGAGGCTGACAAATTTGACCTGAAGCTGGGGCCTGCAAACCTTGTTTGTCCTTGGGACTTAATTTTTTTCTTTATGATTGTCAGGGGGAGTGTGTTGCACTAGTGGTTGAAGGACTTGGGAAGCACAGGGGATTGTGCTCAAAAGCCACTTTGAGCTTTTCATATAGAGGAGGTAGTTTCAGGTAGGGAGGGGCTTTTGGAGGAATTACTTCATTTTGAAAACAAAGCAAGAAGAGACCTGTCCGAGTTCAGAAGTGGCATCCTGGCTCACATTTCTGATTTCACACCCCCCCCTCCAGTATTAAGTCAGAGACTCTCATATAAACGCATGATTCCAGGAGCTAAGGCTTTAACAAAACTGCTGCACAGCACAGGGTCTGGATTGGCACTTCTGGAAAATCCCAGTGTAAATATATTTGACAGTAAGAACACATTATCTTTTGATCTTGAGATCATGAAAGCCCTTGTTCTTAGCAAATTCCTTCCATAGCTCAAGCAGAAAGTGTAGCAGAGTGTGATGGGAAGTGCTGGAGGATCTGGATTATCCAAATGCCCTTTATAATGTTGTTACTTTGCTTGTAATACTTGTCTGTAGACTCTTGGGTTACACACTTTCTACACTGTACTCCAGATGGGACTTTTCTAATCTAAAGACACCACCTTCTGCACCTATATCTCTGTTTAACCTATTACAAACTCCCATATAGTCAGTGGACTTTATCCACATGATAAAACAGATTACAGGTCTTCTGACACTTTTGAAAGCTTCATTTATGGTCTAGGGTGTTACTATATAGCAGAAACCCTACCTGGTGGCCAAAGCTAGGTAAAAAATCTCCTATGTGGACTCCGTGCCTGGGTGCATGTTGCAGTTATTGGGGTGAAGGCACTAATGTGATTTCAGTCTCTCCTCCATCTGGCTATTTTCTCAACATTTGTAGGAACTTCAACATCCTGGAGTCCTCCATCACTGTCAAAGTGATTTGGGCTTGGCTGACAGATTCCAAAATCCTTGGTGGGGGTGGGAATGTGCCCACATGTATGTGGAGTATGTAACTGAGACACTTTACTTCCTTAGGAAACCAGAATTAAAAAAAACAACAACTCTAAATTACTTCCCTTGCACTAATTCTTGGTTAAAACTTAAACATTTCCGCAATACAAGTTGTGACGTGGTTTCAACTTTAAGCCCATTTGACCCAAGAGTATAACCCCTTTAGACTAAAACTTCTCCCTCTGTCTTCATTGAACCAATTATTTATGTGCGTGTCTGGAACCCTCCTACTTGTGGCCTCCTAATGGTGGGCTAACACGTATTTAAGGCTGATATAAGATCACAGATACTTTTCCCCATGGTATGATATACAGGCTGAAGTAATATATTTTTTTTTGCTAAAATCCACAGTTTCTGCCATGGGAAAGACTATTTTTATGAGACACATTATATGCTTTGAATGAGATTGCAACAAAGGGAGATTAGCTAATTACTCCAGGGTCTTTCTTCCTTTGGTGTATGGGAAAGCTTCATGGCTTATGTCCACACACATCGGCCAGAAAGCCGTGGGAGAACAGCCCCACACCTGAACATCTTGAGCTACCCCACTGATTTCAAATGACTTGTAGCTCATGTGTTTGGATGCATGCAGCTCTTCTCTGAGGGATCCAGTGCTGTGCTTTACGCCATAAATAGCATTTGAGTGCCCTGAAGTGAGATGACTCCCATCTGTCAGTCTGGGAATGCTAGCTAGCTGCCTAAGGAAACTGGGGGACATAAAAGCAATTTAAAGAAAAACCTGTGGGGGAATTTAGTCATTCTTCTTTCTAGTAAGTGTTTATCCTGTAACTATAGCTCTATCAAACAAATGCCATGAGGTGTTCAAAGGGCACTGAAGGCTCCCTTCGTTGCTGAAGCCAGTGCCTGTATGGAGTGGGAGTGGGATTTGGTTGTGTTAATTAGAGCTGGGAAGCATGGGCCCAGCATGTCAAGAAGGGCTGTTTCATCCTGTGCCACTGGGTGCTAGTCCTGTAATAGAGCCATTCTCAATCTCTACAGCTGGTTGAAACATTCCAAAATACACATTTTGGTTACCATCTTTTAGTCCTGGATATTTCAGCTGTCTCTGTGAATGTTATGTGAATGTCTCCTTTCTTCTAGCTGCTTTAGTGAGGCCCTGTTGTGCTTTCTCCCTGCTTTGGTCAGTTGTTTCCTCTGGGGAGGAAGTAAGCCCGGGATGTTATCTCTGCCCAAGGCTGTGAATTCCCAGCCTGCTGAGCTGGTGATGAAGCTTAGAAATTTCCTCATTGTTTTAGTGCTGTGATTCAGAGGAGTCTTTCTTACCTCATGTCTTACTGAACTTAGATTTGGCCCCTTTCTTATTAAATTGCAACCAGTGTTTCCAAGTATCTACTAGTACCTCTGGAAGTCTCCAGTTTGCCTCAAACCCAGAACATCTGGGTGATATCTCATACTTCTGGCCCTAAAGAGGTCTCTGGCATTTAGCTGTCACTGTCTGTGGGCAATTTTTTGTAGTAACAGCCGTCATCTTCCCACCTATATTGTGTGAATTTCTTGTCCAGGAAGTCCAACGTTATTAATCAAAGGCAGCTGTGAACCTCAGTCTTAGCTGAAGGAGCAGACATGTTCCAGAGCACTTTTAGTAATGATAAATCTCTTCCTTTTGGGTTGCCTAGAGCCAGACTTTCAGATGTCATTGGAGAGTGCTGCTCTTTCTGGCCCTCATCTACACTTTTCCATAGAAATCAGCTCTACTTTCAGGGATTGTGAGGAATGCAAAAAATCAGGTGTGTGTCAGCTTGAGTTAACAGCTCTGGCAGTGTTTCTGAGCAATTATGTTCCCAGCGCATCAACTCTGAAATGTCCTGAAGGTCAGCCTGAAGTCATCCAGGACGGGGCTGGGGGCCTTGATATATAAAGGATGCTTGTCTTCTTTGGTGGTCATGTGCTCCTCAGCTGACAGCACATGCAAAGACCACCACTGCAGTGGCTGCTCACTCCAGGCTGCCCTGTCACATCCCACCCGCATGCCTGAGCACCTCTGATTTTTGCCTTTGCTCCTTTGCATGCAGGAAATAAGGCACATAGGAAGTGCACACAACCGGAGCGCGGTGCCCTTCACTGCTGCCACAGCTTCTGCCCCCAGAGTGATCACTGCTCAGTACAACAGCCCAGCAGGCCTGTACTCCTCAGAGAACATCCAAACCTTCAACAGTGCAGTGGAGACAAAGACATCACCTGGGGCCCCCGAGCCTACCAAGCTGTAAGTATCTTCATCACCTTTCCTTCCCTGTCTAGGCTCCAGGAGACATGAGTTTTCTGCAAGGGTACCAATTCATTAACCCCAAAAAGCTTTTTTTTCAGGACAAGAGAAGGAGCAGAGGCATGAGCATGGATGTGGTTCCCAGGGGCAGGGCTCAGGAGCGGGCAACATTTCATGAGATGCAGAAATGAAATTAATGCTGTTGTGTTTCTTTGTTTAGCAGAGACCGACGCAGTTCCCACGTGCGTTCAGCATGACATTCCAGCCCGCTGGCCTGAACAGGTGCTTGACAGCTTGTTATGAGCACTGTGTACACTTAGTGTTTTGTGCTGGCTTTGCGGGCAATGCCAGGAAGGATGGGTACCAGCTAGTGTAGGAAGCACATGTGTCCCCGTTCCTGGCTGGCTTGGGATTCAGAGACAGGCTCTAAGTTTTCATCTTTCCATTTTTAATTTTTGAACCTTGTTTTTCACAGGAGTTTTAGAAAGTAGCTGAAACATTGATACGTGTATGAGGGATTTTATATATAGGATTGGAAAGGGTCCCAACCTTTTAAGGGCCTGTTGATTCTTGTGGTTTTATCTTACTGCACCAAAGACATTGCTTTATTGCAGAAGCCCAAAGTTCATTTTTTTTTCATTAGAAGCAATAGACTAGGAGCTTTCTGAAATCTTTCTGGCTATGTTGGTGAAGTTGCTTAGCTGCTCTAGGTCTCTGTATAGCAGTACCAAACTGGAAAACGCTGACCACTTCTACAGCAGAAGCTGCAAGACCAATGCTTTAGATAATACTCAGCTAAATTCCTTATTTGTGAATGGGGAGACAAAAGTAACTTCAGCATCTGCTTTTGCAGGACACAAAGACTTGAGACTATGGTTTAACACAAGTCTGACTGAAAGCAGAGCCCTGGTTTCACATGGGCCCTTCTAGGCAGAGTTACAGTGCTGCAGCTGGCAGATGAGGTGACAGATGTTTGTTCCTTATTTGCTTCTGGTAGATCTCAGCAGCCTCATTCAGGGGCTGAGCAAAGGCAGGGCAAGGACAAAGGGAAATCTGACTTTGCATTAAACTGATGGGACCATTTGGAAGTCCAGTACCGCCTCATGGCTAGTCTGGAGTCCCCTCCAGGTGAGAGCACTCCCTGGAAGCCAGGTATATTTGGCTGGAAACACGTAGGTGATCCCTTTTCCTTTCAGAAATCAGCAAAGAGGTTTCTTCTAGTGCTGTGGCTTAATGTGCTCCTCCTAGCAGGAAGGTCCATTGCCAGCTCTGCTGCATGTGGAGTACATGACATCTCTTTAATCTTTCCCTTGCTGAAACAGCAAGTTGCAAAGGAATGCTGGGGGGACTGTGGGGGACAATTTTGATGCTAATACACATTTGTTTACACAGTCACCAAAAGCAAAATAAATGCTGCTGGTTTTCAGGGACAGCCAGGGGCCTCACCCTGCCATTAAAAGCCCACTGTGATCTCCCCAGTGCACAAGCACAGGATGTGTAGGTTCTCCCTTCACTCGACCTCCCAGCTGCCTTCAAATTCCTGCCAGTCTGGGTTTTTTTGCTGAGTTACTTATGTGTGGCCAACATTGCTCTGGTTTACTTGGCACTTAGCAGCAGCCTGATCCTGCACTGCACATGGTGACATGACACTGGGATCTGGTCCATAGTCCATCCTTAAAGATTGTGTGATGTAAATGCAGGGCTATGATACAGACAGAACCACCAGCAAATATCTCTACTGGATTTGGTGTCACAAAGCAGGTGGGGAGGGCAAGGAGAAGCTCAACAGCTAAGCTCATCTATTTTGGAATCAGAGGTGAGATTGCCCCTCAGTAGAGTGCCCAGGCTAACTCTGGGAAGGGCAGCAGTGGAGGTGGCATTCCTTGACGGGACAGTGGGACCATGAGTGTGAACTCAGGTAGCTAGTTCATAGGAAAACTCCTGTTGCCATGTCTTTGTTGCTTTTACAACCCCCGCATTTGCTAATCAGTGGAGTGTCTGCAGTTTATTTTTTGTGTGGACACACCTAGAGTGCGAGACCAAAGCCACAGCATCAGCCAGAAGCCTGTAATGTTCAGTGCTGTGTCCCCTCCGCACAAGGATCAGACAGCATTCTGCAACTGCTTTTATTGCTTGGAGCATTCGGTTTAGCCCTTCATTAATTTCTTCCTTCTTCCCTCTCTTCCTCCTCGGAATTTCTCCCTCAATTCCACAACGTAAAACGCAAATGAACCCCCAAACCCCCGTGTGACCGTGGGCCTGTAGCCGCCCCTCGCCGCCGGGCGCAGCGCAGGCTCCCCGCGCCTCCGTCCCCCCCTCCCCGCCAGCGCCAGGCGCCCGGGCGCAGCAGCGCGGGCACAGCCCGTCCGGCCCCGGGCAGCTTCGAGCGGGGCCCCAGCAGCTGAAGCACGTGGCCCAGGCCTGCCCCAACAGCCCCGTGGAAGTGGAGGTGCCAGGACTCAAAGTGCTGCACGTGCAGTTCAATTCTCCCCTGCAGCTCTATTCACAGAGCAACATCATGGATTCCCTGCAGGGACAGATCTCTTCCGTTAGCCCCGATTTTCCCAGGTAACCTGCCCGCTGCCTCTGCGGCCGGCTCGGCACATCCGTTCATCCACGTCTTGGTGTCCACGGGTGCCTCCTCCCTGACTCTGGCTCACGGCATGAGTCACAAGGAAGCAGCATTTACATTTCACCTTACCAACATCGGTGCATGACTTCACGGGAGCTTTCTCTGCACTGTGTGTGTGTCCAGTGCCACGGGAAGCACCAAAGCATCATTTCAGCCTGTTGGTGTGTCCATCGCCCTGGCCCATGTGCACAGCAGGGCCTTGACAGCAGCTGCTGGTGTTTCTTGAGGAGCCATCTGCAGCAGATGGATTTTGGTGGCTGCTGTGGAGTGCTGGCATTTCTCCTGCACTGAAACAACTGTTGTGGTTTGTGACTGGAAAGTGCTGCCATGTGTGTTCTTGTGCTTTTGTTTCGCTGGCTGTGGGCTGGGCCGTGGGTGTGTGCTGGGCAGGTTTCATTTCAGGCCAAAGCAGGTCCCCGTGGGTTTCTGTCTTTAGCTGATAACAATCATGAGTTTGGAGCATCCTGGGCAGGCACATGGAGGACCCAGTCTGTGTTTCCACCCTTACCCAGTTGTCTGCACAGGTTGCTGTTCTTGGGGCAGCATCTTTGCCTGTAGGAGCAGAGAATGCTTGACATGCTTTGAGGTCTGCAGGATCTGTGGAGAGCCTTGGCATCATGGGGCCTCGGTGCTCTTTGGTGCTTGCTTTGTGGCAGTTGGGAGCCAAGCAGTGCAGGGTTTTACAGGGAGGACTTCAGTATCGAGAAGGGTGAAACAGAAAGCAGGAGGGTTCCAATCGAGGCTGAAGTGTTTCGAAAGATGTGAACCTTCAGCAAAGTGTGTGACCAAGCAGCTTGCATCTGTGACCTGCGGTTCAGCGAGACAGTCAGTCCCATGGCCTCCACGGGACAGAGGAAAAGGGCACAGCCAGATCTTCTAGCTTCTCCACTGTTCGTAGTCTCCTCCTGGGCTGAGCATCATGTGCTTCAAAGCAGGAAAGTTGGTGTCTTCATCCATGGACCCACACAGCCAAGCTTTGCTGTGCACCAGCAAAGAGATAATGGTAGGCTGTGGGTTTACCCCTGCCTTGTTACTCAGTCCAGTTACTTGCTGTAAGTCACTGCTCTGGCTCGCAGTTGATAATGTGTGTACCAGGAGAGGTCACACTCTGCTGGCAGGCTGAGCTGGTCCAGATGGCTGATAATGCTCACAGAGAAGCCCCAGGCATCAGCAATTGTTTCATTGCAAAAGCAAGTGCCCCAAGTACTGGGCCTTCTTGTAGCCCAGCCTTGAGATCCTTGTGAACTTTACAAAACGTGCTAGCATAAAATAGTACGATGTTAGTAAAGAATAAGCTGTGCTTTTCTGAAGACACTGTGCAAGGCTGTGTCTTTATGGTTTTTACTACCATCTTGCCAATTTTCAAACCTCAATGAGCCAGTGTCATTCAGTCAGTGTTGCAAGCTGCCCATGGTAGCAGCGATGAAATCCAGAAATGGTTTTGTGAGACTCAAATCCACTAAAGTTTGTTGGAGTTGTCCCCTACAAAGTTTCTGCACTGGGGAGATCCTGTGCATGGAAAAGGACACCACTTGCTGGTGATTGCTGCAGGTAAAGTACCTGCTTAACAGGAGGCTCCGTAAATCAGCAGATATGCAGAGACTCATTATTTTCCTGCAGGCACAATTCCTGTGCCTGTGGCCTTGCCCATTCAATAGCTGCTTGTGCTTTTTGGTGAGGTTTTTTTTGGGGGGGTTGGGTTTTGGTTTTTTTCTTTAAGCAACAGTGCTTTCTGCCCTGACAAGTTGAGGTAATTCACTTGGCTGGAAAAAAATTCTAGGACTTGAGGTGTTTGCTTTTTTAGTCTTTCAGAAGTCTTGTATATGCAAGTATATCTAGAGTGCATACCTGGGAGAGCTAATCTGAATGTTTTGCACACTGTCACAATGCATGGTTGAAATGTGATGGCTTTGTTTGACTCTAGTGCTCTTTAAGATGATTTAGCCTTCGCTTTTTGACTGCATGCTAGTGAAACATTCTTAGTATGCAAGCTGCAACGACAGGCTTCTTGCCTAATGTTTTTGTGGGTGGAGAGTGGTAGGAGTATATGAGTTTCCATGTGATGAATATAATGTGGAACATGGATTCATTTAGGATAACCTAGGACATTTTCTGTGCAATAAAAGGCATATCATTAATCTATTTTAGAGACTTCAGTAAATGAGATTTAGGCTTCAAGGGTTCAGATGCTTGCAAGTCTAATGTGCTTCCTGCTCCACTGGAAAGTAATAAAGATGGAAACATCTTATGAAATTCTTTTTATTAAAGCAACATTTTATAACACACACTATGATTTTACCTCTTGTGCTTGAAGAGTTTATAGAAACTCCCAATTGCACATTGGTACAGAAAGTGTGCAGTTGTCTCCTCAAGAAGGACTTCCTTCTGCAATTTAGTCTGAGCTTCCAGATGCTTGTGTACTTTTCAGGCAATCACAGGGTGCAAGGATGGTGAAACCTAATAGACTATACACATTTATAAGGCTGCATTATGTAATTGAGCTGTCAGAGACTTGTCTCTTTTTCCAGAGATGTTTTATTCCAGCCACACGATAAAAGGCATGCAGGAACCTCCTGTGTCCTTTAGTCCATCCCCTAGCCCATCATTCGGTCAGTTTAAACCATTGATTTAAATAATCCCCAGTGGATTTTTCCAGATTCTTTTTTAAATTATAGAACTGTAGACTCATTTAATGGTTTGGGTTGGGAGGGACCTTTAAAAGCCATGAAGTCCAACCCCCCTGCAGTGAACAGGGACATCTTCAACTAGATCAGGTTGCTCATTCACAGCAGTCTTCTCTGGTACTTCGGTGTCTGTCCGTTGGAAAACTTTTTGCAGGGGATATTCTGAATATTCTCCTCCAGTTTTAAGCCTGTAGTTTAGCCTCTACCCACTGGATGTGGAGAATATCCTAGGTAATGCCACCAGCCTTTTTTTTTTTCTTTTTCCACCTTTTCAGCCACCTTGCACTGTGAAAACTTCCCCTCAAGCACCTCGGGCTCTAGGCCCCCACCCCTCAGGGTGCAAGTCCCTTGTGATGCGAGTGGCAGCAGCAGCATCTCAGAGGGCAGCTGAAAGGATGGCTTATTGTCAGCAGGCAGACATCACCTCTGCTCTTGACCTGCTCATTAACCTTACTTAAAAGCTGTAAATTATTGACAATCAGAGGATCTTTTAGTTAGATCCTACTTTATCAAAGTTGCCTTTAGGAACAATTCATAGTGTACTTGCAAAGATTTATTTTTAATGGAATAAACTTTACTTGAGTTTCACAGCAGTTAAGGCAGCAGTTGAAGGCAGTTAATGCATGCAAGGAATATGCACAGATGGCACAGCTACCATGTGGGGTTCTCATCCCAGCACATGAGTACTTTGTTTTCCTATTAACAGAGCAGTAATTGGTCAAAAAGTTCTAGTTTCTGGAGTACGTGTTAATGTTAAAGCAGGAACAACACTGGGGAACTGGCCAGGGGCAGTGAGAGAGAACCTGGTGACAGTGTGGTGTACATGGATAGCCCAGCGTGCCAATCCCACCCAGGCTGCATCTGTCTTGTGCAAGCACATCCAGCACATCTGTGTTTTATGGCATCCTCTTGTCGGTTTGTTTTGCACGTTCATTCTTCAGTTATATGATGCATTGTGAAAATTTTGCTAACGGGACTGGCTATAGTTTTCAGCTGTCTAACAAGTGTGTTCTCTGTTCCTTCCTCAGTTTAGATCAGCATAACCAGCCCCCAGGCAGCATCGCAATAGACAGAGAATCTGAGGTTTACAAGATGCTCCAGGAGAATCAAGAGTCAAATGAGCCACCCAGACAATCTGCTTCCTTCCTTGTGTTGCAAGAGATTTTGGAGTCAGAAGAGAAAGGTAAGCACTCACTGCACACCTAATCTGACTGTGCTCTTCCCTTTTGCCATTCCTTGGACAGTGTGTAAGAGAAACATCTAGAACTTTGTTTCCCTTCCTTAGCTGGTGATTGTGTGTGTAGATGGTTTCCACAGGAACAGACCATTTCACTAACTTTACTCTTAAATTTCCTCTCCTTGATTAGTTTCAGTGTCTAGGAGCCCTTATCATTGCTTACTTATGGAGTGCTAAAGAAATAACGCCCTACAACATTTAGTTATCAAGAAGGAATTTTAGAAGCTGCAAAAACTTATTTGGTTTCTAAAGTTTTGCCTTTTAAGATAATATTTACTGATTAAAGACCATCTTAGATTCAAGGCTTTGAATAATACCATAAAATGGGGCTCTTCAGTGAGTCCTAAAGCTTCTGATCTCCATCCCACTACACAAGCAAAAGGATCCATTTCTGCAGCTGTAAGTAAAAATGTAGAAGCCGGGTTACAGTGAGCAGTTCATAGCTTTTAATCTCTGAAACTTTGTTCTGCTTGACATTCTTGGTCTGCCATCTGGACTTGTGCAGTTCAGGACTATAGGCTTTAAGATAAAAAGCTGATTCACTTAGGTGGGTGCCAAACCATACTCTCTTCTCCCTTTGAATAAAATAAAATAAACAAATACATAGGAAAAGAATTTGAAGAATGACTTTTTTTTTTTTCCTTAGGCCAGTTGAAATTTTGTCTTTTGTGTTATTAGCTTGGCAGTGGAATGTTCAGTTTCATCCAACAAAAGCCTGGTGCTGAGATATTTGCCACAAAGGGAAACAGATTGGCCAAGTGCTGGTATGTCTGAGGGATTTGTAAGGAAAGAGCAAAATGAAGGAAATAAGGAAACAATAGGAAGAAAGAAAAAGGGATCTTGGAGTCTTTAGTATGCTGTTAAAATACCAACCTGGAAGCATCTTTTAAATATTGAGTGTTTGCAACTTGCCCTTCAGGGTTCAGCTCCTGCATGGAAGGGACTGGAGTAGCCGGGACTTCTCACGCATCCAAGGTCCTCCCCTGTGCTTAGTAGAGCTGAAGAAGATAAGAAGCAAAAGCCCATTTTATCTTTCTTTGAAGATTTGCAGCATTATGGGGATTCTCTGGCACAAGGTTTGCCTGCCTGATCACAGGCCAGGATAGGCTTTGGCATTACTCCACTGTGAGCTGATAATCACCCGTGCAGAGCAGGGCCGGGAGGTTACACACTCCCAAAGGAATGTCTGTTCCTGAGGAGACAGTGCCCCAGGCTGCTGCAGCCGAGCTCCCAGCGCTGCTGCCGCCTCAGAGCGTGTCCGCAGTGATGATAAGTTTGTTGGCTGCTTCTCCAATCCTGTCTTGAGGCAATGGCTTGTGAGTAGCAGCAGGGACCCATCTCCTCAGCTGGGACAAGTCCCCTGGGGGCATGGCTGGCTGTCTCAGCTCTGCTGATTGACTGCAGGTGAGCGCCTGGCCCTGGGCATGGGCCTGTGTGCGGGTGCTGGTGTGTGGAAGCAGTGTGGTAGGTCTGTGCCCAGACCTGACCCTGTGCTCTTAGGTGCAGGGTGTTTTGCAGGGCAGAACAGGTTACAGTTCCTGGGGATAATTGTTTAGCTGATTCCTTTAGAGATTTAAAAACGTGCTATGTTGTTGATGTGAGCAAAATGCTACTTGAGGCAAAGGGAATGAGCAGAGGTGATAAAGAAGAGCCTGAAAAATGTGACTGCTGCAGCTTCCTTCCCAGCAAGGGTCACTTGCAATAGCTGTTGGAGGCCAGGTACTTCCTGCTGTCTTTGGAGGGTGCATGGGCTGTAGACTCTATTAGGGATTTTGCATTTCTGGACCCACAGCTCTACACAGAGCTGGATGCAAACCTCTAAGCTTAAGGATGCCCTGGAGGCAAAGCAGTGCATCATCTGCCCCACAGGTGACCAGTGGCACTTGGGCTGCTCTTTGTGCTCAGCTGGGTGACAGAGACATGCAGTGGGCAGTTCCCCAGCTTTTCCCCTGAGCTTTTCTGTCAGTGGTGCTGCCCTGGACTGCAATGTGTGTCTGACCTTGCAGCTCACCAGTTTGTCTTTGCCTTAAAACTGAAAAACTAGTGCAGTGTGGTCTTGGCTTGACAGTAGTCAGAAGGGTTTTATCAGCATCCCTCCCAGACTGAGGTGGCCCATCAGCCTGTTGTTTCTGGTGAAACATGGTGGGAGTCTCTGCAGCTCTTTCCCTTGTTGCCTGGTGTTGAGCCTCTTGCAAAAGTCCTATAGATAAGACTAGTCATAGCAATGGTGTAATTTTGTAAGAGGCTTCTTTTTCACTGCAGATATTAAGAGGTTTGCCTTGTATCCTGTATCAGCATCTGCTGCCACTGTAGGCCTCCAGGTCAGCAGATATCTCCTGTGAAGGACCTGCAAGACATCCCTGTCCCATAAAAAAGGTTGCAGCAGGGAAATACCATCCCTGAAGCATACTATACAGCAGGAGAGTGCGAAGGCAGCCCCAGTGTCCTTGGGGCCCTGCTACACATGGGGTTTGTTAACCAACTTTTCCAGGAGTCTTGGGGCAGCCTGTCCCAACTCACACCAGCCAGCAGACTGGAAGAGGCCTTTGATGGTCTTTCCTAGTCTACCAGGACACTCACCTCCTCTCTCTGATCTGGCAATCGGCTTCACCCTGACTGTGTGATCAGGACATAGCAGGCAGACCAGTGCTGCCAAGGCTGGGACCAGGGCTGAGGCTTTGCTTTGCGCATCTGTGCATGCAACACATCAGCTGAAGTGTGGACTTTTAAGGTGAGAAGGGACAGTAGCTCACCTGACTGCCCAGTCTCAAGCACTCAGATTTCCAGCCTAGGGCCAGGTTCAGCTGTGTCCCTTCTCTCCCTCCTTCACATACCCCAAAATCCCTCCCCTCTCCTCCCCACCCCCCCCCCATGCATGAATCCCTGCCTCATGAGCTGGGGTTAAAGAACATCCCTCCCTAGCAGAGCATCTGCTTGGGAGGAAGAGCCTAGAGCCACGCATCTCACATGCTCTGAAGCACTCTCCTTCCACCCCCAGGAGACCCTACCAAACCATCTGGATTTAGGAGCGTCAAAGCCCCTACAACAAAGGTGGCCTCATCTATTGGGAATGCCCAGAAGCTGCCCATGTGTGAGAAGTGTGGATCTGGCATTGTGTAAGTAAGGCTGTCCCTGGGGTTGCATATCATGGGCCAAGCAGCCCATGCCTGTGTGGGGCTGAGGCACTGCACCCAGAACACTTCACCTATCTACATCCAGGGCATCCAGGAGCTGGCTCAAGGCACATTTATTCTCACCAGTTTTGATAGCACTAACATTGCAGTTCCCCACAGTGAAGCAGGCATTGGATTTCTCTCTACAGAGCCGTATCAATGGAGATGAAGCAAGTCCCTATGAGACACAAACCTTAAGACAGTTGTTGCAGGTTGTGGGGTTTTTTTGCTTCCTACCTGAGATCTGTTTACAGCACCCAGAAAAAAAATAACCTTTCCACTCAGGGTCTGTATTTTTAATGCTTTTCATATCTTCACATTTCCAGACGTAGGGTGGTGACTTGCCTTGGTGGTCACAGGCAATGTGGAGCAGGAGAGCTGCTTTCTGATCCCAGCTTTGCTGTAGGCCCACACATCTCTGCTCTGTCTATGCAGACATAAATTTTTGTTGTCTTGCTGTGGTTATGTCCGACTTGTGGCACAGAACGGGCATGAGTTCAATGCATAGCTGCTGTACCATAAATGTGGCAGCATGAGGGACCCAACTCTGTTCAGTTTCTTAGTCACAAACTCTACAACCACCTTAGCTCAACAGTTTATTTCAGCAGTCAAGTGCTGGTAGTCCACCTACATCAGCATGCAAGAATTCTGATTGGTCCCATGCTGCCCACCATAAACTATCAGGTAACTGCATGGTCCTGGCATCTCAGAGCACCAAGGTCCAGCAGTCATTCTTGAGGCAAACCCTACCCTGTAAAATACGACTCAGAGACAAATCCTGCAAGTATTCTACCAGCTAAGTAGATCTGCAGAGAAAGCACAAAGCTATAAATAAAACTAGAAACTAAGAAAATTATGGAAAGTATAGGTGGCTGCTGGAACAAAATGCTACTCCTGGCAAAGCATTGTGTTGCTGCTGGTGGTAGTTAAGAAGTTGCTATGTAGTTTTCCTCATCATCTACTGGGTTAAGCTGTGAAGTTTTCCAGTAAGAGCTGGCCCACATTTGGTTGGATCCCTTCAGTGCAGCAGTCTTCGGTAGTCTCTGTGCTTCTCCCACACATACCTGGTGTGTCAGTTGGTAGAAAAAGGGCAGTAGTGGCTGGTTGTGCAGCCTTCATCCCCTTCAGTTGGTGATGGGCAGTCATTTCTGGATTTGTGCTGCAATTCCGATAGTTTGGACCTGGAATTTGCTCCCCTCCCCAGAGATGGTCGATGACTGCCATTTGATCCTGGGCATTTGAAAGCTGTTGCACTGTCTCCAGCCATCAGCTGCAGATGCCATTACAGCAGTCTTGTCACCACTGGTAGAAGGACTGTCCCTGTGAAACTCGGGCAGGTCAGTGCTGTTCATATCTGTCTGACCAGAGGTAAATTGTCCACCTTCAGTGCTGGTGAGGGCCTGGGTGGGAGGTGGCTCAGGAGGAGGGAGGCAGTACCTGGCACTGAGGAGTGGTGGTTTCTTCCCCAGAGGGGTGTTTGTGAAGATCCGGGACAAGCAGCGTCACCCCGAGTGCTACGTGTGCAGCGACTGTGGCACCAACCTCAAGCAGAAAGGACACTTCTTCGTGGAAGACCAAATCTACTGCGAGAAGCACGCACGGGAGCGGGTGATTCCTCCGGAGGGTTACGAGGTGGTCACTGTCTTCCCAAAGTAAGCTGGGCTGCTCACAAACCCAGTGTGGATGGTTCCTTCTCTGCTGCTTTTCCTTGGAAAAAAGCATCATCCCCGCCCACCCCCTGCCCTGCCAAATCTTGTTTGCAATAAGGACTGCTAGGCATGGCTTTGAAGTTCCCAGCCATTATTAGTCCTCCATCTGTTCACATGAGATGTCACTAATTGTTCAAAATTTTTTCTTGTCTCCTTTTTCACTGTTTGGGTGCGGTTTTTAAATATACAGATTTTATTTTTTCCCCTCCTTTGTCCTGTCAATCACACAGGAAAATCAGCAGCCAAAGTCAGACTATAACTCGTCTGTGTCACAGGTTGCCTTCTGTTTGCATTCAATAAATGGGGTGAATTCATAAGGCAGCTGTCTGCTTTCTCCTGGTATCCCTGTGCCCTGGACTGGGGTTCCCAGGGCAGCAGAAGAGGTGCCCAGTGTACGCCTGTGTTTGCCCTGGACAGCAGTGTGAGAGAATTACAAATTTCAGCCTCACTTACCTCTCATGCTGCCCAGCTGCTGTTAGCAGCTGCCTGCTGGCACCCAGCAAGGGCCAAGTGGGCACAGCCAGGCCACAGATCACAGCTGGCATTGGCTGCCTGTCCCCAGTGCAAGGTGGCTGAGAGCTGCCTCCAGCATTGCTTGATGATGATGCATGGCTGTCTTTGGGGTTGGTGTGGGGAGTGGGCACATGCCCCACGTACACTGGGTGAGGGCCTGATGGGGTGATCTGTGGTGACATTATTTCTCTACTCGCACCTCTGAATGAGCTACTGGCTGTTCTTTTGCTGTAAAAATAAACAGTTTCTAAGAAATAGTGTCATCTTTGCTTTAAAACACATTGCCAGAAGTTGAAAACAGGAGGGTTTGTATATACATACAGGCCCCCTCTGGTAGGCACAGGGCTGCCCCCACCCCTGGGGTTAGTGAGTGCATCTGCATCAGCTATGGACAAGGTCCTGGCAAGCCCTGGCCATCTCCAGCAATGCTTTAACTGCTGCACCCTCTTTCCTCACCTTCACAACGAATCACACCACAGCACAGCTGCCTTCCAAAAATCAACAAACCACAAAACCAAACTGAAAACACAATCCAAAACAGTCCTCATTTGAGGTAAAGCTGACCTGTCACCAAGATTATAAGCCTCCCACTATCCAGACCAACTTTACAGTTTTTTGGCAGGCTGGGGAGAGAATTAATGGACAAGTCCAGCTAAATTTAGCTAATGCCCAGACTCCTTCTATGGGCAGTAGGAAATAAACACTGCTTAACCAGGAAACTCCTTGTCCAGCTAATCTCTGGGAAAAGCCTGACCAACAAATGCCTGCACACGCTCACACAACCTCCAGCTACCAACACAGCTTTATTTTTCAAGGTGAGAGTGGGGTTATCATTTTTTATCCTATCTCCTCTCACTGCTGGCAATGAGGGTTAATTCTCTCCCCTTCACAGTGTAGTAACCCAAGGAAAGCCTCACTGCTGCAGCACTGGCAAATGCAGGCAGGCTGGACTGGACAAAAAGCCAGTGCAGGCATCAAGAGCAGAGTGGCAGTGCTGAAGGAGTAAACCTGTAAAAATATTGCTCTGGCTGCATCTCATGTCAGTGCTCAGGCCCTGCCACACCACAGTGGCTGCTCCCAACAACGCACTCTCCTTGCACTTTCTGGGCAATCTGGCTGCCTCCATGCTTGGTTGCATGCTTGCCTTGCAGCAGGAAAATGCTGGCCACCAGGGCCATCTGATGTCCTGCACCCCAATGCCAGCAGGCAGGCAAGCCCTCCAGAGCATACAAAGTCACTAAATGCTTTCATACTGTACAAACATCCATCAGCAAAACAGTGTTCATCCCAGATAACCTCACACTCTTGCGTCAGGGCGTCAGGACAAGCACCTGAGCCTTGCTTGGTATTTCCACTGCCCTCCTCAGCCCCAGCCCAGCACTGCACAGAGGACAAGCCCCACTTTGTCCAGGGCCACGTGCTCTATTGCCCCAGCCTAGCTCCTGCAGCAAAGGCTGGCAGCACTGCTGAGAAAACACTGATTGTGCAGGGCTTGACGCACCAGTCGGGAACTACAAAAGGTTTGTGGGGTAACTGGAGCTGCAGTTTCTAATGCAGATACCAGTGTTGATCACATTTATTGCTATGGGAACAGGGTAGCCAAGGCAATTCACATTTATGACCCAGGAAGACTCCAATCACTGTAGCTCACTGAAAAAAGGGCTTCCGTTTTTTATGATGCAGGACAAAATATTTGGCAACTACAGTGTTCACTGTAGTCAAACTTTCCAAACTCCTCTCCAGTTTAACAGTTGGCATCTGGAGTTTGCCAACAATGGCAGAACAGGTAAAGTGGTCACACTTGCAACCACACTGAGTCGCCTGCTCCAGAAGTTAACAATAATGTAAGAAATATGTAAAAGACTCCTATCTGAAGAGAGTCAGGCAGTTTGTGAGCTAGCATCCTGCCCAAGGGACTGTCTCACCTAGGTGTGCAGTGCAACACAAAGCAGACTGTCATTTTTAACAGACATTACCTGGGTTTCTGGTGGTGGCTCTCCCTGCCACAGCTCCCATTTCTCCTTGTGCAGCAGATGGGGGGACTTGTGTGTTCTTGCTGCCTCTCGGCTTGCAGGTGCCTTCCTCACACAGTCTAGGGCACTAAGCTCAGCCGTGGTGTGGAAAGC
This sequence comes from Apus apus, assembly GCF_020740795.1. Classification (NCBI taxonomy): domain Eukaryota; kingdom Metazoa; phylum Chordata; class Aves; order Apodiformes; family Apodidae; genus Apus; species Apus apus. Next base: position 20,956,255 of record NC_067285.1, on the reverse strand, counting down.
AGTGAGCACAGCATGAGCAGGCTGGAGAAGAGGGCTTAGCATGGAAAAGAGCAGCACATCTCCCTTCCAAGCTCAGAACATGAATCACTGTTCTTAAAAAACTTCACACAGTTAAAAAGACTCTGCTCCTGGCAGTGACCCAACAGAGCTGGCCTCTGGGAGATAAAGTAGATAGAAAAATGTTTTAAAAAAATAAACCAAAACAGCATAACCAAGACAGTCCTCTCATTATCTCCTCCTCACACCATCAACCACCTTCCCCCCCCCCAGCAAAACAGCACTGAACAGCCTGGCCAATTGCTCCAGTTTGCAGATTTAAGTTTCATTTGCTAATGGCAACCCTCTGAGCCCAACTATTGTCAAGGTGGGATCTTGGTGGCTCAAACATCATCTTTACTAGTCAGGTAAGTAATATTTCTTGACAGATTGTATACGCATAGTTCATTTGAGTGCTGATGAAATGCCATTAACTAGATTCTAACACGAGCTAAGTTTACAACACATTTCTTGTAATCACCTGGAAAAACCATCAACAGCCTCTCCCTAGTGGAGACAGCACGTTAGACTTTGCATTATTCAGGCTAATAAGTAACTGAACAGAAAACTTAGAAACTTTTGTTTTCAGCAATTAGAAACAAAACAGGGCTTTCCACAGGCAAAGGTCAAAGCCAGCCTACTTATTAACTTAACAGATTTATTTGTTCCCTTAGGTAAGGATAAACACCTCTTACTAATATATTTTTTTCCTAAATCAGGCCAACAAAGTGACTGTAAACTAGTTTATGAAATCTGACAGATTAGATAGGATTTTATTTTATTCCATGTTACCTATGCCTTGGCCTAGCTAGCACAACTGCAACTGTGACAGCTCCAACTGCAATTCCATGACTGCAGCTTCTAATTACACCTAGATGACATTTTCACAAAACAGAATTGAAAAGTTTAAAAGCTACCTGTCACCCAAGTTGAAAATCACTGCTTACAGCTGGCTCTTTGAGGTTACAGATCCAAGTAATATCCTCCTTTTCCACCTTTTCTGCCCCACTGTAGGCTAAAACCCTCCCATCCCAGAAAGAACTCCTTGGTCTTCAACCCATCCCCAGAGACATTCTGCATCTTCCCCTTCCAGTACCCTTAGCTCCCTCTATGTGCTTCAAACCAGCACCTAAGCTGTCCAAGCTGACAAGCCAGTCAGCACAGAAGTTACAGGTGCACCAGAAATAGGTTTTTTGGGACCTGCCAAAAGCTGCCACTTTTTTGTTCTGAGTGGATTTGTTTGGGTTTTGTTTTTCAGTGTGAATTAATGGACACAACATAAGCTTTGCTGTTTAAGAAGCTATGCAAACAGCCCTACACCCTTAGAACAAACCAGACATTTATTTAACCAAAATAATTTGCAGAAATTAAAAACAGAAGCTACACAATGGGCTGTAACAAAGGCACGTGTTCTCTCCCTTCCAAATAAAACCATAATTCTTTGTAAGACTTCCACAGGAAGATTTTTACCCAAAATTGCCAGTTTTTACTACTGATCACAAGAGTCAACAGCAAATTTGAAACATGCTTTTTCCTATTTCTTTCAGAGAGCCTACCAAAGCTAGAACATGAAACTATCACCATGCTAAAATTCACTGAAAGAACACAAGGGATTTGAACAAGGCCTTAGAGAAAGACAGTATAAAGGATGAATATAACTGATATCTCTGGAAAACGTGATGTCAGTCCTATTTTCGTCCTGTAAGACTACAAGCCACATTTGTACATTAAAACACACATTCTGCACTGGGGTCTGATGAATCTTCTAGGACCCTGAAGACACCAATTTTCTCCTTTTTCATTTTTTCAGAGGTCTTCATTTGAGCTAGAATTAAAAAAACACACAAAAACACCAAATATCAACAATAAGAGGTTAAGTGTCTGCAACCTCGCTACTGCAGACATAAAAGTTGCATGTATTTTTGTTTGGCTTTTGAAAGCAAGCTGATAGAATAATTTTGCTTCCTCATCAACGGTCTGCAACTAAAAGTTTGTGCTTGAAATAGTTTAAAATACACAGCTGAAAAATAAGAAAAAAATAATTCCAAAACCTCTGGTTAAATCTGAAAGGATTCAAGCAGGTTTAGAATCTGCCTGAACTAGTCTAATTTTCTTCAGAAAAAGCCAAAATGTGACAAACCTACTTACTGAAGTTACAAGGAGAAACACAAAGTTACAGCTCTGCTAAGCAATATTCTTTTCTAAAGATCAAGTATCTACTTCTTGTTTTCTTAGCACTGGCAATCACTACGTTGCCCTTCCATTGAATATAAAGCTAATGAAAAAAGTATTGTCTTTATGTCAAATGTAATAATTATGGCTTACAGGAATGGGAGGTGGCATTTCAGTTTCTAACCAGCAGTTCTAGTAAATATTAGCACACACTGCTAGACTAATATCTGTGTAAAAACATTTTTTAAAGTTTTAATACACTAATTTTGCTTAGCATAGCTAAAAAAAAGACTAAGCAACCATTAAAAATATAGCACACACTAATAACACAAAATAAATGGCATTTTCTTCAACTTGATTGTTTCACAGCCAGAACTTGTGAAGATATGGACTGTGTACATAGTGAATAATTTTCTGTATTAGTAGTCAGTTAATTGAAATAAGCAGTTTATTTTAAAAATTTAGATAATCATGGGAAAAAAATAAGTATAGAATAAGATTGAAGTAATCCTATTACTTTTTCAATTTTTACTCAAGCTGTACATATCACTTACAGAAGACTAGCTATCATCTTCATGTCTAATTTTATAATGACTGATTTTTCTGTATCTATACTTGGAGGCTTATCTTTCCAAGATGCTGAAGCAAAACAAAACATACTAAAAATCTACAGTTTAGATGAACTAGACAAGAATTTTTTCCTCTCAGGAAAGTTAAGTTTTTTTATAGAAAAACTTGGTCAAGAACTAGAATTTGCAGACAACCTCAAAAATTTGATTATAATTTTTTAAAGCATTTGATCTACTGACAAGTAGACAGTAACTCTGAAAAGCTCAGGTTTTTTCCACCAAAAATGTTATATTTTGAATTATTATAGTATCAAAATAGTTTTTTTAACAAGTTTGCTGAAGGAAGTATTTTCTGAGAATTGATCAATAGTAATTTTTTATTAATTACAGCAACTTGCAAGGAAAGCTGCTTTGCAGAACACCTCCTAATCCATGCTTCTCATTCACAGTACATTCAGGGCACAGTATTAATAAATATGGTTTTCTGGAACACTTTTGTTTAAGTTCTATTATTTTCTTTTCAGCAAATCCTATTTGAAATGTCAGCAAAGGGGCCAGAGTGTTGTCCTCCCATGGGTACAACACAGCTGTAGGCAAGTGAAACCAAGGCAATCTTCTCCATACAAAGACTCTTACAAAATACGAATTTACCCTTGAACAGAACAAATACAGATCAAAACCCAGACTTACCAATAAGATCACTTCTATCCAAGAGTGACTCTAGATCTTTATCACTGATTACTTTTTCTTTAGATCCTTTAACCTCCCTGTTGAGGAAGAAAATCTCTCTTAATACAGGTAAAAGCATGCTACAGTTAATGTTACATATAAGTCACTTTTTCCACACAGCAGAATCCCTAGTACATTCTTTCCACTATGAAGATCCACGTACCATGTCATAAGACAAAGAGAGCTTATTGGCAGCTGCTTGCAAGCTGCAAGTTACAAACTCAAGGTCCAAGAACAATATGAAATCTACATACCTCTCATAGTCTCTGGATTTCAGCAATTCTATTAATTCCTGAGGGTCCAGGCAGCTCTTTGACTGTGCTAGACCAGATTTGCCACCTTTAAACTGATCTGTAGAAATAAAGAGATTTTAAGGAAGTACAGAGGATAGGAACAAATTCCATTAATTGTTAAATGGATGCTGGATGCACATATGGAACAAATTACTCTTGCATATCAAAACTAATGCTGTTTTTGCCCTCAGTCAAACACGCCTTACACTAACAGCCTAACTGGTGAGAAATGTCAGAGGTACATGAAGAGTTCACATGCAGGCCTTCCACCTTCTAGCTGCAGTATGCAGAAGAACTGATTGAAGCACCAATTCAACATGCACACACGCACACACAGAGCAGAAAAGCCACGAGTTCTACTTACAGCAAAAACATTGTAATTAAAAGTTAGATGGTGGATGCTGAAGTTTGTTCCCTTTGTACTGTAAGCTGGTTGAAACAAAGTAAGCAGTATTAACCACAAGATAAGAAGAGATAAGATACATCGTTTGCAGAGGACATCCCTCACCTTAATGGACTAGACAGACATGACAAAGTTACCCACCTGACACAGGCGGATTTTTTAAAGAGGTGATGCTAGTGCCTATCTGCTGGATGCCAGCCCAAATATTGAATTATACAAGATTATTACTTAACCAAAGTTGAGCATGGATGAAGACAAGCTCAGTCTTGCCCATTTTAAGGGAGACAGGCCTGGCTTCCTCTTCTGTGCCAAGTTTCCTCCATTTTTATGAACATATGTACCAATTTTATTATCGGGCCTTCACTGATCCCTTTCATCACACTCACTGCTGTTCTTTCCTATATCTGGGTTTCAGAAGTCCTTCCCACATCTTTTCCTTCATCTCCCTCCAAAGACTGGTTGTTCTCCTCTGGAGTGCAAATCAGATGCAAGTTCCAGAGGAATTTGAGCTACAGGAGTCTCTCCCATTATTACTGATATAGTCTGTCACTTTTAGTTTTCAGATTTTCACAAAGTATACAGCATTGAATTAGTGTTGCACTGGTACTGAGGCCAAAAAAGCATTCTGTTCTGCAACAGATTCCAGTTGTTAAGCCCAAGCACTTGTTCTGTACACACCCTACATTGTCAGCCACTGCTGGAAGGCCTGACTCAAGCAAGCTTTGTGATAGCCCTTCCTCATTCACTCCTCCAACCTTCCAGTACTTTTTAGACACTCAAAATACCAGGATCCACATCACCTCTACATTTGTATAGTGGATTTATAGGGACTGAAGGGGACACCCATATCTAAGCTGCAAGATCTAGATATGATTCACCGATAGTTACAAAGATAAAAGTTCAACTTATTGAAAACTGAAGGCATGATCCAACTTGACTCTTTTCTTCACTTCAATGGGTGTAAAAACAGCCAAACAGTCCTGGCAGTTGCATCAAGACAGCAGTGGCAAACACATTAAAGAAAAAGGCTGAAGCTAGGATAAAGGAAGCACCTAACAAAGATGAGCTAACATCACCCAAAACCAGAGGCAAACCACAGCCTGGGTGTGACAAGCAGTGCACTGTGCAGAAGGTACTTATGGTGTGGCCTTTCTGCCTTTATGAAAATTATTCCCCCCACCTTAAAATATATGACAATAAGTCCCTAACCTCCTTTGAAGTTTAATATAAGGCTAATTCTTGTCAGAAGCCCATACTAAGTTACAATAATTGTATTTTCAAGTGAGGTTGGTGTTTGTAAAATGCTATGGGGAGCTACTGTCCAAATATAAAAGAACAGGCTACAGAAGCAAAGCAGGATTCCTGTAGGAACCAAACAAGAGGACACTTAAGAGACACCCCAAGAGACACTTCAATCTAAAAACTTTCTAAAGACTTTTGAGCATGACCAGCTCTACAATCAATAACAAGAATCACAATTATTCTGCACGTAAAACCAAGGACTATTGTTCACTTCAACACTGGTTAATTGTTCAAACAGAGCTATTCTTCTGTGGTTGTATCATACTGTTATTAAATTCGGAAGGACAGATGCAAACAAGATGCTAATTTTTAATTTTTTTACAGTAATTTTACAGTTATGGGATTTGCAATCTCAATCAAATTTAGTAGAAGCCCCACAGAAAGCAGCTTTCTATAGTTTCTACTCATATTACCAACTTTAATAGGAATACTCCCCACTCAAGGAAGTTTGCCAGTGCAAGTGGAAAAAAAATTCATCACTTCAAGTCATCGAAACACTCTAGATGTCATTAGGTAGGTAAATTTCTTCCAGTTAAGATGTTTTATAAATTAAACTGCAAACAGTAAGAATTTTAGCTGCCTTTCCACTTATATTCTGGCTAATTTGATTTTTAAAAAGAAAATTAAGTCACACTTGTCATTGATTCCCAGTATTTTCAATGCTAAAAGTCCAAAAACATTTGGGTCAAACAAACCATCATCTAGCTGACAAGCTGCCAACAACCCCAGAGCTCTACTCTCTTATTGCCTGATTTTACCTGTATTTCTTCCAGGTTGCTCACTGTTTTATCACCCCTCTTTTTTTCCTTACCTACTAGTAAAGGAGTAATCTTAACATGGCAATTCCAGAAATACTAGAAGTGCTTTCCTTTAATCTGCTGCAGAAGTTACGTACAATGTGGCTAGGAATGCATTTGGAGAAGTAATACTACGTAGCCACTTGTTGGGAGGATGAAGCTTTTTGCATTTAAGAAAAAAAGTCTAAACAGTCACAAACTAGAGCAGTAAGAGTCCTCTCCTGAGATCTGGAAAAGCAACACATGCTTACAGGAAGTAATGAGAAAGATACCAACTTTTGTGTATAATCAGCTTCTCCAGCTTCCTCTTGGCAGCAGCCCTCTCCACAATCTTCTGGTCAATAGTATTTGCTGTCACAAGACGATAAACAACCACTGGCTTTGTCTGGCCAATTCTGTGACACCTGTCCTGAGCCTGCAAGTCCGACTGGGGGTTCTGCAAAGACAGAGAAACAAGTTAAAAAAAGGTTAAAGGTGTGTCTGAGACATACCACAGGCAGCATTTTCAGTGGTGAACTCCAAGTCAGAGCAGACTCAATAAGCAGGGCAGTCATGGTATAACAGAACTCTACATCTCTTTACTCTTAAACTCACCCATGACAAGCTCTGCTGCTGTAGCTGAACAGCAAGAGTAACCCAACTAGCTTGGACTGCTTCTGCACTATGTGCTGCAGACTTCAACTGACAGCCATGCTTTGTATCACAAATTTAGCTGAGGGTGTCAGTTGTAGGTTTGCGGGGTTTTTTGTTGAAGGATGAGAAAAGGGATTTTAGAAGTTTGCAGACATTTCTGAAGCTGCTTTCAGCTCTCCTGAGGCTGAATAGTCATGCACACAGGAGAGTTCTGTGAAGATGCAGAGGTCCTCAGTCATTTCCTTCCATATCTCTTCTCCCCAGCCTCCAGACAGGAGCAGCATAATCCTAGCTAGCTAAAACACACATGGCAAGTCACAGGAGGAAATTCAAGGGGCTGGTACTAACAGAGCAGCTGTTGGAAACAGGGAACCTGTAGCAGGTCCAGCTCCATTCAGACAAACAATAAATGGAAAGAAACGTATTTTTAACAGTAACAGAAAAACTCCTCCTGCTTTTGGTGTAACTCAGGGGCAAACAGGCAAGTTTTGGAAAGCAACTCTAACATTGTATTCAATAAGCTAGGACTTTTAAAATCAGGGTGCATATTTAATATATAACATGTTTGCATACATCTATTATTATCTTCATGTAACACTTAATTAAAATTACAGAAGGGGCCTATAACATAATAGGTTTGTAAAGGATCATCAAAAGCATCAATAGAGAAAGCATTTTATGTCACATATCAATAGGTTAACAGTCTGTCAACATACCCAGTCACTGTCGTATATGATAACTGTGTCTGCTGCAGTTAAGTTAATGCCCAAGCCTCCAGCTCTTGTACTCACTAAGAACAGGAAGACTTCAGGGTCAGTATTAAATTTACGCATCTGGAAGAGAATTAATCTATTAAAAAAACCCAGCAGATGGATCCAACACAGCACCAGCCACAAATCACATAGCTGAACTTAAGATTGGTGACCTGGAAGATTTCTCTGATCCTGCACCCATACCACACTGTGGTAGGCACATAATTGCCCCCTAAAAACCCGCACACATCAGCAGTATATTTTACCAGCTTAGCAGAGGTCCCTGTATCTTGCTAACATGTTGCTAGTTAGCCTTTCCTCTTTAAGAATCAGCTCTAACACTTGCATCCTAAGTGTTTAGGGGTTTGGTCTTCCCCAGCCATGACACAGAAAAAGATGGTGCAGAGAAGTACAATTTGCACTAGAGGATCTGTCATCCGCCACTGTTTTTCCATGTCCCCATAAACACTACTACATACATTGGAGATGAGATGGCAATTGCAGTACATCCCCTAAATACATCCTGTGTACTTCCCTCCACATAGGCGTTGCTGTTTTACACCCCTGCAAACCCTCAGAGCTTTTCCAGAACCACCCTGCATGGCTGCTGTTCATTCATGATAAATATATGTAGTTGCAAGGTGGCTATCTGAAACCATTACAAATATGCAACAACAAAGAACTGTGCTGGAATAAATCCACATGCAATTTCAGGCTAAAATTACAGGTGCTCCACTAGGTACAGAAATTCATTTCCTGGAAATATACTTTATTTGGCATTAGACTTACAGTACACTCCCATATATGCTGGCATGACACCCTGGATGCTAGGAAATAACACGTGCAAGGGTAAAACTAAGATTAGTATCTGCCACAATCTAGGTATGTTACATACTTCATATGTGGGTATCAAGAGTATGTGAGCAACCATCATTCTAGGCATACCCCAGGATATTGGTTAGTGACACATTTCATTGCTTCAGTATTTCTGAGAAGCAGACAATAAAGCAGTAGCAAGGATGCCAGTTTTCAACACAGATGTCTTTCGCCTATAAAAGGCTAAATGCTGTGCAAAATCATATCTCAGTGTCAGGAACAAGCAGAATTTGTTAGAAGGCTCACAGGGTATATAAATCTACTTACATTATCTTCTCTCTCTGAGTAGGACATAGTACCATCCAATCGACTAAATTTGAAGTCTCTCAGATAGCAGTAATCCATCAAAATGTCAAGCATCATAGTCATTTGTGAGAACATCAAGACCTGCAAAATGAGGAAGATTGCTCAGTACCAGTTTTTGGTCACAATGAGACAACTACCCCCACAAATAACTAGCTTTACCTTATGTCCTCTCTTTTTCAGTTCCGGAAGCATTCGGTCCAGGAGTAGAAACTTGCCTGAGTTCTTTACTAGATCTTCATCAATCTTGGAACAGGGAGATGGGATCATACATTAGGAGGGAAAGATACCAAAGATCTCCTTGACTCAGAAGCACCAGCAAAAGCTACCCAAAAGCTTCTCACAGAAACAAGCTTTTACTATCTTTTTTTTAAGATTAGAAGCAATGTTAATTTAACCACACTACATTGTATCAGTTAAATCACGATTTAACTAAATCAACTAAAAACTAAATCAACCCCCACCATTTAATATGCTTCAAATAATTTTTAAAAAACTAATAAGCTTTTATCCCAATTCTGGAAGGAGAAGATCTGATTATTTTAGTTTTTCCACATGGAAAAGCACTGTTATTTCTTCCCCAGCTTGTAATTAATGGACAAGGCTTCCACCTACTGGAGATATGGAAGTGCTGCCAACAAGTTACCATGTACCAGCCATGGGACAACAAGGTTTTTAGACTGCTACCTTAGACCCCTCCTGTCCTGAATAATTAATTAGATCTTGCTAAGGGCTAAGAGCAGGGATTTAGAAACTTCTCAGGTCTGAGCCACATGGCAGCTACCTCACTAATGCCTTGATTTTGCTGCACAGGTACTAGATCCTGCAGGTGGGCTCAGCTGTCAAAGAGCCTGCATTTTCTACACATGAACTCATTTCCCCTTATCACCCAGACTGGGCTCTCTGCTTTTTATGCACTGACTTAACATTGATAAACTTCAGCACCTTGCTCCTGAGTGCAACTGAATCTGTTATCACTGAGCGAGCAGGAAACATCACTACACATGCCCACAAACCTACATTTAGAATGTGCAAGCAACTTCCAGTTGTTCAAAATTATTTCAATTCAAATTACTTCATACTTTCCTGTATTGCCAACAGTTCTGTGTAGATTAAACTATCAGCTGGCCTTAGTGATATAACTTGGATTTTTTCCTTTTTGAGGGGAAGAAAGGATGCTGTATTCTCTGAGCAGACAACTCTGGTGTATTTGCTTCAGGCCTTCAACACCTCACACTGAGAACTTGCTGTGTGTAATATTTAAGCCATGAACAGTTGTTCGCCAAGGTCAGCATTTTTTAAATTTAAAAATCAAATTTTGTGAAGAGAGCTTGTGGCAGAACCTAAAACACCTTGAGTCAATGGAACATAGCTACTGTTTGCATTCAGTAAGTGAGCTCCCAGCAGATGAGTGCTGCCCTCAGGAAGAACACTACGGCATCACTATGCCAAGGGTAAAAGGGCACAGAGTCTCTGCAGCTGCTGCTGCAGGAAGCTTCAAATAATGATTCAGTCACACTGCTGGAATTCAATGGGGAGGCATATGCCAAACACATTGAAAAGGTCATTCTTTACTGCTGTCGGCTCACAGTCTAGTGTGTTTTAATGCCTTGAATATTTTTTCTCATAATCTTTTAAAATTATGTACCTTGAATTCTTGTGTTGCAGGGTCCAATGGGTATTCAATAAGATAGGGGTGATTGCAACATTTCCTCAGTAACATCATAACATTCTGCAGTTTAAGGTTCACCTCTGAATCCACAGGAATGCTCACTTCTACCACTGGCCTTGAAAAGATAAATCATCTTACTAGTACAGAAAGTGTCACCTTATTATACTACAGATACTGAAGAGAAAATAATAATAAAAACAAACTCAAGCAATAGATTCTCATGCTGTGTCAAATATTCTCAAAATCCCTCAAATTAACAAAGTTATTACCAAACTTCTTGTAGTGCCACACATGGCACTGAAGGCACAAAGGTTTGCCATTATTGGTTTAAAACACAAAAGGAGGGTCAGTAGTAATAAGAAGCTGGAAAAAAACCCAAAAACGTCTGCAGGTCACCCAACAGAAAAGTGAACAGAAGCAAGCCCTCTCTAGAACAAACAGTCACATCTCCTGTGGAACAATACATAAACTATTCCAAAACCAGCTCTCTGCCTATTCCATTCAAGCCATGTGTACACATTGCAGGATTCACAATGAACACAGCTATTTGGCTCTTTCACATCTAAGTTCCATCTCTAACATAAGGGATCCATGTATATAAAAAAAACCTAATACAAATACATGTTTCTGTTCTTGCCCAGTACACTGGACTACAATAAAAATCTAGTAAAATAAATATATCTCATCCCTGAAGATTAACTTTATTTTCTGTATGCATAAGGGACTTCCCAACAAAACTTGCCAAATTTAGGAATTAAGATAATTCTTCAGCTCCTTCAGTCCTGAACTTCAACTCTGATCTTACTCACCAGCATGAGACCCAGACCTGACACCAAAGCAGCAATAACTGTGCTGGCCATTTGGGTTCCAGGCTTTAGCTTAAGCCTACACATTTTATGAAATTTAGCAAGGAAACTACTCTTTCTTTTTCTCCAGTCGTAAGTCAAAACTTCAAGTATTCCCGAGTAATTTCATAAAAACTTAGGAGTTAACTGTAGTGAGCGCACCAGGCTTATCCCTTCCTTGTCCTGTCTTGAGCCAATGAAAGATACACCTGTGAATGTAACTGGATGACAGAGACGAAATGTTTACCTGAACCTTGCAAAACCTACAAAACCAAACAATAAATCAAGCTCTTCAGCTCTCTGTCCTCATTGCTAGCTGTAGCCAAGACTGAAGCTATTGCAACAAAATTTCAACTACCAAATAACTAAGAGAAGCAGTTCTTCCCTGGCTGGCACCCAACACCATTTTAAACTTGAGGCTTTGGTGAAACCACAGTTCTTCACTACCAAAATTCTTCAATGGCCCAAATTACATTTTACCCTAGGACATTTTAGGTCTTTATGGATTATTGCAGCACTATCACCATGGGACCTACTTAAGACTGTGACTAATAACAACAGGGACTCAAAGCAATTTTATTGCTACAGCCTGCAAAGGACAGGTCTTGGAGGTCTGTAGCAAGAAGTAAATGTTTTACAGTTAACTATAACTTTAATGAGCCAGTGAGGCATCGTACAACCTAATAATGCTATCATGGCCTAGCAAATGTTAGGTAAAAGCAAAGAAACAGCTCATAAAGCTACAAGGACAGCGAACTACGAAATGCCATTTGCCTTGATCAGTTAGAATAAGCAAAGCTCTGGAAGCAAAGAGGGAGGTATTTAGTGTAATAAAAAAAATAATCTTTTGGGGTAGGCACCTCTCTTTTTCTACTTCGTCTTGCATTTTGCTGATCATTTTTTCCAAGTCATCAGGTGAATCATTATGTTCTTCACAATAATCAATCACTTTTCGACTACGACGTTTTGGTCGGCCTGTAGGACTCAACTCAACTACTTCTTCCTGCAAGAAATGATAACGTTGACATCAACAGCAGCTTGTTTCAGATTCAAAGCCCTGTGCTGACCCAAGGATTCTGAATACTGAGAAAACGCCTCAGTGGATATGCACAGCGCAATACTGAAGACTCAGCAGTTGTTAAGTTTTGCCACATAGAAAAAATGCTGCCCAAATTGTAAAGGTCTGTATTTGTAGATCTTGAAAGCTTGCACTTGACTTTTAAAAGCTGCATTAATACCCTAATGATTTTATAGCAGAAACTGTTACCTCTATGACAACTGTCTTCTTTTGCCTCCCAAGCTACAGTTAACAAAGAACATACACTTATATTAATTCTGTGCCCACTGAGGCCAGTCACAGTAACAGCCATTGAAACAGATAATGAAAGGATCAGACTAAATTGAAGCAAAAAGTGGGTTTCGTTACAACGGTACCAAAGCAATACAAATGCATTTTGCCTACAAATCATCAATAAATAGCAAGCCCACTTCAAACATACCTCATTACTTCCAAGCAGTTTCCTAATGGTGCGATTCACAATGGCAGTGTAGAAAGTTTCCTGCTTCTTTGCCAGCGGTGCATACACCACAACTTCTCGTTTAGGAGGAACCTCAAGAGCAACATCAGATTTCAGCCTTCTCAGTAAGAAAGGTGTCAGAATCTGAAAAGTTGAACAGATGTGTAACAATTACACAAAGCTCTCAAGATGGCTAGTTTTACAAAAAATAAAAACCCCACCTAGAAACAGGTCTGTTGATATAATGCTATTTTTACTATTTAAAGAAAGGAAATTAATTTGCAGAGTTCCAGATATCATTTTTTAATATGGATGCCTCCTCCAAAACTTTCACGCACATGCTGGTATTACGTGTGTCCAAACAACACATCCACTGAAATTTTTTATTTTGAAGTCTTTAATAAGGGTGCAGTAGTAGCTACATTAAAGGCCTTTAAAATAATTTTCATTAATTAAAAGTAATTTTATTATGAAACAGCTTATTTTGCTTGTTATATATCTTTTAAAGACCTAAATCTTTAAGCAAAATAAATAATAAATCATCATCAACAATCCTATCTAGAAGATACAATTTAGCTCCACAAACAAGATATTGACACACTTCATAATGATCAGTGCTAGAAATACAACATGAAAAAAACAACATAAAGAATAAGTGAAAACCTGATGTAGCATATGCAAAATGTTTTGCTCCCTTTCTTTAGCAATAATATCTTCAGCGGTCTCTGTAATGCTGGTAATATCAAACCAGGATTCAAAGCTACAAAAAGAAAGCAAGAAAAAAGGAGTAGCTTACTTCATAGCTATTATCTTTCATTTTTGACGTATTTAATCTAGTTTATATATTTCTCTAAAATTAGTCTAAAGACTATTTTGGCAACGTTCTCACACCTGACTGCCTGTCTCCCATGGGTCTTACTTCAGAACAGACTCTAGTGGACATGGTGGTTTTTTTCTGGGTTGACTGTTGGACTCTGACCTTAGAGGTCATTTCCAATCATGACGATTCTGTGATTCTGGTCCCATGTCTGCCTGCCTCACAGAGCTTTCTCCAGCACCTCAGAGAATCTCAAGCAGCACCAGACATTTATGATTAGATAAACATATCCCCCCCCAGATGCTCATGTCTCAGCTCAGAGTTGAGCTTTCTGCAACAACTAAGTGTGAAGAAGGCAAGACATGTTTCAAAGCCTTTATCACCAAATAATCATATTGAATAACAACCGTATCATAAAATAGCTCTTGACATGTTGGCACAAGTTTCATTATTAAAGAATCACAATAATTCCCAAACAGAACAAAGGGGAATAGTTTTCACCATTGGATTGCAACCTACCTTTTCAGGTCATCAAACACATCTGGCAGCAGGAAGTTAAGCAATGACCAAAGCTCTGCCAAGTTGTTTTGTAGGGGAGTACCAGTCAACAGGAGTTTATTGTCCGCATTAAATTGTTTCAATTCTCTGATAAGGCGGCAGTTCATATTTTTAATCCTGTGACCTTCATCTACTATCAGGTATTTCCAGAAACACTGCTACAAAAAGAAATGGTATTTCAGTACATCTCAGCTTTAGCCCATCAAAACTTGTGCCAGATGAGATAAGCAGCACTAGCAAGACTGTCTGATACTGCCTGGTACAAAAAGTCTATTTACTGTTTTTTCTCACCAGACTAGAAGAGCTGAGTCCAAACAGTTAATGGCATACATCTGCTTCATGTTGACTGCATTTAGAAAGCTTTTGTGAGTACATTAAAACTTCTACAAGAAACACATCTCACTGAAACTACCACGTTAACCATGATACTCGCTAAATATAGCTTTTACTCCAACCTCCCCCTCTATCACCTACAGAGTGGTAATGAAAAGAACAGGTATGCTGTAACTATCTGCTTACATCACTTTATTGATAGTGTTCTGCTTAAAGAACTTCTTAAGCATATAATTCCAGAACTGCTGCTACCAAGGAAACAGAGTGAATGATGATATAAATGCTAAAGTATGACACTCACTGTATAAGCAGCATGCATATTTGGTGGGGTTCTTTACTATATTCAAAAGCATTGCTATTAGTGAGGAGATATTGCACCTATCCTTGGGCTTTCAGGAGAACTTAAGATACCTGCAAGGCATTTCTGTCTCTCATTGCTATTTCAAAGGAAGTAATAACCACAGGATGGATCTGCAGTGATCCTTGTCGTCCGTGAATTTTGCGAACCAGTTTACGACGTTCCTGCTGAGCTCCATGATAGAGCAATAGTGGAATCTGAAAAAAAACCCCCACAAAAACGGGTTTAGTAGTCAGGTGAACTAAGCTCATTTAAAACTAAACAGAAGGCAGTAGAGATAATTAGCTGTGTTACAAGAAGGGTGTAAACACAGTATCATGGCACAACATGTAGTAACCACACAAACAACTACAATCAAACTGTTCTCTATAGAGGAAGTGTCAAAGCAAAAATACGAATCAGCATTTAACAATTTGTTCTTTTAAACTTAGGAAATATCTTCATGTCTTTTACCTCTGGAGTAAATCTCTTGAATTCAGACATCCAGTTTGGAAGAGTAGACAAGGGACCACATACTAAGAATGGACCAGGGACTCCTCGCTCCACCATCAGTGCTATTGTTGCAATACACTGGATAGTCTTCCCCAACCCCATTTCATCAGCTAAAATGCCATTGATACCATTTTCCCAAAGCATCTGCATACACAGAAAAAGAAATGTAAATGCAAAATACCCAACACAATTTAATAATAACAGTCATCTTTAGGAATATAACACCTGTAGAAACACTACTGGGCACATTGTATACTACAAACAAGTAAAATTTCTCCATGATAAAGTATGTACTTCTGACTAATAAAGTGCCTGATTAGGAGGTGAAAACCAGAACAGTACCAGAGGAAGGGATGTAAATTAGTGTTATATCAACATGCACTCCAATTGCAAGTACAGTTTACACTACCCAAATTTTTACTCATTCTAGCTCCAAAGGATTCCCCTAGCTCCCCCCACTAAAAGACTAAGTTACTGTGTTGATGTTTGCTTTATCTGATCAGTTAGCAGAATTCTATAGGCACAGCTACTTCTCCTGACCAAGAAAAGCAGCTGTTCCAGCGCAAGTTCTTTGTACAGACACTGTCTATTCTGACAAGTGCCAGAGCAACCTCACAGAACAGAAAGACAAAAGCATCCTTTGGTTACTCTATCTACTATTCATAAAGAAGTTTATTATAACTGAGGCCCAAGGAAGCTGTTTTTTTTTTTTTTCCCCCTTCCCAGAATAGGTCTGTCTTCTCTACATACTTCCCAGTGAAAACAGAGTGAGTTCAGTGGCACTCACTTATGAGATGAGCCTAAGTCTGTTAGAAAGAATATGTATGCTTGTGGGGAAGAAAAAAGAAATTAAAAATTTAGTGGGAAAATGAGATCAGTAGCAGAATGAAAATGAGTCCTGTGTGTCTCTCATGATTAAAAAGTAAAGTAGTTCTAATTTGGCTTGCAAGCAAAAATGGGGAGAAATTAGGTAGTATGTGGGCAATTTTATAGCAAGTTTCATTAGTTTTTTATTTAAAAGACTAAAGACAAAACATTTTTTAAATGGTGTTAGTAACACTAGAATCATCGAATATGCTAAGTTGGAAGGGACCCATCAGGATCTTTGAGCCCAACTCCTGTCTCTGTGTAGGGCACTCCAAGAATCACATCATGTGCCTGAGAGCATCATCCAAACACTTCTTCAACTCAGGCAGGCTTGGTGCTGTGACCACTTCCCTGGGGAGCTTGTTCCAGTGCTCTAGTTAGATCCCAACATACAAAGAACAGAAATCTTTCATTCATGTCACATCTGCAAGGTCTTTAAATACCTATGGGGCTAGGTATTCAAGTCCTTGAGCAAGAAAAATATTAAGACTCTCCATTAGTAGTATGCAGACCTTCGGCTTTACAAAGTACTTATAAGGAGAGGCTGAAAAGACAGTTGAGTTGAACAAGAAAAAAAAGATGGAGAAAGGGAAGATGGAGAACACCACCCAATGTCTAAAGAATGTTCAGAAATGCAAATATTCTCCCAATGCTGAAACTTTGTTTGCTGCTGACAACTACATCTTAACACCAGTCTTGTATAATAAGAAATCATAAAGAACTCTCTCTTCTTCACCTTCCCTGTACTATCTACAATCAGACTTCTAGTGTCTTTCCCCTCCATTTCTGTGTCTCCAATCAGCAACACATTCAACTTAACCAACAATTGCTCCATACCCTCAGCCACTCCATGCCTTCCACTTGGTACCACCGCATTACACCTCCAGTAAAAATCTTTGGCTGCTGAAAAGGCACTGGTTGTCCATTAAATTTCCGTACTGGATCAAGGAATTGCTTGGCACTGTGTCGTACAGCTTGACACAATCTATCCTTAATGACACTATTTGAGTCTCCATTTTTCTGCAAGTTTTCTGGACACAGGTTGTCAGAAGAGCCTTCATCCTATAGAGGGAAGTTCAAGAACACATGACAAGAGGAATGCACATCAAAAGCCCAGCTAAGCCCTCTTTTTGCCCAATTTACACCAGTCAATGTGCAGTGACGTAAGTCTGTCCCAACCCAAAGACTTACTTTAAGCAACTGCCAATTCAAGAGTGGAATTTATTTTTAGGATTAATATTTCTACATAGGAAGATGTCAACATGCAAAATTTCAATGCCTTGAGCAGTGAAAGCTTCTGAAGTGAATGGGCTTACAACTTTCTCCCCCAAAAGCAAGCAGATGTAAAACTTGCCTAGTGGCTGGCATTTAATGCAGCTAATTCCCTTCTCTAAGTGGATTATAGAGAATATTAGAAAGTATCTCACACTGTGCCTGTAGATTTTAAACTACAACAGAAGCAAAAGAGACCACACTTGTTATTTCCATGCTTGAATGTTTAAAAGTTACTATGTCCAGGTCTTGTACACCAGCACAAATATTTCTTAGTAAATTCCTATTTCTTTTATTTTTGAAACTACAGGCATTCTATAAAGTATAAATACTTTCAAATTCAGTGTTCAAAAAAATAAATTAGAAGTTTTCTTCCCAGATTTCTGAAAATAATTATTTAAGTACATTGACTGGCACTGCATTTTAAAACATCTAATTCAGGACCTCAAGCACTAGGAGAGAGATCTTTATTTACAGGAAAAGTTTAAAGATATGCTGTTAAGTATAAAAAACCCTGTGTCCCTTTGAGATTGACACAAATTACAGTAACACATGCCAACATACCTGATTTTCCAGTTTACTTTTTTTTGCCACTGATAATATTTCCTGGAAACAGAGAAAAAAAACTATTCTTATGTGCTTTTCAACCTTAAAGGTTACTACAATTTGTATTTCATGAGAACTTTAAATTGAAAAAGCCAGACATACTTTAAAAAACTTTTCATATAACATCAATAACCATACAAGTGACTCTAAACCAAGGACACAGATGAGAGAACACATTCCAGTTACAAAGGGTAACTGAAAATTCAACTGGAGATGTAGTCTTTTCACAGTTTGCCTCCTCAAAGACTTTTGAAAAAAAACAAACAGCATCTGAATCCTATAAGTCTGACAACTCTGTTACACAGATCTTTGCTGGAATAAAGCCATACAGTACAGGTAGATGGCTGCTGGTTGACAGACTTTTATAGCAATGTATGAGAAGGTATTGCTCTTAAATACAGATGTCACACAGCAACTGACTCAGCAGTTCAAATTTGTGCTACAAAAATCCAGACAAGCCTATTTATAGTTATGACCTACCTCTTTGGACATAATTTCTGAGATGTTGTATGTCCCATCTTCTCTTCCTCTCTTCTTTTTTGCACCTATAAGGGAACATCTGTGTTTATACAACACATCAAACATTAAAGAAACTAAAAACACCAGTACTGACAAAAGGCAAAGCCTTATTAATATATTACCTGATTTCTCCTCTTTGTCATCAACTGGATTTTGACCCTAAAAAATAAACATATGAAGAGGTTCATTATTGGAAGCATCTCTATCATGTCACAGATAAAAAGACATAATCAGCCTCAAACCATTGCCTTTGAAAGCTTCTTGAAACACTTTTACTGCTAAGCAATTTATAAAAATACAGAAAAAATACAAGTTCCTGCTTTTTTTTTTTCTATCACTTAGCATCTTGCCTGAACAAGTAATCATCACTACAATAAAAAGCCTCCTCAAGACAAATTCAAACAATTTTCTTTAATACAATTAGTCAAACATCTCCTTAAGATGACTGCAGTGGTATGCCATTTTTAAACACTTTTAAACATTCTTGTCACAGTTAAAATACAGTATAGTAGACAGATCTTGCAAGTCAAAAACTAAGTCTAGCTTTCTTAGTTTACCTATTCTGATCAAAACTGATATGGTAATTCATCAGTTTTATTCAGAAAGTTGCATAAAATGGCTAGGTAGCCTTACCTTTGCAGATTTTAACATCATCTCTCTCTTTTTTTCTAACTTTTCTTTCCTTCTCTGTTCCTAAAAAAAAAAAAAAGCCATAACACATACATATTTCGTACCTTTCTTATCACCCAAAAGAGAGTACCTTCCAGGATAGAAGAGGTCACAGGCACAGATTACATTGTAACATGGAGTTGTGCACTCCACAGACTTTTTTTGGTTTTGCAGTCCCAATAAAAGTATAAATTTGTTTGATGGAGGCCTACTTTAACATCCTGAAGACAAGCCTCACCCTCAGCCTTCAGTAATAAACACACACAACTCCTACTTGTCAATTCTTTGCATCTTCTATCCTACCTCAAAGTTTTCTAGCTCCCTTAAAACTGTATTTCTTCTATTAAATATTTATATTTATCTTCCTAGCACACAGGCCAACAGAAGAATTGTAAAAATATCAGTGCCACCCTTACATTGTGAATTTAAACTACAATTCACACTCTTTCTGGTCTGAATTATCTATTAACTTATATAACAAATTCTGAATATTAATATAAAGCACCACTTCATTCCTGGGCAGTAGTTCCAGTAGACTTTAATGTTATTTATTTTCATCCTAACAGCATTTTTACTTTTGTTCAAACAGCTGGATGCTAAAAAAACCCAAACATTAGAAGAAGCCCTGCTGCAGACAAGAATGCACATACCTCCTGTTGCTGCTGTTCCATTTTGGTTAGCAAGAATTTGGAATAGATGTTGCTTTTTTCAAGCAAATGTTGAAGCCTCTTATAGCGTATTTCACTTGACTCCCTGTCCCAGGAAGTTCGAGCCTGGCCAACACAAAGAGACATCAAGCATTTATAGATGCTTCAGAGTGAAGACTTTCAATATAAGGGCTGTTCTACAGGGTAACTACAATTTGCCTCACACAGACACAACCTTTCCCTTCCAGTCATTATACACCTGATTCCTGAGTGTATGGACTCACATGAACCTATGAAGTGCTGTAAGATGAAAGGAGGGCTGCGTTCCCTTACATATGTAAGCAGAGCTCTGCAACACACATACTTCCAGTGCAGCAGCACAAGGCATTCAAGGGCTCAAAGGTGTCTCTATTTACAGATTTAGATCAAAATGAAACTGAAGTTTATATTCAGCAGTTTCCCACGTTCAGAATCCTGTGCACAAGGGTGCAGTTTTTCATTAAGAACAAGATATTCAGACAACTTTAAAATGTTAATGCATCATGTACAAAGGTCAATTCCGAATGTGAAAACAGTAACTTGTGCTTGCTTGCTTACAAAAATGCACACATGCCTTTAAAAGTAACTTCTGTTGAATTAGTCAAGACTCCTTAAGACTCAGATCGACTTCCCCAAAAAGTAAAAAAGCATTTACCCTTCTGTATTCATCTAACATTGTCTGTTAGACTGAGACGTCAAAGTGAAAAGGTGTAAATTAGCATCTCTGAGAGACACTTCAGAAAGGCAAGATGCAGAGCTTTACAAGATGCTTATCTCATGCCATTGCCTACAGGAGAAACACTGGGGGAGGGCACGCAAAGACAGAAAGGCAAGGGAATCTTCTCAACCTGAACAGACTAACAGGCAGGGGAAAAGGGTATTAGCTGAATCGTGGGACAGTGTGACATGGAAAAGGGAGAGCATGTTTCTATCTCCCAGAAAGCACACCTTATTTTTCACCAGCAGTACTCCATGTCATTCTTACCAGCTACCTACCACAGTATTGTTTTATTAGGGGGAAGATCTGTGTCCACAAGTTCTTTGGAGGAAGAGACTGCCTTCTCATGATTCTCCATACAGATTTTTCCTTCAGATTAAAAGTACCTCAACTCAGAGAGATGCCTTGACAGCAATATCAAGAGAGACTAAAATTAAACCCAAATTACTTCATTCAGTAAATTGCTATTGCTCACTTTTATCAACACAGCATCCTTTCTTTAACTGGCCAATACAAAGGACTGCTCTCTTTACCAACTGCAAAAATTTCAAGGGGAAAAAAGGGAAAAACAAGAACAAAATTGAAATTTTATGATTTCTCCATTTTGTATTTTGCACTTCAACAAATTGGGGTTTATCACCTTTTTGACTGAAAAGGTTAAAAAATTGCCACTTTTTCATCACTCAACATACTTTTATATATATATACTTGCATAGTGGTATTCTGCCTTCAGCACACAGAAAAAACAAGTGACTCCTTTGTTGAACTGCTGTACAAATCTCCTGGCTGGGGATTTGTCGAAGTGACAAGTGTAAAAAAAACCCAGAAGCTTCAAGAACATCAACTGCCCCCAGGATGCCAGTAAACCTGGGTTTAACAGCATGAGTAATTTCCCCTGGTCTGACTGGCCCCTGATTGCATGGAGAAAGTATGATAGGAACACACAGGACAATGGAGCAATACCCTTGCTATGGGTAAGCTCTGTGGATTCTCAAGAAATGAACAAAATAAAAAAACAACCCAAAGCTCTATCACATTGTAGCATTGTTATAGAACTGGTTGGTTGTGAAACAAACTGTCACAAGTCCTTTCTCAATACTTCCTGTGCAACGAGAAAATTTGCCCCACAAGGGTTTCCTCCTTACCCTCCAAAAGCATTGCCTCCACATTTTTAGTTCTAAGTCTGATCAATGAGTTCCTGAAAAGAAATTCAGACAGGCTCTATCATGACTTGCTGTTTGCAAGAAAGAAGATTAAGATTTCTGGGAGATTAACATTTTATTTTCTGACTACAGTATCACAAAATGCTGCAGCCTAAAAACATCTTATAAAATCAAAATTTCTCTTAGTGAAAAGAGAAAGAGTAATCAAAATTAGTTCCAGGCCTTAGTGTCAGATTTTTCATACTCTTAGAATGACACTTCAGTTTTAAGACACCAGTCTCCTGTAGGCTGAATACAAAGCTATGTAATTAGCAGAATAGGGGAAAATGAGTGCAGTCTGAAAGACAGGAAAAAAGCCAACTGATTTCTGAAGCAGATCTCAACAGCTCTAGTCTGTTAGAAAACAATTCTCACAAGGGCATGTAAGAGTTATTTCAGGCTCGTATTTCCTTATGCATGAAATGCAATACCTTACATAATAGCCTTCTGATATGTGATAATCTGTATCTGCGCAGACCAAGAAGCATCATGTCTTCATGCCCTCTCTTGCAGATTGGTTAATATCAACCAACGCTTAATATCAAAATCTGAAAATATTCACGGCAAGAGAGGAATGAAGCACAGCAGCGGTTCTGTAATTTGCGTCAGGGCTCTTTAATTTCCCTGAAGCGGTCTGCAAAACGCCTGCTGCCTGCAGCACGAGCGAACAGACGCGCACAAACCAGAGCTCGGCTCTCAGGGCGATACACGCACATTCCTCCTGGCACCACCAGCTGCCCCAGCCCCAGCTCCGCCCAGCCCAGCGGTGCCCGCACAGCCGCCTGCGGGAAGGGCCGGAGCGGAGCAGGACAAGGGAATGCGATGCCAGTGACAACAGCTGCCTAAACTGCACCTGCCACCGAGACAGGAATTCAGAAGGATGCCAACTTATTACTCTTCCTGGTGTCACCTTAAGGACACGTTACCTCGGATTCATAGGCTCAGAATGACAACAGCAGAGAGGCGATATACATTGCAAGTTTAAAACTGTATAAAACGCAGCATGCTTCTGCTGGCTGCAGCAGCCCGCCGCCACCCTCCAGAAAGCACCGAACAAGCCTCCCGCGGGCGGTCAAAGGCGCCGCGACCCACCGCTCCCGCCGGGGCCGCGATCGCCTCCCACGTTCGTTTGTTTTGAAGCCGAAGGAGCCGCCCGGCGCGGGCAGGTGGCCCCGCAGCCAGGCCAGGCCAGGCCAGGCCAGGCCAGGCCAGGCGCCCCGGAAGCCCCGGGGACCCCCGGGCCGCGCTCACCTTTTCCAGCATCTGCCGCTCCTTCTCCAGCCCCGCCGCCTCCAGCTGCTCCTCCTCCTGCAGCATGGCCGGCGTGATCACCGCCGCCTGCTCCCCCATCTCTGCTCCCAGCGGCTCTGCAACCAGCGCACAGTCACGCGCGGGCCTGCGGGCCGCCCTGCCCGGCCCGGCCCCTCCCGGCCCCGCCCGGCCCCCCCGGCCCCTGCCGATCCCCCGGCCCCTGCCCGGCCCCTCCCCCCCCCGCCCCTCACCGCCGCTGCTCGCCGTGCTGCGGGCCGGCATGGCCGCGCGCCGGGGCCGTGAGGCGCGGGAGCCGCACGCGCTGCCGCAGACGCCGCCTCCCGCCAAACTCCCGCGCGCGCGCGCGCCGCCTCCCCGCGCGCCAGCCGCCCGCCTCGCGAGACCGAAATACGCGCGCTGCCCAAGCCGCGCGAGAGGTGGCGGCGCTCTCGCGAGGTCGGCCCCGCCTCGGGCGCTCCCGTTCGGCCGCGCCTCGGGCGCTGTGCGGCGCCGCGCGCCCCGGCAGCGGCGGCCGAGCACGGAGCTGCCCGGGCTTCATCGCCCTGCCTGGCGCTGCCAGCCGGAGCGGCACCGGCACCGGCACCGGCACCGGCACCGCTCCCGACCCGGCCTGGGGGTGTGGGCGCAGCGGGGACCGACGGTCCCGGTTGGCGGCAGGAACCGCGGGCTACCGGGACACGCCCGATTTGTACCACGAGAGGGCAGAGGAACCTAAGACCCAAAGGAGAGCTACGCCTCCTGAGCCATGGAAACCCGCGTGCCCCAAGCAGTCTGCATTGAAGGAAACGTTTCTGGTGTGCGCGAGGGCTTTATCTCCAGCTAAATAACACAAGCTTGTCAAAATAACTTTGGCCTTATCACCTCAGACCCATTAAAAGCCGCTGTGCGAGTGATTCCTTCCACCTGACTGTCCCACAGGTCACTACTTCAAACTCGCCCTGCGCACATGGGGACCCGAGCTCCTGGTTCTAAAAAGAGACCTTGAAAGGGAGAGAGGGGGAGGAAAGGGGCAGCAGAAGAACAAACAAGCCTAGTAATAACTGTGGTGGGTGGCATTCTTCTCATTCCCAGTGCTTTAGAGGCTAATTCTGGATGTGGTGGTTTATGGGTAAGTGATTCTGTTTTGCAAGACGCTTGGAGGCTAACTCGAGAAGGTTCTGCATCATTGAAATCTAGCAGGGAGGAATGTTTTTAACCCCCTAAAAAAGTTATTTTTGTGGTGGTGTGGCAATTGAATGCAGCCTTTTTCAAGCTTCTGTTTCTTGCAACTATTCTCAAGACATCACAGTGAATAAACAAAGGAAACCTTTATTTTCTAAGGCAACTTCCATTCTGTGAGACTTAAAGTGCATTCCAAACTATATTGTTAGAGTAGAATAATCACCTAGATGACAACTCATATGCATCCAAGCTGGAATATGATGCTGGCCTAAGTGGATCCTGACACCATTTGCAGGCAGCAAGTGAGGATGAAAGTGTAACTAGAACTTCAGGAGCACTGAGGAAAGTGAAACTGCAAAGATTTTTTTCCTGGGATATAAATGTTAACACCTCTGCTTCTTTAAAAAAACAAAACAAAACAAAAACAAAAAAACACATAAGATCTGTCCTTCTCAGAAGTTGTAAAGAACACAATTTATATCCCTTATCCAAAGAAAATAGGCCTCTCAGTAAAATACATCACAGAATACAAATGTTCCATCTCACTCCTGTATGTCTCTGTGTTATTCTGTAATATCATTAAAACCATTTTTGAGTTGTGAGACAGTAAGACATACACTAGCTTACCTCAGATTATTATCTTAAATCAGACAATTTTGTTTCAGCCATTTCCCGCTCTGCCCAGCACCTTGTCTGTAAGCTGTTTGGGGCTGGAGGAGCTTTGCTTGTGGCTAGTGGGGTTGTGGCTCCCTGTGGATGGCCGTGTCACGGCTGCAATTCATTTTTGCAGGAACACACTGTGCTGTTGTGTAGCAACCCTCATCATGCTCCTTCCCACCGCTGCCTTGGCTGCACCCACCCTTGACCCAGGACCCCCTGCAGTGGCAGAGTGGCTCTGTTAGCTTCAAGGGGAGTATTTGCCTTTGTGTGCAGGGTGTTTCTGCATTCAAGTAGTCATAATTGAGGGCTAGAATATGATTTCCCCTGTTTATTGGTAAAAGTCATCAGACGTAAATGACAGGACGATAATTAAGTAGTCATCTCTGGTGACATTCAGATATCCAATACCCACAAAACGTGTTGCAGTAAAAGACTTTGTAAAACACACCTTTAAAAAAAAAATACGCCATGCGAATGCTACCAGAGCAGTCAGTTGTGGCTGAAGCCTGTTGGACACATTCCACAGTCTGTTTTTAACATCCCACAGGCAGACACACACTTAGAAGGGGAGTATGCAAAAGATTCATGTCCAGTCTTGCAGACAAGGGCAGTTGTCGTGGCTTAGCACACGTGAGCAAGGCAATGCAGACAAACATCCTCCTCCAGTTGCAGCTGTTACTGCGGAGTGACCAGGTGCTGCTTGTCGCTGCTCCTCTCCGACTGCTCTGGAGACAGAGACCTCAGCATTGATATTAATGGGGTGAGGTAATGAGGGGAATAAGGCAATATTCATGTAAATTTTTCATGGGGTATATAATTACAGGTTAGGAACAGGGCTGTTTCCACCATCAAAGGATGTTAAGATGGCAGAGCCGGTAACACTTGCTATAAGTGTAGCAGGATCCAGAAAACTGTGTTTCCACAGCATAAATCCACTGCTTAGCCTAAGCAAAGAGTTTGTAACATGTAACTTCTATCCAGAATCAATGTGTTTCATCTCGGTAGTTGGAGACTTGTAACTACAGTTAGAAAGTCCCCTCTCCATCACCTATTGTTTCAGAAGATGAAAGTCCCTCATAACACACCTGGACACTCATTACAGTATAACACAAGGTGCGGAGAAAGATCAGCCTAGTGGCACAGAGGGAGCTGGGGGAAATTACAGTGCAAGAGAACAGATAAGAGTTAGAAAAATGCAGACTGTAAACAAAGACAGTTCTGTTCTCAGGTTGGCCAAGTGTCTGCTGCTAAGTCTCAGTAACTGTGGGTTGTCACCTTAGAGATTTACTTGTCATTCTGGTATGCAACACAAGAATGCACGTTGATCTGTCATGCTCCTTGCCTGCACAGGTTGCCTAACCAATTTACTACGAACTGTAAAAGTAGTTCCTTGTGCTAATTGCTCTGTCTGCTGAATGACCAAAGAGGAAAGATGGGACTTTGAAGGAAGATGGTTTTCTCTACATGAGAAAAGTGAGACATACAAATTCAGGCTATTTTGCCCTTGTTTTACCTATTTGCAATATAGGTACAAGGTTTTCCTGTTCCTAATCAAATGAGAAAGTCTCCAAAGCACTGTAGCAGCTAGCAGAGACATTCCTGAAGTCTGCTCACTGATCCTCAAGTTTAAATTTTTAAGGTTTTGGGGTTTGTTGGTTTGGTTTTTGTTTGTTTACCTTTTCTCTTGCTTAAGGGTCAGTGCGTGCTACGACACAGCGGTAGCAGCCACGGACACTTGGTTGCTCTTCCTGATATAGTAACAAACTAGTTACAATACAGTAGCCGGATCCTCTCCTCCATCCACAAGCATAACTTCCAGGTGGTCAGAAATTTCAGAGATCATCAAGAGCAGTGGATTGGCAAGTTTAACTAAGCCTCTTGTAACTTAAACATCCAGCTGGGAGATGCATAGGACAAAAGCACTGAAGCCTCGGCAGGTAACCAGCATGCTATACATCCAGGAACGCTAGATGGCTGCACAGCCTCCAGGAAACTGCGGTTACCTTCAAGTTTAATTGTGTCTTTGGGCCTGAAATATGTAAGGTAAAATGTGTTGATCAGTGAAGCAGGACCATGTTTATGTGCCAGCCCCTCTGTGTCAGTAAGCAATCAAGTTCTCTTCTGAGCTAGTAGTCAGAGCTGCAGGGCAGTAGGAACAACATTTGCTGACAGCTTGACTGAAACATCCCACCAAATAATGAGAATACTGTGCTACAGTGATGCAGCCTTCCTCCAGATTCGCTGTCTCCATCAACAGGAGCTGAACATGCAAAGCAGCTCCTGAGACACCCATTTCTAATCTGGCCTTTTGAATTACCTGAAATCCCCATAGATGCCAAGACAAGGGTGGGGTGTGCAGATGGAAGCAGAAACCTATACAGCCATCCAGCTTTAATCAGCTGTATTTGTTTACAAAAATATCTAAATAACACCACCCACCATTCTGTACATCAACACTCCAAGGTTTTTTTGGCATACAGCTCTCAGTTTTCCACCCCCTTAGCCTGGTGTTTGAATGCACAGCTTTTACATTGCTTAGAAGATTGCTTGTATTTTCTCACCATGCCTAGGTTTGGAGAATATGACAACATCCTAAGAGATGACAGTTTTACCCAGTTTATCACCAGGTCCAAATCTTTCAAGCATAAGTTCTGTCAGCAGTGTATTTCCTGGCTTACATTTGGGTAGCTATAACGAAACCCTCTCGCAGTTTCTCTACCCACAACTGTTTGTCTATTTGCAATGATTTGTGACTGCGTGTTCACACAGGCACCAACTTCACACATGATGAGAAACCGCAGTCATTCTGTTAGCCTGCTCCAAAACTACAGGCTGCTTCCACTTGACATGAATATGTACTAGTATCAGAGTTTATGACTTCATTTCCAGGCATCTCAGGTGGGCAAGGTAGCTCCAAATCCTGGGAGGCATCCAACCCTGTTGGACAAAGCTAAACCACCTCTTGCTTGTGGCTGCAAGAAATGAAAATATTAGAGGTGAGGAAGAGAGGGAGGAGCACACAAATCCTGGTGTGCTGCAGCTTGCTACCTGCCCAGCACTCTTGCCAACCTACTAGTGAAGCATGGGGGTCACTGAATGCAGCCTGTGACCCATGATGGATGATGGGAGTTCACAGGCTGTTCTAAGGGATCTGAAAATGTTGATCACATGTGCAGCTTTGCACGTGCTGCACAGCAACCCACAGAGGTACAGGCTCAGAGACAGTCCTTGCCTACATTTGAACATGCCAACTCCCTGCTTCTCTTCACAGTCAGTCAACTCCAACCAGGAATGATTACATTTTTGAGTGTCACATGAGTAAATGACCTCCAAGTGACACTAAAGGAAAACTTGTGAATTTTTTTCTGGAAGGCAAAGAGGGAACACAAATGTGTGTGAGCTCAACCATATCAAGCATGCATGTTGAAAATTTACTATAGGTTGACAGCAGAGTGGGGAGACATGTATGTACAGGCAAACCCCAGCACTGACAACATGTGAGCGTGTGGTCCAAGCACTACAATGTTCATGAAGCTGTCCATGGGTAGTAAATCAGCTCCTTCCTTTGTGGCTTTTGATCACTGTGATTCAGCCACATGGCATGACAGCTGGTTTACATGAGATGATCAGCCTCATCTTTCTGTAAGTCTTTCAGAACAGGGCTAGCTACAAGCTTTATCACCAAGTAAATGTTCTTTACCCATTTAATTGTCCTGGCAAATACCAGGAAATGTTGCCTCATTAGCAAGGCCATGTTTTCACCCCAGAGTAAGGAGATACCCATCCACATCAACTTCTTGATGCTTCTTGCATGCCACCTTGAACTGTACCAGAACCATGGTGGAAAGGGATCTGTCAGTGCCATTAAGAATCCTCTCCCAGGGCATAATCAACACCTTCTTTACTAGGCTTAGGCTGTCTTCAGGAGAATCTACATTGTACATGGTTTTACTGCAACTGTACTTACTAATGCAATTTATGTTTTACAATATAGGACCCAAAATTCACTTAGTTCACAGCATGCACAACGAAGGGAACTTACTATCTCATTTGAAATGCCATTCATTCTGATTTCTCTCTTCCCAGTTTTTTTGATGGCTCAGAAAGGACTTGCACTCTACAGGGGCATATTGATCTGGGACCAGGTCCAGAGGAGGGCCGCAAAGATGATCAGAGGGCTGGAGCACCTCTCCTATGAAGACAGGCTGAGAGAGTTGGAGTTCTTCAGCCAGGAGAAGAGAAGGCTCTGGGGAGACTTCATAGCAGCCTTTCAGTGCTTAAAAGTGGCATATAAGAAAGATGGGGACAAACTTTTTAACAGGGCTTGTTGCAACTGGACAAGGGGTGATGATTTCAAACTAAAAGAGAGTAGATTCAGACGAGATATAAGGAAGAATTTTTTTTTTCAATAAGGGTGGTAAAACACTGGGTAACAGGTTGCCCAGAGAGGTGGCAGATGTCCCATCCCTGGAAACACTGAAGCTCAGGTTGGACAGGGCTCTGAGAAACCAGATCTAGTTGAATATGTCCCTGCTCACTGCAGGAAGGTTGGACTAGATAACTTTTAAAGTTTCCTTCCAAGCCAAACTGTTCTATGATCTCCAGCAATGTGCAGCAATATACACAGACTCAGAGCCTCCAGCCTAGTGAGTCCTGCATGTGCCAGAGCTGTGGGACCAGGCAGCCACAAATGGTTCTGTGCAACCCAGCTGGGGTGGAGAGCCCACCACATAATATATGCTTTTAGATATCTGCTAAGAAGTGAAACTCCCTTCCATCATACTCACCACACCACAGAGGTATTTTGAATCCTACAAAAGGCATGCCAAAAATAAGATTTCTTGCCACAGCAATAAAAGAACAAGGAATGTGTGTAGCTGGTCTGTTTGGCTCAAAGGGGGAGGTGATTAATCACCAGAGAGGGAGGATGACTGTAAATGGCAAGTCGGAATCTCTGGGTATTTTGTTTTTCCTCCCCTCATCACTTTCTCCTTTTAAAAGGAATTTTAAGATATTATTTACAGTAGAGTTCCCTCTGCATGCTTTGACATCTTGTCTGAAGTCAGCAAGTCCCATCCTTTCTGCCAGCATTCAGAAACACTGGTCTAGAAGACAGAGCCTTCCTTGAAGACAAAGGGGTGCAGTGGTTCAGCAGTAGCTGTAGGTGAGGCCTTGGAGAGAGGCTAAGATGGCCAGCAAAACCTCCAGGGGCCACCGGAGGGAATCCCAGCCTCAGTGAACCCAGCCTGGATATTTTGCCCTGTCAGCGTATCCAGGATTTCACCTCAGAGATTTTCTGCATCTCTAGAATCTACTGTTCATGAAAGCTCCTGCTGTGATCCAGTCAGATTGCACAGCCTAAGAATTAATCAGTCAAAGTAAGGAATGCACAGAAGACAAGCAATGATAAGTGGTAGCCTAGTGATGCTCTTCATTTTTAACCTCCAAATCACAGAAATCATTATGGTACAGACTACATGGGGACAACACAGGATAAGCTACAGGTCCTGTGTGGCTGGAAATACTGCACTTGGATTTAAATGTAAACCTGGAGTTTTCCTGCAACTCACTAAGGGTCATGTAGTATCCACTGAAAAATAGAGATGTTAATATTTGCACCCAGATGAAATTCTTTCTTAGATCAGTTCCTGCCCTATGCTTTCAGATGAATACACTGGTTTCCATTTTGTCTCAAACTCTTGACTGGGAGTGAGGCATTTCCTCTAATGCTCTTAGATTGAAACCAACATCTACCACAATTATAAATATTCCAGATTCACAGGGAATGGGAAGCACTATAGAGGTGTGAAAGTGCAGCATTTCTCTCTTTCTTTTAGGTAAGAGAAAAGGCAAAACACACCAAGCTTCTCTCTGAAGATTTTATGCTGTGGTCTTGATCCTGAAGAGAGAGAAATACTAACAAAGCCAGTGATTTTCATCCAAAGGAAGGTTTTTAGGTGGTTTTGGTACAAAATATATCTACAGCTGCCTCTCTGGTATGAACCCGATCCTGAACCTTAGTGCTGGGTACATAAGCAGAGCTCCCAATTGAACCTATAGATGCATCTAATTAATACAGACCTCACAGCAGGGAGAGGTGCTAGGTAAGAGAAGGTCCACTATAGATCAAGTGAGCTTACCCTCTGTGAGGCAAGCCTGTGGTATCTTGAGGTGCTGTGCAATGTACTGTGGGGCTTGCACTGACCTTTTGCTTTTCCTGAATCACTAAACATTGGCCCTAGGACCGAAATAGGAATCACCAGGAGCTGTGAACAATTGGGATGCTACTGTGCAAGTCATATGAGAGCAGCTCATCGGTCATTACAGTACTCTGCTCACAGGGAAACAACCCAGGATCAGTAAATCTGACATACAGCAAAAAGTAAAAAAAACCTGAGCATTTGTGGACTGACATAACTAGGTGCCAGACAGGAGGGCTCAGGACACGTTGTACAGACTATTTGTAATGACATGTTCCTGGTGTTCGGTGTCCATAAATAATGTTTGCAAAAAGGTATAAGGTGCCTTCCCCAGGGGCAGCCAGAAAAAGAGAAATACACAGACCAAAAGGAGCTTAGGCACATTCCAGTTTGGGGAGGAGAAGAAGACTGCAAATACCTATCTAGCAGAATTATTACAGTACCTGTATGATATGTTTACCTTTTCTTACCCAGAGGGCAGGAGTGGGGGAAACACAATTCCTTTCTCTGACAAAGGTAGAGTTCGAGTGCTGTAACTGTATGGACAGCACTCTCTTCTCTTGGAGCCACTCCTGCAAAGGTGTCTTGAGCTGGACTGACAGCAGCCAGGGGGGGTTATGGCAGCTACTCATATCCCAGGGAAATGACAGGTATATGAACTGGTCACATCAAACTTGGGAGAAAGCAAGAGAACAAGGGAAGTGTTTGGATCTGTACAAACAAATATTTTCTTGCTCCATTCTTATTTAGAGGGTTGATCCAGGGCAAAGCATCACCTCTTCAAGCCAAACAAAGCAGCACCGTGCAGGGAGCACTGCAAGTCGCTAATGTCCTCTCTGTGATCCTAGAGGGGCCTCAAAGCACTCACAGAAGAAATGGATCACGATGATAAAAGAGAGTTATCTTCACTTTACCATCATATACTCAGCAGACTTTCATGAAAACTTAGCAAAATGCCCTGCTTCTTCCCCAAATGCTTGTGCCTCAGACCCAAACTCAGTTACTCCTTTAATCCTGTGCAAGAGATCCAAGATCAAAGTTGGTGGAATTTTGTCTCATCACAGCTATTCCCAGCACCTTCCCTGGAATTCAGACAGCTGCTGGTTTCCATTCCTCAGCCATGGGGTAGCCAGATCTGACACTTCAGTCTTAACCCCTGGGTTTGGCTTGAGGTATGAATTGGAGTATGTCTCCTGAAAACTGCCCTGCTCTGTGGAAGATGACTCACCTTCACTACAGTACCCCATAGGAATAAATTATTCACTGGTGTTTGCTATATGGGTATGAATATGTCAGTGGCAAAGAAAGCAATCCCTGTGCAATCTGGGATCTTCTAAGATGGGAGGTGATCTATAACAGTCCATTATATTATCCCCTGGAGAGAAGGAAGAGAATTGAAAACAAACACTTACTGGAAAAAACAAGACCAGCCCGGTATTTAATAAAAATGTTTTGTTTTGTTCCATTTGTAATAATTTCCATCCAATGGACAAACATTTTAGCAATGAAAATGACAGTTCCCTTCCATGGGCAAACTAAATAAGAAGTCACGTCAGTTCCCGTACAATGCCACAGTGAAGGTGACATGTTTTTAATGTTGTGTTGAAATTTTCTTTACTTGTGTTCCAGTAATACTGAAGGCATCAATTTAGGTTTAACAGTCTATTGTGTTCAGTGCTGGAGGGTTTTGTTAGGGTGGTGGTGGTAAAACCAAATATTTGTGGGGAAAGAAGCTGAAGTGACACTTAATTTCCCCTGAAGCCTGTGAGAACATGAATAGGAACACTGAATATGCCCTCAAGACCAACTGAGATGGAGGTTCCTAGCAAAATGAATGCCAACTTGAGAGCCCGGGGAAATTATTGCAGTTGCCAGCTGTACTCGTTCCCTGCATTTTTTATAGGAAATTCTAGTTTTCACCTGCTGGGAAGAGGTAAACAGGAGAAAAAATACACATCCCTGTCCAGGACTTGCTCTTACACACAAATGACAGTCACAAAATCGAGGCAATGAATTGCAGGTAACTCAGTTTGAGTTTATTGAGACCTCATGCCAGCCAAAGTCTCTCTGTGTTGTTGTTTTTTTGTGTCCCTAGAGAGGGCAACAGTTCAGTCAGATTTCCTACAATGGCTGACTCCCTTCCCTGTACCTCAAGTACCTGAACTCTGTATTCTCCACAGAAAAGTGGAAATAACCATAGACACTTCTGCTGCAAAACATATTGAGATCTACCAGTGAAACACCAATAGATACACATTGCTACTTCCATATGCCAGAATATTTCTTCCCAGAGCTCCCAGACAGTTGCCAGCAATCACAGTTGCATTTTCCTGCCTAGAACAGGCCAACTATTTTCTCTTTAATAATCTATGACTTCAATGCCCAAGTGAAAAAAATGAAAAGGGAGATTAATGGACATCACTACTTGCTTTTAAGTGATTTTC
The DNA here is from genome assembly GCF_020740795.1 of Apus apus. Taxonomy (NCBI): domain Eukaryota; kingdom Metazoa; phylum Chordata; class Aves; order Apodiformes; family Apodidae; genus Apus; species Apus apus. The sequence continues at coordinate 20,922,522 of NC_067285.1, read as the reverse complement.
TTTTCCCAAGAACATCACACTGGTTTCTGCACTGTCTCAGTGTAAATCCTGCTTTCTGGTACAACCTCTGCACCTCACCCATCCAAATCAACACGCATATTTTCATGCCCTCTAGCAACCGAGCCTCTGCGGAGAAGTCAGCATCTGCCAGATGTGGCTTAATATTGATTAATACAGGCTCCTCAACTTTTTCTCCTCCAAAACAAATTGACAGCACACCAATCACACAGCTTTTTCACCAACACATTGTCTGATTATATGATCAAAATATCCCACCAAGATCCAGTTACACAACCCTTTGCTGAAGCCCAAACAGAATTCAGCTGCCTGCCTCTCAGGCAGGTGTGACAACTGGGGAGCCACCTTACATCAACTTAAACCCCTGTTAGTCCATTTTGTAGCAGAGAGTGTGGCTAGTTTGTGTGATGGTGGGAAAGCAGCATCTGGTTTGAGGAAAAGGAGGAAGAGGTAGGGGTAGGCCAGATCTTCACTCAGTTACCAGGATGAAATCACAACTTTTATCTGAGCTATTCAGACCTCCTGGTACCAAACCTCACATTACTCATCAAGAGCTCCACCTCATTCTCCCTTTGGGTACTGCTGACACTGAGAAATCTTCTCCCCACAACAATGCTTTCCACTAGTATTTTCTGTGCCAGCAGTGAAGTCTGGTCTGCTCTGGGAAGCCAGGAAATCTGCAGAGCACCATCCCTCTAGTGCTTTCAGCTAAACATAAGGTGCCTTGCAAGACACGGAGAGGTAAAACTGATCAATGTTTTGATCAATAAAAATTTACCAAAACATTCAGGATCTATGCCAAAGAATCCCCTAAAAATGACAGAAGGATGCTAACTAGAGTTGTCTAGCCTGTCTAGCAAATTTGTGTTTATCTCTGTAAAGGTCCAGGTATTCAGAGATAGAGCTGAGCTGTGGTTATGTTCATAGCTCAAAACTACCAGATCATAGCTCGCATCTGTGGGGGTAGCAAGTGAGTTACAGATTCATTTGTACGTTTGCATCATGATGGACTTTCTCTAATGTTCTTATTTTTTCTGAATTTTAAATGTTGTGAGCCATTACAGGCATGTATTTGTATAGCCAGAAAGGTTAAATATAAATATATTTAGTTGCTATTGGCCACCAAGAGAGACTCACGTATGAATCCCAGAATCATCATAGTTGGAGAAGATCTCTAAGGTCACTGAGTCCAGCTGTCCAGCCAGGGGAAAAAAACCCAACCAAAACCACAACCACACACCCCCCAAAATGAACACTAATGCAAAACCTGCAAAATCCCACCATGCCCACCAGAGCACGCCCTGAAGTGCCACATCTACATGTTTCTTAAATGCCTCCATTTTATGATTGGTGCTTGGGACCTCAGCCTCAGGTCCAATGTAATTTAATGGTTAGGGTTCAGAAAACCACAAGGCCTACAGCACCAGGGGCGCTGGTGCTGGAAAAGATCTCCCAGGCGGAGCACAACACTGCATCTACGTTGCTACCTACACATCTTTCTAATCTGGGCCACTACTGGTACTGGTGGCCTCAGCCTCAGTCCCAAGCTGTCCTTAGGTTTAGTGTTAGGGTTCAGAAAATCACAAAGCCTACAGCTACAAGGAAGAGAGAAGAGAGAGTCCAGGGAGGTTCAGAGTTAAGGAGTATTTCTATTTCAAGTGGATAAACATGTAATGCTACCTGCAAGACTTGCTGATAAGAATGTGCAGACTCTTGGGTTAGTGCTGTAGCCTGAAACGTTATGCCAGATCTGACAGGGAGTGGTGGTGCACCTCTGTGACAGCTCTGCCTTCAACATTTAACACCACTGCAGCCACATGGTGCAGCTTGGCAGCTTCCTGGGCACTGTAGCCACTTCTTATCCCTTGAGCTTTTTCCTGTGTTGTGGAATTACAGTGGTCCACCTTTTCAAAACGAAAGACCTCTCTGTTTAAAAAAAACACAATATTGCTAAGGGAAGATCCTGTGGATCTGTACTCTCTTCACAGAAACATCCACATTATTTTATAGATTTCCACTAGCTTTCATCTCTGCTTGGGCCAAGTCATCTGAAAACACAAGGACAATGACACCAAAAGCTTGTTATTTTGAAGGTTGCTGATGACCAGGATGAGTGGCTGCTGGCAGCATGCTGTCCCTTGTGCCTGCCACTGAGGACAGCTGAAGGGACACTGGTCATGGTATCTGCTTCATCCAATAGAGGAACAGTACAGTCCAGCACTTCCCTGGTGTTTCAGCTAAGGGACCCAAACCTGCGTCCAGTATGGGGAAACCGCAAATGAGTGGTAAGGAGAACTCCTGGCCTCCCCACATTTTCTTCTTTCTCCTGTTTGTTCCTTCTCCTTCCCTCACTGAATCCTCCCCCCACCTTATCACATTCCCTCCATTCCTCTCATCGCCCTCTGAGCTTGCCTCTGAAGCTCTCAGCTGCACTGCACTGGCTTCCAGATCCCCTTGCTCAGACCAGTGGCATGAGGTTCCTGGCTGCTGCAGTAATGTGGTGGGGAACCCCTTGGACTTCTACCCATCTTCTTTTTCCACAGCTCTGAAAAATACATATATGCACTCTCAATCCATCTCTGCTTTGCACAGCGCCACATAAAATCCTCCTCTTCTTGATGCTATCTATTTACAATAATTCAGTTTCCATAAACTCTCCTCCATTTTTTCCTCACTGAAACACTCTTATCTTATCTTGCAAACCTGAACTGACATCAGGCAGTTTGGTGTTTATATGAAAAAAGGGTTTGGCTTTCAAAACAGTTCAGCAGCCACAAACAGAGCTGGATCTTCAGAACAGCTTAGCCTGCATTTTTTGGCACTAAAATGGGCTTCCAGCTCTTCCCAGAGGGCTTTCCGTAATTGTGTGCTTTAAAAACATGACTTTAAATGTTCCTGAAACAGTCAGATGTGGTACCTTTGCTGAAAAATCAGACTCTAGCTCAGTGAGTCCCTGGCAGCTTACCTGAAATCTGCTCTGCAGCCCTTCCCAGCCCTTCCCTTGTTTCCTTCTGTGGTCTCAGACTGCATGAATGTGGGTTATCAGGGCCAGGTTAAGTCTACTTACTTACCCACCTACTGCTGCTTTTGACAGAATGGAACTTAAGTAATTCAGTTTGCAAATTTTGGGACAATATTTTATTGTGTCTTTGCTTGTTCCTTCACATTAAAACTAACTCAGAAACAAGCAAATTGTGCAGTCGGACTGCAGATTACCCAGATTCAAAGCTGGGTCATCTGGAGGTCAGTACTTGCTCTCATTCTCCTTTTTTTTTTTCTTTCTTAAGAGTACTGCCAGGAACTCTGTGAAAAGCACCAGAGAAAGCTCACCTTAAACAAATCCACAGAAATGCATATGACCATCATTTTAGTCTGACATGGAAACCTGCATGTTTAAATTCATCAGTTCAATCGTATTGGCTTTCGATGAAGGAATGTTGCCCAGTGTCTGTTTTGGTGTACAATGGTTCGGGGACACCTGTCCTCCATCCTGTGAGCCTCAGAGCACCACAGCATCATGATGTATCACAAACCTCTGGTTATTTCAGGATACGGAAATATCTCTCCAGTGCTACATATAGATTATGAATTCATCATGAGCCAACCTGGAAATTTCAGCCTGAAAGGCGGTCTTAAATTAGTAAGCACAGGGAAGCCTGCAGTAAAACAGCAGACTGTCTCAATTCATCCCACATTAAACAAGGATACAAAGAGGAGCAGAGTTTTATAGATAAAAGCACAAGTAGCACTGCTAAGATGAAAGTCAAAAAGGTCCTGGTCCCAAGCCCTGAAAGTCCTTGGTAGCATTTAATTTTCTTAGGGGGTCTTAGATCAGATCTGAACAAAGGGAATATAGAACATATGACTGGCATTTCCCATCTGGACCTAGAAGAGCCCTGCTTTATGGTTAGTTTGGAGGGGAAAAAAGGTCTCTTTGTTATGAACTTGCTTTTGTTACTCCGTACAGCAGCAGTCACTTATTGCTCATAGAAACACCTAGTTTAATACAGTCTCAGAGCCTTAGTGCCCAGGCAGCTTTAAAAAGGAGAACAGTTTTACCTCTTTTTTTTTTTTTTTTTTTCTTCCATGGAGGGAGATGAAAAGCACACACTACTGAACTGATGTACTGAGGAGGCAAAGAACCTTGATGCTGGTGTGAAATCTGGGCTCCTGTGCCCTTTCCTCTGCTTAAAGGTAGCACTAGATGTGGGGCCAAGCAACAGCAGGCACCTGCTGCTTGTACACAGTCTTGTACACAGACCATGGTGTATGGTCCACAGTCACGTTACTAACTTCAGTTCACAAATGGTGGAGCCAGAGATATCCTCTGGGATGTCCAGAGGAAATACACACCCAAGAACTGGATATCAGAGTTGTACACAAATGAAAGAGCATTGATTTGGCTTCAGCAAGAGATTTTTTAAATAGCAGGTTTGCAGAAACAGATGCTATTTGTTAAGTATGTCCTGGGGTTATCCAGACAGGTCCTTGGCTACTGAACACTATCTGCTCATCAAGGACAGTTGTTATCAACATTTTTCAGCCTGGGAAGACTGCCTGTTTTCCAGTGGAGGTTAGCTCTCGTGCAGTGTATTTAAACCTATTTGCCGTCTGCCTGGTTGCCTCAGTTACTTCTCTCAAATACTAGAGCAGGCAGATCCACAGGAACTGGCAACCACTGCTCCAGGCTAATCTTATGGTACCTTCTTTAGTGAAAGCCAATGTGGCAACTCTCAGTGCTCCTGTCATATGGGGCAAATGATCTCATTCCTGATCCCAGGCTCACGTACTGCATGTCAACAGTCCTCAGCTCCTAGTCTTTTTGTAGGAGGTGTACAACAATGTATACCCCCTCCAAGCAGGAAACCATCAATTCTGTAATCAAACTATGAAAGCATAATTATGAATACAATTAAGGTGAAATATAGCTCTATTGAAGTTGGTGAGAGTTTTATTATTAACTAAAGTTTCACCTCTGTGTTTTGGGTGGATAGTTATCCTGTTCAAGCAAAGAAGCCATTATTTAATCAAAGTGACATTTATAATGCGATGTGGCTCTCATATTCAAACCTTCAGGACATGTTTACTTTAATCAGTTCTAATTAAATTACTACACAAGAAAAATATTTAGTTCTACTGGTGTGTGCACATATATTCGGGGGAAAGCAATGCAAATTGTCCAGGATCTCATTAATTGCTATTTGTATTACTTCAAACTCGGGTTACGACTTGCAAGTTACATCTAACTCTCGTCTTACACTCCACTGAATCAGATTTCTCTAAATGGGTAGCAAACATTTCCAAACTAAAACAATTGCAGCATTTATAACAACACAGCATTTGCACCAAGGTTAAAATGAGACAGATATTGCTAAACTCTCAGCCCTGTTAATTGAAAGGTTTAAACAGCACTTTCACAACTGCAGGGATTCTCCAGGGTTAAAAAGCAAATAAACAGGCTGAGGGATGTTCTGGGATACTCTTGCTCCCCAGCTCTGGCCCAGGACATAGTGTTGGGGCGTGCCCAACCTGGCTGCCTCCTGGCAGCAGACCCCCGAAGGGCAGATGGTATCCCTCACTCTGCACTGGGCAGAGTCATGATGGGGATAGAAAAATGGGCCAAGCCCAGGCCTGGCTGGAGCTTTGGTGCACTGCAAACAACTTGGAGGGTGGAAAGAGTGGCCCAGACCAATAACACCACTATTCTGAGCTTCTCCTCATCACCTTATTCCCCAATTTCATGGTGGGAAACTCCTCAACCCTTCCCTCATGACCTCTGATCTTTTCTGTCACGGTCCACTAGATTCTCATTAAATTTTACCAGTCTCCTCTTGACAAAGCAGAGCATGAAACTATGCAGCTCTTCCAGTGTGCTCAGCCTGGGCTGTGCAGAAGGGAAGAGCTCCTGCTGTCATACACCCAGCCCTCCTGTGCTGTGCCCGACCCTCTCCTTAACCTGCCCCACCACTGTGTTTCAGGCCAGTGCCTCACACACAGATGCAAGGTTGGACTCAGTGCCACTCACTACCGTGGGATGGTTCTGTGGGTGAAAGACCTGTGGGAGTGGGAACAAAGCTTTGTTCAGCTCTGGAGAAGCCATGAGCCAGATGGGTGGCAGAGCCCAGGGTCAGTACTGGGCACGGGCTCACAGACCCCAGGGAGGCCAGGAGCCAGGCGGCAGCAGGCACAGCTCTTCAAGGTGGACACCTTCCCACATCTTCTGCTCCTGGTGATGTATTAACCCTACAACTCCCCATCCATCTGTTCTGGCATTACCTGTGAGGTGGTGAGAGAAAGGACAAGGCTGACCCAAAGGCAGCTCCCATGGTTCTGGTGACGGGTGCTGCCCACTGCCTGGCATGAAGCAGGCTGGTGTCAGGAGGTGAACTGGGATGGGAGGCTGCCAAAGTGCTCCTCACAGGAACCTCATAGCACCTATTAGGACTTTCCCACAGAGAGACTGAGTTGAAGGCTGCCAAACTGGCAGGGATGTTGCTCTCCATCACAAAGATAAATGAAAGAATCATAGAAATAAAGGCAGCGCAGCAAAAGTGGGCTCGGTCTCCCACCCCTGGAGAAGGGCAATGCCCCCTGGCAGAGTCCAGCAGCAAATTGCTTCTGGCTGTGACTTGCCCTATGTTTGGGCCATCGAGGTCCCAGCAGAAAAATGACGTGCCTCTCTCCTGAACCTGGCTAAGCCTCCACCCTTCCTTCCTCATTTCCTGAGGGGCTGCCGTCACTCCTTAAGCATCTCTGCTGCTTTCCTACTCCCTGGTGGCACTCTACTCTTCTCCTCCACTACTGCCTGGCTGCCTCACTGGTGTGTGTCCCCATCATGCCCACCACTGCTCTGCTGCCCATCCCAGCATGAGCTAGACACCCTTCTCTCCTTGCTGATCATTGGCACTTGTTGACTCAGACACCCAATGCCAAACCACTGTCAGATTGGGGTGCAAGGGTGCAGAGGGGAAGAAGAGCTGATGGGGAGCCCCCTGTGCTCACGTGCCACCTGTGAGTCTGCAGCATCATGGGAGGAAAATGGAGGGTTGGGTTGTGCCATAACCCAGAAAGCAGCCAGCAAAGTGCACCACAGCACAGCTTGCCTTTGGAAGGTGTTGATGAGGTATGCCAGCTTATCCCTTTATTGGGAAAGGTATGGAGCTTCAGGACAGGTAATCCATAGAAAAGCAAGAGGGACTGTGTTGGTTCCAGAAAACTGGAGAGCAGAAACCTGAGTTTAAACATGTTACAACAGCTTTTAGAGTCAAAGGTCCCTTCAGCCCAACATAGTGAGCACAAAGGTGTTTCCATCATACACACAGGGCAGTGATGTACCTGGCAAGCAACTGGCCCCAAGCTGGCTGACCCTAGTCCCCAGTGCTGGGCTTCCTGCCTGGCTCACAGGGGCTCCTTTCACAGCAGGGAGGAGTGTGAACCATATACCTGCCCCAGGATCCAAAACATGCTCAGCATTTGAGCCTTCTCTGCTCTGAAAAGGCTGGTGGAGACACCAGCAAGCAGAATCAGTGAAGCAGGTGCTGACTTGGATGGCAGCTTTCTGTAGTCTGAGAATCACCTGGGGCAGGATCATCCATGTGAGAGGCAAAGAAGGTGCAGTGAGGCTTTTCTTGTACAGAGAGGCTTTGCTTATTTTGAGTACTGACTGCATTTATCAGACTCCACAGGAGGAGCACAAACTGCAATGTATCTAGACTAAGACAAGTGTCTGGAGCAAGACAAGATTTGCAGGAGTTAACACATTACTGCTAACAGACTTGACAGCTGCTTGCTGCCCAAACAAGCTATTTTTTGCACTGTAAGGGCACTGCAGTAAAACAACTTCCTCTTTTGTGACCCCAAACCTTCACCTGGACAAGCTGTACACGTGCAGGCCAATGCCAAGTTAGCAGGAGAACTGTTTCACAGGAAACTGGAGTCTTCCGGAAACTTCCACATACAGGAATGCAAATATCATGCATTTCCTTTTGGAACATACACCCACACAAACTTTTTTTTGCCCTTGACCCGGCCCTGATGTGAGGGGCAGCTGGCCAAGGCAGTGCAGGCTCCCCCAAGCCATGCCCACTGGCATGTGAGCTCCACAGGGCTCCACCAGGCAGCAGTCCCATGGCATCGGGGTACCCCTGGGGGGCAATGCACACCCTAAAGCAGGTCTACCAGTCCTCACTTAGAGAGATCAACACAGCATTGCTGGCATGGCAGGTGGGGCAGAGGTAGCTAAAACCTCAGACAAAGAGCAACCCCTTACAGTCAGCCATCAGGGAGAGGTCCAAGACAACCCTGACAGCTGCAGCACACATCGTCCCCTCCCTGTCCTTTCTCCTCTGATGGGGAGCCCTGCCCCAGCATGACATATCTCTCCCCTTTTTCCCAGGCTTTCACTTGGATCCTGTGTTGCTCTGCCAGCTACATCCCAAAATCTTGCTTGTACCAGTATGAAAGAGTCAAGGTAATGATTGCACTGCACAGGGTCCTTTTGTGCCACACTGCAGGTGTACAAACCAAACCAGGAGGTCATTGAGCAACCTGTCCAGATCCAGTCTTTAACTAAGGAGGTCAGGGAATGGGATGGAAAATTAGGTCTGATATATATATATGATGAAAGGTTGACAATTATTTTATTGTGTGCTTCAGTGCGAAAACCACAGTCACAATGCTATTGGAATGTGTTTTTCCTCACCACGAATATTCACACCAAGTGGAGGGGCCTTTTACATGCCTGAGAAGTCCTGTGATTTGGGGGCTGCACACATTAAAGAAGATGTGTCCTGAAACTGCAGACAAAAATCCTGTTCTGCAAGACAAGCTGTGGCAGAAGGAGATGAAGTTATTTGCACAGGAAACTTGCCTAAAGCCAAACAGCAGAGGAACACCTGTCCCAGCCAGGAGACCTCACCTGTGCAGAGCTGCACACTCACAGGGCTCTGTTCTGCTACTGCTACTGCAAAAATTGCCTCTTAGTGAGTTTTTTGAAGCAAAGATCACTTTTGACAGGCATCTGCTTTGCAACTGCAAAGCATCTCAATGGACACTGTAGGAATCTTTTTTTTTTTTTTTTTTTGTGGGAGATGTGGGGGTGATTCACACCCTTGTAACGCACAGTCTTAGCTGTGGCATGCAGAAACAGAACAATGGCCCATACAGTTTTATGACACACCATTAAACGTATCTCTCTTGCTTTCCAGGTGCCTAACCTGGAACTTGCACTATAAACAAACCTTGCCACTCGCCCTTCTTGATTCCCAGTAGGGAAGTACTCTCTACTCAGAAGTAATTTCCCACCAGCCCCGAGTCTCACAAAGGTGACAAGAAAGATAGGATGCAGCTGTATGCCCGAGGGATCTAGAGACATAACAACATTACAAACTCAGAGACTTCTTTGGGTGGAGAGTTTACTTATGGCTAAGGAAACTGATGCATCCATCAGAAATTAAGCTGATGCTGACTAAGAGGTTTTTCCTCATCCTGTTACATCCTCTGCAGCTCGAGAGGGAAATTCCTGCCCACTTGCACTAAAGAGAACCCATCCCACACTCTCAGCACATGGGTGAAAAGGAAGGAGCCCTGGCACAAGGCCTGGCAGTAGCAGAGAAAGGGCAGATGTAGCACGTACCATGAACCACAGCATCCTCATGAGACACCTGGTAAGGAGGGCCCAGTTCTCAAACCAGGCTGTCCCTGTGGCAGGTATATTTCACCTACTGGCTGGTTCCTCCCCATCCCTGTGCTCTATTCCCAGCACAGTGACATACAGCTTGACCCTGGTACCCCATGCTGCTGTCACTGACAGGTGTGACTTTAAGGAAAAGAAGCCAACTTGTCTAAAAATTCTCAACTAAATTGTGACACCTGTCAATACTCTCCCTGCCAGACAAAGAATGGAGCTGCAGGATAGGAGCATCCTTACTTCCTCACTGAATTACAGCATCAACTGGACTCAATGTACTTATGTACAGAGGGGATATGACCTTTCACATGTCAAGAGGGTTCCCAAGGTTTAGATAAAAGCACATTAATAATCAGTTTCCCTTTTCTGCACTTTTTTAAGGTTTGGTCACCAAAACCAGGCATCCCTTTGTTTCTTGCTTGTGGGCTGGTTTTGATGCTCCACCTAACACAACCATGAAATGGCAAAATCTCCCTTCAGGTAGATGCATTTACACTGGAATAGAAATCCTAAGCATGCTACAGCTTTTCTCCTGATCCAGTGCTAAGTTATTCAGGAGCAAAATATTTTTATGCTAATATAGCCAATAAGCCTGAGTTGAAAAAATATATAAAACACAGATATACTACTAAAACTTCTCAAGTGTAGACAAAAATAACGATGCACAACAACAGCTTTGTGGAGCCCTCTAGCCTCTGAACATTGTCACATATTGTGGCAACACAGAGCACTTCCAATATTAATTATAATTTACATACACACAAACACACCCTCTTGTAAGAGCACCTAGAGCATTAAAATCTTGCAGCCATTGCCAGCCATTTTCCTTCCATGTTTTGCTCTAGCCCAGGGCTGAAGCACTTGGCTTGTGTGCATTCCAGGGGATGTTTTATTCTTGTTCAAAAAGCTTACTGTCACTGGGTTCTTTTATTTATTACATTTTAGTAACACAGTCATTTATGTTGGCCCCAAGCATTTGTTGAAAACAAGAGGGTAAACTGAGCTTAGAAACAGCCAGCTTGAGACTCTTAGGAACCCAGTTTTCTGACAGAAACAAACATCTTGCTCTCTGCAAAGACATTTCAGAGCACTTTGAGTTGCAGCTATATACAGATATCAGCACAGTAGCCTTTTATCCTTCACCAAACTACTTATTTACAAAATAAGCCTCTGAATAGTATAGGAGTGTGTTCAGCAGTGTGCAAAACGATGGAGCTCTATGGCAAGAAGAACTGGGTGTGCAATGGTATATGGACAGCAGAGCTGGAGGCGAAAGGGTAATATTTTGTCCCTAAAATTCCTCTGGCTGCTAACGGTGTTACTGAATTAGTGCTAAGGCACCTGTGAATTACCCTTCATCTGCTCTAATAATTGAAGTCTGTCCACTGAAGGTGGGACCTGAGACTGTGAGCCCAGGGTTGGTAGCATAGGTAGAGCCCTCTACCCATGGCAGCACATCAAGTGCCAAGTACACAACAGTAAACATAGTGGTGCACAACCCTCCAGCCTGGAACTGTCTCAGGGGAAGAAATAGGGACATCCTTTCCCAACTGAATGTATGGCTTTCTCAAGGCACAACACTCTTTGGCTTTCCTAGAAAAACAGGAACAGACACTGGGTGCACGATGAGTGCCTGCAGTGCTGCACGGAAATCGGATGCAGCCCACAAACACGCGATCCACCGCAGTGGGAGGAAAGGGGGAAGAAGTACAATGAATCTCCCTGCCTGGGGAGGAAGGGTGCTTTCTGTTGGATGACAAGACTTTGTGAGCAATGAAATAATAACTTAATACAAGAGCAATGTGGTGGGGGAAAGGAGGCAATTAAATACCCTGTCTTTTAATTGTAGTTGGTGCCAATCAGCAGACTCCAGTGACTACTACAGCAAAAAGTCAACTCACTTCAGTTGATATCTGGTGCATGGTGTTTGTTTCAGAGGCACAGGAGAACCAGCTCGGGGGAGCAGGGCAAGGGGACAGCTGGACTGGATCTCCCCTGACAGCTCCCCTCCTGCCTGACTTTCTCATGTCATTTGTAGGGCTGTAGTACCCACTGGCTCTCTGTGGTCTCTCTGGGGCTGCTGATCCTGTGGATACCTGAAGTCCACAGAGTTAGGCCGGTTTAACTGGTGGATCAACACATTTTCTTCTGACAGTGCTGGAGTCAGCAGAAGTCTGGATGGAAGAGTAACATAGGGACTGGTGCTCTCTTAGCAAGAAGAGAGCCAGTATAGGTTATAGAGCTGTTGGTTGTAGGGAGCTTGTGTTGCTTACACCTAGTCTAGGAGTAATTCCCCACATGTTTCTCAAGGCAGCCATGCCCAGGGAGTGCCGGAGCTCTTCACACCTGGCCCGTGTGTTTGAAGTTCACTCCAGTGGGGTGCCACCACTAACTTGCCCATGGGAGCTTGTACTGGAGACAGTCCTGCCACTTCCTCACCCCTCTTACCCATAGCCGGCAGCCCCAGCTACAACCAAGGCAGAGCTTTGAATTATGAACATGTAACATGCAATTTAAATGAAGAAAAAATCTGAAACAAACAAACAAAAACCCCAAACATACTAAATCTACTGTATTCTTTCCTCCCCACCCGAAACATTCCAGCCTTTCCTTTCCTGCCACTTGAGAGGGGGGTTGTTTATTGACATTATGCAAGTGCTGAAATATTTTTCTTTTTCTTCTCTCCCGTCCCCTTTTTTCCTTCGCCCCTGCCCCCTCCTCCGGGGGTTGCAAAGGTAGTTCAAACCCCTCCAGTCATCTCGGCTTATCAGCCAAAGGAGATGCATTCCTCTGGGCTGCTCCCTTTATAAGTCATTGCTGGCTGTGCGCCCGCTCACCGCTCCGCAGCCCGCGCTGCCTGCTGCCCGCAGCCCCCGCCATGCCCTAGCCCGGGCCCCGCTCGCCATCGGGGGTCGCGCAGCAGCCCAGGGACGGCCGGCGGCGATGGCACCCCCGTCCCTGTCCCCCGCCCGCCCCTGAGGGCGGCCGCCGCAGGGATGTTCAGCTGGCACCGGAGCTTCACCCTGGGAGCGCCCTGGAGGAGAGGTGAGTCCCCCGCCCCCCGGGGCTGCCCCGGCTCGCCCGGAGCCAGCCGGCGGCTGCCGGCACACCTCCCCAAACCCTCTCCTCCACCACCCCCTTCCTTCCCCTCGGCAGCAGCGCAGACGATACTTAGGGCAAGCCCTGCCCGCTCCGCTCCCGGGCCCCCCGCACCGCACCGCAGCGCTGCCGCCCCAGCCCCATGCTGCGCTCCCTGCTCGCCGGCTGCCTCTGCCCGCAGGCAGGTAAGGCTGCATCCAGCCCCCTCGCTTAAGCCTCCTCCAGTCAGCGCCTGCCCCGACGGAGGAAAGGATCGAGCTTTAGGAACGGATCTGTTTCCCCCTTAAAACGGGTTTATTTCGCATTTGTAAGAGCGGAAGGGCTTGGGGGAGAACAGCGGGAGAGGAAGGAGCAGTCTATGCGGGAAGGAGGGCGAACTGTTCGGGACGGGGACAAAAGGGGCGCACGCTGGGGACTGGCAGCGGAGCAGGGTGCCCTCGCTGTCCCGCCGGTATCGCTCGGGTGCTGCACTAACGTGAAGCGCATCGGGTCTACCCTCAGCCTGTCACGGTGCTGGCAGTGGTTACCGGGTTGCTTTCTAGGCTCGTATATCCCCAATCCAGAAGGTATTATCCCGAGTATGAGAGGTTTTATTTGCTCACTCCTGTTCTGTGCAGATGAGGTGACCCAGGCAGGGAAGACAGCTGGGGTCCTGCAGCAGATAATTTGTAGCTGCAAGTCTGTTGTCAAAACAAGTGATACGGTCTCACACTGCCTTTTTCTGGAGCAGCGGTTTTGGTTTGTTTTGTTCCTTAGCCAGAGCTGCAGACTTCGAGATGGCAAGCCCCAGGTAGCAGAATCCCCTTAGCATCCGTGTTTCCCCTTCAGTTTGGTTTGTGACAACTAAAAACGAGATTTGCAGTTTCTGTCTCCACTATCACCACTGCACCGAGTTTGCTTGGCAGGGAGGCAGATACAGACAGGGTTTGTCTAAGTGTAGGGTGCCGTGCAACAGCAAGATGGCAAAGGTGACAAAACGCTGTTGGAGTGGCTGTGCCTCTTGGGGTTCTGATGTCCCATCTATATTCTGAACTCCTGCCTCCTTGGACTGCTGCAGCACAGGCAGCTCCTGCAGAGCTACCAGAGCTGCCCCATTCATGAGCATCTGGTTAGGCACTTGCTGCTGGGATTGTGCTTCCCAGCTCTCCTGCTCTGGGCTCAGTATGAGCTGGAGCCTCTCTGAAGTGCCCTAGCAGATAACTGTGTCCAGTCTGGAGACTGCATTTTTACCCAATGACCCAAAGGGCTCTAGAGCAGTGCTGCTGCAAGAGCACTCCAGCATCACCACAAGATGTGGGGAGTATTTGAACAGATGCCATTTTACAGTAGGATGAAACCTGCTCTTTCCCCCCCCCCCCCCTTGGATGTAATTCGACCATGAACTTGCTTCCCTCAGGCAATAAACTGCAAGGCTCATAGCAGGGCTAGGAAGGAAAAAGAAGCTTGCTCTTCCACATCACTCAGATGCTGCAGTATCTTTATAGGGGTAGGTTTAAGATTTGGTGGGGGAACTGACTTGTCACACAGAGCACTGAGGAATCAAAAAGATTCAGCTAAAATTTCTCCAAATAATAAACAGGGACAGTGCTCCCTAATCACCTTGACTGGAATGGGGCATCAAACATTATTTGTGTCCTGGTGTGGACCACATCTCCACTCAGAATGAGCCAAGAATATGCAGTTTCCTGAAAGCTTTGTTGCAGGGTTTTTTTTGGTGTTTGTTTGTTTTTTGGTTTTGTTTTTTTTTTGTTTTGTTTTTTTTTTTTTTTTAGAGTGGCAGCTCAGTAACAGGGGTATGGGCTGGATCTTCCCCCCTCCTTTTTGGGGGCTGTTAGAGCAGAAGTATCAGGGTGGCAGGTATCAGCAACTTCAGTTTACTGCAGCTACAGAGCCCTGCATCATGACCTACTCCTCCTTGTCATCTCACCAAGATCCATCTAAAACTTGTCACCACACTCATTGCAACTATAAAAGATTTCAGACATACCAAAGAGAATGGTTACATCTGCTCACTGCTACCCCTTTTGAGCAGAAGCATCTCTCTTGGGTTTGCCTAGGGACAATAGTGACTGCACATGAAGAATGGGTTAACAGTGACCTTTGATACAATTCCCGAGTTCCTTTGGCTTCAGTTGCAATACTGGGGTCTTAATGGCTTTAGTCTGTGGGACCATTAAACAGTTGTTTAACCAAGCTTATTATAGGCAATAAAACCTGAATTACTACATACCTGTCATCCCTGGGGGGCAAGTTCCATCCTTGCAAAGGGCCTTCTGTCTCCTAGTTCATTTCTGGCTGAATACTCCTTTGAGATATGAAGCAGCCTGAAAATCAAAGTAACAGAAAAGTTCTCCTAAATTAATCAGTTTTTGCTAGTGTATTTGTTTCCATTATTTTAATTTTATACTTAGACACATTTGCAAGCTGTGTGCAAATAATCTTTAGCTATTATACAGAGCTGCTTATGAAAGCACCATGTCCTTTAAGGTTTTGAATCTTTCTCCTGAGGGAGCACATGGGAATTCCCAAGGAGAAGGATTTGCAGGTCTTTAGTGAGAGCTGTCATCTCCTTGACAAAGTCCCACAAACAAGTACCATAGGTGACTGTGGGAGGTGAGCCTCCTGCCTGTGCTGGGAGCGGTTACACTGCAGAGTAGGGAGGACTTGGACACAGATCCTTGTGGACCAAAATAGTTCTTGGCCTAGTTTTCACACTTGCCTGTATATCCAAAGAAATAAGTTGCAGGGTAAATGTAGTAATGAGTGGGAGAGGCTCTTCAGCTGGTGCTATGTGCAAGGTCAGGTGTTAGTCTGAAAACTGATGACTGCCAGCCTACACAAGTAACTCCGGTAAACCAGGTGTCTGTGGAGACCTTCTGTGCCCTGGGACTTTCTGCCAGAGGCCACTAATCTGTCAGATCTGTCACTCTATTTGAAAAACTTCACAGGTCACTTGGAATGAAGCAAGCTGTAAAAACATCATGTCCCCTCTAGTTGGAAATCCATTTCCTCTTTAGTTCACCCAACTATATCCATCAGTAAACAATCAAATCTCCCTTTCATTCCTCCTTAAATGCCTGAGAAGTGCCATAATTATCTCCTCCTCTTCTATAATATACGTATTAAAGCAATTAATGCCTCTTCAGCCAGAGTCTTCAAATCCTGTTATCTTTCTCTCAGCATCCATTTTATATGGATTTATCATTACCAGCTGCAGCTATGGGACATCTATAACATTTCTGGCCAGATTATATTACTGAACTACCATCCAGAGAAACTTCACACACTTAACCAACAGTGAGCAAAACAATTCAGTAACTTTGCACTTTTTGTTCAAGGACTGCTCAAGATCTCAGATTTGTTGTAACCATTCCTTTGCATTCAATATTTCGAGGAGATCAATCTGTATATATACCCCCATGAAATCCACATGCACTTAAGTTCCCCAGCTGGATAAGCTGAAATTTTGAGAATTGGTTCTATTATGCAAATATTCATTTATTACATGCAACATGCTCCTCTGCAAATGTGAGCTTTTCAGTCACAATTCCAGTAAAAAACCTCCACACTTCTAAGACAGTGACTTTCAAGCCTTCACAAGTTTCTGCTGCTGCAAATAGATGTTGTAACTGGTGAACTGAAGACACATGACCTTTTCATAAACTTACTTTAAAAATTATTGGGCTCATTATTGTCCTAACTGTCTAGGAGAAGCCCTTGCTCAGCTTGTGCAAGCCCAAGATGCAGTAGCATGCTTATAGACTAGCCTTGCTTGAAAGGTGTTGGGAAGGCAGATTGTCTGCAGAAACTTGGTGCCAAACAGCACCTCTGTCATCATCAGGACTGGCATCAGGTCTGCAACATGCCTGAAAAGCATTAGGAAGTGAGGAGATCCTCACTCCGCAGAAGTCCAGAGCAAAGCTCTGCTGAGATAGATTTCCCTTCCAGAGGGTTAATTGGTAGGGGTTGCTAGGGTTTTTTGAGTAGGGGTTCTTTTGGTTAAACCAATGCTTCCAAGCACCAAGGTCGCGTCCACACAACAACTCCCAGTGCCCACAGGGCTATGCAAGGGACAGCCACTGTCCAGCTAGGACAGTAACACAGCTCCCTCGTGCTCTGCGGGAGAGGGGGGGCAGCTGGTGGGCTAGTGCTGAGAAGGAGATGCCAGCACAGCCCCCCTCCCAACTCCACCCCTCAGCACATACGGGGGAAGAGTCAGCAGCAAAAAATGCCTATTGTTTCAGAAAGGAAGTGACCCCTTTTCTCTTAAATGCTGGGAAACTGAGACCTCATCATTGGTGAGAAAAAAAAAAAAAAAATCCCTCTTCGAAGTGAAAGGGAAATACCACCTGAGCTGTACTGCCGGCAGAATGAGAATGTGCCACGGTGACAGGACTACAAGGAAGGAGACTTTTTTTTGTAAAGAAAGGAAGGAAAGAAAAATGAGGGGTTGCAAGGGCTGAGTGTCAGAGGCAGCCTTTCATTTCTAGGTCATGAGTGTGACTCCAGCTCAGTAGTTACTGTTGCCTAATGATTCTTCAAAAGCTGATGATCAACTTAGTCTGTTACTCAGAGGCCACAGTCCTATCACAGAACCTGTCCTGCATGGCACACGATATAATCCTTGGCACAGCCCAAGCTAGAGAGGAGTTACTGGGCAGTCTGTGTGGGTCCTCTATGGGATGCTGAAAAACCTCTTCTGGGGCTTTGCACATGCAATTTGTTCCTGTGCCCAGGGCTAAACAGACTAGTAGGAATGATGGGGTTTGATTTTGGTCTTCCTTTCCAGGGCAGCTGTGCAAAAATCACTGCTACAGCAACAACCCAAGTAATTGGTGATGCCCTTTATTTCTGAAGCTCTGTTCCTGTGGCACAATAAAGTTGGAAAGTTCTGGCCTTATGGACTTAAATCTAGAGGGTGTTGTGTGTCTTTTGGTAGATGGAAGTGGGGAGAGGAATAGGCACTCGGAGCATTTCTGAACTGTTCACCTTGTGTCTCTCCCTGGGACTGCCACCCAGCATAACCCTACCAGCACCACCCATTGTGGAGGGTTGGCTGTGCACAAGAACCCTGGGGACAAGCAGAGAGGGTTGCCATGGTTCTAATGCTGCTCTCCTTTGTAACACAACAACAGAGGGACACAAACAAAGCTTTGGTTCCAGTTGTGACAGTCATTGTGTACGTTTTGCAGATTCTCCCCAGGCCAAGCAGCCTACAAATCAGGATGAACATTTTGAGAAGCTAGGTAGTCACAGACCAGAAAGGAGGAGAGCAGCACAAGACAGCACTGTAAGGTATAGCTCTGTACTGCTACTAGCAGCACTCATCCCACTACCAGCCCGGCCCCTTCCTATCATCAATACATTTCCATAAGCCATATGTATCAGAAGACCATGTTCTATGACACTTAAGTCAGTACATCAGAGGCCAAAGGACCCCTCTCAGGGACACAGCAGAGCTTAATAGGGCTTGTACTTCAGGAATTACCAGTGAACACGGCTTTGAGCCACAGCTGTAGATGCTATAAAGAAAAAGCTGGACTTCAATTTCAGTGCTTTGGAGCATGGGGATTTGAATAGACTTGAGCTTAGTTTACTGGAAAGGGAGGTGTTTTTGCAGGAATTGAGCCCAAGTAGGATTTGGAATGCCTAGGAGTTTTGCCTGGGCAGTTGAGTACACCTCTTGCATGCAACTTACTTGGGATAAAGAAAAACTGAAAGCAATTTCATGTTTTGATATCCACCCTCCTTCATCAGGTCAGAAATCTCAATATTAATGCACTAGGCTGTGCTCTGGCAACAGCTACGTATCGTGCAACAGGAAAAATATACTTGGACTTAAAACTCCAAAGAAAGGAAAGCCCTGGGACAGGAGCTAATGAGAGGGTATTATCTTTTGAAGGATTTATGTTTCTCTGCCAGGCTTTGCTAACTGTCAACAGAGAAGTATCCTATAAAGCAATTTGGAAACAAAGTAAAGTTATTGAGTCTGGGACACATCAGTTCCTTTTACTGCCTACCGATTACCTTCAGATATTAGCTAATTCACTGTTACCACCTTCCCATGAGATGGGAAAGTTTTATTCTCCAACTGTACAGGCACAGAAAGTCCAGCAACTTGTCCAGGGTTGCACATAATCAGCCACCATCAGTTACAGACTTGTATTAAGACCAAGGGAACCTTGTTTATCTGTAGAATGATTACAGAGCCATAGAACCCTTTGAGAGGGCTACTAGGCAGATAGCACAAGTTAACCTAAGACAACATTTGGCCTAAGCATGTATTGCCAAAGACATTGTAGGAAGCTATATTGATTCCTAAGCATGCACACACAACTCCAATTGCTCCCCCCTGCTGCCATACCAGTGTTCCAGACAGCTCCCTGAAAGTAGCATCTATCAGTCCCTTATGCCCACCCCAGAAGGGGTGTGGAAAACCAGCCCAGGGGAAAGGAAACAGAAAAACAATAACAAAAAAAACCAAAACAAGCTTGGCTCTTTCCCACGAGCAGCAGTGACAAACCTGGCTTGCCTCCAGCATAAGCAAATACATCTTACCAACCTTAATGCTGCCATTCAGCTCTCTGAAGTTCTTCACACCCCCTTTCAGAAGTGTCTGTGCAGCATCATAACCATACCCCGGCAGCATGCTCTCTCCAGCCCCAGGCAGGAGTTGGACTCTTTGCTTTGCTCTGGCGGTAGTGAACAAAGCACTTCCAAGCCAAGCCTTCAGCCAGAACTAGCAGAAAAAATTCTGTTAAGGGCCCTGGTAATGAGCTAATTTATAGCATCTGAGGGTTTTTTTTTTTTGTAATTGCACAGATGAGCTAGATGAGCTTTAATTGCACCACTCTGGTGTTTGCAATGTGCTTGAAAGAGATGAGCATTTTTGTACGCCTCTTCAAGACCTGTAGCAGAAACAATCTGCTTGTTGGAACCTCCATAGTTTAGGTTCTGTAACCCAGTTAGCAGAGAGGAAGAAGAGACTTCCATCAGTGAGGTGCAGCAAGAAAAACTTGAGTTTCAGGTCACTGCTTTTACCATGGGAGATCTCTCTGCTGTAGCATGGATGACCATGGGAAAGTATAATTGAATGACTGAATGACAAGGTGCCTGTGTTACAAAATCCTGCCATCCTTTGCAGCTATTCTGAGCTTGTGGTAGGGGGATGATAATGTTTTGCATTATCACAAGGGCTTGGAAAGATAAACCAGAAATGTTTAAACATTGTGGTCACTCAGGACACAGCAGTGCCAAGATCAATGGCTTGCAGCCTAGAACAGATAAACTAGAAAGTGTTGTGAAACCATGCAATGTTGTTAGTGACCACAGGATGAGGAGAGCAAAGGACTGCGTTGTCCAGAGCACAGACCTTTCTCAGCACTGGGATTGTTGTCATTGAAGGGACCCTCATACTCAGAGACTTCACCTCGGGTTTTGTTTGCTTTGTTTGTTTTTTTTTCTAGTCCAGACAAACTTTCTGGTACACATTGTAGCTTTTGTAGTCATAAAAGATATGAAATAAAGTGTCTGACATCTCCTTCTGTAAGTAGTAAGACCTCATTTTAATAAGCTGCTTCCTGATTTCAGACAAAGAAATATTTGTGTAGGCCAGAGTGGAAACCGGTTAAGCAAGAAAAAAAGGGGTAGATTGAGAGACAGTGAGAGAATCTCCAATCAAAAGAAAGCATGGCATGATTAGTAAGTTAAGGCAATCAGCATCTGTGGGAAGGAACTATCACTGCATTTAGTAATTCCTGGCAACAGTGACTGCTGTATGATTTGTTCTTAAAAAAAAGTGCAGCAACACAATTGTTCTCCTCCTGACTCTCAGTGGTTTTGTTGTGCCATCTGGGGTGGTGCTGCCATCAAAAGAGCCTGTTAGCCTTTTATTTTTCCTGAAGATACAATGCTTTGTCTCACTGCCAGGATGGGTTTGCAGCTGAGCAGGTAGATCCCCCTCATTCCAAGTCAGTAAGGACTTGGCTCCACCTCCTCCTTCCAGGATGTGGCACTGAGGTCCCTCTTACAGGTGCTATTTTGCTGAGCACGAAGCTGCAAACCAATGTGCTGGTGTTGCATATTTGAGGGTCTGGTGCTGACTGTCTCAAAGGTGGCTCCTTACAGTGGAGAGGTGCCTGTGAATCCTGCCAAGGTAGACAGATGAAACACTGTATATGATAAACAAGGTCTTCTTCAAGGGGTTATAAGCACTTATGTGCGTTAGGGCCAGAAAACCCTTCAGATGGAAGTATTTATCACTGACAGCCCTGTATGAAAATCCAGTGTAAAATATTAAATCTATGGCTGCCTACGAACACTAAAGGGCGTTTCAGTGGTATCCCAAAAAATTCTTGTGATCATTTAGAAAGAATTTCAATAAAGCAGAAAATTATCCATGTAATAGCTTAATGAGTAAAGGTCTCCCTTATCTGTGAACATTGCAGAAAGCAAGCAGGAGGAGGAAAGGCTGGAAAGCAGCTTATTTCTGAAACAGGGAGTTTTCTGGGTTACCATGAAGGAGGGTTGCACAGCAGAGCTCTCTCTTGCTCTACTGTTGGTTTCCCAATTATTTAGGGATAATTATGATACCGGGACTGAGTTTGTGAAGCAACTCCTCGTTTGATGTCAGACAAAAAAGAAGGAAGAAGGAGAGGGGAATGAAAGGAAATGAAGTAGGAAACCAGACATCCTGAAAAGTCTATGCCTTGTAGCCCTCTGAGGTGCTCTGGGTCAGGCTCTAGTAATGGAAACGATACCAGAGAAACTGAAGTTTTGTACTGCAGAAATTCCTGGTCCCAAATCCATGAACAGAGGGATTTGGAGCTGAGATTTGCAGTTTGCTAAAGGATGGATGCAGAGCTTTCATACTGGCTCTCATATCAGTGTGAACCAGAAGTCTGCACTGTGAAATATTTGATGCAGAAAAACAGTAAGAAAACCTGGGGGCAGATCTTCATCTCCTATATCCTTTAATCCAGAGACTGTTCTACCACATTAAAGTGTAAAATAACTGTGATGCTAAAGCAAGTGTACTTTCTCCATGTGTAAAAAGTTAATGAGCAAAGCTGCCCTCCTTGCCCTTTACAAAGACTGCAAGAGTTCATTCAAAAAAATTACTTAAAAGCTAAAACCATACAGGGAGTGCAAAAGATCTACAGTGCTTTTCCTATCCGTGCTTGCTTTTTGTCACCTGTACACGTGCAGAAAACACCGCAGAGGATACCAAACAGTCTTCAAACTGCTTCTTGCAATCCAAAATTCACTTAAGCTTATGGAAAATCAGATTTTATTATATCCATTTTACTGCTGGTTCAGAATACATTTATTTAGCCTTAAATGAATATTGTGCCAAAAGAGCATGTACTCCTCTATATCTGTATACAGGTAATCACTAAAACGTTATCTGGCTACATGTATTGCTTTCTACATACCTACTAAATCAGAACTCCATGTGCATTTATGACTCCCCTGAAGGACTCTGAGCTGTCAAACACAAACTTCTGTTGTAGCAAAGCCTACAAGCTTCATGTAGCTCAAGAAAAACAAATCAGGTCTGTCCTCCTCTATCATGTTTCTATAGACAGTTTTACATTTCACTCGGGGATGTGCGTGACACTGAGTTTTGTAGTGTCTTGTGACCTACTTGTTTTTTTTCAAACAGGTAAGAAGAGCCCACCTGCTGAGGACAAAGTTGTGTTAACACATATGAAGATACTGAGCAATGAAGGAATTCAAAACCCAGGGTTAATCCTAGAAGCCCCAGCTGACACAGCTTGCACAGAAGAGTCCCATCTCCCTGGCGCCAGCCTCCCATCAGACTGCCAGGGAAATCCAAATGCAGCAGCTGCACCAGCAGATCCAGAATGTGCAGATGCCCTGGCAAGCACAGACTATGTAGCCACACTGCCCGACCTCAGCGCTTTCGAGTCCAAGTGCCGACTTCACAGATTCTCCAAATTTGAATCTGAGGACTCGGGCGTTGAATTGCCAAGCGGGGCTAATTCTCCATCAACCCCAACGGGTTCTGAGAAGAGCTTTGTGCTTCACAGCAGAGACTCATTTTGTGACTCAGGTGTGCTTAGCACCTCTTCTTCTCCAGAAATCGACCATCTCATAATGAGAACATGTAAAGAGCACACCAGAAAAGTCAGCCACCAACATCCAGAGAGCGAAAACCAAGCTGAGTACTACAGCCAGGATGCAGATACTGTGCAGGGTCCTACAGCTTCCCTTGAAGACTTCAGTGTCCCTCAGGAAGGAAGTCCCGATGAACATTTTGACCAAAGCAAAAAGCGGTCCCTGGAAAAGGAACCTACACCAGAGATGGACCTTCCCAGGGAAAGCATTCTTTCCACCCCAGCTCCCATTGAAGAGCCAAAGACAATTGCTGACCATTTCCCAGATAACTTTGGCAGCATGCAAGACCTTCAGATCCATGGGCATCAGCTGAAGAAATACCCCACGAGTGACAGTCTAGATGAATACATGGATGAATGCTGTAGACTGAGTGAGGTAAGTAAAACTTAAACCGAATCTTATAGCTAGGCCTGTCCAAATACCTCAGTCACAGTTCAGGTCCTATAATCTGTCATGACCTAGAACACATCTGAATGAGACAGAAATCTCCTCTGGAACTGTCGTAAGCAGCAAAGTTTGGCAATTGATTTTTAAAAGCTCTATTCATAGCAGTGAAATTCTCAAGTAATTCACATATGTTGGGTCTGGGTAAGGATGACTAACGGTTCACAGAGATCCGTGTTTCAAAAAGCCCTAGATTAGAGGATGGATTTGATTCTGGTTTTAAAATTAAGATTATTGATTTAGTCATCATTCTCTGATACACAGGATGGGGATCAGGACATTGTTTCTTTTTCAAGGTCAGGTTATTCCTGTTCTGGGAACAGCTGGACTGCTGTCTTTGCCCCAAAGTTTGGCAACTACTTGTCTAAGGGGTATCTCATTCCCGTCCAGGCATGTCCTGTCCTCTTGAGCCAGCTCTCTCAAATACTGATTGAGCAGGGAAGTAATGCACAAATTCAGATCTTTGCTGGGCTGAAGATGGAGACCCCATTTTAACCCTCCAGCACAGCTGTGATGGAAATTCCTGTGTTCTGAGACTGACCGAATTGCAAAGACATGTTCAGCAGCTTGTCCCACTCTTTTCCCTTTGCTGGGTATACCACGCGACTGACAGGAAAATAAAAAGCCCTTCTGTGCACCTTCTCCTACCTTCTTCTTGTCTTTACCTGAAACCCCCATGCTGCTGATATGCAGCCACATCACTGCCTGGCCTGCTCCCAGCAGTGGCTTCCATCAACCAGTGGTGGAAAGAGCTACGTGGTGGGGGAGCTGATTTTTGACAGAGAGACAGACCAAAAAGCCCCATGAGCAAAAGGAAAGGAATGGCAGTCTAAGTGAAGAGACAGGTCACACAGACATACAAAAAATATTAAACAATGTACAACAGGATTTCTTTTTGAGGTGTTTGTTGCAGTAATAATAATGAATTGTAATGGGAGATGAGCGGGAGGAAGCCAAGTGATAAATATTGTGTATATAATTTCACCATGACCTCTCTGCCTGGGAGCTGAACCATCAGGTGATGGCCTTCCTCTCCAGCATGCCAAACTCTCCAGAGAAGCAAGGAAGGTCAGAGATGGCCCATCTCTGTTAACAAATGCATCTTGAGGCCGCACAAGCAACACCTGATCCAACAGAGCAACCTCCTCCTCACCAGAGGTGTCTAAAACACAGTAGAAGACAGATTTCAGACAGTCTGTTTCACACAGTTCCCAGACATCAACCTAGCCTTTCGGCAGAGAGTTCAGAAAAGGACCAGAACAGGAGAGTTTGGATATAAGGAGACTTTATAAAAAGTAACCTAAATTCTCTGTTGCATTCTGGAGTGTGTGCAGCCAGCTTGGTCTTGTCTGAGAGCTCTGGCTGCCCATTAAATTACTTTAAATCCTTTGTGAAATGGAGCCTCAGTTTCCCAAAGCAGAGCATTTAAATAAACAAGAGAATAAATTAGAAAGAAGCTGAAGAGGAAATGAAGCTCTTGGTGGCTTATCTCCCCTTCTTTTTAATATCCTCACTAGCTGAGTGCTAAAGCTCTGTGCCCCAGAGCACTTTTCTTTGTTTGTTTTTCGAGCTGTATAAATACAGCTGTGACCTAGATGCCGGGGAAGTTTGCCCCTCTTCACAGAGTACCTCCAGGCTGCTGTATCTCAACAGCAACACTTCAAACTGCTGGGATGCCAGGCAGCACCCAAGATGACTGAGGAAAGAAATGCCCAGAGCTGCTGCATAGGCCTGTGTCTGCTGCTGCACAGTGTGCCTCAGAGCACAGGGACAGCCACCTGCAGCTGCAGAGCCTTCTGTCCTCACCAAACTTGCACAAGGTTGACGTCCCCTCACTGTCATACAACAGAGGCAGGACAGAGTGAGACCCACTCAGAAACAATGTCCAGATGATCATCTGCCTGTAGAGCTGAAGGATTCATCTTGGTTCACCCAAGCTAAGGCTCTGCTCCAGGCTTACCCTGTGGTTTTCTCATTTGCCTGTAACCTGTCCAAGATACAACATGGTACTTAGGAGCCAATCTCCTGTCTGGCAATACCAGCCTCTGGGATACAGATACCCTTGGAAATGTAATCAATGTTGTATAAAAGATACTAGGCCAGTACAGGGCATTCCTACACTGCTTGGGAAAGAACATGGCAAACTATATTGTTCTAGTGAATCAATTCCTTCTGCATTACATTATTGTTGACAGAGATACAAAAGTGCTTATGCTGGCTTATATATAATGCCAGGTGAGAGCATTATTTCATTCTAGGCGACAGCAACTTCCTCAGTTCTGTTGCTGATTTCAGGAATACAACTTTCAAGTAACAGCAGAGCAGTTGAGTTTCCCCAGCCCAGATGGCTGTGGCAATACCAATAGCACTAGGCTTAGCAGACCACAGCAGAGGGAGGATTGAGTCCCTGGATGAGACTGATGTCCTTCTGGTCTCCTTCACTGGTGAGGCCACTTCTAAGAGAACAGGAAGGAAAATGCCAGAAAAAAGAGACTGGAAATGACCAAATGTTTTGACCATTTGGATTCACTGGATGAATGGCTTTGGCTGAAAATATACATAAAATCATTTCAGTCTGGCATTTCATAAACAAAGGTTTCTGATCTTTTGTTTTGAACTGTTTGTTATTTTTACATTTGCGTACATTTAGAAAGATGAAAGAAAGTCGAAGCTGTCAAACAACAAGTAAAAGAACTTTGAAGCCTAAATAAAAGCATTTCAATTTAAGCCAAATTAAATGTTTGGGGTCAGTTTGAAAATACATAGCTTTTGATGCTTTTGCTTTGCAAACATGTCTTCATGCTCCATAAAGTTTACATTTAAAGTCAGCCTGTACCCCTAAAAGAAGAGAGAGGGTGGAAGCACTGTTGTCATTAAATGAAAAAAACAAACCCAAACAAAAAACCAAACATTATTCACACACTGCTAATTATCCTGGACCAAAGCAGTCAAAATACTACTCTGTAGAGAGCATTATGGTTCAGGGGGAGACATGGGCAACCTGCGATAGTCAGCCCCGTAGCCTGTCCGTGCCGCTCGGAGGAAACCAGAAGCTATCAGTGAGTGCAGCTCCTCCTGGACAGCAGGGTGGAGCCGTCAGAAATATACAGCACGATCCCTCTCTTTCCTGTTATTCACAAGCCTTTTGGTGCTGTCAGCTTCCAGTGACAAATGCTTCCCGCTCAGCCTGTGGCGTCACTAATCAGTTGCTGCAAGCTCATGATGGGAGGTGAGTAATTACGTTTCTTGGCTGTTGGTGCAGTGACTGTTCTGCTTCTATACTGGCCATGCTAATGTGGCAGGAGTGGGCACTGAGGGATTTATGGGAGAATGGAGCATGGTATAAGTCAAAATATCCACAAGAGAAAGCGAAGAGCAGCTCAAGAAGTGCGCAAACCTAAGTCACTGCAAGAAACATCATTGAGCTCCCATCTGAATTAAGAGCTTCCCCTGCAAGATAGTCCTGCCTGCCAGCCTCAGCTCCTGCTGCCAGGTCCAGCCCAGGATAGTTTTCCATTTAGTCTGATTGCAGTAAAACTCCCAGCTCCGTGACTGGTGGCTTCAGAGGGAAAATGTGATTTTACACCTGTCAAAATAATGACTGGAGGGCTCTATATAACTCAGAATTCCCAGTGCAGGTGTTGAGACTGTATTTTTAGGCTTCCTAAGAAATCTGTGTGCCAGCACAGCTGTGATGGTTTATTATCAGCTGAGCTGGGCTACATGTACTTAAAACTGGACCCCAAATCTTAGCCAGGTGGGTGAACATTCACAAGGGCAGAGATCTCTTAGCTATGGGTGTAGTCAGTGTAGAGCACCTTAGCTCCGCAGCGTCAGAAACATAACGGGAGTAAGTCAGCATAGTATAGCTGAGAGCCTTAGATTCCTTTTCTTCCAGCTGAGGGTCTAGTTCAGTCTAATGTACATGAAAGCAAAATCTGGGACCTATTTATACATGTTATTACTTTCCTAGTGCAAATTAAGCCATCGGATTCATAAACTGTCTGCCTGACGCTTTGCATCTTCGCCTCAATAAAATAGGTGAGGTGCTTTTCCTTCTTCATAGGTTTTGTCAACCCCAAAATGGCCACATAGCTTTTGTCCCAATACTACTTGACAATCATCCTGTGGGGACTTGGAAAAATTTCTGTCCTGTTAATGTTTTGAGATGGTTCAACTGGGAGGACAGAGATATCCTGGAAAATGTTTTCAGTTTTCCTATGGTTACTCACCCTCCACTGCTACCATAAAACTCTCTCATAGGTGCTAAGAGGAAAATATTTAGACCAGAATGTGACAGAGAAGATTCTACAGCACACTTGGCATGATCAGGAGATAGCAAGGGCTGTTTAGGTGTTTCCAGTCTATGGAAAAGAATGTCCTGGAAGGGTCCCCAGAGAGGCCTTCTCTGAGCAATCATTTTGGGGGCAACCAGCTAAATTATGCAAATTTTCTATATTGAACATCTGCCATAGCTGAGCAATTCTGATGCTAATGGGCCTTGTAGCAGGACAAGCAAGGTGTAGCATTCCTCTTTAAATTTTTTACCCTTGCATGCTGATCACAGAGGTGGCTGGCCCTGCAGGGATAGGCAGCCACTGGAGGTTCTGCTTGATTTGCCTTTTGCTCATTTGAACTTGCTGGGATCACTTCAATAAAATGCAAATTAATTTCCTATTAAATAGCCCAAACTGCCTGCCCTGAGCAGCCTCTGATAGATAGCTGTAAAACGAGCCTCCGGCACAGGGAGTCCAACCTTCAGTCTGATTTAGGTTCTCTACAAAGGTAAACCCACCTTGCCCCAAGACCTAGAGAAACTGCTCTACGCCTTTTCCCTCTCATTTTCTGGGGACCCATATTTATTCTCAGGAGTTGGAAGTTCTCTCTAGCGTTTGCCAGAAGTCAGATTTTCTCCATGCCTGCCCCAAACACACCTTTGCCTTCATGTGCCTTCTGCCTGAGACACAGAGCACTTCTCCTCCCCCTGCCTATTTTGCCCTATAAACTTAGCAGCCAAAAACACAAAGCAGGACCTTATAGCTTTAGGCACAGGACAAATATGGAACAAAAAGAGCATCTCTAACTGAAAGAGGTCACAGTCAAATGCTTAATGCGTTTTCCCCAGTCCTGAAGTTACAGGCAATTGTTTTTCTTAATCCTTTTTCCCAAGAGCTCCTCTGTCCCTTGCAGTCTTCCCTTGTGTTCCTACAGCTATAATGGGTTGGATTTGGCTCATTGTCTCCTTAAGGGACACGGACATGCCATCAGTCACTGAAACAGCAAACTGAGAAAGGGGAGTTGTTAAGTGTGGAAAAAGAGGGCAAAAGTGTCAGAAAGCTCATGTTTTCAAGAGCAATAAGGAACTTCCGACTAGCCATTTTGGGACAGTGTAAAAAAATTACTATGCATTTTGGGACTGCTCAAAACCTCCAGGTTTTCAGAAGCAGATACTCATGTACTCTCTGAAAATCATGCTTCTGAAGCTGGGCACCCCCAAATCCCTAGCCACTTTCAGAAAGCCATGTAGGCTTTGTTCTTGCTGCACCCCTTCCCCCTGCACAGACATGCTCAGGACTCAGTTTTCTGGCTGGGTAACCTTCGTCTTTCTTGCCACTGCTTCTGCAGGCTCTGCCCAAGAGGAAAAATAAAAATCGTAATGTGAATGACTGGTTGGATTAGAGTAATCACAGTTTTTCATATGATTTCATGTGACCTCTATCCCAACCTCAGACACAAAAGCATCTGGACATAATATCTGTTTATAAATAACATTGTATCATCATTTGTTTAAAAAAGAAGTAAATCCTAATGTTGATTATTTTTGAACACACCATGAGCTTTCTGACATAATGAAAAGACAGGAAGAGTCCCAAGGCTGGCATTTCCCCAAAAATGCAGATTGTTGTGGGAAAGGAGACAGAGTAAGCTTCCTGCTTTTGTAGAGGGAACTTATTTTTTAAAGTAAGATAAACTTAGAGTGCTGCTTTTGTAAAGATTGAGGCTTATTTTACTTACTGTTATCACATGCACATCAGCAGGCAGCGCCAAGGTGGAAGTGAGTCTCTGTGTATTGGAGAGCAGCACTCACAGCAGAGGAGGAGACATTTGCTGTGCATGGGGAACTCCTGGGGCCAGAAATGGCAAGGTGCAGATCAGGAGGCTGGGAAGCACCACTGCCTTTCCTCTGCCACAGGATTACCATCTGCCTCAGGCACAGCCCTTGGCTGAGCACCAGTAAGACTCTGGAGGTCCAGGGTGTATAAAGATTGGTAGTACAAAATATCCTGACATAGAGGCAGACAGCAAGCTTAATCCTACAGACTTTTTTCAGGCATCTCTTCATGACTGAAGAAGCAGCAGGGACATAAGCTGGGATCTGCTAAAGACCAGTAGAAAGATGTTATTTCACTTTGGCAGCTTGGTTAAGGCACACATCCCTCTCACTGACCCACCAGTAATCAGGGTCTAAGTTCAGCTGTGCTGTGACAATTGCAGACTGTCAAAGGCAAACAAATCGAACTCCCAAGTTGGTCACAAAGCAGCAAGTCACTGCAGCCTGCAGATATGTGCTCTTGGAAGGAGCCAAGTTCAGCCTCCATACATGTGATTTGCACTGAGAGCTATGGGCTAAGTAAGCCATACTAACCATCTATACCACACACTAGAACTAGACGTGTTTGTAAGGGCATTGTGACCAGTAAAACCCAAAAATTAGCCTGCAACATGAAACTAGAAACAGACTGTCTTGAGATTTTCCTCTGTGTCAGTATGAAGAGTCCCTCCGATGGTGCATCTTCCTGAGTAACATAGAAAATGCTGTGAGCAAGCAATGCTTTAGCTCAGATCTGGCTATAACCAAAGCCCGAGTGTTTTTACCACAGCCCACACAACTGTAAGGAGTGTGCTGGGCTCCCAGCTGCTAGTAAGGATTGCTCTGCTATGACTCTGTGATCCAAGGTGCATTGTCATTGCAGGTGAACCGAGGTAACAGCAAAGCCCTGGGATCTGGTTTGGGATACCTGGAACACATTTGCCAACTGATTGAGAAGATCGGGCAGCTCCAGGAGCACAACCTGCGTCTCCAAAAGCAAGTGTACAGCTTGCAGAAAGAGCAGAAGATGAGCCAGATAAAAGAGGTAAGGAGACACCATAGTATCTTGGATAAAATTATATATTCAAGCCCCAGATGGAAAGTTCCAAGTTTGTGTGAGTGAAGATGCTAATTTACTTGACTCTACATCCATCTGGGCTGGGTATTCTGGCCTTCAGGGAGCCCTCACCCACCCCTGGGGGTTCAGCTTTCCTTAGAGTGAACTTGGGCTGTTGAGTTTAAAAGCATCCCTCTCACTTCATGTGATAGCCTGCTCAAAGTCAGCAGCTTCTACTTCTCTACAGTTGAAAACTTCCTAAGAACACATCTCCTGCCATCAATGTTATCAAAACATTTTCCATTAAACTCCTTAGCAATTGTGTTTTGAATTAAAGGCTTTCTTTTTCTTCTGATTTCAAACTGTCAAAATCCCAGAATTTCTCACAAAACAGACAAAATAGGAAAGAGAAGCAGTGATACCACTACTCAGCTCCATGCTCTTCCCTTCCCAGCTTCTGAGCTGACAAATGAAGAATCTGACATGAAATGTGTTCCCATTTGTCTTTTTTTATCAGCAAGAACTAGCAGAGGAAATTTACCAAAATTTGCAAATAATTTCTTAGCCCCTGTGTATTTTGTTCAGCTGTACCTACCCGTGCCTCTCAGTTCTTTTTTTTCTGCCATCACACCAGGCTTCCAGCTTTTTTTCTCCCCTCCCTTTATTTTTTTTAATCACTCCCCAAAGGAACAGAAGGGGTTTGTCACACTCAGCTATTTCTTCCGAGCCATGCTGTGGAGAGTCTTTTATTCTCCCAACAGTGTCATTCCTGCCCTGGTTCTGCTCTCCCACTTGCTGGGACTGGCTCTGCAGTAGGTGACCAACTCCTCCTCAGAGCCAAAGCCAAGTTGTGAGTCAGATTGCAGAGCAGTGTAGCCTGTCATTTCTATGTACCCATCTCTCACTCTCAGAGGAATGCAGCCTCCTACATAGAGCCTGGGTATTGTTAACACATTTCCTGAAGCTTTACAACTGTGAGTCATTGCTCAAAGTAACTCTTCCAAGCTGCAAATTCAGGTTCAGTTCCTCATCTGGTGTATGTGCTCACTCCACCCCAGCTCCTACTGAAATGAAAGGCACCCTGCTTTCATTTAAATATTTGAAGCTTTGATCTTGTTGATATTTTCCAAGACGTCTTGGCAGTTTCTTCTCAGTTATAGTTGTCTCAGACTGTTCAGTAGGGAACTGGACCCCAGATGTGATGTTCAGCACTTGCAGTGTGGTCTACAAAACTGGGTGTTCTCTCTTGGGTGCCTCTGTGCTGCTTGCACCTCCCATATCTGAGCAGCTCTGTCATTTTCTTCTTCAGTCACAGCCCCTCCATGTAGAAGGTGTATACTACTATTCCCATTTGCCATGAGACATGGATGTTGCTGTCCACATTACATTTTGGAGGGCTTCTTAAGGCTACTCTCCAAATCACACTCACTTTCCCTTCAGGTTATGTGCATGGAAAGGTTTCCATGCCCCAGACACAACTAGGAAAGACAACCTCCAGAGCCGAGATGGGTTAGTGTCGGGTTAAGAACAGATCATGAGGATGGTAGATGGCCAGTATGCCCAATGCTGTTTTTGAGAGCTGTACAGACATCACCACAGAGTCTGACATTTGAGCCTGGGACACAAAGGGAACATGTTTACTCCACATACTTTGCTTTACAGGGAAATCTTTAATGCCCCCTGCCAAAAGCAGCATCCTTCATCAGATTCTCAAAGCACAGGTATTGGATACTGCAAAGTGCCATGCTGCTGTGGCAACACACCCACTATAAGGTGTTACATTCAAACTGAGTTTTTTGAGGGTCTCCAGAGGTGCTAAACTGGTGTTGGGTGTTGGCCTGTCCTGGTTCCAACACCAATAAACAGTTTTGTTTCCTCTCCACTTCAGTGGATAAAGCTCTCCTTGCTTCCTGCCCTTCTAAGCTCTTGTGCAGCATGATTGTGCACGGTAGAAAACCTCCCTTTCCCACCACATGAGCTACAGCAGAAGTACACCTGATGAAGTACCGCAAGCATGTTGCCAGTCATGTTAACTGTAAACCAACTGTGGCACCCCCTCAGTAAAAAGACACGATACTATTTCCTGAGCACAAATAATAGTATCTTAAAATGCAAGTCACTGTTATAACACATCTGTGTATTTACACAAATACCTTAGCTGAGCAGCTCTGTGTTTGGAAACTTCAATTCCTTTTGGGAAGCAAACACAAAAGATGTTGAATATCAGGCAATTTAAGATAAACACCAATGAACCTATGAAAAATCTACATTGCTAACTCCAGGCTCCTCAGCCTTTTAGATAATTAATTTTTCTAGGTTCTGATGGGTCTGAAGCCAAGGCTGGGATGACTACAATTTGTCTGTACAGTCACATAGTCTTGTTACCTTGAGCCATTGCAGCCTGAGGGTCTGCATACTTTCTTGTCTCGTGTAGGAGTATCTTCTGCAGCATTGTTCCTGTGGAGCTGCCAGTGTCTTCCTCAACTCATATCAAGATGTGAAGACAATTTTTGCTGGGAGGAGCAGACCTCATAGCCTCTTGGTTCAGACAGGAAACCCTTCTGATCTCTCCATCATTCCAGAAATAGGAGCGAACACTGAAAAGCTGAGTGGCTGCAATGGTGAGTTCAAATACTTCTTAACCTGTCCTCCTGTTTGCCATCAGTTCAGTGTAATAATCTGACCAGCCACTTCCTTTTTTGCCTAGAAAGGACAGATGTGAACAGAGAAGGGAATTAGTGAAACTACACCTTAGGTAGAAAGCTAAGAGATGTATTTTAAAATGCTTTGTCTAAACCTAGGATTTTAACACTTGCTTCTTCACGTGTGAAGGAGAACTTTTTGCTCTGCAGATGTGGCTACAAAAATTAGGACAAATGCATTATAAAATGGGTTTCTCCTTTGGAAACTTAGCATGCTTGACTGGGTCCATTAGTGGAGCCCCCTTGTGTGGACTTAAAATCCCCCCCAGCCAAGGTAGGATTTAATCTAATATGGAAAGCCTTATGCCTGTTATTAGTCTCTTACCCTCTCAAGCAGGCACAGAACACGTTCCTGGAGGATGACTTATGCTATAGATCAAGTGGAAAATAAACCCCAGCTGCAAAGCTTGGATCCAGTAACCAACTTTTCCAGAAGGCTAAGAAAGTTTGGGCTCAGCCTATTGATGACAAAGCCAGCTGAAAGGTCTGGATCCAATGTTAGATGTGAGCCAGGCCACTAAGAAAGGATGATTAGTTTATTTCAAACCTTGGACTTCAGCCTGCCTTTAATACCTGGTACAACACAGAACATCAACAAACTTCACAGCAGGGAGGAGTCAGAGTGTAAATGGCCTGTGGGATGTCTAGTGCTGAGGCCCAGAAATGCTCTTCCTAGTACTTTCAGAGCAGATCTGGGTGGGGGAACAAGACAATGAGGAAGATGTTAAAGTCTGCCACGGCTGGAGACTTTATTGGCACATTTACCTTCTTTCCACTGAGCTGTGGGCATGAAAACACACAGGGTCTTATCACATCTAGAGTCTTAGCTTGCTGGCAGCACTACCCAGAGGCTGCCCTAGCAGGACACTGCTAAGAAATGTGAGCAGATCTTTGCATTTCATTGCAGGAAGAGAGAGATACACAGATTCAGGAAACAGCCAGCCAACAGTTGGACTCAGGAAGTCATCAAACAATAAGAACAACAAGGAGAATGAGTTCAGAGAAGCTGGTAGTATGGTTGAGGGAGAAGCTTTTCCATCAAAGGACCCTGCATTAAGAAAGGTGAGTGATAAGCTTGGCAGCAGATTGCGAGTGGGACCTGCGGGAGAAGTAGAAAGAAGTTCTTCTCAGGCAGAGCCGGGAGGTGCTCGGAGAACAGGCCAGCCCTGTCTGCTGCTGAATGAGGCTAGGGCAGTGAGGGCCAGTGTACTCTGTGTCTCTGATCCCAGCCCTAAATGAAGACAACAGCTACATCCATACACCAAGAAAGACAGAAACAATGCACTCCAGACACTGGCATGGGCTTTAACCTTCCCTAACTTCAGATAACTCAAGATGTAAACTCCGTCATAAGTATCTTTGTTACTGCTGCCAGTGAGATTAAACCAAGCACACATTCATTACTACATACAAAAATGTAAGTGGGTCAATCCTTAGCTAGCAATAGTTATTACCAGACTGGCAGCATATCAGTGCAATTAGATGCAGTCCCCAAATTGTGTTTCAAGAAAGCCATGTTGCTGAAGTGCAAGAGAGCCAGGGCGAATGCTTTTCCTCTCCCTTTCTTTCCCATTGTTTGTGGCTGCCTCAGCACTTCCAGGTTCCTGTCGTGATCAAGGAGTGCTAAAATGCCCGGGCAGAGGCTCTAATCAGAGTATTTCTCAGCTTGACAGGAAAGAGGAAGGAGTAGGTCTCTTACAGGAAGACCAAGAAATTTCCACCTCCAAGTAGTAGATCAGCTGCAAATACTTCAATGAACTTCAGAAACCAAGTCAAGGCTCAATCTTGAAAGGTGCTCCATGCTCTGGCTTGTGTCCAGAAAAGCTCTGGAGTATGAGCATTATTTTAAGCACATGGGAAGCCATGATGACTTCACAGGACTGCAGAATCAAGATCCATACTCTTTCAACTGAATCTCTAGTGCACACTCTGCAGCTTAGAATTGTCACTTAGTTTTACATTTTGTTCCCTAAGCATAAAATGCCCCGTTTCCTTCTATTGTGCAAGTACTGTATGGGAATCCTGCCATATTAAGCCCTGGGCTATTAGGTCATACTATACAAGTGAACTGACAGTCAAATACAAATAAGAAGTGAGAGGTGAAGGAGGAAAGACATTATTACACACATGAGGAGGGACTGAATAAAGGACTTCAGCAAGGCTATGGGTAGACTCCAGGGCAAAGCTGAGACCAGATCCCAGCCTGTTCCCAGCATTGTAAGATGGTCTCGCTGTCTTATTATTAATCAATTTATTTGCCTTTTGTTTTCAGGGTCTGGACATCAGCAAGAATATCTCAGTATGTTCTGCCTTTGCAGAACATATTTGATTTTACCTGCCATTGTCATGGACCAAGCCCCTATAGTGCATAGTATTACACCAAAACTAAAGAGGTTCACTGACCTCAAAAGTTTACTATCAAAGTCACAGACATGCAAGTATCATGATTTACTGCATTTGGGCAGTTGTTCTCTCTCCCCGCTCCAAGACAACAGCTAACTGGCCTTCAGGTACAGGCTTTCTGTATTAGGTGTACCTGTGTTTCTGGGACAGCACCAGCACAATGCAGAACTGCTGAGGCTTCTAAAGCCCTTCCACAACACACATTAATCCTGGTAGTAAACACAAAGGTCTGATATTTCTATGAGTAAACAGTCTCACTGTCAGGCAATTAACTCAATAGCACACAAACCAGTGTTGCAGTTTTCAGCTGAGCCCATGACCTCAAAGTTTTGAGCTGAAACCTTAGCAGAGCCCCAAGAATTACCCAACAGGCTCTGCCTGGGCTGGTGCATGCAGCTGAGCAGGCGCCAGGTTGTGCTCCCAAGGTGGCCAACACTCACAGAGCCATAGCTCTGCTGGTGGCACAGTGGGAAGGCACCTGGGGACAGGGTGAAACAATGCCCCAAAGTGACAATGGTTTAAGAACTGAAACAGGAATAATTACTCCCCTTTATGCTAGTCCTGGGGCATGATTTTTTATTGTTGTTCGGTTCCCAAGGTCTTTCAGCCATTAGTTCAGGAAACTTAAGAAAAATTAGAAAACAACAACAACACACACACAAAAAAACCCACACACAAAAAACCACCATGGAACTTTTTAATACATCCCTCCTTTTCAGTTCAGGAGTTCAGATGAGCTCAGCCCTGAGAGAGCAAACATTAGAGGGGGGGCTCATGAGACTCCTTGACCTCCTGATAATCCCTATTAGCATTTCAAATGTAAGTGCCCAATAGCTGTGGCTTGTAGACGTGTGACAAGAAAACAAAGGCTTGATGTCTTCTAATTTATGGTGCACAAATGTCAGCACCTTGAAAAGGGCAGATACCAAAGCACCTGGCCTAATAGGAGAAGGGAATCAAGCTGCTTTTCTGGGCTGTTTTTGTTGTAAAGCTCCCCTGCCCCCTCCTACACCCGGTGCATGGTAGTTGGTAGGGAACCAAACTGTAATCTTTTCTTTTTCTTTAGTATAACAATGAGGTTAAAACGTGCCTTCAGGCAGATACTCAACAAAATGCCCTCACTCTCGGAAACCTTAAGTCAAAAAGAACAGCAAGGTTCTAGACATGGAATTGTTACCAAAAAAATACAAAAAATATAGTATTAATGATGGTTGTGGCCTAGACAGGTACAGACTGGCTGCTAGTTATCATTGCAGGATGTCAAAAGTTCTCTTGCAGGACCTGATTCCTATCAGTCCAAAATAAAGAAGGTCCCTTCTTCCCACTACCCTGGAGTACCCTGAAATATTGTATCATCATGGCCAGATAAGGTCTGCCAGCAACTAGCCTCTGATCCTTTAAGTTTTTTTTTTGCTCCCTAGGTTGAGAACCATGCTTGGGGGAGAATGAGAGATCTTATGAGAAAGACACGGCTGAGAAACCAGAACAAGCTGGGGCTGTCCTCCACTGCTCTGAAGAGGTCTTGCCCACAGTTGTACAGGTAAGAGAGCTGTGGGAGATGTTCACTTAGTGTAGGGAGGAGGTGGTGAGAGACTTACCTCTAGTTGTTGCTGGTCAGAGAAGAAATCTCCTTACCTTCCCTCCATTGCATATTGTTGTCCTGGCCACCACTGCCATTTTCTTCCTTAGTGTCCAGGTGCTCCAAGATCCAAACTGGATAATGTTACCTGTGGGAGAATAATAGAAACATTAGGGTCTCCAGAAGAAAGTGCTCACCCCCAACAGGGCAAGGGGATATTCACAATCAGTCAGAGCCATTCTATAGCCTAATCATTTGTGTTTCTGCTCCCTCCTAAGCATTACAATCAAATGCAATGCTCTCCTCCATCCACCTTCACATCTTTAATCTGCTGGAACAATAACCCATATTGCATCTGATCTGGGACAGGGTGGAACAGTCAGATCAGTTAGAAGGTTTCCTATCAGGAGAAGAGTAAATACTGTTTGCTGAGTGTGTGCTCACATGTGGGTCCTGCTTGTTGCTGTGGCTGAACATTTGGGTCAAACATGAATCATAGAATCATAGAATCATAGAATCCTAGCGGTTGGAAGGGACCTCGAAAGATCATCTAGTCCAACCCCCCTGCCAGAGCAGGGTCACCTAGAGTACATCACACAGGAAGGCATCCAGGCGGGTTTTGAATGTCTCCAGCGAAGGAGACTCCACAATCTCTCTGGGCAGCCTGTTCCAGTGCTCTGTCACTCTTACAGTAAAAAAATTTTTCCTGATATTCATCTTAAACCTCCTATGCTCCAACTTGTATCCATTACCCCTTGTCCTATCACTGGTCTTCACTGAAAAAAGCTTAACTCCATCGTCTTGACACTCACCCTTTACATATTTGTAAACATTGATGAGGTCCCCCCTCAGTCTCCTTTTCTCCAAACTAAAGAGACCCAGCTCCCTCAGCCTTTCCTCATAAGGGAGATGTTCCACTCCCTTAATCATCCTTGTGGCTCTGCGCTGGACTCTTTCAAGCACTTCCCTGTCCTTCTTGAACTGAGGGGCCCAGAACTGGACACAATATTCCAGATGTGGCCTCACCAATGCAGAATAGAGGGGGAGGAGAACCTCTCTTGACCTACTAACCACACCCTTTCTAATACACCCCAGGATGCCATTGGCCTTCTTAGCCACAAGGGCACACTGCTGACTCATGGTCATCCTCCTGTCTACCAGGACCCCCAGGTCCCTTTCACCTACACTGCTCTCCAGCAGGTCAGCCCCCAACCTGTACTGGTACATGGCGTTTTTCTTCCCCAAATGCAAAACTCTACACTTGCTCTTGTTAAACTTCATCAGGTTTTTCCCCGCCCAAGTCTCCAGCCTGTCTAAGTCTCTCTGAATGGCAGCACAGCCTTCTGGTGTGTCAGCCACTCCTCCCAGCTTGGTGTCATCAGCAAACTTGCTGAGGGTACATTCTGTGCCCTCATCCAGGTCGTTGATGAAGATATTGAACAACACCGGTCCCAGTACCGACCCCTGAGGGACTCCACTAGTCACAGGCCTCCAACTAGATTCTGCCCCATTGACTACAACTCTCTGACTTCTTCCTTTCAACCAGTTCTTGATCCACCTCACTGCCTGATCATCAAACCCATACTTGATCAACTTATCTACAAGGATGCTGTGGGAGACGGTGTCAAATGCTTTACTGAAATCAAGATAGACCACATCTACCGCTCTACCATCATCTATCCACCTAGTAATTTCCTCATAGAAGTCTCATTTGTATTAAGAGTGTTGGCTGTGCTGGGCCCTTGAGCAAGTTTGTCTACCAGGCTAGTTATGGCCTGGTCTCTGAGCTACACTGTGTGGTGCATGTCTATCTGAAGTGATGACAATGCTGTCAGCTACCCCTTGCACAGATACTGCCTGTGTACTTGCCAAGTCCTCCCAGCTAGTCTGGTGAATTTGGCATTCTTGTGTATATAATTAGGTAACAGGAAGAGCCTGAGTATGTTACTCACCAAAACACTGGCACTGCATGAATCTAGGCTCCTCCCTGTGTTTTTTCAGCTGAAGTCTCAGTAACCTTGAAGGGAAGCTCAGATGTGCTTAAAACCTTCTCAGGTTTTGGAGGGGTGATGCTGGGGAAACAGCAGTTGTCTAAGCACTCAGGAATGTCCATTGTTCCCCTTAGACAGCCTCTACATACCTTACAAAATGCATAAGGGAACTGGGAATCTTGTAGTTACAGCTGGAAAAAACCCTCTGTAGTTCATGGAGTGATTTTTCCAGCTGGGAAAAACTCATTTGGGACCCAAGCACACGTAACAGGCAAGCTTCCTCCTATTGTTTGTAAACTGAGAGAAACAAAAAGCAGAAAGAGATCAAACAGTTCCATCTAAAATAGATGATGAACCAGCTGGGGAAAAGATACAAACCCTGGTGAACCTTCCCACTAAGCCTATATAGGACCAGGACTTTATTTGGGCTTCAGAAAAGTCCTGTCTCTGTCACTTCCCACTTGGCCCTTTCTCTGCAGCACTGAAGACACAGCTACCTGATGGCAATTGCAGGCTAGGTCCTCAGCTGTACCTCCAATGAGGGCCAGCCCAATAGCTCCTAACAGAAATAGTTTCTGCTACTTTCACATATATATTGGACAACTACTACTGTCAGGGAAGTGCTGTACAATGAGAGAGATGCCAAATGGATGATATTTTTACCTGGCTGTAACTGGCAGCCTCTGGGATCTTGTACACTGATTTTTCCAGACTGCTTTCTGTAGCTGATGAATGGCTCTCTTTTCTTCTGCTAGCTTTGTTTTTCTATATACACAAACCTCTTGCCTCTACTCAGGACCCTTAACTCCCTCCATTTCCTGTTCTCTTGCTTCCTACCTCTTACTCTCCAGCCATACCTGTATCTGCCTTTGCTCTTTTTACTCCATACCCTGCAATAGCAATGCACAGGCACAAGGCTTTTCACAGCTGTCTGGAAGAGCTGGTCACTTGGCTCCTATGGCATTTGGGATACACAGTCACCCTCAGGCTCTTTTTAAATGAAAAGTTAGGCTTAGTGGATCAATAACAGCCCTGCAAGTGCTGCTGGACTGAAAGCTAGGCTCTTCCTACAGTTGTACCAGAATGGTAAAGCAAGGAAGTCCCACTTCTCTGCAACTCTTGACAAAGCAAACATTGAAGCTCTGATACTCTCAGCATTTAAAGTCACTGTCCTTGTTACAATTTATGAAACACATTTGTCCTGGCTCCTGGTCCTGTTAGTACACACAAGCATATGGAATTGGCTGGCTTTTGCTTACCCAGGCTTCCTTGAGCTCATGAGACATTGCCCAAGGTCTTGAACTGGAACAGGTTGGAGCCTGATACCCTGTATTAACATGCAACTCTGAAAGAAGCAGAGATTTGTTGCTTTTGACATGCAGTCCGTCTTGAGTCATTTGGTCAATTAGAAAAAGTCTTTGTTTTTGTAACTAGTTCAAAGCAGGTCCCCTTTCATGCTCCTACTCTATGATGAATGATCTGCCGCAGGATGGTTGTTTTGTTTTTAATCTTTTTTTTTTTTTTTTTTTTTTTTTTTAAACATCCACAAAATAATTTTCATAGTAGAGAGAGCACTTGGTTCCTTCAGCAGGAAAGAAGGAGACCTGCCAAGGTAAACATACTGGCACAGGACCTGGTGGTTTGTCATACATTTTTCTAAACAGGATCAGGTTTTCATTTCATTTTCTTTTTCCTGCTAGTACTTTTACTCCTGCAAAACAATATTTATTTTGTGCAGAGGGCCAGAACATACTAATGAATTACTGTATCATGGTGTTGTAAATTAAGCATCACATGGACCTGGGTCTGACCTCTGGCAGGAAAATAGGTTTCTTCTCCAAATAATTGCAGAATAATCTCTCCATAAAGAGCAAGGAACTTACTTCCATCTCAAAGGACCCATAAGACAAGAACTTTTTGCCCTTCATTATGACTTGTTTTAGTGACAAAACAGTTCAGAGTATAATGGAGCATCATACAGTCAAATACTTGGCCTTGTTAAACAATTACAGTCTGATGCTGCTTTGAACAGTAAGAAGATAATCCATCCTGGGCTGCAAGTTCTGGAGGAGCCTATCTTGCTCAGTTTATTGCCTGTATGATTCAGCTCCATCTGACATTATAAAATGTGTGGAGTTTTCTCTGGCTAGAATGGTGTTACAAACAATCCCCAAAAATCCAGGATCAAGGAGGAGCACATTAGCACCTTCATATAATTTTTTCTTACTTTCCCTAGCTCTCTTTGAGGACAAACAGAAGAGACAGTCTTCTGCTACTTGCCATGACTGCTGCCAGGAAGCAGACTGGCCCAGCAGTTGTTCCAGCACTGGCAGAAGTAGAGGCAACCATCTCAATTGTGCTCAGGAGCTTTTCTAATGCTATTCCTAACCACTTTCTAGGGCAGGTTCTAATTCGGGGATCTCTGGGCAATCCCAGCCTGCCATTCCCTGTGCAGACGCACCTACGTATCTATGGGAGCTGCAGCTTAATGGTGCTGTGTGGGAGTGAGTTGACCTCAAATTATTATACACTTCACAGTAAGCCTGCTAGTTTCAGTTTAACAGCCACCAAAAGCTCACTGCTGTAGGATGACTATTTTGTAGTTAGGGTAAAAGACTGTGCAGTTCCAACATTTCAAAAACCCACCTTCAGTAGTGTAAAGGCTGAAAAGGGCCCTAGAGTCTCAGACCCAGGTATGAATGCTGCTCTTCTCGCAGGGGAAGTTACTGCCAAGGGGGATCTCTGTACTTAAGGTTGAGAAGCAGCCAAAGAACTAAAGAACATCATCATGGCAAAAATTTGACTGTTCCATTGTAAAAGACTTCAGAGGTCTACAAAACAAAAAAATTACAATGTTAGATTAAAAAGAAAGCAAAAGTAGTAGCTGGCAAAAAAAGAAAGTCTGCACCACAGTCAGGACTTGCAG
Source organism: Apus apus (assembly GCF_020740795.1). Taxonomy (NCBI): domain Eukaryota; kingdom Metazoa; phylum Chordata; class Aves; order Apodiformes; family Apodidae; genus Apus; species Apus apus. The sequence goes on along the minus strand of NC_067285.1, from coordinate 20,880,384 downwards.
CTAAAATGTTTCTCAAATCCAAGATGCTACTAGCTATTCATTTTCTGTGAATAGCTTTGAAATCAAGTTCCTCCCTCCTCTCCAAGCCCATTACTTCTAAAAAGTGTTCTAAAAGGTTTGTCTTTTATAAGTCCTGGAGGCCTGATCTAACTAAACCATCAGAATCAAACAGGATGCATTATACACATTTCAGTGGGATATAATAAATAAAAAACTAGCTGGAGACAGCCCACAGCAGCTACCTTGGTGTTATTCTTCAAAATGTCTCTTTTCCTACTTATTACTTCAGATCAGAATTTCTAACTTGCCTGTGACATTCACCCACTAGTATCTCCCCCTTGCTTCCAGCTAGGCAGAAAATACTTCTTGCTCTCAACGAAATGTTGATTGTATCAATCCATTACATCATGACTCCATGTCAAGTGATGCATTTTGTAACTCTTTCTTTTTGGAGGCTGCTGCAAATACTTGGACAGTATCTGTTTTAGAATTTCAAACTGAGGAGAAAAAAAAGCTGCTTTGGATGCAGCTCGGATGTTGGGTACGTGTGCACAGCATGTTCATTCCAAAAACACAGCTACATGTTCTGACTGCTGTCAACTTTAATTGTGTTTTTCCATTTGTTAAGGCCCGATATTACATCTTCAGAGCTGAGGAAAACAGAGAGGAACTCCATGATTGCTCTGGGGCAAAATACAAAGAATGAAAACATATGGCCTTTCTGATAACCCAAGTCAGATGGAACAAGGTAAAATAAACAAAGCAGCATGTGTTTCTTTGTGGGTTGAGGATTTTTTTTCCTCTTAGCACAGAAATGAGACAGTCCTGTTCATCCAGACATGCTCCAACATGCAAAGGCAGAAACAAGTCCAATTTTTGAAGTTGAAATTATAGGAACTTATGCCAGCTGATGACTGGCCCATATACCTTCATTTTACATCTCCCACTACTTTATTTTAAAAAACAACCCATCATTTAAATACATCTTTAGTCATACAGGCTACATCATGCAGCCTTTTTTACAAAGAGCAACACATTCATTTCTCTGCATTTAGTCAAAATACTTCCAAACAGTAAGCCAACCAGATGTCTTAGGAAAGAGAAAATCTGCCTGTAATCAGTAATAAAGGAGAACCAGGCCCAGTCTCAGCCTCATTTTCTGCCTTCCCAAATCAGACTGAGTGTTAAATGCAGAAAAACATTGTCTAATATCTCACAGTCACTGCATGTTTCTATTTCAGAAAGGCAAAGTGGCAACACCAATGGACACAAAACCAAGAACCCCAGGGTTCAATCTGCATTCTACAGTTGTCAACAAAGCAGCTCCAGTTTGAGCATTGAAAGGGAAAGAGGGAAGGGGGAGGTTGAAAAGGGTGTGTGGACAGATGCATGCTCAGCTATGTACAGCTTTGCTCCCAAATATAAAGTATACTTATAGAAGTCCTGCCATAGCTTAAAACTGCTGTTGTAACCTATGGGCAGTATAAACAACGGAGACTTTGAAGTAAGATTTGGAAATTCTTCCTCCTCTAAGTTAGGAACAGAATTACCTGAAACGTTAAACCTTTTAAGTTATCATTGCTTTCTGGGGACCTTCACCAACTGAAACTCAAGATTTATGGGACACAACAGCATTTAGAGGAGTGCCAGGCACTCCTTGCCTGGTGCAAAAGTGGCTGTTGAAAGGACAGCCTCCTGCCACGGGGGGGGGGGGGTGGGGGGGGAAGGTTGGGCTACAGTTGTCACCAGCACAACTCCCTTCAGAGCAACATCTGGACAGCTGTGCCATTTTACTGGAATCCAACAGGAAAACAGAGTCTGTAAAGTCAAGACTTCATTCCTGAATCCACCATTAGCTTCTAATCCTGTGGGCCTGCTGCTTCTGCAGAGGCAGCTCAACTCCAGTGCTGCCCAATGCAGAAGCTGGCATCATGTGAGGTCATTGCAGAGACTGGAGCAAGGAGCACCACAGGAATCAGCCTTTTGAGAGGCTGGAGGGCACGTCCAAAGGAAACACCTCAGCTTCACTAGGAAGCACAGCTCTTGTGCTGCCTTTTGGAGGTGGAACTCTGCTCAAATTTTTATTTTTAAGTGACAAGTTAAATCTTCTGGCTGTGCAGGTGGTGGCCTGAAGCTGTAGGTGGGGTAGTGGTACTGGTGTATGGCTCAGCTTATGCTCTCTCTGCTGGGAAAAGGCAAGAGGGAGAGCAGAGCTGCAAGGAAGAGTTATTAAAATACATCTTTTATAGGTGCTGCTTTTTCAGGCCATTTTAACAACTGTGTAATTCTATGACCATTTAGAATGGCCGCCTTATTGCCACACATCCACCAATTCCAGGCTTCAGGGACAGGCAGACATACTCCCAGAGGTCCCCTGGTTACACTGGTCTCTACACACCATCTTTTATTGGTACTAGCACAATAATTAATGCACATAAAGATTTAAATAAACCAACTCTGTCTTTTGTTAAAGGATTATTCTACCCCCTAAATTACAATATAATTGCAAGTCAAGCAATTGTGGTTTAAAAATCCCTCCCCAACCCAAACTGGCCCGAGAACCAAGATTTGAGAAGCTGGCAGGAATGGATTGACTTCAGCAGGCTTAGCCTTTCAGTAACAGATACTTCTGCCTTGCTCAGCTGGATCAGCTCTAACTGTTAGAATTCTCAAAAACAGAGTAGGATCTCTTCCAAGATTCAAAGCACCCCAGCCACACTCTCCCAGGGCAGCTGTAGTTTTCAGGGATGAGTGAAGGCAGCAGCCCAGGTCTGGTTCTGCAAGTACTCAGAAGGGTTGTTACTTAGCATTTCAAAAAAACTGAAACCAAAACCAAATCCAAAACAAAACTCCCAACTGAAAAGAAAGTTCTGTTCTGATTCACTTACTCACCCTATACCTTGCTAGCTTCATCCATGGCTAGAAAGATTTATAACTTGATTATTCTGTGAATAGTCTGTATATCTCCAGAAATACAGGGGGCTAAAATCCTGCATTAACTTACACCCTCCATTATCCTTCCAGCTTTACAGAAACTGTAAGGAATGTGAATCAGTGCAAGCTGAATTGAAAGTGTTTTAAAATGTAGCATCATGAACTAGTATCTCCCACCACTTCCATTGATATTATAGGTTGTGTTTTTGTTTTGTGGTGTTTTTTTTACTAAAATGAACTCGCACTCTTTATTACAGCATTATATGAAATATATTCATGTATTTTCATAAATAAATGTATTTATAACATGTAACATACTGTATAGTTCTACAGTCCAGGATACACTGTAATACAAGCATAAGAAATTTAATAAAAGCATCACTATTATGATATTTGTTTTCAGATATTTTATTAATGAACACCTGGGTTGTAGTTGTATAACAACTACCACACATTTAAGATTTCAAGTAGCATAGCTAGTCAAGAAAATAATTGTTACCTCCAAGGTTTTGAAGAACTTCTTCAGCTCTGGCAAAAAAGGAAGTTGCTGCTTTTTGGTTTTTTTTTTCTGAGGCTGGTGTTGTTAAAGATTCCAAGGGTGAGGAAAGCCTTTGGAAAGTTCAGATATAGCCAAGCAAGGATGTTAATTTTGTGCAGCTCTATATTAGGTGCTGTTCCTGGGCTTTCCAGGAACAGTCCAGTCCTCCTGCTCCAAAGGCACAGAGCAGGCAGACACTGCAGAGCAGCAAACAGAGGAAAGGATGAAAGCACTGGAGACAGTGCCAATGCTCAGCATTAGGGTTTCTTCTCCAAAAAAATCTGGGTTCAGCAGCAGCATCACACAACAGCCTCAACTGACAGGTACTGGCTGGTCTCAGGGCTGCTTTTATTCAACTTCTCCTTCATTCACAGCCCACAGCATGCACCTGGGGACAGAGCAGTTTTCCTTCACCTGCAGGAGTCTAAGTCCATATCTACAGCAACCCACAGCACCCTGAGTTTAGCAGTATAACCAGGCAGTATGGAGCAGAGTTAGAGGGTGCTGACAAAACAAGTCACACACCATTACTCAAAAGAAAGGAGAAAAGTCAGTGAGACCCAAATAAAGATAGTAGATGCCTAGGAAAAAAAGCCAGAAATCCACCTGTGATGGTATAATGAAGAGTACACTTTCGCAGGAGAGAATACTGCAGAACAAGATAGCAACAAAAGCTACTAATGCCCCAGTGGAGAAGGGGAAACAGACCAGTAAGAGAGGGACAACACATCAGAGGAGGAAACCTCTGTGTTGCCTGGTTTTTGCCCTATGTTTCTGCTTCATGTAGAGCAATTCACACCTGACTGTTGGCCCTGCCCATCCCTTCTTGCTAGGAGACACAAAGCAAGGCTTAGGTACAGGAGAGCTCTCATTGAGTGGATAAGGAAATTAACTTCTCTGCTCACGCATCTCCATGTATCATTGCATGTGCCCTGCACTAAGCAGCAGGTGCATCACAGCAAGATCCTGCTCTGCACCAGAAGGGACAGTGCCTGCAGGGGACTCCACCTGCTCTCCAGAGACTACATGGCTAAAGCCCCCTGCCACTTTGGGGCAATTCAGCAACCCCACGGAGGGCAGCAGGGAGCAGCGAGGCAGGGACACTCATCCCCTAGCCACTTCAGCCTCCACACAGGCACCTGAACTCTCTAAGGAAATAGTTTTGTCTACCTCCTTGAGGCATGGGAGGACTCCAGCAGCAACCAGGAAGGTGTTAAGTTCTTGGCTAGCAGACACTGTCAAAAGCAGTGCCAGAGCACTCTGCTTGCTGTCCTGAAAAGGTGTGGTCTATATTACTCCTCTAATTGCCCAGTTAATTAACATTATAGACAGCTGCTAAAGACTTTCATAAGGCATAGAGTTTACTCTCTGCTTTCCCAGTGCTCCACCCGTAGCAAAGCCATTTAGTTGTCAAAGGTATTCTTTAAAGGAGGCAGCTGTTTGACCCATCCCCAGCTAATGAATTTTCTAACCTGTGATCTCCTTTACCCTCCCACTTGGAGGAGTCATATCTTCTCCCGATTAGATTTTAAAAATAGGCAAGGCTTAGAGAACTGGTTACCCTGGAAGTAGCAGGGAAGAGCAGTTCTGCTAGAAAATAAAAATATGATTTCTGAAATTTATTGTTGAAGAAAGGAATTAAAAAGCAGTTCCCACCACCTGTTAACACTTGCCAATCACACACCGTATTGGCAGAAGCCAATTAAATAGAACAATATCTGCTACCTCAAGCAAGATACTGTTCAGTTACTTGCTTCTGCATGTATGAAAGCTGCTCTTCCCACTTAAAAGCCCCTAGCCAGCATGATTAAGACTACTACCATCTTTTAATAAGGAGAATTTCTAATCAAGCCTGTGGAGAGGAAAAAAAAAAAGTTTCTTCCTTCCCTTCAAGCCTCCTTGCTCAGAGACCACCTCCATCAGCTATAAGGGGATCTTAGTGCAAGTGCAAGCACCAGAGCAGGAAGGGGAGGGTGGAGGATGCCCTTTCCCCTCCACCATTAGGAAAGGTTTGCTGGACTGTTTTTACCCAGGATCTTGGGAAACTGAGAGTGATCCTGCTCAGCTGCTGTGACCAACCAACTTCACACTAAACTCCTGATGCTCAAAACAGCAAGTTATATTTCTCACCTCAGAAAAGCACATCTGTGGCATGGTTATGCCAACAGTGGTCTTGAATTAGCTTTAGTCTATGAGCTCTGAAGGCTGCCTGCTCTCAAATGAAGGTTTAAGATTAATCTTTAAATCAAAATTGAATTTCTTTCTGAAGTTAAAACCACTTAGGCCCTTTGATTTTTTCAGCTAGAATGAAGTTCCCATGTTCTCATCCTCCATAAAAAAAATCCACCTGCTTTTTTGTTTCCAGAGCATGAGAGGTAGGTTTGCCTCCAGCACCATTATGAAAGCCCATTTGTGTAGTGCTTTGCAGTCCTGGCCTCCAAATCCTGCCACATGAGCACAGTTCTGACTTACTTGGTGAGCTCAGGGTCAAGTGGGTGATTCCCAGCTTCTTTCCACAGCCACATATCAGCTCAGCATTCCCAAAGGAAAAGCAGCTGTAGTATTTACTTTTTAATTAGTTTTGCTGCACTTCTACTCAGTGTTTGAGAGAAGCCAAGTACTTTTGAAATACACCTTTGCCACTAACAAATGCAGGCATCACCCAGCATCACTCTTGTCTGAGTCCACAGCTTTTCAGAGGCGTGACAAAGACTCCCTCTTGACAGCAGCAGATAGTTAACACTAAACCCAGAATATAATTACCAGAAAGCAAGATGGATTCAGAGAAACAACATTTGGAAAGCTTTCTCACATCTATCAGGATAATTTTTGCTTTGCAAAAAAAGCCTTACAGCCACAGTCCCCAGGACACACTCCTGTTCAGCCCTATATGCTCTGAGCCAGGAAGGAGTTCCACAGTTCAAGTGGGTTTTAGAGCCACTTTATTGCAACACATTGATTTCATGCATTACAGACACTTCCCTTCTCCACACCACAGCAGCCACAAGCACCATTCCCAGAGCTGTCCCAGTTGCTGCAGCAAACACCAAAGCCCAGGGGGGTACAGCAGGCACAGCTGCTCCTGTGTGGGGAGAGAGGCCCAGTTAACACTCCAGTGAGGTACTGGGTTGCCTTACGGGCTCAGTCTTTCTGCAGTAAAGACTTGGACCAGCCCTCTTCCCCAGCTTAGCTACATGGGGCTGACATGCTTACCAAGGCCATCCTTGTTTGTGTCCCATCTTAGCTCATCCTGGAGAAAAATTACAGGACCTTTGCTGGAGACATAGGAGGCACTGTCCTTAAGAGGATGTTCAGCACTCCTTTTACCCCCTACAGAGCAATATGAAGGTTTTAGGTGAGAAGACCTGGCCCTGGAGGCCAGCAAGCTTTGTCCAGTTCAGCTTCAACATCTGAGAAGTTCTGAAGACCAAACCTTTTATGCAAGTCACAGAATTAAAAGCCTATGACAACCTCTGCCTTTTTGCATAAGAGCAAAGGCCCTTCCTCAGTGGAAAGCAGCTGGAAATGCCTTGTCAAGCTGTGGCTCAAGGGGCCTAGTCACGTAGACATAGTCTACATGTCCCCCTACCCCCAGCTGGGAAGCTAGACCCTTGTCCATTTGGATGGGGCAGCAGGAAGGCAAGGACACTTACTGGCTCTAGCAGGGCAAGTGGTTGTGCAGGACTCCTGTACAGACCGGTGACACACTGAGGCACTGCAGTGCAGGTATACCTAGAAAGAATGGGAGACAGCCTGGAACCACTCAGGCAGTACCTGTAGACAGGTGACATCCTAGTCTGGTGCATTCACCCCACCAGGCCCTAAAAGCACCCACACAGTCACTTCTTCACTCCACTTCCCTACTCCAGTAGGGTGGGGAGAGAATAGGAAAAGCAAGAAAACCCATGACTGGAGAGATAAATACAGTTTGGTAAGTGAAGGAGAGGGAAGAACAAAACCAAAGCACAAGTGATGCAAAGGCAAATCACCCACCCCTGCTCCCTGCAAGCAGATGCCCAGCCAGTCTCCAATCATCAGCTACTTAGAAAACAAAATCCTCAAGTGTTTATTGCTGAGCACGACATCATACAGCATGGAATATTCTTTTGAGTCAGCTGTCACAGCTGTGCTGACTCCCAGCTGCTAACCTACCCCATGCCTACTCACTTGAGGTTGAGAAACAGCAGAGCAAGGAGAAAAATCCTTAATGCTGTGCGCGTACTATTCAGCAAGTAGCTAGAACATTGGTGCATTATCAACACTTTTACCCACAAATCCAAAAACACAGCACCACATGGACTGCTATGAGGAAGATCTCTATCCCAGCCAGACCCAGTGCATCTGGTCACAGAAGAGATAAGGCAGGGATGGCTTTGGCTGGCTTCACATCCAGGCTATAACTTTGGAGCTCTGTTGCCTGCTGCAAGGCAACTTCCATACCTTCACTGTACACCTTCAAAACTGTCAGCTCTGCCATTACAGCACTTCTCCCAGACACCTAGAACACAGCTACCCAAGCACCACTACACTGTGACTACTGCTAAGGTATTGATGGGACTAGTTTGGAGTATTAACTGATCCTAGGAGCACTGAGCAAACAGTACAAGGCATGTTGAACTTACGTGCCTTAACTGCTCAGAAGCTCATGAGATTCAGAGCCCAGATGCATACACATACCAAAAGTTACTTCCAAGTAATTTTGCTCAAGAAATTTAGTTTAGAGAATATTGATTAGCACAGAGCACACATCCTAAGCCAATTCAACAGAACAGCTTAGGTGGCAAGCTAGCACTTGCTTTAGGTAGACCTTGTCCTTTCAGTAGTTTCCTTTTCTGTCACCCCCCCAGTGATGCATCTTACCACATCCATCTCAGGGAATAGATATTTTCTTGCATCAACCTCCCTTTCCGTTACAGGAGGGGGTTTTCCCAGCCTTTGGGTCTCCCCACCAAGAAGGCGAAGAGTCTCGTAGTTATGAAGCGGTTCTTACTGGTTACACGTTACTTGTCCTCCATACAAAGTTAGGACAGGATCTTACCAGCCCAGAGAGCATCTCTTGGGAACTAAAGTCCACAAATGTGAATGTGTAGAAGGTGAAACGCTGGTGATGAGAGGGGAACAGTAGTCCTGAAGCAAGACTTAGAGGCACAAGCTGTGTCTGATAGTTGTCCCCTGAATAAGGGCACCTGAGGAGGAAAGGACAGCAGTGAATAAAAGTACAAGCCACTCCCCTGACCAAAGCTATTTACAAGTCACTTACCCATCCACCAAAACAGGCCACTGCAGCTGTTGCTGAGGATTGCTACTTGGCGTAGACCAACAGTGGTGCAGAACCAAAACCAGGTCAGGGTCTGTTCTCTGAAGAATCTTGACTTCTACATAAACAGGGTCTCTCAGAGTCTTCACAACAGGGTAGTCACTGTCATTATAGTAGGAAGTATAGCTTCCATCTGGAACACAAGAAACCCAAGAGCCATTTTAGAGCATCAACAAACAGGTAGAGGCAACCCAAAAGCATCCTCTATAACCATGTCAGTAAGTTCCCACTATGGCTGGGCTTCAGCAAGTCCTATAAACCTCTCATACCTGAGGCAACACGCAGCTCCAAGGACAGAGGACCTGCCTGAGACACACCAGGGAATGGTGGCAATGTGAAGACCTGAACATTGAAGGGAATTAAGCTCTCAGAGATGAAGTAACTACAGCGGACATGTAACCTGGTGGGACAGGAAAAAGCCACATCAAGTAGATAAGAAAGGTCACTCTGATATCTGTTTTCTCCAAGATGACAGTGTAATATCTGCTTTAATTATCCACATCCCCAGTCTTTCCTCCAATACTTCCTTTTAACAAATACTTGAAATTCTCTCCAGAGTTCATAGTAGAGTCTATAGTGTCACTCATCAGCACCAACTTAATTCCCACTAATCAGAGACATACCAGTCCTTAGGCAACTCCAGCACCCCATTGTGAATTTAGAGCTTGTAACAAGCAGGAATTTCTCTAATGGCATCACACACAATGGCACCCAGCAATACCAGCCCCAGGACATTACCTAAAAGTGCTATCCCTAGTAACAGAGCCAAGGTTCCCAGTCTTCACATCCCGGGATGCCACCAACTCATTCTTATATATGGTCTGGTCTCCAGTCACCTGGAATGACAAACCAGGCACTGTTACTCCAGTAAAGTTAAGCTGGATTATTGCCAGGATGGAGATCAGTATTTGGCTTCTGAAAGACTGTAGGGTGCCCATTCAGTAGCCAAAGCCATGTCAGGTTATTCCAGGTCTACAAGCTCCTGCCTAGTGATGCCTGCAGCTCTTACCTGAAAAGTGGTGCCACAGGCAGAGAGTGGGAACTGGTACACAACAAAGGCATTGTTTTTCATGACAGGGACACAGCCAGTACTCTGTCCACTGGCCAGTTGCACAGAGTCCAGGATAATGGGTGGCAGGGTCACATCACGAGAGACAGCAATGGAAAACTGGCCATCTGGTGTGCAGTGAGCTGTCACTGGAGGAAGATATGTAATCAGTCTTGAAAGTCAGCGAGAAAAGGGATGGAAAAGAAGCTCAAACATCACAGCAAAGACAAGGCCAGCAAGTCTCACAAGTTGTCCTGCCTGTAAAACTCATAAAGCAAGTGCTAAGCACAGCAAGACAAGTGCAACCAGCTCTAACAGCAACACTGATTCTGGCCGTAAACCAAAGTCTGTTGCAATACACAGGAAAGGGCTGGACACCTCCGTGAGGTGAAATATTCTTGACAGCCAAAGACATAGCCCTCAGCAACCTGCAGGACTGGTACACACCAATCCTGCTCTGCCAGGGAAGTGAGGAATCCCAGTTTGCAGCTCCTCTAGGGAGAGGGGACAACAGTTGCTCACACTTACCTGTGTTACCAAAATAACAAGGCTTCACCCTGTCCCTAGGGTCATAGCAGCAGCCTTGCACTTCACAGTCTCCCTGGCTGACAGGCAAGGAGGCACATGGTAGCCGGTCTTGGCTGAGGACAGCAGAACAGACACTACTGCTTGGAGCATCCAGGGCTGGAAGGAACAGCAGGAGTTTGCAACAGAAGGACAAGAGCAGGGGAACAAAGACACACAACACTGGTGGCAGGTGTCCTGGTGACTGCACACAAATCAAGACTCAGGTGAAGGTCAAACACACAGCCTGGAGCTGATATGGAAGCCTGCTCAGATATGACCTGCATTTCCCTGGAACAGAGGTCTGGACACCATGGGATCTGTCAAGATGAAATGCTCTGGGTCAAGTCCAGTAATTAGAAAAATCATTGTACCTGGCTCAATCTCTGAACTTGCAAGGTCTCATGCAGTCAGAATATGCTAGCAAACAGGAAGAACCTGCTCACCCTGCAAATGAGGCACAAGTCCCCAGCAAGTTGCTGGCTCCTGTGTCCAAACCCTTCTCTAGGGAGTCTTCTGTACAGCAGAAAGTCTCCTTTCCTAGCCCCCAGACTGACTAGGAGCAGCCATCTGAAAGGAGGGGCATTTGTCACCACAAGATAAACAAGCTGGGTTTCCCAAAGAGCTGTCAGTCTTACCAGGAAGGTCCACAGGGCACATGAGCAGCTTCTTTTCATGAAGAACCTTTTGTCCAGCAGCATTTGTTTCTTCAAGCCCAATCAGCATGAGGTAATTGCCATCCTAGGGGAGAGCCATAACAGTCAGGTCAGCTAGCGCAGCAGTAGCAACAGTCCCAAAACAACACCTGCAGTCACTCACCCATTCAAAGACATAACAGCCAGTATAGGACACCAATACTTTACTGGAGCCATCTGGAGTCCCAGATACCAAGAGTCCACAGTCAGAATAATTCTGCAGAGTGTGTGCTCTCCCCTCAGTATCTAGGGAAAGAGGAGAGAGCAGCAGGGTCTTCAGTATCCCACACTGAAGATGAGGTCCACTACTATCCTACCTTTCTGTAGTAAACAAGGCCCTAGTCTGTATTAGGGAATGTGCCAGCAGGGGAATGTGAGGCAACCCAGCAGCCAAGACCAATTCTAGATCCAGGCACAGAACTCCACCAAAACCCTTCACTGCTTAGTAATATAAACAGCTCCTTGGTTACACAAGATGCACTGAAACTGTTAGGCAACACTTCACATCAAAACCTGCCCCTTTCACTTCATTGCAGGCATGCCTCTGTGTTGTGCAAAGATAGAACAGTAAGAAAGCCTCTTGACACCACACCACTTACCCCAAGTAATCAGCACAAAGGAAGCATTCCCTTCCCAGCCAGGAGGCAAGGTAAGCTGCAGGCTTTCTTGGCCACAAGCCAGCAGTCTGGGATCAGAAAAAATACTACCCTGAGCCCCCACAACCAAAGCAAGAAAACCCCAGAAGATCATAGCTCCAAATGCAGTCCTAGGCTGCCCTGTATTAGACATCCTGCTCTCTTGCTAAGGACCATGAAGTAGCTGCTCTTAGTCTAGCCCTTTTAAACTGTGGAGCCAGCTGTGATCAAGAATTTCTGAAGTGCCCAGGTGGATGCAGCCCAGAAGTTTAACACCTTCCATTGCCCTCACCTGCCTCTGAACCCATCAGAATCTGCTTGAACCCTTAGAAGAAAACTACAGGGAAGGAGCTGAGCTCATGTTGAGATGGGTCTGAATTCATATCATTGGCTGAGAGGAGCTCATCTATGCCATTTATTGCAGTCCCAGAGGAATCTTCAAACTCTTTTTTCTCCCTGAGTTCTTCCCACTGCTGGCCCACCCAAGAAATCTGCCAGCTTTTCCCCATGCACCTGGCTGCTGTTCTAATTGCTCATTAAGTGACAAGAGTGAAAGAAGCTGAGGGACAATGTTATTTTGCTCTTTTAAAGGTGTGACTGCTTCAAATGTCAGATACAGGGGACTGATATATAAGCACAAAAATAGCATTCCATATGGTGTCTATGGAAAACTATGGAGCTCAGGAGGCTTTGCACACCTAAAAGGAGGTGATTCCACTTTAAACATTCCTGACCGTGGACTACAGCTCCACTTGCTGTGTGGTTATGCTGGGATAGCAGCAGGACTGTTCCACGCCTGGCTAACAGGTGGCTGGACTGTATGCTCTGTGGGACCCCTACCCCCATAATCTGACAAGTGAGCCCCTAAGATGGGCTTGAAGCACAGGTAAGGGGAGCCTCTGTGATACCAGAGAAAGCTCTACCAGACACTCTACAGTGGCTTGTGTAGAGCCTTCTCCCTAGCCACACATCAGGCTACAGAACCCACCCAAGCCTGACTGTCCATCTTTCCATACAGACATTTCTGTACTCATGAAACAGAATGGGTCTTTACACACAGCACATGATGCACACATAGTGCCTTCCTGTACCCTACATTTTCCAGTGAAAGCACTGGCATTGCCACTTCTTTTGTAATCTGATTTCTTTGGGACCAGAGTTTACCACCCTTAGAAAAAGGGGCAGGCAACTCAAGAAGAGTACAGGGATCTAGCTAGGTCATGCAGAGAAAACATCAGAAGGGCAAAAGCACAGCTAGAACTCAATGTGTCCATTGCTGTGAGGGATAACAAAAAAAGGTTTTTACAAATACATTAACAAAAAGATAGTCAAGGAGAATGTCCATCCTTTATTGGATGGAAGGGGGAGCATTGCTAGCAAGGGTGAGGAAAAGGCTGAGGTACTGAATGCCTTCTTTGCCTCAGTCTTTCGTAGTCAGACCCATTATCCTTGGGGTAATCAACCTCCTGATAGGGATGGAGAGCAACAGCAGCTCCCCATAATCCAGGAGGAAGCAGTTAACAACCTGTTATGCCACATGGACACTCACAAGTCTATGGGGCCAGATGGGATTCACCCAAGAGTGCTGAGGCAGCTGGCAGAGGAACTTGCCAAGCTGCTTTTCATCATCTATCAGCAGCCCTGGTTAACAGGGGAGGTGCCAGACTGGAGGCTTGCCAATGTGACACCCATCTACAAAAAGGGCCAAAAGGAGGATCTGGGGAACTACAGGCCTGCAGCCTGACCTCAGTACCAGGAAAGATTATGGAGCAGTTCATCTTGGGTGTGCTCATCTGGCAAGTGCAGGATAATGGTGAGATCAGGCCCAGCCAGCATGGATTCATGAAAGGCAGGTCCTGCTTGACCAACCTGATCTCCTTCTATGACCAGGTGACCTGCCTATTGGATGAGGGGAAGGCTGTGGATGTTGTCTACCTAGCCTTTGACACCATTTCCCACAGCATTCTCCTTGAGAAACTAGCAGCCCATGGCATAGACAGGTGGACTCTTCAGTGGATTAGAAACTGGCTGGGCCCAAAGAGTTGTGATAAATGGAGTTAAATCCAGTACATGCTGAGGGAACTGGGCTTGTTTACTCTAAAGAAGAGAAGGTTCAGGGGAGATCTTACTGCTTTTTACAACTACCTGAAGGGAGGTTGTAGAGAGGCTGGTGTTGATCTCTTCTCCCAGGTAACTAGTAATAGGATGAGAGGAACTTGGTTTAAGTTGTGCCGGGGGAGGTTTAAGTTAAGGATATTAGGAAAAAATTATTTGCTGAAAGAGTGGTGAGGCATTGGAATGGGCTACCCAGGGGGATGAAGGAGTTGCCATCCCTGGAGGTGTTCAAGAAGCGTTTAGATGTGGCACTTCAGGATACAGTTTGGTGGTTGTGGTAGTTGGATTGAGGTTGTCTCTATGATCTTGGAGATCTCTTCTAACCTTACTGATTCCACAATTCTATGATCACACACATCCCAGCATGGTGTGGATGAGATGAGTAAGATTTCTAATCTTGACCCTTAATAATGCACTTCTGTTGGTAGCCACCCACACTTCTGTTGTCAGAAGCCCCTCCAGCTCCCAGACATCTGTATAGCACCATTGCAGCACACTTGCCCCTCCAGCCAGCCCTCATCAACAGGCATGGGTAGCAGTTGAGACCAAGGGAGGTGTTTCTTCTGCTCTTCTGCCTTAGCCTACAGCACATCTTTCCTCTTCAGATGTACAGGATGCCACTGTCTCAGCCAGCCAGCTGGATGAGGAAGAGCACTGTGCCTGCTCTGTACACTGCTTATTTCATGCACCAACCATGAGGCCTGCTCCACAAATCACAAGATCTTTTCAGCTGCACAGCAGTGACTGAAACAAATGGATCTTGACAGGCTGCCTGTGTAGCTGCTGTGTGAGCAGCACTTTGGGACCATATGTGCTTGTCCAGCACCTGCCTCAGCACTGAGCAGCCACAGTGGAGAGGCTCCCTGGGAAAATATCTGGACTTTGGTAGGGAGGGAGAGTTCACCTCTGCAGAAGCTGAGCATTGTGCCAAGTCAGCTTGCCTAAATCTCACAGCCAGTCTATGACTGCTGAATGCTCCACTTGACTGCAACACCTGCTGATAACTGTGTAAACAATTACAAACAAACAAAGTACTTTGGAGCTATATAGAGAGTTTTAATTACACTTTAACCCACAAATACTTTTTCTATGCCAACAAAATGTCAGAAAAATGCCCAGCGGTACATGAAAAATGACCTGTGTGAAATGACACTGGGAGTGCTGTAGATTCAAGCAATGCCCATGATAAGAACAGTTTCAGGTAAGCACCCTTTCCTAATTTCTACACATATATTTGACAGTCAGGTTGGCAGATGTAGAGACAGGTTGCAAGTCAAATAAACCTGAAATTCATAGAAATGAAATGCTTTTTTTGCAAGAAGTTGTTATAGGTAGCGGAAAACAGCCTGGCTGAGAGGAAACAGGCCGGCCTCTTCCTCAAAAATCTGCCTCATACATTTGAAAGTTCTCAATGACTGACCTATAAATACCAATCTAGTTAGCACCCAAGAGCACCACAAACAGGACATGCAGAGGACGAAGGTAGGCCAGGAAAATATGTCTGTATGTCACTAGCTGGAGGTGATCATGACCCCAGCAAGCTAAAATCTTCCCGGGATGTCCATCAGGAAAATCCTCTCCTTCGAATACTTTTGAGTCTCAGAGACTGAGGCAGGCATAGTGGCAGTGTAGGAGTTGCCTTGGCTGTAGAAAGCTCTCTAGAGACCTGTGGGAAGAAAAGGAGGTATTAAACACCATCGTCAAGAAGTGGTGGAAAGAGGAGTACAAAATGCTCTGTGCGTTGCGGGCCTGTCTCCGACAAGATTGCTGTGTCTGGCCTGTGCCCTGCCCCCTGTGTACTACAAACTGGCAGTAAGTGGAGGAGTGACTCAGTCAAAACACTCTTCCACAGAAGCTGAACAAGCTTTGCAGATGGCAAGGATACCTGCAGCACGTGTCCCGGGGATGAGAGGTGCTGGCTGCACAGTGGGCAAGAGTGGCATGTTGCTGTACCACTGAGGTCCAAAACCAGAAGGTGCAAGGCAGCAAACCTCTAGGGTATTCTTCACAGTGATGACAGATTTTCTTCATGCTTGAGCTTTATTTTAGAAAAAAGAACCAAAGCTACAACACTAGTAGCCTTTTCTTTGAAGATCCCCAATACATGCCTCCAATGAACTTAAAACCAAACTTCCCAAGGAAGATGGAGAGGAGGGAATTTCAGCCTGGCCCTCCTGTACTTTGACATGGATGGAGGAGACAGACCAGCTCTGCCTACTCTTAGTATCTGCAAACAGAAGTGAGTACTTGGACACTACTGTGATGTGAAAAGGCCCATGGTTTTCCCACAGGGAAAGCTCTGAGGGACTAGACTTAAGGGTTTTCCTCCCTTATAAATAACCAGTGTGTCTGCCGGGGTGTTGGGAATATTTGGAATATAATGATTTTATCATAATAAAAATGAAAACATCTCAAAAATATTCCTAGTTCCAGGGGTTTTGCCCAAAGTATGTTGTAAACTGTGAGACAGAGTTAAGAAGTGAACCCTTTTCTCCAGGAATGGTGGAACTTTACAAGAAAGGCTGTAAGTCCATGAACAACAGTGGCAGAGACTTCATGTCGCAGTGCAAACTCCTGTGAACTCCACTTTCACCAGGTGGAAGTTACTAGAGCTACATAAATGTCCATGAACTGCCCTGCCAATATCTGAGCTGATGCAGGCGTTTAGGTCATCAGTTGAGCAACTAGCCCAGACTTGTTGGCAAATAAGTTTTCCACCGAAATATCAATTACAGGTCTTTAAGAAGTGAAATGAGATTTGAAAAGAACAACTAGGAAATTGTTACACCTATGGGAGAAAGCATAGAGACCTAATGACTCTTAGGGAAGCTACAAAAGTTTTGAAAGCAAAGACCTTAACAGCACCTCTTAGTGAAGGGGAAGCTCGCATCAACACCCTGTTGCACAGCAAACCCAGCACATTCCAACCAAACACCCAGTTCACACAGGCTCCCCACTAATTTTCATCAAGTTCCACATCACCTATTCTCACAACATCCTCTGCCCAGTTGGATGAGATCTATCTGGAAGTGTCACAGCTCAGAAGAGACAGAGGGATATGGCCAGACTGAGCAAGCTGAGCACAGGCAGTGCCAGTGCCACAGCCCTGAGCATTCTTTCTACCTGCTGTTGAGACCTTGTAGGTACACAACCCCTGCAGTAATCTTGGGCAGGAAGCCTCCAGCTCTTTTCAAAGTCCTTGCAACATGCCAGACATGCCCTGCAGCTTCCCAGAGCAATTCTGGCCCTTCCAGGGAAGCAGTTCCTCCTAGCAGATTCAGACATCAGCAAAAAAGGAACTTGTGCATGCCAGCTTCCAGCACTAGACTTGAGGGGCTTTTGTGGTCATTGCAAGTGCAAGGATTAGTAGCCAGGTTGCACTAATGTATACCCAGCTTCTGACAACTGCAATCCTGTCTCATCTTGGAAAGCCACTCCCCAGAGACCCTCTCAAATTATTGATTGCTCCCTTCTCTACCTGCTTCTCTCACTCTTTCTCTCCTCTAGAAGTCCTTGAAGAGGTCAGGGTTCCAAGGTCTAATCCCCTTTTCTTATGTCTTTATTTTACCTCTCCCAGCAAGTCCTTCTTGTCTATTGTGATGTCTGGAGAAGTTTCTGCCCTTGCTAGATGGGTATTTTATACTTTCCTCTCTTGTTAGGCCAGACATCCCTAGGGACAGAGGCTGAGGCAATTGCTGTGCACTGAGGAGAACACGTAAGTATGTTCTTCGGTGCATCACATGTGGTTCAAACTCCACTGATAATATCAGGAAGACTTCAGGAACA
The DNA here is from genome assembly GCF_020740795.1 of Apus apus. Lineage (NCBI taxonomy): Eukaryota > Metazoa > Chordata > Aves > Apodiformes > Apodidae > Apus > Apus apus. The sequence goes on along the minus strand of NC_067285.1, from coordinate 20,862,752 downwards.
AGCAAGGATGGCCCACCTCACTGAGAGCTTGTACAATCAACACCGAAGAACAGAAAATTCAAATGGCATTAAAGTACCTGGGAGATGCTCTCATGTCAGTAAATTTCTGGGAGCACCTCAGTTGAAGAGCACACCCTCATTTCACCTCTTTAACAACGAACTCCAGGTGAAAAAAACCCCTTGCTTTGTTTTATGAGCACATTATAAGTTTCCTAACTTCTCTTGGCATTAGTTGGCTTCTGCAGTTGTCTGAGATCAGGCGTGTCTTAAATGACGAATTGATACCAAGAGAAGTCCTACTTTCATAACACAGGGCAGTCTGATAAATGATTGACTAGCAACATTGCTTAACTCAGCCACGTGATCCAAAATCTGCTCTTGAGCTAACATATCTAACACAGCCCTTCAGTATATAAACTTCAGCTCTTGTAGCCAGAGTTACTGCCTCCTGAGCTGCCAAAGCAAATGGAGCTCCTGGGAGCTGTTGTTTTACTGGTTTGCATTGCTTGCCTGCTCTCCTTTGCAGCATGGAGAGTGAAGTCTGGAAAGGGGAAGATCCCTCCAGGACCAGCTCCCCTTCCTATCCTAGGTAATGTGTTGCAGGTGAAACCAAAGAACTTGTCCAAAACCCTCGAGAAGGTAAGGCAACTTTCTTCTTCTCTCATACTTTCTCTGTAGGTGAGAAATGTTTGGGACTTGTGCATGGGGACAACCTGTGGCCATAGCTTGATGACTGGCAATCCCAAAGAAGCAGAAAAGTCACGGGGATCTCAGTTGCTCCTCCTCATTGCTGTTGCTATATTTGTTCAGACCTTGATAGTTGGGAACCTTCTCCACAACAATTTTTATTATGAGTGGAACAAATCTTCATGTTGCTGATCAGTGAGACTACACTGCCTGCAGGGGGATGCAGTAGCAAGGCCGCTTTTCAACTCCTTCCCCCTATCTATCACAGCTCAGTGAAGAGTATGGACCAGTGTTCACAGTGCACCTGGGCTCTGACCCAGTGGTGGTGCTGCATGGATATGATGTCGTGAAAGAAGCCTTGATTGATCGTGCAGATGAGTTTGCTGCCAGAGGACACATGCCAATAGGAGACAGGGCTAACAATGGACTAGGTACGTTTGTTCCAAGCTCCTTCTGAAGAGAAGGGAAGGGCTGAGGATGTGTTTGGAACACACACATATGAGGGAAGACTGCAGAAAGTGGGTGGGTTCCACCTGGGAAAGGAAGGCAAAGTGGACAGTAATTGCTGGCATCACCACTCCAAGAGGGTAGCAGAGAAATGGAGCTGGGCTGAACTCAGTGATGGGCAGCGAAAGGTCAAGTGGCAACGGCCACTAGTTGCAGCAAGGGAAATTATGTGAGACAGAAGCGATGATTTGTTCACAAGGAGGTTGGTTATATGGTGGAGAAAGCCAAAAGCAGGCAGCTGGATTACAGGACCTCCAGAGCTTGCCTCCAAACCACAGTATTCTATGACACCAGCATGTCAGTGCTTTCACAGGGACAGGATTCACTGTCACCATGAGCCTCTGTTCATCTCTCACCCAACACACTCAAACCAGGTGTCCCCTCTTCCTTCTTCCTCTGCAGGGATTATTTTTAGCAACAACAATGAGTGGTTGCAAGTCCGGCGGTTTACACTCAGCACTCTGCGCAACTTTGGAATGGGGAAGAGAAGCATTGAAGAGAGGATCCAGGAGGAAACTGAGTACTTGCTGGAAGAGATCAACAAAACAAAGGGTACGATCCCTTTTTAATACAGCATCTGTTTGGGAAAAAAAAAAAAAAAAAGAAAAAAGAAAAAAACAAAGGACTGTATTAATAGAGCCCATGTCTTTAGCATAGAACTGAAGTTCCCATGTGTTTGGCCCACACACCAGCTACCCCTCATTACAAAGCAGGAAATAATTCTGTGATCATGTACTGTTCTTTTTGGAAGACGCTCCTGTGTCACTTAGAGACTGTGATCTGTATTTCCACTAACAATCACAGCTCAGGTTACCCACAAAACTTATAAGTAGCCATAGTTTTGGATGGGTTTTTTTTATGGTTTGTAACTTTTCTGAAATTACAGGAACACCTTTTGATCCAACCTTCATGCTGAGCTGTGCTGTCTCCAATGTCATATGCTGCATTGTTTTTGGGAAACGATATGACTATAAAGACAAGAACTTCCTGGCCCTGATGAACAACATGAACAACATCTTTGAGATGATGAACTCCCACTGGGGACAGGTATATTTAGCAGTAATTTCACAGTGGCAATATTCTTTCAGTGGAGCAGGATGCCTTCCTCTCAATGAAGTCCCATTTCAGTCGTCTAACTAGGACCCCATCAATGCCCTGCTGCACAGGATGGAATTCGTCCAAGAGCAAGAAGCACCCTCACCAGTGGAATTCACTTTGCCAGCTAAATGCAGCTTCCCCCTAGCCCTGAACACCCTTTTTTTCCAACACTAAGGTTCCTACTACTACTAAACATGCTCCTACTGCCTCGTCAGGCTGTCCAGCCTCCTAGCTCTGCTGCTTGGCTCAGCTGAGAGGATTGTGGCCATCCTAGGCTTTTTGCGGATATCAAAGGACGGGGTGATGGTCATGTCAGGGACCTTCCTGTTTCTTTCCTTCCAGCTCTACCAGATGTTCCCAAAGATCCTGGATTTCTTTCCTGGCCCACACAACAAAATATTTGCAGAATTTGATGCTCTAAAAGCCTTTGTGTCAGAGGAGGTGAAGATGCACCAAGCCACCCTGGATGTCAACTCACCTCAAGATTTCATAGACTGCTTCCTCAGCAAAATACAGGAGGTAAGGAGACAGGATACAGCCCCAGCTCATCCCCTTCCCTCTCCTAAGTAAAGGAGACATTGGGATAACCCTCTCCTGGGCAGCTGGGCTGTGTGATGTGAAGATAACAACAAAACCCCAAATACTGCCTGTGATAGAGCTTACAGTTCTGGGTCTGCATACTCACTGGCCCTCTACCTGCACCTGCTTTGACCTCAAGACCTTCATCTGCTCTCACTGAAACACAGGCACATTTGCAGTCTGGTCTTACAGATCTTTCACTGGAAAGCAGTTGGCACAGCAAGGGCAAAGAGGCAGCTAGGTACCATTCAGTGCACAGCTTGAAAGAAGTTCGCTCTGGGGTTGAGCTTGCTGCAAAAATATAGCATTGCAATGTCCCAGCTGACTGCTCCACCTTAGCAGAGAACTGCAATAGCCCTAGGTTAAAAGGAAGGCCCAGGATGACACCAGAAAAGGCCACTTTTCTCAGTTCAGACAGACAAATAACCCAGCCTTTTCCCTAGGAGAAAGAGAATCCCAATTCCCCTTTCCACATGAAGAACCTGATAACCAGTGCCTTTGATTTGTTCATTGCCGGGACTGAGACAACTAGCACCACCATAAAATATGGGCTTCTGCTTCTTCTCAAATACCCAAAGATACAAGGTACTGTCTATGATCTCTGCCTCCCTTCCAGCTTTCCTCCTCATATTTTACTCGAATGGGCAGTCCTTGCACTTGCCATTCCCCAGGGTGGCTACTAGAGATCCCTCAGCTTCACTGGCATCATCATCGGTTGCATTCCCCTCACAGGCAGGGACTGACTGCATCCACAGCTTCATCTCCCAGTACTCCTATTTAGCTAAGTCACTAGGAGGACTTGCATGGGCTGCAGTCTAGTGTGTTCTAGTCAACAACAAAACCAACATCAATGTTCCTATCATATGCAATTTGTGGACAGCTTAGGACAACCTGTTTAGGTAGGTTTGGTTTTATTTACCCATTTTGTTGTTTGTACCTCTCATAACAGAGAAAGTTCAAGAAGAGATTGACCGGGTAGTAGGACGATCACGAAAACCTTGTGTGGCTGACCGGACTCAGATGCCCTACACAGATGCTGTGGTCCATGAAATCCAGCGCTTCATAACCCTCATCCCTCTGAGTGTCCCTCATGCTGTGACAAAAGACACCTGCTTCAGAGAGTATGTAATTCCCAAGGTTAGTGGGCAAGCTCTCTCAAGTTCAACAAGGTAGCAGCACATTCACTCTTACATTGTCAGTTACAAGCCCGAAGCTAGAAATTCTAAGAGTCAGAATGGTCTGAGCCAGAAGGTCAGAAATTCTGATCTTGTTGTTACCCAGCCCTTCCTGAAGGTTTTATCCTCAGGCTCTTGCAACTCACTTGTTGCACACTCCATAGGCCTAGACTGTAACAGTAGCTCAGCACAACACCTTCTCTAACTTGCTCTGCAGCTTTACCTATCTGCAGAAACACAGTGGGTTCATCACAAAAAAAACCCAAAACAACAACAACAAAACAAAAAAAACAAAACAAAACAAAACCACACACACACACAAAAAAAAAGGGCAGTGACTTCTCACACAAAACCCAGCAGAGCTGTGGAACTGCTCACCCACCATCCAGGAGAGCCTGTGCAAATGCTGGGAAGCAAAGTCAGTCAGTGGTTATTGAGCACAGAAAGCCCCTGAGCCCCAAAGTTTTGTAGACTATGTTTGCATTCAAGGGGATAAACAAAACCTGCTTGCCCTGTTCTTACACTCTTTTTACACACACACTGCTGGCCACTGCCAGAGGCAGCCTGCTGGCCTAGAGCAACCCATGGCCTGTCCTGGTCTGCTGCAGTAATGCTCATTAGTATTCTGGGTGACAGCAAGGGAGCAGCACCACATGGGTTGTTAACATTTTGATTTTTAGTGGTCTACGTAAAATGAAAAGGCAGGACCCAGGGAACAGTTCATCTTCCAGCAAAGGGTTCTTGTGCCGTCACTGCTGGATTATTTATCCCACCTCTATATCAATGGCTGGTCAGGAAGAGGGAAGGAAGAGGATCGTGGCAGGAGAAATTTGTCAGCAGAGGGGAAGAGAGCTTCATTTCCACAACCTTGTGTGCTTTTCTGAGGCTTGCAGAAAAGAAGAAACAAGTCCACAAGTTTATTATTTTGAAACACTAAGAAAGAGGAAGAATTAGGTGGGGTGTCTCCAGGTGACCAGAGCAAGGTGAGGATAAATGGTCTGAAAGTGAGATGGCACATGCAGGAAGAGCAGCCAAAACCTGCCCCTACTGTGACATCTAGCTGCTTCCTCAAATGAAAGATCCCCAAAGGGAAACAAGAGGCACTGGTAGGGCTGTGCTAAGAAGCTCAGTATTAATTTGGCAGGCAGTGGGATTAAGTGATTTAACTTGCCTCCCCTTCCTGTTCTGCTCTTCTCCTTGTGTTACCTTAGGGCACCACAATCTTTCCTGTCCTCAGTTCTGTCCTCCATGATGGTAGAGAGTTTCCAAACCCAAATGAGTTCAACCCTGAACATTTCTTGAATAAGAATGGCACCTTTAAGAAGAGTGAGTTCTTCATGCCCTTCTCAGCAGGTAAAACACAGGTGTTCTCTCTCTTCCTCGCTCTGTTTACCTCCTCCTCTGGAGACCAGCCTACCTTTCCCAATAACACACACTCCTTCTACCCGGTGTGGTCCCTCTAGTGCTTTCTTGGGGCTCACAGATCTCTGAATAACTCCTCCTTGCTGCTCCCTTTCCTAGCTGCATCCTTCATCTTGTTCAGGCCTGGTAGCTTCTCAAACCGCCTACTAGGAATTTCTGATATAATTACGTGAATGAGACCCACTAATTCTTTCTAAAATACCTGTCATCTTCCTAGACAATCACCAAAGTCATCCTTAACCAACCTTTCTTTCTGGGTATCTACACTTTTCCCCAGCACCTCTTAAGTACTGCTTAGGCTACATGCAATCACTCACCTACCAATAGCCCCAATCCTTTGTTTTCTCACCCGTGCTCTACATTACCTTGTTCTCTCTCATCTTGCCTCCTTTGATGCCTCCTCCATGCTTAAGACCTCTCCTGCTCCTGTTCTTTCTTCACACACCCAACCACACTGCCATGGGTCTTTCTCCAACAAACTCTTCTTTTGCAAAGGTCCTTTGTAATCCTGACAGTTGTCTCACTCCTGCAGCTGCATCTGGTAAATAAAGCTGTGCAACACATCTGCTTAGTACAAACTCTGGTCTACCTGTTGACTGCTGTTTGCTGTTTTCACCTCCAGGGAAGCGAATATGCCCTGGAGAGGGCCTAGCACGCATGGAGATATTCTTGCTCATAGCCATCATCTTGCAGAACTTTACTTTGAAGCCTGTCATCGACCCCGAGGAGCTCAGCATAATGCCAACACTGAGTGGGACAGGCAACGTGCCTCCTGCCTACCAGCTGTGTGCTCTCCCCCGCTGAAAAGCACAAAACTGCTCTCCAGGGTGTCCTGAGCCTGGCTACTCCTTTACATCTCCCGTATTAAAGTCAGTGGCAGGAGCATTGGCTCACCTTTCAAAGGCCTCCAGGAAGGCAGCCCAAACACAGGTACATGCAGAGAGTAGACACCTTCAAAGCCTCCTAGAATTGCCCTGGGTGACATTGCAGCCTGTTGTACTGACACTCTATCCACAGATTCATTGAGCATAGTGGCTGCATCAAACAACTGTTTTTCTCACAAACATGGCTCCCATGACTGTCCACAACCTGTTTCTTCCACAGCATGTACCCCACCAAGAACAGCACGCTTTGCAACTTCCCAATAAAGAAAAATGTATTTATGAGGATTTGAGCTGTTATTTTCTTTGGGTTGGAATAGTAGTGCCCAGATCAGCTGCTCCACTGCAGAGTAGGTCTGCAGCACTTGTTGCCAGCGCCCTGTGGGAGGGGCTGCCCCTCCTGGGACAAGGGTCCCGCCTGCTTCATCCACTGCTGCTGCTTGTGAGGAGCCCTATGCCAGCAGCAGCACAACACAGGTTGGGAAGTGAGTCCTGCAGACTGGGGGCTATAAGCAGCTCTACCTGCCATTCCTGGGGCTGCCAATCCTGATGCCCACAGCCAGACAAAGGATAGCTGCAGCATCCCTCCTGGAGGAAAGCACTCCCCACCCAGTTCAGAAGCTGAAGCTCTGGCTGCATTCACCCCCTTGGTGAGAACACTGAAAGCTCCTGGGTGCTCCTCTCATTTCTCAGGCACCCTATGGCTCAGCCTTTCCACAAGCTGGGAGCACCTTCCCTTTGGCTCCCTCTCAGTCCTCCTCCCACCATCCCTCCCAGGCCTTCTGGTCTCCCTGAGGCATTTGTCAACCAAGCCTGTCACTGTGGCCACAGAAACCAATATGGGGCTGCTAAGGAAATAATTTCTCTGGATGGTGTCTTCTGCCTGAATCACCCTCCCACCCCACTCCATGCTTAAATGTGAAAGTACAGAGAGCAGCCTGGGTGAGAGGCTGAATAGCTGAGAACTAAGGGAAGTTGCCATCAAAGGGACTAAGTTCTGCAGCTGAAGTTGCATTCTCTTTTGAGTTTTCTTGGGCATATCACTTCATCTCACTAGACTCCTGCCAAATGAAAAGATGACTGCATACCTACTTTGCAGGCTGTTGCGAGGAGCTCAGGCACCTGAGTGATGTGGACTCCAACCAACTCTCTGGCTGCTCTTTTCTACCATCAGTGTCACTGCAAGGATTTATATGTTCTTTATTAAAATGAATTAATTTAGGAGGACAGCAAAACAATCTCTTCCAGAGACTTTGGTACTCCAGGGGAAAGTTATTTTGCTTCTGTATCTCAGGGCATCACTGCAAACAAGTTCTTTCCCTATTCCAAGGTGTCTCTGTTCTGTTCTCCATAGAATTTCATGTATGCACAACGAGAAAAGTCTCTTGTTCATAAACTGCAACTGTGCGTCCCCTGGTGTCCAAGGAAAGGATTGTGTCTGTTATTTCTGGCCCCAGCCACTTTGGTAGTTTTGTTTCAGTGAAAGGACAGATGGTTTTCATAAACAGCTTCCACCACAGGTGGCTCTCTTCTCAGCTTCTTCATCCTCGTGGGCTTTGGTTGTGCTTGGCTGTCTGGTCTGTGATGTTTGTCTTGATCTTCTTTTACAGAGATATTTCTTGTCCCCTGTATCACGTTCAAATGAAAGTCCTAGAAGTAAAGTATAATTTCTGTGATGGTTGTCACAAGATACTCAGAGACCTTGTAAGTACTGCAGAGAATACAGTATTCAAGAATTCCCATCTCCCTTTGGAAATGTTTAGCAGTATTTTTAAGAAAAAGGAATATTTGCTAACATCTCAGGTTCATCCCTCCCTCTCCCTCCTTTTTCTCCCATGCAGAATGCAGCTCTAATGCCTGTGCCCCCTCAAACAACGGCAAGCCCTTGCTAGCCTCTCATCTGGGATTGCATCAAATGGATAGACATGCAACCAGAAACAGCAGTCATGTAGGAGCCCCAGGCAACCTTGAGAAAGAGATTACCACGAGCTCTCTATTAGTTCTAGGATTACCCTTAGAGCCAGTCCTGCATTTAGTAATTCACTCAGCAGCATGTGTGCTGTGTTGAGAATCAGTAGTAGATGACTTACGTCTGGAGGTCTGGGAGGGGATGATTCATATTGATGTTCTTCTTGCCCATCAGGATGTTGATTCATCTGAAGCAATGAACAAAATGGTGACAAACAACTGCATAAGAAGCACAGGGCAGTGGGAAAATTCCTGTTACTAAACAGCTCTAGAACTCAGGACATACTCAGGGGATAAAGAAACACACAGGGGATAATATTTGGGATAACATCCAACATATTCTATGCTGGATACCCCAACAGTCTTTCATTTGGAACAATCACAGGGTCCACTTGATGCCTGCCCATGATAATAAGCTTGCAGAAGGGAAACCTCAATTCACAAGTGTTGCCTTAATTAAAACATCAAAAATCTGTCTGGTCCTTTAACACAGGGGAAAACTTTCTATCACATTTACACTCAGGAAAAAACAAAAACAGAAAAAGTTTTAAAATGTTAACCTACAACAACCACAGAGAAATAATCTCCCTCAGTCCTGTTATACCTTCCTTTCTGAAATGTGGAAACAAAGACACATGCAAGTACTAGAGCTGGTTAAAAACACCTGTAAAGTGGCAGGGAAAGGAAAGGGCTCTTTTAGGTAGAACTGTCAGTGTCTGGCTGCCAGAATGCTTCATGGCATTCTTCCTTTGTAGGCAAGCTGAATTTCTCTTTGGTGATGCAGGTGACTTTTCCATTCCAGAGGTAGGTCCTAACTCTACCTCAGCATTGAGGATGTATACAGAGCACAAAGACCCACCCCACTGGCTGAAATGGAACAAAAAAGTGACCAATCTAAACATAATATGAAACACATTGGCAGCATTTCTGCAGGTAAGTAACACCATTTTGGAGTGAGAAGATTCCTAAATTATTTTCTGTGGGAAATAACAGAGAAATCCACTGAAGAAGAGTGGTTGTAGTTTGTTGTGTGTTTTTAAACGTCCTGCTAGTTAACACACCACTTGGTGATACCCCTCCAGTATTTCCACCTTAATTTCTTTTTTATCCTTATGAAACTTCAACTCCTAGGCTGAAGTCCAGTCTTTGAAAGACCAAGCATAGACAGTATGAGTGCCGAGGGATGTGGTCCTGAACTTCCTGAGAGCTGCAGAGGGTGTTGAATCAGGTTCTGATGTGGAGGTCTAGGCTTGGAAGTAGCAAGACAACCGGGAGATGGAAGTTAGTTACCTGATTCCAGCTGCAGTTCTTCCACTGGAGAACACAGACCACTGCCAAGGTGACTGCAAGGATCAAGGCCAGAATGCTGGGTATCCCTGCAGCCACTCCAACCACCCAGGGTTCATACTAATTTAAAAAGGACAGTCAGGTCAATTGCATGCAATATGATCTTTCATCTCTGTGCTTAATAGCTGAGCAAGTGACTACCATACAACAGCAAGAAACGCCAAAGCAAGGAACAAAACTGCAGCCCTAGATCTAAACAGTAGTGTCCAGCCCAGCTGTACTGCACACTGGGATGGACAGATAAAGCACAGATGTGATCTCAGACAGAAAACGTAATCAATTCCATTAAATAATTAAACAAGTTCTTACCCCAGAAGAACAATCTGTCTGGACAGTTGTGCTTCCAGATGTATTTGCAGAAGTCTAGAAATAAGATAGTTATAGAACATTACAAAAAAGTGCTTCATACAAAACAAGCAAGGAGAAGGGCTAAGTGACAAGTTGCAAGACTCCAACAGCAGCATGTTGTCAGTAACACATGAAGCACCCAGCTGTGTCCTGAGGTCATGGCCTGTACTTGCCAGTCATAAACAAGAACCCAAACTCTGGTGTTTCCAACAGTGGCTCTGACTAAATGGAAAAAGTATATATTTTTCCTCAAAAAACACATATACAAAGCACATATAAGACACAAACACAAATATATCCATAGAAAGCTGGATTCAGAAGGAAAAGCAGCATAAAGAGGAGTGGTAAGCTTCAAGAAAAGTTGAGCTTTTGCCACAGTTTTCTCTCTGTCCTTGCCATGATCCTCCAGGCAGCTGCCTGCACAGTCTTGCCTGGAGGATCAGTTGGTTTCTTGGCTCACAGATGCAAGGTATACAATGCAGGGCACTGGCAGACCTGCTGTATCCCAAACCAAAATCCTCTGGCTTTTTCTTAACATTGCAAAATGTCACATTCAGCTCCAAATAAACAAGGCAGCTCCAGCAAGGAGGAAGTCCATCACATGGGCAGTAATGATGGCAGTTGCCTCACTTGTTATCCTCTCTCCCAGGCTGACCCACCATCTCATGCTGTCCATCAGAACAGAGACTGCATTTCACAGCAAGCAGGAAGGTAGGATTAGAAATCCAGATCTTTGCATACCCACAACTTCTTGCAGGAAGAGAGATGAATCTCATGTCTTTCAGCAAAGAATTATCAGGGACATGTAACTTAATTGAGTGGCAGGATATCTAAAGGCTCTTCTGGTAACTGCTGCAATAGCTAATGGCCTGCTCCTCTTGTTACCCCCTCTCACTGGTAGAGAACAGAAATCTGAAACAATATTCACATTCCTTTTGGTGAAAGGAGCAGGAAGAAAGCTCAGCTGAATTACAGACTTAGCAAAGTCACCTCTAGCTGGATTTGCTCACTTCTAATAAGCAGGAAAACAGGCACAAATACAGGAATGTGGGCACTTGAAGAATCTCGCCTGTCTTTACTGCTACAAAATAATATCAGTGGTGATAGGACAATCTCTCAGAAGACCTACGACAACATTCACCCATATAAGCAGCAATTTATTTTCCAGAAACCCAGCCCCAACTACTACGGATAACATGATGGTGAGTAGTCAGTTGATCTTCATCCTATGTAATGTACTTACTGAATTTACAGTTGTGGTGTAAAATGGTGAGAAAGTTGGTGATTTCTCCTGCAGAAAAAGAAGAAAAATAAAGACAACAAAACAAACAAAACCCTCAAAAAAAACAAAAACAAAAACCCCAAAACAAACAAAAAAAACACCACAGAACTGAGTATTAGCAGCTGGGAGATGCTCCTGGCCAGGGGTGGGAGTGGGGAGCGTGATCTGAAGTGACTGGAAATGATGGCATGAGATCATGCTCATTTGAGCTGAACAGGGAAGGCATGTTAGTTACTCCTGGGAAAACAAAAACCGTACCATGCTATTGAAGAAAGAGATATGAGGAAACAGAGACTGGTTTGCCTGAATTGTTTATACCATGCAAGGCCTCTGAGTAGTCAGGGCCTAATCACTTACTGCATTCACCCTGACAGCTCATGAGTGAGAAAGGGTAAGGCTGTCAAACCCCACTGCAGCTTAGGAGCTCAAGTACAGTGGTAGCTTGTAAAATAGCAAGGACTTGTACCTGCAACCTTTGAGCCCCAAACTAATTCCACGTGCCTGATCCTGTTGATTCAAGGACATCTGAAAAGGCTAGAAATACATTAACTCCTTCCCAATTAAAACATTTCCACACATAGAAAGGGAGGTATTCAGAAGAGTCTCCTAGATCTGCTGTCTGTCTATCAGCTGGGATACAGAGACTCCGCTGTCTGGGAAGAATGCAGAGAGAGGCTTGGAAACAGCTGAAACCTGCTCTTAATCTCTTTTGCTAGTGCAGATCAACTGTTGGAAACAATACTGGGTCCATTACATGGTGAGCTCTACGGGCAGCTGGGGCTGCCTGTAGGGATTTATGCTGGTGTCAGTGCTGGGAATGGTACTGCAGAAAAGCTTAGGTTCAGAGATGGGTTATCAGGACTAGCAGTGCAGAAGCCTCTCCTCTCCTGTAAAGCAAAAGCAAGCAGTGTGTACATCTGTATGAAATAGCTCTTTTAAGACACTTAAGTTCAATGCTATTCCTGAGTCCCAGAAACACAGAAGAATTAAATAACTGAAGCAAAAGTGCAAAGCTGCTGTTTCTCCCTTGGAACTGAAACTCTGGTGTTCTGGAAAGTGACAGAAAAATGCTGGACGAGCTTTGCTTTGCATCCACAAAAAGCCAGTAGAGAAGGTTCTGGCAGAAAGTTCTCCCTTTTCTGACTACAGGAAGGAAGTTCTGCAACCATGCTCCGAGGAGAGCCAGGTTACTTCAGAACAAGGAGGTCAATGCAGTGAAAGCTTGCCAATAAAAGTCTGGACACTGCAGGTTATGGAGAAGAAAGGCTCAAAATGCAAGCACAGTATGAGAGATTTGGCTCAGTCTAGGAGTGGGACACATGACTGTATGGTGAGGACCATAATCCACAGCAAAGTCAGAGAGGGAGTGAGATTATTGAAAGATCCAGAATTCAACACCTTATTACAGGCATCAGCCAGAGGCTTGTTTAGAAGGGTGGCCTCTATACACAAGCTGTAGATACTGTACTCGGAGCATAACCTTTGAACAGCTTGATTTATGGGACTGCAGATGTTGGGAAATGCCCTTGAGCATGCAGAGGCAGCCAGCAATTGATCACCAAGTGAAAAGAATATCTTTCAAACTCTTTAGAGGTGCAAGATTGCACCAGTTAGGAACAAACACAAATTTTCTGCTGTGCCTTCCTTGAACTTACTGAAACACACCTTCATGAACAGCTAACCTGTTAATGTTTGAGCTTAGATTTTCATATCTGCCTCCTCTCTGTAGCTGTAACTTAATTTTATTTCTTCTTGGGTAAAGGAAGTGCATTTAAGGGACTTCAAGATTATTTCTAGGCCTGTGCATGCAGATTAAATGAAAGTTTGAATAGACAGAGTCACACAAATAACATATTTGCATATGGTCACCTTTCTCTGCTCAAGTTATTTGAGAAATTATACTTGTGTGTGTGACTATTTATAAATTTAAGTTGCCAGCTAGGAACAGGTCTGTTATGCAAAAAAACCTGATTGGTAGCTCTTGATTTGAGTAGAAATGTTTTTTCCTAGTTCATTCAATCACAAAGAATTGGGCACTTCTGTTCTCCTCTGACTGCCTTTAATTACAAAATGCAGGATTTGGATGTCCTAAAACCATCATATATAGAAACTGAAGTGTCTAACCTGAAGCAAGCAAATACAGAAAGCCATAGGAAGAGAAATAGGCTGTTTCTCTCAACAGCACAATGGTTTAAAGCCATTGTCTCAAGTAATTCGTGAAAATGGATCAGTATGCAAGTTTATATGCTTATCATATCAGGAGAAATGAGGACATCCTTTACAAGAAAACTGCTACTGACTTCCAATTTCTTTGCTTCAAAAAATAAGAGGACACTTCCAAACCTCCTGATTAAAACTCATGACTATTGTTCTGAATTTTCTAAATGTAAAGAGAAAGTAACTTAATATTGTGCCATCTTGCTATGCTTGCGATGTCTCTGCTTTTGCTCATAGATTGCCCTGATTACCTCAGAGTAACATTCACAGGGGTCAGAGTAGTAGTGACCCTCATGAGAGTCAAATAGGTTTCCCAGCAGCAATAACATCTACTGTCTGCCAAGAGCAAATCTTGAGATGGGTGAGAGAAAGCCTTGTCCTGCAGCTGAGGTAAAAAATAAACGTGTTAACCTTTCCCTCTTCCATTTTGCAGCTCAGTAACTCTCATCATCCTGCAGGAACAGGGGAGACCACAAGGAGACAGGCTTCTTCCCCAGCCAAGATCTGCATCACTAGGCCCCTGCAGCTCAGTATAAAGAGTTTCTCACTTAAGGGAGCAGAGGGAAGACAGACAAATGCAGTTAACACATATGCCCAGTGATCAGATGCTCTGGAGTTACTTCTCAGATGTTTCCACCTCTCAGCATCAACTCTCCAACATTTCCCCTACCTGGGACCACCAGCAGCTCGAGGGTTATTCCTGGAGTACCCATTACCTGGCACTACTGCCAGGCCAGCTCTTGGACGGAGCTGGCACAGGCTACGTGCTGGGTAGGGCTGTGGAAGAGAGACAAAGGGAGATCTCAGGGAAACTGAAATGGGGAAGTGAAAGAAGATCAGCAGAGGTTAGAGAAACAAAAGACGCTACTCTATGATTTCCGTTTGTATACCAGTAACAGGTAACTTTGTGCTGCACTCCCCTAGCTCTGCTGTCAATCCAAGATTCTTTGAGCATATGATTTCAGTGAATGCTTATGGAATTAATTCATTCTTACAGTTCAGAAGAGAATGTTGCTTTAGCCTCAGAGCCAGCTGGCTGCTGGGAGGAAGGAGGTTTCATTCCCAGCAAGTCTCACTTTGCTGTTTCTAAACAGACAACATGTGTGTTTCAGCAGGTCCCATCTCCTAGGACAGGAAATCTCTTCAAAAAGGGTCCACTGCATGATCCAGGATACAAGCCTTCCATTTGCTCCAGCCACCCCAAGACCAGGCAATACCTCCAGGACAGAAAAGCTGGGATAGCTGCTAAAACCTAAGCAGATTTCTGAAACTCTTGGTTGCACCTTAAGGAAATGTAGAGCTAATGAAGGTGCCAGCTTGACTGACTTGGTCAGGGCAGAGAAAGGGAGGGTTAAACCGTCCCAGGGAGCTTTTCATCCAACAGCTAAGCAGTCCTGCAGCCTCACCTCTCCTGCACTCTGACCTCCTCTTACTACTTCCACCCAAGAAAGACCCAATCATCTTGCCAGGAGGACCCTCACTTACCATTTCACTCTTCTCCCTGAGAATCCCTGTACACGTTAACAGCAGACTGCCTGATGCCAGGGTAAGAACTCCTTTTAGGAATAATTTCTCTTCCTGCTGAAGACTGAACTGCGGACCTGCAAAGAGGAAGAGACAGTGGCATTTCTCTCGGGCTGACTCAGACAACCTGGCTGGGTCCCAGCACACCTGATAGAGCCAGGTTCCTGCCAGGGGCAGGGTCTGGCATGTGCCTGGGAAGCTAGGTTTTGGGGTGCTGGGGACTCCACCTCTTCTCTGCTGGCCTCACAGCAAACAAAACTGCTCCTGACTCCAAGAATGCATTTAATACGTATGACAGATCAGACCGAGGGAAATCCTGGTTTGTTTTCTAGGGCTCACACCTCATCTGCCAGAGCATGTCTGCTGGAAACACCAAGACAAAGTGGAGAATATCTGCTGGCTTGACTCTGAGACCAATAAGACTGTCTGGCCTGAGGCACTGTTCTGTGTCTGAAGCATGCTGTGCCACTACCACTGGGTACTCATATTTTAAAAAGATAGACAATCTCCTGACAGATAATTGTTATTCCCTTCAGCTTCTCACACATGGTGACCAGACAGTGCTTGAAGGCTTTCTGGAAAATGAAGTCCTAGAAACAAGCAAAGAAAATGAGGACTGGCCATGTCACACAGCACTGGTATCAAGCAAACAGTGTGGAAAGAAACATTGAGGGAACATGGCATTTGAACAGCAGAGAAGATAAAAGCCTGCAAAGCATCTTTACACATACAAGAGATTATCCACACAGAAAAAAGCTGTCTCATTGCAATTGCAAATATCCATGTGCTTCTCTTACAGCTGTGATTTCAGCTCATATTCCACCTTCTACTTTGCCTCCTATTTCCCACCAGATTCACTTGGGCTGCATAATTTCTAGTATTTCAACATTGTTTTGGACTGTAACTCTGTGTGAGTGAAGGCTTCTGGCCCTCACTTTGGATGCTGACTTGACTGTCAGTCTCCAGGGTTATTCAAGGATTATTCTGTGGCACAATACTCTGGTGCAGGAGGCTACACAGGGATGCTTATTCCTTACTTCATTGCTGCTTTTCCTTTCGGAACAGCTGGGAGGAAATTCAGTCACCATGAAGGTTTGAGTGGCTGTGACACACACCACAGGAAATATTCTGGGTGGTGGGACATGCATGAACTGGGTATGTGTTGGGGAAAGAACACAGATGATACCCTTAGCCAGCAGGGTAGACATCAAGCTGTGAACAGAAAGAAGAAAAAAGCCTTTAAGGTGCTGTCCAGCTACTGAACATTTTGCTGCCACAGGGAGAGTGCAGACCACAACTTGCAGTAAGGAACATCAGCCTTGTGCCCATCCTGCTGTCATTTGCACAAGAGATTTATGTCCCAGGGTCTTTGGGACCTGCTGCTGATGGCCATACCATGTAGTGTAGTAAACAAGCCTCCTCTTTTGAATTCAACTTATGGCCTACTTCCCAGACCTCTAATGTTTATGACTGCAGATCTACATCTCAGCCCACTAAAGCATGGAACACAATGCTGTAGCTCCTTGGCTGACCAACTTGTTCCTCTGCCCCACTTCCTAAATGCCCCTTTGATTGCAAAAGCCAGGACAAAGCCAAAGGCTCAAGGGAAAAATCACTTCCTGCAGAGTGTAAATCCCATCCAGTATTAGCAGCAGACACAAACAAGAGATGGCAGAACAAGGAATGTATTAAGAAATTTCCTCCCCTTGAGGAAGTGGTAAATGCATGCGTACAACAGAATGGTCAACTGAATCCACAGTTTTTAAAGCATGCAGAGACTCATTCTCGGCACAGGTACATTTGTGATTGCCCCTAGACCCTCCTCTCCTCTTAGTTAATGAAATGTAAAACCATACCAGAATACGTATATACAGCTTAGAGGGTCTGAATTTTTTTTCATTCTTCTTAAGAAACTTTCACACATTTAGATTTATTGACCATTAAGCCCAGTCAGTACAGCAGAAATAATCTACATAGATCATTGGTTGAAATGCACAGTACAACTGTTGTGAGCACGCTGTCACAAGAGACCTGCAAGAATGCTAACAAGTGTAATAGATCTGTCAAACCACATTTCAAGCATCTGCAACAAACCAGTCTGGGGAAGGTAGGAAATTACCAGAATACAGAACAGAGACGTTAAAGTACACCGGAAGCTCCTACAGTCACTTGTCTCCAGAGTCATCACTCTCATTAGAGAATCAGGAAACGTGAAGCACTGCTTGCCACCTGAGTCTTCGCTTCTGTTTCACAAGCATTGTCATACTTTTATTTCCAGACCTGAGTCACTGCAATTTTGCTTGAATGGAGTCAAGGAATTGAAGGACCAATGCAGACCCCATCTAGCATAGCTCACTTCCCCAGATCTGTGTGGTCAAACAGCTTGAGATCACAGATCTTGCATGTAAAAAAGGCCACAAAATTAAAAAAGAGGAACACAGCAGAGCTAAAAAAAAAAAAAAAAAAAAAAGCAAAACAGAAATAACATGGTTTTATACAGCCTGCAATAAAGCTATAGTCAATGGTACAGTATTGTTCACATGAAACTTACTAAGACTTTGACTACTGGTTTTCTACATGCACACTTTATATACATATAATCCTGTGTGTATGCGTATAAATTATTTTTCTTGTTCTAAGCAAGAAAATATTTTCATGCATTTGCTTCTCCCAGTATTCACAACACTTGGACCATAATCTGTTCAAGGACTTCTGGAGAGGGCTGGGTCTATTTATTATCCATCTGGAAATGCCCTCATCTCCAGGAATGTAATTTGTGTCTGACAGTGGCGCTGGCCCCACACTTTTCCACAATCGTACACCAGAGAGGAGGTGTCATCCTGAAGCCCAACAGTACAGTGGTTATGTAAACACAAGTAACCCTTGGATTATAAATACTTTATTAAAGCTAACATACCTCAGCTTTTAGCTCATAATTGCCCATGAGTGCTTTGATGAAATATCATTCAGAATAGAGTCGTTTTAAGAGTGTTGTTGTTTTTTTTCTTTCTTCCCATATCAACCACTCATCTACAGTGGCTGCTCCAAAAGCACAATTTGCCCTGCTTTTTTCCAAAGAAGTGCCAAGCTATCCGTTAATTCTGCAAGTCCATGACTTGGTAGCTTCCATGTACATAAATAACTGCAGTGTAGAGCATGTCTGAGCTTTGTGGCTCAAAATGCTTAAGTCACCATTTTGCTTGCACCTTGGCCATGAAGTTAAGAGACTGGGCCACAGGCCAGCAAGGAACAGCGAGGAAGCAGAAACCAGCCAAGCTCTCCCGTTCCAAGTTCCATGTCTAAAGTTCTCGTATGTTGACAGGTTCCCAGAGCTCACCACAGCTGACCTGTAGCATGGCCTGTGTTCCCTCTGCCTCAGGGCCACCCTATCTCTGGCCCAGCGTTGCCTTTGCTCTAGTTAGCTGATGTTGCAGAGCTTAACAAAGTTGTGGTGGGGAGCCCTGGGGAGAGCAGCTTAGCTGTGAAAAGGAAGGCCTCACATGGAAGTTGTACTATAGGAAAAGCAGCAGCATAAAGAAGGCTGAAAAAGCAGACGGGTGGAGTAAGGAGGAGAGATTCCTTATTTAAGATGGCCTGGACTGCTGCCACAGCCCTCTGAGCTGCCTTGCCTAGTGGTGTAACTGGAGCATGCTGTCAGCACTACAGTGTTAAGCTTTACTACCATTACGCTGTCATGCCTTGCATCCCACCACAGCACTTCCATGTCAGCTGCCACCTTTCCCTTGGCCACCCACATCACAGTACTTCCATTCAACATATACCATGAAAATTACTGAAAAATCAGGTACTGAGTCCTTCTCGTTCACCACAATTCAAGTAGGTAGCAGCCCTAAAGAGACTGTCCCTGTGCCCCTGCCTACCTTTCAACCTATAATAACCAAGACAATAAATAGATGGAACAGAAGAAGTGATAGAGTCCTAGCCATCTGGCTGTTCACTTATTGCAGAGTATTTTGGGATGGTAGGAGAGAGTGAATGGCTCCCAAGATCCTTTGAGAAAATCCTACTAGGTGGTTGTCCACACCATCTACTCCAGATAATGTGTTCAGACAGCTCGTGGGTACAGGATGTTTAAGAAATGTCATCTAGAAATAGGATATGCAAGAGATGAAAGCTTTACTCAATTTGATTTTGGTCTTCACACCATGACAAGCTGTGCAAAATACCATGTTTATGGCCTGGCAGGTATGATTAGAATTTTTTGGTCCTGGGTATGTTAACAAGAAAGGGTCATGCTAATAATTTCAGAGGCAAACTTTTGAGACTCAATTTAGTTTTAGTTTCAGCAAATACTGTACACTGCTTTTGGCTAGGTGCACAGAAGCTTAAAAAAAAAAATAATAATAATAAAAAAAGAAGACAAGGATCACAAGATTGATGTCTCAATCTTCAGGTTGGAATGTCTGTGAAGAGCAGTCAAACTACTTTCTCATGTGCAACGCATCCTGAAATTTGGTACTTATGTATTGGGCGTGAAAGCCTTTCTTGCTGATGGTGTCATCCGTGTGGAACTGAATCATGATGGAATCCCCTGCAGAGTAGATTTCTTCCAAAGGCTGCAGAAAAAGTAAAGAAGACAGCACAGAATGGTCAGGTCTGAAGGCTAAATAACTGTCTGCACTATGATGCTAGAATTTAAGCTCACAGGCTGGCCAAGAAACACAAACAATGAATGAGTGCTCAGTACCTTCTGCCCTGCTCTGACTTTCTGGGCACATTCTCTTGCTCTTTGCATGCCTGCCATTTATGTTTCAAGACTAATGCCAGCCCACTCTACAATCCCAGTTCTTCCAGTTGTTCTTTGTAGGTCACAGTCACTGGACTTCCTGGATGTTCTTGTTCCAGTCTTTTGAGTAGTTTTCTCTAATTTGTCCTAAACTTCTCAGGTAATGACACATTTCAAACTGAACCCTGTTTAGCAGCTGAGGCCCTCCTAGGGCTCATGAGCAGCAAAATAACTTAGCTGTGTTTCTTACACAGCAACTCTGGTTATCTCCCTAACTGTTGTGACCTGCTACAACCTCTCTGTGCTTCTCTGCAGGACCAACACTTTCTCAGCAATTCTCCATTTGTCTGTGTACAGGTAAGTAGATTACTACCCTGCTGCCTTGAACTTCATACCTAGCTGCTATGCCTTTATTTTCCAGACCATTTCCCAACTTGCAGGGACTGCTCTGACACATCTGCTCCTTGGATGTCTCTCTTTAAATGCAATAAGAACTTCCTCCACTTCATTGCTGAAGTCCTAGAGAAATTAAAACACAGAACCTCTGGTTTTAAATACCACACACTATTGCTCATCCTGACAGAGTTACTCCTCTTAATGGGGACACAGATAACAGTTTAGGAGACAGCACACCACCATGGAGTCATCAAGCAGCTCTGCAAGTCCCTCCATCCCTTGCCCTAGCCCAGCCACAATGTGACCTGGCTTCTGGTAGGAAGTGACTGAGGATGAAACTGGCCTTTGGAAGCTGTTTCCAACATTTTTGCAGCAGGGCTGGGGCACAGCAGTATGACAGCTCTGTGGCTGTCATACTCAATAACCATTGACTCACAAAGGAAAGTCAGTCATCATGGTTTTCAGACCAAATCTGTGCATCAGATGAAATGGCTGTGATCTCCAGCAGCAGGAGAAGAGCAAAACCCAGACACAGAAGACATTCTTATCACCAGTTTGTGAGAGCTGCCACTCTTCAAAAAGCATATGAGGGTACCCTTCCTTGTCACCTCTAGTTATGCCTATGAAATTCTCACCACCACAGCTTACCCCCGAGCCACAGAAGCGTCCAAGACGGGGCGCAGTGCTGTCATAACCATCATAAATCTCCATGTAGTCATATCCACAGTCAGCCTCCTCCTCAATCTCAAATGTCTGGAATATCAGCTCCACCCCATAACCATCTTCAGCTACAATCACCCATTCACAGTTTGCTTGACCTGGGTAGTTGTTATCCCCAAACTGAGCATGAGAATACAGCTCCTTAGTTTGTACTTCAGCCTTTAAGAGCCCACCACACTCTGGATGAAAAAGAGAGCACAAAACACATCATCAGAGGGTCTACCTCAAAACAGAGACTTGCCATCCCAATTTTGGGCCATCTGTAGAGAGAGAAGACCTCCAGCATGAAGAGCATGCACAACAGGGAAGGTAATTAACTGCTGCAGCAAACTACCATAAACTAGTGAATTTTCCAGTCACTCATTAATCCACTGACCCATACAGTGTAGAGAGGCTTAGTCCTTTTGGTACAGAACACAGAACGAAAGAGAAAATCAGCTAAAACTGGCAGGATAGGGTTCATGACACGTTATGCTCTGGAAAAAGGTATTATTTTATGAAGCAATTGCTTAAAATGAAGCTTTAACATGTTCTTTGCACTTGTCCTGCAGTTGAAATTCTGATTCAGAGTATTTTACCAGTGGTAAGTGGAAGCACATTAGAAAACTGGGAAACATAATCCATTTTGCACAAAGGTAGCCCCGTGCTTGTGCTAAATGCATGTGTTTTGGTATAGAGTTTCCCTGAATCCAATCAGGAAGCTGTCTCCACCTGTGTGTCTCATGCATTGCTGCTCAGAACACATTTCATCTGTTTACAGTGGCAGGGATTTTAAAAAAGTGCACCTTGGTACAACACAACCACTTCTAGGTTGCCACAGATAGAAGATCAAGGTTGCTGTGTCTGTCTACTACACATCTCTACTTCTACCATAACCAGCCTGTTCCATGTGTGGGCCACGGGCTAAGTTGCATCACCTCATTTTCTGTGGGTTGATGTGGAACAGAATGGCTTGCTGCTTAACCTATTACCTCCAACTCAAACAAAAGAAGTGAGCAGGAATGTCTGACATCAAGAGGCCTCTGAGCTAGTAAGGAAACTCACATTTATGGTATGGTGCCAATAATGGTCTTGGAACTGGTTGGCACAATTTACAACCACTTAAAATTCAGGTTAAGCTTATTTGGGAGAAAAACGAGTCTCATTTCACCTGGTAAACAATGCAGTGAGATTTTGTGATGTCTTATCACACTGGGGTACTGGCAGGCCACCAGCTTACCTGTGCTGTGCTTTGCTTGGAA
This sequence comes from Apus apus, assembly GCF_020740795.1. NCBI lineage: Eukaryota > Metazoa > Chordata > Aves > Apodiformes > Apodidae > Apus > Apus apus. The sequence goes on along the minus strand of NC_067285.1, from coordinate 20,840,613 downwards.
ACCTTTTCTTTGCACAGAAGCATCTGAGTAAAACCTGAGAAACATCTTGTTGGTAGAAGCCACTACAGGTTCTGGTTTCTTGCTGCCACAGAAGCGTCCAAGGACAGGTGACTTGCTGTTGGGCCCATCATATATTTCCAAGTGGTCGTAGGCACATTCTTGGTGCTGTTCAATCTCAAACTCATTGAAGACCTACAGCAAGAATAAGGAGAATTAAGACAGACGTTTGCAAATCTGAGTATGTAATTTAGCAGAGGATGAAATACCAAGTGAGAAATGGGTCAAATGGTATTCTTGTCCCACTCCTCCCACAAACTAGAACAGAAAAGGGCACTTTTAGACAAGAGTGATCTCAGGGTGCCAAAGCTAAGAAGTTCATATGAATGTGCTGTGTAGCCTTAGCTTTGCTGCCTCACATGGGTATATGACAACAGTTTTCAACTGCAGGTCTTATCTACTGTTATTTTCCTTCCAGGACCCCTGCCTAGCACAATGAATGGGCAGTTCTTCAATACTGCTTCCACTGAGCACAAGGATCCAGGCATTATTTCCCTCAGTGCATAAGTCATCTGCACAGGTTTGGGCATGTCCTGCCATATGCATTAGGCCATGCTGTAAAATGGGTCTGACACTTCAGCCCCCTCAGACGGGCTGGGGACTGGCCCTGCCACCACCTTGGTCCCAACAGAGTACGTCACAAGGATAGGTAGGGGAGGGAGAGCATGTTATACCTTCTGTTAACAGAGAGAACAATGGTCCACAGTTGTGATCTGCCCAAGCATCCTCCAACTGCCTCATCCCTGCCTCCGACACCTTCTTTTTGCAGGCCAAGGGCAGCCACCCAGGATGCTATGCTCTGAGCACCCCACACAGGACCCACAGGGATCAACCTCCCACTCACACAGTGGCAGAAAAAAGCTCACTTCAGCTCCTCACAATCCAGCCTGCTTCTTCCCCTTGTGCTCCCACTCACTGGTTACTCACTACTTTCACTCGGTGGCCAGGCGTTGCAGAAATGTCCCAGGTGCACTCTTTCCGGCTGGGGTACTTGTCAGGCCAGTTTGGACTGCTCATCAGTCCCTCCACACTGCTCAGCTTGTGCTCACAACCAGCTTAAAAGAGATGACAAGATGGAGGCATTGAGGGAGGTCTCACATGGGAACCATGTAACATCCTACATGCTCCTCTCTGCCCACTGAGACACTCAACAGGGCAGAAACAGGGAAGGCTTCAGTCACCAAACGAGACCTTTCAGTATTACTGTGTGGTTCTGGTGAGTTTGTCCTATACTTTTTGAGCAAACTTGGCAGTTGGTGAAATGCACCATCTCATTACTCTGGGCTTCATTAAACTCATCCATCTTCTTACTTCCAAACACATTCTCTGACTCCTCCATATCATCTGCCCTGTTCTCAGCAACATGGTGCCCAACCCCTCCACCATGTTGACTGCAGTGCTATCTCAGCCTTGAGCTGTTTTGCCAACTTGGAAAGCTGAATCAGGTCATGGAGATACCAGACAAGGACCAGAGACTGTACAAAGGAGGGCCACAGCAGCACAGAGCAGGGATAGGAGTGCAGGAAGAGAGGTAACTTTGGCAGCTTATCCTTTCTCTCCTGACTCAAACCCAATAACTGAATGAAGCAGCAGTGACTAGTCTGATGGTGATGTCCACAACTCCTCCTTTCACTAGACTGACTTTCTGCCTCCATCGGTCCATCTCCCCTGGCCATACAGAGGGCCAGACTGAGGAATGGATCCATCTGAAAACAAACCCTTGTCGTCTTCCTTTTTCTAGGTAGTTTTTCAGCTAGCTGGGGCTTTTTCCATGTCCCAGCCTGCTGTGCTGTACAAGCATCGCTTGCACACTAGGCAGGAAGCATCCACACTCAAACCATGTTTGAAGCACTTTGTCTTTTCTGAGGGCAGGGAGTGGGGACCTTACCTTCTTTACAATCATGGCCATTTTCATGCAACATGAAGCCATTTCTGCACTGGCATATGTAGCTCCCAAAGGTGTTGACACATTCATGCTGGCAACCACCGTTGTCTTTGGAGCACTCATCCTTGTCTGTGCAGGATCAAACCAACAAACATCAAGTTGACAGTGAGAAACAGGTTACCACAGTCACTGGCTGGGAGTCCCACATGGGCAGAGACCAGTGCAAACCTCTAGCCTCTGCTGCTGGATTAGTCCAGTCAGCTTTTCAGCCCAGGTAAACTGGGCTAAATTGTCTCTCTCTTTCAATTGTCTTTCATTCCATAAAATGCGTCACAAATTTGTTTAGCTATATAATGTAGTTTTTTAATAGTTAAGGACTCCTACCTGAAAGAAACCTATAGCAATATCTCATTCTTTTATAATAGATTAAAGGAAAAGTATCACTCAAATTCACCAGCCTAGGCAAAAATCTACTGGCTAGTCTTAACAGTTTCAAGTTCCTACATGGTCTGATGAGCCTCCATCTTTAAATAGCTCTGTCTGGGAGCACAAGCAGGCAGGCAGAGAAGAGGTTCTAAGGCACAAGCTGCTCCCTGAAGCTGAAATGTGTCCCAGTTGATGTTCACACCTGTGTGTTCAAGGCTATGCATTCCTCAATCTCACTGTTCAGAGCATGGGAGCTGTTCATGGCTCCCACTCCAATTCGATTTACGAGCAGTTTATCTCCAGTTTTTCTTGGGTTAATGCCCTCCCTGGACCTCATTAACCTCATCTGTCTTCTCACTCCCAAACATAATTTTAGATGAAACATAGAATCACAGAATGGCTAAGGTTGCAAGGAACCTGAAAGATCCTCAGGTTTCAAGCTCCCGGCTATGAGCAGGAATACCTCACACTAGACCAGGCTGCACAAAGCCTCATCCAGCCTGGCCTTAAACACCTGCAGGGAGGTTCCACAACCTCCCTGGGCAACCTATTCCAGTACCTTATTACACTCATGGTGAAGAATTTCTTCCTGATGTCTAACCTAAATCTGCCCTCTTTCAGTTTAAAACCATTACCCCTTGTCCTATCACTACAATCTCTGATGAAAAGCTCCTGCCCAGCTTTCCTGTAGCCCCTTCAGGTACTGGAAGGCTGCTGTAAGGTCTCCCTGAAGCCTTCTCCTCCAGGCTGAATAGCTCCTTCCTCTTGCTAGATTTAATAAGCCAAAGACATAACCCTGATTCTACTGTGCAACTGTCTTATTTCAAGGCCATTACACCTGATCATCATCCTCAAAAACATACATATTCCTCAGTGAGTGCTGAAAACACAGAATGAAACTGAATTTCCACTTCCATACTATGTATAGTTAACCTACAGAACTGCCTGCCAACCAGGTATATCTTTGACACCACGAGTTTCAAATTATTCAGAACAGAAGATCAGTAACTTCCACTAGTATGTACTGCTTCAATGAGAAAGACTGCTATATAGAAAACTTCTGGAAATTTTCTAACTTATGTAGTTTCAGAGGAAAAAGCTTTTCTTTAATGCCTCCAGGGACAGAAATAACTACTAGGATGTGGTTCCCTGTTGTTTCTGCTGTGGGAGGACTGGAAACATTGAGGAAATCCACACATCTTACTCACACCACACTATAAAACTGGACAATACACTGCACTGAAAAACCAAGATGTAAGGTGACACAGCACAGAACAACCATGCTTTTAAAATCTAATTACCTACGTCAGGCTCTGCCTGATTTGACAGGAGGTTGAAGAAAATTCACCAAAACCAAGAGGTTCAGACAAGCTAAGCAAGTGAAAGAGTACAGCCACATACCAGAAAAGTAGTGAACTTTAAAGCCTTTCTTGGAGACTGTGTTGTCCGATTTGAACTCCAGTCTCATGTTGTTGCCATATGACGTGATTACTTCGGGCTTCTCTGAGCCACAGAATCTGCCATGCAGCTTGGAGTCAGAAGCCAACCCACTACGAACTTCAACATAGTCGTATTTACAGACCTGCCAAGAGAGGAGAAGCTTTCCCAACTTTATGGACTTGGAACAGAGCATTTCAGAGGAAGGGAAGAGAGACTTAACTGAGGGGGAACAAAAGCCTTATAGTCAAACACACTCATATCTTCTCCAAATTCTCCTCAGTCAGTGTTTTCACCCCCCTTCCCTTGCTGCCCTGGTCTTAGAACATGAGTGTGTTTATCAAAACAGCAAAGGTTCCCTTTAACTTAGCTAAAATAATTACTCCCACCTTATCCAAGAACCTGACACTGTTGAATTAATTTAAGCACCCTGCTAAATTAAGAAAGAGCCACTGCTCCTATTTACAGTGGGGAAAGTGAGACCTGAACACTTTGTTAAAACTCCACCCTGCCCTTAGCAGAGCAGAGAACAGACTCTTCCAGCGGTTATTTTGTTTATCCTTGAAGAACTCTAATTCACTGTTCATTTTCAGCTTTTTTCCTGCAAAAACAGCTCCGGGGAGATGGGACACATTTATGGTTGGAAAACATCCATAATTATGCAAAGTTTGTAGAGAAAATAAGCCCATTTATAACAGAACAGCTTTAATCCTTCCACTCCACAGAGAAAGCAGATCCAGACTTCAAGGAGAACAATCACTGTTACTGGCTTATTATATCAAGGGCTAGGAAACAACAAGAAGCTCCACCAGTAAAAGACTCCTCTTCCTTGCACCCCAAGGCTTTATTAAGCTCCAAGTTAGCCAATAGTCACACCTCTGAGATGCAGGGACTGCTTACGTACATCATTGCCTTCCAGCTCAAACACTTCGAACTGCAGAGAGATCCGGTACTGGGCTGGAGCTACCACCTGCCAGACGCAGTTTTTGTTAGTAGGATATTCCTTGGGCCATCCAGGGCTAGTAATGGTCCCATTGAGCTTGGTGATGAAGCCCCCACAGGCAGCTGGAGAGGCAATAAATGAACACGAGTTTTACTTGGTTCTGTTCAGACACACAGATTGGGCCACACTGCTAGCTAGGAAATTAATCACATCCTGGTTGGTGGCACATTTCAAATCCCAGCCTCCAGAACAAGTTTAAAATGCTGGGAGCTGCAAAGAAGATAGAAACCTCACCTGTATAAAACACCAGAGAAACACACACAGCCAGGCTATGACCTCAAGAGCTGCTTAAGGCATGTAAGATTGATCTACTTTTTATTCTCTAGCCTTGGGCTTACTGTGGATCAGTTGACATGCACAAAACAGCTGTAAAGGCCAGATTGGGAAATTCACTTACACTAAGTCCTACAAACCTTAATATTTCAAGTTAATAACTAATGAAATAATTGGAAGAAAATTAAATCCTAGGGAAAACACCCCTGTCAACTCTTCAGAGACTTACATGTGGACCACATCTTCTCTAGAGAAAATTGAAGAAAAAGCCAAAGACTTAGCTTTATTATCTCATTTCCTTTAAAAATTTAGGAGATCTCAGCTTCATCCTCTTGTGGAAGGGCATGGCTTTCACCTCAAAGAAAACAACCTCAGTTTGCTCTTTTGCTGCAAACCTCTATTTGCAGCAAAGCAATTTTTTCTTGCTGTTTCTTGGGATTAATGAGATAAGGCCAGATCCTCAAAACTCAGAGGGATAAAAACTTTGTGTGTTGTTCCCAGTATCATTTGGCATTAAGAGAACTAACCCAGTGGTGCAGCTTCAATACAAAAGTGTAGCAACTGTGTCTGGTGAAACAAAAGAAATTTACTCTGATGTGCATCACTACAATTTCACAGACTATCCTTCCTATATTGCCCACAAATTAAGTTTAAAATAGGAGGTTAAGAGTGAAATTCAAAAAAAAAAAAAAGCTTGCTGACTTATACCAACTGGCTTGCTCAAAATGGCAAATTATTTTAAAAAATAAGGTAAAGCTTCGAAAAGCCTGTTGCACATAACTAACTCTGCCCTCACCAAGTCAGCAGCAGCCTTCCCCAAGGAGCTTTTGACAAAAGTAGAGGTCAGGCAAAACCAGGTGACATTGAGAGCACCACTCACAACGTGGGGAGCTCCCCCCGTGTCTCAGTTGAAAGGCAGAGCTACAGACAGAAGCAATGGGCGGATTCTCATCACACCAACAGCTGTATTGGTGGGATGAAACACTTGTTGCAAGAGATCAACTGTATAAATAGAAAGCTGACAGAAGCAGTTTCTACAGAAGATCTGGGTAACCTTTCCCCCATAGCAGAAGAAGGGTATTTACTCCTCAATATGAGGAATGTCTGTTTGGCTTGAAAGCAACACATTGATATATTATTTTTAAAAAAGAAATTTCTCTCAAAAAAACAACAAACTCAGCCTTAGATTGAAACACTTTTGGGTCACTCAGTGCTTAGGTTGTAATGCCCTATAGAATCAGAATTGTTTTGGTAAGCTACACTGTGGGAGATCTGATCTGAACAGGTATCTCTGGCCACGAGACTGGTTTTAGAGATATTTGACAGTAGTGAATTAGACTATTTTCCATTTTTTCAAAACTTATTTTTCAATGGAAAAGGTTGACAAAATAAAATTTCTCAGGCGGGAGAAGATAAACAGAAACAAAGCGGATGCAAGGCAAGGAAAAGCATCTGCAAGATTCTACAATTTCATTATTAGCTGTAGTACCTATCCTACAGACAAATGCCTAAATCTGTAGGTTACTCACCTTCACAGCTCTTTTTATCAGCTGCCAACTCATAGCCAGGCTCGCAGGTGCATCTGTAACTGCCCAGTGTGTTCTCACAGTGCTGTTCACACCCACCATTGTCTGGCAAAGAACATTCATCCATCTCTGTCAGGAGAAAATCAGAACAAGTTACACTTCCCTGACCACCCAAATCCCCTTGTATTCCTCATGCAACTCTTCTTGACAAAAGGACCACAGCACAAGCTGCCGAGCTGAGCCCACGGAGCAGGCACTGCAGCTGGGAAAAAACAGGAAAACAAGGAGCAAGAAAGCTCTGGTGTTGAGACACGTAAATTACCCGCCAATTACTATCATGGACAAAACAGCCTTAACTTTGGGGAATTCAACTTAATTTCTTGCTAAATAATATAAATATTTGAATACTGATTTGGGTGTTGGGAAACTGAAGGGAAAAAAATGTAAAAAAGAAAAAAATTAAAAGAAGAAAAAGGAAGGAAGAGAGAAGGAAGAGAGAAGGAAGAGAGAAGGAAGAGAGAAGGAAGAGAGAAGGAAGAGAGAAGGAAGAGAGAAGGAAGAGAGAAGGAAGAGAGAAGGAAGAGAGAAGGAAGAGAGAAGGAAGAGAGAAGGAAAGAAGCAAAAATATTTTGACCTTTCTTGAATGTGTTTTCACAGAGGCACCACCAGATCAGCTGATGGGCTCAGCTGTGTCCTGTGGTGAGTCCACAGCTAAGCCAGCTTGAATCATCTGTCTGGCAGCCCCTGGGCAGCCCCTGCAGCCTCCCACTACCAACGTTTTGACACCTACATCCAATATAATGTTCCAGTAACAGTTACTGCTACAAAGACCAAATAGGAACACTCTTGGCTATATGATCATTGTAGGCCACTCCCAAATGAAATGCTACATTTTCTCCTATTGATAGCACGGTCTTACTGCAAAACCTTCCCCCAACCTCAAGAATTCCAGCCCAGATTTTATTTTCTGGTTTCTTTTTGTGGATTTGTGAAGAAAGGGTATTTCTTCACTGTTCCATGCCTGTGTGCCAGTTCAATAACTTTTAATCTGGCTGTTAAATCAATTGCTTGAGAGAAAAGAGAGGCTGCAACTCCTACGATCATCAAAAAACCCTGTGATCAATTTTTACCATGGGAAGTACGTGTACTCGCTATGGGCAGGTATATTTTGCAAAGTGTTATCTTTCCTCTAATGCGTGCCATGAAGGAAAAAGGCACAAGACTGCACGTGTAAGACAAGCACATCACTATTAACACAGCCATATACAAAACAGGCTCCAGTGATACAATTTGTTACCAAAATGAAAACAAGTAGTAAAGAATGATCCTAGAGCCTCCCTTGAGATACACATGATGGGAGGGACATGAGGTAGTTGCTCCTCAGGTCTTCCTTACATTCTCTTGGGTGTGACCAATTACTTACCCTCTCAGAGCTGCCTTACTGTCTTAGCTGCTTGCAGGTTTATTTTATCTGAAAAGTTAGAAGTTACCACTGCAAGTTCTCACAAAGCGTAACATTCAATTCCATCCTTAACTCTACTTTTTTTTTTTTTTTTTTTAAGCTGAGTTCTTTTCTTTCTGTGTTGTAAGACATGTACTAGAACCCCTACTCCTTTCGTAATTCATCAAGGCAAAGCTGACCCATTGTTCAATCAGAGATGGGTGGTAGTCTGAAGAGTGCCTGCAGAGTCAGTGACTTTGTTCATCTACTTTGTTCATAGAGTGACTGGTAGTCACGATCCCTCTGCATACGGAGGTACAGGTTGCAAGTTTCAGATCCCAGCTTGAAACTCTACGTGTAGCCTACCAATATGTTTATCCAGCTTTTGCAAACTGACATCAGCTCTGTCCATGATACAAGCTGGCTAACTTATGTAGCTATGGTTATTGAGGTGCTTGGCCCAAGCAAATACACTTGTTTCTTAGCTGGACTTTCTAGCATGAGGACTTAGCAATACCTTAACCATCCACCAGCTTCACAGTTTCAGTTTCAAATGTGTGAAGCCTGAGCAGATAGTGCAAACTCTAGGCTCCCAGCAAAAACTCCATAGACAATGCTTGTGTTTGCAACCGCACCAGCAGTGCATGTTCATGCTTTTTCTTTTCCCATTTTTTTTTTTTTACATTAAAAAAATATTTCTCACTATCTGTATCACAAGGAAAGCTTTCCAAGTTCAGATGTATAACCTTCTTCACCTACAAACTTACAGCAGAATCTCAGATTCTACAAACTGACTTGCTGCAGGTCAAGAAGTCTCCATGTAGTGCTAATCCCCGGAAGACATTTCTGCCACAGTCAACCTGCATTATCAGCTCCTGAAAGAAGCCAAACTACCTTTAGAAAGAAGTATTCTGTGTCTTTATAGAACTTGAGAAATGTAAACAAGGAAGTTTAGGCATTGTGAGAGCTTTTCAGGGACTAGAATTAAACATCACAGTATTTGCCAGTGATCTTGCAATCACCCTTTGTCACAGTCCATTTGTATCTCTCAAACTTATAAGACAACATACTTTATGAATTTTTTTGCATAATTGCACAGATTAAGAATTGTGGGCTATAAATTATAAAGCTCTATGACTTAAATGCTGAATAAGTGAATTAAAGTGATAGAGTGAGCAAAGAGGATTGAGTCCTGCCTTGTTTGCTTGTTTATTTCATAAGCTCATTAAGAAATACAAGTTTAATTCAATGAGTACTTTGTTCTGCAAATTTGAGAGATCCAAATGGACCGTGACACCCTTAACACAAGACAAAAGTTAAAGTAGAAATAAATAAAGGACTTGTGCAATCCAAATGTTGGCATTGCAGCTATTATTTCAGTAGAACTGTCACTGAACCTAATAGAAACTTGGCAATCTACTTCACAGCAACTCCACAGGTATTTTCCCAAGTGGTTAAATATTTGGTTCTTGTCTCTATCAAGTCATCAGGATGCTGGTAAAGAACCATGTCTTAGGTCCAGCTCTTAAAAATAAAATAAAATCTTAGTCTTATCTGCATCTTCTGGAAAAAGATCTGAGTTTAGGAACACATTGGTCTCCTAAAGCACTTAGAAATTTTCCCTGGGATTCTACATGCATTCAAATTCCCCCTCTCTCCAGAGGTTTCTTTTGGAATAGAATTTAAGCAGAGAGTTGTTTTTAACACTCTTTGTGCAGTACTAGTACCTTCTTTAAAAATGTCAGTGTCCCCTGGCCTGGGTAAGTAGGGACCACATTCTGTCCAGCTGTGTTAGTGCCGGGGCTGGTACTGACCCCTAAATGAAAGGCTAACGTTTTCTGCCTTCATCAGGGAGGTGGTGTCCTAGCCTCAGCATCAATCCTTTCTACGCTCTCAAAGCAATTTATGTATGGTATTTGTGGTTGTACAGACAAGTCTAAAAGCTCTTAACTACAAGTAAATACAGTGGTAACTGATTACTTTGGGATAGCAATAGGTTAAGGAATGAGTGATCCCCAGCTTTGACCTCGAGAAGCACTAGTCACATACCTTTAAAAAAATTTGCTGCAAAGCCTGCTTTATTGATGGTTGCATCAGATGCAAACTTCATCCATACTTTATTTGAGCTGGATTTGATATCTTCTGGCTTCTCATAGCCACAGAAATGACCGATCAGTGGGCTGTATTCAGTGGGGCCATCTCGGATCTCCAGGTAGTCATAAGAACATGCATCATGCCATTCAATCTGCAATGGGAAAAGGGTGTGCCTGTAGCTCACTAATATGAGTGCTTTTAGTCAACAGCTACCCAGTTAGACCTAGGCCAGAGATCAGCTTCCAAAGGAGCACCCCAAACAACTGGTCACAACTAAGTACTTGCCTCACAGCTGCTACTCAACCCTCCTGCAGTTGAAATTGCATTCAAGTCCAGGCACATCTCAGGTCTACTGCTATTTCATGGCTACTCTTCAATGAAACCTGGTCCCTAACTATTGGAAAGCTGCTTTTCCATGAGAAACTGTAAGGAACAGAGTGGAACAACTACAAACAAAAAGTATCAAGAATAGCTGTGGGGTCATGACTAGGAGGTAATGGTGTCAGCCCTTTCCAGCACAAGCACAGTAGGTATACACAAGCCACAGGATAGATGGGATTTATGCACCAACTCAGGTCCTCTCCATGATTTATACACCAGTAGTCAGAAACAGATCCTTGTGAACCTAACTTAGAGTGTAAGACATCCTATAACCAGTAGGAGAAAACCTCTTCTGACCTCCTCAAAGTCTGTCTGCCATCTTGGGATCATGATTTTTCTTTGGAGAGTCACAAACGTCCTGCAGTATTTCAAGCCCCAGTGATACTAACAGATGTTTTTTTGCCTGCAGTGTGACCATTCAATTTCATTGGACCAGAGTGCAAATTTAAGGACTCATGAGTCCCTACTTAACATCACCAACAATTTTGTGCCACTTTAAATTCTTTCTGTCTAGAGTAACAGGTTTTGAAAACTCATCATATTTAAAACTTTGCTTCAAAATCTCTGAGCAAATATCTAGTGAGGAGAAATATTGTTCTGAAATATTCAAAAGAAATTATTTTTAAAATTAAAAAAAATTACATAACTTTCCTCTTATTTTTAAAAGACCTACAGAAGAAAAATACTATCTGTAATATAATACACAATTACATGCCTCACCTCAAAGGCTTGGAATGTGATTCCTATGTGAAAGCCCTCAGAAACTGACATCTTCCAGACGCACTCTTTAGAAGGTCTGTAGTCATCTGGGTAATTGGGAGATTGGATCTGGCCAGCATCTTTGTGAATTTCTCCACCACAAATAGCTTAATAAAAAAAGCAACCAGTAAAAACATGAGACTGCTGGTTTTCCCTCAGGTAAAGTCTGTTCCATACATAGCCTTCTTCCTCCTTCAAATCTGTATCAATACTGTTTTTTCCACAAAGGCAACACACAAGTTTTGGAAGTTTTAACGAATTTAACTTTTTATCTTAGTGACAGTATCTCCTGTCTTGCTGTGCCAACCACCTTAGAAGGTGAACTCACTGAGACAGAGAATTTTTATTGATTTGTGTGTTTCACACTTCTGGTCACCCTCCCAACTGCTTAGAACCTGTTACCAGTGCTAAGGACCAAGAAAAGCTGACAAAAAACCTAAATAACAAACAGTTGCAAATCTAGTCCAGCCACACGATGGCAATATTAACAAGCGTGAGTCGAGCTGCTCACCAGGAGACCAAAAGGCTGCTGTGCGTGAAAACAGTTTCGTGCTAAACGTTAAGAGTAAGTTTAAAGAATAGAAAATTTAATGAAAGTGTAGTTTAATACAAAACTAGCAGTCTCGTAGCTAAAGGTAGGCCCCCTGGCATTGGCTCGCGACAGACCTTAAAGGCAACAGCAGTTCCATGTAACTGTCTGCAAGCCTGTGTAACTAATGGAAGTAAGATAACTGGCCAAAAGCTGTGTGAGCCCATGACGCAAGGCACACATCTAAATAATGCATACAAAATTTTTGGCTGTGCTTTAAGTCAAGCAAACAAAAAGCACTGACAGCAAGTACAAGAGATGGCACTGCAATGACACCTGCCAGATACCAACCACCTTCACACTTGAGGTGTCGCCACAAGGCATTGCATTAGCAGTTCAGATGGGGTCACAAAGATGACCAGGGGGCTGAAGCACCTCTCCTGTGAAGACAGTCTGTGAGAGCTGGGGTTGTTCAGCCCGGAGAAGGATTCAGGGAGACCTTAGAGCACCTTCTAGTACCTGAAGGGGCTACAGGAAAGCTGGAGAGTTTTTATAAAGCAATGTAGCAACAGGACAAGGCATAACAGTTTCAAACTGGAAAATGGTAAATTAAAATTGAATATTAGGAAGAAATTCTTCACTATGAGGGTGGTGAGACACTGGAGTAGGTTGACTAGTGAAGTTGAGGGTGCCCCATCCCTGGAAGTGTTCAAGAATAGGTTAGATGGAACTTCAAGCAACATGGTCTAGTGGGAGGTGTCTCCGCCCATACAGGGGGGTTGAAAGTAGATGATCTTTAAGGACCTTTCCAACCCAAAACATTCTATGATTCTATGTGGGTCTCCCTATGATGTCCTGAAAATTCCTTGCATTGGGTAACGTGGTTTTGGATTTGTCTTGTAAGCTCCTAATGTTTAACTGTGACCTAGTTAAAAGCCCTGTTTCACTAGTGCAGTGCTAACTTCTGTCTTAGAGAATCAGTGCTAAGGCACCACCAACTAGTTACAATCAAGATTCAGCTGCAAAGCACAATTTGGGTGGTAGTTTGAGTTCACATATTCAGAGCTACAAGTGGTGCTAGACAGAACCTCTGAGGGACCCTTCAGAGAACTGTCTTCCCCAAATACCAGAAAGAGGACTACAAGAGCACAGAATGAACATAGTTTTTTTAACAGCCATAAAACTGTCAGCCAGCAAATGGTATTTTCTCTATCCGTTGCAGTAGTTCACACTGAAATTCAGCTGAGCAGCTAAGCATACTGGAAGAGCTTTACTGCAAAATGGAACAAACATCTGCTGATAGAGCCTGAAAAGGCAGTAACGATGACAAATTTAAGGCTGCCAGCAGTGCCGAAGGGCAAAACAACCAGCATCTTCCCATCTTGAATCTCTCTCAGAAAAAAATGAACAATGTGACTGAACTATGACAACAGTTTCACTACATTAGCTTTCATTCAGTATCAAATAGTTTTCCCATCATATGCCTAATATGCTTTTGTCTCTTTCCTCCAATCTACTTAAAACTTCAGGGGAAAGACCTGAAAGAATCCAAATTTAAAAAATCACCTACAGAGCTCCCAGCAAAGTTCAGATGCAAAAGCATTTACATGCACTCTCGCTAAAGCAGAGGACAGAGAAGCAGTGGTAAAACCCACTTTGGCATTTTAGTATGTGAGAGAGAAGACTTCAAAAGAAAAATAGGAACAAACAACAATGCTTTTGAACAAAAAAAAAATGATAAAACTAAACATTTAAGGGCAATCCCACCTGGAAATAAAGGTTACCCTTATTGCCTAGACACAAGTCACGAAGCAGGTGAGCAAGCTACCTGACAATGGAGGAAAGAAACAAATTATTACCAGAATTGCATTAGAGGGAAATAGGGATTAAGGAAGGTTTTGTGAAGATATTATGGAGAGGCATGCAGAAAATCTCAGACTCAGGAGTCTGAACTAGGAAAAGGACTATGTAACGGGCCATCACTGTTTCTGTGGTACAAGCTGGCTTCCGCCAGTCATAGTCTGCTTGCTCTCAGGGTTAGCACAGATTTCTTACTTTTCCAATGGGAAGTTTATTGCAGGAAAGGGCTACATAAAAAGCCAGAGTCTTGAAGAGGCATGAAAACATGAACAGTTGGAGGGACATAAAGTTTGACCACTGGACGCACATTCCACTTCTATTCGCTCTCCTCAAAAGTCAAGCCAAGCAAGTATTGCCCACATTTACTGAACCTTTAGGGATCACTTATTAATCACCAGGAAACGCAGAAAATTCTTAAGAGAAAACGAAGTTTTGCAAAGTGACTTTGGTGTTGAGCCAATGTAAAACTTTTTTATTTCACTTATCAATATGAAGCATGATGCTGTATTAACACACATGATGGAGAAGAAAAAAGTTGCTTCCCAGAAACATTCCTCACCTTGCTTTTTTTTCTTTTTCTTTTCAATTTGGAACAGATACCACTAGGGAATAACCCGCTATAAGAATTAAGCTGACTAGCCTGCCAAAGCAGTAAGCCAAAATAAAATAGCCTATTAGAGACACACTAGTTTGATGACTTCTATTTCCAGCAAACTATCATAAAAGGGTTGTTATAAACCACATGGTCCAGGCAACAGCTGCTTCTCAGGAGAGACATAAAAAAAAACCCCAAAATTCAGGCAAGCTACCTCTGTTTCTGGGGGAACAATTGCTGCTAAAACTAGATATTTCTCCTGTGAAACAGATTTGTTAACCTCACACTGTTGTGAAATTCTCATATGCTTTATTTGCACTTCCCCGACAGTCCTGTGTTTTCTTCACTTCTCTCTGTTAATATTATTATTCACAAGTATATTGGACACTTGGGCACTGGGCTTTCAGTGTCACTCTTGTTCCTGTGGCGCAGAAAGAAGATGCAAACTCAGTACCAACACAGTCAACCTCATACTGTTGACAAGGCTGGAACTTCTAAGAAAATGCCTGTTGCCAAGAGAGCAATGAAGGCTTTTTCTACATTTTAGAGTAATTATTGTAAAAAATAAGCATTTATAGAGAAGGGATGTTACTGATTTGTTAGTGACTTTTGTAGTATTGCTCCTCCTCTGAAGTGGTTTCAGCATCTCAGTGCCATGCAAGTTTCCAAAGTACCTGACCCAGAAGATCTGACATGCAAATTTCTAATCTTCTGTAAGTAAAACATACAAGGGAGAAACCAAAGAATAATCATTGCATTTGAGAAAAAAAAAACCAAACAACAAAAACACCCAGACAAAACCAAAGAAACAACAAACAACACCCAAACAACCCCAAATAAGATGCATTAAGTGATATAAAAATGTATTATCTGAAACAGAACTCTGCCTGTTAAATTACTGGAAGGAACTCCAGGTACACCTGGCACTGCTGCCTGCAGGGGCTGGTTAGGACATTTAGAACCTGGTCTATGAATGGAAGGTATTGCTCTGTGCTGCCATGCTGCATTCTCCCCCCAAAATGGGATGATCTAGGTGGAAGATTCATGCCTCGTCTGCTGAAACAGCCTTCAAAATCTGCCACTTCCATAAAAACAAGTGCAAGGGCTGTGTCTAGCCACGCAGTGAAGCAGAACTCCTGCTACTCCCATAAACTGCTGCATCCCATCCTGGCTGCTCCGTGCAACATGACAGGTTTCTTTTAGCTAAGAGCTGTACCTTCATACACCACAAAGAAGCCTTTGCCCAGGATATTACTGCTGCTCCGGAACTCAATCCACAGCCTGCTGTCCATGGAGATTACTGGTTCAGGGATCTTGTCACCACAAAATCTACCTAGAAGGCAGGAAAGAGATGATCAAGGTCTCCTGGCTGCCAGGCAGCGTGGTGTAGCAGGCACCTGTGGCTCCAGGAAGCAAAGGGTCTGCAGTTAAAGGAACTGTGCTTGTGCAAAACACCCTTTCACTCCTGCCACTTGGGCTTTTCACTGAGTTTGTTTTTCTCCCCCATTAACTCATAGTATCTTCTATTAGTCTCTTAATTATTAAATTAATAAAGACTTTCTTCAGCTGGAAGCAGAGTGCAGTAGTCACAGACACAGCCTTTTTGCCCTGGTAAATTCAAAAGGGCTCTTGTTTTGATCACATAATTGGGAAAATGAGCTGCAAGGGTGGGGAACCGTCCCCTGTCCTAGAGATGTGTCACAGGCGATGTCCTTTCTACCTGCTAGGCCTCGGAAACTCATTCAGTTCTTTGCACCCAAGAGCAAGTTGTCCAAGTCAAACCAAGGGCAGGATGTGGCCATGTTGATGAGAAACGCCCCTTATCTTGTCCTCTGCTCTCACTCCCCTAGTAAATATACATCTTCCTGGTTAAGCCTCTGCAGTCCTTTGATTTCTTTCAAGAGCTTTGTGATCAAGAACTTTTTTGCTTCATGGTTTACCCACCATGCCAGTGCTCTGGCATGCAGCAGCACTGGTAATACCTGAATCCTTCCAGTGAGGATGAACCCTGAAACAGACCAGCTGCAGATGGCATCTGCAACCCAAAACAACTCAGCAACCCTAAACTGGTGCTTCTCTACGTGCTCCAGCCAGAAGCTCCTCACACAAACAGAGCAAGCACCAAGTATGCACTGAAAGCACACAATGCAAACATGGTTTTTCACTTCAGCTGATACCAGCAGGGCTATATACCGAATTCAGCATGGCCCTTGGCACTTTGTCAAACTGAATCCCCAGTGGGAATTTGACAGAGGCAGAGAGCAGTTCCTCAAGCTGAATTCAGTTAGGACAGCAGTGATAGGGATCCTGGCCTTGCAATACCAGACAAAAGCTTCTTTGAATGACCTCCTCTGGATAAAAACCTGGTTAATGCCTTACCTGCAGGACAGCACCTTCATTTCCATTAGTAGGCTACACTAGTGGTTCCCTACACAGGATAAGGAGACAGACAGTTCAAGGCCTGTTGACTGGCAGGCAGAGAAGGTTATTGCTTTTCCTATGGCAGAGCACCTGGCATGATTCCTATGCATTAAAAGCCTAGGGGCCCCCTACTTAATAAGCTGCCCACAGACAACTACTGCCACTTTTGGCTCTGCCTGCCCGCCTTCACCACTTGGCAACTTCAGGAAGGCTATGACCTTTATGGATGCAAGAGCTATGCCTTCGTGACAAGGCCAGTCAGTGCAATTCAGAAGGTGAGTTGCAACCTTTGTTTCTGTTCAACAGCAGTTTCACCATTATCTTTTTTCTCTTGCAGAATCACCCATCCAAATATCTCAGACCCCAGCTGTATTCAGCTAATCAATTCTGAGCCCCTGTTCCCCTAAGCTGCCCGGTGCTGCAGCTCTGCAGTGTACCAACAGCATCTCCCACCTCCACTGCCAAGGGGGCACTAACAAACAGCACCAGCACAGCAAAGCTCCTTCCTCTAGGGTCACTGAGCAACTGCCTCCTGGATTTAGACTTGGAGTTTTAACAAGGGTGTCAAGGAGGGGAAACGCAGATGAGGAGCGAGAATGAGCAAACTCCTCAGAGTGTGATAAAGGCCCCATTCATAAAAAGTTATACACCATTTAAAGGCTGGGTTTTCACACACTTCCCTGGGAAAATATGCAGCACACATGTATTTTTTCTCTCCGTGCTTTCACAATTCACACTAATCCCCCTCCCCACCTCCTGCTGAATTGCCATCTGTCTGCCTCTTCCAAGATAATTTCATGGGCTCAGCCCCTGGTGGGAGCCGTGGCCATTCATGCAGCATCTCCTTCCAGATGGAAACACTCACAAGTCCACGTGCACTAGGGGAACAGGGAGGTGGCTTGGCTTCTGAAATACCTTTAAATTACTCAGCAGAAAAAATAAATAACAAAGAGCTAGTTGCAGCTGCTTGAGCAACATTACCTGATGCACACGTGGCAGGAAACAGCAATAAATGTTGCCAATCCCAAAACAGGAAGGAAGCCATAAAACCAGCTGCCAGGTCTGTGTGGAAAGGCAGGCTCACAGAAACCTCCAGAGAACAGCATGGCTCCAGCCTCAGCACATCTCCTGGTACCAGCTCTGGGACATCCAGCGCAGCCAAGACAAGCACCCAAACCTGCCTAAGCCCACTGACCCCATGCTGACTAGCCCAGTCCTGTGCTAGAGCCCACTCAGGGCAGATTTGCACTTTGCAACAGCAGGAGGCAGAGGAGGAGAGAGGACACAGAGGAGATACAACTCCTTGGGATCTTAGGAAACAGGAGCAGAGCAGAGGCCTTGCACAGTCCAATATCCTAGGCATGTTCTGAGAAGTTTCCTGCTAGGAATACAGAGGCCTGAAGTACAGACTACTCTGCATCTGTGAATACAAATATTTGAGAAGGACAAGCTTGGGCCAGGAGCTGTATAGCTGCTTCATTCTCACTACCTGACCATTCCACTCAGGTCTTAAAAAAACCAATAAAAAACTTCAAAGACTAAATTTTTAATGCCAGTCACGCCTTCAGCTCACTTCCCTCTCTGCCTCAGTTTTCAAGCTGGAAAAGGAAGGAATAAAGGGCTAGCAAAGGGCTTGGAGCACAGACAATTTGGTGTAAATACAGCACACCAGCATCTCTGGATAGAGACATGAATTGCTGGCCAGTGCACTGGCTGGACATAGGCTCCTTCCAGATAAAGGAAGGTTTGTATCTGTTCGGGTTTTCCCCCTAGTAGGCTTCAGGAGGAACACACAAAATGCAATTAAAATGACACAGGTACTCACCCAGTAACGGAGCCTTCCTCCAGTAGCCATCACGCACCTCCACATAATCGTACCAGCAAAGGCGACTTTTAAATAGGTCCATTGATGTGAAATTTAACATAATCTGAAAGGAGAGAGTACACACTTCTCTTTGGGAAGGAAGCTAAAGAGAAGTCCCTCTGTGTTAGGTGCTTAACCTCTGCTATGGCGCTGCCTAAGTGAGCATGCAGGAAAAGACAGTTGGACAGTTGGTTGGTTTTTTTCCACAACAGCAGACAGCACTTTACTATCCATTCTGTAATTCACATGATTTCTCCTTAATTACTAAAATGTTACTAAAAGGAGCCCATTTGTTTGTCAGGGTTTTTTTAATTAAAAAATTAATCCTTGGCTTTGATTAATGGGAATATTATAGAGCAACACACTGCCCAAATTACAGCTGTTTGGGTTCTATACCCTTATATAATTTAATATTGTAAGAAAGCTAATTTTCCCAACAGGTTTCTGCATTCCAACAAAACCCTCATACCATCACCATGATGCATTTGTGTTCAGTGGCTCTACCGTGCAGAGCTTAGCATGAATATTTTAGACCTTTGGTTTCCCTCTTCTGTAACAAGGATTACAGGCCTTGCTTGGGGCATATGGAAGTTACAAACAGGGGTGTGCTTGTGGCATTTTTTGTCCTTACAAGATTTGATCCATGTATTAATTTACATCTGTAGTCTGCCACAGAAATGTCATTAAATTAAAATGGGTAATCTTCCCCAAAGCTCTGGCTGGATGTGCAGACTGCAGTCTGTAACAATGTTGCTTACTTGGTTCACACTTTTGCAGCTTTCTGACTCTTCAGACGCTACAGGAGATTCATCTGTTTCTATGCAGATGAATACTACAAGTCTAACATCTGTTCTAATCAATGCCACGATGCTACTTTGTACTAATTGCTGTGTTTGAGTGATAAATTAAAAGGATTTCATCTGAATTTTATTTTTTAACATGTTAGTGGTTCAGCATTTAGATGCTGGGTCCTATCCAATACAACTCTTCTGAAGAGGTTGAGAGATAAAAGGAGAATTTATAGTAAGATTTACATAGTAAAATTCCCAATGCCATACTTTCAGAACCTGGGCCATTCTTGGCACCTCTGTCCCTGGCGAAGCTCTCCCTGCAGCTGACAGTAGGAGCTCAGCACTGCCTGGGACTGGGCTTGTGGGTGACAGAACCAGGTCCCACAGCAAGTCAGCTGCTGCAAAATCAGCAGGCTCTGCTCTTCCTTGTTCGTCTCTGAGTCTGAAGTGTGTTACAAGGGTGGCCCTCAGCAAAGCCACTCTGTCGAGGAGCTCCCAAGCCGGGCTGTGCATTCCTGCAGCCTGGTGCAGCATGAAAGGCCTTAAGGGCTGGCGTTAGTGGATTAAGGAAAGATTTCATTTCCACAAGAAGATCAATAAAACAAAAGGAGCTGGGAAGCAAGTGGAGAGGGTGGGTGACTGATGCGCGGTGGGGCTTGGCGTTTCAAGGTGGGGAGTGGAGTCCCCTGACAGGGACATTATGCCTGCATGACAGGGCAGGCCACTGATGTCACTCATGGCTGCTCAGCTTCCTTCAGGACCCTGGCCCACTGGCACATTTTATCTAACTCATCTGACTGGCACCTGGCTTCGAAAAGTGAGCTTGGCTAGAACTAGTGGGTTCATCCCTGAATACAGAGGAAAGATCAGAGATCAACATGCCGCCCAGACCTGTCAGTCGGCTCTGCCCCAGCGGTACCTCTTCCTTCCTCAAGACTATGTATTCCTGACCCCATCTCTGGGAGGCAGTGATGGCACTCGGAAGCCTTTCCAGGCTCCATCCTTCCACTACAGACATGCAGAGATCTTCTGGCAGCTGCCATCACAGGCAAAACCAGAGAAAGAGAAGTGCAGAGTACACATCATGCTGGTGCAGCACCTACCTTCTCCCCTGGCGTCACCGAGATCCTCCAGACACAGTGGGAATAGGAGGGGTAGCCATTTGGAAAGCCAGGGGCTGAGAAATTCCCTGTTGAGTCCTGCAAGGTCTCTCCACAAGCTGTGAGAGAGAGGGAAAAACCAGCAACAAGGAGTGAGCCTCTGAAAGATACCAAGGTCTATCAAAACTTTTGCATGTGGCTTCTGTGTGCAGTTTGGCTGCACTCTAAGGATGGTCAGTCAGTGTAACGGCCAAAGGTCACTGACCACCTGAGACCTCAAAGGGGTGATATGAATTCTGTCAGGATTCCCATGACAGAAGATTATCAATGCAAGGACACAAGGGAAAGAGTTTTTAAAGGACATCCTTCTTCCTTCCTCTTCCTTCCACACACCTGCACTTTTAGGTTTCAGCCCTACTGAGGAATATCTCATCCACTAATCAAACACAAAAAATTAACCCCATCCTACCACACAACCTCAAGACTGTAATGAAAACAGATTTGCTGACAAGGTGCTCAGTGAAGTTCTCCTTAGTTACCATTGTTAATTGACTTTTTTTGAGTTGAAACATCCTAACAAAAGAAGGGCAAGCTCCACTGCCCCCACCCTTCAGCTGCCCCACATCTATCCTGCTGTCACACCATGCAGGATAAAACATGAGCATGGCAGCTCGCTCTGCTCCTCGCTTTCCTGGTTTTGTGGTCAGCTGCAGCTGATGAAATGTAGATTCCAGAGACACTTGAGGCTCTTTTTCCAGGAAGCTGGCAACAAGACAAGAGGGCATGTCCTCAAGCTGCTCCAGGAGAGGTTTAGGCTGGATATTAGGAAGTAGTTCCTCACAGAGAGGGTGATTAGACATTAGAACGGACTTCCTAGGGAAGTGGTGGAGGCACCATCCCTGGATGTGTTCAGGGAAAGGCTGGACGTGGCACTTAGTGCCATGGTCTAGCCAATGTGGTGGTATTAGGTTATAGGCTGGACTTCATGATCTTAAAGGTTTTTTCCAGCCTTGGTAATTCTGTGATTCTGTAACTTTTGGGAAGCAAGTAATAGGCTCAAGCATATGTTCCTTTAGGGAACCAGAGCTTCCAACATCTGGGAAAGCCCTGACTACTGTAGTTCCTGCTCTTTGATGTGGAACAAGAAGTGACCAGCTGCATCTGCAGAGCAGCTAACTAGCTAGGTAGAAAGATCACAAATATCAAAGCTCCTATTTCCTTGAGAGTGCTTACTAGACACATTCAAATACCCATCCCAAGGAGCAGAGACCTTGGCTTGTCTGCTTTCCAGTTGTTTTTTCTAATTTCATAACCTGCTGATGTTACAATGCAGCCCTTGACCTGCAACTTGGTTTCCTCAGTGACTGTAAGGCAGCTCCCAAAAATCCCTAGTTAAGCAGCAGTGATTTGAAAGATCTGACAAGGCTGAACAACTGGCTCCCTTTCTCATGGAAATGCCACGGGATGTTCCCTTCTTCCTGATGCTATCCACACTCACTAATGTTTCAGCCATGATCACATTTAGATAGGCAGTTTGGAAGTCTAATGTGAAAAGAGACTGGTCCCATTCAAAAGTTTAGTATCCTCAAAAAGAGGAGAGAGAGACACCTAGGACAAGAAATTCTTAATTTCCCTGAAGTGGTTTGACCCACAGCTTGACAAGTCAGACTAGATGAACAATAGGCAGGGAGACAGTAAGGGTTTTGCTCAAACAGCTTATAGGGATGCTCTGGAAGGTGGAGTCACTACTAGGAATGAGTAGCATATATTTTAAGGCACAGATCAGCACAGGTACTGGCAAAGTGATTCCTGTCAAGAAAGACAAAGGTATCTTAAGCTATGCCAAAAAAAGCACCACTGAGCAAAACAGGCAGGAAAACATACACATCTGCCCCAGAGGAATGAAAAAAATAAATTAGTTTGAAAACTCAATACTGCTCCCTCCTTCTCAAGCAGTTTTGAACCCCAAGAACTCCCTCAAACATTATGCAGCTACAAAGGAGCATTGCACAGCAAATTTCATTTCAAAGTATTCTGTGGCAATACATATTCTCAGGACAGCAAGTCATTCTTCAGCTGATCCTCTCACATCACTACTGGGCAATGCATGGTCTGGAGTTGCCACCACCCACAATTGCTCCAGAAATGCCATTATCTGACAAGGTGCCCTGGAAAAGAGGGGATTCCAACTCATAACTCACCAAGATACAGAAAGATTCTTTTTCTCTGGTCCAAAATCTATTCAAACAGATATGGAATGGTATAAAGAGGGCTCTGAATCACTAGGAACACATGCTACATTATCATATTGACACAAGACAAAGAGGATTAGCGCCTTCAATTGAACTACAGTGAAGGCTGCCAGCAGCTCAGACTTGGTTCTCCAAAGTCTAATTACACAGTACCTGACAAGACTGTGTAATTATGGAATAGGTAAAAACATATCTACCAAACACTACTATTTGGGAGAGGAGAGGGAGACCTAGCTAGCTATCCGAACCTTGTAGATGAAACTCTCCAGACACGCTGGGAGAGGCTGTCCTTTCAGCACAAAGGAGAATGGTTGTCTGCATGTGTAGGGAGAAGCAGGATAATTACAAGCAATGTATGTTTGTGTGGAAAGCACAAGCTCCTGCAGAGCACACCAATAAGCAACAGCAATGTACTCCATTTAGAAGCAAAGAAGACAACAGATCCAAAAAGACTAGTGTTTCATACTTCTGGGATCCAAGAAACTGAGCTGAGGTGGTTTTCATGCATGGCAAAGAGACTGTTGCACATGTAAGCTGCTAGAAACAGAGACGAAAAGCAAAGTAGGAAAGGTGAATGCTACAGAAGTCAATTAGAGACTAAACAGTTGCATAAAATGCACTTACTACTCACCAACTGATTACAGTTACTCTACATCTTTTTGAGGCTGAACAAAGAATTGGATGGGATGACATCATGCAGGACCACTCTCAATGTACAGTTTAACCATTTCTGCACAGTTAGCACAGCCACATAGGCCTGTTCCCTTTAGAACATCCAAAGACTGCAGGACATGCTGTTTTGAAGTCTTTTGTAGTTACTATACTCATCAAATCCTCAGTCATGCAGCCATATCTAATCTAGTATTTACTGCTATGTAGCAGAATCCATCCTGCCTTCCAGAAATTCCTTCAGCAGATTTCATCTTGTTTGACCTGGCTTGGCACTAACTTTAACTCAGCAGGTATAAGCTTTGGGGAATTAAGAGCAATTTAAAACAGCAGGGCTTTAGAATAGAAAAGCTAAGACAGCCCTAACTGTAGCAGCCACAAGAGCTCCAGTCTAATGAGTTGGAGAGCCCTGTTCCTTACAGTAGACTCAGCAGTTGTTCTGGCTTGTAGCAGTACATGCTTGTAACTCATCCTCCACTGTGTTAGCTCTTTTATTGGGAGTTTGTCTCAGGCTTTCTCAGAGTGAGACTCTCTTTCTGAAAAGGGAAACAATCTGCATTCAACTTCTGGACCATGTTGTTGCATTTTACATCAAAACCCTCAGCTTGACTCCTGAACAAAGCTGTCCTCAACCTGAAATCTCATTCAGACCCTGCTTGAACATACAACTGAAGTCCTTTGGTGTCATACCCCTATGCTTTGCATTTTGCAGAGGAAGAGAACTTTTCAAGTTACAGCTTCAAATGGCAGCTGAAGATGTTTGTCATTAAATAAATACACTGCACCCCTTCTCTTCTAGCAAGACCTGTGTATAAATTCTAAGAAAAAAAGAAAACCATATCAAAACAATAGATATGTGAAGTAAAACTGCTTAGTAGGCTTAAAGCTCTAATTATTCTGCTGCCAAATATTTTCTGAACTGCAATAACCTCTGCTAAAGCTTTGTGCAAAAAGCCTAAAAAGTAGAGAAGTTCTAGTTTGCAAGTGGAAAACTTGAGACTCAGAAGGGTCCTCATTTTAAGAAAGCTGCTTTGTAGCTTTTAGTTTGACTTTAACCTCAGGCCAAAGTGGCTTTTCAGCTTGCATCAAGAAGTCAGTAGTTGATGCTTCCAGCAACGGGAATGAAAAGCCTGCTTAGATTAAGCCTGACTCAATTAAAAAACATGGTGCAAGAAATCCTTAAATTTTTTTGAGTAATCAAACAAAAAAATCCCTAATCTAATCTGTGAGATAATTTTCTAAGAACTACATCTTGTACAGTCAAAAGGAAATTAGAAAAATTATGAGTGCTAAAAAGAAATTTAGAACTAGCACCCATAAGAAAATTACATCACTCATAATAAGCTAAGTAGTGACCCCCACACATCAGAAGGACTGTTGATCCTCAGAATTTATTCTGGACCCTTATGAATTCATACTCTCTGATCTTTAGCAGGATACAAAGAACAAACAGATTTGCACACCAGCTATGGACCATTTTTCATGGCGTCATGAATGGTTCACAAAGCAGTGCTAGCCAGCCACTTACTTAAGATGTGACTTTGTATACCAGTAAAACTTGTCTCTCTTCCTCATCTTTTCCCCTCTCTTTGTGATATGCTTATTCCAAGAATATTAGTAATTTACAATCATATTAGATCTAGGATCAGCCAAAGCTACTCTCAATGGGATCAATATGCTGGCCAGGCCAACCCCTTTAGATAAACTCCTGACCCATACTTGCAAAAGTCTGTTTCATTTTAGGAACATTACAGAGTCATTCTGAAGAATTAGGGTAATGTCTCATTCTCCAGTATCTTCTCATTAATGTTTCACCACCACCAGAAATTCAACAGAGCTTGCTCAATTTTCTCCTTCTGAGCATTACACCTTTTATGCTATTTCCCTTCTCAGCCACTGCAGTCCATGCCACAGGCACCAGACTGGGTGCCAAGCCTCTCTTTACATCCTCACATTCAAACTGTCTTTATGCCTGGCAGATTGTTCTCTCTAGAATCTCGTTCTCTCTATTAACCTATTCAGCTAGAACTGTTGCATAAATTTTCACTGTCTAGTGTATTAACTTTAAAAGGATCCAGATACTCTTCTTGTCAATATTTTCAGATTCCAGATAAATCAGGACTCAGAATATTGGTCTTTAGTGCATCACACACATGTACAGTTAGGTTGTCAATCAAAGCTTTTCCCCAGTCTATCAACCCTTTTTCTGAGAAAGAGGAGTACACCTGTCCCCCAAATAGCCCAAAGCACCAGCTTCCAGCACCTGGTTGTTTTACAAACTGGCACATCTGAGCTTTCTTCCATTTTATTTCCCAAGCCTCAGTGCAACACACCATAATCTCAGAGATGAACCTGTGGTTTCCTTAAAGCTCATTCTTGGGACAACACTTAAACAAGTAACTTGAATGAAGCTTGATGGTTGGTGTGCAGAGACCCTGGTCTACCAGTTCCCCTCTGCCACTTTGCTAAGTGCTAGTCCCCACTCTGTCCATGGTCTTGCACATCAATTTCATTTTCTATGAACAGTATAGTTCTCTGAAAACAATAGCATAAGACAAGCCTTTTCCTAGCCCCTCTTCCCAGCCTGCTCTGCTGCTCCTCTTACAAAGTTTCAGTACAGAACACTGGATAAAACCAAAGCCCTAAACCAAACAGGAATGCTGGCAAAGTACTGACAGGAGACAGACATTAGGCAAATTAAGCTCTCCCACAGCTTCAGCTTGAAGCATTTGATGGTCTACATTTCCTGAATCTCTTCCATCAAAGGGACCGTTATAGTGCTCTTGAACTCCAATGCTTTCCAGATAAACCATGTGTCTACAGTGAAGGCAGAGCCATCTCCACAAGCCATATTTACCTGGGCATTTGTACAACTTCCTTGCCTGTGCAATGTCTCCCTGACTCAGGCGAATGCGCTGACCAATAGTCGGCCGGACCCCGTTATCGTCACGACGCGGAAGGATGGTGTCGAGGAAAACCCCTCTAAAAGGGAAGAGAGAGACAAAGAGCAGTGAAGCAGGAAAAGCTACATGATGCACAGAAAGTCATCCTGGCAGGCCTCCCACTGTCCTCTTGACCATATATCCCATGCTAACAAGCAAGAGTAATGAAGACTGTGATACCAGCATGCCTTAAGGTGGCCTTCTGACCATAGCAAACAGCTTCCAAACGTACAGACAAGTCTGCCAAGACAATACATTCCTCATTTGACATATAAAGATTGCCGCTGCCTCTGTTTGACTATAGACACATTCCTTGCCATAAATCAGAAAAGGCAACAAAATATTTTTCCAGAAGGCTCATGACACATCTGGCTCATCAGAAGCACAGGTTGCATGCTTGAGCCAATGGAGCAAAGGGTTTGTTTGGTAGCAGATGAGGTTGGGCTGGCAGTGACTGTGGTTGCCACAGAGAAGAGAAAAAGACCAAGTGCTCTACATTTGTTCTGCATGAATTTCCAAGCTAAAAAACTCAATTTCAACCTGTCTCTTTTCCTTGCTACTATTTCTTTCATGTGGTACCTTCACACTCAGGAGCTCTCTATTGCACTTATGATCTCAGTCCAGAACAGGATTTAAGCTCACTTCTATCAAAATGCAAAGTCTGTGCATTCAAGCAAGAGCTCACAAATAAGGGGGACTCAAGGCAGCATTAGGACTGCAGGGATAAAGTGGGAGGGAGGAATCAGAAACCTGAACTCCAGATAGGCAAGCCCAAGCTCTCGTGGCCAGGCTATCCAGTCCACAGAAACCATTTAACTGCACCCCTGAGTGTCTGGCTTGGACACTCCAAGACTAACAGGCAGCTTGAAACTTCAGCATCAGCTCTGGAAGGCAGACTTCTCTTTCTAAAGGACAGGATACAACTGTCTGTAGAATCCAATGGGAAATCAGGGCAGATGCAATAATTTTAGTGCTGCCTAGCCGTGACACAAGAGTCTTCAAGTATGGGTTAAGCTCTAAGTACACAAGTTATTCTGTTCATCAGGCTGTTCAGCTGCATAAGGAAAGGAGTTTGAAAGGGTTTTTTTTTTTTGTATTGGTTTCATTTTAAACAAATACTGCAAGCAGAGTATTTGGATGACAGCTGTCAAAGAGCAGCCAGTATTCTTGAACAGAAAATCTTATTCTATTAAATATATTTTGTGGTGGAAAATAATTTTGTAAATACTCAAACTGAAGAAGAAATACAGGGAAGTAATCTGTTCTAAAAAGTAGAATCATTTCTTTCTTGGCAGATGCTGGTTTTTTTCCCAGTGGTAGGAAAATTCCTGATCAGCACTAAAATCAGTGCTGACAAGCTCTGAGGTGAGTTAATAAAATTTTGATTGACAAATTCAGGCTAGCAATCTACATGCCAGCTGTGTGCCTTAGGCTGGGTTTATTTAAGTTTATGTATCAAAAATAAATCCTCCAATTCCAAAACCACCAAAGAAAAACAGGTTTGATTTGCTTACAGTAAGTTTTCAAGCCCCCTCGTGATTTCACACAACATGGCATTTGGCAGGGACATACTTCTGTGGCCAGCGAAATGCTTTCTGCAGATCTCCAGGCTCAACAAGGGAATAATTACAAAGTTTAAAAGAGAAACCACCACTTGCACATTCACTTTTGATTCTTTTTCCCATTCCAGCCCTCATGACCGCGTACTCACTGCTCCCACCCTCCTGCACACACCTAAGCTATTGCTCACACAATGCAAACAACCCACAGCTTCAAATTACCTTCAAATTACCAAATTAATCCTTATTTTCTGCCAAACGCATTTCTTTCCAGAAGGCTGTACCCTAGGTTGGACCAGTAAGATTTCTGGATTTGGTTTTTCCACCAACTGAATTTTGGGCTTCCTTCACATGCATTGCTGAACATCACTCCAAATCAGGAGACAGTAAGTACAGTTCCTCTCATTTTAAAATCAAAGGAACTGAGAACAGAGCAGAGTCTTTCTGGTCGAAACCACAGAGGTTCCAGCAGCCCCATGCTGCCCACCCAAATCTCATCTGCTGAACACTTTATGTTGTTAAGTTGCATGTCTTGGGGGTGACTCTAAGACCACCGATAGTTTGGCACACAAATTAGTAAACACCAAGCAGACATCATTAAACACAGAAGCTCATACACTCTAACACCAGAGCTGTTCTGCAATTAGACACCTAACTTCTCCTCCCAGAGGTAGGAAAAGAACCCAGGAATCCTGGATGTTCTATTCTCCCACTGTCCAGACATGGGCAGAGCATGCATTAGCCCAATGCAATGATAAGTCAAACTCAACAACCAACCATTGCTACTAGCTAAGAATGGCAGAGCTTAGACAGAGATGCTCTTAAGAGTCATTAGCACCTGCATAGTACCCTGAATGTATGAAGTGTTACGTAAACATTATGGAATTGTCAAATGATCTTGAGAAATGCTGATTATTCACTATCCTATCTGAGGAAATGGATACTGGTGGTGCTTTAAACACCACTCAAGTAAGCAGATGTTCAAGGTAGGTAAAGCACTCAGCTGCAGGCAGCTACGTTTTGTCCCAACTCTATTTATATCTCCATCCGCAGAAGAGAGACGACATAACCCTACTCACAGAGTAAAATCTGTACAGCATGTAAGTGCTATGTGTCTTGTGCAGGATTAGGAGGGTTTCTTGCCAATACATCAAGAAAATGCTCCTTGACAAGCAGATAGTGCTACCTGCATCCTGACTCAAACAGGAGTGTTGCAGAGCTTGTGTTATATAACTCAGACTGTGTTGCCATGTCTATTTGCAAGAGGCCCAGTGAATTAACATAACCTACTATTTGTCTAGGACTCTGGAGATTTAAACTTTCTTATTGCTAAGCTGCCATTTATGGATCTTGACAGTCATAAAATAAATTGTTTAATGAGACAGCAATATTCGTTTTAAGTTGCTGCCATGTCTGTAAGTAATGCAGCTGGAAAGAAAAGCCTGCAACTATACTCTGCAAAACAGGAAACTTTGACATAGACAAGAACAGAAGTTCCCGTGGTAAAAACTTGTTACAGCTGTCATTACGGTCTTTTGTGCCACCCTCCTATTTCTATTATCCACAGATGCAAATAAGAACTACATTTCACTGTGAACTGAAAACAAACAGCAACTCCTGCAGCAATTTTCAAAAACATCACTGGAAACAATTTCCAGTGCTAGGACTCGTGTCTCAGAAAAACTGTTTCTGTCCCTGGTACCAAGTTTAGAATAGAAAGGACCTGCGATCTGCAGCATCATTTGACCACGGCAAAACCCATTTGATTTGCTATGATCAATATTCACCAGTAGTCACAAAGTTGTGCTAAGTGCCATGTAAGAATTGCTTGAAGACAACAAGTCACAGACATGGCTCTATGTCCTTGACCTCCTCCTCATTCACACACCCCACCTCCGCTGATGGGATGCTCAGATCATCTTCTTCCTATGTGGACTTTCTGGTGTATGCTAATGTATTTACATGCCCACTACAGGTCTTCCCTTAGCAGTGTCCCACAGGGGCTGTCTCCCATTCCTAGCCACTGATGGTATAAAGAAACTTGCTGGAACTTAATATCTTCATGGCTCTATGTTTTTTATCAGTTTTGGTTGCAATTGGCCAGCACCCACAAAACTTAGTGTGGTGGAAAGAAGACATGCATACACTCACAAATCTCTAGTCATTGGTCAAAGTAACCACCATTCCCTTATGGGAGCAGATGTCAAGACAGGTCTTGGTAAAGTAAAAGCCTGTTCCCAGCACTGGCTATTTATGGTGACAGCACAATCAGCTCACAGAGGCACTTAGTACTCAGTTCAATTACTGCACAAAGACTGCTGCTGGGGTGAGGGTGGGTCACAGAGACAAAAGTCTTAAAGAAAACAGACTTTAAAATCCTGTTAAGCACCAATTTAAATTTAGAAGGACTCTTGCCATTTTTATCCTTTTTTGGTCCAGCAGTGTTCTAAAGGACCCAGGTTTTCAATCAAGACACACAGACTCAAAAGCATCCACAATATAAATGGCAGTAATAACTTAATCCTGTTTTTGTGCAAGACAATTCTAACCATTTAGAGTCTAGCAAATGCTGGAAAGATCCAGCAGAAGCCTCAAGGAAAGAAAAATTGTTTGCTTTGGGTATCTGATCCAAAGAAATATCTGAAAGCTGCAAAGCACTCTTGCCCTGCCACCATCTCCCCCTGCCAGAACAAGTAGCTTTTCAGCAAGTTTGACTATTTTCCCCTGGTTGACATGAAGTCTCAGAAACAAAAGCACAGAACAATAGGCTTGGCAATTCCATACAACTGGGCAGTAAGAAAACTGGAAAAGTCCCAAAGACATTTAATTTTTGCAAAAATAAGTTCTCAAGATCATAGGTATTTTTGCTCTGCTTCCCATCCCCTTTACTCATCATATGTAGTAAAGGAAATCTCTTCAGCTGGAGCAATAGTGGGGTTTATGAAAAAAGCTTCAAATAATCCAGCAAAACGGAGCTGGTAATCCAGTAGCTCTCATTCAAAATCCAGAATATAGATAACTATTATAATTTCACCTCTCCATCCAGTAGAGCTGCCTGATCACAAAACAGACTCCATTTGGAGGGATGAGATAGGATTCAAGGGCAAAGACCCTATGTAGAAATTGACCAGCTAGCTGGGACAAGAACAGAACTGAAAACTCCTCCATGAAGAACCCAGTCACAAAAAAAAAAAAATCACAGAGCTGCAGAGGCCACGATCTAACGCACATACATAAATGGTTAAAAAAATAGCCAAGCAATTTAAAATAATCATCTAGAGTTTAAATTGTCCTTTGTCAAAGTTGCTAGGGACTCTGGAGGCAATACTCCAAAGCTGGACAAACAGATTCAAAGGTGGTTTTAGCTTTACCTTTTTGCAGGTGGGCAGACACACACATGCTGTCTGGGAAGGTTGTAAAACATGCTAACATGGCTGTGGAAGGTCTCCAAAGATCATCAGCATTAGAAAATTATAATGGGGAGGAGAAAATAAGAATCAACCATACTTCTCTTCATTCACCTTACATTTCCAAATATTTTCCAAACTTTGCCATGCAGCAGAGCTCACTGCAATTATCATATGTCTCTGTGATAGATCACAGGTCTCCTTCTAGGCTCCATGTATCCCACAGAGCTAATAGCAACTACTGAAAACAGTCCTGAGGATACGTAACCTTAGATTATCACCTGGAAAACGTGTTCCTAGCATAGTGCATGATGCTGTCGAAGTCATAGGTCTCTCCCAGTGAGTTCACTTCCCCAGCTTCCATCTTTAAAAAGTTGTACTCCTGACCTATGACACCAAACACAAAGGGAAAGTAAGAAAATACATATATATACACACACACACATATATATATGTGTATATATATAAAGCTTTCCACCTCTGGGCACCTAGAATGAAAGGGATATACTCCTACATACCAACAGTTCCAGCAGGACATCCAAAATCTCTATTCACTCAACTACTTTCACCTTTATTCCAAGCAAGTACTAGCAATATTTCTTCTTCATGGTCCTAGCTCACAGGCCACTAGGGCTTTCTACAAGTTCAGCAAGAAAGATTTCCACCCACCCAAAAGCCAGGTGGAATAACCTGAAGCACTATTTTACCTTGCTGTATATTCTCCCTGATGATTGTGACATGCTGGTCCCTGTCAGGCCGTGTGTGCTCGTGCCAGAAACCCACCACATGGCCCAGCTCATGAGCCACAATACCAAATTTGTCACAGTTTTTCCCAATGGATATAGCCTGAGGACCTCCTCCTCGACGACCCACATATGAACAGCATCTGGAAAAGAAAACCCACAAACCATGCAGCACATCAATGAACTGTGGGAATCTGAGGCATACCGACAGGGTATGGCATCTGGCAGGGTCCAGGACAGACTAGAAGTTGCATACATTATATGAACTTATATGGATAAAGGAAACACATAAGTGCAGATCTACAAAAACGTACAGACTTAAGTGTTATCCCAGGAAAAAGCATCCAGAAAGGCTCAGCACCTTGTTCCCAGCAAATACTAAATTATCCTGGCAAACCTTCAAAAACCTAAAGATGGATCTCTGTGACAGACTCCCCAATGTAGACATTGGTTTATTCTGGCCAGAGTTAGACTTACAAAGCCACTTGTCAATGAAAGGGATGTTTGCAACACAGATATCTGCAGGGAATGTGCAGTTATCACTTACCCACATGTTCTGTATGTGAACACAATGAAACTCTCTTCATCAGTTCTCTCCACAAATGTCACACAAGTGTGCTTCTCCCAGTGCCTCATGGCTTGCTTAAAGATAGCTCTTTGGGTACCTGAAAAATAAGTCCAAGCAGAGATAACAGTGAAGGCCTGGCTTTCACAAAATCTCTAATGCACTTAGAGGATATCAGGATAAGGGAACAGTCAATCTTTCCAACAGTGAATCCTATACTTGTAGACACCTCTAGGAATCTGTGATCCACTTCACTTCCTACTGTAGCACTAACTTACTGTATCATACTTTTCTCTCATTTGGTTTGACGAACTAATTGCTCTTATTTAACAGGTAGCAAATTTGTTTAGGCACAAAGCTTCTACATATGAGAAATGTCACCTGACTAGGTAGAGGTCATTCTGCAGAACTGCTGGGTGTTCTCATCTGTGTACCAGGTACTTGGTGGCATGCCAGATTTGCTCTCATGCTGCAGCGTAACATGACCACACACAGCTTTCAAGACACAGGAATCTCTTGAGTGCTACATGTGGTTCTCAAAACTGAGGAAAACTGCCACCAGGTATTTAAAATGAGAAGGAAAAACTGTATAGGAGCTAGAGGCATTCTCGGGGCAGCACAAGAAGGTATAAGAGACACTGCTGCTCTGCACTTGAATTCAGGAACAGCTCAGGACTTGCATGGTGATACACCTGAGAAGTAGGGTCTTATGCCTGCTGTACACTAGCAAGAAAAAAGGCCACAGGACCTTCCCTCCCAAGGGAGCAGGATATCTCCAGTGCTCTCTTGGCACCATCCAGAACAGCTGGGAAGTGATGCCCCATAGCAGTACACGGCTAGAAGAACTCCCTACATTGTCTTTCCAGCACAGCCTCTGGAACACAGAGGGCCACAGAGCCAGCTGCCACTCTCACGAGTGACTAGAGGGGAGAAAAGCCAGAAGTATATCAGAAAACCAGAAGCTCCTAGGTGGGATTAAGCTGAGGCAAAACATCAAGCTGAATGCAAGAGAGAATTGTACCATGGTGAGACCCACTTCTTGTGTAGTCACTGAAACAGAAAGATGGTGTTACCTGCTCTGAACTGGTTAGAGTAGCGGGACACACATAACACAGAGAATATTTTCTCATCAGACCTTGAGGGATGGGGATGGCTGTTCTCTGACAAATGTAGGGGAACAGTTGTGGCTAGCAGGCTACTCAATATCCTGCCTCTCTTTTCGTAGAGGTGAAGAGACCCTTCCACTGGGGCTTCACAGACTCCTGGTGACAGTGCAGGTGCTAGAATGAGACAGGGTCTGGGTGAACAGGTTAAAGAGGTCTTGAGGATCACCCCAAACTGGCAGGAGGGGCCTGACTGGGGAGGCAAACCCACACTGCATAAGTGCAGTTCCTAAACTACTCTTTTCTGCTAGGACAAAGTACATAACAGCAGCTCAAGGGTATAAGTTCTGTTGGACCCAAGATGGTGGAGACAGGCTTAGGGAGACAGGAAGGAGCTGGCTCCAGTGACGCACAGAGCATTGTCATCCATGAGGCAAGGAAACCAATCCCACGGGGAACCACAGAGCTGTAGAGAGGTGGCACCACAGCAAGTTGCCTGTCTGCTTCACATGACAGACTTGCAAGAGATCTGCTACACTCCAAGAGACATCTTAGTTTGGACAGTGCCTCAGAGGTGCTATGAAAATCCTAAAATGGATACTTTGGAGAGCGCCTCATCCACTGTGGGACACATCTCATCATTCCTGTCCCTCACACAGCTCAAGGAGACCTTGAAGTCTCATGCCCGAAAAACAACAGGTCAGGAAGCAGAGTGCACAGGGAAAGTTCTCTGTGTGAGGATTCAAAGAACAACCCACTGTACTTCTGCTCTTACTCTTCCAACAGCACAGAGGATCCCTTTCTAGGAACACAAGGTATGAGTGCAGCTCACAAGTTCTGGCCCCTGAAGCAATCAAGAGAAGTGACCAAGTCACCCAATTATTTCTTGGGCTCCAAAAGAAGAACTATCTCACTGCACACTTCAGTCTCAGGCTTTCACAGTGTAGAATTCCTTGTGCAACCACGTGCCCACCTCATCTCAGGAGACAGGCTCCCAAAGACCTGAGTCACTTGTGGAAAAACTGTTCCCAAGATATCCCACACATTTTGAGACAGTCATCCCTGAGCAAACAGGCAGCAATGTCTTTACTACTGACCAGTGAAATTTCCTCCAATAACATAGGGAATGACCCCTCCTGGCCAGATCCTCTCAGCTCTGGATGTGGTTGCCCTGCGCACTCTGAGAGAGGAGTGTGTGTCCATCTCAGACTCATCTTTATAATCCTTCCTCTTCGGTCTCCTCACAAGCGTTGTGTTCTGCCTGCCGTCTGCAAGACAGAGTGGCAACACTGTTTAAATCCTCTTTAGCTCCATGTGCAGCCCCCAGGTAGTACCCTGGAGCTTCAGAAAAAAGAAAAACAGAAAAAGCAAGATGTTAATCCAAGCCAGAAGCCATAGCCAGATTTCCCAGTGATTCATTCAGGATTTACAGACAGTGAATCTATAGCACCCTGGCCCTTCTTAACTTGGAGCCTCCCTACATGCTATGCCAAACCTATTCAACTAGTACACTGGCTGTCACTAGTATAATGGGACAGCTCCACTCTCTCTAGCCACCCACTCTCTCCAACAGCAACTTCATAGATGGGGACAGTACTTAAATAAGGGGAATGGGAGGAGGGAGGTCAAACAAGCCCAGATGTCACTGTATATTCTCAGCCTGCCCTACTCATCCAGATCTGCAGGGAAAGGTTTATTCTGGCAGGCATAGCTTCACAACAGCAACTACTCATTCAAGTTGACTTTGGAAGAAGACAACAGGCCTCTTAGACTGAAACATATACTCAAGGCTGAAAAGCGTTACATAAAAGTGTTTATGTTCACATGCTAGCTCTCCAGTGGTTTGGAAACATACACAGATTGAAAAGCCTGTGCTGGAGGAGGATAGAAAAGCTGAGGCATTCAATACTTAGCACAAATATCCATCCATGTTAAATCTCTTAATTTTAATGAAGAAGATAAAAAATACAAAAGGGAAAACAGAACACGTCTCAATTCTTGCTAAAAAGACAGAGGAGCCCTGGCTGTGTGGTGCTCAGTACTGGCCATAAAACCTGCCTGAAGATTCAGGTAGGCTTCTATGCAGACTCTCTACCTTGCCCTGCATCTGTGCTGCTGCAGCTCTGCTTAGATGCTGGTTACACCAGCACAAGTTACACTTTTAATGTGGTGTCAGTCTGACCAAGCAGAAAATATCCTCCTTTCAGAGCTTCCTGGCTGTTTACCCCATTTGCCGGGGGGACCAATTTTTCCCCACAAATTCTCAAAGCAGCCATAGCCTAGCAGGGCTTTACTAACATGTGTAAAGACCACGTAGACACATTTTTTTAGGTAAACTGCCTGTATTGCACAGCCAACCCATTGGCTGGACTTGGACAATGGAATAATAGAATACTGGGGTTGCTACACCTGCAGAAAGTGCTGGCCTAATAGGTGACACCAAGGGGAACTCCCTTCTCACTTTGAGAGGCAGCACTGCTGGCAGTGGCTCCTCAGTGCTGGTGGACCTCTTTGAAGCTCCAAGAATAGGGATTTAAACTCCAGTTGTGATCTTGTGTATGGAAATGCACAAGACTGCCTACAGCTTTGCTTCCCAAGTCAGGGCCATGGGCTGCAGTGACATGACAAAGCACAAGGCTCACTAAGACTTTCCTCCAGTGACTAGAAGGGCTGCCAAGTGTCTCTTCTTCCATTCATCACTCCAGCAGAAGCACCAGTGAGCAAACCACTACTGTCAAGGCTGAAGGGATCGAAACAATGGGAAGTAAACTAAGGTAGTGCAGGGGAATAGAAAGAAATAACTTCACACCCTCCCTCCTGCTTCACCAGGTCCAGTTCTTCCTGCTGGAGGCCATGCTCTGAGCTGCAGGACAAAAACAGGAATTTGCCTTTTGTTCTTCCCTGGAGCACCTCCCCACATGCCAGTTGCACCAGCATCTCAGAAGCTGTCCCATCCCCAAACCAGCTGCTGGACCCTGCAAAGGCTGATGCTCTGAGGCTGGGGGCTCCCACAGTGCAATAAAAACCACCCTTCCCTTCTTTCCATACTCCTATCCCACCAAGGTACTGCTGAGGCATTACAAGGGCCACAGCTGGAAGGAAGGAGAGGTTCTCCATATACCTAGACTTAATAGGATGGAGTTAACTTTCCTCATAGCAGCCTGTAGGTACTATGTGTTGGATTTGTGGCTAAAACAGTGTTGATAACACACTAATATTCAGGGTACTACTAAACAGCTCTTGCACAGTGCAAGAACCTCCTTATTCTCAAGGCTTCCTTATTCTCACTTTGCTAAGCCCTATCCACTCCCCACATGAGTAGAGATGGGACAGGCTAGAGGCTGGGAGACGGGGCTGGGAGATGCAGCTGGGATAGCTGACCCAAAGTGGCCAGATGGATATCCCATACTGTATGTTATCATGCTCAGCAATAAAAATGGTGTGGTTTTGTCTTCCAAGGTAGTCATTGCTCAGAAACCAGCTGGGATCACTGTTCCTGTAGATGGAAATGAGAAATTGCCTTTATATCACTTGGTTTTGGCTTTTTTCCTCTTCCCTTCACATACTAAACTGTCTTCATCTCAAGTAGTGAGTTTTCTGATTTTTGCTCTTCCTGCTCTCTCACCCATCCTGCTGGAAGAGGGTGACGGTTACTGAACAGCTGTTGGCCGGGGTCAGCCCATCACACTATACAAGGCAAACCCACCCTTGTAGAGAGTCCACCAACAGCAAGAAATGCAGATGCCTGGGCAAGGCTGGTCTCCTAGGTACAGCACACACACATACACAGGACAAAATGTGGTTTTACAGGTGATAAAAAAGTAAATAAAGGATACCCAAAGGTCTGGGTGGGGTACCACATTACCCTTTTTAACTGCTTTGTTACTACGATCAGTTGAAGTGATGTTCTCATTTGACACAAGAGACTCTTCTCCCAGGCCTCCTGCAAAGGAGAAAACAGAGACACACATCCTTGTGAGCACGCTGGCAGAGCTCTGACATTGGAAGGACAGCAGCTCTCAGGGATGTAATTTGTGGGTCTGAGCCCACAGAAACCAGCTGCTTTCCCTGTAGAGGGACTAAAAGCCTGATAAAGCTGGCCTCTTCTCCTGCATTTGTTCCTAGCCTACATTGACAGCTTGCAACTCATCAACATCCTGTGCCTTATTTTCCCCATATACTGAATAGGCAGAAAGTCTCTTCTAGGGAAGGCTGATTCCATGGAGGTTTACTGAGAACAGGAGCTATACGAGGAAGATGGCAGCAATAGTAAGCACCACTATGAAATCTCAAATTTAAGAAGGCACACTGAAAAGGCAAAGAACAGACCAATACATTCTTATCAGCTCTTGTACATCTCGCCTAAATTCAGCTTAACCTGAAAAGTCCTTCTCTGCGATGCTAACACCCACTGGCTACAAAAGCAGGAATGATTCACCAAGGGGACTGAGGGGGCTCAGTGCAGCCAGAATTATCTACCATAAGATGAAGACACAGGGAGAGATACTAGCTCCCCTGAAGAGTCACATTGCTAGGTAATGGACACAGAGTCCATTGTGTAAAGCCCTTACTGGTCTTTTGACCATCAAGGTACCACAATACTTGGCAATAGCCCAATATTTGATTTTAGTTTTTCTGATTATGTAGAAATAGGATATTCCCTCAATACTGGATCCATTCTGCCATAGAAAGAGATTTAAAATGTCACCCAGTGCCATGATTTAAAACTGACAGTAACTTCTTCACACTCTTGTCTCAGAAGACTTCAGAATAGTTTTACCTGCTATAAAGGAAGATCCCAACTGTGCAAACTTACCTGTGCTGAAGGAGGAAAACTGATATTTCCATCCATTACAAAATGTTACCACTGAAATCCGATTTTTATAAGCACTGTTATGTCCACCATGGTACCTACAATCCTAAGGTCTACAGACAGCTCTCCTATAAGCAGCATGAAAGAGACAATCACAATCAGGAAACACAGGAGAAGGACTGATTTCTACTTCACATTCACTTGGCTACTGGACTAGCAAGGTGCCAGACACACTGAACTTCAGAATGCTCACGGGCAGCTCATGGATAACTACTTTAATCAAGGTGGTTTTCAGAGCATTGGAAAGACCCCAAAATACGCATCTTCTGTCTTGGTTTTGTAACTATGATTTTCTTTTCACAAAATATTTTCTATTCTTTCTTCCCAGCACCACCATCTTCAACTTTCCCTGAAACGCATGTTTCTAAACTAACTCCCCCAACACCAGGCAGCAAAGAAAAACAAAACCAAAAAATCCCCAAAACTCAGAGAGGTTAAATATTTCAGAAAGGGTAAAGAAGCAGAGGTATTTTCACATTATTGTTTTTCTGTGGTATTTTTTCAGTTTCTTAAACATTTCTAAAGGAATGTGTTTAAGTATTTTGCACCCTACCATAAAATCTCCCAAGGAACTGCTGATTGTCTCACCATGGGAGAACCAACAAGCCATACTTGAGATTTGAATTCTCTGTAACACCAGCAGCTGCTGGATGTGAAAAGGGAGAGAGCACTAAGAGATCAACCAGCAGCAAGATAACCCTCAGGACAGAACAGTAGAAGAAAATTAAGTGAAAGGGATAGCAAAATGGTTGTAAAAAGGGAGAGGGGGGAAAGAGGAGAGCAAGGCTCTTCTTCCTATAGCTGCTTGTCTTCCAGGTTTCCATTTTGCAAGGTACAACTTGGGAACACCACAAAAGCCAGAGAGCATCTACAGAGGGTATAGAAACCTGGTCAGCAAGCCACCCAAAAGTCACAGATTCTACATGGAAAACCAACCAGCCACTTTATGGCAAAACATCTCTGCGCAGTGACTATAGTAGGAGAGAGAACTCAAAAAATGGTGCTTAGGGGGAAAGAAGACAACACATAAGACATCAAGATGTATAACAGGTAAATAAAACTGGCATGGACTACTTTCATACCTTTCAGAAGGTGGTGGCAATACCACCACTTTTGTTCCACTCCCATCTTGGTACCATGGATCCCCTTTGAGAAGAAGGGAGGCTGAATGAACTGATATCTGCAGAGGTATTACCAAGAGCAAGTAACTACAATCTCAGTGGCAGGATAAAGCACAAAGAGCATGGTCAACCACCATACCCAGAAAGGGAGATAGCATTAATCTTACTGCACTGCTGGATGCCATGTGGACAGATCCAAGAGAGATGTTCCAACACTGAGACAGCTGGATGTCTTCCAGCCCCTAAACCAGTCTTACTCTGCCAGCTGGAAAACTCTCCTTTTGTTTTGGAGCTGACTTCTCACAAACTCTTCTTCATCCCCCCCAGTGTGGCAAGGACAGGGAAAAGGTACATCTCCGACACCTTGGAGGAGGGCTGAGGGGATGGTGTCAAATTCTAACTCTTTGACGTTATACTACCATAAGTAATTAAAACATCAGGAAAGGGATTATGGAAGACAGCAGTAAAAATGAACCAGAGGAAAGTAAAATACTCGGACTCTCAGCTGACTATAGGTTAAAGCTTCCTGGTCCAAGAGACACACTAAATCAGGGGACTGTCTCCCAAAGGAAGTGCCATAATTTAACAGAGCTTGACTGGACAAAAGCCACTAGACGTGTGAACAGGAACAAGCCTGATTCAACAAGATGGATTGCTCCGAACTCTATCACTCTTTTCCAGCCTCAATGTCCCATCCTAAGATTTTCCTTTGTTTTCTTTCATGCCCAGTCCTCATCACTTCCTTAAGCCCAAACTCAACAAAAGTTCTTCTTCTCAGTTAAATTTTACATCCCCAGGACTTCTCACCCTCCCAAAGTATGCCATTCCTCACACAATACCCCATTGCATTTAAAGGAAACCCCAACCAGCTATTCATCACCAGAACGATTAAGGCATGTGGTCTTTGCTGAAGCAAAGGATAATTTTCTATTTCTAAATAAACGCAGCTTGCTTCCAGTCACAGATTGTTTCTTAATTGAACTTGGGAGGTGAATTATATGGTGAATTAGGAAAAAAGAACAACTCTGCATTTAGTGAATTGTTCCCCTAAGAGGCAACTGTATGGAATTGAATTGCAAATGATGGCACCAAACCCTACAGCCAGGCCCCCTCTCCTGCACCCGAGCTGCTGACCTCTGCCGCGCTGCAGTGCCATTCGTGCTGACTGCTTTTCCAAGCTGTGAGCACATTCTTTCCCAGTGATCAGTGCAAGCCTTGGTTTCTTATGCAAAGGAGATGTTTGAATAAACTAGTGTGACTAACGAAATCTACAACATCTTTGCATATTTTGTCTCATTGCAGCCAATGAAAAGGGAGAGCTCTATACAAAGGCCAGATATGGGTGTGCAGATATACTGGATATTTTCAAATACTACTAATCTCACTAATACAGGCAGGGAGCACTCACACCCTTCTCTCCCACAGGATGTTTTTGAATCATACACAAGAATTTTGGAAGATCCTGTTCCACTTCACTTGAACTTTTAGACATTTCCTACCCTTATGATACCTAAACATATCCCAAAGATTAAAGTGACTTGACAAACATTTAGTCCTCACTTCTGATTCTTCCCAAGAGAAGGCTAATGCATGATCCTAGCAAAACAAAGATAAGTAACTGACATGTCATAATCAACAAATAAGGAAGCCAAGAAATGCACCTGGCATCTGAAAGCAGCTGCACATGGGTTACAGGCAATGTGCAGGTCCTGTGGTCCCCTCAAGTCCCTGAAGTTGTACTTCTCTGTCAGGCTATTCCATCATGTCCAAGAGCAGAGCAGATACCAACCTCCATTACTGCTTCAGAGCATGAAATGTCCATGTATGTGTTGAAGCCTATGATCATTAGAAGCACTGAAGAGGAGAATGGAGATTTTCAGTTTGACAAAATGCTAACTGGAAAGCCAATACAGTAATAAATGGCAGGCTTGGTCTGCTGGTTACAGTAACTGATAATAAGGTGAGCAGAACAGGGCTGGTTTTAGTTTTTTAATGTATATCCAGCAGTCAACAAACCCTTCAAAAGTCATTTTCATCTTCAGTACTTTCCACCTACTGCTGTGTCAAACCATCACCTTTCTCCAGCCTGTTTAAGCTTTGTCTGCTTCACCAGGAATTATACAGGATGTGTTACATCATGCCTCCATGCACAGAGCTGTATTAGATCTCCTGAGCTCTTAAACATTTTTATGATTCAATCATTCCTAACTATTTGTGTTGCTCAACACCTACAACCCCAGCAGGACACTGCTGGACTCCCTAGGTAGATAGCTTGTGTTTCAACACAACCTGTCAGAGGACACACACGAGATTCTCCACTGATGCTGGGAATATTTTATGTTCTACTTGTACAACAACTCATTTTTCTGTTTTCCACAGTCCAGCGCTGCCAAGAGAGCTTGGTCAGCTGAAAGAAGCTTCCAGTAGCTTAAATGGACCAAAAATCTGAACCAAATCCACCATGCTTGCAGCCCTGGCTGAAGAACAGGTGCCTAAATTGCTTGCAGGAACTAGAGGCAGACTGAGGTGGGTCCAGTGAAGCAGAAAGTGGCAGGCTGTGGTACTGTTGTGGAGAAAGTAATTTCTCCCACACTTCCAGAAGAGAAAAATTAAAACCCAATTTTATTAAACAAGTCAAAGTTGTTCAGCTGAAATTAAAATAAAAGGCAGTATTTCAAGAGAGACAGCATGCAAAGCAAGCTGAGAGTCAGATCAAAACTGTACTGTTTGCAGTTCTCTTGTACCACCAGCATAGGATAAAAGATGTGTAACCTGTGCAAATAGCAGGAAGCAGACTCCATTCATTACCCGTATTTCCACAAGAGAGGGTGGGACTAGGAAAAGTAGTAATATGCTGGACCTGAAAATTTGTCCTCTACAAAAATTTGTCTTCTAGGATACAACTTAGGGTTTGGGGTTTTGGGGAGTTTAGGGGCTGTTTTTTTGTTTGTTTGTTGTTGTTGGTTTTGCTTGTTGTTTTTTTTTCTTGTTCTATTGGTTTGTATTTTTGTAAATTCAGGTTAGTTTGAACCACCAAAACGGGGGCAATTAGATTTCTCACTAAATACTTCTGTGCTTGCTTCCACTTGATCCCAAACCACCAGGGTTTCTTGTCTAAGAAAGGAGAGGAAAGAGCTAAGCAGCCTGCCAGTGAGTTGGGATGCTCATAGTGGGCCTGGAAATACCCACCACACTCCTACTGATTGCCCCACAGACCGTGTAACAACCTCTAACACCTCAAAGGTCCTTGAGAGCCAGATAACTTCTAAAACATCATAACATATCTGAAAACACCACTCTA
This sequence comes from Apus apus, assembly GCF_020740795.1. Classification (NCBI taxonomy): domain Eukaryota; kingdom Metazoa; phylum Chordata; class Aves; order Apodiformes; family Apodidae; genus Apus; species Apus apus. The sequence continues at coordinate 20,797,636 of NC_067285.1, read as the reverse complement.
GGGGCCAGATGAGTTACCCACTTAAAATCACAGGAAAAACATCAGTCTATCCAAACATACCTTAAGCTCCATTTTCAGACTATGGCTATAAAACTCAAGTATTGCCAATAGGAATTGTAAGTGTCTGAAAAATTTATAGTTGGAGAACAAAATGTTCCTACATAGGAAGCTGGATGGGATGAAGCTTGCAACATCTTCCTTTTCTGCAAAACTGAAAAGTTCCTATGAAAAATCAAAACCTCCCACCTTCAGAGCAGTCCTAAGCTAGAATAATCTTTCCTCTCCAGACCAATGAAGACTCCCCTCCGTGTTCACTGGATCTCCTCTTATTCCCTGGTTGCTGCTCACACAGGGGAAGAGCTCCATAGCTGAGCTTGGAAGGTGGCCACCGCCTCTACATTCATCACGTCTGTTGAGGACAATGGAGTCCCCAGCAAACCCTGGAGACTTGGCCAGATGCTCCCACTTTTCTGATTCAGTAGAGAACAACTTGATTGTACACATAATGATCTGGTCTCTCAGGGATTGAGCCTCACTAAGACTTTTTCTAACATGTCTTACTGTAGAGAAAAGATCATGTCAGCCCTGGGGCACAACCAAGGAAAAAAATCTCACTAAATACAACAAAAAAACCATGATTAACAATTTTACTTCCCTGCCCATGCCTTAAAACACCTCACTTTCATACTCTCATTCAATATATGCTAGCCATGTGCCACAGCTTGGAGACTGGATTTATAACAGAGGCTACAATGAAGCATCATCAAAACCAAGAAGTGCAGGTGACATTAATCAGTTGTCACATTTAGAACTTAAGCTCTGGTAAGCTCAGTCACATTATGGCCATCAGAGAAGCTTCTGGATGGGCAGGATAAGTAAAAACCTGATGTTACAATCTGCTTTTTAAATTCCTCTTTAACCAGTCACCAACAACTTTTCAGCACAGGAAAAAACACTTTTTTGCACAGGATTTTCTAACCACAGAGAAAGTGATGATTTTATTAAAACTAGCTCTTCTGGGAAAATGCATTCAGAATGTGAACAGATGTTTCCCAGAACTGGTGGACAGGCTATAGCAAAAACCCTTCATAGACCCCAGGGCCTTGGAGATCTCAGCTATGATTTGAGATAACTCTTCAGCATTTCCTGCCAGTGAAATAGCTGAAGTTACCTCAATTTACTTAAAGAAAAATAAAGAGGAAAAGAATTCTGAACCCCAAATTCCCAGCAGAAATCTGTTTTTCATATTCAGAGTAAGCTGACTAGCTGCAATAACTCTGGAAAGTCCCAAGGTCCAGAGGCTTGACAAGCACATGTGTCATCTCCACATCAGCTCTGCAAACGCTTGTGCAGGGTGAGGACACCAGCCTCCCAGGGAAGCTCACAAGACAAGGAAATTGAACACAGCTAAGCAAATGCAGGCTGCCATAAACAAGAGCACTTAAAGCACCAGCTCTTCTGCTGGCTACCCTGTGGCATGTCTGGAGCAGTGTGGCAGGCAGCACTCTTCCCCCAACACCCTGTGTTTTCCCTGGGCACTCCCTGCTGTTCTGGAAGTGACAGCATCACTTGGATACTATGCTGCATCTTTTTTTTTTTAAAGAAGGCAGTGCAAGAAAAGGGACTACTTGACCCAACCTCTCCACCAACCTTTCAACAAAGAGTCAATGCTTAAGGGGAATAACACTCTCTGGAGACAAAGAAGGGCTGAGAAGACTGGAAGGGGCCATTTCCTGCTGACTGTAACAACCACCTCTGCTCCCTGGGGTAAAAAAAAATGAGAGAGAAGATTCTACCTGCAACTTGTGTCATGTCACCAATGTCTTCCAGTGAGAAAGAGTCCTGCAAATCCCTGGCTTACTTAAAGCAGTCCCAGTACTTTTACTGGGACAAATAAAAATTAAAAGCTAAAGTGAGCACACAAGTATTTGGGCCATGTAATTGTCTCTGGTGTCAGGCCAGGTCCCCACACACAGTGTGCAACTTCTCCCTTCCTAGCACATCCAAGCACTAATATGTAGCACCAACTGCCCCACCCCACTGCACTTGATTTCCCATGAATCTGACGTATTAAGAACTATTTCTAGGAGGCATTCACCTCTCCACCACATTCTTCTCGATTCACAATAATCCTCCTCCTTCCCTCTCTCTCTCCTTTGAATGGAAGGAAAAGCAGAAGTGAACTTGCAGGTGACAAGGAAACTGTCAGAGCTAGTTTGGGTTTGCCCGTTCCTGTTCTAGCAGGCAGTACAAACCTCCCACCCCCCTCTGCTAACATCCCCTTTCCTTTGACCTGCACAGTCTAATTGCTTCAGCCTCACTCTACTCGGGGCCCCTGGGGCACCACCATGCACAGCTCCCTGCCTTGCAGCATCCCCCCTGCACTGTTCCAGCTGTGGGCTCCCAGCCTGGCCAGACTGTTCCTCCCACTCAGCCTTCCTAATCCTTTTGTTTTCCCATTACCTTGTTTATACTGGATAAAAATTAACTCAAAATGAAAACACTACACTGGAAGCTAAACTATGTTTGAATGCAATTAAAACTCCTTCCATGGAGAGGGCGTGGTGCCAGCACAGAGACCTTCCTTCCAGCTTGCTTTCTGCCTGGATATTAAGACACTCCCAAACCTGGAGCTTCTTGGAGTTTCTGGTGCCTCCTTAACACCCAGGAGCCTGCACCATGTTTAAAAGATTGAGCACCCTAAGTAGATATAGCGAAGACACGTTATCTGCTTGGTTATGTACAAGCTCCAGCAGAGCTCATTTAAAGGACACCACAAACTGGCTGCCAGCTGCAGGGATACTGAGGCATGAGCCAGCACCAGGGCAAAAGGGCAAGGGGGGCTTGAAAAGCTTTGGGAGTACAAGAAAACGTGGCCACTGCTGGGTAACCTTAGGCCATCTCCAGCCCCAAGGTCCTGACTCCTTAGTGAAACAGGTGCCCAAATGATTTGCAGTCATTAAGGAACCTGTGGGGGAGCAGGGGATGGGGGGTAAGTGGCAGAGGAGCTTTTCTCACTGCAGCGGAGCTGCCCACCGAGAGCTCCTGGCAGGGAAACTGCCTCATCCATCCCAGCGACAGCTGCAGTTCAGTGGGGGTGTCAGGTCTCAAACCCACTCCCTGCCACAAACTGACACCAGGATTCAGCAACACCATCAGTTGCAAAAAGAAAAGGGCCTAATCCCCTCCCTAACACAGCCTTATACATCTCACACTATCATCTTCACTCTAGGAAGTGGAACAGCAAGATAATCTGAATATTTCCATTTGCCTCTGATCTTTGCCCTGGAGAAACTTGTTACCTGTTCCCCAGGGCTGTCCAAGTTGCCATCTGGCCCCAGAACTACAGCAGCAAACACAATCCAGCATTTCAGCCTAAAACTAATTTGCTTTTTTCCCCCCACTTGACAGTTGAATAAATACTTTGTCCTTGCTATTTGTGAAGGGGAGCTGCAGCAAAGGGGCTTTTTGTCCACTGCAACTAGAAGCACCAGCTTTCTTTCCAAATTAGGCCTGAACAAGCAGCTCGAAGTGAACACATTTATTCCACGAATGTAGCCCCTTTCTGTTCACAATCAACCATGAGCAGTTTACAACTTCTAATTCATTTCTTGTTTGCGATTATCCATCAAGCCATTTTGGCCACCAATTGTTTCTTGGACTTGGCAGCTATTTTGCTGAACAGAGTGAGCAACTTGTTATTTTGTGGGCACAGCAACATCCCTGCTTGAAAGGGGAGAGCCTGAGGGTGAAGGCATCCAAGCCAGCCTCGTGGAGTGACCACTCTGCAACAACTGCACTCAAGGGTTATTAGACCCTACTCTTTCACTGACCATTTCTGCCTCCAAAGTAATTTGCTAAAGCACTCTCAGAAATTACAAGGCAGCCTACACAGTTGAAGCAAATTCAATTTTTCATTTGAGCATGTATTCACAGAACTTAGGCATTTGCCCAGCTCTGAAACAAATGCATGATTTAGGCAATTCCACTGTTATTGGCTAAGCACTGTCAAATTTTACAATTAGGGTGATGGATTTAACTTCCAATGTAATTTCCATATGGATAAACTGATCTCCTCAAGTACATTTGCCCATGTGTTCCCTGCATCACAGTTAATTAATATAAAGCTATTTAATAACCTCCACTTCAACACAAAAGACTATTCAGACTCTTCTGGCATGAGTAAAAGGAACAGCCTCCCAACGTGTTACACCAGCTGTAGACAAGAGCAAAAGAAAATTTAATTAAGAGCAATCAAGAGCAAGACAGTTGCAAACAGAAATCAGATGTTATAAATGCTTTACACGGCGAGTACCCCAACTCCTTAGAGGGTTAATAGTGCTGCCTAGCAGCAGCTTACAGGGGCTTGAGATATATCCAGAGGAGAACTTAGGGGATGGGGAAAGCAGTGGGGCTGGGAGCTAAGGCCAGACAAAGTCAAGCAGGAAGCAGCAGGGATTCAGCATCATCTGTGCAGTGACACTGCCTCAGATATCCCCAAAGCTGAGGGTGACACCATGTTCAATAGGAAGGATCTATAGAAAGAGGCTGCTTGGCAGCAGCTCCAACCATGGCATCAACATACACAGTTTCTGCAGATGTCTTTGGGTGCTTAAAGAAAGTTAATTGCTCATTAACAAAATCCAAGCTGATTAATTTCTGATGTGCAGCGTTTGTCAAAAGTGATACGGAGTTACTGCCTTCCTGGCTGATTTCTGAAGGAATTATATGAATTGGACTTACAGGATAAACACAACCAAAGTTTCCACTCAGAATGTATAAGTGGCAGAGTCTGAAATAGCTGAGAATTTTCATTACAATGGAGAAAGCTTTATTCCTTATGTGGATTAATTTCGGCAATATCGCAGAGCTTGTAAAAGCACTTAAAGCAAAACTATGTAAGGCTGAATGTTGGCTGCACAGCAGAAATAAAACCACTTACTTTTGACAGGCAGGAGGCCACCAGCCAGAAAACTTGATTTCAAGGAACAGTGCATTTACAAAACAAACTTTGTGGTGCATGTGACCAGCTGCCATTGGGAATGTAGACAAGTGGAAAAAATACATCTTACTCCATGGGGAGGGCAGAGCAAGTAGTAGGGCCATGTCATTGAGCTTGTGCTCTGGTAAAGGGCAGATGGTATCTTCACCTATTGCTTGGGACTCTTTTTATGCTGCCCTGCAGAACCTATATCTCAAGCACAGGAGAAGAGGAGATAAACGTTATTTCTCTTGTAGTGATTGTAGCATTTCTCTGCTTGTCACAAACCAAGTTTGAAACACCACAGCCCAGTGTGCGAATGAATACTTCAAGCCCCACTGGTCCCAACTGGTTTTGAAGCAATGTGTCATACTGGAAAGATCCTAGTCCAAAGCATATTGAAGCCTGCATAACTTTTGGTGGGACTGGTGAAGTAAATACTCTAGCACCTCTTGTTGCTACTCAGGCACATCTTGCTAGCAGGAGACCCTTAACTACAGGTTCATCAGCAACAGCCAAAGGTCGTGGGCTTTTTAGGCAATTATCTTCATGCTGGAGAAAATGAGGCAGGTCTGAGAAGGATGCAATAGGATTGCAAGCCTCTGACCTAGAAGGAAAAAAAACAGTATCTGCTTTTCTGCAAAGAGAAGATCACTGGCTTATTGTACAAAAATGTGAAACTGGGAAACAGGATAACTCAGAAAAGTAGCATGAACAAGAGCACTCTCAGCCCTAGAGAATTTACCCAGTTCTTCCCAAGAGAAGCTTCTGCCTCACCTTAGCAAATTACAAAACTGTGGGAAATTCATTTCACTGTTGCCTGCTCTGGTTAAAACCCCTGACTGAATGGACTCAAAAAGGTAAACATGGGGGCTAGTCACAGGAAAAGAATTTGACACAGCTAAACAAAACTCAGCATCAGGCCAAGCATCAGGTGTTCAGCACTCACCTTTCTGCAGAGTGGGCCAAGGCTCCTCTTCCTGTAAAGGGACTGCATGAGCTGCAAAGAGACATCCCTAGAGTGCACGTCACGTGTGGTGGAAAACTGAAAGGAGGTGTGCAAACAGATGGACAGAGCCCTCAGATGGGTCGCTTAGAACAAAGATGTTCCTCTACCCACATAAGAGGAAGCAGCCTTCACTATAGATTTCCCAGTGGAAGATCAGACCCCTGCAGAGAGTTCAGATGTGGGTTATGTTACAGCACATACATAATTATTTGTGTTGCTCCTGGCTAGTTATGACCTATACAGCTCAGATTAATTTAGCACAACCCATAGATTTGCTCTAAGCTTACCTAAATAATTTAAAGGTTGGGCCCCAGTCTGCCCTGAATCCACTGGTGCTGAAGTCCACCCTTTCAATCCTGAACCAAGTGGCACTACAGCAGAGCACTAAACATGAGTTAAAAGGGAAAAACAGCTCTGAGCATGGCATGCATGTGCCAAGTCACCAGAATTTAATAGTCTCTACTTCAAATCCATAAATCAGATCTTCCCTGGCATGTCAGTCAATCATGGTCTAAAATCCTTGGATTTTACATTCTTCTAGAAGTCTATTTTGCACTAATTTAAATTTTACTAGAAACACATCAGTATTATCAAAGAGGTCTTGGAAGTAATATGCAGCACTACTACTGCCCACAGCCCTTAGGCTGTGAGCAACCTTTCCCAAAGTGAAGCAGCAGAAGCCCTGCTTATGACTGCTTCCAGCACCTTAAGCATTTCAATGGAGGAGAAGTCTTATCCTCCACGCTGAGGCTAAACTGCACAACTCTTAGCAGAAGAGCTGCACTGGAGCACCCTGTCCTGCAAGCAATCCCAGTTCACATGGGAATCAACACCTTGTCTCAAGACTGAAACCCGAGAGCCATGAAGCTTTCAAGGGCTGACAGCCCACAGGTGGATGAGAAGCTGCTCTTAACTTGAAAAGCACTGCAGTCATCCCCCTGGGCCATACGGGCTTTCTGGTGTGCACCCACGGAGGTCTGCATGTTCTTCCGCTCCTTTCCAGCTCTCTCCAAGGTTTGCCTCCATGTTCCAAAGCAGTTCACACACATTGCATTGAAATCTGTGATTCCTGGGTTGTTGTGCTATGAAAAAGGAATGAGCCAGTCCCGAAACAGGAAGAGTCCTGTGAAACAAGGTGACCACTGGCATCCCAAAGCAAGAAAATGCAAAGCAGCCTGCTGCACATTTAGGCCTTGTACAGATCTAGTGAAGCAGTAGAGTAGCTGCCTGCAGTTTCACAGCATCTTCAAGAACAGTGGAGCTAGTGTGTGCCAACAAACCAACTCCCTGCTCTTATTAAGAGAAGATTTAGTGCAGAACTCCTATTTGCTCATTTGCCAGAGAGTAACTTGTATGAATTTGCTGTCAGATTTTCCAGCTGTTCACAGAGCCTGTCTCCCCCCTGATTTCAGTAGAAATCCTGAGATTAAATATATCCCTGTCCTAGTGGCACTATTATCTGAAGTTACTCACTTTAGCCAGCAAAGTTGCTCCACAAATCCTGCCTGCCACTCATTTGTGGCACTGAGAAAACTTTGTCAAGGCCTTCAAGCCATGACTCTAAAAATCTCTCAGGATCAGAGGCAAAGAAAACCTGTTCTGACTGTTCTTGAAAAGCATTCTTGGCAGCAGCAGGATGCAGAGTCAGTGCCTCAGCAGCAAGACCAGCGCAGCATCAGTGAGGGCAGCCAGACTCCTGTGTCTTCTGATCTGCTGGTGCCAAACTCAGAAGAGACTCTCACTCACAGAGGTGCCTTTCAGGACTAGAAGCTGCCTCCATGAGACAAAAATCAGGAAAAGACATAATATTTCAGAAAAGTCCTATTAATCCCTAAGATGCCTGAAAAGACTTAAATTAAGCCCACTTGCATTAAATGGGCATGTCCTTCCCATAGGCATAGAAAGAATACAGAAGGTGGTCTTCCTCTGTGTCCAGTGCTTCAGCAGATAAAGCAATAAAACAAAGACAATAATCTGGCACCAGTGGACTCATTTGAGCCCAAAACACTGTGCAGTTTCCCAGCCCACCTGTGGATCATCTTCTTTCCCATTTCAAAGCCATCTGCAGGTTCTCAGCAGCACAGGAATCCTCAAAACTTTGACTCAAGTTTCTTTTAAGCTAAAATTATATTGTAAAAGCAAATATTTTCACTAAGGTTAAAACAGACAGGCAAACAAAAATCTAAGAGAAACTTTCCAAAAAGCTCTTAGAAAAATCTTTCAGAGTGATTATAGTTTGTGAAGCATGGGCTTGCTGAGGAGAGCACTCACTGGCAGATCTCCAGGTACTGGATTAATTTCATTTTGTTTTGAATCATCACTGTATCCCTGCACGGCCAAATCCTAAGGGTATCCACTTTCACAGCACTGCATGAGAACAACCAATTTTCATAGTGAACATGACATCTAAACTTGATCCCACAGAAACAGAGACAAGGTGGTAGCTAGTGCAAACAGTTTTAAATAGAAAGTAACACTTTCAATTTAACATTCCTCACTGTTTGTCCCCTCTTGTAGCTGCAAAACATTTTTCAAGGGGAGGAGGAAATTTCCTATTTGGCAAATTTTTATACAGCATTACAGACAGCAATAACAGGATGACTAAATTATGTGCAGGGCACAGGTTGGCCCGCAGAATCTCTTGTAATATAAAAAGCAGCGAACAAAAAAGACCACAAGCAATTCTCTGAGCTTAGGACCTAGGTTCAAAGGAGAATGGCCAATGGGGGGGAAGGGGTGAACCAAAAACCAACAAGAAAAAGCAAAACCACAAACAGAAAACCCCACACTTTTTCTCCTGGCTTAGAAAAATCTAAACTCAAAGAAAAGGCCAGTGTACAACTTTAAACAACTCTTTTACCAGATCACTGATCAGAGTAAAACTAAGCTTCAAGTAAAGCTGAGCTAAGGGTTGAGAGACCTGCTGAAAGGAGTACAGAAATCATACAAATGGAATTATTTAAAACTGGGTTGGAGGAAAGCACTTTGGAATAAGCCTTGAGGTAAATTCTGAAAAGGTCCAGACAAGAAATTAACTAGCTGGCAGTCCTGAGCTCTCTTACTCTCTACCAACTCACAGCTCAGAGTTTTAACTGAGTCAGAGATCAACATGCAGACACCTAAAAACTACTTGGATTAAATGGGCTACACTTCTCTGTAAGACTGCCTTTTCCTCAACAGGATCTGAAGAAAAGCCTGCTTTTATAAATGCACCAGAGAAGGATGTTGGCAGACAAAATGCTGTTGCAAAGCCTTCTGTAGTTTTCAGCTGGTCAACCTGTACTCTTCCTGACAAATTCTTGAAACGGAAGCTCCATTGGAGCAAAGGAGACTGCTCACATCAGTAAGGACTATCAGGTCATACACTGCTCTACAACAAGCTTTTAAGTACATAACAAAAGTGATGCAATTCCCTGTGTAATGCCAAATCCTTATGTGACCATCCACACAAAAGAGTACAGGTTTACTGGAGACAGTCAGACCTAGCCAAAAAGGGACACTATTGCTGGAGCCCTGAAGCAAGGTGCCAAGGAGACAGTTACCTCTAGCTGCACACCCCACAACAAGCACTCTTCAAAGACTATATCAGAGCACTCTGAGGGGAGGAACCATGACCTTGTTCTGTGACTTCACCAGGAGGACAATGCTATTTGATATATTGCTTTAAATCCCAGATAAAATAAGTCCCAGGACTAAAACACTAACTGATATTTGCTGGGTCTGAATAGCAACTACAGCATTTCTACAAGCAGGAAATTAATGCAGAAAACAAGCCTGGTGCACATTCATTCTAAGAAATTAAGCTCAGCACAGAGATCTGTCCCAGAATCCAGATGGTTCTCAGATAAGATTGCCTGCCTCTCTCTCAAGGGAGTAGAGAAGTGCATAGGTGTCTTTCTGGACAAAGACTGGAAGAAGGGGAAAGCTTGAAGCATCTGACAATCTCAGCCCTCACCAGCCAAGGCAGAGCTTTTACTAAAGCAGATCGTCTTCAGTTAGACCCAGTGAAGAACCATGTCCCTTGTCACCCAGGTACATGGGAACCTCATTCTTCCTCCAGAGCTTGAGAGCTGCAGATGCTTCACACAAGCTAACAGGTTGCATGTCTACAAGCAGCCCAGCAGTGTCAAACAGCCCAATTTTCTCCCCTCCTCCCAGCTGAACAGCATTTCTGGGGACAAGGAAACACCACAGGGGAAGAAGAATGCCTGGCCTAATCGGGTGTTCAGAACTGCCACTCCCAGATACGAAGCGCCTGTGTGTCTGTATATACCTATTAAGCACTTCCTCCACTATACAACTAATCCAATTAGCAGCTTTAGGAAACTCTGAAATGTTATAATTCAAGGAGTCCCATTCATAAAAGGTCTTAGGCTGTTTCTGTACAGAGGTTGCATTCTTCCCACTGGAAATGAAAAAGCAGAGAGCAGAACTTTCTCCCAAAGAAGAATGGGTCTCAACCCCCACCAAGCTGAAGTAGGCCACCCTCTTACAATTCACATGATTGTCAAGAAAGGCCTTCAAGAGAAGAATCAACCCCTCCTGCCCCTGCAGAGGTCCCCCTCCCAGGGCAGGTAAAGACAGGGATCCCTCTCTGCATGCTCTGTAGCACTCATGGCAATCAGGGGGCTGCCCACTTGTCAGCTCACACTTCCAGGGACTGAAATCCAAGGGGACAAATTAAGTCTACTGGAGATGGGGACAGGGCCAAATGAGTGATGTGACAACATTCATTACATAATGCACCAACTTTGGCCTCAGTCAATAAAAGGTGCCAGAAAGAGATTTGTGCAACCACACAGCATGAGCCACAGTTGTAAGAGACTAGTGCCTGCACTACATGATACAGATGTGGATTATAAAATTCAGTTATTTGCCAGATGGAGCAGGTCTGGCATCAGTCACAAGTGAAAGAAAAGTGCTAGATGTGACAATTAAAAAAGCCACCAGAGCAAGGTAGCACAATCTAAAACTATCTGACTGCTTCCCCAGTAGTCTCATCTAACTTCAGGAACCGACAAAGAGATGTGGAACACATTAATGTTGCCTGTGTCATTTACTTAGTCCTAATTTTCTGATTTACTTTCTGCTCTGAAGGCAACAATCATCTGTCCCCTGAGAATGCATCACAGCCCAAAAACATGGTATCAGTGGGCTAAGTGACATGATAATGCAGGACGATGGCATTTCCAGGGAGCAATCTGTCATCTGAAGAACTAGACAGCACCTCCTCTGTTCAGAACTTCAGTATCTGCAGGAGTTTATCTATTACATCGACATCAAAAGCATTCCCCCATGTTGGATGTGTCATCTTTCATTCCAACAAGAAGCTAGGGCACTGATCCCAAGGACAGGATCTATACAAGGCTTAGATGCTCTGAAACCAAAGCTAGGCAGTCACAAGAACACAGAACCAGCCACCAGTCCTTACAAATGACAATACAAGCTGAGATGCACAAGGGTCAGGTAAATGTACAACTTCAGTGATTTCAGTCTATACCCAACCTTTCACCCTACTTGAAAACCTAGGAGTGTAACAGCAGAGAGAGAAAGAGGAAAAACGAGTTTGTCCTGACCTGTTCTGTCTCCAGTCCCTCAAGTATCTTTCAGAGCTCAAACTTCCAACAATTTCTCTCTTGCAGCAGAAAGTGGAGTAGAAGCAACAATACTGCAGGGAGCCCTCCAAACCAGCTGCAGAGCATTTCAGAGTCTGATAGAGCTGGAGTTCAGTCAGAGCTCCTAAGTCAAAAAACAGCTCTGGTCTGGCACAAGACTGAGCATACATAAGAGCTGAGCAGGGAGGCAACATAAGCACATTACCCCATCTATTGGCTTTACAAAAAATCAACACAATTGTTAACCTATGTCAATTATAACCACTTCAAGGGTAGTCTGTATGCAAGACTGCAGTGGGTTTTATCTAGGTAGACGGCTGAAAAAATGCATTAATATCATACATTTCAAGAAAATGGGGGAGGAAATTGAGAGTTAAGACTAATACCAAGCTGAGTGGCCCAACCTCAAATGTATTTCCTTCCAAATTGGCAGAAAGGCTGTTCCTTGAAAAAAAATAAAAAAAAAAGAAAAAAGAAAAAAAAAAGAGACCAGTGCTGTAAATTTGAAAGTTTTCTCCCTCAGACAAGATAGGATATGGCTATATAAAATTTGGACTTGTTTTTTTATTGGGCAAAAGTTAAGAGTTGGATCCCACCCTCAGTCACATAACTGAGCTCTGCATGCACTGCCCTGGCTGTGGGAACAGGCATCTACAGTGAGAGGGAACTTCTTCCTCCCTAAGAATAAAACGGAAAGAAGGTATCACCACCCAGGGCTGCCCTTACCTGAAGTGTGTCTTGCGTTGCCATCTGAGTGCTTTGTTAAGTCAACAGTTCTGTCTATTTGAAACAGCTTCAGATCATCTTCATCTAAAGCGATATCTCCCCAAAAGGCAGCTGGAGAGAAACAAACCTCAATTAGTTTAGTTTTTATTTTGAAAGGAAAGTACAATTCCTATGTGGACCATATAGCACCTAACAGGTGATTACTCCATGGACCAGAAAAAGGTAATACACCACAGCAGTTTTAAACATACGGAGTGGACATTGGTGGAGGTCAGGTAACAGCATTTAGATTAAGCCACTGTACAGACCCACCAAAAGGGGATTATTACCTGGGATCCCTTGTCTTATTTGTTGTCTGACTCTCAATCAGGCACTCAGGTGGTGGTGTTCACTCTTCATTAAAGACTCCAAAAGGGACAATCACTGGCATTTTCCTAGTACGTGTGAAGGACCTAGCCAAGTCACAGCTCAGGTCCTGACTGAGATGTTGCATCCACACCATCCCCAGGCTAACAATTTGTGTAAGACAGAAAGATAGAGATGAAGCACTTGAGCTCAGCTGCATGTATCTAAAGGCTACAGCCAACAGTCTGCAGGACTTCACAGATATAGTTAGCACACTGACACACTGCATTTGTCTAAAAATGTAAGCTGAGACCCAGTCTACCATTTCCTCTTTGGTGGAGAAACGCCAGTTATTTATTCCCTTGTGGATCAGTTACCCAGATTTAAGTTTGCAGAGTTTTTAATTTTGTAAAAAAAATTTTGAGCTTCAGCCAAAAGCCATGAAAATAAGGTAAACAAACTGATAACTTGACATTCACAGCTCAGAAAAATAGACTGGAAATTGTCTGAGTGGAAAAAAAAATATACCCCTGGAGTATCCTGACCAAGTTGATGCTGCACAGTGTGTAGTTACCATTTTGGGAATTTGAACAAAATAAACACAGGAGATGAGACAGTTGACCAAGCAGAACGGGTCTTTCAGAAATAACAAAGAAGTTAGAAGCAGACCTGTTAAAGCTCATACAATGAAGACTGCATAGGTTGATGAAAAATCAGAAAAAGCAGAACAAATTAATTGGTGGCACAATCTAAGAGAACTGAGTAAGTTAGACAAGGAGCAATGCTGAGTCTGTCTGCAACAGTGACCATATTTGATGGAATCACTTTTTTCTTCACTTATTAAGTGAACAATATTTACATTACTTGGGGGAGGGGGGGAAAACATCCCATTGCTTACACTAGCAACATCACTGGTAAAAGCAAGTTAGGTCTGAGAAATCAATTATCTAATTTTTACTGCAAAACCAAATGAAGTAAGGACCTTTGCTTAAGTATCAGAAACCTGCAATCAAACTGTGGGAACTCATTTATGTAACGTTAACAGAGTTTTTTCTGATACAACATGACACCTATTCTGAGGTGGCATTTGCCTCATCTATTCTGCATCTCAGCATCTCAGTCACTGTAACAGTATTCTCCAGTGTCACTTGTCCAAGACATGGGAACTGCAGGAAGTCTTTGCCTGCTCCTGGGCACACCACAGCTGCCACACTCTGCCCCAGGCGAGAGCTGCTATAAGCAGCAGAGCCCTGGACATGAGCAGAGGGGGACTCAGCTCCTTCTCCCTCTCCCTGGGGCTAAGCTGCTTCCCCATTGTTATCTGGCCACAGCAGGGGGATAGGAGACAGCCTCAAAGGGGGCTTTCTCTGGCTTTTTGGCTGGGTCTCCTTAACAGTGCTACCAAACCCAGGTCACAGAAACAAGGCAACAGCTCCTGAACAAGACATAGTGTGGACAAACCTATATGCAGACTGACATAAATTATAACTACATAAACACAGAACTTGGGCTCTCCCCAGCTTCTTGGCAATCCAAGCCCCACACAAAACAAAGAAGAATCTAAAGTGCTGTCGGTTCCCCATGAGGTAACAGGTCTCCCAGCACAGCCAAAGCTGATAGGGAACGGCCAGTGGAAGAGAGCAGACATAATAGGCTCCTGTGACTTCTATTTGAGGACATTTTTATCCATCCAGAGAAATTACTTGATCAGGACAACGTAGCAGTCAAGGGGCAGAGATGCAAACGGCATCCCATGCCATCCAAGTCCAGCTGCAGTCCCAGCTGCATTTGGAAAGTGACTACTATACTGGTCAAGTAGATAGCCATTCCCTACTCTCCTGCCAAACCTACTATCCCATTTCAGCCCCAAACTAATTGCCACTACCTTGGGCTCTCAGTGGCTCTTTTCCATTAGTACAACACTGTTTCTCAGGCTAAGGTAGCCCATGCCAAAGCAGAGCTTTCAAGGCAAGCCTGCAGCATGGATTTACATCAACAAAATTGTTACATTTTCCTTCCCAATGGAAGGCAGCAGTTTTCTCCCAGCCCTAGCAAAGGAATCTCTTTCTGTTACAAAGCCATATATCATCCTGAAAGACGGCCCACTACAAAAGCTGAATTTCCTTAGCATTTATTTCCAGCTCTCTGCAGTCCCACTGTGCTCCAAGGGAACCATGATTTATCACAGCTCCAAACCAGCTGAACAACTGTCCTTGCTGGAAGTCCCGGCTGAGAATGCTGCATTGCAACTTCTCCTGTGCTGTCAAAGCCTCCTTCCTAAATGCACACAAGCCTGAAAGATGCTTGCTTCCACCCCAAAGGAGCCATCCCACAGGAAAGCCCAAGTGCTTTATTTTAAAAAGGGTCACAAGTTCAGAGACTGCTGGCAAAGCATCCCTTCTGATTTCCTTTACCAAGGTCTCCTTTTTAATTTAACATGGGAGGATTTCCAAAACAGACAATAACAAAAAATAAAAAAATAAAAGGTTTTAAATCTCCAAACTGCAGGCTAACAAATTGGAAACCAGTGTTTCTCTTGGCAGAGAGCTCTGCAGTGTACAGCCAGGTGCAAACTCTTAACCCTCTGTGAAGCTGTGTGCCAGCTTTTCTTTAAGAAGATGCATTAATTGCTCTGGATAGTAAGAACAGAGCAGCTCTTACTGAGGCTGATGGAGCCAATGTGAGAAAATTTGCTTCTACACTGGACTGGTAAACTGCACCAAACACCCTGAACGTTTAATCCCACTACTTCCCAGCATATGCAACTGGACAGCATTTGTCTGTTGGGGCAAAAAGGAAGAACGACTGTGGGTTTTTTTACAAACAAATCCAGCACCAACATTTAAAAAGCAGCCTGGCAAGCTGTCTTAGTTTTTGGCACATTTCTCCCCCAGGAAAACAGTCCACATACAAGTGTCTGCACCTTGCGCAGAGCACAGAAGTGCCATGACTCCTGGAAGGTATAGCAGATGGTTCTGGGAAGGAGAAGACCTCCTTCTAGACAGAGGACAGGTTGAACATTTTTCCTCCAGGTGCTTCACACACATCCAAAGAGTCCAAACCCACCAATGCCTCCACAGTCCTAATTTTCCACAGTAACATTTTTAGGGGGCTCTAGAAGGCTCACATTCCAAAGCAGTGTCTTCTTCCTAAAATCTTCAATGATCTTCCATGCAAATCACCTCCAACTGATATTTTTTCCCCCAACACAAAGAAATTTCCTGCTCCCATTCCTTGCTTGCATTTTCTCCTTTCCGTAGTTCTGAGTAGCACACCTGATTTCAGGGAGAAAAATAATTTTGCTGTCTCTTATGAGAACTCAATACAAAAATGTCCGTAACAGTTTGAAATGCTCCTTTTCCATGAAAAGGTGTCTCATCCAGGCCTTTTAACTTTTTATCTGATTTATTTGTTTTTCCAAAGACAACAAGTAGAGGGGAAAAAAAGTTGACCAACAAAATCTTCTGGTATTCAGGCAGAAGACTGAGTAACAATATTCCTAAAA
This sequence comes from Apus apus, assembly GCF_020740795.1. NCBI lineage: Eukaryota > Metazoa > Chordata > Aves > Apodiformes > Apodidae > Apus > Apus apus. Next base: position 20,781,455 of record NC_067285.1, on the reverse strand, counting down.
ATACATCTCAAAACAAAATGCAATATTGTGATTTGTTAAAAACAGGCTGATCTCTAACATTTCAAGACAAATAACTGGGGACAGGTATCCTTCAACCTCACTGCAGTCAGCTCCAAGTTAATATAAGTGTATGAGAGGCACCTGAGCTGGCAGATGAGTACAACTCCATGCTTAAAAAACATCAACCACTGTCTGTGTTTGAACTGATCTTCAGTCACCAGATGGAGTAAAATTTTCACCTGTTTGTCTGTCACAACCACTTGTCAGGAATCCCCCAGTCCTGCTCCAGGGCATCTGCATAGCCTATATATTTACTGATGACAGGAATTAGCAGGTTTCCCACAGTGCGGTACAGCGATAAGCATGGAAAACAAACAGCAATGTGAACCCAAGCAGATGCCTCAGACTTATTTCATCAATACTCATGACTCTAACTCAGTTTTCACTAGTGCTCACAACCTCTGGGTGTAGACAATAGCTGGGTTCCCAAACAGGGATGCCTCATGACTAGTCATGCTAGTGCAAAATACCCAAGGAACAAGCATGCACAATTAATTTTGGCATCTCCAGTTTTGTGAACATCAACAGATGCCACTGCCAGGCAACCTAGGCAGCCTGCCTGTGTCTGCCTGACACAGGCTCAACTGTGTCACTGAAATGATGAGCCACACCAGCTGTTTGTGGCTCACAGTGCAATTGAAGGAGGTGCTCTGAACCCACCCACAAGAACAATCCTGTATATTTGTAAAGAACAATGTCTATGCTCACCCAGATCTTTGCTCTCCATCATCTACATTACTGAAAGAACCCAGGGCACCAGCTGCTCTTCCTCTAGAGTTGATTGTACCATATCCAAATAGTGCAAGGGAAAACCAATGTTCCAGTTTAGCAACATGAGCTGTGGGCGAGGAGTGCTAGGCATTTGCAGACACAGGTAGGCAATAATGAGAGCCACCTCCTGGCAAACTACAATATGACTACTCATGCACTGGCAGAAACAAGAAAGTTAAGTCTGAGCATTTGCTGATGGTTCCCAACCTGACAGGACCGAGGGCTGGGAGATTTAATTTTCAGGGCTGGCCACAGTTTCATTAGGGGCAACACTCTGCAGTCTAACAATAAATAAATAAATCAGATCAAAGTGTGTTCCCAGCTCCTCCATGTTTCTTCCTCTGCAGGAAGACAGGTCTGATGCTGTTGCTGAACCACCTGCTGGCACAGGAACCAGCAGAACACTATTCTGAACAATGCTAAGAAAGATTTATACCTTGAAGAAAAAGGTCAACATATTCCTTTGAGTAACAACTGTGACAGAGAGAAGAGCAAAATCTAAAAATAAGGCAGAAAGCAGAGAAAGCAGAGAGAGAAAATATCCCAAACCAATACTTTGGAAATAGGGCCATATCCTGATCACTGATCACTCAAGATAAAGGAGGAGGCAAAACAAGTGGCAGCAATGAGTAAAGGAAAAGCATCAAAACTGCCATATTCAGCCATTACGTTGTCATCTGCATTGGTTTGTTTCTCCTTGGTAGGAATGATCGGAAGTTTCCCACTGGCCAGCTCTGGGGATAAGGTGGCTTGAAGCCACTGGCAGCAAACCCCTCCACAAAGCAAGGGTGCCTGGAGCCAGAGCTGGTACCTGTCATCAGTGAGGGTTCTTAGCAAAAGGGACTTGGCAATTCAGTTTTCAGTGGGCAGGAGTTCTCTCTGCCCAGCAAGCACATTTTGCTTCAGAAATAAGTCTCGGTTTGTGACAGAACATCTAAGATGATGGTCCACTTCAAAATAGCAATAAGTATTTCAAGAATATAAAAACTTCCTGGGAAACAGAGTCTGAATCCCTGTTTAAATTTCTACAGAAACCTGTATTGCCTAATTATCATGTGTAGTGCTCCCACAGCACCTTTTCTTGAGAAGTTATCTGCAGGAGACTGAGTTAGGCCAGAAATTCCAATTAATGTTCAATTAATTCCCTTTTTTGGAAGGCGATGATGCAGAAACAAAGATATACTTCAGGCTTGAGTTTGTCCAAAGCTGCAAACATCCATGCGAGCCTATGCAGTGACCAGCTTTAAGGAGCAGTACATGGCTGAATGCCATGTTATTTTAAGCAAGAAACAAACAATTCAGTGGCATAGATTATAGTGCCTGCCATCATTCTGTTAGAAGAAAGATATTTTCATTTAAATATTCATAACTCTGGCTGGTTCCTTCTTCACTCAAGCTCTTCACCTTTTCCACATCAACATGGCAGTCACTTCAGTCCAGTGATCTATGAATCCATTCCTGGTACAATGAGGAACAGAGGAGGGCATATGTGAACACAGAGTTGGAAATTCATGCTACAGGCAGCAAAGCAGCTCCCTCTACGGGTTTTTAAATGGTTAAACACCTGCCTCTTCATAAGAAAGCACTGCAGGGGGATGCCTGATGCCCAGTGCCTCAGACGACCTTACAGGGTAAGGATACTATTCCTATGTAATGCAGTGTGTAAACCCAAGGGACTGACTTAACCCCTCCTGTTTCCATGCAAAATAAATTGAACTACGTGAGCTTCATAACATTTTTACTCTCTCTATTTAGAGCTTTAGGTAACACTGCATGTCCCATGGCAATGCTGGTAAGAGACAGGCCTTTGGCTGTCTCCCTGAAAGCTGTATGCAGTCTGCAGAAGGCCTCTTCATCACAATTTAATCATAGGCAGTCAGCAGACTTTAGGAAGAAGCTATCATGGATGCACAAACCTAAGCACTTTGATCTCTACCCCGTAACACAGACAGACACACACAGAGCCACCCCACAGGCAGAGAAATTCACCTGGAAACATCACTCCCAGGCAAGTGAGCTAGTGGACAATGAAGCAGTACTCTCTTAATAGAGAACCCAGGGATGATGAGAAAGCACACATATATCATCTTTAGCTACCTGTATCAGTAAGCCAAGCAGCTTATTGACACCTTCCTAACCTGTAGGAGAGTGCAGAGAGCTTTCAAACAGAGTTAACATTCATAGGTCTGTTTGCTCTCCAAGTTACAGAATTCAGAGCCACATAGAGGAAAAGCCAGTGATGACTCAGAACAGACCTGGTATCTTCTTTTTAAGCCAAGAGCCTGGCAAGATACCCTTGCCAAAAAACAAAACAATCCAAAAGCCAAACCCTTTTCCCACTTAATGTAACTAATTCAACCATTATTTCCATTATTTCTGCTGTCCCAGATAGTTTAAGAAATGCCAAACCCAGCAGTTGCATTAAGCTGCAATCACTTTCTCCTCTTCTCACCCCAAACAATTACTATTGATTTTAGGAACATCTAGTGCCAGTCTTGCATCAAGAGGCTGTTATAAGTATACATATTTTTAAAACAAAAATTCTTTCCTGCAGTTCCCCACAGCCAGGCACTCTCAGGCACTGCAGCAATAGTGCACAACAAACAGAAGTCAGGCATGGCCATGGTACTCATATTTCCAATAAAGACTAAAGCTGCTGCATCCAATTAATCCAGATCTTCAGCCTGCTCTACATCTCCCAGCCCTGAACTAGTGAGCATATTCAGTAATTTATTATGGAAATCCAGAGAGGAAAAAAACTTACAGGATTGCCAGACCTTGGACCACTGGGCAGACGGCAGAGGTTTCCCGTTATAACAGCATGGTACATAGAAATTCCTTCTTGCACTGCAGAGTGTTTAAACACCTTTAGAGAGGACTGCCACAGCTCCTTTTCAGAAGGACAATAGCAGAAAGCTTCATATTCCTCCAGATTTAAGGAAAGCTCTGGCATCAAACCAAGTGAAGATCTTAAAGGGAAAAGTGGGTAGGAAATGGTCTAGTCACAGATAGTTAGAACCTGGCAGGTGAAGCTGCATCTCAGCTTACAGGAGTTGGCTTCTAAAACGCCATTGCAAAGGCAAAGCCTTTCTGTCTCCAAAGCCTACCCCACAGAGGTAAAGGGAACATAATACACAATAGTCCCCAAAAGCAGCTGATGGAAGCAGGAAAAGCTTCTCACAAAGATAGCACTGATCAGGTGCAGCTTTTCATCAAAGGTACAGAAGGGACACAGATGGCAGTTTAATCAGGATGCAGGGAAAGGGGAGCTACATAGAAATCTCCCCCTGTTTGGCAGTTAGCAAATGATCCAGACAAGCCTTTCCTCCAATGGCTTTTTGTCACACCCTGTTCAAAAGTTATTCTGATTACATAAAGGCAGCAGATGGAGATGAGAGACCTAGCCTCCAGCTACCTCTATCCCCTGCAAATACCTCCACTTTGCAGTGCATACAGCTCTCAACTTCAGCATAAGTGGGAACCAGGAAACAAAACCACAAGTAGATAAAAGCATTTTATGGTCTGATCATAAGTGACAGGACTCTTAAGTAGCAGGTATCACTAGACAGTGGCAGCACCTTCCCCAAATGCCCATGAAGCTCAATCTGCAAGGCAGAAACTCTGGCTTGGAAGTCCAGCATTGCTTCTGCTGCCCTTTAAGAACAGGAGATGGCAAGGTTCTGGGTAATGAAATCCAAGAATGCCTTTGTCAACTAATTATGGAGAAAGCTGTAACATGCAAGCCCCATCTCACACCCTCCATCATTTTTGCTGCTCAATATAACTTTAATTAATCTTTCTTTTGGCAATTTGAAGGAAGGGTGAGCACGCTGCAAACACCCACTGAGTATTAAATTGATTTCCTGTTTTATAGTCCTCTTTCCTTCCCTATTGGCCTGGCTATGATTTGTGGCCCTTCACTCAGAGGCATTTTTTCCATGCTAATATAATCCAAAGCCCCAAGCAACAACTGCATCCAGGAAAGTAACACTTTGCACAGCTGATTGCTCCAGTCCAGCCTCTGTCAGCACAGAGAGGATTCTCTCCTGCCCCTTTTCTCCACTCACCACAAGAATTCAAAGCAACCACCTTATCTCCATACCTTCAGCATTTTTGCCTAATAAAATTTGCAATGTTTTTGTCCTCAGTAACTAAGCAATCAGGTCCCCATAGTTTCCTGTCCACCATTTGTAGTAGTGCATCTCAATTACCAAAGCACTAATTCAAAGCTTGTTCTGCTTGCAAACACAACCTCCTGGCTGAGATACCAGGCAGGTCTTGTGCTCCAGATATAAGAAAGTAGAAACACAAAGCTCAGTTGAGCTCCCCAATAATTCTACCTACCCTCAGCAAGAGACACCACTTCACCTTGGGCTTGGGAGGCTGAAAGCAAGATCTTCAGCAGCAAGCACAGCCCAGTGCACAAGCCAAGTCTAGGACTGGACCGTCACCTTGTGGGGAACACTGGCCCTGGTTTTCAGCAGTCAGCCATTTAAGGCTGGGGGCTGTTAGGAATCACCTGGTCACTCAAGTATCACTTCAAGGACAGGCACAGGAACCAGCTACCAGCAGTTTCTGTCTCAATCATTTAGGTCCTTGTTCAACACTATTTTTCTTGGTTCCATGGGTTAGGAGACCCACAAGAGACACTTTCTGAGCTTTCTGGCCACCAGCTTCAGTCTTCCAGGAAGAGACAATCCAGGTCAGATTTTCTCCTCAGGTAATTCCCATACAATTGAACTTGCTCTTAATTTTATTCCTCAAAATTAAGTTGAGGAATAATAAGGGTGCCATCTTACAGATGGCAGAAGAAAATTTACAGCTAAAACTGCTCTAAACCTGAAGTTCGCTTGGAATGCTTCAGTGGCTAAGAACTGTCCCTCCAACTGAGGGCATTTCACCAGCCGTACCTACAACACAAAGTGAACCATTACAGCTTATTTAATTGCATCATTTTGGGAGAGATGTTCTTCCTTCAGGTGGCCTGACACACTAGGTGTCAAAACCTCACTGTTCTCACCCCAAGCATTGCAGCAGGGGAAGGGGTGACGCCAAGCAGACGGGTAGGAAACTCACTGGCCACCTGCCCACTCACACAAGAAACTGGATCACGGCAAAAGTGAACAGAAGCAGAGCCATTAACTGAGATGCATCCTCAAAAAAAGAAGGCAGCAACCCAGGCCTGCTTGGAGCATACTTTAAGACTGACAATTTAAAACCGCATGGTCCTGGATAAAAGGGGGTAGTTCATGACAGATGACATCTATTCAAGAACTAGACAAGGAAAGAAAACATAGGCTTAGTTTACTCATTCTTTATCCACCAACACCAGGAGAGGAGTGTTGCAGCCCTGTTGGAAGAGAGAAAAGAAATGGACAGAAGGCAGGAAAGAAATGGGAGCTATTTCAGGAGGACAGCTAATTTGGGCTGTTTACAGACTTCCCCTCCGAGTGCTCAGGGACAGGAGGGTATCAGGGGGGTGGTTTCAGCCATTAAAAATACAACGTGAGAATCCATTAATTCTCCATAGAAACAATGTCATTATAGAAGCGAGACAAATCTGATCAGTCATGCAAATGTGCTGATGTTAAATTCTCAGGCCTGGGTGGGGAATTGGAGTTGCCAAAAACAAAACAATGAAGAGATCAGAATGAGATTAGCAGCCAGAGTGGCTGCAGCATGGAATGCTGCGGTGGGGGCATGGGATGTAACCAAAGGCACTCCCAGATTATAGTGGGGTTTGTGCCCTAAGCCAGGTATAGATGTCCCAGCAAAACAGGAAAAAAAAAAAGAAAAAGAAAAAAAAAGTGCCATCTTTGCATGAGAGCTCAGAAACTGGGCTAATGCCACATTCCTGCTCTGCAAACCAGCAGTGACCACAGAGCTCACTCCAAAGAATGAAAGGCTCAGCACCCCACAGGTGATAGCAGAGGAGGCAGGTGAGCGTGTCTCACAGCATAACACAGGAAAGTAGCAGGCAACACAAGTTTGGGAGAATAACCAAGGAGGAAGCAGGTTGGCACCAGCACCAGCCCAGGCACATGCTGAGCTGTGATGCAGTCTGCAACATTGCATTTATGTTGTGTTGATAAGGGGCAAAAAACAAAAAAGTATTTTTCCCCTCCCAACAAAAACAAAACAAAGCACAAACCCAAACACACAACAAAATGAGACTTCCAGATTTTCTCTCCTTTCCTCCCCTCTTCCCTCTAAAAATCCAACTTTACGAATGGAAAATTCCAGCAGCACCCCAAGCACAAGGATTGAAAATCACTCACCCTGGCAGTGGAGCACAGCCCTTCCTTGCAAAGAATCCAGCCACCATCCTGGACTGGCCTTGCCAGAACTATTTAGGAGTTAAAAATAATCTTGCAAAACGAAGCGCTCCACCCCCTGCAGGACGCAAAACATTACTAGAGTAACGCCTGTGACAGGGATGCTTCCGGGCAAGTCTCGCCACGGGCAAAAATGGTTCAAAGAAACATATGAGCAAAACAAAATATGAGGAAATATTAAAATGCATCTCAAGAGATGTTTGACCCAGGTTCATCATCAGTAGTTTTCATCACAAGCAGCCGCTAGGTTCACCTGTTAAGCTTGAAACCACATTGGTTTTACATTTGAAGCCTTCAACATGACAGCAAAGGGAATCTCCTCTGCTCAGGGGCTGCTGGTGCCCACCAGCCTGTGGAAGGGCTCAGCCCATCAGTGTCCAAGAAGGGGCACTAGCACCTGCACTATGCACCTCAGGGAAGCTCCCCATACCACCAACTTGACCAGAAACAGGTGTTTGCCAAGTAGCTCATCTTTGTCACTGAAATCTGACTTCTAGTGCCATGTAATCCAAAGAGGTGGCTTTTCCAGACAGGGACAATCCTGCAGGATGCAGATATGCCCCAGGTGGGAACTGTGCTCCTAGCTCAGCACAACACAGCCCAGAGCACAGGCTACTGCAAAGATAATTGGCTCAAGGAGACTGCTAGAGCCACCTTAAACAACCCCATTCCCTTTGGTCATTCCATGCTTGTTTTAAAATCCTACAAGAAAGCCTGAAAAAACAGGGATTACCTTTTCTAACCATTTGTATAGAATAAACAGGATCTCCTACTTCTCCTTCTGCAGCTCATAAGCCTTGTCAGCAGCTTGTTGAAATACCTCTCTGGATTTGCACCTGTAGACACACATGGCAGAGGACCCAGCCAGCCAGCCCATCCCAGTAGACACTCTTCAAGTCTGCTGTGTGATGATGAGCATTACCAGACTGCCAGCAGCACACCCCTATGTGAACACTGCACTGTGCAGACATCCCTGTGCAGCACACAAAAATCACACTGCTGCCCTCATAGGAGAGATTTGCCTCCTGCTATGGCCTTACTTCAGGTGGTTCCTTCTGATGTCCCAAAATCTCTTCCTTTCCAATCAGCCCTATCAGCACTTCTCCCATCACTCTGCTTTCACTGCTTCCTCACCCTCTTCTGAAGCCCACTGCCAGAAACTCCTCATTCTTATCTTTCAGTTTTACTGCCCCACATCAGCTAAACTCAGCCACCCCAACATCCTCAGCATTAATTGCTGCCATCTCAGCAACTCCTACCTTGGTCTATCCCCTTCCAGTTAGCACATACAAAGTCAATGATCTCAGTATTCAAGGCCATTTTATTGCCCCTGCCATACATACCACAGTGAGCATCTAGCTCTGTTGACACAACTAACCCTGCACCAGAAGTGAGAAATCACAAAAGCAATGTTGGGTTAAGTGTCAGTACACCCATTAATCTTATTTATGCAGTAGGTGCCCATGAGAAGTTAGTCTTAATCGACACGCATCCTGTAACATCCTGGTTCTCCACTTCAAGCACTTAACTACATCTGGGTGAGGACATGCTTCCCACTTCCCAAGCAAGCCAGCTGCACTCTTCACTTGCTCAAACATCAATGACAAAGCTCAGTTAAGAATATGCATCTGTTTCATGTATGGCTCATACAGCTAATTTAAACAGTTCCCATATGTTGCCAAAAAACTGTGACCAAATGCTACTTGCAAATAAATGGGGAGCTTGTCTGGCTTCCACAGAGAAAAGTTCCATCATGCAGCTCAGAGCAACAGCTCCTTTGTTCCCAGGTCTGCCTGGGCTTCCCCAGCTCCTTCCGCAGTCAGATGCTGCTGGCCGGTCCAAACGCTGCCTCCTCCTGGGATCATGCCACCACAGCAACATGCTTTGTGGACCACAGTCAGCAGACTTTGGGCAAGACCTGTAATGAACACCTCAAAACACAAAGATGATCTATCAGGTCAGGCAGTACAGCACCTCTTGCTCCTGGTTCCAGAGAAGTTTTTTACTCCTAAGACAGGCATGCTTTTTGCTCAATCCTCATCCAGACATGGACATCAGACAGCAGGCTGTAGCTATGAGAATTCTTCAAACAACAAATTAAGCTCTGGGGCTCCATGTAAGCTATATTTTTCATGTTTCCACATTTGGTGTGCCATTTGAAATCAGCATCTCACTTTTAATGTACCCATTGTGGCTTTCTGCTCAGTTTCAGCCTGGCAACAGATCATTTGCCATATTACAGCTAAACCATGTCCAAACTAACAGTCTGTAGCTGGGTAGAAGGGAGAATTGAGAAGACAGACAGGTAAGGCCTTCACTCAAGGGTTCTACTCTCCAAAAGGTAGATCTAGCCAGAGAAGCAGAAAATGGAAATGCAGAGGAGGCTATTACTAGGATTTAAAAATTTAAAGGGGAAGTTTCACAGGTACCACTATTTTCCTTATCAATAACGTCAATTATATTTGCACTCCAAGAAAGCACAGTGCAGAATCTGTACCTACTGGAACAGGCCTTGTACAGTAAAACCCACCTCATCTCTTTAAACAAAGTTTGCTGAAGCAGGCACCAAACAGGTGTCCCTAAGAGCCACCCAAAGATACATTCCTCAGCCTGTCTCAGAGAAGTGAAGTATTTTCAGTCACGGAATCCAAGGTAGAGCTGGATGTCCCAGCTCCCCATCCAAGTGCTCCACCATTAGTAGACCATCTGCTGCTGGCCAGCACCAAGGTGCTGGAGTTACCTTCCCTCTCTTGAGGCTGAAAGATTTCAAGTCCTTGCCACTTCACAAGGCAGGCATGTTACAGGAAGGGCAGTCACACCAAGCAGAAGATAAGAGCATTCAGCTACACCCTCACATACACACTGGGCTGTTTCCCATGGCCCAGGGCAAGGGGATTCACATACACCAGAGCTATCTTGCTCCTACACCTAGTGTCCATCCCAAAGTATTCTCCTCCCTCTTTGGGGAAGCTATCAGGGACCACAGACACAGTTAACTGAAAGTTCTCCTCAAATCTGATGTAGGGTGAAGCACATGACAAATTACTCACACAATTGATTCACATGGTTTCTGTCATTCATAAATTCCTATGCAAAAAGGGGAGGCATTGGATTTAGACATAACCGATACAGACAGCTGCAGATTTCCATAGACACTAAATGCCTGCAGGCAGAAGCCACTCCTCATGTAATCCTGTTAAGCAGCTGGAATGAATGAAAACGCTGTGTGATTCAGCATGCTAACAGCAGCCACCTCTGCTTCCGCCACTGTTACTGCAGGGTCCTCTCCAGTTAAGCCTCTTCCCGTGGGTGCAAATTACAGGAGTTACTTCATGCCCTGAACTCTGCAGGAAGCCTGGAGGACATGCAAGTATGAGGCTGCAATAATGGAAAGCTGTCCTCAGAGAGTGCTAAGAATCCAGGCTTTCTGTCACAGGCTGTCTCCTCTCAGTAAGAGGTAGGTTTTGGAGATATCACTGCAGAACACACAAGTCTTCTCATGAACAGAAATCCTTGCACTGCAGATTGAGTACATAAGGAAAATCAACATACTGCCATCTTCAAAAGCAAGGTGGTGGAATTCATACAAAACATAATTGCTAGTAGACCCAGCTCTAGACTGGAATCAGAAGTTCTGAAGTCAGGAGGAAGCTCTGACTTCAGGTGGAAGCTGTTTGCTGTTTAAAGGCCCTTCCTGGCATTCAGCACTGTACCACCTCACTGCAGATGTGAAGAGCCAGCACAAAACTATAGAGCTATGTAATTTGAAGGCTGCACTATGAATCCTTCACCTCCTATGGAAGGCCAAAAAGAGAGGCCAGCTAAACTCAGCTCTGTCCCCTCATGCAGCAAGACTGGCTTAAAGCATCCAGCAGAAAATTACATTCAACAAGGCTCATGCTTCATGCATATGCAAATATGGTCCTTACCTCCCACACTTCCATAAACTGCTAACTCATTCTTAGTGCTTTCCAGTTACATTTGATCACTAACACATAAAATCTCCTAAAACTTCATGGAAACTGGAGGATGTCTCAGTGAAGATTACCTACAGCTCTGACTGTCCGGAGAAGCAAACAGAATGTGATAAGCACCTGCACAACAGAAATACCACCTCACTATGCATGCTGCTTGCAGAATTAGTGGTTTACACTCGTACAGGCAGCTGATTTTCTCTTTTCTCCCCTCTTTCCCAGGCACTTGTTCCTATGGCCTCTCTTGTGCTATCACAAGCATTCACAGGACTGAAAAGCAAAACAGTAAAAAACAACTTGGTGTAAAAAAGCTTTTTCTTATCCAAGGTCAGTCCCTCTTTGTGAGCAGTTCCCACAGCTCACCTATACTGAGAGAAGGAAAGATGGGAGGTAAGACTCTACCTTAGCAGCAGCCCATACTGAAGCCAGAATAAAGTGGCCACGACTGCAGTGTCAGTGGACATGACTGGCTTAGAGAGCAGCTGCTCAGCCCTCCTTAGGCAGTGGATAGTCTTCCACTTCAGTATGCCCATGCTTCTCGTGCCAGCTTTGTCCTGAAAACAGAGTATGTCTCAGAGTTATTCCTCCCAGGCCTTTACAAACATTCACAAGGTTACATTAAATATACATCCATATAAATACACACCATAACCATTTCTGCTGTCTCTGAAACACCCCAGCTGCACCCTGTGCATTAGCCTAGCCCTGTCTGTGTCAGAGCTCCACTCCCTCCTTTGCAGCAGCAAGTACTTGGCACTTTTGGAAGTTATCTACATGCTCTCATATCAAATGGCCAGAAAAGCAAAAAGGCAGCAAGGAGCCTTGGAAAGACTGCCACAGTTCACTGAAGACCACATAGGAACTCTGATGCAGAGCATCAGTTCTGCAATGATGCCACTCAGCTGTTTAAAAGAGAGAGGCTATTTTCATCCTTACTCAGTGTGAAACATCCTTGCTCAACTCCGATGGCTCTGCAAGAGAAGAGAAAGGATCACTTTCATCCTCAGTCCCCTTCACCCCACAGGGAAATGCATTCCAGGAGCACTATCATGCAACCATATAATTAGTTACTATTGCAATGCATAACCAGGGCTGGATTGAAGGTGCAAAAGCAAACTTCAATTTTGACATTTCCCAGCTGTAATAAAATGTTTTACATGAGGCATGAAGACAACTTCTTTCCCCAATAGTTTGTGTCCCCTGGATAGCAAACAGTCTTGTGTCAGGAGCGTGCCTGTCTTTGAAGAGGGAGGTTGCAGTTTGACAAAAGCAGGGAGCAAAGGGGAGAGGAGACAGAGCTGCTTTGAGGCAGTTGCCAGGATTTAACAGTGCCAGTAAGATCTCCCTGTCTTAGTGTTGCTCTGAAGCATTGTAGCCCTTTTTTGGCTCAGACTCTGAAAACACTTCCCAGGCCCAGGCAGACCAATGTCAGGAAAAACTCCAGCCCAAAGAACTGCAAAGTAGAAACTAGTTCCAGTTCCCACAGCCTTAAGACAGGCCTTGCCATGAGCACCCCTGGGCATCAGCAGGAAGCAGGGTTACCAGTCCCACTGGAAAAAAGGAAAGTACCAAAAGTGGGAAGTTGCTCGTTTACTGCAGGAGGACACTTGTACAGGATCAGAAAGAGGACTCAGTGCTCAGGCATTTGGTCTAGTGGCTTCTGCTTCTCAGCATCTCCTCCTCCAAAAGATGCCATGGACAGGGGATTAGGTCAGCAGGAGAGCCTGAGGGAGCTGGAGCAAACCGCTTTCCCTTCCACCATTAGCAGAAAGCATAAGCAGGGCGATTAGCTCCCAGCTCACCCTCTCTGGGAGCAGGACTCCTGTGCCAGCTCTGGATCAGTGGAAAGCAAAATACAATCACTTTCCAGAAGGGCTGGCCCCATCAAAAAGAGTTTCCAGCTATTAAGCTATTTTAACAACCCAGCAGCAGCAGATCTGCTCCCCCTCAGGTCAGTTATCCCTCTGCAACCACATCAACACCATTGCTTTTAACCCATCAAATGCCAGTGCTTCCCTGCATGGTACACACCTGTATTTTTATATTAACCTTGACAAAGATTAAAACCACCACAAAGCAACATTGCCTACCTCTTCAAGCTGTACTCTTCTGATTCCCCTCCAGATTTCACACAGACCTACAATACAGTGGGGAGCAAACTTTCATCCACTCTTCAAGCACTTGCAAGATAGGACAGAGCTCCCTCACTAACAGACACTGAAGAGCTGAGACCAGGCAAATCCACTGGTAAAAAGGGGTATTATTTATGTCTAGGACTCTGAGGAAGCTTAGAAATGTAATATTTAGGGTAGTACAGACAACATAACTCAGTTCCCAACACGCCATTCTTCGAACAAGGCAACTGACATGTGACAACTGCTTCTCCACACTCAACTATACAAGTATCCTTGTGTCCTCCTTTTATTAATTTATGTGGAAGTTACTGCCCTGCAATCTTCAGACACATCCAATCACTCCAAAGATAATAGTCATGCAGGATACACACCAATTCTGAGATATGTTGATATGATGGACACTGTTGAACTACAATGCTGACAGAGGGAGGATGTAAATCTATCAATCAAAATTTTTATTTCACTCAGCCGGGAGGAAACAGAGTACAAATATCCACAAATTTTTTGCATCCCTGGCAGGAACTACTGCAACAGAAAGACTGTCAGCTTGCATCCAGCACAGATATTTATACTTTATTTGTATTTAATGCTGGGTAGGCATTGGTACAGGACCCTTTCACATTAAAGGTGTCCCTACCCCAGGACATGGCACAGCTGTCACACAGTAACTGGTTATCGTCAGATGGGGAACCAGTTTCTCTATGCCTGGTGATGGCTTCACATACTAGGGCTGTTTTTGCCTCCTCACCAGGTCTGACTGTACAGGAAAGGTTACAAGATCAGCGACAGGTGGTGGCACAATGAGTCAGAGAACAAGGGAAAGGGGAAACACATCAAGGTATTTATTTGGGGTTATTACTGTTTGGCCCCTTTTCACCCACACAGGAGATGTTTCCACAGAATCATCATGGTTGGAAAGGACCTCTGAGATCACAGAGTCAAACCATCAACACACAAAAAACCCAAACAACCAGCAATACAAACACAACCCAAAAATTTACACATTCCACCAAAAAGCACCCACAAAAAAACCCACAACCTCAGCCACTAGAGCCTGCCCTGAAGTGCCATATCTACACATTTCTGGAATGCCTCCAAGGATGTTGACTCAACCACTCTCCTGGGCTGGCTGTGCCAGTGACTGACCACTCTTTCAGTACAGAAATTCTTCCAAATATCCAATCTAAACCTCCCTTGGCACAGCTTCAGGCCATTTCCTCTGGTTCTATCATTATTTACTTGGGAGAAGAGGCCAGCTCCCACCTCCCTACAACCTCCTGTCAGGTAGTTGTAGAAAGCAATGAGGTCTCCCCTCAGCCTCCTTTTCTTCAGACTAAATAGCCCCAGTTCCCTCAGCCACTCCTTGTATTACTTGTTCTCCAGACCCCTCAACAGCTTGGTAGCTCTCCTCTGGACACACTCCAACACCTCAATGTCCTTCTTATAGTGAGGGGCCCAGAACTGAACACAGTACTCAAGGTGCAGCCTCACCAGTGCTGGGCATTGGGCACGATCATTTCCCTTCTCCTGCTGGCCATGCTATTCCTGATACAGGCCAGGATGCTGTTGGCCTTCTTGGCCACCCGGGCCCACTGCTGGCTCACATTCACCGGGCAGTCAACCAGGACCCCCAGGTCTTTTCTTGCTGGGCAGCTCTCCAGCCACTCTTCCCCAAGCCTGTAGCATTGCCTGGGGTTGTTGTGATTGAAATGCAGGACCTGGTACTTGGCCTTATTGAACCTCATACAATTGGCCTTGGCCCACTGATCCAGCTTGTCCAGGTCCCTCTGTAGAGCCTTCCTACCCTCTAGCAGATCAGACTCCCACCTGATCTAGTGCTGTCTGCAAACTTACTGAGGGTGTGCTCGATTCCCTCATCCAGATTATTGATAAAGATACTGAAAAAAACTGTCCCCAAAACTGAGCCCTGAGGGACACCACTAGTGACCAGCTACCAACTAGATTTGAGCCCATTTAACACAACTCTCTGGGCCCAGCCATCCAGCTAGTTTTTTACCCAGGGAAGAGCACACTTGTCTATACCATGATTCACCAGCTTCTCCAGGAGAAGGGAACTTCACAGATCTAGAAGCAATAAATAAACCCCAAAAAATTCCCTGAAGAGAAAAAACAATGCACTGCACTAAATACATATGCTTTTGCCATTAGCAGAGAACACTGTGTATAAACCAGCCAAAGGAGGTGCACAGTCGCTGTGTGCTTGCCAGGCATCATCAGAATCAGGACAGGTTGTGAACCATAACACAATGGCCAAATGCTTAGCTGAGACTGGGTAAAGAAGAACTTATTTATCACCTTTCTTAGGGGTCCAGCAGTGAAGGCACAATTTCCTTCCTGACAGGGCAAATACAAACACGAGATGCTTTCTGAAACCATGCTTTCAGCCACAAACTCTCAACAAAAACTCTTAACAAAGTAACAGGAGTTTCAAGCTTCCAGTACTAGAAGATGCCCAGATACTACAGTGGTGAGTATATCCCCTTCCAGCACTGTCCATCCTTCCTCCCATCCGCTCCCACCACAATTTGTTAAACACTTTTCCTGGGGAGAACAAGCAATGGGGGAGCAATGGCATGAATCTCCTCTGGTCATCTCCTCTCCATTGCAAGTAAATTAGTAGGCACATTCAAATTATCCCTCAAACCCGAGTGGTCTAAAAGCTGCAAAACACATTACAGAGAAAAACTAAGCAACTTCCACCAGGTGTAGAGCATGGCTGCTACTGCGCTCACATTGCCTCTCTTTTCCCCCAGCCAGTGTGATCTTGGAGTTCTTAAAGAAGAGATTTGCTTGCATTAAGATGAGTGTTTTCTGCTATTAAAAACAGTTGTGTTCTTCCAAATCTCCCCAAGACAAAGACAACACAGGGCAAGCTTTGGTCTAAAAGGAGACAAGAATGGAAACTGGGAGACAAACTAAACTTCTGCAACACTTGATGCACTGACTCGCAAGTGCATAAAAAAAAAGAATAAAGGGACAGTGCAGTTAAGCTCTGATACTTGTCCCAGGAGGCTACGGGTGCTAAAAGTTTATGCAGGTTCAAAAAGAAAGCAGATGGAAGACAAAGCTACTCAAAGTCATTAAAGACAATTAAGTATTTTCCAAGTGCTTATCCATACCTTTAGTCTCCCAAACTAACTTTAAAATTCTGGTCTGAACTGTCTTTGGAGGAAAAGGAGAAGGCGGGCCTTTAATAAAATGGCAGGATGCAATCATCTCTCTGGGATGTTCCTAGAGAGAAATCACAGTAAAACATGCAGTATGTTGGGCACTGAATGTCAAAGCAAGGTAGGTAAGGAGAGAAGGAATCATGTGGTTACCAGCTGTGAAACTGCTGAACATGCAGAGCCACAGATCAGTCTCCATGGCTGGAAAGCTTCCCTGACTCTTTCCACTTGTAGTTTTATTCTGACCCAGCTCAGAAAATGACAATAGCAGGCTGGATTGTTCCTGCCAAACTCCAAAGCACCACAAACAGTTTCAAAAATGGAGCGGGTGTTCAGAAGAGCTTGCTTTGCCGGGCCCAACGTCCAGGCAGCAAAGAGGGCGAGAGAGAAAATGCAAGGCTGAAATCACCCCCAGAGGCATTCAGTTCGTTCAAAGCTTCCAGCAGGGGGATTTGGCCGGAGCTTAAAGCAGTTCTCTGTGACTCTTTGTCACAGGAGTGTAGGTACAAACAAACAGGAGCTGGGACAAAGGGAGTCAACACACATTTTATTAGTAAAAAGTTAATCAGCTTAAAGTGTGCAACTAAATAAGCAAAGCTTACATTAAAGTGACCCACCAAGAAAAGATACCATGGAAATAAAGTTATAGGAAATACAATATAGTCTCTATGTTCTTTTGTAATCCAGCATGATAAATATTCATGATTCTGGGTTAATGGGGTACCCAGCTCTCAGGCATCACAATAGTTTTTTGTTTACTCTCAAGACCATGAACTTTGGAACCATGAACCTGAATTTCAGGACTCTGCATTCATGCATGTTAGCAAAATTCGGGGCAAGGCAGGGGGATGGAGACAATGCCAGGACCTTGGCTTGTGACAATGTAACAGAGGTTGCTGGCACGTTTTTGATAATGAGTAACAAGAGCCCCAGGATGCACAGGATCCATCACCCTCTCTGCGTCACCACCACCAGCAACACAACCCCATCCCTCACCTCCAGTCCCTCCAGGACATAGCTCACTCAGTTTCTCTCTCTGGGGTACAATGGCATTCTCAGGCCAGTCTTTGAGGCAGAAGCTGCTGCCTCCATCACACAGCAACACCACAGAGCAGAGAGGTTCACGCCTTATACAGGAAGGAAGACCTGCACACCCCTCAACACAACCCTTTGAGCCTTCATATTGACTGAAAGGACACTTTGGCATTTTGAAAACAGTCCCGCAGGGCGAGGTCACCAAGCTTCAGCCCTTCATTCAGACCAGATAGCAAACGTCCTTCCAAAGCATATTTTAAAGAGTTCCAAGCCTCCCTAGCAAGTCCCACATCCAGTTGTTCCTTTGATGGTGGCTTCTTCTGCTGATAGCAACATTGCCAGCTTTCCCAGTTTTGCTACAAGACCCTCCAATGTCTCTACTCCAACTTGTGTCAACATGGAGCAATTACTGCTCCCCCTTTCAAGGTACATGGAATCTTTAGGGTTAATGAAGGACATGAGGAAACCTTTTTAAAAAAATCTCAACAACATAGAAACTGGAAATTCAAAGCCTTAAAAGTTTTATCAGGCAAACTACTCTACCACAGAATAGTTTGGGTTGGAAGGGACCTTAAAGATCATCTAGTTCCAACTCCCCTGCATGGGCAGGGACACCTCCCACTAGACCAGCTTGCTCAAGTCCAACCTATTGAACATTTCTGGGGAGGGGGCATCCACAGCCTCCCTGGGCAACCTGTTCCAGTATCTCACCACCTTTACACTCAATTTCTTCCTAATAGCTAATGTAAATCTGCCCTCTTCCAGCCTAAAACCACTACACCTTGTCCTATCACTACACACCCTGATAAAAAGTACCCAGCTTTCCTCTAGGCCCCCTGCAGGTACTGGAAAGCCACTATAAGGTCTCCTTGGAGCCTTCTCTTCTCCAGGCAGAACAACCCCAACTATCTCAGCCTGTCTCCATAGGGGAGGAGCTCCAGCCCTGCATTTTAACACTCTTGAGTTTGTTGCTTTATTTTGCCACATGCACTCACAAGTAAAAGCAGAGACTATGAATTGATAAGGTCTTCAGGAGTTTCCTGGTGTATTCCACTCACCAAAGCATCCATCCTCTTTCCCTACAACCCCTTCCCTTTAGCTTTTTCTCCTTCTCCCACATAACGTAGTGAACCATGAAAGCAAGCCTTCCAGCAGCCTGGCACAGAATCACAAAATTCTTTTGACTTGGAAGGGACCTTAAAGATCGAGTTCCAACTCCCCTGCATGGGCAGGGACACCTCCCACTAGAACAGGCCAAGCTCTGTTTTGCTAAGCACTGGAAGTACAGCTCTCCACACCACTGTGGATCAGTCCACTTGGTCTGCAAAAAGGGCTTGCATCCCTTCGTTTACCCCTCAGAGTTTGCCTATTTTAGGGAAAGCACAGCCTAAGCTGTTAAGAGATTAATCATCCTCTTTTTCATGCATCTTCCTTTAGGATCAACTGATCAGTTGAACCTGAACAGCAAAAGGACAGGAAGTCTGTTTCTTCAGAATAGGGCTTCCTGAAACAATACAAGAGCCTAAAAAAAACAGCAATGCTTCCACAGAATTTAAGTCATTGATGCTTCAATTGAAGTATTTCTACCCAGGACTACCATGAAATATTAATACATAACAAAGAGGAATTTAGCAAGAACCATGAAAGTTGAGGAATTAATAGAAAAAGTGAAAGTGTACTTTTAGAATGAAAACTGTTTCTCCAACTAGTGAAATATCTGTCTTGAATCACAGAAAGGCTCTGGATAACAATCAAACACACTAGGAAACAGGAACAGCCCTCTCAAAACTGAGATATCTTGCTCAGACAGCATGTATTTAGCATTTGCCTTTGTAATATTTTATCTTGGCAATAGCTGCAATAGCATAAAGATGACTGTCCAGAGGCAAGAACACAAAGGTGTACACAGAAGGGGAATTAGTTGGGAAGCAAACACTTCCCACATTTCCTCTGTGGGATGTTGCACCAAATGTCCCATTTCTCCTGAAAAAGGGGACAGCCCCATGCCCTCCCATCCAGCTCCAAGGACAAGCCTCTTTCCCTCATGCTTGCCACAATCGACCTCTGTAAGGAGAAGCCAGTGGGACACCTCAAACCTGGCAGCTCCTTCCATTTCACCCCAAGCAGAGGTGTCGCTGTGAAACACAGAGGCACTGCAAAAGCATCAGGACCCAGCTGCCAACACGGCCCAGGAGGACAGAAGGAGCAGTCTGAGGGTCCACATTTCATGCATGCTTGCAAAACCGATAGCAAATGCATCACACCTCTGCCAGTCTGAGGGACTGTACAATGGGCAGAGAGGGCAAAAGGACAGAAAATGCTCTTCTCAGCATCAAGGGGAAAAAAAAAAAAAAAAAGAAAAAAAAAAAAGAAAGGGCAGCCAGGAGGTTTTACTCCTTGTGTCAACATCCCATTACTAACCAGCAGTTTACCTTGACAACAAAGCTTTCCAAGAAAAGGCAGACTTGAGCACTCAAGCAATGGCCTTAGGAGATTCCAGCTCTCTGCCCAGGAAAAAAAAAAAAAAACAACAAAAACCCAGCATATCACATATCACCTTCCTACTGAAGCATGACAAAGAAGAGAATATATGGCAGAAGAGGCCAAAGAGGGGAAAAACAGAAATCAATAGGCTCTAACAGAGCGTGACAGAAAATCACTTCCCCCATAAAAGGAGGTTACTTGCCAGGTTAATGAATCTTTTCTGTTCTGTACTTAGACACCCAGGAAATGGAAAGGGTCACAGGAGCAGTGTGGGTGGGAATGCAATCCCTAGAACATGCTTTCAAGAACAATCAAAGGTTAGAGATTAAATCCAGGCAGCGGTCAACTGCACAACATATCTGTAGCTTGATGCATGGGCCAGCTGCAGCTCAGAGCATCACTGAGCAAAATACACTCCCAAAATCAACAGCCCAGCAAATACCAGGTTTCTCTTCCAGGACAAAAACAGCGCAGCAGACCACCCCAGCCACCACATCCCCCATGGGTCAACCCCAAGAATCAGACCATCCTTGCCTTCCCAGGTCAGCATGGACAAAACAATCTATAGGTTTGTGATCTGACTAATTGCAATAGAACCACAAAAAACAGACACACCAGAGTAACGCTGTGCAAATAACTCCAAAAGCTCTTGGCCCAGTGGCCAAAACTTCTGTAAACTCACTTTTGGGTAAAGGACTGTGCCTTACTCTTGTCAGAAACACATAGGCAGGAGGCAAACTAACAGAGAAACATCCAGATGAGGCAGGGTACAAGATCTGATAGCCACAGAAGCCTGAACTAGACCTCTGAAGTATCAAACACATTCAAAGCATGTAACTTTGAAACACATTTTCTTCTGGCTGGAGCCCTGCCAACAGGCTCCATATAAGAATTGCAGACCCTTGCTGTTTTATCACTCCCCTGCCCACAGCCAGCTTGAGCTACTAACAAGCCACCTAAGCTACCTACTTAGGCATAAAGATACTCAACAAGGAAAATGCAGATGCATTATTTCCATCCTTTTCAAGCACACCTGACTTGTAGATCATTCTATTAAGTTCCTGCACTGTCTGCCAGAATCAACTGTTTCACAGACTGGAGCCTCTTGACTCCAGTACAGCTCAGACACCTCTGCCATGCAGCTGTCCAAGCCTCTGCAGCAGCAGTTGCCTAGTTTGCCACCCACTACCCAACTTCTGCAATAGATACATGGCTAATGCAACTGTAAGTCCCTGGTTACCTAGTTTTGACAAAGTCTCACAGTAGACTTGTTGCACAGGGTAGCTGTTTGAGACAGAGTTCTATGTCACATCGCTCAAGTCTACCTTCATGCCCAAGGCGCTACATCACAAGCTCCAAAGTAGACTAAATGCTGGCATTTCTGCAGGAGGGAGTTTTGACTTTTCAAGTCCAGTGCATTTAAGTATTTTTATATCTGGGGAAATTTAAAGCAAAACCAATGTGTGACTGCACTAATACCTTCATCACACAGCATCCTGCACCAGTGGAGGCAGTTCTCTACTTCCACAACAGACATCTGCCCCTGGAGCAGGGACAGGCCCTTCTGCCAGATACAGCCACTGGCAGCGGGAGGCAGACACAGCCTGTAAACAAATCTCTCTCCTCGAAACTCTGTTCTCCAAAATGAATAAGCAACACCCAGCAAGTCTCACCTGAAATTCAGCATGTAAAATACCAACCAAACCAGCTGATTTTGCCAGAGTTCTGAGCAAATGAAAACACTGCTGCTTAGGCAATGCTATTTGCAGGCAATACCACTGAAGTTGAAAGTGGCACTGATGAGGAGTGGGAAACTGGCAACACCCACAGCTGTGACATGAGACATAGAGAAAGGCAATTCTCAGCACCCTCCAGGGCCATATCAACCAAGTTCTAATAAGGAGACAAAGGGACTCAACCATACTCCAGCACTGACTCTCAACAGGAGGAGATAAAATACTCAGCAGACTTAAGCTTCTGTCTTACAAGACTGTGGTAAATTTTGCTCTGCACACAACTTCAGGGTTTGTGGATGGGGATGTTACACAGATGCTTCTGCTTGGGTGCTGACACTTGCACGAATACAAAATGCCTAGAGGGGATGCAGATTTCCATTTGGGTCTAAAGCTGAGCTGATTCATAGACCAGCAGCAGCTGCAGGTCTCTGACAATTTGTATCAGTCAAACCAGAGGGTGATTTACCAGTGGCTGGGGCTTCGCGTGGGCTTCCTTATCAATGCACAGTTAAACATTACTCTCCATTCCAAGCCGGGCTGAAACAAACTGGGCAATAAAGAGCAATCAATCACAGAGTTCCTTAATCAAGGGCTTCCTTGCACATTTAAGCAGTTTCTATTGACAGGGAACCTTCCTGTTCAGGAAGTGCTAGAGTGGATATGAACATCAAAGTACAAGCACCCTTGGAGATCAGCATTTCTGGGAGCTCAGCTACAACAAAGGAGGAAAAAAAACAAGCAGAAGACCTAGCAGCTGAATCAAAACAACAGCCAGTTTCTGCTCAACCATTCATCTCTTCTGAGCAGTTGAAAGCAGTTATGTTGCAGGCTCATACCTTCAATACTTAAGATCCAGGACAATCAGGCAGTTCAGTATCAGAGGTGCCTCCTTCCTTCCAAGGTTGCCTGTCTCCAAGACAAGCACACAGACCTCCCCCTCAGGTCAGTGTTTTCCCCAGGGCCAGCACCATCTTGGCACAGACAGTTCTGGACTCTGATTCACAGAAGCTGGCCCCACTGTTTCCCTCCACTTTCTTGAAGGAAAGGGGAGACGGGCGCACCAGCCCACCCCTTACAGCAAACAGCCTGTTGCACAGGACTGGTTCATCAAGCACAATACGGCAAGTAAAAGCACAACATAGCACAGGGAGTTAAGGTTCAGTAGGTGAGGACAGAAGAACCTACTGACCACTAGGGGAACAGCACGGGTTACTGCCGGGGTGGGAAAGGAGATGGGGGACCCCACAGCCTGGGGGAGAAACGTTGCCAAACCCCTGAGGCAGAAAGAAGAGAAGGATTAGAGCAATACTCCAAGGACTAGAGAGAGATTCAGGAAAAGGGAGACATGGGACAGAGGAAAGCAGGCAGTGAGCTCAAGAGTCTTTGCAGCAAAGGCAATTTGAAAAAAAAAAAAAAAAAAAAAAAAAGACCTTGATGTATTAGAGAAAGGAAGCTAGAAAATCCAGTCTATCAGGCACACAGCACCTGCAGATTCATAAATACAAATGTGTCAGCCTGAACACAATGCAGTGGGTATTTGTAGTCACGCAGCTCTTCCCCAGACCAGGGCCACAGCCACTTACCTGAGAGAAACTCACAGGCACAGTTTTAGCAGTGAGAAAGATGAGGCTTACCAGTAAGATGCAGGTAGTTCTAGAGTTAGTTGCCGATCAAGGCACAGGCAGGCTAAGCAGGAGGTTAGGACATGAAGAGAATAAAAACTCCAAGCACAACTGCAAAGGTATAATACAATTACACAAGCAGAAAGTGTCTCGAACCAAAATCCTTAGCTCTGGATACATTTGAAGGCTAGAAGACTCACAGCACAGTTTCCAAATACCTTTGTCTGGGGCTCTGTGACTTACTAATCTTATGCCACAGAACACCTGAGGAACGAGCAAGTCTTCACTGATCAAACCTGTGCAGGCTGCAGTCAAGGGCACACACCTGTAAACTGCACCCAGACTACCAAGCTCAATAAAAGCTCTACAAGGTCTTTGTGGAGAAGCATCCATGACAACTCCAAGCACCTCTTTCCCACCCTACCAATCTTCTTTAAGGAAAACAAAAAGACCTCTGTCCTAAACTTGCCCATCCCTTCTCCTGTTCATTTCTAAATCCCAAGGTGTAGGTATAGAACTGAGTGTTACAACTCATGCAGGACAAGCAGACCCCAAATACCCCAAGAAGTGTGACAAATCAAGCATGTTTTTATCAGATCCCAAGTAGACAGCTAGACACTGGAAAGACTTTAGACCCAGATCTCAAGTGCTTCTTTTCTCGGTGATCATAGGTTTTGCTCTCAAATTCCCCAGGCCAATGGCTTCTCTACCTGGGAATCTCAGCTGCAAGAAAATGGTTCATGGTTATTTTTTCTTTAAACCACAGCCATTACCTTGTGCTTGGCTAGGATTACAATAAAAGCCACCTTAAACCTTCCTTTTGAGGAGGAATCTTCTGCTGCAGCTCTACCTCATTGCAAAATACAGCATCCCCAATGGCAAATGGCTGCATCCTAAATAGCTATAAAGATGGTGTCTCCAGTAGTCCTCACCCACCTGTTTTCAGTTCTGTAACTGCTGTCACTTCCCCAAAGCAGGTAAATTAAAGGCTGAATAGTCTGTTTTCTCATTCTTTCCCAGATCACCCAAAAAGATTCAGTCAACTTCCTCCTTAAGCATTTAACCCTTCCTGTAACTTATCAGGGGGGGAAAAAACCATAAGGAGAATAACTGCTGGCAAGAGCTTTCTTATTTATAAATGTTTGCAGCAGCATTGATGAATCCACAGACTGGGTTATGCCCCAGACCTTTTCCTCAAACCACACATATAAATATTGGTGGCAAAGAAAGGAGGAAGGGAATTTTCTTTTCTGGAAGCACACTTGGCTTCTAATGTCAGCAGATCAGGGTTCAGCTCCAAGCACTGTCGCCCAACATTGATTGTCCTTGGATAAGCTGTTGTCTCCCACCACGATCTCCTACAAGTCAGAGCCCTGTGGCAGAGGCACTGACCAGAACCTTCACCACAGCTGCACTGCCACTTGCTTAAGCTTTCCACGCCAGCTCAGAGGCTTCAAAGCTTTATGGAAAATCCATAAGATGCAAATGAGATTCCTTCACAGGAATCTCTAATTCCCAAGCAAAGGGCAGGTTGGCACATACTCTGGCAGTGCTCCTGCCATTGCCAAACTGAATAGGACAACTTGTGAGATGGCAGGAAGGCCCTAATCAAGAGTTAAGCAGGCTGGATCCACAGCACAGCCTGCAAAGAGCTTTCAAGTTGCCCTGCAAATGTGACAGATCTATGCTTCCAAGAGAGAAAATATCTGCATCCCACACAAAACCCGAGCAACCTGGACTTTGCAGATCTTCTCTCCCCTTTCTCATTTGACTACCCCCTCAAGGCTTTCAGTTCCTCACAACAAATTTCTCAGCTGCCCATAAAAACATCTGCACACAACTTCAGATGTTTGCACCACAACCCAAATAAAATTTGCTGCCTCCAGAACAAAAGGAGCTGTACCTATACAGAGGGAGAGCTATGAGGAACAGAATGACAGCAAAGCACAATTTACATATTTCTGTGAGAGCTTCTCTCAGGATTGCACTCAGGGTGTGAGACCTCTTGCCTGGGGCATTCAGAAGCTGGTGGATCCAATCGGCAGGTGGAGCAGAAATAGACATGCACAGTGGTACCCTGCAACTGGGCAAGCAGCATCCAAGCTCAAAGAGGCAGTGGCTTGGCAGGAGAAGCTGCACTGTCATTGCCAAACTGCTTCTCTAACAACTTTTCTAGTGATAAATAAACAGAGATGGAACTACTGCTCAGTTCACTAATGGCACCCCTTCACACCTCTTGCCTCTGTTCTTTCCCTTCTGAGCTCACATCCTGAGCATGCCACAAAATCCATAGGGACTAACTCACTTTTCAGGTGCTATGTCCCTGTCAGTGCCCCTCTCCCCTTTTACAGCCACTCCAAGCCAGGCTCTGCCTGCTTGGGAGTACTGTGAGCAATGACCCAAAGCAAAAACCATCTCTGATCAAATCTGACAGAAAGAAGCTGAACTTGCTTGCAAGGCTCATTTTTACTAATATGCAATTCGCCCTTTGCAACTCAAACCATCCTGAAAGGTACTTGAGACACACAGGCAGCAGGAGCCCTAGAGCCTTTTGGCCTCTGCCTCAGGAGCAGCTGGCTAGGCAGGCAGATCTGCCAGTCTCCCAATGCAAACACCTGCCCAGAGACACACGGCATCACCTGTTTGGCCTGAGAGTACAAACTTGCGGGTTGGCCCATGTCCGGACTCCTTCAGCCCACAGACAGGATATGTCACACAAGAATAAACTGCCTAGCCAGAGCAGTCAGAAACAAAGGAGACAGAAACACAGGACACCCTCAATGCACTCCACCCTGAAAGACAGCCTCCCAAAGGAAATGCTAGATCTTGGGAAGGAACACTGCACCTCTAACTCACAAAGGGCAGGAGGCACAATACTAGGAGCCAGGGTACCCTGGAACAAAGATGCTGAGACCAAACTGCGGGTTTTTGTCCTCACCTGCTGATTTGGCAAGTGGAAAAGAACCTCATCACAGGCTTGCTGCTGGAGAGAAGGGGTCCTCAAGCCTGGTAACATCCAGGGAACGAGTTATTCAGTGCCCACCTTTCCTTCATATTTATGTCTCCCACTTCCCCTTGCAGACTCAGTCAGACTATGCCCTCTCTAGAGGTCACTTTGAACCTCAGAGATTCTGCTCTTCACCTCAAATTAAAGATCATATAAGCTTGCACCAAAATAACTACCAGAACAAATGACAGCCTACTTAATTAATTTGGTTCCACTTTTCCCTGAGGAGCTCTAGAAGGATGTGCTTGTTTTGTTTACCAAGCATTCACAGTTCCTCCTGCTGCCCGTTTGTCAGGCAGTCTCACCCAGACCTGCACCCCAGCCTGGGTGTCCTTAGCTGGACCCTCGGAGCAGCAGATCTATCCAAATCACGTGTCAGGCTTACGACATTTTTCCGTCTATAACAGAGCAGATCTGGGGGCAGGAACCTTTGTACCGTTCCCTTTGAAAAGCTCTGGTGATCTGCCGC
Organism: Apus apus; assembly: GCF_020740795.1. Taxonomy (NCBI): domain Eukaryota; kingdom Metazoa; phylum Chordata; class Aves; order Apodiformes; family Apodidae; genus Apus; species Apus apus. Next base: position 20,754,639 of record NC_067285.1, on the reverse strand, counting down.
AACACTCAGCAAAACCCACCCAGCAGTCAGCACTGTCACTTCACCTGGCAACTCAAACCCTGCATCAACTGCCCCTGTATCTGCCAATCAGGCATTTTCCCCTCTCTGTCTGCCCTATGAAAAAGACAGGAAAGCAGCCACAGATTAGAAGAAGGAAATCCTGGGTGGTTGGAGTTAAGAGGTTGAGCAGGAGCAGAGTTGTGGCCCATCAGCTGAGCCTGGTAACTGGGCACATGTTTACACCAGTGGCTCTGTAGATACAGTGATTTAGGAGGTTACTGCCCTGTGTTGTCCATTCTGCCTTGCTGCTGGAGATTATTACACCCTTAGCTAATGCAACAGAGAGGAGCATGTGCCAGGCTTTTCACTCCCAGTCTAGCAGATCAACCATCGACAGGCTGCACTCAACCTCAGGGCATGAGCTCCAGGGGTGAGGAACTGGCAAGGTTTCACTTCGTAACCTGCCAGATCTAAATCCATCACAACCTCTGGGTCACAGCCACTAGCCTGCAGGAAAAAAAAAAAAAAAAAAAAAAAAAAAAAAAAAAAAAAAAAAAAAAAAAAAAAAAGTGAAGCACTATAGTTTCAAGAGCTTTGGAAAACATGTAATTGGAGCAGCAGTTTGTCTTTGCAGTGGGCTAAGAGCCTGCATACAGTCTGCAACCACAAGACCATGCACAGGAGCCTGTACTTATGGCAGCAATGGAAACATCATCAAAAGTCTCACAGCTCTGTTTCCATAGATCATAAAAAATTTTCCCTCCCAAAACACATTGGGTACCTGAGTTTTTCACAGTGAGACTTGACCTCTCACCAGTTGTGCTTCTAGACAAACACTGACTCTGTCCTACAAGCAGAGAAACTCAAGCACAAAGCAGTTAAGACGACTTGTCACTGCTGCAACACATCAGGAACAGAGCATGATAGACTTCGTATATAAGCATTAGACAACAGCCCTGACATAGCCCATCTTGCAGGAACAACTTCGTTAGAAGGGTCTTCACTTTGCCTCACTTGCAGAAACCCATCTCTTCACTCATTAATCTTGGCTGAACCCTTTGGGATGTGGTTTGCAGCAGTGAACACCTGCCTAGCTCTGCTGATGGCCTAGTAGTGGAAGAGGGCTGCAAATGCAGGGCAGGCAGAAAGGAAGAGGCAGGGGTCTAACACGGGTCCATGTTGAGTAAGTCCTGCTGGCTTTGGGGCTGACTTTAAAAACTGGAGCCAGTCAGTGCACAAAGACAGGACCGTGGCATGGAAGGAGTGTCTTGTTCCCAAAGTGCTCTGCACTTCAGGTTGATTCAGTCCACATGGAGAGAAACTGGATCAGAGAGCCAGGAAGCAAGCCAGTCAGGACAGACTGAAAGAGTCAGAGCCTCTTTCTTCTACAGAAAAGACAACTGAAACTTGAGAAAGCTGGTAACAGTGCACACCAGTGGAAAAGGTTGCAGCAAAGCAGAAGGCACCGTGCTGTCCTCCACACTCCCACAGACTGGCCAAGAAAGGCAGACTTAAACTGCAGCACTGGACCCTCAGGCTGGACAACAGGAAAGCCAAAGAAATGCTGGGCTAGGCTGCCTGGCAGCCTCCACCACAGACAGGTGTGTACCAGCGCTGTCAGAAACACCAGCCCAGTCCTGGGCTCTAGAAAAGTGACCTCCAGAGGTCTTGTTCACTCCTTCCTTTCTACTGGAAAGAAGGCATGGGAAAAGTATTAGAGGCAAATACTGAGAAGTCAGAATATAAAGATAGTTTTTGTGATTGTCCCTGGCTGAATTTAATTGACAGGAGTAACACACATTAAGGTTTTCCTGCCCACAAGGAGAAGAGGTGAGGATGTACAACAAAAGGAGCTGCCATTGGCAGTCCAGGCTCTTCTCTGTGTATGTGCAGAAGCAAGAGGTAGAGAGCCCGGAAGATGGGGGGACTGCAGGAGAAAGAACAGGTCCTACTGCAAAAAAGGCAAGTAAATGACAGGCTGGTGAAATTTTTTCTTTTTTCTTTTTTTTTTTTTTTCCCCACAGGTTCTCTGTCTGACATAGTAGGTAAGTCAATTAAAGTAGATGTTCTCTATGTGGTCCTTAAAGGAGCATTCTTCATCCTCCATGTTCTTGACCTGACAGTAATATCCAGCAGTGCAGAGTGCAAGTGAGGTGCACTGGAGATGATGCTATACTTTTGAGAAGAGAGCAAGGATAATACATTTTCAGATAGGAAGGCCAAAGCACTTCTCGAGGTCTGAACCGTAGCCATATCATTAACAACTAGTTTCAGTGGAGAGAGAGACAAATTCATTACCACTCAGAAGTAGATCCAACTACAGCAAAGCATGTTTGAGTGGGTTGGGTCCCATATTGATTAAAAATATTTTTTTTAAAAACATGTATTAAATCCAGTACTAATCAAGGGGATGTTTTGTGCAAAAAAAAAACCTCTGTGGAGAGGACCAAGTTGAATTTTGGAATAACATCCACCACTCACAATACAGTTCACACACAAGGCCAGTTAAGCAACTTTCTATACAAGACAGAGGGGTTCTAACAGACATTGCCTTGACAGAGCTGGTCTATGGGAGCAGATACAGCTACAAGTCCCCTAAAAGCAGTCAGGAGAGAGCTGATAACAAGTGAAGCTATCACCAAGGGACACTGAAGAACAGCTAGGAGAGCATTTGGGGAGCAAAGCCCCAACTGAAAAGACCAAGAACACCACACACAAGGAAACTCCTTCCTTTTTTTTGATTCTTACAGTATTAAGAATATAAAACTTTGCACAAAATCATCTGTAGCTGAAACAAAACTAACAAGGTATCGATTCCCAATTTCCCAGCAGAGAAGCAGTTCACAAGACCACAGTGTTCACTGACAGCTGGTACCAAAAGGAGTAACAGTCAAATCAAGAGTACCACCCCATCCTCCAAAGAGAAAATCTGGGTTTGTATTCCCTTGAAATTAAAGTATTAGGGATGACAGAAGCTCTCAGAGAAATCAAACAGTTGAAAAGGGTTACAACGAGCTCAAAAACAACCGAATGCAGTCTAACTCTGAAAGAGGGATGGATGGAGCAGCTGGAGGCTTCCTGGAGAGGATGCAGTAACTTGCACACAGGCATCTACAAAGTATTTGGACACACCAGGCGGCCCGACTGGTGCCCGGGGCTGGCAGCCCCGGCTCCCTGCCCGCCGGGGAGCCCCGGGGATCCCGCCGAGAGCCAGCGTGTGCGGCCGCTCCGGGGCACAACCCGCAACTTCGGGCCGGACAGACCCCGGGACAAGTTGAAACAGCTGCCAACAAGCTGCAAAAATGCACAGAAAAAACTTATATGGGAGAAAAAAAACCCAACAATCCACCACCCGACAGCCAAATGCAAAGCTCTGCTGGGCATTTCCCTGGCTTTGCAGAGAACATCTCGCGTGGGAGAGGTGGAAAACAGCTGGGGGAGTGAAGAGATGGGGGAACGTGGGGATAATTATTTTTTTTTAAACCCCAGGCATAACCTCCTACCCGGGGCTGCAACCGCAGGTAAACGGGGCAGGCGGGGCGACGGGCCGGGGAGCACCCAGAAACCTCCCGCACCGGCGGGACGGGGAGCAGCAGGGGGGCTCGCCGGGTGCCCGCTGGGGTTTGGGAGGGCAGCAGGATGCTGCGGGGTGGGGTCTCCCGCCGCGGCCGCTCCCGGACAGCACGGGGGTACCGAGAAGCTCTTTTCAGGGACACCTGTCCCACCACCTCCGTGCTTGCAAACTTCTCCCGGAGTTGCATCCCGCCCGCTCCCCTACCAGCTTTGCAAGGGTCGCGGTACTCCATCAGCTCCTCCACCGTCTCCGGTTCCCCCCCCGTTAAGGCGGCCGCTCCTCCGCCGGTCCCGGCGGCCGGTAGAAGCAGCAGCGAGAGCAGCAAACGGCGGAGCGGGACGGACCCGCGGCCCATAGCGGCGGAGAGGCCGGTACGGCTGCCCGGTCTTGCGGGCACAGCTCAGCGCCGGTGGCCCCGGCCGCCGCGGGAGGCGACTCGGGGGGAAGAGCCGCTGTCACTCAAGGCAAGGACAGCCAGTCAAGTCCGCGCCCGCCTCTTCTGCCCCGCCCCTGGCAGACCCCGCAGCCCCCCTCCTCTGGCCAGGCCTGCGGGGTCCGCCGGGGGCAGAGAACCCAGTTCCTCTCCCTCTTGCCACACTTGGGCTGCAAAAGCTCTGATTATGATAGTAAAACAAACAAAACCAATGAAATTGATTAATGTTACTACTATTATTGTTATTTCCCCTTGAATTAATCATCACTCCAGGGGCAGCCAAACAGAAATAAGCTCATCCATTGCTGGGAGAAACTGCGGAGCAAGGAAAAAAAACGCCTAAACTTAATGGGAGAAATTAAGATAGATGGGACAAAATGTCCAGGTGTGCATCCATCCCTCTCACCCACTTTTTAAGTGGGTTACAGCAGCTTTCAGGGGCAACGGGGATGTTTTACTGGAAATTTGGGAAGTGGTTGAGTCACCATCCCTGGAGGTATTTAAAAGACTTGTAGACATGGTGCTGAGGGAGAGGGTTGTCTTGGCAGTGAACTTGGCAGCGTTAGGTTAACGGTTAAACTCGATGATCTTAAAGGTCTTTTCCAACCAATCCAATTCTATGATATAGCAAGGCCTGGGAAATGAGGCAGATGGATTGTGTGTGAGATGCTCAGCTGCATCAAAACCCACATCATGGTGCCTGAGCTGGGGGACCCCAGCTGCCAGAGGCTGTACAGTATCACTGACATCTTTAACAGTCAGAGGATGAGGTAACACATTGGAAAGCATCGTATTTTAGGGCTGCTGGCTTGTGATGGAGGTAATCTGGAGAGCAGTGTAGGAGAAAGGGACCTGGGGGTCCTGGTGGACAGGAGGATGACCATGAGCCAGCAATGTGCCCTTGTAGCCAAGAAGGCCAATGGCATCCTGGGGTGTATTAGAAAGGGTGTGGTTAGTAGGTCAAGAGAGGTTCTCCTCCCCCTCTATTGTGCATTGGTGAGGCCACATCTGAATATTGTGTCCAGTTCTGGGCCCCTCAGTTCAAGAAGGACAGGGAACTTGGAAGAGTCCAGCGCAGAGCCACAATGATGATGAAGGGAGTGGAACATCTCCCTTATGAGGAAAGGCTGAGGGAGCTGGGTCTCTTTAGCTTGGAGAAGAGGAGACTGAGGGGCGACCTCATCAATGTCTGCAAATACGTTAAGTGCAAGTGTCAGAAGGACAGAGCCAGGCTTCTTTCAGTGATGTCCAGTGATAGGACAAGGGGCAATGGGTGCAAACTGGAACATAGGAGGCTCCACGTAAACATCAGAAAAAACTTCTTTCCTGTGAGAGTGACAGAGCACTGGAACAGGCTGCCCAGAGAGGTTGTGGAGTCTCCTTCGCTGGAGACATTCAAAACCTGCCTGGACACGTTCCTGTGTGATGTACTCTAGGTGACCCTGCTCTGGCAGGGGGGTTGGACTAGATGGTCTTTTGAGGTCCCTTCCAACCCCTAAGATTCTCTGATTCTGTAATCCACTTAGGTGGGATGCCTCTGCTATTTACAGCAACTCCACAGGGAAAAAGCAGATGCCCAAAGCCCAGCCACCTCATCGGATGCTGGAGTCTAAAGAGTCATCTCACAACGGCCAGCCAGGTGCTTCTGTACAAATTCAGCACTGCAAAGGGCAGCTGCTGCCCCAACAAGATGTTACAGACTGAGGCTGCAGCAATTGTTATGGTTCACTCACCCATCCTCTTGCTGCTCAACAGACGCAGCATTTAGCAAAGACACCATACCGGGGAGCAGAGAAGAGCTGGCAAGCATACAACCTCAGTGCGGGTTCTCGGGGTGAAGGTGCATACCACAATCTCCCCGTTCCATAACTCTTCACTCCTTCAGCTGCATACTTCTAAGCCCCCACAGCAGGATCTTTGAGCAGTGTTTCCCGTTACAGCACCAGCTCCAAACCCTCCCTTCACTCAGGCAATGGCTTGCAATCAGCTATCCATAAATCTGTCACTTCTAGTCTACAGACATGAATGATATGTGGGCATAAAAAGGCATAATATGATCCAGGCATCTCCTCAGCAGCAATGCAGGCTACCGCAGACCATTCCTGCTTCCCCTCCACCCCACACCCCTCCATTTAATATTGACTTCCCAGAAAAGATAAAGTCAGGAAATTAATATCCTCTCCAAATCTTCATGGTGGCCAAAAAGGCTTCATCAAACCCTGGCATGAAGACCATGGTCAAAAGCTCTGCTGATCAAACGCTCTGGAGTTTTCTACAATGCAAAGCCCATTGGGTACAGACAAACATCCACCTGGGGAGGGAGAATGGAGGAGACTCCCTCCCACAGGAAGGGGGAGCTGGCACAAGTTACCCACTTTCCACCCCAAGTGTCAGGTTCTCCTTCTATCTTCTGTAACACAGTGCTGAGGAGACACAGCCCACTTAGCTACCCAGGGGGAGGGGTGTAGACAAACACCCAGCAGAATAAATTGAGTAAGGTAACTAGAGCCATCTCCTGAGTTTTATACTGCTCCCACACACACCAACCCTGAAAACTAGTACTTTTTTTTTTTTTTTTAGGTTGCTGCTTTCTATGATTTTGTCAGATAAAGAGGCTAATGGTTATTGTAAAAGGAAAGAAAGGCTGCTCACACCTCCATGCTTCAGAACAACTCCCATTTTTTATGAGATAGTAGCACTAAGTGCTCTTTTCTCTGTACTTCATAGAGAAAGTCATGGCAAAAAGTACAGGAAGCAAGCGTGGGTCAACAGCTTCCTTGATCAGTATTAATTAGCAGAGCAAGCACTGCCCTTGTCAGCAGTGTAAAGATCTGGGCTGTCGCCCACTATGAACAAAGTCTTTTGACCACATGGAAACTCTTTGTTAACCCCTTCCAAGATGTCAACCTGTGTTGGGGAGCCCCAACCACTTCTGCATACAAAATCTCTATTATAGACATGGATGGACATACAAGAGGACATCCTTCAGCTTTGAAGGAAGAAGGGAGCAAACTAAAACATGGATCCTTAATTGTACAATTAGAATGAGCTCATGCGCAAGTTCTGAGGAGTCTAGTACTATTATTAACATACAAACAAAAACGTTTCCCCATGACATAAGGCTCTGGAAGCCCCTAATACGAGCTGCTCGACCTTTCTGGAAATGGCTCTCAGTAACAATCATGACATTTTGCAACTGGCAGCCAATGCAGTGCATACCAAGTAATGACTGCTACCTGGTGTTCAGAAGATCAGTTCATGTCATCTTGATTGGCAGGTGCCACATCAGTACAAGTAAGTATCATAAAAAGCCCCGTGAAAGTACCTTTCTCACCTGAGCTGGTAAAAGTCAGTGAAGTTTCACATCCACAGTGCAACTCGTGACACCAACAGTTAACTATCTGAAAACAACCCGTATTCATCATTATCAAAGGCAGCCTTTTCTTTTGCAGAATCCCTCCTGCCCAATACATGCAGACAAAAATCCACCATCACTTCAAGCCTTGCTGAGCAAAAATGTACACATCTCTTTCTGAACAGCATCCATGAGCAAAGCCATGTGGGAGCTACTTAGTACTGATGGAATATCCCTGCACACAGAATGTCCTGAGGCCAAAACACACACACCCAAGGTTGTTAGTTCTTCCACAAGACCTGCTTCTTCCCTCTTACCAGCACTTGGGTCTGTCAAATCTTCTGCTTCGTGACACTCTAGCAAAGGCTCATTTACTCTGTTAGTACCATTACAGGCTTCCTGTCCTGAAGAAGCCTGTTCACTTTCTTCATCTAGTTTTATCCAGCCATCTATTGCTCTTAACTCCCCTTATCACTCATAGAGTTGACCTCTCTGAGCATATTCTTTCTTCACCAGCTTCACTGCTGCCATTGACAAATCCAGGTGACAAAACGAATATTGATCTCTCCTCTCTCTTCCTTCCACGACCAATTTTATTCTCTCCTGCAGTAGGCTGGGGGTGGGTTATTATTTTATTTTTTTTTATTGCCACCCAGAAAATACCTCTTGTAAGGTTAAATTATTCACTACCCAAATAAGCTTTAAAGCTGCTGACACATATTTGCTTTAAAGTGTTCCAGGGGTTCTGAAATCTGCTGCACAGAGCTCACTGCACTCTCACACTCACCCATGCATTAACAACTCAACAGACACTTAACAATGCAACCCTGTTATACACAAGCAGTGACACTTCAGGAAGCTAGGAGTAAATAATCCATGGTTGGAAAACTTTTTGTTCACTGAAGTAGCAGCAGGCAGGATTTTAAGTCCTCCCATAAGAAAAAAAGCACCAAACATTTCCCCATCATTACTGCAATCCATGAACAGTGTGAAGAAAAACAAGCTACTTCTGGGGTGGTTTAAGCTGTAGTCAGAGACAAGCTGTGGGAGGCAGGGAGAGAAATCTCTCTTATCTGGATGTATGAATTTTGGCTTGATCACTGCTTCCCAAACTGAAGTATGTCAAACTGATGTTTCATTACTTCGCTTAAAAATCCATTTTGAAGGTTCATACAGGACTCAATTGTGCTTGGAAAGCACTGAGAAAAGATGGTGGTTTCAGTGATCTCTGTGGCATGGGTAAGCAGGAAGGCATGAGAACACCTTTGGAAAAGCATGTGTCAGTTCAAAATTCTGAAAGGTGAATCCACTGGTCTTTCCAAAGTATTTTTTGCCATAGGAAAAAAATCTTCCCCCCCCAAAGGGATAGCTTTGGGAAAGTAAAAACATTTCCCCAAGGCTCTGCTATGACATTAAGATAGGAGAGTTGCATTTACCTGTTTGCTCACAGGCATCCTTCACAGATGCTGGTAGCACATTCTCCCCGAGTTCAGGCTGTTTCACATCAGCAGGTAGAATTTAATGATTATGTCAAAAAAGTTGAGATGCTGCTTGATGGAAAAATTCCTTAGAGAAGTTTCCCAAGTGCAGTTCTGCAGAAGATTTCTGTATGTAGATTAGTCCATAGTATATCTTCATCCAAATCACACATCTGACCAGGAAAAGTGATTTCCTATTTCATGATCTATTTAGCTACACTTATTAAGAAAAAAGTGGTACATTTCAGACAAAGGTGGGTGGCTTGATCACCTTCTGGTAGTGAGATATACACAAAAAGAATTCTCAACAAAATTCAATTTTCAGCTAAGCAATTCAAATTAATAAAAAATTATCTTGCAATTGTCTAAATGCAAAACTTGAGTAACCTAGTAGCATGTCTTCAACTCTTTATAATAAAGTCTCAAATTCTTGCAGGCAAATGGGTGTCTATAAAACCACCAGATCTCTTTTAAAAACAAACAGTAGGTAATGCTCATTAATTCACCTGCAACTCCTAGACAGATCTTAGAAGCAAAATAAGGAGAAAATTTCATACTCACTCTTACAGCTACTCCTCTGTAGCAAAGCAAGAAAAGTCTCATGCTAAGATAATAATGTAATCCATTTTTCACAGCCCAGCAAAGTAATACAGCCAAACCAAGACTGTGGTGATTCAGAATTAAAAAATAAAATAAAACGGCATAAAATTAACTCAAAGGGAGCAGCCTAGAAAACCTCCATGCCTTGTCTAGTCTTTAGTACACCACATGACTTTAAAATTTCTGAGACAAACCTTTGGAAAATGAGAATGAGCAGCCTCAAGTTTCCCTGAGTTCAGGATTGCAGGATGTTCTGAGCTGTGTCCGGAAGCTTCTCAAAAAGAGTTAGTTACTGTATCTCTTTAAACTTCCAGAAACCAAGTAAAAGCTTGCCCTGCACAGCCTTCAGGAAAAAACATTCACAGTGCTGCCTAACTGCAGTGTTGTCTTTCTAAGCTGGTCAGCTTGTTCGACAGAACTTCTAGAGACTGGAGCTTTTGGCCCAGACCCAGCACAGCGCTTCAAGTTTATAGGGCTTCAGTCTCTGCCTTGATGAATTGGAATCTGTCAAGGTAACTGCTGCTTTATCTATCACACAGAAACTCCTAATTCTAAAAATGCATTTATTTTCTGGAATGCAATGCCAGCTGAAGGGAAAGTACAAATGTGTATAGTTATGTTTTGGAATGTCCCAAGCCTGAGGTCTTGAGGATGATCTGTCTAGAACACAAAGTTCCTAGGAGTTGGTCATTACAAGAAATGAAGCCTCAGCGCAGTAGAACCTCCAGTCAGCATCTTGCTCTGTATTGCGTTCTAGGAGGCGGCATGAAAACTAACCTATGAACAAGCCAAGAATGCTGGTAGTAACTAACATCACCTCCCTTGCTCATGGAAGACAGATCTTTGGGTTTTGGTTTTTTTTGTTTGTTTGGGTTTTTTTTGCAAAAGCCTTGCACCTTGGCAAACACACTGATGAAAACCATGACTGTAACTGGTACAGGACTGGAGGCAAATTATACCATAACAACAAATTTGTCTCCAGAGGCCTGCCTTTTGAATAATTAGTCTACCAGATAAAACAACTTCTTATCTTTTTCCCAATTGAGCTTCTGCCCTTCGAAATTACTCTCTCCAAGAACCACTTGAGTTTACTGGAACTGCACAAAGCCTTCCAGATTCATAATTTCTTTCCCCCCCCTCCAAAAGCCGTAACACAAAAATTGAAGAAAAAAATTCAGAATGACACTTAGTCATAGAAGAAACTACTGTAACAGCCCCTTCTCACAACTGAAAAAGCACATCTTGGGTAAAACTGCAAGATTTGAGGAGCTACATACAGAACTTGCACACATACATCTCCTCAGAAAATTAGGAGAATCTCCTCACTAAAACTTTTTACCAAAACACAAACATTCCTTTGCAAGGCTCATTTCTCTACTTTTGCCTTTTGAAAACAAATGGTACCAAAACTCTTTTGTCAAAAAAAGGAAAAAAAAAAGAAAAAGAAAAAAGAAAAAAAGCTCTTGAGGAATGCAAACCATAAATCTGCTTGTTTTAGACAGCAGCACTGCTAATAGCCATTGCAAGACTCCTGCTACCAAAGTGCATTTAGCTGGAAAAGATCCAAGGGATCCAAAACTGCAAACCTTTGCCAACCTACAGTGCCAAATGAATCTTAAAATTAACAGCAAGTTGCACAGTTAAGAATTAATTCAAGAGAACAGGACCCCTCAACTGCAGCTCCAACTATTCAGTTTACTTGCCCACAGAATGGAGCAGAAACTCTTTTTTCCTAAGCTTATGCTTTTCGGACACATTCCAGTGAAGAAATTGCTGATGCTCTCACAGCCATTCAATTTTGCTGTCTTCAGGGATCTGTGTATCTATATCCATTGGGCAAATTCAGCTAGATGCTGGTGACGCTGAAGCCAGAGCAAAATGTAACTTTCTCATTTGTGTTACCTCTGCAGCTGTAATAGTGGTAAGGATGTGCTATTGATTTTTAGCCAGTTCAACCGTATTAGGGTTTTGGGTTCATTTTTTGGTTCTGTTTTTAACCTGAAACTTGTTAAAGAAATACACCTAGAGTATCATACAGAAAACAATTTAATTGTGTGCCCTTTATAAACTTTGGAATGTAATTCTGCAGAGGAATTATTAGACCATGTTGCTTCAAAACATTCAGACATCAAAAAAAAGAGCATAACGTAACATTTATTTGCAGTCTCCATTATCTCCAATCCAGCGTTCACCAATTTTCATACATCAAGTACCAGAGTGCCTTCTATGTGCCCCCTCCTCAACTGAAAGCTTTACAATTTTTTTTATCTAAAGCATTTGATCAAGATCAGCTATTGCTACACAACTATTTACCCAGTTTTCTGGCCTTTGTACCAGAAGTGGGAGGAGAAAGCACTGAGTGACTAACTGAAGAGTTATCAAAAAACTTCAAGAAGCAGAAACTCCTAAGAAACAGTGATGGGAAGAGGAGTGTTTGCCCTAAGATCTTTATTTCTTCCATAAAAAGAGGAAGGACGACATCATCTAAGCAAAGAGCTTTCCAATTCTATTAAGTAAAATGGTTCAAACTATATCCACAGAGGGGCAAATAAATAGCCTTGCCTCAAACAGCAACCATGAAGACAAATTGTGGAAAACTGGTCACATTTTGCACTCCTTCAGAAACCAAAAGGAAGGGGGAAAACCAAAGCAAATCCTCAGCTTACCAATGTGCTAGGGTAGAAGTATAAAAATGTCAATTACTTAAAACACAATACTTCTCCAGAGGAATGTGCTTGCAGAAACAAAAGCGATGCCTGTGCAGTATCTTTTCAAAGTCACTTTAAAAGTTATACAATCCTATCTGGATATGCAAAAGCTAATAATGCCAGGGGACAGAGAAAGCAAGTAGGCAGGCCCACCATTCTGTGGCATTAAAAGGTGATTAAATGAAATTCACAAATAGTTTAGTGACATTTCTGATAGACTTATCACATAGCAGTGCTCTAAATAGAGAAACAGACCCATTATCAAAATATTCCCTTTAAAAAAACTTTCATCGTGGCAGGGTACTTATTGTATTTATTGTGTGGATAATGGCTCCTCACTTCAGATTTAGAAGAACATGGATGAAAAGAGGGCTTCCCACAGCTGTATGCACTAGCAAGAACTAGTAAAAACCCATTCTTTGATTAAAGTCTCCATGTTTTGCAACAAAGAAAAACTAACTGTTGACCAGTTTATAAGCTCATCTTAAAATCAGCCTGTAGTTAAAAAAACTGTAAAAAAATTACCTTCTGTTAAACAGCAGAGTGTTCAGCTACAGACTTGGAGCAAAACTTAATTCTTTCCTGATACATTGGTTAAAATTTGCCAGGGAAATCAGAGCTGAAAGCTCAAATTTTTTCAGAAGCCATATATAGCAGGATGCCTTGCTTCTCACTATTACCTACGTATCAGTTCAGTTTCCCCAGCCTGCAACCTGACCCTGCCAAAGCACGGTTGTTTATTATTGTGGTTTCTGCATTATCAATATCTTTTGTAGAGAAACAATTCAGCTCTAATCAATACAAATACTTTGTTCATTTTTGAAATTCAGGTAGTTGCCTTCTCCATGGCAGGTGCTTTATTTCAGACAGCCACACTGATTAAAACATCCCTATATGGCAGATGCCTCAAAAACCCCTTAAAATAAATCAAGCTGACTGGATCTCAAATCTGTCACAAGCATATTCAGGACATTTCTAGCTAAATATAGTGCATAATTAACAGTCATCTTAGAAAGACATGACCTTTATTTGCCCATTTATTGCAGTCCACGCTTACCCCCACCTTTCTCAGTACACTAGCTGGATCACAAAACAGATTTCTCCACAAACACTTCAGCCAAGAAGAATCTTTTTGGCCTGGTCATCCACTTTGGGGCTGTATTGTACAACACAGTTGTAAGTAAATTCTGAATTCAAAGCATGGGGTTTTGATACTTGAAAACCACACTAATATTGTAGACAGAAACTGGCATTTAGCAGTATTGCCTTTTCAAACATTTTCAATTCCAAACTCATCTATTTTCACAATCAGATAATTTTTGTCTGAAAAGTTTATTTTAGTTTTCTGAACACTCTAAAGCAACTGTGCTTTTGATGTTACACAAGTGTCCAGACAGGATTAACAAAAATTAAAATGTTCTAAATTACAAATTGAATTTTTGTAGGAGCTTAAGAAAGGAAACAGAACAGAAAAGCATGACATACACGCATTGTGAAGAAACCCCAACTTTTCATGCAATGGCAGGCAAGATGTAAAAAGCCACCCAAATTCACACATTTTTACACCGAATCATCAGAAAAGTACTCTGTAGTAAATCTGTACATCCAAATACATTTGGAATCTACACCTAAGTTACATTATTTAATGTTATATACACTTATTACCCCTTGTATAATGCCTAAAGGAAAATCTTCATTCAAATCCAAACAAAAAAAATAATGCAAGACTAACTTGGAAAAAAGGAGAATCACTTTAGACATTCAGTTAAAATGTTGGTTTTGTTTTAATCTAGACCTCAAAGTGTTTATTAAAAAACAAACATTCCTCTTCATTTAACATTTTGCTTTCTAACTGTACAGTAAATTGCATTGCAGAGAACACATCCCGTCTTCAGACTGTATTTTCTTTGGATGGATTTAAGATGTAGCTGATATTACTTTAAAGATAAATAAAGGGAAATTGGTCCAACTAGAACAATAGCTGATATATTACATGCATATGGGGGTTTTTATATATTTTTAAATTATTTTTTAAACAAATGAGTGTAGAATATAGTTGGTATCGCAAATAAACCAAAAAGCACCTGGAGTCAAAATACAAAACATACCTCCTGTCCTGGTAATGGCAGTAAAAATCAGAAAAGTAATCTTTCTGGAACGGCATTTTTATATATAGAAATGTTAAGTACCAGGAAGACTACCAATCAAGTAGTTTTAGCAGCCAAGTTTCCCTCTTTTTATTGAATGGAACAAATGCTTTAAATAAACTGTTTGTCCTCTTCACTGAAGAGAGCTAGTCTATTCATCTTTAATGAGCTAGGCTTTTTGTTTTTTGATATTTTTTTTTTGGGAAGATTAGCCATGTACTGTAGTAATGCCTACTGCATATAATCCAAGCATTTGCTGTGAACAGTTGGAGAAAGCAGTCAGTAAGAACCTAGGATCAATGAAATAGATGTTACTTTTAGCCTTCCACAAAATGGAGACCCATATAGTGCCCAGTGTTAAAACCCAAATCTCTTCTCGCTCTTTTTGTTGTGCAAGTTCATCCCCGTGAAAACAGGAACTGATCCATAGTTCAATTTTCTGATTTCCTTAGTCAATTTTCACATTAGTGTAGATTTTACGAACAAAGGCACTTGTTCCCATGTAACCAATAGCTCCTGCAAAATAAACAAAAACCAAATATTTTAGAGAGCTCATCATGAAAATAAGACAGCAATATAAAGCACACATGCTTCAACAGAGACAGTCACATGAAGCACACACTGCACACAGAAAATTATTTACCTGCAATACTTGTTCTCAGACTCTAATTATCCACTCTCCCAGTGAATGTCTGGCAAGAACGTCCCTAGTCTAGCAATCTAAATCCATTAAGCCATCTTACCAAGAGGCCATGCTCACTTGGCCTCGATAAATATAGCAGCCCCCCTACTGCTGCCAATAACTGGGTCCCTTTTTCTGAACAGAGGGTAAAAAACACACAATCACCCACTCTGCAGGGAAGGTGGATGGGAGGGCAGGTTTTTATAATAAGTTACATGCCTTCTGGATGAGTGTTTTATTGGCAGATGGCTTTTTTCTTCCCACAAGGCACAAATAATAAGAGGTCCCCATCCCAGGAGTCTTAAACTCCAAGGAGGTCTGTATGAGGAGATTAAACTAGTAGCAGTTAGTAGTTAAAGGAAATTGCAACCTGTGGTTTTCAAATTAGTAAGAGTCATGAGCAGAGCAGGCATTGTCACAGCAGTAATAAAAGAACAGGTCACTGCGTTTTTGATAGGGGCAACAGTTTATGCTAAACCCAAAATACTGCAGGACTAAGGACATCTAGAAAAATAAAGTAAATGCACTGAACAAAGATCTGTTCTCAGAAAGAGATCCAGCAATGTAACTGGTCAAACCCAGAACCTCAGGTTTGCCAGGCTCAGTAAAATACTGTTCTATCTACAGGGAATACCTTCATCTTTTCCAAGCAAAATGAGAGTAAATCAGCCTTGTGGAAGTCAAATTGGCTAATCCTCAGGTTAGAAGAGAAGTTGAAAAAAATCAAGTAAGAATTGGAGACAGCTGCTGTCAGGTTGCCAGAATAACAAAAAATACAGGAAGAAAAGGACAGAGAAGTCAGGGCCCGTAATACACTACAGAGAAGATAACTGCTAATATCAAATGTCTGGATGCTCAATAAAGAATGGACTCTAAACAGAAAAGGTATTTTTGATTCCCTGAAGCAATACAAAAAAGCCCAGAAGAAAGCATAAAACATTTTCAGTGATCTGGGATGCACCAGGTCTGCTCAAGAGGTGTTAAATATAAAAGTCTAAAAGTTTTCTGCACTTTGTTTTTCAATAAAAATATAAAGCTTTATTGCCTTTAGAAATGAAGGCCATATAGGCCTGCAGCTACCACTGCTCACTAGTTTTTCAGAACTTGAAGAGTTACTTAAATCCTGGGAACTGATGGGATAAGTCATGAGGTCATCCATTAAACTCTCACAAAATTTTTGGTTTTAAGACTCCCAAAAACCCAACACTCCTATCTAATCAGGAAATCTGCACAAGGCAGACCTGATGCATCTTCCCAATGCTATCAGTGAGGTAAAGAGCCTGTAGAGTCAGCAAATGTAGAATTTGTATTACTAACTTGGACAAAATACAGCACACACAAGATCAGGTTGCTGCTTGCAAACCTTGAATGTGCTGGGGAAGGCCTGGCCATTCAAGGAAAGACCAGTACAGCATTCAGACCGAAGCAGGGGCTGTGCAGGAGGTGAAGTGAGCTTGGAGGCATACAGAACACAGATTCTTCTGTCAAGGAACTCATCTTCTGTCTTATGCAGTAAATAGACAAAATTCAAGACTCATTATGTTTTTTCCTGTTAAAGCAGACACTGCCAACAGATCCAGTGCCCATTTTAGTTGCTAAATTCAGATACATTACAGAACTTGTTATTTGAGGGTTCTTCTAGTGATGTGATGCCAGATATCACAGATTTGGGAGAACTGTGTTTCATTTGAGATCTAGAGAATGTGTGCATGAGATGGAAGTAAGGGGGAGGAACAGAGAGTAGCAGTCACATAGAGACCACAAGCTCTCAACTCCATGAACAAATCATAACCTATTCTGAATCGCTGGAGCCCTAGCCATGAAGGCCACTAAGGGCCAATACCCAAGGCATGGGTTAAGCCTCAAGGCTACTTCAAAGGCATTGAATAAAACACGGACTGGGAGGGGAAACTCTAGACAGCGAGGACTAACCAATGTCCTCCTGAAACAAATGCAGGACCAGTTGCCTCATTTGAATTAAAAAACAAAACAAAAAACCCAAAAAAACAACATAGGAAAGGAAATGAATTTATTAAACAACTTATCAGATTATATTTATAACTTTGTTATGGCCTATATAAGCTTAGCAGAAAGAGACTGCGTGCATATTTCAGCAGAACAAGCTCTTAAATAAAGAGAAAAATCCTAATAGCGAGGAAAAGTAACCACAAAACACAGAAAGACTAATTCCCATCTATTTCTTCAAACCAATTAACAATTAATACAGTTGTGACTTTGAAAGCACAGAATTTTTTTAAAAAGCCCTTCAATCACATTTACAGTATTCATCTAGATGTTGAAGTGTGCTATTGCAAGAAGCCCTTCTATACTACCTTGCTTCTAAGCTATCCACTGAGTTGGGGAGTAAGTTTTATTCTTTTCTGTCACTAAGAAGGAAACGTGAAGAATTCAAAAGGTTTAGAAGTTCCCTACTGTCCAGTCCCAGAAATGACATGCTCTGCAGAGGTCAGCAGACTTTGTGGACCAAAGCATCCCACTATGTGTGGGATCTGAATTTGCTAGGTACTGTCAGAGGAACTAAAACCCAAGTCAGATGATACAAACCTACAGAGTTTCCCTGTGGCTGCTTTGGACCCTAACTAGTTCCTCTCACATCCAGCTGTGTGATACTTGAAACACCCATTGGCGAGAGCCTCCAAAACATGGCTCTACCCACATTTCACAGGAGATGTAGTCAGTAGCACACACACTGCATAATTCTTTAACACAAATGTCTTTGTTAGACCTCAATGGCAGCAAGTTCCTTAGACAAATGCTTTTTGACAGGGGATTTTTTTTTTTCTTCCCTTCACATGCTGAAAATGGGAGTTCTCAGAAAAAGGAATGTTACAGCTTCTTTTCCAACACACTTAAAAAGACAAAAAGAAATCTCAAGAGAGCTGTGGAAATGAAGTTTAATGTGTTAAAGTATTTTCTTATTTTGAATAATTTGGATTTTACTCTAATATTCCATCAAGTACTGTCCTACCATGACAAGAAAGCATTCGACAATCTCCCTTATCCATATTTTAAAAAACATTTTAATTACAGAAACTGGTGGACAGGCTTGGCTTCTGCATCATAGACTTTTTAATCAATACCAGCCTGAGCACTTTAAAAAGAAAAGATTAGAGCTGAAATGTATAAGCCTATTAAAGAAAAAAAATGGCTGCAAAACTACCAGAACAGCAGGGAAGTGTTGCAATGTGCCAAGAAACTGATGAAGCAAGACTAGATTGTATGAGAGAACAGGGGAACAGGTACTCAGCAGTTAAGAGATTATTTCCCTCCTCTTTTCATAAAGCACTGTAAAATTACCCACCCTCTTGGAGTGTATCAAGAAATGTGTACTTCACAGAAAATAAGTTCCTGTAAGACATGATGCAATTCAAATACCTAAGTAAAAGAAAGCCTTCCACTAGAGTCTACATGATCACTCAGTACTCAAAGTCTTAAATAAGGATCACACATAAAAAGTAACATTATAAGAAAGTGCAAAAGAACCATGTAGCACTTGGGGAAAGTCATAAAGCAAAGGACAAAATTATAGCTAACAGCTCAACAAGTATATTTGACTTTTTCAGATGAGCTCCATGCCAAGAACTATGTTTTGTTTTGCCTTTTTTTCCCCTACATATTTGTTTAAACACTATCTTAAAAAGCAATTAAATCCAGCCACACACAGAAGCACTCTGCATTCTCCTCACCTCTGAATACTCCAATACTTATTTATCAAATGCTAACCTGAGGTGTCAGTCCCTTCTGTTCTTGTCACTCTCGTATATACATGCCACAAGATACAAATGGTAGTGTCATCAGCACTCTGATACCATTGATGCCTCAATGAGTATACCTAGGTCCTTGTATTGGAGCAACACTAAAAAGTGCAAAACGAAATGCTCACATGCATTTCCACTTAATTTGAAATTTGTTTTGCAGAATTTTTTTCTGAATATTGAGTCTTTCAAGCTTGCACTGAGGGTGAAATCCTCTGCACAGTACATAAACTATCTTCATATCAGAAGACACAGACACCTCCTTTATTAGGTAGGAAGCAAGCATAAGCAGAGAACTCTTTTTAGAAATTGTAAGCTTTTTTGAGCATGTCTTACAGACATACACATTCTACCACCAAAACCAGAGAGCTAAAATCAGAAACATGACAGTCTGAAAAATTCTCATAGAAATCTATCAATATATTTGAAACTTACCACACATGATTCCCAAAGCTGTGCTAAATACTGCCATATAACCAAAGTAAAATGATGTTTGAAACAAGCCATACATCCTGAAAAAGAAAGGAATTTATTATACGTATTTTCCTCAGTTTCTCTCAATAAATTATTTGGCAACGTAGAAATGTGATACTCAAAGCAAGAAAGCTATCACTTACTTTGTCTTGAAAAAGTAGTAGTAAAAGGAGTACATGTAAACATAAATTGCAGTTGATGCCGCAGAAAGAAAGCTTGTCCACTGCCTGAAAGTAAACACATGTGTCCATCATCTATCTAACAAAAAGGCTTCCCAAGAAGATGCACAACACACTAAAACTCTACCCAGAAAACAAAGTATCCTGGTTCTACAGGCTTATTTAACAAAATCTACATGTTGTCTGCTATAAATGACAAAGCTTCTATGGTAACAGCTACCACTGACACCAAGTTATGACCTTTCTTCATATTCCTGTCTGCCTTTACATGTTTTTTTATACACACATACATTCATGCACAGGTGCACATACACACAGAAAACTCCTGTACAGAAAGGATCCCAGCATTTCTATTTTTCCCCTACAGCTACAATCTGGACACTTTGAAAAGACCCATCTAGACCAAACAACATTACTTTTCTATAAAACTCTCACAATCTGGTTAACTATGCAAATAATGCACTACTTACCACCTGTAGTCCTCTGCATTTAGCAGGAAATACGTACAAACAATAGTCACACAAACTGTCACAATACAGAGGATAACCAGAACCAACATCATAAAGCCATAAACATAGTAGATCTTGTAAGCCCAGAATGAAGTAAAAATGAAGTACCTGAAGAGAGTAAACAAAATATGCAGATGATTTTGTAATTGAACTTAATTCATGATACTTTTACATAAAATTGGCAAAGAGCTGAGATACTCACATTTCAATAAAAATTGATCCAAAAGGCAGGATTCCACCTAAGCAAACAATAACAGCTGGTTCCATGAACCTGAAACATATTAAGATTGGTTTAAGGAAAACTAATCTTTCATTAATAAACATATCAAGACATAAACAACGTAAGTCTTGTGCCTATCACCTACAGGCATAAGGTATAGGCATCCACCCAGCCTTAAACACTGTTTAAAAAGTATCTCTGCTGCCCAAAAGGGCTTAAGCAATCAGGCCCCATAACATGCACTATCGAATGAAGGCAGAGAAAACTCAAAGCTGTTGATGGCTCCAAATACAGCAAAAAGCACAAAGGAAATTTTGCAGGATAATGGTTATATAATTAAGAACCAGTGTTTATTTTTTATGCTATCCTGAATCACGAGTCTACGGCCATAAAGGAATACTGAGCTACCTGTAGATGATACTGTCACTTACTAAAGGTGACCTCTATGTAGTCCTTGCAATGATAATCAAGCTATTAACCAGTGATTTAATTTGCAGCTTCTTTTATTATTTATAGGGAGACTTGTCTAAGTTGATGGTGTGCAATTTCATCATCTTCAAGAGAAGTATCTAATTTATTTTCATCCGTCATGCTGATCCAGAAAAATCCCTCAGATTCCCAAGATACAGGTCACAATATAAATCAAATCCTACCATCTGAGCTGCACAACCCACCACTAACAAGAGCCTAAGTGTGCTGCACTTTCTGGATAGCGTGGGCATACACGTTTCAGTGCTCCCTTCACTTTGTTCCATTCCTCTGAAGTGGGAAAGCAAGAAAAATCTATTTTAAAAATCCTCTGAGGATATTTTAATTTCCATAGCTTGCTGCTTCCATCTCAGAATTAAATTAATAGGAAAAAGTAACTGCATTCAGGATTTTCCAAAAACTCAAGTCTACTTTTTGAGACTAGGCATCTACTCCTATATATTAACTTCAAAAATAATGATTTATTAGCAATTTACACCATATATCTTGAGTATTTTAGGCACTGTGCCATCAACAAAAGTGCAGAACTGCAGGCAACATCGCAAGCTTCTCCTCACCATCACACTGAAAATATGTCTCAGCTTGTACATGGAGATCATTAAACAGAACATTTCTGCCTCCAAGGCACATTCAATCCTAAATCTGTAAGAGGCATTAACTAAGGAGGAAAGGTTTAATTTCAAGATACCCAGAGAGGAGAACTGGGTTTGGACCATCCCTTTTACATAAGAAACTGAAGAGCATTTCAGGCCAAATGTCAATCAGTGATCCAGGACTGTAAAATCTGCTACAGCTATTAACCATTAACTGTACTTGTTGTTTTTAATCAACAGAAAAATCATACTAAGCAAATATCAGTGAAGGTGATTTTCTAGACAAAACTAAGTTTTAAAAAAAAAGTTATTCTACAGTAACTAGTCCAGAGGAGGGCCATGAAGATGATCGAAGGACTAGAACACCTCCCTTATGAAGACAGGCTGAGAGAGTTGGGGATGTTCAGCCTGGAGAAGACAAGGCTCCTAGGAGACCTTATAGCGGCCTTTCAGTACCTGAAGGGGCTACAGGAAAGCTGGGGAGGGGCTTTTTACAAGGGCATGGTATAGACAGGAAGAGAAGGAATGGCTTTAAGCTGGAAAAGGGTAGTTTTACATTAGCTATTAGAAAGAAATTCTTTAGTGTGAGGGTGGCGAGACACTGAACAGGTTGCCCAGGGAGGCTGTGGATGCCCTCTCCCTGGAAATGTTCAAGAACAGGTTGGACGGGACTTTGAGCAAGCTGGTCTAGTGGAAGGTGTCCCCATGCAGGGGGGTTGGAACTACATGATCTTTAAGTTCCCTTCCAACCAAAACCATTCTATATTTCTATGAAAACTTTTAATGATCATATCTGAAAAGAAATTTTAAATGTTCTGAAGTGAATACATCTCGTTAACATTCACGTAAGTCTTTACCATTTTTTCTCTGGTATAGGACGAGGCACTGCATTGACACGACATGGAAAATTAGGCTGTCCTGACAGGTTTCGGCCAAGAATAGTACCAACGAGGTTCAGTGGAAGAATGACAAAGAAACAAATGCAGCACACTGCCACCTGTAAGCAAAAAAACAAAAGAATTTTCAAAAAGCAGGTATAAGACGACAAAAGAAGATAACCAACATGCCCCGTATATATTAGTCTTTAGTAGTTAATTGCTGTAGAATCACAACCCTAGTTATGAACCATTAGTCAACATAAATAGATGTATTTGACTAATGTAATTATTATTATTACCTTGACAAATGGAAATTTCCTGAGAAACTGCCTAGTAAACATTATTAAGAATCTTTTCTTGCATCCATGGAGAGAACAGAACCATTACAGTTTTTGTGGGTTTTTTTACTGTTTTAATCTAATCTTTATACTCAATACACTGGAAGGGAATGAAATGGAAATCTTCATGGTACTTAATCACTGAAAATTTTGTCAGCTTCTCTTCAACTTTTGCGAAGTATGCTACCCCTAGGAGTTAACATATAGCAGTTAGGAAGTTGCAGACAAAACTACAAATACTAGGTGCAGTATTTTTAATCCAATCCAAAAAAGAAACCTAAGCTAGAATTGCAAAGCCATGTCAGAATGCTACCAATCAAAATTCTGGGTTCGATTTTCTCCACTACCCACCAACCAAGTACAAAGAACATGGGCTGCCAAAGACATGAGTGACTACTGGTATGCACAGGTACACAATTCAGAAGCACAATGGCTCTATTTACATACCAAGATTAGGTTTATGCACAATGCAGAAAAGTCAAGCCAATGTTTCAGCTCTTTCCAATGGAACAGCCTCTCCTGAAGTTTTACCATGAATCACTGTTTTTCCAGTATACATATGTAGCTCTGTTTTTGCTATTGCTTGAAGGCAATATATTTTTACCTTCCAAAATGGGTAAATTAGAAGTGCTTAGCAATACATTTTCTGCTCATGACACTTTAGCAAAAAATGAATTAGCATTAGACAATTTGTTAAGTTTTTGGTATTGATAATTAAAGACAGAACAGTTGCATGTAATGCAGTAACCAGTTCCAAATACTGACCCTGTGACTTTCTCCATGCAAACATACTTTTAAAAGCACTGTTGCCTGAGGCTCTGTGTACACCCTGCTGCCTCGTGAGCATAGCAGTTATATTCTTTCACTCCATCACAACACTAAGTCCACAGCAGCAGATTTATCCAAAACAATGGACAAAGGACCAGGTCTAAGAGCCATACACCGACTTAAGAAGCAGTTAATCTGGGATAAATTAAGGCTGTTCGTATATGTCTACAGAAATCTACTGCAAGCAGCTGAAAAGCAAAAACTGCTAGGCTTCCTGAGATGAGGAGCTGCACCACATTACCTCAATGCAAACTTAGCATTATGTCAATCACAGCAGTTTAAGGCAACATCTGAAAAAAGTCAGTGAGTTATCCCTCTATTACTGACTTGCACCTCAATACTAGCCTAGGCCAGATGTGAGTGGAAAACATTGCCTGGGGTTGGATGGAGCAAGCCTTCATGCTTCACAGAAGGGGATACACCAAACATGTGGTAAACAATCAAAAGCACTGTCCAGACTGCTCTGTATATCTTTGAGGAGAGGTTGTTAAAGAATTACATTGTGAGCCACTAAAATATGAAGCTGTAGTGGTAAATAAGGAAAAGCTAAAGGCGTAGTTACACTTGCAGATAAAGCAGATTTTACATAATTAATACATGTTTATCTTCTTCCATTACTTGCAAAAACACAGGCAAGCAAGCATTGTGTCTTAGGTAGGGCACTGAGATTGCCTATGAATAAATTACAGGAGAAGTATACAACTGACTCGCTTACTCGACTGCAGGTTCTGCCACTGAAAACTGCTCAGTCTAAATGAATGAGCAGATGAGACTTTTCAGAGAAAAATGTCAAGAAGGATTGGAAACATCACAGAACATCATCTTGAGTGCTACATTTACTAAAATCCTGGCCAGAAAGTCTCAGCTTGTTTGATGTGCAGTGGTTAGAAGAGACGTTCAAGAATTAAGGCCTGGACTGTATCTAAAGATCCATGTAAATCAAAACATGACTGATATGTAACATCTGCTATTGTATTAATCATTTGGCTGAAAAATGAACTGATTTTGGACAGAACAGCTAGCATCTTCAGTGAAATCTAGGAAGCAGCATTAGGTAAATTCAATATTTTGTCCAACAATAAACTGACTGTGTTAATGCTATGCTACGTTCTGAGACAGCTGGAATTGCATTCGGGAGTCTAAAAATTACCTGAGATAATTTTGCAGTGCAAAGGAGGCCCAACTAGTACAGGCTCAAGAATGCCTCCCACTTCCAACTGCCTCTGATAAGCTCTCCAAGGTGATAAAGATACAAATACATCTTAACCCCACCCAGGTAACAGCAACCTCCTGGGTCTTAGTAGGCTGTCCAACACAACTGGTGCTGACCTCAGTAGCATCTTCTTTCTTGCTTTCAACTTGCTGTCTGACTCCAAAGCAGTCTACCTGCTTTGGTAGACTGATGGATACTGAAAATTAATTTCTTCACTCTTGGCAATTATAGTCTTCTCTGGATGTGAGAGCTGACTGGAGATTGCTGGCTTTTCTAGCCTCTGCCTCTTCATGCACATTCCTCTTCATTTCAGATCTGAAGTGAAGACACTGCCTCCCTTCCTAGCTGAACAAGTAGCACCTATTGCCACAGATGGCAAGTGTGATAATGCAGGCTGGGCAATGTCTAAACCTAGAGAGTTCAATTCCAAAGTGAACTAAACACAGCACTGGGTACACAAGGGTCTAAACTGAAAAAGAAATTAAGTTATGAGATTCATGCCTCAAATATTTCAGAGAATGAGATTACAATAGTGTAAGCAGCTCAGGCACTTACTAGCCTCCATTTCACCATCACAAATAAGAGGAAACAAAGAAGGCAAGATGAACACATGTACATGCTCTGACCCCCTGCAGAAGCACGTTCCTATAGAGGTCAGTCGTAACACACTAAATAAAATCAAAACCGCAATAATTGTTCTTGCATGACAGGCAGAGGTAAGAAAGTTAGGTCTTTGTGAGCTTCTTAAGTATTACTGTAATATCAGCCAAGAGAAATTCAGAGAGTAGTTTTTAACTATCACTTCAGAAAACAAAAGGATTATGCAAACAGCCAATCTACTACATCTACAAACCCTGTTATCCATTAAGCAAATAAGCACACATTCTCCATAATCCATATTACTGAAGACACGTTACATGAGTTTTTCTACCAAGACAGTACATTAAAAGAAGCCTATTTCATTTTAACTGTTGCCTTTTTGTTGTGCAAAATACCTGATTTAGTTTGCAGGTTTTAGTTGCCACAGAAGAGACTTTTAACCTCACCAAGTCTGCATTCTTTCTAACCCCTTTTTGTTTTGTTTTGATAGGGAAAGAATACTCTACTGCCCTTGACTGAATGTGCAGAATTCAGTTTCCTTGTTTGAAAAGAAACATTGTCAGGAGGGATGTAATTTATGTTCCAGTGCCATGTGTTTCATATTTTCTGACAACTGTAGATTAAACTTCATTCAAAGGTGATAATTAAAATTTTTATGAGCATATCTAATATTAAACAGCTACTGGCAGGCTATGGTGCCTTGACTGCTTAATGCACAAGGGAGAAAAGCAATAAAAATTAACTGTCAAAGTAACAGCTTGATCTCTCCTGTCAGCTACTAAAACTGCATTCTCAGTCATAAGACTCTCCCCCCATATAGAGGTTACTGAATCTGTACAGCAAAATGGTTTTCTGCGTGTCATCTGGCCAAACATTATACAGAACAAGAAAAGAGCAGAAGGCTTCAAAATTAAGTGTTGTTATTTTTATTACAACTAAGTTGTTAATCTAGGGTGCTGCTCTGGGTAATAAATTTAGGCAGAAGCATTAAGCTGTATCTATTTTCGGAAAAAAATAGGTTTTTGACTAAGAGTTCCACAGTCACTTTTCAAGCACTCTGAGGAACCATCCTGCTGAATATACATACCTAGACTTTCTTCTATCTGTAGGTAGCCTTATCTGGCTCAAGGTTGAAAATCTTTGGCACTACCAGGTCCTCCTGTCTCAGTGGCAACCAATACTTGTATCAACTTAAAGCTGTCAGGGATGGCTGCAGCCTGGATTAAGCTATCGGAGGAAATGCTTTTTCTAGCTGAAATAAGGCATAAAAGATGCAAACACTAGGGTCTCGATCCCAAGAGAAATTCAGTGTGCATAACCTTATTTAATTAAATCATTAAAAATGCATACTGGAAATGTTAGCCACACAGGAAGCTACTACTCAAACAAAACAAAACCACGACATCTTAAACAGTTTAACGGAGATGCATGGATTCTGCAGCCAGAATATTACAACAGTCATAGTAGTCTTAATGGAAATCTTTAAATTATGTATCACACACAGAACAACTGAAGCAGTCACAACTTATCAAATGCCAGAATTAAGATGATCCCTTCAAATTCAACCATGCTGTATTCTGTAGAAATTCTGCATTACTTAGTAAGTATTTCTGCATAGAAATACCATCACACTTCTCATAAACATATATGGAGTAAAGTAAGTCAAGGTGTTCACCAGTAACAGGATATACTAAACAAAATAGCCCAAAAAATCAAATTTGGGCTTCAAAGGAACAAATAACTGAACAGCACCCACTGCATTTCTATAAAGGTGAAGAGATGAGATAAAAAATCCAGACCTTTAGATCTCCTTCATATGCTTGGGAGTTGAAAGCTTTAAACCATTAAGTTTTTAAAAGTTTGCATATTTGAATAAAATCTGTCACATTCTTTATTGCATTTTGCAGGGAAGGGCAGCAGAACAATATCCAAAGGAGGAGATTAAGTCTTTGTTCAGGCTTATGGTGTATTGCACTACAGAAGGTTTGACACTATAGGTAAGATGGTTTGCATGTGTATTCAAAGGCAGAGTCCCAAGACTGAGGAATGATTTCAGAAACATCCTTTGGATCTTCCCAGTCCCTGCCACATCTTCAAGGAGATCCCAGACATCAGGAATGACTCCTACAAGGTGAATGAAGCTTTGAAGTCCAAAATAAACAGCAGTGACAGTGAGGTGTATGAATGTCCCTAAGAGCCAAATCAATCTGAGCATTTCAAGGCAAAATGTAGAAGACCAGATACCAGGTAGACCAAAGAGGCACCAACTTGGATGTCTTGGCTTTGACACCATCAGCTGCCCTTGCCTAACCTGTCTGGAGGGAGGAATTAAGTTATAGAGAGGATACTATCTAGTGGCTCACTGGGAAGCGGCAATGCAAAACAGGCAAAGCACAGGATGTCATATTTAAGCATAGCCTCTTAGCAACCTTTCAGCTCAAAGACGTTTTTTAGCAACTTAGTTTCTGCTTTGTCCAGATTTACAGTAGTCAAGAAGAGGTGGTAACTCTTGCCAGCAACCTAAATCAAGGAGGGTGGTTTCAATACCAGGGTAAAGGAAGAAATTTCTGTGTTCCAGTACATTTAGATGGCTAAGATTTTATTTCCCCAAGAAGACAGCAGCAGCAAGTTTGCACTAGAGAATTCTAGAAGCTTCTCTATATTGAAAACAAAGGTGAAAAGACACAAAGGTATCTTATCCATAAAGCCAGAATGCTTCCCAGGGACTTCAACCTGAAGCATAACATGGTAATTTCAAACTATTTTAATTTCCTTCTATAAACCAGCTTCATTAGTTGATCTGAAGTCATTAGAGCACTGCTTTTTCTGATGAAGTTTCCAAGTCATAACCTGCTCCTGTGAGAAGTCTGCTAACTCCACTCAAGTTTATTGCTACAGTCATAACAATTCAAACACGTTCATAAAACCCTGAGATCATTAAAATCACTGTGTATAAAGAGTCCTAACATCCTGATTAAGTGATCCCTGAAGATTTATATTCTCATTTGCTTTTGAGTGTACCTATTTCCATGATCTTAAAATACCAGTCAGTTGAACTGATTTACAAGACAAACTTCAGCAGGGGTGGAATTCCTTTCCCTCAACATTCCTGACCTCCAAATGGGAATACAAGTGAGAAATATGATAACATAAACACTTGCTCAGCAGTAAAAAAGAGCCACTTCACACATATCAAAGATCAATGTTGTAAAATTTTCTGACAGTTTTGTATACGGCTACTAGCTTAGGAAAGAAAAACCAATACAATATTCCTTTGGGACACTGGCCAACTGATACAAATACACCCAAAGATAGAATTTTAGTCTAATTGCTTGAGGAAGAAAACCAGAAAAATTAAGTGAGCAGTTTAGAAACACATTAACTTGATACTGCATTTAGTAGTTTTATAACAATGAATGAAATGTAAGAAGTTGGTATGTAGGCATGCATCGAAAATACTACTACTAAGGAGGTGACCAGAATCAGCAATGCACATGTAATGACTCCTCCATTAGTAAAAAAGTATTGAAAGCTTTTACTACCATTTCTGACTTCTACCACATTAATTCACCAACGTGTTCTTCATAAGTATTTTCAGTCACATACCGCATTCTATTATATCCCAAATAATACAATTTATAAGACAGAACTGGTGATACTAAGCTTTATTTTGTGGTAGACTTAAACTAAGAAGAAATCCAAGGCTACTCAAACATCTCTGAATAGATTAAACAATTTAACATCAGAAAAACTGACATGCAAAGAAGGGAGCTATAAAAAAAAAGGTTAAATCCCAAGATCTCCTATAGATACTGCAAAAAAAAAAAAAAATGGCCTTCCTATATTAAGATAATTTTTAAGTTAACAGTGCTAATGCATAAAATTAGATAAAGCAATTTTATAGTGCATATTAAAAAAAAATAAGTCTTCTCTCAAACAATAAACTTCAATCAGAAGTTTCCTACATTGTATTCACAGAATTATTTGAGGTAACTTGAAAGGGCCATGACAACAAACAAAATCCTGACAAAAGCCACGAGAAAGAAGAAAAGTCATCACCATTAAATAAGAAAGTAACCCAACCAGCATTGTTTTTCAAGTGACATGGCTAATACACAGATACAACACCATAACTGGATACTAAATACCACTTCAGAAGGTGAGAACAGTTATTCATTTCTGTAAAGTCAGATCTCCTCTGGACTTTTCATCTCATATTCTTAGTTGATCTTTTATTTTTTCTACTTGATTGCAAGTATTTGGAAGTATCTTTCACCTGGAATCCTTCTGTATTGCATTTTAGCTTATAACCAGTTTGCACTGGCAATCCAAAACAAAATTCAAGCTGCTAACTTCCCATGTTTTTGTGACACCAAGCTTGAATACAAAGCAGATGTGTCATTTTAAGCAGAGATGGCTGCTGTTGGCATCCAGCAGCTGTTGCTATTGTGATTAAAATGAATTATACTTGAAGAACCTCAAAACCCTCCCAGAATAAATGCCTAAGTAAGAAGTTAAAGCCATGAATCACAATTGTATTTAGACTAAAAGTTAGTTTTCCTGTGTCTACAGTGGTGTTCAAATTCTCCAGTAAAATCACTCACCATGGTTCCAAAGGGTATAGCTCTTGAAGCATGATAATAAATGGCAATGAAGTTAATAAAGAAGGCAGTTCCACACACCATTGCGGGAATAAGGAAGGCTCCAATGAACATCTGCTTTATCCATCGCCTTCCTGTAAGAAGGGACATTCCAATGCACTGGTGAGATAAGTTTTTTAAGAAAATACAGTATATCAGCAAGCTCTGCAGAATTTAGATCTTTGACTTCTCCTCCCCACAGGTGAAAGAAATAAGTAACAACATACAACACTGATACAAAAGCCAAGAGTCAACTGACAGTTTCACTTGACTCCTGGCAACTCAAAAGATGCAGCACATTAATCTATTTATTAGGCCAGCTGAAAAGACAAGAAAAGGGACACAGCGTGAGAACATTTCAGCTGAAGAATAGCATATGCTGACTAAGCCAGCCAAAGAAACTGGGGTAGGAAACTTAAGTGTATACGTAAACTGCAGATTAGCAGAGACAGATTGCAGAGCTGGTCTTGTGTAGAGCCTGCTCACACACTGAGGACACACGAGACCTCAGCACTACTCCCGGGACAACTCAGCACTACAGCTGCTTTCAGACAGCACCTGCTCCAGATTGTCTTGACCCAACTAAACTGACTCCAGACACTGAGGTTGCATTAAGGGACTGGCTATCCCTGGTATAAAGCAAAACGTATTTAATGCACAGAAAAATTGAACTCAAACATCTTCAACAGCAAAAAAGACAGAAAAAAAGTGATTTCCAAACCCCAGGCATAAAGGGAACAGCAACACTTGTTAGCAGTTATTACTAGGTTTAGAGCTCCCTGAGGAGCTCAACAAAACAGTCTTGGGCAATACCTTAAGAATTGTCACTGTCTGTATTGCCTTTACTTTCTATGCTCTTCAACACTGTCGCTATTTAATATACCACAGATGCATCTGTAATATGCACTAAATAAAAAACAGCCTAAAACCTAGCATATGCCTTTCAAGACCATCATATGTATTTTCACCATAAGCAAACAGAATCAACACTTCAGTTTGATGCATGTTTGATCTGTAGAAAAATGTAAACCTAGCTCAATTGTACAGCACGATCCATTTTAGAACAGCAACCCTAATTTACCTAGATCTGTTTTTCTATAAATGGCTAGGTTTATACACAAGCCACATGAAAAGAAACATCTAGCCTGCAAACTCGAAGTACATTAGAGTGCAGTTGGGACTGAATACTGACAAGTACATCATGCTGAAAATATAGAAATGTTCTTTTGCGAACTTACCAGAATTATTTTTTCTAAAGCACTGTAGAAGATAATAGATATCGATTACTCTTTCATTGCAGCATAGGGAATGGATGAAGCTAGTGGACTGCAAGGATGTAATTGGTCATAACTCGGAGACATAGTGGGGAGCACTTGAAGACAGCCTGTCCAAATTTGCTATGTCAAATTTATTTGGCTTCTGCTCTCTACTGATACTAATTTTGAATTTGCTAAGTATAAAGCAGAGCACATACTGACAAGTAGAACAACCTTCTTTAAGAGATGCTATGAACAGTTTTCCCCACACACAAGTAACAGTCTAGTAAGTACAGCATACTCATCCTTCCTTGTTAGTAAACATAACCCCCTCGTACCTATAGATATAGGAGGGCTATGTAAGAGTCATCTGGAGAAGATGACATGAGCTGTTTAACAGCATGTTACAGAACAAGGAAAGACTATAATACTGTCAGGATGTCACAAGCCAAACTATATACAAGAGCATAACAAGCTATTCATAAGCTGTAACTGTTGACAGTTCTTTAGCTCTTACTACTTTTAAATTAACCAAAGACTTCAGCTATCTTTAGCTAGAAAATGCAGCCAATACCAAATATATATGAAAATAATATTAAAATGTTTTTAGTATATTTAACTTTCATATTATTTCCATCTGAATGACCTAACTCCATGGGGATATTTCCACATTGGTGAAAATCAGAAAATACTAACATCTCCATTCAACAATGCAATGAAAATGCTAAAAAATGAAAACAACTTACCTCCTTGTCTAGCATAAAGACTTCCTCCAAAATATCCATTCACTGGCGATGTTGCAGCATAAACAAAAATAGCTGTACTAAGCATTGATCCTCTCCTACAAGTTATTATTTTGATAAATGAAATAGAAAACCAAACAATATTAGATCAAAATATTACAGTAAAACATGTACATTCAGCAGAAGAACCTATTTAGTATCATATGTAATTTAAAAATTTTAGAGTGCTTAAATTGTAAAATCTACATAAGAATGAGAACTCTTTGTATCCTAAACTTCAGGCCAAGTGTAATTCAATCTGTGAAATAGAGTTCCAACATACTACATTATTTTCTAATGTCCATTTATTTTCACTGGAGTACAAAATCTCACCTCTGGTCAAAATACTCTGACATTTGGATGTGTGATGCTTCTGTATAAAGAACTGAAATATTTACATGACATACATTAATTGTAAGGCTTAACTATTGCAGATACAAGGTACTCTTCGCTTAACAGAAAGGACATTATTAACAAAAATATACTGAGATTGTGAATTATGTTTCTGCTACCACTCAGAAATTAACTTTTAAGATTGAAAGTGTTCATCTTACAGAAAATTAGAAAATCTGATTTAGAAACTATAAATACAGTGATGAAGCCACAAATCAGCAAGTAGACCTATCAGAAGAGTTCAGTCATTTTAAAATTATCACCTCATTAAACACTACAGTACTCATTTTGGCATAATTTTTCTAAAATTTTACAGGCAATGCTAATAATTTTCAATCACAAAAGCTATCTCCAAATACAATTTTTAAAAAATCATATCTAAGAATAGCAAGATATGAATGTTATTAATGAACAGAGCTGTTTCCCCACGTCTCTCTGCTACTTTTTAATAGATAAAAGCAGTAGAAGGTTTTCAGCCAGTTTGCTCTACTATCTTTCAAGTTGGTTGTTCTGAAAGATTCCAGACTTTTTGTGTTCTGGCTTTTGATGGACCATTTCTGGATGCCCGCCCTATTCAAAGAAGTAATCTTTACCATAATGTGCTTCTAGGGTTGGATTGATTAAACTAAGCAAAATATACCTGCTGGTCACACATAATAAAGAAGCATTATGCCAATGTTTTCCTCTTAAAAAAATAAGCAATAGTTCCATTTTAGCAAGTTACTTGTTAGACAGAAACAAATGTTAACAGTTGCCCTAACTTAAATCAAATTAAGAAACACATGCAAAACCCCAGAAAACCATGCACAGTCTGAAGTTGACCCATGTAAATCCAGGCTGCCTGTAAAGTGACCAGCAGATGTTAATCTCGAGATTTTTTGTTCTTGAGTTTACTCACTTATGTTTCAAAAATTCTAATGGAAAAGCTTCTTAAAACATAAACCAGTATTAAAAAATAGCTGACATGGTCAAATTTCACTGAGAGATTCCCAGTTAGCATCAGCTACATAATCCCCAACAGTTTCAACAGACCTGAAGAAAACTGACATGAAATCATTCTTATCATGGTGGTTTACAGCCTTTTTCACTCACATCACTATTCTCCTGAACATAAGAATTTTCTGCACCAAGTTTGGCCAAATGTTCTTTTATGCACCCACAATTAAATTCACTTTGAAAGTGATATAAAGGGTAATGCAATAAAAGATTAAGTACACATATTTGTTTAAATTACTGTTCTGACACAATTTACAATTGATATTACTAGCATACAGCTTCCCTACAGTGCACAAATATTCTGAAACTATTTCATTCACTCCCTTAAAAGGCTGACATGTTATACAATTAAAAATTTATATGTAAGTCTATCTAGAAATGTAACTATGGGACACAAGAGGAAAATAACACCATATGAAAACCAAAAATATGCCAAGATCCTGGTACTACAGAGCGGCTTTTTAAACTCACCATTGAAAGGCAGCTAAATTCAAAACCAAGAGCTCCCTCTAGTGGCATATTAGAAGCGCTACAACTTGTTAATAGTTGCAGGTGATATTCAAGGAAAAATATAACAAAGATTTGAAATTTCAGCTATTGCTTAAAGCAAAGCACTTGTAAAAAAAACAATAAACCCCTCAGTATCCAAAATACAATCACTACAGAAACAGATTAAGTCCATCCGGGACACCAAAAAACTTCCAATAGATAAAAGGTAAGGAAGAAGACTAGTCGAACCACAAGTGGTGTGTTAAATCTAACCTGGAGTACATTTGTTTTAAATTAATTCTCCCCAGTCAGGACCACAACCTACCTACCACTAGAGGTTTTACAGGCAACACCTGCCAAGCAGTATGTGCTAGAAAGAACTTAAGAAATTAAATCTTCAGTTCTGAAACGACTTGTGCCTAAGATTGGTTTAACATTGTCAGCAGCAAATAGAATTATTCCCAACACAGCACACTCCTACTTCAGTCTTTACAGGACAAAGAGATGAAAAAAAAGAAATACAGGAATATCTTGTCACTCCAGATGAAACCAGGAGTGAAATATGTACCTTTCAATATTTATTTCCCATATAATCTACCCATGATGCTGCAGAAAAACAAGCTACAGTTTCCTAATAATTAATGTAAAAAGCAAACATTAAACCAGTAAAATTAAAGGAGACCAACTCACATTATAATAGTAGGACAAAGTTTCATTACAACTTAAAAGCACCCTTCTGAATACACCTCGTCATGTGCTAAAGACTCTCAAACATTTTTTTTCCAGGCCAGTTGGAACATTCATTTATACTATTATTTTTTTTGTTCATATAAGCATATCTATGTGGAAGGCATTGCACTTACTCTGTGTATAAATCTTCTATCATTGCAACAACAATGACTATGAGAGACACAGCAAAAATTTGACAGCCAGAACCAATAAGTGATGAAAATATCAGAGGATGACTGGATGGTCTAAAAACATCTCCATGGACCTGCTTCCACCCATACTCATCACCTAGATCTCTGTCCTAGGAAAAAAAATAATAATGGTAAAGACTAGTCATGACAACTAATGACAAACACACAAGCTAGGCATAAATTAAAGTTTTATTTATTAAAGCAACTTCAAGTTCAAGTATGTCTGCTCTCCTGAATGCATCAAATCTAGGAGAAGAGTTAACTTTTCAGATGCATACGAAGACACCAAAAATTACTACCTGAATGCATGATGCAGTAAAATCTGTATTTTGCCTGCCCCTTCCCCAGTCCCTAAAATCCTCTAACATGCTTGGGAGTACACAAAGGCTTCTAATACACACTCAGAACTGACCTCCTTTAACCTAAGTGTGACTTTGAAGATTAACACACTGAGTATAGACAGAATTCTGGGTTGCAACCTAAAAGCATCTTAAAAAGAAATAACATTTTCAAGATACACATGTGGCAGTTTTGTGTCCAATTGCAGAAAGCCATTCAGAGCTGCTAACACAATGAATATCCAAAGAGAATAAGCCTTAAGAGATTTTTTTAAAACCATGAATGCAGATCTTACCATGTCATCCATTTCTTCCTCTTTGCTGTATCTTGCATAATCTTTTCGCAAAGTTCTCATTAGTATCATAGACACTAGGCCAACCAGAAAGATCACCATCATAAAAGAATTGAAAATTGAAAACCAGTGAATCTACAAAAGAAAACACATTCCTAAGGTTTAGAACTGTAAATGTGTTTCAAATTTGTTCCAATAAGGATAAACTGTTGCCTAGCAGGACAGACAGTCAGCACTAGCTGAGTAACACTACAGTTGTAGAAAGCCCCACTAAAACTGGCCTTTGAAACACGCTACACACAAAGATTTTCAACAGCCAAGCTGCTCATGACAAAGTAATGGCAGCTCAGTTAAGCACCAGCAAAGTTTGAACAACACGCTGTGCATGCTCCCTTGGTTCAGGCAAGGCAACACTATGTGCTGCTGCTTTCCCAGAGAAGAGGTTTAAGTAGTAAAAGAGATGTTCACAGTCAAAAAAAAAAAAAAAAAAGGAACCATTGCATTTTTTTTAGAATCCCAAACCTCTACTTTCAAAAAGAAGTACAGCTCAGTATATTACTCCTAAGGAGATTACAACACTAAGTTTAACCATCACAACTGATACCACCAACTGGTTTAGGCTAATGCTTTTGCTTTGCATTTACTTCAGTAAGAAGTATATATACGACCAACTGCAGTTATTCAGCTTACAAGCTGTATGGTTGTGTCCCTGAAACTTGCTTGCTTACAATCATGTGAATATATTTACTTGAACTTCTCTGTATTTGCTGCAAGCCTGAGATTGCCTTTAGACATTTACTGAAGTGCTCTACAGAAGCCATCCTGTTTGAGCAATAGAACTATCACTTAAAACCTACAGTCCTAGACTTGCCTGTCTCATTGTCTCTGAACAAGTGGGACATCTAAGAATTCAAAGATGTCATCCAAAAATTCCATTACATCTTCTGAACTAAAGCAACCATTCTGAATGGATATTTTGTGGGGCTACATACCCTGTGCTGAAAGAAAGATGGGTCAAGATACTTGTCAAATCGGTCTTCAAACTTTACATCTGATTTCTTCCATTTCACCTGAAGTGAGAAAAATTTACACTTGAAAAGTTCATTATAACATGCTCACATGCAGAAACCCAAAACGTATTTTAAAAATCATCCCCTTCAGATGTTTTCTTCAATATGAATCGAGGTTTTGGCAAAAACAACAGACTGATTCTTCTTAAAGACTGACACCTACAGGTTAGACACAGAATGGATGCTACAAATCTTGCCTCACAGATCGAGTCTTGACCATGCTTACATTTAAGAACATGGAAGACTGATTGTCTTGCACTGCCTCAGGTCTTGCTGTCTCTATAAGACTAAACAAAGATGCAAATTTCTAGTTGTCAAATAACAAATCCTTTCAATTATTATAGAGGGAAGCTCATAGATACTCATGCTGAAGAAGCCAAACCCAAAATCCATCAGTGATCCTATTTTTCAGTTTTGTCAAATGAATGGGTCAAAGAGTATGCTTTTTTCCACAATAGATACTTGTAAAACAAAGAATTTTCTTGAAATACTTTTAGGCAGTAACTTTGAAAAATTCTCCCAAATTTGCCTAAGATTTCAGACCAAAGGTTAGAGAAAAAAAGCATGTTTAAATATACTAAAGAATGATGAGCCAGAAAGCAGTGGACTCTCTCCAAAGATTTTTGCTGCCAGCACATTCAGTTTTCTCAACATTTCCATGTGCTGCATTGTGTGAAGAGAGACTTGTGGAGAACACAAGCAGAGTTCACCAAGCAATGACAACACCGTCTACTTCTGCTCCCCCAACACTTAAAACAAATGCCAATAGGAAAGAAAAGGGCATAAACTGAGATACAAGCTGGCTGGAAGTGGATAAAAGGGATCAAACTGGACCCTAGAAGCCAGACGTTGAAATTTTAAAAGCTACAAGCTAAAAGCTGCTGCCTAATATCAGTAAAACCACAGGATTCTGTAATCTAGACACTTAACTGCCAATAAATAACTCTGAAACCAGATGGGGAAGTATGCATTTATGGCCATATTATCACAGAGTAGCAGCATATTACTGCTATCAGTTACTCCCTTAGCTGCACAGAGAGCTGGTTCAGATTTGGAAGATTTAATTGTACTAGCAAACTATATGGTGTTATTAGGGTAGAACAAAGTATTTTTCATAATTCTTGCCACATTATAGTTTTCATTTTATTTTTTAAATGCAATTTCAGAAATTAAACACAAATCTTCACTAATTTTTTTTCGAAAGCACACCAAGATTTGAAAATACCAGGATTTTTAATAAACTTGAAACAAATGCAGCCCCTTACATGTATCTTTTTAAAGTACATGACAAGGAACTATCCTTTCCAGCTAATGTTCTCCTATTCAGTATAGAAGAAAGCATATAAATGTAGATTGAAGACCTTTATCATTCACTATAGTCCTGAGACAGATTAAAACCCCCAAGACTCAAGTATTACTCACTTTGAAGTATGATACTAACATTCTTCAGTTCAAATTACACTGTTGTTCAAGATTATGAGCTCCAAATATTAATAGCTTTGAACATTGTTTTAAACAGATACATTTCTCATTAGAGTGTCTGCTGCTAAGAAGCATTGCTTAGAGTAAGCCTGACAAAGACAATCTGAACTAAACACCACATATACACCAGTCCAGCAGTTGCCCAGTGTTGCCAACAGAATTGGAAAGGTAAGTCTTGAACGGTGTATACTAAAAGTCTTTTAAGGGGACATCTAATGTTATTGTCACTACTGGCAGCTACTCAGTACTGTTCACCTCAAAATCCACAGAGCAAGTTGACTTCATAACGCTGGTGGAATTTGAAATAGAAAATTTCAAAATTTCTACTATCAGTTTTGCCATAGAAATTGGGAGATCAGTGTAAACTTAATTCTAGAAAGCACAGATAAACACCAATTACTACACTTCAAACTATGTAACTTGTTCAGCACAAGACAAAAGTGGAAAGAATATCCTCTGAAATAAAATCTTATGGTGTTACCTACTGCTAACACATTGTACAAAAACAATCCATTAAGAACCTGTTTCAGTACGCAAATGTGGTGAACAACAGAAGTGAACCATTACAGATTTAAGTAATGTCAAATTAGTAAGTAGGAAACTGAAAATTTTAATTTGTTATCTCAGATCAGCAAACATTGTTTGTTCATTACCTTTTATCACAGCAATTCAACACAACAGCAGAAGGCTCCAGGAAAAAAAAAAACTATTAATAAGGTTATATAAATAAAACAAGTTTCTACTGGATTGCAGAAACAAAAAAAGCTTTTATGCTAACTGCCTGCAAAGTATGAATGCTTACAGTGGGTTCTCGTCCCAGCTCAGAATCCAGTTCAAGTCCATGAGGCAAATGTCAGAGCTCCAAACAGTAAGAAAGTGCACACCTGCCGGAGGACTCCTCTACAGTTCTAATTTCTCTACCTTTTAAGATATCTTCCTTTCCTACAAAAACACTTTTCTGTGGATTATGCAAGTTTCAGTTTGTCTGCAGTGTTTAAAAAAATCATAATTTAACACTTATTCTTGATAAAACTATCAAGGCTTTTCAGTAATGAAAAAAAATATTTGAAGGAGTGAAGATACATCTTCCTCTGACATAGCCAGACGTAGTAATTCATGGTAGTATGCAAACAAGTATCTATTTTTCAGCTATTTCACCATGTAGTTTCTTATTATATGCATCACCAAATAACTTACTGAATATGACATCTGGATTTTTGTGTTTGGTACCAATTTCACCTTTCCTTCACTGGTCAGATTGACATCCACAATTCTGTTTCCATTATAACCGATTTCAAGTTTTTTATAAGTCCAAAGGTAATAATCTTCTCCATTTTCATCTGCTTCTCCAACAATACCTGCATAGTAAACAAGTGTAAGTATATGTTACAGGTATTCCCTTCAAATAGTCTGTAGTTATTATTCTATCTATGCATTACAAACTCATCTGTCAGGATTGCCCTGTATATTCTATCCACATGAAACACGTGCCAGATTGTGCCTATGCCATACAGCCTAGCACCTGGCACACTATGTTCCCACGGTAGTATCCAAAACCATGACATTACGGACCTCTAAACTACTTAAAGAACATTCTAATCACAGTGTTCCACATACCTAGGGAGATGCCCTGAACAAAAACAGTTAAGTCTAGCCTCTCCAGCTGGGACAGCAGTTCAAGAAAAGGAAAGAAAATAGAATAGCTTTATCTGCATGTACTTTAAAAGATCTGGCTGCCTTTTTAAGATCAGAAGAAAAAAGTGTAAACCTTCCAAAGCCCTCAAACAGGAGTCTGAAGTCATAACCTTTAGTTATTAGCAGTTAAAAATGTTATTTTATGCCTAGTCTTTACTGAAAATAAGAGTACTCCTTACTGGATATTCTGAGGACTTCCAAAGGAGGATTTCAAATATTAACAGTTGTGTGTATAACACTGACATCAGTAAGCCTTATCAAGTTGGAAAATCATGAAGAAGGTAAAACATGAACTTTAATAAAGTTGGCAGGAGACAAGAGGAATGCCACAAATCCATCTGGGTGAGTCCAGAGAAGTGAGTGGTCTGCTTTAAGACCAGAATTAAACACAAGTTGCCTAGAATTCTCAGCAAACATTAACACCAACTGTATCCTTATTTTCTTTTGGTAGCAAAAAAAAAAAAAAAAAAATTATTACTCTAGTCATTTACATTTATTGAAGAAAATTTTGGTTTAATCCAGCCCCAAGACACAAATCAACAATTTAAAACATGGTGGACTGGGTGATGCAATACATACATTACACGCAGGCTAGCAGGGTTCTCAGGAAAAGTATTCCACATGAAGTGTATCAACATGATAGCTTGCACATAGTAAGAAAAAAGTATTTTTGGCCCAAAATATATTTAATGCAAGTTGAGGATAACCAGGTCTGCACACTATCTTAATAAAACAAAAAAAAGTCTCAGTATGCAGAGTATTTCAGAGATGCCATCATAATTACTAAGTTAACAGCTATGTGACGACATTCAATCAAACAAAAGATACCAGTTTTCCTTTTGTATTTTCCACCACATTGTAAGGTACTAGGCAAGTCTGTATCATGTTCAAAGACACCTAGAAGCTGGAGAAACCACATGTATGGTGTCACTCATGCCATATTCGTAACAGAAATATTTGTAACAAAAACTGTTAAGTGAGCAGCAAGCCTCAGAGCTTTAACTTTTAAGCAGTACTCGGAGCCTGGAATACTGCTGTTGTTTAACAGAGATCCATCAAAATCAGAATTAATGCAGATAAGCTACATTCACAGTTTTCTACACTGTATGTGGAACCCAAAGGTCAGAAAAGCTTGTTCAGAGAAACAACTCTGATCAGTTCAGGTACATCCACTCCTTTCTATGCCCCCCCTCAAGAACA
This sequence comes from Apus apus, assembly GCF_020740795.1. Taxonomy (NCBI): domain Eukaryota; kingdom Metazoa; phylum Chordata; class Aves; order Apodiformes; family Apodidae; genus Apus; species Apus apus. The sequence goes on along the minus strand of NC_067285.1, from coordinate 20,714,011 downwards.
AACTCATTTTTTGGAACAAAAGCCAGGCTGATACTGAACAATCTACAGTCTGGCAGCAGTTTTACCGAGCCCTCAGGAGCCACCAACCAAAATCTTCAGCACTACTTACTTTCACACCACATGTCAGATTATACCTTGCATAATATAATCTGTACTTACAATGCTTCAAGAATTACAATTTGAGGTCCTGGTTCCAAATAACTACCAAAACCAGCTTCTTAACATCATCCTAAGACAATACTTAGATTCTTTGTGTTTGTTAGCTGCACCATTACAAATGACTTCTTGTGCATATGAAGCGTACTACTGAAGAACATTAAAAATGCTGGAACCACAGTAAAACGGAGTTTTCAGCTGAGAGCATAAAATTTAGTCAGTGTGTAGAAGATTTAGTAAGTATATTTGTTCTTCTGTATTTGAGGTGAGAAAAAGTGCTCCTAAATAAGAGCAGAAATATCAGTCTTGAAAGTCTCCAAGACTTGCTAGCCACACAGGATTCCAAAGAAGTCAGCTTAGCATCATTCATCCTTGGGCAGTCTAAAGCCTACATAGCTGCCACTACTCTAGGAGAATTATTGCTCTTTTGCTGAAACGTCAAAAGCATAAAAAATACTGTGGGAACAAATGTCACTCACAGATGAATTTAAAAAGCATACTAGCAATTGTGCAAGAAGTGTAGCAGAGGCCACAGTTTAATTAGGGTATACCCCAAGCCCTGCCACAGAGCTGTCACACACACTAAGCAAATCAGCTGAAACGAACAAATACAATTTATGAGTACTTCTCCTGTTAGGCATTATAATGTTAGCTCTTACAAACAAACTGTAAATGAAGGACTAAAAAAAACCCATCCTCTGTCAGAATGAATAAATGATGCGTAGCATTATTCAGCATGCCACCCATCAAAGAACTTCTGTCATGTGGCTTAAACTGTACTTTTGTAGCTGTTCCAGGGTTTTGTTTATTTTGGGCAGCTGTACTTCTTTCATGGAACACAAGAAACAAAGATTTTACCTTAATCTGTTTTGTGGTGCTTTTCATTTTCCTTTAGTCTATATCTACAAGAGGAAGAACATGGCTAGGAGTCTGGTTGATTGCTTTTAGTGCAAGGGTGCAATCTGCAGAGCACTCTTTACTAGGTTGTGATCACAGGTTACAAGGGAGTAGAAAAAAAACAAACCACAACAAGCAGCCAGAGAGCTTATAGACAATGGCAATAAGGACACAAACTTTGATTCAAAATACAAACTCTTCCAAGGCCAGACTAACAATGCTAAGGAAGAGCAATTTTTAGAACTCTGTAAGAACAAGTAAAGTAAAAGTCCTTCATATAAGCAGAGACTGCACTGGCAAAATTGTTAAAAGTCACTAAATTACCATAAAAGCAAATCAAACAGCCCTTGCACTAGTAATAATTCCATGAATAAACAAGAGAACTAGCAAAATAAAAGTTTAAATATTGAAATAGTTTTACAAAAGTTGTAATTCATGAACACGGACCTTCTATCTGACCTATCTAATTATCACTCACTCGAACACTTAAAAGAATTTAACCCTAAGAACTTCATATTATTAAATCACTGCTTGAGAAATAAAACCGCTTTTCACTGTTTTTGTAATTCACTAGTACAAGCCATCCCACTGTTCTTTCAATGCAACAATCCTTCAACTTATTTGCATTATTTGGTTACGTAAGTTCCACGTACTTGGGGGATTCTTGTAATGAAGCTTAGTCATTAAATTACCTCATGAAATACACTAACACAGGCCTCCTGTAGTTGTAATCAAGTTGTTTATGCACATCACTCACCCCATATCGGCAAGTCATCAATATACATCTGGTACCAATAGTGATTTTTGATAGCATACACAAATGCATCTCTTCTGCCTTTGTCCAAGTCAATTTCACAGTAAGTTGTTTGCATTACATCGTCTGCAAAAAAAAAAAATCAAAGCACAGTTAATGGTTTATTAATGAGCTGGCTCAAAGCAAAGGCAAACTAAGCAAACGGAGGAATGGAACTTGCTGGAGTCTTTAAACCCTCCCAGTTATCCTCAAGTAGGTAACAAAAACATTAAAAAAAGGAACCATTACAGGACTATATTATTGTTTTTGCAATTCTACCCTTCCACAGGAAGAAACATTCCACAGACTGGATAAGGAAAGGTTTCAAATTATCTTTTTGCTATGTCACTCACACTAATTTAAGATTCATTTACATTTTGTTTTATCTGGACAGACTATGACAATTCTTTCACTTAACAAGAGGTATGAAATGATTAACAAATGCCTAAAACTGTATATTATATTACTTTTCCATTTCAGTATAATCAGGCTCACTGACTAAGAATACTGTTCATAAAAAACACAACTTTTTAAAGTTCCCAGCAATTTTCAAGAAACTATCATAAAGGAATAAAATAAACAATAAGGATAAGGTAGAAAAAAAAAAGAAGACAAAAATAGAAATAATGCAAAGAATGCACATGAGGCTGCATTTGGAAATAAAATAAATCCACTTCTTCAAGCCAGAAAGCTATTTTCCCGATCTACAATTTGTAGGTATTGCAGTCAGCAGCCTTTTTTTTTTTCTTCACATCCCAATGTTATTTCTAGCATTTCCTTTTCAAGTGAAGTAAGACAAAAGGACTCATATTTACAAGAATTCAGTCAGCAACACATTTAGAGACAAAAATGCCCATCCACTTCGTGAATGTTTTCACTCTGCAAACAGTGTACTGAAGTTAACATAAATAATTCCAGCCCTGCCTCCCTCCTCTTTTTGTCTTCACTGGAATCAAGGATCCATTTCTAATAGGTAAAATTAATTTTTGTCCCAAGTACAGCTCTAACCTCTATCAAAATCGAGCTCACTTTCTCCCGCAACATAAACAGAAAGTCAAATCACCTGCACAGAAAAAGCCCCAGCAAGCAGAATATTTCCAATACAAAACACTGTTTGTCTGATAATGACAATTTGTCAAAATGAAAGTATGCAGAGTTATGTTTGGTCAAGCAAAACCCGGTGAAACAAGACAATAAGAAACGAGCTAACCCCAGTCATGTATATTTGCAGTGATTTCCTGTAGCCCTGGACAAAATATTGCCCCTGGAATGGATGCACCTCTTTCTCCTATTTCTTATGAAAATACTAGCATTGTCTAAGCTTTGCTTCTTCCACGACCTAACAAACGCACTCTCTAAGCTTCATTTTTTCACTGACAAAAAAATTATGATTTTTCAGACTGAGGCAAGAAAGCTTTTGCTGGGGAAAAAAAAAGCGAAAAACATAATCACTTAAGTCAACAACTGTCCCAAGAAGATTTTTAGATGACAGATTACATCTTCAGGACCTGTACTGGTACATTCAGGAGAGGGATGCCATTAAAGCTGGCACCACAGCTGAAACACAGACTTACAAAACCAGGCCTCAATTAGCATTTATGCCCTTGCTGAGCTGTATCCTACACTTTTTGGACTATGTTCCCCCAAAAGATGCCTCTGCTTGGCACTTTTCACTTCAACAGATTTTTTGAGTCATCTTGACATTAATTAAAAGAAAATATGAATCCCTATCTTCTGGATTTGTTGCTAAGTAGGGATTAATTCTTTCCAAAATACATGGCACTTTTTGTCACCTAGGAGTTTCACACTATACTCAAAGAAAGGATGATGCCTATGCTAATGTTGATTTTAACTCAAAAAGAATTGTTGAACACACAGAGGTCAAAGGAAATACACTGTGAATTAAAGTAACGATAAAGATAAGCTAGTAGAGGCTGCTAAATGAAGCATTACCTAGTGCCAGAGCAAAGAAGCCTAATCTGGGGAAGTGCTACAGGGGCCAGGCTGGTTTTTAGGTGGTTCGCTCAACTGTTTCAGCCACACAGACAGTGTTGTCAGCACAACTAATGGACAACACCGGGATCTGAGCAAGTGCTACTACTGAAATAAAAATCACATTAACTATAAGTGGTCTTTTTAGAGACCTTCCCCATTTTATGGGCTGAACACAGCTGCCTTTGTTTGTAGTTATTAACCAAGACAAATTTGGTACTAGATTGTAGTGTAATACCAAGTTATTCCATGGGCTTTCAGATCCTGGAATTTGCCACTATTTTTTCTTCCTTTCTTTTTTACTAACTGAAATGTGCCATTCTGCATCTAATATTCTAGACTGCAAACACCGGCCTTTGTCACTTAAAAAAAAAATAATTTGAAGTATCTTTTGAAGTGAAATAACTGCACTGACATTTGACTAAACTGAAGACAGCAGCATGCCATCAAAACACTGTCTTAACCCATTTTTATGGGTCTTATTTGCAATATCCAGAAAACTAAAAGACATCATAGTATTATTACAATCAACCGTGGACCAACTACATTACAAGTTACTCCAGTGCATGTACACAAAAACCCAGCAGTGTCATTAGAAACAACCTTGTTCAACTCTTGCAAAAGATAGGTCTGACTTTGCACATGGTACGTGATCTCACCCTCAGCCATACTACACAGCACAGTTCCTCTCACCTTCCTCTAACATAACTGAATGAAGGCAAGAGCCATTGGGAACGCTAAAGCTGTCCTTTAGTTACAGGACAGGATTAGACGGTTAAGCTTAAGTCCCTTGTGTCAAATGATTAAATGAAAGTAGCTCAGTGGCTGGGGAAGCTCAAGTCTACTTCATTACAGCTTTACCACATCTGAAGTTTGGCATATGTTAGATAGTTCATATCCAACTTATGGCGGTGTCTGAGAGAAAGGTGAAGTTATAGGTAGGTTTTGTATTGTGTCCACATCAGGGATGTCAAAGAGTTAACATCTGCTATATAAGACAGCTTCAGTAATGTCAGTAGCAGGTCAAGCAAATTTTAAAAGAGCATGAAGACAGAAATCATTAGAAAAGCAGGTATGTTTATGAGAAATTTCAAATTTCCTATGAACAGTCAGATCAACTGAGTTTTATTTAAACATATAAACCATATAAAACCTCATTACATCTAGCCATCTCCTAGTACAACACCAAACATCATCCTGGATGGCTGTCATATTTTCTAGAAGCGTTGCAGAAGAAGTCTGAGGCAAGGAGTTCTCATGTAGAAGTATGGTCATGTAATAACATTTCTAAATAATAATGTTATAATAACTAATTTTCCCCTTTAAAATTAATATTCTCTGACTGGCATTGAATGGCAATGTCAAAACTTAATTTTCTAAACAAAGTTGCTGTGATCCCAATGATCAATACATTAAATAATTCAGTAGGTCTCAGGTGTAACGTAGAGGAAAAAGCACGGTTACTCTAGATTTAGCCTGACAAGAGAATTAAACGTGCTGAAAATCTAAAGTAAAAAATGCATGTTAACAATCCATCACTTTCTTCACAAAGGTATTTATACTGATGTGAGTTGTGGTATAAGAACAACATTGTCCATATTTGTAAAAAAAGGGAAATCCAGCTATTCTGTATGGTTGCAGGCATCCTTTTATGTGGCAAGTTTTTAAATACAACAAACACTTTTTCATGGATCCTTGAATACACTGTAGAACAGCCCCATTAGTCACCATGGCAAGCATCTCAGTGCAAACCTCTTTTCTCAGCAAAATACGTTTCTGCAAGGCCATAATTTTCTTATTCTATTTCAAAAATACACGCAAGGTCCACTGATTCAACTGACAGTTTTACTTTCACAGTCTATGGTGCTTCAGTTACTGACAGCTGCAGCCTAAATAATTCTTAGCATATAAAGACAGCTTCACACTTACCTGCTACTACGGCCCAGTCAAACTATGGTGAGAAGGGAACAGTTTTTAATTGCAGAAGCTAATTTATTAGAACAATTCTAATGCGCTTTTACTCACTCCAGAGGATAAAAACCTGAAAGTATAATCCAATTTAATTTTGCAAACTAGTATAACACTCATTTAAAGAGGAAAAATACCTGTAATTGTTAGTCTTGCCATAATCCCAAACACACCGGAGGAAAACCATGATTACCTGTTAAATCATAACTTAGATCTGATTGACATATTCATGAAGAAGATCTGTGCAAGTCTTTCACACAGTTATGTCAAAATTTTGAAAAGCAGCTCCCTGTGGTTAGGTATTTAAATGCATATTCAAGCATCTAAATTATTGAAACAGACTCGAGTAGCTCCTAGTAATTTCAACTGCAGATGTTAAACAGTTAATCCTTCCTGGAGTTCTTTTACTTTAAAACATATTAATCTATCGTTGGCAAAACATAAGCTTATATTTGTTAAGAAAAAACAAAACAAAAACAAAACACAAAACACCAAGAACTCCATTTCAGTTTCATCACAGCAACTTCTGGACCACTGGTGGGAGGATGGAGCAGTCACAAAATAAAATTAATCCATTACAAAAAAATTTCAATTTTACTGATGCAATCCAGGCACAATTATTTAAAAAAAAAAAAAAAAGAACATCCCTTCAGCCAAGATCAAGATCTACCATTAAGGAGATACCATCATATCGGAAAAGAACTATTCATACAAATGCTAATTTTAAGGGCTGGTCTATGACATTTAAATCTTCCTACATGCATTGGATATAAATTGTACTGATTCCACAACACCTTTTAAGCCTGTAAAAATTAATCTCAGATAGCAATCTTTTTATTTTTAAAACCTGCATATCAAGGAGACTTTAATTTTACATAGCTTTACCTTAAATATGTACTAACAACTATTGCTACAGTTAATTTATACTTGTTACTCTGAAATTTGGAAATAAGGATATTTTAATACTTTTAATAGCAGATTATATATAGTAAAACAGAGTTGACTCCCATTCAGATTTCACTTCATGGATCCATTGCAAGAAATACCTTCTGATATAGAAGCTGCTGGATGTCAGCTACCAGCAAAGAGATTATTTTCTTCATCTTTTATCCAGAGGACACAGATTGTAAAGGAGAAAACTAGAAGCAGACACGGCTTCCCAGTTCATGTACACATACTTATTCATCAACCAGCTACCATGTACCATCTGCTTCATAGAAAACATCTAACCTGCAGCCACTTTGGAGTTAAATTCACTGCAGGTCCAATAGATTAGAAATCTACACAGAGCACCAATGTGTTACTAATAATTACATTTTAAAGGGCAACAAAGGACATGGATGAAGAGGAATTTCCCACCTGCTAGGTAAGGTACTAGCACATCCCTCCCTTTTAATTACAAGCCATAAAAACCAGATTATTTTTGAAATCTCTGATCTCATATCCATTCAAAGCCTGTTTTGAACAACATATGCCAAGTCTGTCTGAAAGAATACACCCCAATATCACAACTAAATACCTGCGATGCACTAGTAAAAATATCAGACATGCAAAAAAGCACCTGAAAAAAATAGTAAGAGCAGAAAATCAGACCTTAAGCCCTGAAGAAATTCTAATATCCTTATGATAGAGGGAAAATCTAATCCTTTCTGTGTTGAAACATCAGCACAAGCTGATGAATCAGATATTGAAATTCCTAACCTGAAAGCACAATAAGAGTTAGGGAAAAGATATTTCCCTGTTGTAAAGAACTACAGAAGACAACAGCCAAAACTCATCTGGCAGGAACATAATCAAAACGAAAATAATCACAACTTACAAAAACCATAGCGCTTTTTCACCATTCTGAATCTGTGTTAGTCTGGGATGGCTTCGGCTCCCTGTAATTTTGAATTTTAAAAGAATTCTCTTAACCAAATAGGAACAGCATAAATTCCTATGCACTGAGGAGCTGGAGGCTCAATGTTAGCCAAGTTATGCTTTCTTGAACAAAAATAAGTACATGTTAAGTATCTTTTTTCTAAGTCTTAGATTAAAGAATTAGCCAAAAAAATACCTCATTAATTTATCTGTTATTTAAGTATTTCACAGAATTATTTCAGTGTATTCACAGAAGAACAGATTTGCCTAATGATCTACTTCTGAATATTCTCCCCAGAAATGGCAGAAGATCCTCTGAAAAGCTAAACTACCTCTGACTATAGACTATGAAGTGATCACAAGAGGAAACAAAAGATAAACTGAAAGTTTCATCTATCTCATGTTAGATCAGGAAAATTAGATGAATGCGCTTTACAAATCTAAACCAGTGAGACTACTGCAGATACTTCTGGTATAACAGAGACTCTAGCTTTTTTGGACCCTTTAAGAAGAAAACTCTTCAAGCATTTCAGCCTGTCCCTGATGTTAATCTAGACTACTTCCTTCCCTTGATATCATCTCAATACTTCCACTATAAAAACAGACTACTAACATTACTACCTCCAGGTCAAGAAGGAAAAGGGCAGGTGCAAAAATTGAGCTACAAAACAGCACAATCTGCTCAGTACTCCCAGGCACACAATGAAAGACCTGATCTAACAAAAATTTAATATGATAGGCAAATTAATTAACTACGGATAAAATTCAGAAGATAAAACTGGGAAGAGGACACTTCATAACAGCAAACATTAATTCACAAATCTTAGTCTTTTCACTTTGGTCCTGCATTTAAATGGTACCTTCATCACTGGAATCACACAATCTCTGTAAAGATGGGGCAATTTAAGGAAGTAAAAATTACATACATAATTGGCTGTAAAAATAAAAACGTGTCATATTCTAACAGTTTTACTTAATCTTCACAGCAGTGTTGATTTACTGCCAGTTGCCTTCTCTCTTCTTTCAATTTTGAAGAAGGATTACTGGTTCTAAGAAGCTTTTAAAATTTTACTCCACTTACCTTACCTATAACACAAACATAATCTAGTCTCTTATTTTGCTGAAGTCCAGCTTTGAATAAACTTTGGTAACTTACAGAAACCACATCCCATCTGATTGCAAGTGCTCACACAAGAGATACTATGTATAAGTTTTCCATCCAGTTAAGCACTGGTGATGCAATTAACTGTAGCCCTCTAGGGAAAAGAATACATATACACAGAAATCCAAATGGGACTAAATATATAGATGTTAAAAATCAGTACAGACAAAAAGAGTGTTATTATTTGAAGCTCTGCAATTACCAGTTAGAGAGATCTGAAAGGACTACGGGTACCAAAGAACACATACAGAGAAATCACGCAATAGAAGAATCAGCCCTCAACACCAAGAAGTTAAATGTCATCTTTGGAACAGTATGGATAGAGGGAGAGGGCAGGAAACAAGGAAAAAAAACTTTACCAACTCCATCATGACTAACATATGATAAGTTAGAGCTAAAAATATAAAGGTATTTGTGAAAGGTATTTTAAACTACACTGTAACCAAGTACAAATAATTAACTTTGCGTTAAAGTAGAACTTCGAGATGTTAAGCCCTTGTTACTCCTTTCCAACTGCAGAGTCTGCAAGTAACCAACACCATAAAAAAAAAAATAAATCACATCTTCAGAACTGATAACTCCAGAATGTTAATATCCAATAAATATCCTTTTAATCATTCATACACAGGAGGCTCAGTTTTACTTTATAAATTGTAATCAGTTACTTCAGAAGCATACATCTGCTGCAAACACCTCCCTTAAAGAGCACATAGATGAAAACTTTACTGTAAACTGAAAAGCCAGTGGTGATAAGACAACCTTGCAGGACATTTCAAGTAACAAAACACAATACACTTAGTTGCTAGTAGCAGCTAACTTTCAGTTCTTCTAGTTAAAAAAATAAAGTTTTAAGGGTTTGTGGAGGTTTTTTTTAAGTGACTTAATGCATTTTCAAGTGCTTACCTTTAAATTTGATGTCAAGACCACTAAATTCCAATTCAACTCCTTGAAGTGCTTCTCCTAGGGTTTCATGGTAGTGGCTGATGCTTTTTTTTGATCCCACACAGAAAGGGAGAGAGAAGTATTTGTATGTTTCTTGGCGATTGTGGTAGGGTCCTACTGTATTCATCCATAAAACAACTTCCTCTTTATCTTGGTACTGAAAGATAAAAGTTATTGAATTAGATGAGATGCCCAGCAGAATAAAAATATTCAAGAAACTCTCTCATTCATATTAACTAGCAAGGCCAGATTGCTCAATCACAGGCAACTGTTACATTTAAAGACAGTCAAATATTTCAGTATCGTGGGTGGCAGGTACTCAGGTATTCCAAGACAAGATTTTCAGCCTGCTTTCCTACAAAAGAAAAGCTTAATTGATTGTACACTTTCCCAGACCCTAGCACTGAAGTATCAGAAGAGGAAGACTCATACAAATATAATAGAGAAGCAGAAGATGCAGAGAGCAGAAGTGGAAAAAAGCAGAAGTCTGAAAAATAAAAAAGCTCTTGTAAATTTTTGCGGAAACATGGATCCATTAAAAGCAAAACTATCTCGACTAAGACAAAGGAAATAGCTAAACAAGATCTTAGCAACTAAATAAGGCAACCTACCCATGGTGAAAGGTACACTGTATTTTCCTAAAATGCAACTCCTTTTCATTTCTGCAATGGTCTAAATTACATTTAAAATTCCCAGAAAGCACAACACCTCAAAGGAAGTGCTAAAATTAAGACGTGGCATACCTACAGTAGCTAAGTGACAAAACAGTCAGACAGAAGGACTGTACTGTGATGCATTTCCAACATTTTCACAGTCAAAAAACAGAGCAGAAAGAAGTCTGGTGGCTGCCATTAAATTATTTCTGGAAACATCCAGCCTTCACTTTCAACAGCTATTGTGAGCCAGGAAAACTTATTCCTTGGCTAAGAGCCAGTAATTTTTTTTCAAGTCCTTCATAACTTTTCAACAACAAAGAAGTCCTCCAAGCCATTCATATATCAGTATTAAAATACTGCATTAATTCAGCAGAATTAAGTGATTTGAAATCATTACTTTCACTGTATCTATCTGAATGCATCTGGATGAGGTTTGCTGGTTACTACAAAGCCTCTCACCCAATACAACTTCACCTACTAAAATTTCCACAGATTACGAGGTACAGTGATCTAACTTTAAAGGCAGAAAAAAAATCCTACTTATAACTGTACCCATTTGAAAGCACAATCACCATATAGATCCTGATATTTTTTTGAAGTACAGAAGAATTTGAGAGATATTTTAAAACCAATATCCTAACACAGAGCACATTGAAGAGGAAAATAAAGTCAAATGTTAATTGGCTATAACTATTTCATAGCACACAGCTAAAATCCTGAGTCGAGTCCTGCATCTCTGTTTTTAAGAAATGAACAAAGGTTCTTCATCTCCATTTATTTTGAATAACCAGTCATACTGACAAGTCAACACAGAAATAATTAGCTACACACGGAATGCAATAAATTCTTCAGATGAGGTGTTAAAAAGTTAAACTCAAGGATTTAAACAAACATGCTTTGGGAAATATTTTAATCCCTTTGTACTAACACGTCATCTCAATGACAAGCCTCATCTTTTCTGTTTACAAAGATACACAAGGGTCATTCCAGCCTCTTACATGACCCATCTCCAACATGAAATTTTAAATACCTTACTAATTTCATTCTGAGCTGCAGCAGAGACGAAACACTTAGGAGTTTCCCAAACACTTCAGAACATTTCTGACAGGTAAATAATGTCAATGCAGAAAGAAAGAAAAAAAAAAAAAAAAAAGAAAAGAAAAGAAAAAGAAAAATCACAGTTCCAGTCCCCTCAGTCACAGAAGCAGCTAATGGAATCTGCACTACAATACCACCCCTAGCTCTTGCCAATGTCACAAGGGACAAGTTGGTCCACATCTCTTTCTAGTCTGTTATGCCTAGTATGCCTTCTGTTTCTTCTTCTAACAGCTGCAGAACATATTTCAGTCCTTTCTGAAAACAGTCTTGATTTGTCAAAAGATCACTTTAGCATTGCTCCTTGTAAAGCAACTGCATACATGTGAACTGAGCTATGTCCCTGCTCAACCTTCAATAATAGAACATGACATCCTTAGGTCTGTGGATTCATCTTTCACTGTGCCTGAATAAAGAAAGCACTGACCACCACTTGACTCAGCTTCTTGTTTCTGACCTGCTTCATACAGAGCAGGGATCTCTGCATTTCTAGAACTGCACCAGATCACTTTAAAGTGACAGAAATCAACTTCTTCATATTATTCAAAATCTTGTTACATTTTCTAATATAGTAATGTAACTACATTGTAGTTATAACATCTACAATAACAAATGTGGTCTTCACTTGTCTCTTAACCACCTGATGCTTAGTTCTCCTTCAGGGCCTACGAGTTTTTCCACAACGTTACATATTCCTATTAAAGCTACATTGGAACTCCTCAGGCTTGCAATGGGGGAAAGTATTAATGAAATAACATATCAAACAGCAAAATAATTTGAAGAAAAATTAATGATCTGCAGAGTAAACTCCAGATAATCTGAGTGACATAAATCCAATACTTAGAGTTACACCTATGCGTCAATGCAATTACATCTTCATCCTTTATGAAAACAAGTGTCAAACATCTTCCTACCATGAAGGACTCATTTTGCTATACTGAAGTACTGCTATTTCAGAAATGTTACGTTCTTCATTCTTTTTCCTGATGTGTTTGCACAGAATTAGACTGTGGAAAGGCAGCTTTTCACATGCCAGAAGATGGACACCAGTGTCCTATTAAGAACGTAACAACTGACAAGGCAAAAAAGGTCAACAAACAAGATGCTGCAAGCTCTACGCTGGCATATGTCAGCAAGATCTTCTGGTTTTGGTTCATATGAAGGAACAATATACTACACACAGCTCAGAGATACTAATTAAATTCACTGGCACAAGCATTTAACAACTTGGTAACAGTGCCAGAATTCAGAGTTCACTCCTTCCAAATATAGGAAAAACCCCAAAATTTCAAATATCTTTTACTTAACATAATTTATGAAAAATGTAATAAGTATTCAAGCATAGCAAGTTCAACTTTGTATCTTGTCTGCACTGAACTTAATACCAGTTCAGTAATTTCAGTAACTATATGGAGTACACAATGATCTATTTCAACTGTGCAACACCACAGGAGCAGTCTGAGAAAGTCCCAGCATCAACACAAGTTACCTACCATATGCTGGTATGATCTGATTAATGGGAGGTAAACCTTCAGAAACTTTTTTCTGTAACTGCCATCCAGGCAGTGAAGGTCCAATCTGCACCTCAAGTGCAACCACGCTATCAGCTACAGCCCTCATCACAGCTGGGGACACCTGTTTCAAAGTGGCACGATATGGTCACACTGCCTGTTCAGAGCACTGAGCCATAGAAACACGGAGCACATGAAAGCTAAAATCATGTTAAACCCAACTATACTGGCAACAAGGCAACTACCACCATCATGGTCCCCTGTGGAGTATTAGACGGGCATGAAGCTTGCAGAGTTTGACCTGGCCAAGTGTGGACTTCCTCCATGACAACAGAGCTACTGAAAAGTTGAGTGAGTGCATCACTTTGAGGCTTAACACAAAGGTAATTTCCATACATCTGTATGGTTTAAAAATGACTCAAGAATAGCAATACTGAGACTACCTTCAGCACAGTACATGCATCTTTCTTTTCTTTTACCTGGCAGAGTACTCATGAAGTGGAAGGCAACTTTATGCTCTCTTTGCACAACCATAGAAATTAGCATGATAGCCCTAGAAATAAACTACTTGTTCTATAAAACAATTAAGGCTAGATTATTCAATATTTGAAAGGCTGCAGAGAAGGATATGAAACTGACAGGTTGCTGATAGTCTTTTTTAAAACCATGAAAACACTTTACAAAAAATTATGGAGACACAGAGAGGATTCCAACTGTCAAATCTTACACAATGATTCAGCAAAATAAATTCAAACCAAGGTAGTTTCTTTCAGAAAGTACGCAAATTTACTCCTTTTATCAAGTTGAAGTTTAGAGTGAGGCTTTCCACAGTGCAGTTCCTTGCACACCGGCACATCTTTCAGGGGAAAAAGGACCAACGTTATCCATTACTGGCAGAGCAAAGCTGCCGGAGCAGGACAGGAAATAAGAGAGACAGCAAGTAAGACTCAACTGACGAATAATATTCCAAGCTTCCAATCCCCAGTATCTTACAGATACGCTGTCTGTCCAGTTCTGTGATAATAATGTTTGCAGCTCACATCCATAGTCTATTAAACTGTGGATTTCAGCCTCATGCTGTTCTTTGAACAAAACAGGGTATTTCTAGTAACATCTCTCCATTTCTCTCTGAATTGCAGTCCTCACCAAAACGTGGCTAGACCTGTACCAGCAGCAGTCTGAACTACAGCACAAGCAGTCCTTTTATTGTTACGCATCCTAGATGTGCAAGGTTGCTCAGGCACACCACGTCCTGCTTCTGTGACATTTATTTCTCCTCTTCAAAATGGAACCATAAGAACTTCAAAAAAGGAATCAGGCTGCTTGTCTGCACACAACTTCACAAGTAAAGAGGTATTTTACATGCACTGACATGTTTTCTACTGTGTTCCTCTAACTGACAATTTCACAGATACTACACAGACTTCATAATTTTATGTATTAATTTTAAACAAGCTTTACAGGCTCAGGGCTTTGACATACTTCACTAGGTTAAAAGTCAAATCAAAATGTTTTTCTCAATCATTACAAATCAGGAATTTTGCTACGCAGCATAGGCTGGGTTTTGTATATTCTTAAATGTTTGTAATGTATTTCCACATTTACAGAGCACTGAAGATTAAATTGAAACAACATTAAAATAAAAATACCACCTACTCCCTAGACCATTCACCTGCAACAAAACCCAGAGGATATTTCAGAATATTTTTACGGGTTGTCTGTTTAATAACCAGCTCCAACAGATCTAGCAACAGAATGTGTGAAAGCAAAGGAGTCCACCAAGACTGCTTCTTCAAGACCAGCATATATTGTGATAAAGCCACCAATATTTAATCTATACTATCACTTCCAAAAGTAAATAGCCAACTGTTTAAAAATGATCCAATTATGAGTATACAGGAAAAAGCGGGAACATAACACACTCTGAAGCATGAAAATAAGTTAAGGAAACAGCAGAGAATTTTTCAGTTAGTTTCTAATAAACTGTTCTGTTGTGGTCTAATTAACACTGCTGCACTCTCTTTTGATAGCAGAGATTTTAAATATTGTGTCAAATGCCAGTTTCTTTTCACTTACTATTGGCTCACCCAAGTATTTATCTTATAATGGTATTTAAACTATTCTTCCCCTAGAGAGCTGCAGATATAATTTTTAAAGACTAATTCAAATTTAAGATAAAGGATGTTGCTGTTGACCCAATGAAAGTACCCATACCTACTATCTCCAGAAACACTAGTACTATAGTCCTAGAGCTTCATGCACAGTCCTTGCACAGCTGCTTTTTATAATATTTGCTTATGCAGTCATAAAATACATACATAAAATGTTAACAAATTATATTAATAAAAAAATACATGTATGCCTTACTTTGTAAATATTTTATACTATTATGAACTATAGCAGTAGTAGAGGAATTAAAAAAATTAACTTGCTAACACAGGAGTATTAAACACTTCAGTCAGTACTTCTAAGTGTTCTGGGTGCTCAATGCAGATAAGGCCCTGTACACTGGCAATTAAAAGTAAACTGTGGTAAGATGTATTGACACACCTTCACCCAGGAACAACCAAGTGCCTGAATACAAGAAGTTGCACATGAAAGCACTAATAGGGAAATGGCAGTGCATAATGGTGTGTATTCCCACCCATACGAGTCAAGTCCTAAAGTTAGCGAAAATTTACATTTTGAAGCTACCAAGTCCTGAACCAGTATACTGCTACTTCCCCTCCACCTCCTCAAAAGCAGACAGAGCCTCCAAAATGTAATATTCCTATAACCAAAGTGCTTTATTAATCTTCCAACTGTAATCATATTAAAACCTGAAATTCATTAGAATGCAGAATTTAAGAAACATTTCCTTTTTGAAACCAGTGTACCACTAGAAAACTCTGTTCAGGTTTCATTCACGCTACTAATGCTTCCAACTCCAATCTTCTGTACAATATTAAAGTATCAAAATAACTAAGCAAGGAGACAGCCTTCCAAAAAAAGGTAACTGTCTTCCTACATCAACTCTTCCTAACCTATCATGTTACTAAAATGGAGATCATGTGAACAAGAACACTAACCCAAGACAGTTACAATCTTGAAGATTTGAGTAATTTAGATGAAAAATGACAAGCCTTCACAAGGGATTTGTGATTTCCATTAGTAATTGTTTAGATAACCAGCCAGAAGACTGAAGAAACATCAGAATTTACTTTTGAAGGGAGAGCTCAAAACCAAATAAATTCAATGACAGCTTTATGAAATTCTTTTTTCCCCAGAAGACTACCAATATTAAATGAATAACTAGGAATTACTCAAGCCAAATCAAGCCAAATGGTGCTATGCTGAAAACCATCTTACCTGCACAAAAATATAACCCTAAAACACAGGTTCTGCAAAAAGAAAGCTAGTTCGAAGAGTATCTGCTCCTTGAAAGTACTAGTATTAGTTTAACTCTCCTCTCATTAATTGCAAAACTGCTAAGTCTCATTAGCTTTAAAAAAAAAAAACATTCCTAAATATTTTCAAGTCTCATAAATGCATGAAATTAGGCAACTAATTAGCTATTGCTTATACAAAAACTATCAATGTTATATATCTGTTTTATTAAAAACAAGTACTAAACTTCCCATACCTAGGGAAAAATACGTTTAGAAACAAGTGTTCACCAGCCAGACTGCTCAAGAGCACAGAAGTTGTGACAGACAACGTGCCGAATCACAGCCACACTAACCCACTTGCGAGGGAACAGGGACGGTTTTCAGCAAAGTCTCGTTCCAAACGCACATCTTAACTCATCGCACAGACATCCACCGTCCCACACCAAAGCCGTAGGAAACAACACTCCGAAGCAACGTCAGGAGCTGGTGATGCACTAGTACTTGCTTCCTAGAGATTCTTTTTCGGGTGACATTGCAAGCAATTTACAAAAACTACCCTCATGCCGATCGGTGAGCGCTCAAGGCAGCAGCACTTGCCGCACCCACTCCCTCAGGGGCTCCACGCCAGCGTTCCAAGCCCGAGAGTCCCGGTCCCGCTCTCGCTCCTCAGCCTCGCCCCGCGCCATCCCTCCGGCTCCAGCAGCGACCTGTCACAGCGCAGCGGGTTCCCACAGGGCGAGCAGCGCGGAACCCCGTGCGGCTCAGACTCTTGTGCCGCAGCAAACGCAAACATTCTCCCGGAAGAAGCGACTCCTCCCGCAGAGCGCAAGTCAAACAGCAAGGCAGCCCTCTCCAAACACTGCCCGCGTACCTGCCCCGGCCTTTATCTGCTCCAGGAAGAGGTGGGACGCACCGGCCTCACGGTGCCACGCGAGCGGCCGACACAAGGATGTACAAACCGGACCAAAAGCCTGCAGGAGCCCTTTCCCGAGCACCCGAGCGTCCCGCTCACACCGAGCCCGCACAAACTCGCTCCGCGCGGCCAAAACACCCCGCGCAGCGGAAGAGCCCGCAGAGCGAATCTCTGCGGGGCCGCAGCCACCCGCCCGGCACCGGGGCCGAGGCCGCGTCCCACCGCTCCCCCCCACCCGCCCGCCGGGCCGCGCTCTCCAGCCGCCGCCCCTGAACGGAGCGGGGCCGGCAGGCAGGAGGCCGGGGCTGCGGCCCGAGCGCCGCGGCGCCCCCAGGGGCGGCCGAGCCCCGCCTCACCGTATGCTCGTGCTCGTCGGCGCGGAGGCGCGGCAGCAGGCACAGGAGGAGGAGCAGCGCGGCGGCCGCGCAGAGCTGCAGCCCGGGCGCCGCCATCTCGGGCCTCCCGTCGCCGCGCACGCAGCAGCCCCGCCGCGGAGCCGGCCCGCGCCGCCGCCAACGCCGACTGCGACGCCACTTCCGCTCCGCCCGGCCACGTCACACGGCCGCACGCCGGAAGCCTGCTCCTACGGCGGCCGCCGGGAGCTAAGCCCAGCGGAGCGAGCGCTCGGGCGCTGCCGCGGATTGGGGAGGGGGGGGGGGGTCGGGGGGGGGGCGGCCCGAGCCCCGCGCCGGGGCACGGGGAGGTGCGGGCAGAGAGCGGTGTCTCCGGGGGGAACGGGGCTGCGGTGACAACGGGGGGAGCCAAACCTCGCGCAGCCCCAGCGCGGTGCGGAGGGGAGGGTCTGTCAGGGATAAAGCTCTGGCACGGGGATGGGTGACATGACCTGGGCGCAGCGCCCCGCAGAAGCCCCGGGGCGGGAGGAGCGTTGATCAGACAAGTTTTAATCTGAACAAATGCAGAAATAGTTTTCAGAGGCTAGCAGGTGTAATATTTAAAAAAAAAAAGTAAATAAATAAAGATAATGCACAGTCTTCTCAATATTGCACAAGCCAACAAGCAGGCAGTGAAGGACACATTGCTACCTAATCTTTTCCATTGTGGTCTTACACATTAAATAGACCCCAACTATGTTTTAGCAGGCTCTATTTAGATGAAGCCTTTTTCAGATACTAAGTTCCCAATCATCTGCCTATTTTGGTGTATATATATTCTCTTCAAATCCCATTCAAAATCTGCTTGTATACAAACAAACAAACAGCATGGACAACACCATATGTTTCTTTCAAGTTCTTGCCTCTCAGTCCAACCCAGAGCAGCTTACCCTTAGGAGACAGAGAGAGGAGGCTTCAACATCTTCAGTTTATTCAGTGCTCAAGTCTCCCAGTCAACAACAGGGCCCACCAAAGCCATCTGTTGTGGCAGGTTCTGTGAGGCACACCATAACAAAGAACAAACACTTTCCCCAGGCAAGCCAGCTGCCACCTGAGCTGGGGGATTGGTTGGCACCCCTACGAGTGGCCAGGTCATTTACTTTTTACCAGCAATTTTATTATCTGTTCAGTCCTTGAACTCTAATGTTTTAATCTTGCAGAATTCCCATCTGCATCCCTCATGAACAACCAGAGCCCTGTACTCATTCCCCAAGGGCCAGGATACACACAAGATTTCAAGACCTGGAAGGAGAAAAAAAACAAAACAAAAAAAAACGCCTCACTTCCATAGTTTGAGATCCTTGAGATGAGGAATCAAAATTAATTTTTGCTTTACATGCTTTCTATATTTGGAAAACAGAGAGCAAACCAAGAAGTTTGCAAGCCCTCAGGCAGAAAAAAGGCTGGACACAGCTGTTGCAGGTTCACATTGACAGAACAGAAGAATAGAGCAAGCAGAGTCCAGTCCCCAGACTGCTTGTTGCTACAGCAGCAGGCCAAGAACTCAAGTGGTGTGTGAGGTGTGTGCATTTGTAATGGGAGGCTTGCTATACTACTGCAGAGCATGGAGTGAAAGACTGAATCACAGCATTGTCACAATTGGAAAAGACCTCTATGATCACCAAGTCCAACTGTCAACCCAGAAAAAAGAAAACACACACCATGCCCACTAGAGCATGTTCTGAAGTGCCACATCTACATGCTTTTTTAATACCTGCAGGGATGGTGACTCAACCATCTTCACAACAAACCCATGTAAGAGATACAGAACACAGCATTGCTGCCAATTCCTTCCTCTAATTTGAGAGGTCAGTCATGTGATTTTTCAAGTAACAATATACCCAAAAAAACTCCCCCAAAAAAGGTTTAAGTCCAGTTGTTTTGAGATACAGCAGGTCCCTTACGAGCTGCCTTGGAACATTCATGGTAATTGCAGCACACACAACACCTTGTTAATGTCTCCTTTTCTGACAGGAAGAGGAAAGGGAAAGGAGTTTTCAAGGCTGTATGCAAAATAAGTTCTTGAGTAAAGACAACTTCTCGTCCTCCCATGGTTTAATGATTGCTAGAGGGAGATTGCACACCTTCTGAAAGGTCAGTAGGTCCATATCCAAAATGTTACACGAAACAGCAGTACATTCACCTGCTCCTGATATAATGACTGTCCTTCCAAGTCTTCAAACAACTTATTTTCTGTGCTTTTTCAAGCATGTTTTCCAGTCAAGCCCTTGTAGGTTGTGTCAAGGGTTGTGGTAACAATGCTTATCAGGATTTAGTTTCTAAAAGGACGCGTGTTTGTTCTTAGCCAAAGGGAAACTTCACGTTGGTGCAGGGCAGCCAGGACACACATCAGTGTTCTCCTTCCCAACCATGATACTTTTTTCTTGAAGTCCCAAAGCACCAAAATTCTTCCAAGCAGAAAAGTTATAGAGCACTAAGAAGTCTCAGTGAAAATCATGGGAAGTCACCAGAGCTTTAGGGACGAGAAAAGGGAAGAAAACATTTTTCTCCCCCTTATAAATAATTTAAGACAACCCAAAAATGTCTGTACAAACACATACAAACAGAAAAACTCTCCTATCCCACACATGTTGAGAAATTCAGCGACCTCTTGGGGGCACAGGTGGAGGATAAAAGCCCTCACTGCTTAAAGGCCTATAAAAAGAGAATACAAATGCATTAAAACAAAGTAGCAGAGAACAGGGTTCTTGAACAACACATGGCATACAATTACATCATATTTAAATACTGTTCAAGCAACAGTCATACAAGAAGAGAAACAGGCTATCAGTGATTCAGCAGAACAGATGGCAAGGTGCCAGAGCCCTGTTTTTGTCCAAGTTATTTCTTCTGCTCTCAACTGCAGTAATTCTATTACTGGAAAGAGATGCTATAATACTTGGTTGGAGTAAAAGTTGATGCTACAATAGCTTTCTCCTGAAAATTAGATTAAGAGAAACAGGAAGAGATCTAAATATTTAACACATTTTTTTCAAACTAACTAAATTCCAGCTATATTCTTGCCAGAGCCAAGCCAACATACAAAACTTACTGCACACACACTGTAGTCTTTATTATTTTAACAGTTGGATAATTTTATTAGCATATGTACTTCGGTAAGCCTCTGAGGCCTGTATTTCATAGACTTCCACTGGTTGTCTGGTAGATTTTGTTGAAAGTCACATTTGCTTCCTGCCCAAACCTTCCACATTGATAAAGTGAAAGCTCATGTTTGAGCTGCATTTTAGCTTTACCTGCTTGCTCCTCGAGGAGGCACTCTGGGAGGCCTTTCTGGGAAAGGCAGCCTCTCTGCTTGGTGGGCAACTGGACTGCGGCTTCTAGTTGCTTCTGTGATTTCGTTGTCCTACAAAATGAAGAAGAGGGGTTACAGAACAGCAGAATTTGGTTCTTGGCAGCTTTACAGCAGCATCAGCTACATTTCGCCATTTTTGCAAATGCAATGCCATCTCTGAGATCCTTTTGCTTTGCATGAAAACAAAGCCACGTACTTCAGAACAGTGGACTAGTACGTAGCAGAGCTGAGAGCTTACCTCACTGTCCCCTTCCATGCCACTGCTGACACTCAGTATGCTCCGAGTGCTGGAGCGGTTGCTGGCACTACCTGGAGTAAGCAAGAGAAAACAAACTGATTATTAGCTCCTGGTAATTTAACTGTAAATCACTATCTCAGGATTCCTCCTGACCTCATGCTTGCCTCTTGCACACATCATTTACTGCTTGTTTAGATTGATTTATTTCCACTGTTACTTCTCACATGTTTAGGATCCAAACTATGGCATTTCATACAACACAGGCTTCAGGGCCAGACCATTCAGTTTTGCTTTCTTTCTAGCAAATTTCTGCCTTAAGTCCAGGCTTCTGGTTAAATACTTAAAACTATAATCTAACTGAAAGGATCCAGTGCTAGTATCAGCTGGCAAGTCAGCTAAATATTTTCACTAGGGTTACACACCCAACATTTAGGTATATTTAAATTATCTGTCCCCATATCCTTAACAACTGTTTGGAGGTAGATGGCTCTGTGCATGGTCACACATTCATTCCTGGAATAAGTGACTACTTGAGAGGTTATTGTTCCCAATAGCTGTTCATGCCCTCCCCTTACACAACAATCTTTACTCATCACGGGAACCTTTCCTAGTCTATTTCAGAGCTAAAAATTAAAAGTTTTACCAAACAATTTTCAGCAACCATCCATGCAAACCCATTTAACTTGCAGGGACTCAGAGTAGAGAATGTTTCTGCTATCAGTCATGCCATCCCTGAAGGGATAGCAACGCACAAACATACCCTACCTACACTGCTATGGCTGGTTTCAGTCATATATACTATTTTATAGGGCTGTGCAATACCGGAAATCTTTACGTTGAAATGGAGGCTAGAGAGATTTTTGCCTAAGATGCAGTCCCTCCCTAGCCTTAGTACCTCTATTATTAGCTGGTACAAACAGTAGCACTTAAGAGTGCTAAATACTGTGTTAGGGTCTATTCTCACAATCATGCCATGGGGAAGAGAGCCAAGCTGCACACAGTGAGCATTTCTCTCCAACTGCTTAGATGCAAGTTACTGGCTCAGTTGACTGCCTCTGGCACCTACTCTGGATGTGTGCCAGCTATATGTTTCCAAGAGCCACAGAGGTAGTACACTGACTGGGACTCAGTTTTTTGTTTCAGAGGACCAAAATCATCGTAATTTCTGCAAGAATTGCTCAGTCTGCAGTAACAGCAAGAATGCAGGGATTTAATTTGAACAAACTAAACCTAATAAAAAACAAAGACAGTAAAAATGTGCAGACTGTCCAAGTCACTCAAAAGGTCCCACAGTTACCAAAGAAAAATCCTGTTCTTTATGTGCAACATTCAAGGAAACAACATTTAGAGACTGGTTCCCCGTCTGCAATATATCTGTGCCCTTCAGACCAGAAGAACACACTGCCTGCTGAGAGTCACAACAAGGGAGCATCCTTTTTTCTAAGAAAGCAGCTGCCGTTTACTTTTAAGAACTCAACACAGGTGATAAGCCTTCCCTGAGAAGGCTCAAGGGAATCTTTCACTCAGCTTTCAGGTTCTCCCCCTGCAGACACAAGATGCCAAAACACCCTGATGTAGCTGGAGTTGGCTTTTGTGGTTTTGACAACAGCCAGCCTTGAACGTGCAGGGTTGGGGTGGCATGTCAGTACTGGGATTCAGGAACAGAAGTCCTGTTCCCTGAGCTGACTCCAGACTCAGGCTGGGGAAGTGTTTTCCATCCATCTTTCTTGTAGAGAGGATAACACTCAAGATTTCCTTACTTGTTGTGCTGGATGTACTTTCTGTTTTCCAGTCTCCTCGCTTTAACTCCCTTTTTGGTGGGAAAACATTCTTCCTGGGGGTGTATTCATATATTCCACATTCTGGTTTCCCCAAAGTATTATGAGAATGTCGAATGGGTACTGTAATTTCCAAATCTGAAAGGGAAGAGTAACAGCTCAGAAGAGGCTTTGCAAGTATAGCCTCTGAGAGACAGCTTTGCACCCAAGAACAAAGTTAAACACCATCATGTAAGGGAAATCATTACTGTAAATTAATGAATCAAGACTCACTCCACAGATGTGGGCATCTTCCCGGCAGTCTGGGAAATTGAGAAGTAAAGCATGAATGTTTTAGCCAACAGGCACATGGATGTGAATATTAAAATACCACATAAATCAATGCACATGGAAACTTTTGTGCCTGAAGAGCCTATTAGTATTGTTAGCTGTATGATTACCAGAGAATGTCAGAATCAGAGACTGTTACCTGCACTTCTGTCTTTTTTCTGCTTCTCCATTTGCCTCCTGGTTATGCTGTCACGCAGCCGTTTCAGATTTTCCTAAAAAAAAATCACAAGACATTCTTTTCAGGGCTTTAGTTAAAGGAGGATGAGTAGCTTTCTAACAATACCATTATATTTCATTTAACTTTGCAACGAAGCTGTAACAAAAACCTGCTTGTCCAGGCTGAAGTCCAAACCATGTCAACAAGTTTTAATCTATTGCCTTTAGAACCCATGTGTGCCTTTCAGAAGCCAAGTTTTTCAGATGTTCATTGTGTATGTTAAGGTCAAGTCACAGACTCAGTGGTAGTGGCAGATAAACAGCTCATTTAGAACTCCCTCTATTTTCTCTTTCCACTGTGACACTGGCACAGAAAGAAGACCAATGATCAAATAACTGCACAGTCCTTTCTGTACTAATGAGCAGGTAATTCCTATTACAGGGACAGAAGAGGCTGCCCAGTCTGAGGGACAATTCAGAAATAATTCAGGATGTCCCCACTGAAGCAAGGGGGGGACTGGGAGCAAAGTCTCTTCACCATTGTATAGCAGCATACTGCACCTTACAGTAAGGAAAGGTAGGGAGGAAAAAAAAAAAAAAAGAAGACTACAGCTTTTCCAGCAGGGAAAATTAAACCCCTAAATAGGGGGAAAAGCAGACAAGAGCAATTGCTGTACCATGAGGCAAGATCTGGAACAGAAACTTTAAAAGCCGCTCATGGGATTGGGCCCAAAGCATGCCACTTCACTGCTGCTACAGACATCTACTGAAGTAGCACTATGTTCTTTATTGACAGAAGAAGGGATTCCTCTGACTGTTTCTGGGTAGAGAAGACCCTTCCAAGTGAGAATGAGGAGAAGAAAAGTCTTGGCTTTGTTCTGGCAGCTCCCAAAACAGTGTCACACAGCAGCGACCAGCACCAATTGTGAGAGCAGACTGTCGCAGCGTGAACAAAAGGGTTCAAAAGAAGAAGGCAATGGTTTTAAAGAGGGAGCCCCATTCTAACTTGAGAATGGGAATTTGAAACTATGACTGCTAGTTCCACCAGTCATTATGTTTCTGCTGCAAACATAATGACCCCCTCATTCAGCTAAGCCACCCAAATACTGTGCTTCCACTAATGACTATTGTTAGACCTTGTCCAGCTGCAAAGAACAGTTAGTCCTGAAGTCAAACACCCAGGGAGGGATAAGACCATCTACAAGACAGGACTTTAAAGCAAATACACCATCTGGGACACTGAGTGTTCACTGATCTGAAATGGATGAGAATTGGCAAGCTAAATGTTCACCACAGAAGTCCCCTGCCGACAAGTACATGCTAGATGACCTAGCTAGATGCTAGAAAGGTAATTTAGACAATTGCACTTAGCCTAGTTTCTAGCATACAGATCTCCAAAAATTACCAATACTACTGCAAGACAAACAGATCTGTAAAAACAGCTAGCTGTTTGCTGCTGCATGGGAAAAGCAACTCCACGTCAGAAGAGAAGTTTGCTAGCTGGAGGGCTGTATTGACAGTCTTCCTGTTCCAACCAGGAAACAAATGTACCCACACTAAACAGCTTCTAATATATACCTACAGAGACAGCTGTATTTCTTAAGCAGTGAAATGAGCCCATACCTGCTGGAACCGAAATGATTCTGATCTCTTTTTCTGGTTCAGTTGCCACTCCTTAAAATGAAGTACAGCTTCATCAACAGTGAGTATTCCTATTTTCACTTGCTCCTGTAATGTAATCAGCTGTCGTTGACCTGGGGTTTTCATTCCAGCAAATGGATCATATATGCTTGATTGAGACAGGTCCCTTACAGGTCTGACTATTGTCTCTGAAGAGAGAACAACACACACAAAAAAACTAATGAACTTGTGGCATCTGTGCTTGTCACTGAATACCAAGTCAAACAACCTTGATATCGCAGAGATGCAAAAAAAAAAAATCTGTATTACAGACTGCGTGTTTCCCTAACCAGAAGCGTGTTTTGTCCTTATGCCATCCTGCTATTTGTCAGGGCTAAAAGCCCAGCTGAGAGGTAGTCTTGTATGCAAATACATTCCAGAATTAAACTCTGTTCTTAAAAACAATTTAAGTGAAGCACAAAATGTACTCCTTAAAATGCTTTTTCACTGCAGAAATCTCTCTCTCCTCAGCAATCCAAGAAAACAGCTTTCACCTTGGCAGTCACAAAGCTGGTCTCATCCTGGGTAATCTGAACAGTGTAACTCCAGAAACAGAAAGGTAGTACCTCAACCCTCTGATGCTGGCTCTTTGGAACTCATTTACAATGTAGAGAGGAGTTCCCAACACAAGATAAAAGCTCAGATGTGGTTCCTGATACTGCACACGGTAACAGGTTGAAGAATATGGGCACAGTTTTGGAAGTGCAGAGATCAATGGTAAGCAGTTCAGTAAAGGTTAAATCTCAGGAAATAATGATCAACAGGCAGTGGCTATATCCAGAAGATCAAAAGTGGAACAATGACTCCATGAAGTAATACGGGTCACAACATAAAAAGGACTTCAGCAACCATCATTATCCTGACTGAGGATAAACTGCAAGATGGGATATGTACTGTATGTGAGGAAAGGGTACCCCCTCACACTCTGCAGTTATAAAAAGTTTCCAGTGTCACATAAGGTCAAAAAGCTTGGGTCATTCATACAGGACCTATTGTAAAAAAAGACAAATTTCACACAAATTAAGCTATCTCAGCAGATTTTCTTTTGGTTCACAGAGATGATGTTCAGGGTGAACTTCTGACTTACCTTTCTTAACCCTTCCTCTGGGGACATAAAGGTTCTCAGGTCTTTGAGCTTTCTGTGCAAAAACTGTAAAACAAGCAGTCTTTAGATACTGAAATGCATTTTATGAATAAAGAAATAACAAGTACGGGAAGTACACACAATTCTGCACAGCATTACAGCTTCTGTTACCCTACTAGGTCCATTGAAGAAAACCAGACAATGAGTTGTACAGTAGAACTCCCTCCTTCTTTTGACCTCAAGAATTTAGTTCAGCCACCTCTAAAAAAATTAAGACATGCTTTCCCCACATTCCTGTTGTGGGGGGAAGGAGTCACTGAAATTACTCTTCCACACTTTACTGCAGTTCTTGTTGGAATGTTTGTGAAATATGACCAAGATTTCCAATACTGCCTAGCAAAAAAGAGGCACGATCTTCTTCAATTAAACCCCAACCTCAGAGGGAGGTATTGAGGTGTAGAATCATGTCCTGTACAAATGATATTGAACCAATTATAACATTACAGAGCAGAAGTGTCTAATTTTATTAGCTTGTGTCACAATATCAGGATCTTTCCTATGTAGTTGGATTTATTTATATAATTTGGGGGTACTCTGTCATCCTATTGCTTTCATTAAGAGTAAGCTCAGGCCAAGACGTCTGGATACAACACATCCACGTTTTCATAGTAGGCAAAAGGTGAAAAACAAATCTGAAATTGGATCCCAAAGGTATCCCAGGTCCAAATAATCCAGGGGTCTTATCTTGGGTGTTTATTTGGCAACTGGAACCCATGTCAAGGCCATTCTACAGTTGACTAGTCTACGGTTTCGGCCCTGGTACCCAACTCACTTTTGGAGATGTATAGTTCATTGTCTGGCTGTGGAGAGCTGGATTCTGGTCTTGGAACAGGAACTGGGGGTCTGCTAGCCATTTCCTGTGGAAAAGTGTCTTTTTCCACTGAGTAGTACACGTCTTCACCATAAGTCTGGTAATCTCCTTCCTCTGAATATGGCACATCTGTGCTACCACCTACAACAAAGCAGAGTTTGTAAGAAAAACAACCTGGCCACGTCACTGGATACTGGGTCTCTCCAGACTCACTATGTACTACAATCTTACCAAGCTGGCCATTTCACAGGAAAAAAAAAAATCTAGTGTTGCAGTGACTAAGTGCCAAAGCATTTCAAGACAGGACTTAATAATGTCATTAACATCTAGTAACTGCATGTAAGTGTTTGCCACTAAGCGTGTACCATCTGTTTTTGTGAAGAAACCATAGTGGAAAGTCTCATAACTGTTTTTAAAAACTCAAGGAACAGTTAGTTCAATTAATTCCAGTTAATTAACATTATAACAGTTACAAGCCCAGCTTGCTAGCAAAAATACTTAAGAGCCCCTGGACTAACTCCCTACTCATTTACCAAGTCACAAGTGAACACCTTGGCCCCTGGATTGACTTTGCTTTAGTGATGTTGTAACAGCTAGTTGAATCAATGCCATGGGACTGCCAGAGCATCAGTGTTGGCAGGGAAAATAAAACAAGATGTTAAGAGCCCCAGACTTTGTCCTGCTCTGACTCCAGCTAGGCCACCCACAAAAAGTGAGTCTGTATCTCATGAAACCTGGTGGGTCAGGAAAATGCTTGGATAACATGATTGTGCTCAGTGGGGATAGCATGGAGCTATGGTCTGGCATTGGTCAGGAAGGCAGAGGGAGCACTGAAAAGGCAGAGCATAAATCAGGTTGAGGAGCCAGCAGATATTTTCCTCTTTTCAGGCTGCAGTTTTCAGTGGATGGGCTTCTGAATAAAGCATCTACATTAAAATTCATCACTAGCTTGTGCTGCTCTACCTAATACTCTGCCTCTGCCCATGAGGGGAGGCTGAATCCACATAAGGACACCAGAATTAATTTCCATCACTAAGATAATGAAAAGACAGCTGTTCCTGAATAAATACCAGCTGTGTGCTTGCACTCGCTGGCAGACAGGGACCGAAACTAGAAATCACCCTTTTTTTATTAGAAACTAACCACATTTGTGAAATCACCTCACAAGCTACTTTTTCTGTTGTGCTAGTTCATCCCCACCGAGACAAAGCTGTCCATGTCAAACAGCATGGTTGACCTCCTATCCTTAGCAGATCAAGGAGAAATCTCAAGTTCCCTTTAACTGCTTTAACTGTGGTGTTGCCATCCCCCTCTCCAAATAGCTCTCACCTTCTAAAAACTTGCGGAGCATTGAGTCTTTTGTAGTTAGAGAAACTTCATCTCCAGCACCTGGAGTGTCTGGTTTGGACTGAAGCATCTCTACATCTGGAAAAAAAATCAGAAAGATGAACCTGTTGATTGTGCCCTTGAACACATGGATGAATGGAACAGAACAGAATGATGTGATATTTCTGACTGGACCTTTGGCTTAAGGTGAAAATCAACAAGGAAACCAGGCAACTGACCAGACATTCGCCTAAAAAAAAAAAAAGGCTCCTAAGTTGCCATGTTCAGTCCATGTAGCAGAAATGTTTGCCTGATGCGTATTCTCAAGGGTGACAAACACTGCTGATTGAGAAGTTCTGACAAGGCTCCAAGCAGGCACTGAGAATTTGCTGTTACTGAGAGTGTGTTGGCCAGGTAAGGTTTTGGCCTCTGCACAGTCCTCCTGAGAGGCCACGTGGATTGGAAACTCCGTGACTTGGCAAAACAAGACATTAAGGTCAATATGCCTACAACACACAAGATAGCATTTGTTTTGTTTACTGGATAAAAGCCAAAACAGCTGGGTTAATTAGTTGGACTGGGAAGTGTTTAGAGAGTCATGATAATTTAGTATTGAGAAAGGAGTGGCAGGAAACAGTAAGATACTTTGTAATGTCAGTGGTTTGATATGAAGCATTCTAATTTTTTAAAAAGGGTCAATCTCATTGTAACCCTAAAACTAATCCTAAAATTAGTATAAAATATTAGGTAACCATGCTCCTAATGATATTACAAGTGAATGATATAAATTAATTGTTGAAGCTCACTGGTATAAGTTAATTGTTGAGGCATATTGTGAAAAAAGTTCATTTAATTCTCTGTGGAGGGAACAGTATCTTCCCAGTTTTGGCTGTGCTCTTCAGGATCACTAAACCAGCAATGCAACAGAACACTGCAGGGTTTGTTTTAGATCATATAGTCAATGTCATTAAATTCAGCAACTGATTAGTACTGCTTTGAAGATGTGATTGCCACCATGTTAAGCTCTTGCGCAAGGGCCTGTCTTGCATATTCATGAGACTTAACACCTCACTCATGAAACAAAATTGAAAAGAACTTCTTAACTTCATCAGTGACACTTTTTGTTCCACTCACTGCAAAAACAGGCTAGCAAGCCAGAAGTGACAAGAAGGTGACATACTCGAACTTTGGGTATCACAGGAAAGGTCCTCAGATTTTCCTGAGACTATTGAGCAAAGTTGGTCTGAAGCGCTAGTAGGAAGAGTTAAGTAGTTCCTAGATATCAGAATTTAGTAGCTAAAAGATATTTATTGAAAGATTTTCAGTTTCCCTTTGCAGAGTTTAAGGCTTCAGAATGGAGCTCAACCAATCTGTAAACAGACATACAGAAGATGAGTTATGACCTACAGTCCCTTCACATCAACTAAATTACCCATGTGTAGGGACCCCTTAGCAAGCAATAACTTCCTTCTCCCTCTAAACATTTGCAAACACTGGATGCTGGGTATGCCTGGATATGAAGCAAGCTACCTCTTTACAGAGACCTTTGTTATGCAAGACAAAGGCTCCAATGTTAGCATAAATTACAACTCAGAACTTTATAAGCAGTTATATTCTTGTGCACGGTTCTCTCAGTTTGCTCCAGGATGACAAGGAGGCTGCTGTTTCTTGCATTAACTAAGGAAAAAAAAAATTCAATTAAGACAGTATTGAAAGCTTGGTCTCAAGAGAATAAAAATTATGGAGGAGGGAGAGGATGTGCAAGAGAGGGCAAGAATAAGGGCATCACAACTTGTTCCTATGTGAATTAACATCTATTCTTTAGGTATTGGAGGTCTGCAAATCACAGGACAACAGATTTCAGTCAGTTGAAACTCTAAAATAAAAGATTAAATCTCTGCATGAAACTCACACTATCTAGGATCTGAGTGTCCACACAATTAACAGATATGGAAACAATGCTGAAGTCCAGACTTGTTTCCACCAGCCCTTGGCCACTGCCTAACTTTGGACAGAGAAAATAGTCTCTTTGACCAATAGCATAATAACACACAAAACAAGCAGTTTCATGTTTATGCAAGTTGAGTAGGTTTTCAGCACTTTCAAGAGTACTTGCTCTTGAGCCCCTCCTGCACACAACTCTAGCCTACTCAAAATACTGTTTTGCAGAAAACAGTAGAAGTGCTGGTGAAAGGAAAGCAGAAAAACCAAAACACTTTATCTGATGCTGTAGTTCATACAACCAGATTGATATGATGGAGATAACTATCCCTTTTTGCTATTCAGCTGCTGTTCATTACAGTGTGAGTGACTCCACTAAATGACCCACAACCTGCACCAACCTGGAGCATGTTCTGGAAAATTGTTTGACTTTACAGGTATTAAAGTGTAATACGAGGGAAGCGCTCTTCTGAAATGTGAACAAGTAGATTAACAATAAAAATTCAATGACGCAATTAAATTTCATCAAAGAACAGCAAACAAGGTAACAGCAGGAATTAGTAAGTTCCCACTGATTTGCTTAGGAGTCCTTTATGATCTACACTGCTTGGGCCATTAAGACCTGCCTGGGAAAGAACACTCTTCTCCAGTAGAAAGGGAGGCAGTCATCTGTAGGTGAACAAAACTTTTTCCACTTTTTAAAATTCCATCATTTATCTTAACATTTAAAGGGACAAGTAACAACTCACAGCTGTAACTCTCATGCAGCATCATTTTAAGCAAAATTTGGCCCTTGCACACCTTCTGCAGTTTCTCTGTAAATGTTTCACTAGGGCCAAATGCAGAGAGAAAAAAGAAACAACACATAAAAATGCACTGAAAAATCTGAAGTGGGACAATGAACAAAAGAACTAACAGAACACCCTGGTGTTCAAGTATTTGCTGCTACTTTTAACTCATTACAATTATTCCAGTCCTGTGTTACCTTACTCTCAAACCAATTCCTGCCAGACAAATTGACCCTGTGGTATCTAACCTTCCTTTGATCAATCTCTAGAAAAAATGTGGTGGAAGCACACAACAAATGGGCATGCTGCCACAATATGGCTACTCTTAAAGTAGGCCAGGTATTGTCCTCTACACCACAGCCATAACTATTCACATAAGGGCAACTCTGAACCTGGAGAAAGTACCTCAGTAGAAGTTGATTGTGATTCCCTAGGGAGTTTTTCATCCTCACAAACCTTCAAGTCAGTACAAAAGTCTGAAACCATTATTTGTGATGGCAGTTCTAACTCAGCCAGCACTCCAAATAATTTCAGTGAGGATTTGCCTGTGTGGTGGTATTCTAAATAATATTAAACACCTTCACTTTGAGAAAACTAATCTAAGTGTTGAGCATTGTGCCACTTTAACTTTACCTGTTACAATACAGGCAGACTTCAAACACTTTTTTAGACAAGCTGTAAATATTGTTCAGGCAAACAGACTGCTTAAGGAAAACAGATATTTTCAGTAAAAAACTCATGAGTGGAAGGTAACAGATTTGTGTGCAGAAGCAATACCATTAGGAGAACTCCAGAAGAGGAAACACATTCCTTGCTGAAGTATTCCAGATAAGCCATAGACAGCATCTCACCAATGAGGAAAACATTTTAAAACAGACTCATGCAGCTCTGCTTTTCAGTAAAGGAATCATAAGTATTTAGAGACAGCTTGGGCTTTTACCTTTCTAGTCCTACTAGCCCTGAAATACCTGCCGCTCACTTGCACACCAGAAGAACTTTCTGGGGCTAATCCCAGAGACCTGTGCCACACTGCTGACATGGCTGTGCTTGCAGAAGTTTCCCCTAAAGGACATATGCCTGCTGGACCCCTTTGTCACTGAGAGGGCTTCAGGAAAGTAGCCTGACTTCGGCTTCAAATGCACATTTTCCATCCCATGGCAACCTTACCTAGCTCTTCATCTCCATGCCTGTCAGCCAAGCAGGCTGAGTTTTGTGTATCCATCCAAAACACCACCCAAACTCCCTCCCCTAAGATCTGTCAGAGTAAGTGATGGCAGGAAAACCGGAGTGCTTGAACTGATTAACTTAATGTGGCTTGTTCGACAGAGATAGGCAAGGGGACACACACAAAAGCAACTGAGCAGACTGAGGGATCTTCAGCAGGGAAGAAGAAAAAAGATTTTCCCTTGAGGAAGCAGCACACTTAAACCTGCAGAAACACTACAAGTCCTTAAGCAGGTATTTCAACTATAATAAGTTACATTCTCTGCTCATCATGGGAATCAAAATGTATCAGTGGGAGGAAGACACACCAAATAGGCAGATAAGTAAGAACAGCAAAATTACAATTACTCAACACAGGTACTTAACTTGATCTTTGCAATTGGCCTCACTGAATATTAATGGCTGGTGAAGAAGTTAAACATCTGCATATTTATCAGAATTAGCTCTATATTTTCAGCAAGAAACCAAGTGGATCAGAATTAGTTCTATTTTTAGAGTGGATTAGAATAATGATTTTTCTATTATAATCTTCTCAGTACACTTATTTCTAGATGTTCACTTTCTTTTGCTCTCAAGCTTTTTCAGTTTCCCAGCTGTCAGTAAACTCCTAAATTAACATAGTGTTCTATTCCACCAGTGTCTGTAAGTCAGAGAGTCTCTAACTCCCTGGATCTCAGGAAGGAGAAGCAGGTAAAAAATTTGATCTCTTCCAAATGCTAATTAATTTGCCTAGGGTTCAGGGAGCCCACAAAGCACTGAGGAAACACCTCTTGATCTTGTACAATGCCAGTCAAAGAAAGATTGAGAGCAATTTTATCAGCCAGTCAACATCAGAACTAGAGCATGGTTTCCTTGTGGTAAGAGCAGAAAAGCTTTAACCAGCCCTTACTCTGAAACTCAACCGGCTGCTACTACATATGAGAGATGGATCAGCTTAGGCCACTTGGACGGGGGCTCTGAGCTCCCTAATCTAGTTGAAGATGTCTCTGCTCATTGCAAAAAGATTGGACTAGATGAGTTTAGAGGTACCATCCTATAGTTTTGTAATTCTATGAATATACATACAGAGATCTTCTGGGGCACCAGGGACAAATCCAGCCATGGATTCATAAAGTTCCTCATCGGAGCCAGGATTCAAGGAGCATTTCATTAACAGATCAGTGGACAGATGAGCCATGGATTCATAAACAGCTTCATCCTCCTCGCCTTGCATCAGCTCTTCCTTAATGTGACTCTTCAGCATATCTGCAGTTTCCTGGAGAGGAAGGAGGGCAAGAAAAAACAAAATGTTGTCAAAGCCTATTTTGGGGTAAGCGTAGCTGACCATAAGGGGTAAGGCTTGCCACATGCAGAGCACTTACAAGAAAGCAAGGTTTTAACTCTGGTGTAGACTCAGTTTCATTTTCTTGGCATTAGCAGTAGCAAGTAACACCCAAAGTGGGAGTACACAGACCCTTTTCTGTGAGATTAACAGGAAACCTCACAGCAGGCAGCTGTTTATGTAATACAGGCAACTTTCAGTTCACAGGACAGCAGAACCCTTTCTCATGTATTCGCAACATGGGCTGGGGGGATGAAGGAGGGCAGTGCAGATCTTCACCAAACCATGCACGGGACCAAAATTTAAAGCTTCATCCCAGTCTCCCCCCTAAGTTCCAACTGTGTCACAAGCACAGCCATCTTAACTGGTTACAGTACTAAAAGATATTTTTCCATCCACAACTGCCACCTTGTGGGCCTTCAATCCACACGGCACATGTGTCAAAACCATCTACACATACTCCCCTCCACAGTCAAAATGGCAGGTAAGCTCATGCAATGCTTTAGGGAGGTGCAGGGGAACTTTTGCCAGATAGAAAATTGGGTGAGTAAAGGGGTTTACTGGTATTTTCAAATAACCATACCAGTATTGCTTCTAGTCACTACCTTGCACTGGACACACTGGCACAGATAACTTGAGAGCTCTCGTACTAAATTCCACAAAGTTTGATGGTCAGTATGCAGGACCTACTCTTAACACAGCTCTGTCATTGTGTTGGTGGAGAGGAGGACAAGGGAGAAGCACAATACTGCAGTAACAGGTTGGAAGGACTTCTTAAGCATGTCTCAATTACCTCAATGCAAAAATTTTAATCTCACAATTTACAGTTTCTGCAGCCCTCCTGATCTCACAGGAAATCACCTTTATTTAGCTCTAACATATAACCCTAAATTCACATGCGTGTTAAGAAGCAAGTCCTGAGTCTCAGAGCCACCCATACCTCCTACATAGGGCTTAAACACCACTGTGGTTGGCTGCCAGAACCACACTAAGGCTGGCAGATCCCATTCAAACAACTGTTAGGACATTTACACACTGTTCTTTAAATGAGAGCAAAGGCAAACAAAATCTACTCAAGAATTCATGTAGATCCAAGTCAAGGAGCTGATTGTTATTTTGAAGCATACAGGCTGGAAACAACTCAAATGGAAAAGAAAGAATAAGCCACATGCACACCAAAGCACTCCAGAAACAAGTGCAGCTGGAGTCATGTCATAATCTAGAAAAGTCAAAGTGCTGCTTTCTGGGGATGGGGTTAGCTCGAAGAGAACTGAATTGTGAATTGGGCTCCCAGAGAGAACAAATAGGGAATGCACAGCTATCCTAGCACAGGAAGAAATGGATTTCAAGTGGAGCAGGCAGACTACACAGATCAGCTGTCAACAAGCTAATAAGCAATCCAGACTGTACTATGACTAATCAGAGAGCACCTCAGATTGTACCTTTCCAAACATACTCTCCCTAAATTAAGTAGGATGAAGAGGCTGCAGTTTTCCCAAGATCACAGGTTAGAAGAGTACACCAGGCACCAACCAAATCCCTGCAGAAACTTCATTTATACAGATGAACGACAAGGAAGCCTAGCATGGCAGTCTCTGCTTCCATTTACTCTGTGCAAATACTTCCCCAGCTTCAGAGATGCACCCAGCCCTCCAGCCTGGAAGCTTTCCATGCGGCTGGATGTCTGTCTTCTACACCCTACCACACCACATTGCACCCTTCATTACCCCATCACTCCAACAACATTAAGTGCTAAGTTTGGTGTCAGTGCCCACACCTGCTGTGGGACAATGCAGAAAGACTGCTGCTTGTTCTTACCACGTATTCATCAATGAATTGGCGGAGGTCCTTAAAACCATGCTTTTCTGCTATGGTGTTTGGATAGTGGCCATATTTGTTGGCTACACTGTAGGCCTGCAGAGCTCCAGGGCATGTGAGCAGCAAGGCAGTGAGGTTCTTCAGCCCATATCTTGCAGAAAAGTGAAGCAGTGTTGGCAACTCCTCATCCCTCTGATCTGTGAGAAGAGGAACCTGTTAGAATCCAAGATTCTCTCTAGCAGCAATAGAGCCAGTAGGTGAGAAACAAAATTCCTACCACAGACACCAAAGCAGATGTAAAAGCCCTGAAAAGTATATATAGAGTATCAAAATGGAGCTAGCTCTGCACAAATTAACGGAGGTGTATAGCACATCTCCAGGCCTAAGTTCTATGAGTTTTACTAGGGAATCTGGCACTGTAACAGCTTAATGTATGTAGGATCATAGGTCTGCAAGGACTTCTTAGACCATCATTTCAGTAGGATCGAGCTGCTGTAAGGCAGTCGTCTCATGGTGGCACACCATTCCAACTGCTGAGTACCCACTGTGCTCCTCAGAGCCCAGTCATAGGGTTGGGGGAAAAGGACTGGGCTGGAGAGAAATGCCACATGGGACTGGGAGAAGAACAAAGGAGAAAATATGGGAGACATTTTGAAGAGCATCGGCTTTTCACTTCGGTTGTGTTTGAAACTGTCTACATAGCTGCATCTGTCACAGTGCAACAAAGTGAGACTGATTCATGTTTAAAAAGATAGGGTCACCCAATCCAAATAGCAATCCCCCTTCTGTAGGCATTGTCAGAAATCTAGCTTCCTGGCTGAGATCCAAGATTTTGGAGACAGCCTGTGCATATACCACACACTGCAACGTTAAGGAGCTTCAAGGTAAAGAAACTCATACAGATGAAAAAAAAAAAAAAAATCAACTTACTTGTTGTCATATCTTCTTCTTCCAGCTGGTTGATTCCAAACAGATGTAAGCCACTGGCAGGAATGTTCTTCTTGAGTGACTCAGTCAACAGTTTGTCCAGTGCTTCTATGCTGTATGGCACAATTTTAAAGGCCTAGAGATAAATGTAAAGTGATTTTGTTTGGTGGAGTGTGGAGATTCAGTTAAGGTGAGACCTAAAAGGTGTTTATTTATTGAGCACATATCAGAAAACAGTAGGCATAAACACTGAAGGTAGCAATGTTCAGGTCAAGCAAAGAATATTAATAGGTTCTTGGTCCAGAAACAAGTATCACTAATCTGAGCAGATGAGGACTGTACACTCCTCAATGAGACAGAATAGAATGAGAAAGTCACTCATTCAATTAGAAGCACAGAAAACTTACTTCCTGCTTTTTTGACAGGTATAACCTTACTTCTGAAACTGTCCCAATGAAATGTCACTCCCTGCTCTAAGTATGAACTAGTTCATTTTTAATCACTCTGGTGTATCCTCTGGGTTTACTTCTGGACTGGTTCTTAACCAAAGACTGGAAAGCATGCCTGTTCCCTAAATAGAGGCACAACCCACCACAACCACTCCACAACTTGCTAAAAAGAGAGGGGAAAAGAGTCTCCCCTGCCCCAAGTATTCTGGTGACTAACAACACTACTCTTGTTGGCTTCTGCTACATGGCTGATCAGTGACATGCAGGCAGCAACAGCACCACATCTGGAGAACTTGCTTGTGCAAGCTTTACCCCTTCTAGCAGGGTTTGGGTACACCAACTCTGCAAAATATGATATTAGAACTGAGAAATGGCTTTAAAGAAATAAGTGCTAAGAACAAACTCTACTTAATTCAGCTTTTATGAATCTTTGCTACCTTTTCACATCTTTTCCAAGAACACTTAGGTACAAATTTTCAAACAGTTTATTTTTTTATTATATACTTGATATACTTTGTTATATCAAGTTCTATCATCCCAATCTTTTCAAGTCGTCAAGGTCTAAATGTGCATGTTGACTGCATTTTTTTTGTTAGTTGGATAGCATGAGTCACTTGAGCCAAGCTTTTGCTCCAGAGACAGGCACTCATGCTTTCACTAAAACAGGATGTGTGAAAATCCCTAAATAACCTTGCATTCCTTCATTTCTAAAGAGTTACTTCATGGCAGCCTCTTTTGCTTATGTCCACTTGTCCAGCCTCTGAAAGAGTGGGTTTCCAAAGCAGCTGTTTGCTAGAGTCCTTACCTGGCACATGAACTGTACTGGGTTTGCTGCATTAGCCAACAGACTGCTGATTTCCTCCATGTCAGTATGATAGGTGATGCTTGTCTCTCCCACTATCAAATCCCCTGAATATATCTGCACAGGCACTGTCCCAGAGGTTAAATCTTTGAAAAGAAAGAAGAAATCACTGTTAAAAACAAGCAATGGGAATGAGTCTGCATCAAATACCCCAAGGATAGGAGAAGTATGAAGATATTGCCAGCTGGATACCAAAACAGTTTCTGTTGTATTGAATTCATGAAGAGTCGTGGGAAAAAAAAAAAAAGTTGGTCTGAACACTAGGCAGGGAAGTACTTTGGAACTACCATCTTCATAGCTATGTCAATGAACACCCCTTGAGATATGCTAGGTCCTCTGCTAACAGTAGTCTGGACTACTAATGTTAACAGTGCACCACCTCAAACTAGAAAGCCTCATATTTCTCCACCCCTGGCTTTCTCTGGAGCAGTCTCTAAACTGTGCCATACAACATGAGAGCTGGGGAAGAAGGGGAGAGAAATCAGAAGAGCCACTAGGGATTTTGCAACCCCCACTAGTCTCTGAACAAAATAAATTAAAGGGTTTCAGCTTTGAAACTTTACCCATTAACAGGATTTTTCCTACTTGCACCTTGGGAGCTTCTTGATGTTTTGTCCAGTATGCACTCATAGGTCTGAATTTTCTCTTGAAACACAACTATTTTGAATCCCACTGAAATCAGTCTTTCCCTATATATATGTATACATCTGTATGTATATATATGTGTATATGTATATGTATGTGTGTATATATATATGTTTGGCTGTTAACAACTCAGGAACTGGTGAAAAATAGTGAAACGTGAAAGGAATTTAAAAATACTTATCTTGCTGCTAGAAACTACAGGACTTACATAGTCATACTCTCCATCAATGTGAAGGTCATGTTTATAATTCAAAGTGCAAATTAGTTTCCAGGTCCATGTTTATCTTATAACTCTTGATTTAAAACAGATTAAGTTGAACACTTTTATGCGGGTGAGGTCACCTTTAAATCAATCCTCCTCAATGACTTTTACAGGAGTTGCTATAATGACTATTGGTCTCTATTCACAGAGCTGGCATGGTTACTCTTCAAAGAGGACAGACCAAAGTAGATTATATAAAATCACACTGGGAAACTACTATTGATCTGTAAGGCTCCAAAATTGACCCTAAGGTTTAATGAACCTAAAGTTTAGACAACCTATGTTTTATAAATGTAAATATCTAGAGTGACAGAAAACATCTAAATAAAAAGGCAAGACAGGATAAATAGATCAGCTTTGGTCTCAGTGAGATCCTCATGCATTAGATACATGGTGTTATAGTCATGCAATTATTTACTGGCACTTAGCTTCTCTTGGTGCCCTGCCAATACTAACGTGGTGGTGGTTACAAGAGGCAGTCAAGATCAAAGGGCTTTACAAGCTGCAATATGCTCTCAGAACTCCCAGTGGGGTGTTTCCACACTTCAACCCTGCTACTGCTGAGGGGAAAACAGAGTCCCCAGGCAGCAGTCTACCTCAGCTCCTCATCACAAAAGTATCACAGATGAGAATGCAAGTTCAAGATTTCCTGGCCTCAAGTTTTCTTCCATTGTAACCTTTACCCTTTTCCCTCTTGCACTTTTCAGGAAAGGCAGGCTGAGACAGAAAGGAAGCAAGGGGCCAGGAGAGGGTGAAAATCTCAGCCCATCTTACTTGGAGCCTCCACAGAGATTGTGTACTCATTCTCCACCTTAGCCAGCACACGCACAGAGGATGAGTTCTCTGGAGAGAATGCAACT
The DNA here is from genome assembly GCF_020740795.1 of Apus apus. NCBI lineage: Eukaryota > Metazoa > Chordata > Aves > Apodiformes > Apodidae > Apus > Apus apus. Next base: position 20,674,433 of record NC_067285.1, on the reverse strand, counting down.
TCAGTTTTCACTTCGCCATCTAGTTTACATTTCATGATAATATAAACTCTTGTCTGCACCTAAGAGAAAAGACATTACAACATGAAGGTTCACAACATAAGAACACTTACTGTGTTAAGTTCCTTCTCTAGGGATTTTGTTATCATTGCAATTAACACAAATTATAATCTGTCATTTTCATGATCCTGAATGGTTTTCAAGAACATCTTCTAGTGATGGAGTAACTGGGCAGGTGGCCTCTTTTACAGCTTGCACCAGCACAGGTACCTGCATTAAGCTGGTAAAACTCCAGATTTATCAGCTAGATTTATAAAGTTATTAAAGCTAGATTTATAAAATTACTTCATTTCACCCCTATCACTCTCTTTCCTCAAGCAGCACAGCTCCATTCTAAAAAGAACCAAAAGAAGAAACTTCAGCTTTTTCCATCTGAGGGGATATTATACAAAGAAATGCTGTTTTTTTTCAGGCATGAAGCCATGATCCAGGCTCTTCAGATTTCCTTGCAGCTCAGGCACCAGAATTGTCCTATTAGACTGCATCCAGGCTGTGGAGTTACTGATTCATTACAATTCCCTTACTCCACTTGTCACCCCTAAATTTCATGAGATAGGAAGACAGGAAGTCCAGAGTGTGAACCTGCCTCACAGCAGGTAAGACAAGCAGCTGTCTTAATGAGACTAGGTATCAGTAACTGACATTGCAGCCTAGATAACACTGGTATTCCATGTCATCAAGCTATTTTTGGGTGTAGGGAATCAAGCTCATGCCATACCGACACTGAATATGGGTATAAAAGGAAAGGTGACAGAAAAGGAATTAGAGACTAATTCCCAGGCCTGTACAACTGTGCATTACAGAGCAGCCTAATGGGTTGCACCAGTCCATAGTAAGAACATAGCCCAAGAAGTAGGCATACAGTACCCCACACCGTATGCGGTCAGGCTGCACCACTGGATGGTCCCCAGAGCTCTTGGAGGATCCATGGTCTTCACCCATGACAAGTCTGTGGGAGTAAACTGGGTTCTTCTCGTCTTCTGTTTCTGTATCAGTCACAGAGTCACAGCCTGAGTCTGAAACAAAACAGAGTCCTGTTCTATCACTCCGCCCTTTGCTGAAATTGTGTTTCACATACATCCATCCTGAGAAACAGCCAGGGGGGTGGTAGGGTGGAACTTGCTATTCTTCTCAAAGTAATGCTCAGAAAAGGGAATCTAGTTGCAGAAAGGGAAACTACAGAGCTTCCTCTTTCTTTCCCTTAAGAGGATTGCTGGGAAACATTCACACAGACACAAAAGTGCTGGAGTAGCATCGGACATGCTTACAAAACTAACAATAGTGCCACACTGCTGAGATGGATAGTCCCTTCTCACATTAGATAGGAAAATTAGTATGCCAGTCTCTAAAAGAAGAACAATTGGCAACTAGACTCATCTGACTCCAGCTGAGCTCTGAGTAGGATGGTCAGTAGCCTTTAGTCTTCCTCTCCTAAATCAAATGGAGAAAACTATTTCAGTAATATCTTTAGTTTTCTGGATCCTGCTTATGTTGCTCACCCCAACCGTCAAGTTCATTATTGTGTCAGCAAAACACAACACAAGGCAGTATAATAAAGGGATTCTGTGCCTCAAGCAAGAACTATAAACTCCTGTATCTATACAAAGGTGAAACTGAAAAGTACCATAGCCTTTTCACTGAAAAATAACAGTATTCTACCCAAACAGATCCCATAGTAGAAGTAAACACATGTAACCTCACAATCTGTGTGTACAAAACAAGGTTCTCATTCATGTTTCCCAGTAACAGCATGGATATTGATGGAAGAGCAAACAAAAACTAATTTATATCACTGGCTGTAAAAAAAAACAAAAAACAAAAAACAAACAAACTTGCAAGGATAGATTAAATAGATTACAGGTCTCTTACCCCTGCCAGGAAATACTAGAGAAAGGAAACAGTAGAGAGAATGCTTTGTTTAGTTTCTACCTCTCAGTTCATTTGATTCACTCCTTTCTATCCAACTCCCAAGACATGGGGTGAAAGTAACTAACTTCCATTTGTTAGAAGCATGAATTCTTAAAACTTTACCTTCTATAGGCAACTTCTTCCAATCTTGAAAAAGGATTTCAGACAATACCTCACAAGTTTTTATTTACTACTTATTATAAAACACATCTGTAAAGAGCAGTAAGAATTATTTACTAGATAAAGTCTCCGATTTGTACTGGTAGAGTTTTTATATTAGTTATAAATGTCCTATTTTAAATGCTCAGTCCTGATGAGAAAGATCTAAGTGAACAACCACACTAACCTGTGGCATCCATACAGTGAAGGTGCCAAGAGCCCAGCTTTTACTCAATCTCTCAGCCTCTGGGTACATGAAGTTTCCCCAATTCAAGAGAGCCAAAGTTATTAAAGCAGGCTTCTATTAGGAGTTAATGTCTTGCTAGTCAGTGAAGTGAGAAGTAAGAGAGGAATTTAAATCTAGTTTACTACATTATCATTATTATTATCAAAGACTTAATCTTAGGATATTTTAAATTCTTTGTCATATACATTTTTTTTAATTTCCTATACATTTAAATGTGATTTTATGAATTATATGAACATAACTTTGCTTTCAGGAGACAGGTTTTAAGCCACAATTTTTTAGCAAATCATTCAGCTTAAATTTTGTCACAAATAGTGGTGCACATATGTTTAAGTACATGAAACACACCACATGCCAAGTAAGCCTACTCACATGAATAAAAGTAGACTGATGTTTTAATGTTTGCTGTAAATAGAGTAGAGCCAAAAATCTGCAGCTCTCTAAAGTTCAAGTAAGGCATCACCATCAACACTTCTTAAACCTAGAACAGTACATGTAATTTAGCAAAAAGATTTTAATACTGCACCAGCACAAATCAGCAGATTTTACTAAGAAACTACTTTGACACAAAGCTATGTACTGAAGGTGCTCTTCTGGATTTTCAGACTGGAACTATTACAGAAAACGGACAGAGAATTTTTAATTCCTTAACTCAGTACTTTAATTGATACTGTTCAAAGTCATCAGCTGCAAGAGCCAGACCCCAGTTCCCTAAGAACAATTATGTTAGGGAAAGGGGAACTGCTCCCACCTGGGAGTCCCAGGCTGCCCAGCTGCACAGGAAAAAAGAAAGCACTGGTCCCACATCCTTCTCTTACATGACAGCTATCACATCAGGCTTTTGGCACATGCAGAGCAAGACACAATGTCTTTTGGGGAGGAGAAGAAGGGGTTACTGTTACTGAAATAGTGTCTCTAATCTCTGTTTTTTTCCAATATGACTAAATAAGAAAGACTAAACTCACCGCAGATGAGAGAGTCAATGATGACCAAATTACAGCAAAGCACTAATGTTCCTGCAATACATGCAGAAGCTGACGCTTGCCAGCTCCCTGATGCAAAGGGCATCATCCCCATCCCAATATGAAACCATTAGCATGGTAATTTGTACCTCACTTGCCCAACATATAGTCCATTTCAGAGAAAAATGAAACCTAAAGCTGTGGATCTCAACTACAACATCTACAGTAAGCAACAATAAGATGGAAGTAAGAAAAGAACAAGCTCCTCAATCTCTCTTCTTTACTGATGATATTTGATACTAGAAACAATTTAGCAGATAAAGAATAACCTAAGCTTTTAAAAAGTGCTGGCACTGCCTGACCCTGTCTTGCACTTCTGCATTCTTGTGACAGAGTTAACTGCCCAGAGGTCATATGTAGAGAACAGAGCTGTTAGGTAATAAGGGAAGAAACAAGCAATGTTAATCAGTAATTGGATTAGCAGCTGACAAAATAGGCACTTGGAGTTTCGGGTATTGATTATTATACTGTTTTTTTCATTCAGAAAATTCTGAAATTGCGAAGTAGCAACTTTCCACATAAGCAGTGAAGTGCTGTTATAGTCATCTCGCAAGTTCCAGTCACATGCTACTGATTTGTGAACAGGCAAGCACTGGAAGAGGAAATCATCCCATTATATTCTATAATACCCATGCTCTAAAGGGACATGCTGTTAAATCAGGCTTCCCACTCACTAAGATACTCAAGTAATAACAACCTATTTGCATATACAGATTCAGCAGTTACATCATTGTAAGGATACCCAGGCTAGAGAGGCCCTCACTGAGGAGATCAGACTCATTAGAAAGTTAAGTGAATACCTGAATTGAGCTTCTCCATGAGCATCTGCTGTTGGTCAATAGCTCGTGGTTATAAATGGCTCTGTGTTGGCTGGAGGCCCTTTCTCTTCCCCTTTAAATGAAGGAAGGCTACCTTAGGCCACACTCTACGGTCTTTGAAATACTTGTGAGAAGAGCAGCAAGGGGAGGAGATGCGGTCCAAGAAACCCAACCACATTTCCCCTTGAAGAATATGCTCCCCTCCAGGAAGTGTCAGCAGCTGAGCTACAGAGAGCAGCCCCATGCTGGCCCCTTCTTGCCTGCCCTGCCAGGTTCCCTGCACAGCTGCCCTGCAGAAACTGACCCCCAGGAAAAGCCCAGGGAAAACGCAGGCATAGTCACGTGCCTCATGAGCCATTTAGCAGCTTTAGAAACTAATATGAAGCAGTCGGTTGTTCTGACCTGTTGCAGTACAGCGCACGCAGCTTGCTCTGTCATGCATTTCCTCCCGGCTAAGCTGGCAGGCTATCGCACAGAGCTCACAGCTGCGGTTTCTCAGAAGTCAGCCCTCACACCATGGGACACACAAATCCTCAGAAGGAGTCAGCAGCCCATTCAGACCCCTATGTCATCCAGATAACAATGCAAATGGCATGACTGGGCAACAGCTTGTCCTTATAGGCTCTGCATGTGCAGACTACTAACTCCCTGGCATCTGTGAACACTTCCCACCTTGTCCATTGACCAGCTCACCAGCCAAGATAAATACATTTCATGAGGCCTTGGACTTTCACCTAGAGCAAGAGGGAAAGCCTTCAAAGAGAGCTCCTTCTGTTGCCCAAAGCCAGCCTTCTTTCCAAGCGTGAAAAAGAGCATTAAATCTCCCAGAGCAACTCCCGCTGCATTTGCAATAAGCAGGCAGAGTACTGCAAGTCAATGAAAGCAGGGAAAGTTATCTTTCATCACACTAACCTCAGAGCCCTTGCTTTACCAAGGAGATACACACTCAGCAGTGAAACACCTTGTGATAACCCCTCAAAACTGGGTTATGCTGTAGCAACATTTCCCCTTTCAACAGAGTTGAGAGAAGCATGAAGAAAAGCAGTAGGTGAGAAGAAAATGTAAGACTTGGTAAAACTGCCCGTACAGAACAAAAAATTACATGACATCTCCCCTTCTCTACAAACCCCAAGCAGTTCATCTACCGGCAATCACCTAAAACCAGATTTTCAGTTCTACAAACAAAGCAGTCATATTTCATTTTTCCCGCAATGTTAGAAGTTACAAACTAGTTTTCATTCTCCATCAAAGAAACAAGCTTTATTTTACTATGCCAAGTTTTGCTTGAGCCAGTGTGCACTCACACACTTTTGCATCTCTTGGGGAAGCCTGCATGCTTATAAAGAACATACTGTGTTACTAAGAAATCTATTGACAGCATCAGTGTATACATTAATAAACTTCTAAGACAGTATACATCCATAATATTAAAAAATATACACTACTCCACAGTTCTTCTATAAAGCACATCTCATCCAAACTTCAAGGAACAAGCTTCCTTTGTTATATTTTAGAACTGCAGGCATATAACTAAAAGGAGAAAAATGTCATTGCAGTGGAGTGCAAGAGGCTTTCATGATCTTCATGAAAACATTGTATGTGTTAACTTTTCTTGGTTCCCGAATGCTGCTTTCCAGTTATTTTTTAACTTCATCCTTGAAATGAAAAGGATTTGGAGAAAGCTGAGTCACCAAAAGTTGTTTACAATGCCACAAGCAGCTTTGTGTCACTCCTGTAAATACTGGAAGGTAGGGATGAAAAAGTGGCCAATAAAAAAAATACTAGGGTTGCAGGAACAGGAAACTCAGCACATAGTTCTGAGAACAGTGAGGTCAAGAAAGGAAAGTCTGAAAAGCCACAAGAGTGGACAGAACACACAGTAGAAAGGAAGAAGAAAAAACATGGAAAAACACCAGACATTAGGAAAGAGTGGTAAAATAACCTCAAGTAGAGGGGAAGTAGCAGAGCACAGGCAGGTAACTCACAGGACCAAAGGTAACTATTGTGGGAATACTCCAGTTTAGGAACAAATGTCACCAGTAATTTCCAGTTGGCTGCTTGGGCTGGACTCAGTTTTAAATTATTCCTAGCACTCATTATTAATGCCAGATTAAAAATGGGACTGAGGAGGCACAGTCAGGTACAAAGAAACTGATCCGGCTGATGCATGTCACCATCACACCTCACACGACATTTCCTGACGTGCAGAAGAAGGGGTACAAATCCCAAATTAAAAGTCCTTCCTGCATTAGCAACAGAAATGAGAAATGAGAATTGGATTAACACGCCTCTGGAATTATTGTCACAGCTACAGCACCACAGAGGTAACAGCTGGGAAACTGTCTACCACACATGATATACATCATCTGTCCCAGCAACACCCCTCAGCCTCCTTTGCCTGAATTTCAGATGACTAGTAGATGGGCTCTTACAGTTCACTTTGGGATCACTGGTCTGCAGGCCCCTCCTCCTTAATAGCTCAGGAAGGTACACTCTTGGTCTGTAATGTTGTAAGTTGCATGAAGACACTACCCACAAAGATCTAAGCACCAGGAAGTTTCACAGAAGGCCAGCAAATTCCCCAGGATGACAAAACCACACCCAGTGATTCTATCACAGATTAAAGAGGAAACTGCAATTTGTGACCTCCTGAAAAAGTGGTTCAAACTTGAAGTTCATTCACTAGCATCCCTGAGATGAGAGCAGGACTTTTAATGTACATAACTGGATGCACTGAGAGTACAGGCACATTTACAGCTGCAATGTGCAAGACCTCAGGGAAAGCATGCACTCTGAATCCAGAACAACTTTCCCTCCAATGCCAACAACAGACAGTCACTCCCCAAACACAGACCTCTCAGAATTTTGTTCTCAAAATGTGCCAAATTCTGCTCTTAGTAACTTCATCAGACAACTTTGCGCAGTCCTGGAGAATAAATGTCTTCTTCCATTTCCTAATAAAATACATGAGTACCAACACTGCCTCTGCAGCACTGGTAGTTGTCCAGAAAACACTTTGCTTCATCTCAAAGATACACCTCACTTCAGACAGTTATCCTGGCTTAGTGAGCCTGCTGAGCTGCAAAAATAAAATAAATAAATAAATCTGTGCATTCATCTGGGGACAGATGTTCACAACGGAAAGAGATATAGCAATTTAAAATACAAGTACATCCCTCTTTCCCCTTCTTGTCTTTATTTTCACCATAGGCTATGGCTCACACAGCAGAACCAGTGGCAAAGAGCACGTGGTTGGTTGCATCAGCAAGACGCAGGACCAGGATCTCTGCTTCAGCAGCTAACAGCGGAGGTGTAAGCTAAGCTGCCAGTCCCCGAGCTTCAGGATGAGGTACATTTACACATTTCACTCATACCTACCGCAAAGACAGCAGCTGCCAGTTCAGGGGTGAAACGCAGAGTCCACCTTATATTGCAGAGATAACAGTTTATCTGATCATATCTAGAGTGTGCTACAAATGCAAAGCCTCTTTAGCTTGTAGTTCTTTCACCGAGGTTCAAGCAAACATGTAGACCCTATCCCTGTCTCAAGTTAAATGCGTGCCTTGCTCTTATGGTTCAGAAACTGTAAGCTAACTCATTATAATTCTTTAAGGTCTCAGTAAGCCTGCAAATCTCATGGGCCTAGTGGTAAACTTGTGACAGGATTAAGTGCATAAACCCCAAGAACTAGTTGGGGTGCATGAGAACAGGACAGAGATGGGAAAGAGCTTCTAAGGAATCACAGAATGGCAGGGGTTGGAAGGGACCTTTGGAGATCACTGAGTCCAACCCCCCTGCCAGAGTGAGATCACCTAGGGCAGGCCACACAGAAACGAGTCCAGACGGGTCTTGAAAGTCTCCAGAGAAGGAGACTCCACAACCTCTCTGGGCAGCCTGTTCCAGTGCTCCATCACACTCACAGTAAAGAAATCTTTCCTCATGTTGAGGTGGAACTTCCTGTGTTCCAGTTTTTGTCCATTGCTCCTCATCCTATCACAGGGCACCACTGAAAAGAGACTGGCCCACTCTTCTTGACACCCACCCTTCAGATATCTGTAAACATTAATAAGATCCCCTCTCAGTCTTCTCTTCTCCAGACTAAACAGCCCCAAGTCTCTCAGCCTTTCCTCATAAGACAAGTGTTCCAGTCCCTTAGTCAACCTTGTAGCCCTCCTTTGGGCTTTCTATAGTATATCCCTGTCCCTCTTGAACTGGGGAGCTCAGAACTGGACACAGTACTCCAGATGTGGTCTCACTAGGGCAGAGTAGAGGAAGATGCAGAGTTATGGCCACCCAGACAACAAACACTTTGTACATGACCAAATTCTCAAGAGCGGCTGGAATCACTTCAACAACCTGTGCCAGGAGATTAACACATACAGAAAAAGCATATGCCTGGCTGCTTATTTTTGAGTGTGCAAAAAATCTTACCACATCTGTGACTGATTTAAGTCTTCCTGTGCAATCACATCCAAGAAACACAAACATTCAACTTGCTGATTAATTATCTCTCCTCTTGCAGTATCTTCTTACTTTAATTTAAACACAATGTGTAAAATTGTATGACAGAAAAGACTGTCACATAAAAGCCCACCAAGCTGGAATTCCACCTAAGAGAGCCGGGCAGCTGCTCTCCAGGAGATCCCTGTTTGACTAAACGTGTGTTCTACAGGTGGCTTCAGTAGATCTAAGAACACTTCATTACTGAAAGGACAGCCCTGTCCTCACTCTCCTTCAAATAGTGTCTCTTGGAATACCACCCTTGCAGTCCAATGCCACACCAGATAATGCAGACAGATGAAAGGTGGAGAATGAGGCTGTCTTTTAGAGCAGACCAAGGTCAGCCTACACCACTGATGAAACTTCAGCCTAGGAAACTCAAGATCCACTGTTATTCTCAAGTGACTTTTGAAAAATGCATTGAAAGTTTTTTGTGCTAACAACAAACATCCATGGAAATCCTACAAAATGCAAGCCTACAAGCAAAGCAAGTGTCTTAAGTGCACAATAAAGGTCTTTCAAACAACCTGAAGTCTGACCCATACCTCTTGACACCTGCTCTGTAAAGCATACTTGGTTTGACCACACAACTGCAAAGATTTAGCAGAAATTACTTCAGATGTTCCAAACTGGGGAGAAGCCATCAGTGATTGTCACCAGGCTCTTATTTTAAGGACATGCTTTAAAGCATCACAGTTCATGTTGACAGATACTTAGAATTAGGCTTAGTCCAATACCTTACAACAACCTGTGGGGAGATTATCATAGAAACATGATTGCTATTTGCAATGTGCATCAAGTCTATTATTGCCCAATGCTTCCTAAACACACTACTTTCTGTACTTCTAGTTCTGGGCTGTCATTTCATTGTCTCTAGATAGAAAGCTAGTATATACCTAGGCTAGCACTGCTTGAATCTCATATTGTCATGAAACACGAGCCAAAGTATTGCTTTTAATGTGCATAAACTGAGACTTTATGAAGCACCTTGATGACAAACAATGCATCCATCCTACAGCTGGGAACATTATTTGCACTGCTGAATTCTGTTTGCTACAGATGGATAGGGACATTCATGCATTTCTCTCAGCATTACTTGGGACCTTAGTTAAGGTGTCTCGGCTTTAACCAGCTCTCTAAAGTCTCTGCATTTCCAGCATCAGTCATTTACAGCCATACTAGCATCTGCAGGGAAGGGCATGCTACCAGTATGTTCTCTCAACCTTAGCTCCTGTGCAAGAGTGTCACAGTTTCCTCTCCTTGAGAGGCAGTGAGAACCAACCAGGCTGCAGAGCTCCCATATAATGAAGTGGGCTCTCACTGCACCCCGAGGGCTGACTAATACCTAACCCCTTGCTCTTCAAAGAACAGGGCCAAAGAAGCAGGTTGGACCAAATAAGCTCAAGAGGTCCCTCCCAACCTGAATGATTCTGTGATATGCTCTCAGATTTCATCCACTGTTTCACCAGTGCAACAGAAGAAAGCCAAAAAATTAATTCAATTCCTTGACATGTACAGGAGGGAGATAAACAGCTTATGCTCTTTCTGTTATGCCATTTTCCTCCCAAGATAAGCTGACTGCCTTGGTCTCTGGTATTTCTTGATGAGCCACTCAATGCAGTTACAACATTCCAGCTCTTCCTCATCTACAGGGCTCCTGCAAAATTCTCATCTTTCTAACTGTCCGCTGTCCTCCATATTCACCACATACTTCCTTACACACCCTTCTGACCCTCCTGTTTTCAAGAAGTTTGCTGGCACTGATCTTTCTTTCCTTCTTAAACTTTTCATGGCAAGTGAGCTCTGCTCAGGCAGGACTGCACTTGTTCTTCAACAGCATGACCCACAGCTGCTGTTACATTCAGTTATCACCTCAGAAATTTCAAGCAGATGTCAACTTCCATGGCTTTTTCTCTACAAGAGTTTGCTTGGGTACAGAAAGCTTGAAGTAATTTATTAACTAACAAATGGCTTTGGAAACATCAACTTTTAAAGCAGGAAACTTGACATTTCTCAAGACAATACACATAGGGGCTGAAATAAACTGGAGAGGTTTAAATGTGCCTAATACAAACCAGATGTCAAGAGAGCTTTAAGAACACAGGAGGAAGAGAAAGGCCACTGACTCCAACTGTGCAGCACAGAATCCCAGCTGCCCACTGCATACAGCACAGTATGGTGTGGTATCATAACCCAGACAAGAGGGCTTAAGCAGCAGGCTGGTCGCTGCATCCTGGCAGGTGACTATATCCTGCCAGACCCAACCTGGCTTGTATAGTGCCATCCTGAGCATTTCCATGTCCTCAGCATAGTTACTACATAGCCTGAAAAATTTCCCCACAGGTAACAAGAATGCCCGCAAAGGGAAACCACCATGCCTTCTGTAGTTTGCCAGGATTGAGAAACTATAGAAGTAAAAATGCCCCATCAACAAGACAGTAAGAGTCAGCGTCAGCACGCACTTAGTTCTCAACAAGGCTAGATGGGTGCTTCCTCATTTCTGAATTCATACTAAAATAATAAAAATTAAAATAGCTTTTAGCATGTGATGTCTGAGGGTGTCATGTTCCCATGATGCACTAAACAAACCACAGCCTAACAGCTGTGCTACAGGCAACAGCATAGCCTGAGCAGGGCCCATGTGCAGGCTCTGGAGAGGTATTTGTGACTACGTCCTGTGTCATATGCTCCATTAGCTCAGGATTCAGCTACGATGAAGCTGAAACTTGCTCATTGCATCAGGCTTAAAATTTTTTTGTGTGCTGACACTGCTGCTAAAAGTACTGCCGTGTGGAGAGAAATACTTCCTAGAGGAAGACGCCCAGACAATTTCAAATATGGTCACAAAATTTCTCTGCTAAGTGTTGTAGCATTTGAGGGCTGCCTTACTCAGGAGAGGTTCACGGTCTGCTGTAGAGAATGGACTTAACTGACACCTTCTAAGAGCTCTTGACTTCAAAGCCTTAATTTAAAATCCTAACAGTGAAGCCCTGGGAGAAGAGCACAGGCAGTGGGATCTCTCTATGGGAAAGATCTGCTGTCACCAACACTCTTTAAGTTACTCATGCTGAGGTTGGCTGCAACCAAACTACAAGGCAGACGCTAATTTTATATTACCAACCAAGAAGAAAGTTTTCACAGTTTCACCCAAAAAGGGAACTGGATACACCTGGGGCTGTCTTCGCTTCAGAGGAAGCATCAGAACATTTGCATTTGAGACCATTCACAAAATCTGTCTGCAGAATCACACAATGGTAGAGTTCACCTAGTCATTTTTTCCCAAATAGAAGTAGGATCTGATACATTCATCCAAATACTTTGGCCGTGAAACCAGCCTATCTTAAGTAGGTTCTTCCTTCATAAGAGTCAGGATGACATTGAATGGTTTGCCTTGGCAACTGCTCTGATGTGCACAAAGACGCAGCCTAACATTACCCAACTCTTGCATGCAGATGGCAGTTTACATCAGGTAGGGCTCACATTGCAGTTTTGGTATACCAAACTATTTGAAAAATACTACAACAGAGTCCACAGCAAATGAGATTGTTTGTATCTCATTTTTTCCTCTAAGTCAAATATTATCTAGATATAATGAAGTCAGTTTGAGATCAAGGTATGCTTGCTCAAGTGAGAGAAAATAAGCTGATTTTTTTGGTTGCTATGTAGAAATAACAAAAATCCAAAACATCTCCCTTTCAAAATACCATTTACATCAAGCTAAAGTGCAGGTTTTTTCAGCACGTGTGACCTTTCAGCAGAGATGACACCTCTGGAAAAAGACTCTACAACCAGCTGTGAAGAGTCAGACTGCAGTGCTTTACCTCAAAGAAGTCTTGCCATAGATGTATGGCAGTCAGCCCACTAAACAGCCAGGCACAAAAGACATACTTCCTTGGCTGTTCAGGCAAGACAGCAGAGTGCTACCAGTAAGACTCACCTCTGGACCATCCCTCAGAAGTGCTGGGAAGATCCAGCACACAGATTGCCCAGTGACAGCATGCAGCATGCCAAGGGACAGCCAGCCGCACACAGTGAGAGCTAGCTGTGGAGAACCACTTGTTGAAGTGGAGGAAAAGAGCCAGGTCAGCTCTTTAGTTGACAAGGCTCTGTATTCAGTGCACCACTGACAACCAATATGCTTTCCCAGCATAAAAATCTGATTTTAGGTGCTTCACTTCAACAAATACAGCTTCTCTCTAGAGAGAGAAGCAGTTGAATCAGAGTGGTTTCTAGTTGATCCATTCCTATGCCTGTCCCCTTCCCTTCCATCTCAAATTCTCTCTAATTTTTAATGCACCCAAACCAAGCAAGATGGGTGAATGCCCCTCACTAGTATGGATTCACTTGGCTACATGAAACCTCCCACTAAAGTCAGTCCATGTAATGAAGGGCAGAGACACTTGTGTCTCCCACTCCACCCACAGCCCAGGATTCAGGAGTCTTTCTTCTGTATTGTCCTTTGTGTGCTCAGAATGCAGCAAGTCAGAAGAGACTGGTGAGAGCTGCTTCAGAAAGAGATTAAGATCAACATCCCTTTATACTCTCACATGCTCTTCAGCTACACTAGAATTGACTCCCACTCTGTCCTAAAATAGTTGGCAGTCCTCAAACATGTTAAGTAAAAACATTAACACTAGTAATCCAGAGGGATGTTGTTTAAATCTCCCTAACTTTGAACCATATATTCAAAATTAATAAAATATTGATGCCATGCTCCAGATTCAAGTTTGGAGGAAAACAGTAACTAAGCTTTCACTTTTGCCAGAAAGTGTCAGAAAAGCTAATTTAACATCTAGTAAGTTTTATTTTTCAGAGCACAAAAGTTCAGACACTGTTTTCTGTTTTATTCCAGGCTGAAAGCAAAGGAGCTACACCACTTTAGCCCCAGGTTATCCACTGGGAAACAAGGCATTTTAGGGGTGTTTAACAGGGAGATGCAAACTTTCATTTATGCAGGGTCTTAAAAGGTACTAGGAAGCCCTTTTGTGACTTGGTTATCTGAGAATGCAATCTTAAGCACAATCCATAAGTCATCTTTTTTTCAGGGGGGCTGTTTTGGCCAAAATAATGACTTTCAAAATATATTTTTCTGTGATAAACTTGTAATCATTATTATTGCCATTGCTATCTTCGCATAAAAATACCTTTATGTGCACAACACCAAACACACTAAAAGACTGTACTGCCTGCCTCATTTATGCCACTAAAAACAGGCAAATTATAATCCAAAATGCAACCACATGACTAATTCTGCTAAGAAAAGGACACTATAACCCTAAGTATGGCAGTGACATAAAAAAAATCCTGACTAGCATGACTTCCCAGAGCTCTCCACCTTCATTTCAACAGAAACCATGAGAAACAAGTACCACACACTCCTCTAAAGTTTAAACACAATTACAAATCAGTACATTTTGCTTCTCTAGTCTTCAGCTGTTAACACTCCTGTGCTAGTAAGTCCTCTGTGCTTCACAGAAGGTACAACAAGGGTTGTTTTTAAGGCCATTGGTGGAATTCTCCAATTAATCTTGGCTGTTCCATTATAGGTAACAAGCTGATCTGTTGCGAATATGTTTTTACCTCTAGCTTTAGACCCAGTGCTAGAGAATACATATTAGAAAACCTTATTTTGTTTCTGGTATGACAAATATAAGTCTGAAGGAAAAGACAATTTGCAATTGATTTGGGTCAATAAACTGCAGAGCACAACGTTTACAGGTAGAACTTTAAAGATAGTCAGCTTTTATTTTCAGTTTGCATTCAAAACCAGGTACCTAAGATTATCTCAAAATTGACAAATTTTCTTTGAGTCACTGGTAATCTTTCCTGAATGAAGGGCCAATTGACCAGGCACAGAAAAAACTGATTGCTAAGCTTCCTAGTTTACAAGGGTTGTGCAATTTGCTTTAGTTTTCTATTTCAGTAAAACATCTTACTAGTGTTAAAATAAGGATAAGCAATATCACAATCTCCCTCCTCCATCCTCTGACCAGGAAGCACAGTTCCACAGCTGCTACCTTACCTTCTGAAATTGCCTTCTTGACAGCTGCAAGGTAAGCATCAGGTTCATCATCATTTGTGAGCTCCTGCCACTGAGACCAGTCCTTGAAAAAAGTCAAATAGTCATCACAGTCTGCAACACCACAGAACAGCTTGACTACTTTGTAGGGAGGCCATAAAGCTTCCTGAAGGCTCTGCAGGACAGGAGGGAGATAAAAACTCTGCACTAGCTCAGCAGATAGCAAAAGGATGATGCTTCGACTTCTGTTGAACAGGTCCAGCTCCTGGTGGGAGATGGCAGACTTGCCTTCCAGCTGGTAGCTCAGAATCCGATGCTTTCGTATGTGCCGAGTAAAGAGGAAGAGGTTCTGGAGGTACTGACACCATTCAGTGGCGTCACTTGCATACACAATCAGCACATCATATCCTCCAGGGGTTCCTGTACAGGTGCAAGACAATCACAGGGAAGGGGATTAAATTCAAAGCTAGAACTGACCCATAACTTCTCAGCAAAAAGTCCACAGGGCTTTCCCTATAAATCACGTCAGAAGCTCCAAAGCACTTCAAAAGTACGACAGATGTATTCAAACCGAGGTGTTCACTGCCACAGAGCAATTCTAAGGGTGGTTAAACTCCTACTTGCATTTACCCTGCTAAAATTTAAGTAGCTTTTTCATTCTCAAAAAACCTCCTAAGAAGGGGATTTCCTACGTAGTTTCAAGTGAAACAAACCACATGTGGAGATTATAGATTCAAAGCATGTTGATGTAATAAAAACACAACAACCAAAAATTAAAACCGAACCTCCAAAACAAACTAGCTTGAAAAGGGGAGTTCACCTTGGCACATAAAGTGAAATCATTTAGGCAGAGTATGCTCAAGCAGAGTATACACTAAACATAGCACCCCTTAAAATAAGAAAGGCCTTTATTTAAATGAAGTCCCACAATGCTTACAGGAAGTCATTATAGCTTCCATTGGTGTTAGACATTTGCTCTCATTGCAGCAGAAAGCAAACTGCGAAGTATGAGTGCAACTGAAGAGTACAGCAGCCCCAGTGCGCACAGCACAGCAATTCTATCATTCAGCCTATGTTAGTGTCTTAATCCCAGAACTGTCATACAAAAGTTTCTCAACCATTCTGGCATGATAAACCCCCTACTTAGAGGGAAAGTGGTGAAATACAACAACAGTGATGGCTGTAACAGCCCAAAATATGCTCACCAAAACTGACCTACTCTGTAATTCTCTAGAGACAGCTCCTAGTTAAACACCACTGCACTTCTGGCTCTGGAATGAAAGCACTTTTGAAACTGTTTCCAGCTTGCTAAGATGACATGCACCTTGAACTAATATGACATGATGCAGTGCACTCCACCAATCGCAAGAAAACGTCTAAGTCTACATTTAATTTTTACATTCACTTGTGAAGAAGTTTACCCAAATTCGAGGATGATGGCTCTGGTCCCATGGTAAATTTCAGTGCTGAGCATTTCAAATCAAATTAGCAAATTGTAATCTTCTAATTCTAGTTTGACTCTTTAGAAGTGTCAACATTTCCAACCCATCTCCATCCAGAAGCAAGCAAACAAAGGCAGATTTTTCTAATTAAAATAGGAGATGCCTAAAGTTTGGCATGCCAAAAAGAGCATCTGCAGAGAGTGAATTCACCAGAATTAAAAATTGGGTTTGCAGCCACCTTATTAATATTAAACAGCTTCCAAAGACTCCATTCTGCCACCCTCTCCAGAACCTTCATTAAGACGATTGAAAGGATGTCTAGGCTACCGTAGCCCAGCTCTAAACCATACAACAACCAGCTCTGAAGTAAAGCGTGATGTGCTCTGTGCTCAACCAATCACGTAACGGTTACCTGCATATACAGAAAGTCTCTAGCAGTGAAAGCGTCATGTCCTAGCTATGAAGGACAGACACTGTATTCACTAGGACAGCTGCATGCTTCTGTGTGAATACAGCTCCTGGACCCCAGATGGAGGCTTGTAGGAGACAGCATTCTCAATGGAGAGGATTCAGCAAACTGATAAAAGCAGACAAACAGACACAAAGCCTTCAGACCTTTAAACTATGAGTACAAAACTGCTGTGAAAACAGATGCCTTTCACACCAGTGGGAACACTGCTATCACCAAAGTACCGCTTCTGGCTGAACACCATCTGAAAAAAAACAGGATCACACAACCAGAAACAGGAAAACGAAGGAGAATTCAGATCAGTTGTTTTATTCTAGAAAGGAAGGAAGGAATACAACAGACTTCTGCTTCCAGAGTCATGTGTTGATTCACATGCAGTACACTGGGAAAGGGCAGCACAACTACATGCCAAGAATGGAGCTCACCCACTGCAGCACAGCCAGCTGAGCCTGACCACATCAGATGGGGAGAAAATGCAAAGACCTTCTGTGCCCAGGGCTCCTAACATCCTACCCTGGTGCTCTCTGGGAGCAGTCCCACCTCCAGATTCTGGGGAAAGCAGCAGCGGACTCCAGGCATTCTCACATTCTGTAAAATGGAACACCTAATCCTTTAATGCATGTTTTTAAAGAGCACAGCTTCCGCAACCTGTTAGCAAACAGTCCCTGCTCCAGTCTTTCATTGAAAGGAAACATATTTGTTTGAAGAGGACACAAAGTGGGGGAGTCACTGACTTTAAACATGCATTGCACTGTAAGGCCACTAAGTATCCAAGCAGCCTCCCTTCTCTGATCCACGGGCAAAAGATGCAAACTAGAGAGACCCTCTGCAAGTTCCCTGCCAGCATTTATATCCCCAGAGACAACACCACTCAGAGCAATGTAGCCGCTGCCCCCGCTAGGAAAGAACTTCACCTAATGCTTAGGAAAAGTATTGAATCCCTAGGTAGCACTTGCTCTAGCATCACATCACTCCCCTTAACAGAGCTGTGTCAGCTCTCCCCAGGCCCTCTTACCCCAACTCCTATAGCCTTTTACATTTCTAGGATAAACTGAGGAACAACGCTTTTAAAAGGAGAAGTGAGAAATAAAATTACTGACTCCACTTTTATAGTCAAGGAAATTTTCTATGTTCATAAGCAAAAATACTGGAAGTGGGTCTTGAAGAGCTAAATAAGCTTAAGTCAGCAACAGGACTGATTCAAACAAAACAAAAACTTGGAAACTGTTTAAATTACAACATCCCCTTTTAAAAGAAGGATGACACAGGACTCACTTTCCTGATCATGCTATTATTTGTCTAACCAAATACTTTCCTTTGCAGCGGCAAGTGCTATCCAATACACATGGAAAAGTGTAATAAATGGAAAATGCAGAATGTTTCAGGGAGTTTTTCTGACAACTCTTCACACAACAGTTACAGGAAAAACTGAGATCACACTTCAAAGCACAATGTAAAATCTACCTATTGCACACATACAAAGAAATCCCTAGGTGAAAACAAAGCATTTAATTTCCTTAAACCCTGACCTTAGGTGGATGCTTTGACAATGTGTTTGACAGGCTCATTTTGAAAAAAAACAAAAACAAAAAACACATAAGGAATCCTTCAATTCAAGTAAGAAACACATGAACAATATATGCAATAGCAAAATGATGAAAGATGTGAGTCAGTAATTTAAAAAATCTTTCATAATCTCAAGTGTAATCTAGTTTAAATTTTAACATAGTTTCTGCATTTCTAAACTTTGGGTATGAAAGGGACTTTTGCTTCTGTTTACAAAACATCAGCACTATTAATAATATTGCAAGGCACATTTAACTGTTTATTTCATAGAAAAACATCCAGGTGCAGCCCTGCTGCAGTATGCAATGATAAAATGTAACCTTTGCACTCCTTTCCAGCTGTAATTGCCTCTTCAGTGCTTTGTTGAACACTCCACTATATTGCAATAAGAGACAGACAAGATTACAAATCAGTGCTGTAGAAATACTCAAGGCCTCTAATTGAGGTGGAAGGGCCACAGACTAAATAGCACAGAGACAGAACATGATACAAAGCTTTCCCTATCTTATAAACTGCACAGTGACTGGAAGAGGATGAAGCCATTCAGTCAAAAATCACAGAAGACTCATTACAAGAGAATAAAAATATCCTATAGTAATAGGTTATAGCATGTCTTCATATTCCTTCTCTGTGAAACAAACCAGGCTCATATTCAGACCATGTTTTGGAGTAGTGAGATGACAATCCTTGAACTCAGCGCAAACATGGGCTAGTGTTCTGTGGTCATGTCTTAAGGCTCTGATTACTACTGAAATAGCTAAAGAAAACTGCAGGAAGCTGGCATATCAGCTCTGGGTAAGATTACATCTTGCCCACTTAACACTTCCCAAATTTCAGTCAGATGTCATCAACTGTTACTACCTATTATTTCATGCTACAAGTCAAAAGGTTTCACCTTTTTCAATTTAGAGATCATAGTTTTCCACCATACTTTTGAGTCTCATAAAGCAAATTCAGGGCCTCTAATAACACACAGCTTTTCTGTGTCACCATTCACATCCCTCTCCAAAGTAGACCAGACTTCTCATTGTCAACAGACCTCGTAAAAACAATTACTGACATAAATCTTTACTCCAACTCAGATGGTCATATGCAGTGGCAAGCAAATCAATTTCCATCTGCTAGATCAAATCCACCTCAAATTCTGGCTAAATGAAAAAGCACTATGCAGCCTGTTAGCAGTCAGTGTCGGGATTCACGTGTATGAAAGATATACAAATATGGCATTCCAAAATATCAATCCTTGATAGAGGGGAATCCACTTCCTGTAAGAGCCAACAGCCTATGAGATAAATTAAACCAAACCCCAGGTTTTTAATTATAATTTTTTTAAGAGAGTATACTTCCAAAAGGTGTTAGAAGCTGCTGGAAGCCATTAAGAGAAGTCCACAGCACCTTTCATATTTCAGTGTCTGAACTGAGTGTATTGAAGTGATGTATGAGGAAATGAATGCATTCTTTGCCTAGCTGGAATGCATGCAAAGTAATGGTGATCACATGCAATCATTATTAACATCCTAGCAAACCTCACTTTGACTGGAATAGGAAACCTTTGCTGCATTTGAAGGGCTGCAAAAAAGGCACGAGGAAGTAGCAGAATCAAAGTAGATTAAAGTTTTGCAAACCAAACCTCAGTGATAGGAACACAAGATTTGCATTAGGATATGAGAAACCGAAGTTATTCTACTTTTAAGAGTCTCTGTGAAATCACCTTCTGTTGATAGGGAGCAAAGCAGTTTTGCCCACAAGTCTCCCGAGACCTCTGTTTAGCTTATTTTTACATCACAAGGAGACACGCGTCAGTGAAACACTAACGTTACTTCACACCCTGAAAATGGCACGTTTTTCCTTTTTTAGTTAAAACACGTACACTTCCCTACAGCAAGGGGAACTTGCAAATTGGCCTCTAGCGATACTTACACCACGTAGGCTAAAACTCTCTCCCCCCTGGAGTTCGTAGCTCTAAACAGTTTTACCTGCACGGTAGCTGAAACATGTCGATTGATGGCAAACCGGCTCAGTTTATGATCCTCTACCACCGCGGCAAGGGGCATCAGGTCGTAACCCCAAAAGTATGCAAATGTAGGGAGACAAAGTAGTGTTTAGGAAGAACTGACTTCTCGACAAAACGTCACAGAAAAACATCTAGGTGGCAAAGGTCGAGCAGGAGCATATTCCTTTACAGAACAGCCTCCCTCAGAGCTAGCTGAGCTGCCAACCCGAAGTACACTCAAGATACAGGAGAGCTCTGCCAGCACCCGCCCTGAGCACAAGCCAAGAGAAGCAAGATAAGGTGGAAAGCGCAGCAACCTGGCTGCGAACACAAGAGGCACCGCTGCCCTGAAAAATCCCGGGCTCCCCTGAACTCGGGGCGGGACTCTCCTTCCCTTGCCCCGGCTGGGGCGAGCCGAGGGGCGCAGCAGCGCGGCCCCGGGGGAGAGCGGGCAGGGACCCGCGCTCCGCTACCTCCCGGTTACCGGCGCCAGGCACCGGACAGCTCGCTCACGGGCTGGGCGGCCGGGACAGCCTCGGCCGGCCGGGACAGAGCCCGAGGCAGCGCCCGCCCGGCCCCGCCGCGCAGCACGGCCGGCCAGACCCCGCCTCTCCCCCCGGCCCCGGGCGTGAGTATCCGCAGCACCTACCGGGGCCCGCCATGGCTCGGGGCTGGCGGGGAAGGGGCCGCTGCCTTCCCCTCACATCGCCGGCGCCGCGGCGCGGTGCGTCCCCCCAGCGGCCACTTCCTCGACCCCGGCCGGGCGCTCGGCCCCGCCGCCCGGCCCCGCCTCCCCGCCCGGCAGGAGGGCGGCCGCGACGCCCCTGCAGAGCCGGGCACGGGGCGGCTCCGTCCGGCGGCCGCGCATCGCCCCCAGGTACACGGCGGGGCTCTCCTCCCCTAGGAAGGAAATTCCCTTTTCCCGCTATACAATCATGTACTGTACAGATGGCCGAGGAACCAGCACTAAGTGAGGACAGGTCACGAATTACGCTGATACAGAAACTCTCAACCCTTAGGGCAAGGGTTGTCGATGGGAACAAGCAAGACCTGCTCTATGCACATCCTTAACTTAGGCTTCTGTCTCCTAGGATGAAGGACGTTTATTTTTTCCTAGGGAAAAACAAGTCGTTCCGTAGTAAGAATGAAGCCACTCGGTGGTCTGTGTTTCCTTCCAAAAGATGCAGTCTTTTTAACTCAGATTTCCCTATGACTGTACTCATGTTTGAGCACAGTGAAAATAAGCAGAAGGACACTGTTGGAGTTCAGAGAGTAGGACTCTAATTTTGTTGCTGAAGACAAAGCAACAGACTCTGCTTAAATAATTATTCCTATCTATTTTTTCATTTGCAAACTTGGAAAAAACACTTGCACTACTTTGCATCATCTCTCTGCTCAGAACCAGTGAAGTGCATTGATGCACTTCAGTAAAGAGCAGGCTCCTTATAATCCAGTTTCCCAGACAAGACAGTCATTCCAAGGCAGTCAGAGGACATTGTGTGAAGTTTACCCAATGTCACAAACAAATGTTAGAACACAGCTGCTTACAAACAGTAAAGAAAGAACTGTTTCCTACTAATAAACTCTCCTATAAGTCAAACTCTCATGTTATCTCAAAATATTTCTTTACCCAAAACCTATGTAAGTTTACAAACTGTGTACCACAGCCTGTTCCAAAAACAGTATTTGCTCCCACAGTATTAAAGTAGGAGGATAAAAAGCACTTCCTGATGATACAGCCTTATGAGAAACTCCAGGTGTGCAAAGAAACCAGGACTTTCCCACCCAAAACCTACTGAAAATGTAAAATGAAATTAAGAACACATGGGCACCAGAGAAGAATGCAAACACAATCTACTTGGGATTTAAGTGAGGGACAAAAATGTACTAGTTGGAAACTAGTTGGGAGTATCTAGCTAAATTATTTGACTATTATCAAATAATATGCCTATATTAAGAAAAAGTAAAATAGATTGATAACCATATATATGACTTTATAAGGATTGTTCCACATTATTTCCCTTATAAAGCTGTTTATCTTCTAACTTCCAGAATGAAAAGTTAAAACCAAAATAATGCCTGATGTTCGAACAAGCTTTTAAACCTTTGCTCTTTAAGCCTTGCAGTATCACACAAAAGGCTGTAGCAGACACCTGCCTGCTCAGAGAACCCACAAGGCTTTTCCATATGAATCAGTGTCAGAATGCCATGCATTTTATTTAATTGATGCAAAGCCCACAGGAAAGCTCTTTAATTTCCTAAGTCACTAAAATGAAATCAATGTGCCTCCCCAAAGGACTTAAGTAAAATACTTGTTAGTGGGTTGTCTCAGCAACCTCCACCTGAAAAATCTTATGACAAATTGAGGTGAAAGCCACTTCACACCCTAGAATGTTAGGCTGGCCTAAGGGAAAGATTCACACTTTGTAATGAATTAAGAACAAAACGAGGAAATAGAGGGAGCTTTATACCCTCCCTTGCCCAAAATTGACTGTCCGAGTCTTAACCTTAATCCCTTCAACTCACTGCAACATGTGAACACAGTTGCATTTGCAGCATTACGCTCAAGAACTTGTCTTAACCCTGTCAAAAGAAAAGGACTAGATGGCTCTTTCCAGAGCCACTGATTTTTCACTAGGTACTTCTGAGGGGTAAGATGGAAAGGATTCAGTGTTTCACTGCCCATGTCATCTATCTTCACTTTTTCTTGCCTGCAAAAAGAATAGGAAGCCCAGAGATTTCTCAGAGGAATGCTTTCTTATGAGGTGTATAGCTCTCCCTGCAGCCTTAATGAAAGGTACACCACCCAAAGGGAAGGACTGAAAAAACCTATAAGGAGTAGGGTGAAAGGACCAGAGGAATTCACAAGCAGTAGCATAAACCTGTTGAATTTGCTTGCTTTTTAGATCCCAGGATCTCCCACTACTGCCTTGGGAAATAGAACAATATAGCTTTCCTTGCATGGTTACTGCCCTGCGGGGTCACCTGGAGAGTTGCAGGCACAGCACACAGACAGCCACACACCTCGGAAGAGAGGCAATCACACAGCATCTGGCAACAGACTTAGCTAGTAAAAGTCTGCCCAGAGTCAGAGATGCTTACTAACCAGCCAAGAAGCAAAATGAACCAGTGAAGTAAACACAGCCAGTAACTTCCCTGATTCCTCACAGCAGTTACTTCATACAACAGGACTTAAAAAAAAAAATATGGAAGTTTACCAGCCGTGGCTCTGTTGCTTCCTTTGTGATGCAGGCAAAAGCACAAAACTTGTGCTGAGCTTTGCAGATGAAGCTTGCAGCTTTAGCTTAATGTGGATGGAAGCTACAAGAACTGAGAGAAATAATGGTTCCTGGAACCAGCTTCCTCTCTAACACAGCAAGTTATTCCATACACAACAGGAACAGGCCACATCAAGGGCATCTGAAAACAAAGTACGCATATTTAACAAGCCCTCAGCTGAACATCCTTTTTTTACATGATAGACAACAGTACCTGTGACAGAGACTTATAGTACAATCTCCAGGAACTACCTTTTCTTTCCCCAGGACAGCAAAAGTGGCACCTTTCAGAAACCCCAGCACCAAGTGTGCTCAGCTGGGCACAGAGCCTGCCCAAGTGTGTATTAAGCAGGCACTGCCTCACAGCACACAGGAGGAACAGAACCCCACACAGCAAGGCACAGCAGCATTTGGAGATGGTTAAGAGCAAGGCTAGGAAAACTGAAAGAGTATAACACCACCTGCCTATTACAATTTGGCAGTATTAACTTCAGACTTCCAGTGTAGGACTTTGTTCTTCCTTTACTATCAGTAGGCTTTATAGTATGCTCTGATAAAGAAAACTTTAAAACACCATCAAATAACTAAAGCAAACAAAGCAAAATCTCTATTGGAGCAAACCTTCAACTTCACAGAAGAAAAACACTTCAGTGGAGAGACGACTAATTTAAAGCAATGGCAATTTATATAGAACAGCTGAAGTAAATCTCCTCATCAGGGTCCTGAGTACACCAAAAGGACATTTTTGTCCTGATCACCCTCACCTGGGGCTTCCACGCCCACCCTTTGCCCATAGGCCCAGGGGCTCTATTTAAGCTCACGCCTGGACCTTCAGTGTTTGCCTATCCTATTTTGTGGGTAGGTCTGTTTCAAGTTCTCTCTCCAACCTTTTCTCTCTAACACTCTTCAAGTAACCTTATTCTCAACTTCCCCTCTGACTCTACCTTACAGCCGGAGCCTTTACGCCCACAGCGTTACTTTTACCTTAGCCCTTCCTCTGCTATCACCTCCCTTTGCCTCTAGGCCGGTTCCTCCCCGCCTGGCTCACGGCTCCCCGTCCCTGGCGCTGCCGACGAGCCCTGCCAGCCGCGGGCTGTGCCCGCCGCGCTGCTGCGGTGCCGGGACGCGCCGTGTCGGTGCGGGCGCGGCGAGCGCTGGGCACCGCGGCCGTCACCTTGTTCTTCTCCATGGAACAGCCCTCCCTGGTCTTTCCGCTCCCTGCCTCCCTTCCTCGTGTCGTCCTGCTTAGGGGGGATTACAACTGGCGGACAGGTAGGTGGGGGAAGGCGCTTAGGTGGACTGAAGCCTTCCAGCGCCACGCGTACGCGCTCCCGAGTTTCCCTGCGGGCTGTTTCCACCTCCTCCTGCCCGCTGCGGGCCCTAAACCCGCCTCCGCACCGCAAGCAGCCTCCCCGCCCTGCCTGTAGCTTTCACCCAGACGCGGGCAGGGCCCCCGAGCGGGGGCCGGGCCGGGGGGGCCGCGCCCCGCACCTCGCCCCCGCTGCGGGCCCGCCCGGCCAACATGGCGCGGGGGGGCGGAGCCGGGGCAGCGCGTGCGTGCGTGCTGCGCGGGTGGGTGCGTGCGTGGCGGCGGCGCGTGCGCGCGGGCGGCACGTGGCGGGGCGGCATGGCGGAGCGGCGCGCGGTGCCCAGCGACCTGTTCCCGCTGGTGCTGGCCTTCCTGCGGCAGCAGCGCTGCCCCGGCGCCGCGCGCGCCTTCGCCAGGGAGGCGGCGGCGGTGAGCGGGGGGCGGCGGGAGGGGGGGGGGGGGGACGGGACACTGACCCACCCGCCGACTGACCGCCCGCCCGGCCTTTCTCCCGGTTTAGCAGGAGCAGGACCCCAACGCCGCCTCCCTCCTGGACATCTACAGTTACTGGCTGAAGTAAGTGCGAGCCCGGGCGGGGGGGGCCCCCCTGCGGGCTCTGGGGCCCCCCTGCGGGCTCTGGGGCCCCCCTGCGGGCTCTGGGGCCCCCCTGCGGGCTCTGGGGCCCCCCTGCGGGCTCTGGGGCCCCCCTGCGGGCTCTGGGGCCCCCCTGCGGGCTCTGGGGCCCCCCTGCGGGCTCTGGGGCCCCCCTGCGGGCTCTGGGGCCCCCGCCCGCGTCTGGGCCGCGCCGCCTCGCGTCCCCCGCTCAGCCCGTCTCCCCGCAGGTCTCCGGCGGCCAAGAAGAGGAAGCTGGTGCCCAACGGGCCCCAGGCGAAGAGGACACCCCCCTCCAGCAGCGAGGACAGCTCCAGCGAGGAGGACGAGGCGCCGCCAGCCAAGAGGCCAGGTGGGGTTGGTGGGCAGGCCGGGGCTGTGTCTGGCGTGGCTGCTCACCTGGGTGGGCTCGTGTGAGGCCCTTCAGCAGCTATCGAGGGCTGGGTTTGTATCGACTGACCTTGTTTCTGGCAGGTCTTTTGCCCATGACAGGTAGGGCCTGTTGATCCTCGCTACAGGTGATCTTTTTATCCAGTTGTAATTCAAGCACATCTAACTTTTCTGTGTTGAGAGTCTGCTTGCCAGTCACTAACTGACAGGATAGCTCAGCAGGGTTACTCCTGCCTGCTTCTGCATGTTCAAAATATGCATTGATCTAAATATTGGGTAAAACTGGGTTTTGAGTGCATGAAGGTTGGGCTGATTCTCTGTTCCTCGTTGGTAGGTACCTCATCATTTTTTCATATGCTATTTTCTAGGGACCCTTAGTCTGAGACTCTCACTGAGAGCTTTAGAGAATGGTTTGCAATCCTGCTATTGTAGGAAAACTACAATATGACTCATATTCACAATGTGATTCACATTTTATAAGTACTTTTGCTTTTGTTAAAATATGCATAACTTGTCAGAACTCTTGCGTGGCTAGGACTTACCAGGCTCCTTTGTGTATTGGTGAGCTCCATGACCTGTTTGATGTGTATTGGTGAGCTCCATGACCTGTTTGATGTGTATTGGTGAGCTCCATGACCTGTTTGATGTGTATTGGTGAGCTCCATGACCTGTTTGATGTGTATTGGTGAGCTCCATGACCTGTTTGATGTGTATTGGTGAGCTCCATGACCTGTTTGATGTGTATTGGTGAGCTCCATGACCTGTTTGATGTGTATTGGTGAGCTCCATGACCTGTTTGATGCAGGGCAGTTGTAGATAGTATCCCCGAGTTCCAGAGGAAAGTCAGGCATCTTTACTCACCTGCTGCTTGTGTGAGATTGCTGCCTGCCTTTCTCTCAAGCCTGTGTCTTAGTTCTGCCAAAAAATTTCATTCCTCCACAGCACTTTGGCATGTGGTGGGCTAGGTTTTTCCCTTTTTTTATGGAATTTACCTTAATCGTAGTGTATACAAGTTTGTGTGTATCTGGCAGATGATTTGCAGGAAAGGAATAGTATACAGGGAGAGACAGTGAAAGAAATCTGGTCTTTAACTGGAGCCATCTGATTTTTACTTGTTAAGGACAGTTGCGAATATAACTTAAGTTAAAATAATTTTGTTTGCTCCATGCCAATAAAAAGCAACTAGTAACTAGGACGGAGTAGATTTGGCTAAAACTTGTTAAGCAAAGTGTCTGGAACCTCAGCACAGCATTGCAGTGGTTCTCTTTGGAAGACTGCTTGTTCCGTGGGTTTTTGTAAGCTGGCAGGTGTGCAGACCCACTTAATGTTATCGCAGTTTGTGGAAGCACTTTTCTTACGAAGTGTCCTTTTTGGTGATAGAAGCCTGCACTTAAATGTGTATGTGTAAAGATAAAATCCTGAATTTGTTTTATCCTCTTGCCGACCCATTTTTTAGTTTTCTGCAGCACACTGCTCAAGAAACAAAGTCAGTGTTAGGAACTTCTGTCATGGTTTAATGATTTTAGTATATCCTTTTGCCCTGGTACCCGCTAGTGCAAGATACAGGTACACAAAAGTTTGAGATAACAATCAACGTCTGCTGTCCATTATTTGCAGCTAAAGCAGCAGCTGTGCCCAAAGCAAAAGCAGTTCCTCCAGCCAAGAAGGCAGAGAGCAGCAGCGAGGACTCCAGTGATGATTCAGACTCGGAGGAAGAGAAGAAGCCAGCAAAGGTCAGCTTTTCTTCCCAGCCTCTAATGCATGTTTGAGAGTGGTGGTTAATAGCAAATTTGACCAGAATTCTCTCTGAAATTTGTCTTGCTTTTACTGAACTGTGAAGTGCTTAGACTGCTGCATGTGCAACATAGAGAAGGCATTCCTGTAGTGGACAGTGTGCCATTTGGACTGGTCCTGTGAAAAATTAATTTCATGTCCACCACCCATTTTGTTTCATATCCAAGTCTGTTAATTGCCTTTATCCTAAGACTGCTAAGGTTCTTTTTTTTGCAGAGAAAAATTTATTTACAACTGCAAAAACACTTATCTTTGCCTTACATACATGTGTATCTATATAAAAAGACAATCTTCTCTTTCCTTTTTCTGCTGCAGCCATGGCCTTCAGAAGCGGGAGAGAGGAAGAATGATGTTAGTGTACAATACAGGAGAGCAACCAGAGTTGCCTAGTCAATATTTTCAGTCTTCAAACTAGCATGATCTGCCCCCAGAGCTGCTTGCTCTTGAGGAGGCAGAACTGGAGACTGAGGTGCAAAGGAAGTCTCCCATGGGCTGCTGGCAGGTTTCACAGACTAAAATTTTTATCCAGGGATTTTGAGGCTATAACCACTAGGCAGACTGGTGTTTCCAAGTCAAAATGGTAACCTCTGTGAAAGACAGCTGTTTATACTCTCTGTACATGTCTGACTTATTAGCCACTTTTTATGGCTGCAAGGGCTAATCAATTTTTGCTCTTGTTGTTTAGAAAGGTGCAAAACCTGTGGTGAAGGCAGCTGGAACCAAAGTCCAGCCCCAGAAGAAAGCAGAGAGTTCCAGTTCGAGCAGCTCAGATGAAGAAGCACCAAAGAAACAGCCACCAAAAGCAGCAACACCTAAATTAGGTGCATCTTATTGTATATCATAAGTCAAAGTGCAAAAACAAAAAAGCTAGGGGACAAGTAATGGGGGCTGTACCTACATGCAAAGGCATCTGTATTAAGATACCAGTTTGAAAATCTGCTGTCACTGCCAATTGCACTCCAGTCTGTTTCTGACATGGAAGAGCTTTAGAACTGATTGCAAATAAAACATCTCATCCCATATGCTGCATTGATAGCATAAATAGCTGTAATCAGCAACCTTAACTGCTTAAGTTGTGCTTCTGCCAATGTCTCCCTGCTCAAAGAGCAGGGAAGATCTTGACTTTAGTCATGAAACTTCTGATGACCTAGAATGAACAGTTTTCTGAAAACTTTCTCTAAGCTTGCAGTAGGTCACAACAGTTCTGCCTTCGTCTGCCCTATTGGCTTCCTGCGGTTTGTTGATGATATTTTATGCTGAATATAATTACCCCTAATCTCCCATAGTATATTTTCTAATACCCCTTATTACTTGTCTCAAAAGGAAGTAAAGCTGCCCAGGCAGCTGCCAAGGTGGTCAATGGAAAAGCAGCAAGCAGCAGCAGTAGTAGCGAAGAGTCTGATGAGGAAAAGACTGCACCAAAGAAGGTAAATTAGCCTATGAAAAACTTCATGAATGCTGTAGAAGTCTAGCAAGACTGGGTGCATCTCTGTGTTGCAGGGACTGTGAAATGTGTAGACAAAGTCACAGACTACAGAGATATTGAACACAGTATTTGTGGCTTTTACACCTCCTTTTCCTTTGTAGATAGGGATTGTGTTTTAGCATCTCTCCATGCACTAGCTTTCTTCCATAATACCTCCTTGCCACTTCCTTCTACTTCTTCCTTTTACAAGAAAACATCTCATTGTGTAGTAACCATGTTGTTTCCATTATGTGTTCACTTTTGCATCTCTGAGTTTTTCATTAGGGAATGATTGAAAATGTTTTCTGCAATACAAAAATAATCGTAGTTGTGTTTATTCAAGTGGCAGTTGCTACCATTTTGGTCAGTTTTGTTCCCCTTAGTCAGAAGAGGTCCACATTAGGGATACGTGCAGCAGAAAACAGCAGTGGAGTGGCTAGAAAAATCAAGATGCTCACGTGTTGCCTGAAATTTGCTTTTGAGAATCTTCATTAATGTTTTTCCCTTTGTCGTCAAAATTTGTTCCCTTGACAGATGCTTAAACAAGATCCACATCCAGCTGTCCCCACAAGATTTCTGTACTTTCTTTTTTTTAATGTCTCTTTCTTCTTGTGATAAGGCTGTTCCCAAGAAATCACCTCTGCCAAAACCTGCAGCCACTCAAGCATGTCCAGGGAATAACAAACATGCCAAGGAGAGTTCCAGTAGTGAGGACTCATCTGACAGCTCAGATGATGAAAAGCCACCTGCAAAACAAAAGCTGAAGCCTGGTAAGTACTAAATTCTGTTGCTGCTATGTGGGAGGATGCTCTCTGCTAGTCCCACTGCCCCTGGAGGAGTGTGCAGGACACAGGCAAGTCTTGCTGCACACAAGGTTCCAGGTGATGCTTGTGGGGGTATTGTGAAGCAGAAATACAGCAGCTTTTTTGTGTGCTCATAAGAGATGAGGACTGGGAGAGACTGTGACAGACTCTTCTAAGTTTCCTGCATTTCTTCTATTCATGTAGCCTTTAAGGACATTTCTTGCAGGTTTCCTGTCTACCAGGATTTGGGAAGTAATTTGCCAGTGGTTTGTTTATTCTATCACTGCAGTAATTTAAGTTTTTTTAGGTTTTTTTTGTAAAGTATCCAGTGTTCAGTTGCAGCGCAGCTGATAGGCTAAATGGGCCTCTGTTCAATATAGCATAGTGCTTTCAGGGTTCCAGGAGAAAGCTGGTGTGAGTAGAGAATCCAACATCAAAACTTAGTCTGATTCTTTTAGCCAGAGGGTTTGAGGAAGCAGTGAATGAAAACAATCAACAACTGTAATTTCTGCTTGTTTTTCTTTTGTTTGTTTCTGAGAAAGCTCCCATTCTTCCTAAAGTGCAGAGGAAATTTCTGCAGAAATATTTGGGTCAGCTGAACCCCAAGAGGAGAGTTAAACTCACAGTACAAACAAGGTAGCAGTGGGGCTGGTGTAATCGTTCAAATGATAAGCTTGTATCTTTGACTATAGCTATAGAAAAGGAATAAATGGAACCAAATAGCAGAATGGATTTATTCAAAGTGCACCAAACCTCTCACGTGTACTGTTTGTAGGCATCTGAATGCTGTTTGTCTCTTTGTAGGTCAATACAGTGCTGTACCACCTCCTCAAGCTAAGCAGACCAAGAAGGGCGTTGCCAAGGCTCCTGCAAAAAAGGCTGAGAGCAGTGATTCTTCAGACAGCAGTGATGAGGAAGAGCAGGAGACCCCAAAAGGAGGAGCAGGTATGTTGTGAGGAGGCTGCAAAGGAAGTGTGAAATTATTCAGTGTTTGGTGATCTATTGGGTTTCCTTGGAAAAGCTGTATGACTTTGGTCTGTGTTGCTGTTTGTTTCTCTGAAAGCTTCTGAGAAACTTGAAGGTATCCCAAACAGAACACTATGCAACTCCTGGATTCAAACTGTGTGCAAGTTGGGTTACTTCGGCTGCTCTGGTTTGAAGAGTCATTGGGATCTAGTTTAGTGGGAATGAGCCTAGCCCGTTACTGCAGCTGGCCTGGTCCTTGCTTGACTTGTGACGTTTGCTGGATGAATGGCTGGTGCACTGGGTAGGGGGCTCTTTCTCATCCGGAAAGTTTTGGATCTTGTGATAAAGGTTGGTGTGGGTGCAGGCTGTTAATTTTAGACTTGCTTTTGCAGGCAAAAAAGTAGTAGCTAAGACAATCCCTGCCTCCAAAACCAAAGTTATGACTACCAAGAAGGCAGAATCCAGTTCTGACAGTGACTCAGGTAACTAAAGAAAAAAATTACTATTTTTTTTTTGTTCGTGTTTTTATCGGCCAAGTGGCTATATAGCAGTGTATCTGCCAAGATTGTTAGCCTATAACCTCAGAAACTTCAATCTCTGTTGTTAACAAGGTGTGAAATTGAAAAGGAGCATATGGCTCCTGTGGTTAGTTCATGATACTTTATGCTGAATATAATTACCTCTAATCTCCCATAGTGGGAGATGGTGGAACCTCACCATGAGACACCAAGGAGATGGTTGGCAACTGCAGAAAGGTCTGTAGGCTGCTGGTTGGAAAGGGTAGGGCATCATGTGTATCAGGTTTCTCCAGGAAGGCTAATGAAACTTTGTGAGGATCTATATCTTAAGCCTTCTGGTTGGTGTTACCCTATTATGAGCTTTATGAGAAGTTTCAAAAATAATTTATCACTATACCAAGTTAAAAGTATACTCAAAAGATGCATTCTCCTAATGTGACCCTAGAAATAGGGAGCACTGTGTTTTTTATCTTCTGTTGAGCAATTTTAATGTTCGCAGTGCTGTATTTTCCCACATAAATTCCTTATATGCTCCATCTCCCCTCCTGGTTTGACTTTTTTTTTTTTTCAGATTCTAGCTCTGAAGATGATAAGAAGAAGGGAGGGAGTAAGCTGCCAGCTAAACAACCTGTGATAAAGAATACTCCCAAACCAGCAAAAGTAGCTGTCAAGCCTGGACAGGCAAAGAAAGACTCCAGTTCGTCCTCAGACAGCTCAGGTATTGGGATAAATGAGAATTTCTGC
The DNA here is from genome assembly GCF_020740795.1 of Apus apus. Classification (NCBI taxonomy): domain Eukaryota; kingdom Metazoa; phylum Chordata; class Aves; order Apodiformes; family Apodidae; genus Apus; species Apus apus. The sequence goes on along the minus strand of NC_067285.1, from coordinate 20,642,354 downwards.
ATGTGTGTTGTGCTTGCCCAGACCTCTGTGTTTCTGGGCAGGGTATGAGGGTGCAGTTGGACATTGCAGTGTTGTTTCAAGCTTCAAATGAAGGGCACTGTGCACCAGCACTGAACCTGTATGTTAGCTTTTTCGTAAGGAATGGGGCTTAGCCTTGATTATTGTTTTCCTTTCCTCCAGATTCTGATAGCTCTGACAAGAAGGCCACTGTGAAGCCTGCAACTAAAGCAGCAACCCCTGCAACAAAAAAGTCACAAGCTGCCACAAAGAAAGCACAAAGTAGCTCTGATTCAGACAGCAGCTCCAGCAGCTCTGAGGATGAGAAGAAGAATGGCACTCCAGCTAAATTAGCTGGCAAAGTGGCTAAGCCAGTGTCCAAACCTTCTACGCCAGCTGCCAAAGTAAGTACGTCTGACTCTGATAGTTCAAGCAGTGAAGAAGAAGAAAAGAAGCCAGCAGTGAAACCAGCCAGCAAATCTACAGGAGCAGCAAAAGCTACTATAGGAAAGAAGACAGCTGCTTCTAGTAGTAGTAGCAGCTCATCTGATAGTTCCAGTGAAGAGGAGGAGAAGCCCAAAAAGGCAGGGAAAGGTGCACAGAACACTTCTAAGACCACTGCCTCCACAGGGAAAGCAAAAGCATCCAAACCAGCAGCAAACAACCTGAAGTCTAAGCCAGCTGGTGGCAGCAGTAGCAGCAGTGAAAGCAGCTCTGAAGAAGAGACCGGAAAACTCAATGGAGGTATTACCTACAGTCTGGCAGGTGGGCCTGTCAGGCAGTGTTACTGAGCTAAGCATGCATGGGAGCCTTTCTGAAACAGCATTCAGTCTGGTCTCTATGGGTTACTAGATTCTGCCAGCTGGTGCAGTACTGAGGGAAGGGCTAGTTTTTAATGTGGTGTGATCCTTTTTGTCTCTACTGCCTGCCGGCAACAGAATTTGTGGTACTGTGAAGCACACTTCTGTACAGTTGTTGCCAGTTGCCATCTGTGCACACACAAGATTGTTAGTGACAGTAAGGCAGACTGCTGGGGACCTTGTCTGTTAAGTTGGACGCTGTAGGTGATGCCCCAGTGCACAGTGTCTTGATCCCTCTAGGAAGGAAACAACTTTGAATGTGCTAGTGTGTGCAAGGGCATACTGTGTGATTCCAAGATCTGACGAATTTTAGCCAACAGAACTTCCTTAGGTGCACTAAATCATTAATATAGTGATATCCTGTTCCCCAAAATTACCCATTAGGATAGGATTGCAAAATCTCTGCTGACTCAGAATGGCTATTAATGTCTGTTACAGCAGTCTGTTTTCTGGGTGAGGTAATTCAGGGACTGATTCTTACACTTGTATCAACACTGAATTTGCATTCTGGCAGGATAATGCCATTGCTCTTCCCGATGCTACAGTTACTTTCTTTGAAGTTTTACTGTTGTATGTCTTAACAGGCACAACTGGGAAAAAACAGAAGAGGGAAGATGATGTTCAGGAGCCAGAGACACCCCACAGTAAAAAGGCAAAGATCAAAGCCAAAACACCACACACAGTTCCCAAGGTGAAACAGGTGAGTGAGGGTGGACTGTGGTGACTGGTGGGAGAAGCATCTCTGCCTCCTGAACAAGTTGGCTTGTTTGGGGTTTTTTGAGGAGGTTTGGCCCACAGGCAAAGGTTGATTGGAGCATCCGAGTGCTGCCTGATCTGTAAAGAAAAAGATTATGACTCAGAGAAACACTTAAAAATTGAGGTGATGTGGACAGGGCTCTGTATTTGCAGGGCAAGGAGAGAAGGAGGTTGTCACTAAGGGAATACTACACGTGTGTGCACCCACTGTATCTTGTTTTCTCTCTCCATAACAGCCATCCTCTCCATTCCGCCGAGTAAGGGAAGAAGAGATTGAGGTGGATGCCCGTGTTGCTGATAACTCATTTGAAGCAAAGGTAGGGCTTCGTAGTGCCCTGAGTGTTAACACTTGGCCTCTGCAAATGCACTTCTGCAGAGCAGCCTTGGTGTGCTTGCGGGCAGTCTTTTTGGTGGAACATTTTCCACCAGGAGGTGCTGTTAGGAGGTGTGTGAGCACTGGCAGGTGGTGCATGGGAGAGTGGTATCTGCTCCAGTGTTAATGTACTGATGTTTGCTGGGTAGGATGAAGTGCAAAACATTGCCTTTACTCTCTTGGGCACTGACCTGAGTTTCTTTTTCCTCTTCCTCTTCATCTCTCACAGAAAGGAGCAGCTGGCGACTGGGGTGAGAAGGCTAACAACATCCTGAAATACACTAAAGGCAAATCTTTCCGCCATGAGAAGACAAAGAAAAAAAGAGGCAGCTACCGTGGGGGCACTATATCGACTCAAGTCAATTCTGTCAAGTTTGAGAGTGACTGAGAATGTTTCCTTGGGATTTCATAAATCATCTGTCCACCAGAATGGTTTGGATGGGCATGTGGACGTTACAGATGTCAACCTGCCTGGAATGCTACCTCCCCTACCCCATGGGGCCGGCAGCTCCAGTATGGGGATGTGGGAGAATGGTTGGATGTCTCCCATTTTATTTCTAATTCTGGTTTAGGCCCCTAATTTGGAACCGTCCTTGAGCTGGTGTGGCACCACTATGGTGACCTCCAAGACTTACATTTTCTACAGTCTTATTTTAAAAGGCTGGCAGTGACTTTTCATTTTGGTTTCCTGCCCATCTAGTAGAAGAAAAATCATTCTCCTGTATAGTAACCTACTTTTTCAGCTAGTTTAACTTGGATACCTGTGAAATGGCAAGTATTGTAACTTGCCTTTGGCTAGTTACTGTAAGAGCAACACTGATTTGAACCCTCTGGCTGTAATCCCCACCCCCATCTGGCATTTCAAGTTCATTGTTGCAGTGTGACAGGGTTTCTCTTCTGTTTCCTTCTTTCATGGTTTCACCTTGCAATAAATTCCTACTTTCTTCCTTCCACTCCTGTTGAGGCCCCATTAACCATAGTGTTTAGAGAAGCAGAGACTAAATACACCTTAGGAGTTGAATTCCTGTATCATTTGCAGTTGCAAGTCAGGGGCTGTTGTCAGAACGATGTGGCACTCTAAGTTTCATTGGGAATGTAGCTCAGGAGTGGAGTTGTGTGGAAACACTTGACTGCATGGAGGTTGTGACGTTTGACTTGCTGGGAATAGGTAAGGAGGCAGAGGAGATTAAGCTCTCTTATCTAGCCAGCTCTGCTTTTTGCTGTGTTTTTGTCTCAGAGGCTCTGACTGCGGTGTGGCATTACTCCTTGTTCTCTCTGAACATATCTGAACATAAGATGTGCCAGCTTAGGCTTCTCCCAGCAGTGTGCCATGCAGCTTGCTAGGAGTCAAGATGAATGTATGATTAATGCCTTAAATGTCTTCTGGGTTTTATCATTTGTTCTTTAAGCTGTTTCCCATCGGTTAAACCCCTATCAAGAAGTAAAATGCCAGCTTCCCCATAGCACTAAGCAAATAAAGTCTGGTGCTGTAAGGTTTGAAGTGTTAGCTTTCTAGTACACATTCAATATGGGGAGCCTCACGAGTTAGTAACTAGCAGTTTCATGAGCAGCTGATAACATAATGGCTTACTGCTGTTGAGAGGAGGACATGCTTTCCCTCCAGTTGTGTGACCGTCTCCTCACTTCTGGTGCAACTAACATCTGGTAGAAAAGTATTACTCCAACAACTTTTCTGTCAGATGGGTTAAGATAGTTATATCTTGTGGAGCCATTTGCTGAATCCATAATAGGATGAATTGAACAGTGGTTGTGCAGGTTTGGGAAAAGGGGTACTGGGCTCTGAGAACTGCTCACCCCATCTCATGAAACTGCCAGCTACCAAGAGAGGTTATGCAGGGCCTGATTTCCCTGTTTCCATTCCCTTCCCAAAGGGTGACAAGGAAGCTGTATTTGTGTGCAAAGCAGTGTCACTTAATTGAGGGTTGGATGAGACTTGATGAACCATCCCCATAAACATGAGCTGTAAATTGTTCCAATAAACATTATTCAGGACTTCTCATCTAGCTTACACAGTCACTCTGGTGCCTGGATTCTAGGCTACAGTGCCAAGGGGCCCATCAGACCACAATTAACGCAAGGAATTTAAGTTTAGAGGCCAAAGGAAGGTGGGAAGAGAGTGTTCTCTGCCTGGGAATTTGAATGTCCTCTTGCTTGTGATGTCATTTAGCCTCTTCTGTTTATCAGGAACTTAAATTTTAAAAAACTTTTATATTTTGGGGGTATTTTAAATGTGAAAGTTTTAATGTGCTGAAAAATAAAGATTGCTGCCTTTGTAATCTGAGTGGGTCTGGTAGTTAAAGGTGTGGATTAGCAGGTGGGAAGAGAGCGTATTGGTGCTGGGGGTAATACAGCACTGTACATCTGCCTGCAACCACTTGTCTCATGCACATACCTGTAACAGGCCTTCAGAAGTGAAAGATGGCCTGTGCTGTGGCTGTCAAGTGACTGCAAGAAAATTGGATAAAACTCTAGAGGAATATTTGCTTATATCAAGAAAAACTGAGGATGCTGGAGGCCCTTCCCACCAGACCATCTGGTTAGCTCTTCTCAAATACTGCTACCATGTTAACTGTATAGCAGCTGACAATATAACTTAAGTAGCACCAGCCTATGGGAATAAGAATAGGCATAAGTAAAAAATTCTGTATATACCTGTTTAAAAGAATCTTTTCCTGCTCTGTGACCATATGTACAGGGAAAATAAACTTGCTAATAGGTGGGGTCTGATGGAGGCCTTGTGTGCTGTAGTACTTTTTTTTTTATCCCTTGTGCTACTCCTCTGTGGAAAGGTTGGGATGACTATCCAGCTGTTTTGGGCTGTTGGTTGCTCTGTAACCAATGCTGTGCCATGGCCTTCTACCTGGAATATTATGAGCCTTGCTGGAGCTTGGCACCTGCCTGAGCAAGCCAAGTGCTGAGTAGGGGGGAAATGCTTTGTGAGACTCTCAAAGCAACATGCTCTTCAATATGCTTGACACTGGGAAAACCTGCTCCCTTTACATGCTTTTGCAGCTGTTAATCACCCTTAACCTTTAATGCTGCTCTCTGCTGCCGTCCTGGAGTAAAGGAAACAGTTCAGGCCTGGTGTCTCTGTGCATCACTGGGGCACTTTCAGATGGAACTGGATTATAGGACGTCCCTTCTGGCATGTGCTGTACCTGTATGGGCGCTCTGGGACACCGGCCCTCGCTGCCTCCTTCCCCAGTGAGCCATCCTTCCCACTGCGCTGTCCCGGCTAACTCGCACATGGCCTCAGGACAGTGCAGCCTCCTGTTCTCCCAGAGCTGCAGAGCGGGTCCTGCCCCTCTTGCTGTCTGAGCAGAGCCCTGCACCGCCCACCGGCGAGAGGCTTTGACACAGTGGCCCGGCAGGGGACACAGGAAGCCCAGCGCTGCGTCTCTGCCTGCGGCAGCGGGCACGGTCCGTGCGCTCCCTGGCCCCTCTCGCCCTGTCTCCGGGCCGCCGAGGGCCGGGCCGGGCGGGGCGGCCGCGGCTGGGGCGGTGCCGCCCGGCCCCGCCTGCGCCCGCCGCCGCCGAGCTGAAAGGGGAAGGCGGGGGGCGGCTGCCGCCCTGCAGCCGTCAGCCCTCCAGCCCTCTAGCCGCCTCGCCTGGGCGCTGAGCCGCCGCTCGGGCTGCACTCCCGGGGGACGCGCTGCAGGTGGGTTCCGCACCGTTGCCGGTGGGGCGGAGGGGGCTGGAGCGGGGACCCGAGAGGAGCCGTCACGGGAGTAGCTGCGGCTGGTGCTCCTCACCCCCCGTCCTCCGGCGTTCTCGGCTCCGGGCTCCCGTGGCGAGCCCTGGGGAGCCAGCACGGCCAAGGGCTGCGGCGTCTGCCCGGCTGCCGTGCGAGGAGGGTCCCTCAGCTGCGGGCTGCGGCAGCGCGGGGAGCGGGCTCGGTGCGGGCTGGGCGTGCAGCCCCGGGTGCTGCGGTCCTGCCGGTCGTGCTCTGGGTGAACAGTAAAAGGCTGGGTTAGGCTTCCTGAGCTAATGACACCTGGGGACTCGTCTGCTGCTGCAGAGGAGAGACTGAGACGGTCTGAATTCCCAGCGGTCAGCTCTGCCGGGACACGTGTGTGAAGAGCCTGGGTAATTTCAACAGGGCTACTAAGGGGCACCAGTTAAGCATCTGCTTAACTGTGCAGGATCGGAGCCTTGGCATCCGAACAAATGTTCAAAGCGCTTTTATGCATCTTGCTTAATTTTCCTCTGGCAGATTAGATCTTAGGAGCGTCTTCCCTCTCTTGTCTCCTCTTCCTATGCATCTCTCCTCAACCCTTGTTTATGGAAGCTCAGCCAGGTCTCATTCCTCCGGTGTGCCCAGAGCCAAGAAGCTGCTTAGTTTTATTTTCTGGGGGTTTGTTGGGTTCGTTGTTTTTTTGTGGTTGGGTTTGTTTGGTTGGTTGGGTTTTTTTACGTGAAGGTGTCAGTTGTTTTATTGAAGATAAGACTCATCTCTATCTACCTTCTCTGCTGTTGTTATTCCCTCAAATGTGATCAGACTTGTCTGTCAGGACTTTATCAATGCCCAGTGCTTCCTACACAAGGTTTCACAACTTTCTGGGGTGTTTAATGACTTCTTTCTTTTAATGTGGTGCTTCTCTGCAGAAAGAAGCTGAAATGACAGGGCAGTAAATGGAAGACTTTTCTTTCCCACCCCTCTTGACCACTTCTCTGAAGTTTGGTGCACTTATATCACCCCAGTTTTCTCCACAGTTTCAAGAACTCGTTCAACTTGACTGTTGTACAGATGTAAGCCCTTCTTAAGACCAAATTGTGCTCTCACCTCGAGGTCTATGGCTCACATGAATGTTTGGAAATGGCCCCCAAGCCTTTCTTGTCTCTTGCATCCAGGGATTACAAAAAAGTGTTGCCACGCCGCAGACCTGGGACTGCTCACAGTCTTCTCTGTCTTGCAACTGTGTTGCAAGTGAGGGGAAGAGGCCATCTGGAAGAACTTGCTGCTGCAGGGCACCGTGGTGTCACAAACCATCTCTGTCCCTTCCAGAAGACAACCACGAAGCCTGTAGATGCAGAGTGGGGGGACTCCTGCTTACTGTTGAGGTGGATTTCGTGTATGATGAGAGGCCAGGTGGGGAAGCAGATGTGTGGTGTTTGTCACCATCCCTCTCTCAAGTTCTTGAAGATGGGTGTAGTGTCAAATGCCCTGACAAGCTGAGATGCAGATCTTTATTTATTTTCTCAGTTGTTATGGACCAGTACTTTCTTTAGTACCACGGTTCCCTGGCTGTGACCTCTGGACTGCCAAACTCACACTGGTCCACAGATTCCTACCTTGCCTGTAGAGCTTCCTCCATAAAACTGTGATGATCCAGGAAGGATGTTGAAGATGGCCAAAGGTCCCAAAGGTTGAAACTGATTTAGGACTACATCAGTCTTTGTCCAAAATGCATGAGGATGAGCAGAGCATTTCTGATGTCACATGGAAGGAGTTGCATCAAGTATGGTGTAAACTATGAGTTACTCTGATATTGACCTGATCACTGCTGTGGTTGTTCCCTTTGGTCTTTTGGGCATCTGGGCTTTGTTCATTCTCTGTCGTTCTTGTGAAACACCATGAAGATGTCAAAAGAAAAATGCTAGAAAGGTATGGTGTTTTGAGCAGATCACCTGTGCACTCACTATTCTCTCTGTGCTAACAATATTCAAAAGAAAAAACTTGGGGCTGTAGCTGCCTGGGGAGGCTTATACTTGAAGGGAAGTTGTTGGTTTTTTTCCTTGCTCATCGTTTTCTATACTAAGATACCAACACTAATATTAGAATACTATAATACTAATATTGATATACCGTAATACAAACATTAGTATTTTAGTGCCAGTGTTATTTATCCAGGTGACTCTGATGAAGCAAGTGTCTGTGATAATCCAAAATCAGAGCAAAGAAGCCCACCAAGTACTGGGTTGGATGTGGTTGATCATTAGACTTCCCTGCTACAGCATGTGCTTTATTAAGTTCACTTACACAGCATTGTATCTTCTTGGTTTTTACTAGACATTCTCCTGGGCAACTCCTGCTTGTTTTGCAACATCATTTTGCAGTGGTAGAATTGCTCTCAGAGTTGCATACCTGTCTGGTTGTGCAGAGTTTAGGCTTCCATAGATCAACCACAGCTGGGTTGGCTGTCATCAACTTGATGGTAGCAGGTGGTCCTTTTTTTTTTTTCTGGATCATACCAAACAGATGAGGCAAACCTCAGTTTCTGATTCCAGGAAGAGATTTGATCATCCAAGCAAAGATGTCCTTTTCTTCAGGGTCCAAATAAATTGTGCTGCTTTGTTAATTCTTGAGAAGTTTAGAGTGAAAACACTTCTTACTGTAAGCAAGAGTTAGATGGAGACTTGGATGGAAGAGGGGAAATAATTCAGCCCCAGCAGAATCCCATTCCTTTGCCCAGTGTTTTAGAGGTTTCTTGAACACCACCTCCCTGCAGCCCAACACTGTGTGCCAGCAGCCAATGCCCTGCCTGTGGATGGTGCTGCACTGGCTACAGCATCTGCCCTTGCTAGAGCATCCTGCTGCAAAGTTCATGGGGAGGCTGTAGCTACATGTTCAGTGTTGGTAAGAGGTAAAGTGAGCAGGTGGATTTTAAGCCTTCCCTCGTCTACACATTGCATGCATAAGGTCATCTTCTTTCCTTTCCCCTTTGCTGTCAGCCTGAGATCCTCAGAGTGACTAGCTACTGAACAAGGGATGGAGCCAGCAGGGAGGTGCCCTTTGAGCTGGTAGTTATGTCTTCATTATGTCCCAGGAGCACTAAAATGTGGGGATGTGCCTGGTTGGAAACCTGCCTGATGTATCCAGCACAGATCTAGGGCTGGAGTTGTGGCCAGAGTTTCTCTCCGGGAATGGACAGAGCAGAAATTAGCTCTGATGATACTGATCTGGGGTAGGAAAAAGGGTCCCTCCCTGCAGCCTGGCATCTTCCAACCACTTATGAAGATGTACAGTCTCTCTTTGTTGCCTGGTCAAGTAGAAGGGATTCCTGAGCCAGCACCATTAGGGATTGCCCCTGATGCTGGAAGGAATGAAGCAGCCAGGAGCAGTCTACAAGTCTGCCCTTGGCCTGAGGGTCGAGATTGACCCCTTGCTTGTCAGTTGGATTTTATGGATGCCAGAGGGTCCTGGAAGAACTGAGGGTCTCAGCAATGTGCATCACATAGGTCCGTGGCAGAACATGGTCCTTGCTGAAGATGGATAACAGGTTGTCTTGTTTTTCCTCTTTAAGTAACTATTCCTTTCACCTGCACAATTTCTTCACCTTTTACATGTTGCCCAATGAGAAAACACCCCACCCCATGTATAAAACCCACCTCTTCTGCTCTTCTGAACACACTTACATGCTTGTATGACTTACCAGGTGTCCCAGGACAAGCCTATACCTGTTCCTGTCATGGAGCCTGTCCTGACATCCTGCTGTCCTGGAGAAGGCCTGCAGTACAGGGCTGTCATCCCTTCCTCTGTCCCCTGGAAGCTGCATGCACTCTGGATCTGCTGCACAATATCATAGCCAAATGTTTTACCTTCTCTGGTGTTGAGCAGGATAAATCCCTTTTGGGCTTTTTCAAGTAAGCTAACAACTAGACCAGCTTTGTGGGCTGTAGCTCCATGGTGGTGCCAGCACAAGCCAGCCTGTTCCCATTGGCAGGGAGGCAGGATCCTGGGTAGATCCTTACTTTCCTTGCAGGGCTTCTGCACCCCTCTCTCTAGTCCATCATCTCTGTCTACAGAGCTCTTGCTCCATGCGTCCAAATCACCCCCTTGCTTTCTGCTAGCATTTCTCATTGCTCCTGCAGGCACAGCCACCCAGTTCTTCCCAGGTGGGAAGGGTGGCAATCCAAGCACTAGTAGGAGTTCCCTTTGAAATGGGAGGGTCTCAGCAAGCAGCTGCTCTGTTTCTTTCCCATGTCTATGCCCATGTGAGACACAAAAGCAGTGGGTTGTTGGTGGTGAGGGTACCCATTATAACTTCTTCCCCCTACCACCCTTTCTAGCATGTCTGAACTGGGTCCTCAGGACATGGCTCTGCTTCTGACTATTCCCAAATAATTATCATGTAGTTCTTCTCCCAAAATAGTTTAAGGTGTGGGTGAGGCGCGTTTTCTTCCAGAGATGTAGCAACACCCATTACACAACAGAAATGCTGGGTGTTTCACAAAACTGGGAATGGGATGATGGCTGTAGAAGTGTGACTAAGGGGCATCAGCATGCCATGGGTGTTGCATATTATTTCAGGGGCTGCTTTCCGGGTTTGTCTTCTTCCACTGCATCAGTATCCTGGCACCTACTTTCCCTTCTCAGCCCTTTCCCTTGAGCCTCTCCATCTCCCCCAGCTGTGCTGGTTCTATGGTGGTAACTGGGGACAGAGCAGCAAGTGTCTCTGCTGGTGCTGTGGCCCAGCAGAGCTCCTCCAGCCACTCTCCCTCTATAACTCTGTGCAAGCCAGTCTGGTAGTTCTTGAGCCTTGGAGCACAGAGAAGAGGTTTCAAATTTCTGAAATTTCCCCTGATTCCTGCCTTCAGGTTTTACTGGTTTTGGTGGTGCTTTTTTTGTTGGTTTTGTGTTTTAGTGGTTTTGTTCATTTGTTTTTTGATTGGTTTTGGTTTATTTTCCAGTTATAAACTCCAGACTGCTCACCTCTCCCAGCTCATGTCCTTCTGGCTCGCAGCTACAATCCCAGTTATTAGTTGCTCGAGTACGCGACAGAGCATTTCATACTATATTAATGGCATATTTCTCTCCTTGCAGCTATGAAGATAATGAAGGTGCTACCATACCCTGCTGCTGCTCTTCTCTTCCTAGTGGCTGGATTAATTCTGGAGCCATCTCACTGTGCCAAGGTGCTGATCATGCCCACCATAGTCTTTGACAGCCACTTGCGAGTCTTCATGCGAGTGGCAGAGGCACTGACTGACAGGGGCCATGACCCTGTGCTGCTACTTCATGAGGGTCGGGATGTGGAAGCCTACCTGCCTGGCTTTCGTGTGCAGAGGTACTGGGGTATCTTCAGCACAGAGAGCGCAGATGCCTGGGTCCAGGAGAAGATAAAGCGTGTCTTCCAAGGGAAGATGACCTCTTTGGAGATGTTTTCCTTTCTGGAGAAGTACCTGAAAAACTGTGACCTTGTGCTGGGAAACTCTACCCTTCTGCAGAAACTCCAGCGTGAGCACTTTGACCTGCTGTTGGTGGACCCCAATGAGATGTGTGGCTTTATCTTGGCCCACATTCTCCATGTCAAATATGCTGTGATCTCCACTGGTTTCTGGTTCCCAGCAGAGATTGGTGCAACTTCCCCCATTGCCTACGTCCCAGAGTTCAACTCCCTGATGACAGACAGGATGGGCTTCTTTGATAGGACTTGGAATCTCCTAGTCTACATGATCACTCGTGTGGCCACAAAGCTAATCATCCTGCCCAAGTTTGAACGTCTCATGGAGAAGCACAGAGTGGAGCCAAAGACATCCATGTTGGACCTTGTTCATGGAACTAGCCTCTTCTTCCTCTGTAATGATGTGGTGCTGGACTTTCCCCGGCCAACGCTGCCCCATGTCATTTTCACAGGGGGGATCCTTGCTGAGCCTGCAAAGCCCCTCCCAGTGGTAAGTGCAGGACAGGTTTGAACTGTGCACATTAACCTGGCGAGAGATTCAGTACAAATCTTTTTTTAAAGAGCCTTGTAAATACTCTGACACCTCAGGAGTCTGAAAAGCTGCTGTGTTTTGGTGCCTGGGTGCAGCAGGGAGACAGAGAACACCGAGGACTGTGAGGTTTCAAGGAGAATGTAGAATTAAGTTGTCCACCCTGAAGTGGGGTTTAGCTTCACTGTCCATGTAAAGTGACATGTGAAAGTCCTAAATTGGCAGTGTTGCCCCTGGGACTTGAGCATGAGTAGTTGTTTGTTGCTACATTTGAAGCAGAAATGGGAAGAACGAGTCTTCATTGCTTCATCACTGATTTATGTCAATACAGAATTTCTCCTTAATCTTTTTTCTCACAGGGCATTTCTGCCCTCGAGCTTGTAGTCTTGAGAACCCACAGGGGAGAGTTGTGTTTGGTTCCTCATCAAATTCACAGAATCACAGAATTGTCATGGTTGGAAAGAACCTCTGGGATCACAAAGCCCCACCATCAACACAAAAAAATCCCAAACAAACACAACCAACTCCACTCCACCAAACACACACTCCACCAAGGAACACCCTCAAAAAAACACCCCTACAACCTCAGCCACTAGAGCCTACCCTGAAGTGCCACATCTACACGTTTCTTGAATACCTCCAAGGACAGTGACTCAACCACCTTCCTGGGCTGGCTGTGCCAGCGCCAGACCACTCTTTCAGTATAGAAATTCTTCCTAATATCCAATCCAATTCCTAATATGCTGCAACTTCAGAACATTTCCTCTAGTTCTGTCATTATTTACTTGGGAGAAGAGGCCAGCTCCCACCTCCCTACAACCTCCTTTCAGGTAGTTGTAGAGGGCAATGAGGTCTCCCCGCAGCCTCCTTTTCTTCAGACTAAATAGCCCCAGTTCCCTCAGCCACTCCTTGTATTACTTGTCCTCCAGACCCCTCACCAGCTTGGTAGCTCTCCTCTGGACACACTCCAACACCTCAATGTCCTTCTTATAGTGAAGGGCCCAGAACTGAACACAGTACTCAAGGTGCAACCTCACCAGTGCTGGGCATTGGGCCTGATCACCTCCCTACTCCTTACTACTTTTACAAACACTGAGGGGACCCAGACCTCAATAATGACACTCAGGCAGTCAGGTTGTCCTGGTATCCAACTAAGTGACTGAAATGGAGGTAAGATTCAAATGATTCTGGATTAAGATTTCTGATGGCAGCTTTACCAGGGACAAATTTTGGGTGCAAATTTTTTCCAGTTGAAAGGAAGAAGTGAGGTCAGGTGCTTCAGAATGGAAGTTCTCCAGATATGTATGGCTGCACATCACCCTTTCCCATGTGGCACAGGATGTGAGTAATGCAGCGCATGTGGGGTGCTCCAAAAGCTGTGTCAGAAAGTGGCTACCTCACAGGTCTTGCAAAACACTGGCTTGGTCCAATCTGTCTGTGTACACGCCTGCCTTATAAAGAAGGGAGTTGCTTGCTGTGGCATTACTCATGTGCTTCACAGCTTCCAGAACTGATCCCAGAGTGCCTAAGGGAAGAACAATGGAGGTAAGACTGGAGCCCTGCAGTAGGCAACGGCTGTTGTGACAGGTGTGTGTGTGTCCAGATTAAGGGATGCCAGTAGAAAAAGGGTCTCTGTAGGTCTAGGTGTAACTTAAGGAATCTCCCATCTGAACTGGAGCAGAGTTATGTAATTAGGATGTTTATTTCCTTGTATTTGAAACACTATGATTGTGAGTTCCTTTAATTAGGACACAGTGAAATACAGATATGTACCTAAGAGATGGTAAGAACTTTTGGTGGTCAGTCATTCTTCCCTAACAACTTGAATGCTATTTCTGAAAGTCAAATGTGAAGGCCCAATTATAATAGATAACATAATAATCTCTTTTATGAGTCATCGTGCTTCTATCTAGAAAACCAAAATTAGTACTTCCACTTCTTTAGCAGTTTCAGTGGTTGTATTGCTTGAAAGATGTGAAACTTAAGAGAATGGAGAGACCTTTTGAAAACATTTTGGTTCTTGGTTGTTGGGTTGTTTTAGGGCTTTCTAAGCTCTTCTGCAAAGTTAGGTTTCAGTCCCCAAAGCATCTAACAAAGGACAAACATCTACAGAAAGTAACACTAAAATGTACCTTGTAACTCTCCTGTATCACGGTCTCCCAACCTATAGACTACTACTACTAAGAAATTCTGAATTAATAATCCTATTTTTTCTCCTTTAATAACAGGAAGAACTGTTTTTTTTGCCCCTCATGCTCTTCTACAGTGTTTATTTCAAGGAAGTGTTCATATTAAAACAAAGATTTTAGCTAACTTCCTTGAAATGCTCCCAACCGTGATACATGGAAAGCTTGAAGCAGGACAGAATCTGTAATGCAAAATAGGCTCAGCACAACCTGGCGTAAAAGGGAATAGTCTGTGTTTGCTCCACAGCAGCTGTGGTGGCTGATTTATTCTTCCTGCAGCCTTCTGGCCCCTGTGGAAAAAAGTAAGGACTCTGTTGTAAATACACACCTGCTTATGTAGCATTACAGGCAGCCTCTAAATGAAGAACAAACAGCTATGATTTTTCTTGGGGCTGTAGCTACCTCTCTGCCTAATGACCAAACACTAAATCTGCTACCTGCAAATAGCTGTGAAGGGTGGGTAGAAGTCTCCTGCAAGATGACAAAACCTTCTGCCACTGCCAGGAACCTCCAACATCGGAGAATTTGTGAGGAATCTCTAGTGAGGTGTTGTTCCCCTGCTGTGGGAAACTGTTCTTTTCTTCCCCACATAAGTCTAAACAAAATGCCTGACAGCCGGTAGCCCCCCGGTACCGCCTTGCGACACCTGCTCTGCCTGCACAATGTTCCATCTGTTTTATCAGTCTACAGGTAGAGACACTGACAGACCTCATGCCTTAATAGTGATGGAATAAAGCCTTCCTGTTTCACTGCAATTTCTTTTGCTGCTCTTGCTGCTCCCATGTGGGCCTTATGTTTTCAGAGCCCTCTTTGCCAAAGAGTAATTGTGGTACCTACAAAGCAGAAGATAATGCTATGAAATGCAGGTTTTGGACACCTCCCTGCAAGCTCCCAAGTCCAGCAGATGCTCAAGTAATTTCTGCCTGGCTGGCTGCAGAAATCACAGTGGTTTTAAAGTTTGTTGCCTGGTCAAAGCCATGTAGCTTTGTGCTCCGGGTGGATTTGGCTTCATCCTCTCCCTAGTTAGTTTGCTATTGACAGAGGCAACAGTGGGAAAAGCCTTTCTCCAACAAGACATCGAGGCAGCTGTGTGTGTTCTGCCCACAGGGTCTGCGTCTCTGGGTGGAAGCAGCAGATGCGGGTGTTGTTGTTGTCTCCTTTGGCATTGGGATCCGAGCTCTTCCAAGCGACTTGGTGGAGAAGATGGCTGGCGCGTTCGCTCGCCTCCCGCAGAGAGTGGTGTGGAGGTGAGGAGGGAATGGGAATTTCCTTGAGTTGGATGAAAGTCAATGTTGAGAGGTGATTCATCTCAAAACACAGAATTTGGTTTCCATCTCTTGATCTGACTGAATTTACAATTGTTCTCTGTGTGTTTCTTCTCCCTTTTCCCCCTCCGTTATTTACTTCCACAGATATTTTGGGCAGAAGCCAAGAAACCTGGGTGAGAATACGCTGATGATGGGGTGGCTGCCCCAGAACGACCTGCTAGGTAAGGCTGGGCTGTGTGTGTGTGCTGCTAGCAACATCCCTGGAGTTTAGCCTAAACCACAGCAAAGCCATACAAGGACAACAGCACCTGTGTGGGTTGAAGTCGGTTGTTTGTACAGAGTCTGATCTGTACAAAACATGGTTCTCATCTAACACCTGCTTGAAGATGCATCTTGGCCCCCTATCTCCCTCCTCCTCCAGGCACTACTTGGCAAGTTTCGGGCTGCCAAAAGCCAGATGTGTTCCCAAAGGTAACATCCTCTCTGCTCAACATGCCTGGTTTTCCCCTAATATGCATCGACACTGTCTGAGGAAACCACCAGTAGCCCTCTTTCAGTATGTGAGGCACTGACCCACTGCAATTTCTTTGTCTACAGGCCATCCAAATGTGAAAGCCTTTGTCAGTCACTGTGGGATGAACGGTGTATTTGAGGCAATTTATCATGGGGTGCCAGTGGTGGGATTTCCTTTCTATGGAGACCAGTTTGACATCATGACCAGAGTGCAGGCAAAGGGCATGGGTATCCTCATGGACTGGAGCAGAGTAAAAGAAGAGGATCTTTACCAGGCTGTCGTCACAGTTATCTCTGACCCCAGGTGAGGCATCTGGAAGCATCAAGCTCTTCCTTGCTGCAGACTGTACGTAGGGACCAGTGTGTCTTTGTGTTGACACCTTACCTGCACAGGCTGTGGTGGTTTGTGGACCAGGCAGAGTTGCAAGTATTGCTCAGCTGGCCAATCATGTTAGTGCCTTGAAATTCTGAGAAGCAGCACAGGAGGAGATACTCCGGAATTTGCTGTTAGAGAGCATAATCTAGTCCTGTTTGCCTCTGACTGTAATTTTCTTAGAAAACTTTCTGAGATGCTGAGGCACAAACCTCTTCTCCTTTTAATGCCAGCCTGTCATCAGGGAAAGTGAGATCACAATGTTACCTTGGGGTCTCCCCAGTCTTGTCCAAACAGCTTTGTGTAGAAACAGTTAGTGCAACTAGTGAACTGCAGGTAGTGCTCCATCTGTTCCTTCTGACAACCAGATACTCTTCGCTTTCCTACATCTGCTGCAGGACAGCAATGCAGGGCTCGCACTCTCTAACAGGACACATGCAACTGCTTGTTTTTGAAATGCTGTCTGAGAGCTTATTTCTTTAAATTATTTTTTTTTAGCTATTAGGAGCTCTCAACTGCTGACCTCATTGCAAGTTGTTAAGGTGTTGCAACTTCGTACCTTGAAGGATTTGGCCAGTCATCAAGTGTGTAACTGTTGCTTGATGCTGGGTGAGGTCTTTGGGTCACAGCTCCCCTCAGAAAGGAACAATCCATATCAAGCTACTGAGCAGGGACTTGGGAGATTAACTGCCAGCCTTCTTAACAACACACAAAGGACAATGCACTCTGGCTTGTGCTGCCATGGCTTACGATTGCCATCAGAGTGGCTTCCAGAGGCAGATAGAAAGTTTGTGGAAGAAATTTGCCACTCTCCGAAGGTATCATTGGGGACTTGAAAGCACCACTGGACATCTCAAACCATTTCTTAGCTATGAAGCTCCTGTCAGAAGGATAACTTGTTGTCTTCTTCCCTTGCAGCTACAGAAAAGCAGCCAAGCTCATTTCAGCTCTGCACCTGGACAGACCGATGCACGCTCTCAATTGGACAGTGTACTGGCTGGAGTACATCCTCCGTCATGATGGGGCCCCATATCTTCGCCCTGCTGTCTATGACCTGTCCTTATATGAGTACTTCTGCTTGGACATCTTGGCTCTTCTGTTACTGTGTCTGGCTGGTACAGGGTTCATCCTCTACAAATCTGTGGTGTGGTGCAGAAGGAAAGGGGCCAGCCCTGTGTATCAGAATGGCAACTGCATGAAAGGCCACTTCACAGAAGAGAAGAAATTGCAGTAGTGGCTTAGTGTGTCCCAAGACACATCCCATCACTGTGAAATGAACTGCTGCTGTGCCAAGAAATGTACAGCACGCAGGCATGGAGAGAGGTGAAAGATCAGCAAGTCTGGATGAGAAGAGAGTGGGGGAGGAAGGAGTATTGCGAAGTCTTGCATGCACACCTCTGTGTACAGTGCCTGTGGGTGGGGGCGTGAATTCAGGCATGGGTGGAAGCACTTGGCCAGGATCCTGGGAATGGGGCATGGGTAGGTAGACTTCCAGGGAGGAGTGCAAGTTATTCCCTTTCTATTGCACATTGGTTTAGTTGCTGGTGTTGCTCTTCTGGATTTTTGGATCTCTGTGGAGGCTCTGGATGTAGGAATAACATTTCATGTGTGACAGACACTGTTTTTTCTCTGCTTTGTTACCAAAAGCCACACGAGTCAGGATTCCTTTGTGCAAATGAGGACCTGAGGTAGAGCTGTGGATAGGGAAGGGCACTGAATATATCATCTACAAGAGAATGAAATTGGTCTGTTTGAAATTCTGTAGGTAAATACTGTTCTTCCTGCTTCCATCAACCCTCTGCAATCTTGTTTGTGTTTGAGCTAAATTATTTTTTTTTTTAAATAAAGTTATATTCTTTCCCCTGCGTGGCAGTTCTCTCAGGATGTTGTTCAAGCAAGATTAAAGTGCTTTTTCTTCTCATTGCTGCTGCTCTGGTCTCCATGTGCCTCCGGATCTCTACACACCTCTGCCAGCAACTCATTTTTATCTTTCCACAGGGCTTCAGGCAGTGCCTTTCCTCCTCTGCCCAGCATGTGACACATCCCCATGACCATGGAGTTTCCAAACCTTTGATAAAAGAAGAATTTGGAACAGGTGCAAGTGCCAGGACCACAGGAAGAGCAGCCAGCTGCTTGGAGAGCTGGTCATAGCCAATGGGCCATACAGCACGTTTATAGAAGCAACAAGCTCTGCTCCTTACAAAGTAAAAAGAAACTGCTCATTTCAACATGAACAGGCATGCTGTTTTCCCACCTGGGGACATGGTAGGGAGTGATACCCATGTGTTTCTACTCACCCTGGGTTCTAAGGCAAACCCAAGCTTGGGTGCAGTTGCTCAACAGACCTGCAGCATTGGCTGATGGTCCAGCTGGCAGTGCCCCACTCTGAGGGTCAAGGGCTCCATCAGTGCTCCCAGTTGGGGCCATCACAGTGCTGGCACCAGGTGGAGAGTAACCTCATTGCCACAGCTGCCCTTGCTGGTGTTTCCAGGCTCTGCTCTTGCTTGCTCTTGCACTTGTTTCTTTTTCCAGATGGAAAGACATGTTGCCATGTGCAACCTAGCAAACAGCAGTTTGGCTGAGCTCCTGAGATACTCTGGGTTTAGACAGTGCCCAGCTCTGATTCAGTGGTTCCTCTGAGCACAAGCCACACTGCCTTCACTCCCCAACCCTCAGCTTGCAGGGTGGCTGTGGTCAAGAAGGCACTGGATGAGAATCCCATTTGCCATCAGGGATGGATAAGAAGAGCCCAAAGACCTAAGCTGTGACCTGTAACTATCCTATGGCAGAAGTTGTACTTCCTCGGGTTTCTTGATGCCTCCTGGGATGCCCAAGTCTGGC
Source organism: Apus apus (assembly GCF_020740795.1). NCBI lineage: Eukaryota > Metazoa > Chordata > Aves > Apodiformes > Apodidae > Apus > Apus apus. The sequence goes on along the minus strand of NC_067285.1, from coordinate 20,623,512 downwards.
CATGGTCAGCAGTAGACCTGGCAACCCATCAGTCTTGCTCTGTAGCAGTCCCATGTAGCTTCATGCCCTCTGTGCTGAGGATGTGGAGTCTGTCTCCAGTGAGGGCTGGGGAGAGATAAAGACAAGGTAGGATGCTAACAAATAGGTAGTGAGGAAAAACTAGGAGTTGCAAACTAGTGGTAGAAACTTGGTACCTGGTTCCTCTCTGTCTGTGAATTGAAATGTAAAGGTTGATGTGTTTGTGGGTTTTTTGAGGGGAAAAATGGATATTGGTACACGTTTTCTAGTATGTCTGCCAGTTATCCTATGGTGACTTTGCTGTCATCATCTGGCAGGTGAGTATAGACAAGGAGGTGAAATTGGGCATTTTGCTCGGTGCTTTGTCATCTCTGGGGTGGAAGAGGGAGATCATTACTGCTGCCTGTGTGAGACTTTGGCTATTTAGATTAGATTGAATATAGCAAGTGAGTTGGGAAGCTTGTGGCTTGGTGACAGATTTGGCTTGCTTTGAACTTTAAGAAAAGAAAGTGGAGTAAGAGCACAAATGCACCAGGTTTGCAGACTGGTGCTCCAGCTGGGTGTCTTGTCTCCCTCCCCAGCAGCACAGCTGTATGGCAAAACATGCTGGAGGCAAGGGGCTGCTTTGATTCAGCCCTTCCCCACAGCAGTTGTCTCTGGACTTGGAGAAGATGCAGGAGAGGGTACCAGCATCAGCCATGCCCAGCAAAATTCTTCAGGCCAATTTCGGGCCGCCAGAGCTGCCACTGCAGAAGAAACAGACACCATAGCCTGGTGGGGCCAGAGACCTGCATGTTGTTTTGCTTGTAAGTAAAAGAGCCAAGAGAAATCTTTGAGACCCCAGGAACATTTGTGGGCTTACAAAAACATGAGCTTGTTTTCCATCTTACTGAGGATGCTGCATTCTTGCTGTTTGCAATTTCAGAAAAAAGTTCAAGCCACATGCAGCCCTGGCTTCTTGTGTCCTATCAGACCTGTCCTTAATTCCTTGAGCTTTTAATGAGTACTTTCATTTTCAAATGCAAAGTGAAGTTAGGTGGCAGACTATCCAGATAGTGTGTATACACATAGTGTATTAAAAATTATTCGACAATTTTATGATAACTACTTTTAATGGAGTAAAACCAAACTTGCCCAAGGATCATGTGAGTAAGAAGTGGACATTCATAAAGCATCCCTGAAGTGAAGAGAGTCTTACCCAGGAAGAGCTGTGTATGGGTTTAGAAACTGTCAGAAGCCATTCTTTGAGTTATGAAAAGACAGTTTCTGGAAGTATTTGAATACACTCATGAAAGATGAGAGCTCCTCTGGCTTTCCCAGCTTTATCCTCTGTAAAACCTTTCTTCCTATTAGATGCATTATTTTCTCTGTACTTTTGTCCTTGCTATTCTTTCAGTACTGAATGCAGGAGGAAAGTATAACAAAACCTTAAGCTAGTTACTAAATTCAATTCTGTAATGAGCAGCCTGTCACACACATTAAAAGTCTTGGTGGGGGAAGAGATGTACATGAGCTTTACCCTTCAGGCAGCTCTGCTTTCAGATTGGTACCTGGGCAAGGTGCTTCTTAGATACCACATGCTCTTCCCTGTCACATGCACTGAGGTGGGCAGGAGGGGCTGTGGCATAATTCAGCAAATTAAAACTGGTTTATGAAGCAGCAAGCAGGGGGAAAGCCCCCTCTTTTTTTCCCCCCTTTTTTTCTCCTCTTTTTTTTTTTTCTTTTCTTTTTTTTCCTCTTTTTTCCCCTTAAGGAAAAACAGGATGTGAGTCAATACTTTTGAATAAGCCTCACCCAGGAGCTGCAACCCTAACTGAGCCCTGTGCAGTACAAAGCTGCCTTCTGCCCCTCTGTCTTGCTTTTGGCAAGGCACAGAGGAGCCTGAGCTGGATGCCAGAATGCCAGCAGTCTCACTTGTGCAAAACTCCCTCCAAGGGCCCTGAGTGGCTCTGTTGGTAAGGACGCATTTGGGAAGTGCATGAGCCAGCTTTTCAGGTTTGCCAAGCCTCAGCAGCTCCTTGCAAACCTGTTTTACCTGTGAGGCAGGGCAGCCCTGTGAGCAGAAGCCAGCATGGCCTTTGAAACACCCTGGCCTTGCAGGTGAGTGTGTTTTCCAGGTGATGGCCGTACAGCTCTGCCCAAATCCTGGGCTGGGGGCAACATCTCGGCCAGGAGCAGCTCCTTGGAGACAAGGGAGGGGTGAAGCCACTCTGCTCCTGTTGCAGCCTCTCTCTTAGCCCGGCATGAGCTGCCATGGCACTGCTGGAGCACACAGCAGGGGCTGGCACGGTCTCAAATGCTCCTCTCTCACAGGACTTTGCAAACAGTTAATCCCCAGCCTCATCCCCAGTGCTTTTAGTATGTGGGAGGGTCCTCACACGTCCCCCTGGCAGCATGGCTACCGGAGAGCCGGTCCGTGGACCACAGCAGGGCATGTCAGCTCGGCAGCTGGTTTTTCTAGGTTGGCAAGGTGGAGGCACCAAACTGCAACGAAAGTTGGCTAATAAAGAGGAGCTGTCTCCCTCTGCAGGTGAGAGTGCAATTGCTCCAGCTGCGAAAGAAAACCCTCAAGGACTGGCACTAGTGCACACAGGCACCTTTTACAGTTTGGTGTTTGGATTACAACCCATCCACAGTTTGTCAGGACTGCCTGGTAGCAATGGAGCACCTAAGTTGTAAGAGGTTGAGTCTGATCAGGGAATCATAGAATGGTCAAGGTTGGAAGGGACCTTAAAGATCATCAGGTTCCAAGCTCCCTGCTATGAGCAGGAACACCTCACACTAGACCAGGCTGCACAAGCCTCATCCAGCCTGGCCTTAAACACCTCCAGAGAGGGGGTATCCACGACCTTTCTGGGCAATCGATTCCAGCACCTTGCTGCCCTCATGGTGAAGCAATTTATTCCTGATGTCTAAACCTGAATCTACCCTCTTTCAGTTTAAAACCATTACCCGTTGTCCTATCACTGCCCTTTCTGGTGAAAAGCCCCTCCCCAGCTTTCCTATAGGCCCTTCAGACACTGAAAGGCCACTATAAGGTCTCCCCAGAGCCTTCTCTTCTTCAGGCTCAATAGCTCCAACTCTCTCAGCCTGTCTTTGTAGCAGAGGTGCTCCAGCCCTCGGATCATCTTTGTGGTGTTCCAGTAAGCCTTGCAATGAATGGGTTGGAAAAAACCCCAAATGTTGAACTTTCATTCTGTTCTCTCAACTTTGCTTGGGATTGGCAAATAGGCCAGAACTCTGTAGCCTTGACAGACTTCAGCTGGAGGAAAGAGGTGATGTTCTGTGTTTGTCTTGTGTTGGCTCAACTTGTAGTAACTGTAAGTGCTGATTGTATAATTGGACTTTAGAGCAGGAGAATGATGAAGTGGAGAGGTGCTGAAGTAGAGCCACAGGCAAGGTCTGACTGTGTGAATGACTCTTGGGCTGTTCTGTTTGGTTTAGCAAAGGAGAAGGTGCTTTGTATGTTTAAGAATGCAGGGCAGAGAGCTCTTACACACCATAATCAGGGTAGGCAACAGTTTACAATGGCAATTTGGTTGATGCAATAATATTGTTATTGTGCTGTGGTTTATTTTACTCTTGTTTAAATCACCAGATCTGTTCTGGCTGAGAAATTCTGAATGTTGTTTTGTACAAAGTCTATTTTGATGAACAGTTCAGAAAACACAAATAGGTACATGCATGAGTACCTGTAGATGTTCTTAAATTCAGCCTGAGCTTTGAGGCTTGTAACAAAGATGTAGCTGATCATGTTCTTTAAAGGACACTTGATTTTAACCAGAAGTCCTTCAGTAGGATTTTTGTACATACATTTGTTCAAGAACTTGTTCGGCAGTCAGACTAGTCTCCTTAAGCCTCTAAACTTTCAACGGTGAATACAAGCAGTTGAATGAAATTGACAAATTCTCCAGATTCTACGTGTGTATACAACTCATGTTTTCAGAACAAAGTTTGAAGACATAGCAACTCTAGGCAAAAGCCCAGCTGCTCATTTAATGCATGTCTTAATCACTGTTTCCAAACACCAGTGCTACTACTTACAGGCTTTAAAGAATAAAAATTTTTGTAAATGGTACATGCTACCACAAAGCCAACAAGAGAGCTTCTTAGAGGTGATTTTCATAGTTGATGTTTTCATACGGGATTTGTAAGCCTTAGCTTAGAGCTATGATAGCATTCATCTGAAGAGTGAATGCAAATTGTGACATTTTTTGGTTAATAGCTCTTGATTTCATCATTGTTTTGTTTAACTATTAGGACATTAGCTATCCTTTATGTTATTTTTTTCTTTTGAGATGCTTCACAGTGTTAAGCGCCCAGGCTAAAGAACAATAAATACCTTGGAGCACTAGTAAGGACTCCAAGTAGTATCTTCTGAGAGGCCTCACCTCGCCAACTATCATTCAGTGGGTCTGCTTTGGTTTTGTCCTGTTTGGGAAACACTGTCTTGTGTGGTAAAGGAAAGGCAGTCCCATCCCTTCTGTTCCTCAGAAGCCACCCTTTGGAGACCTCAATCTATGCAAAAAAGCATGTGTTTGTATGCTCAAAGCTTTGGATTTTGAACAGCTATGCTATTTATTGGGGTACATTACCTGCTGTTGCCCTTTTTAAAAAAACCTCTTCAGAGCTTCCCACATTTGAAGTGCAAGGAAATGTAAATAATATCTCATTTTGCATCAGCTTTCACATCTAGAAATTATTATAGACTCTCAGAGTAATTTGGGACCTTTAAGAGTCATCCAGTTGCAACACTCCTGCAGCGAGCAGGGACATCTTCAATTGAATGAGGTTGCCTAAAGCCCCATCCAGCCTGACCTTGAATATTTCCAGCAATGGGGCATCTGCCACCTCTCTGGGCAACCTGTTCCAGTGTTTCAACACTTATGTGCACATAAGCTTTGCATTAGCCGAATGTAAGCCTAACAGCCCAGGCTAATTCCTCCAGCATCTTCTGTCAAGCTCTTTGCTGCAATATGTGTTAAACCTAGGTTGCTTTCCAAAGTTAGGGAGTCAACTAGGAGAGAAAGTTTGTTTCATTATCCTTAGCTTTTCTTCCCACTTCTTAAATCTACTTAAACCAGACTGCAGTATGTGTAACAAAGTCATGGCTTGCCTGCCATGCCACTGCTGTTGGTGCAAAAAAGGTTAAAAGATACTTCTATTAAGAAAACAAAGATTGTTCTTAGTCTCATTTTGTGGTCACTGTGATGGAGAATCATAGAATCATAGAACTATCCAGGTTGGAAAAGACCCTTGGGATCACAGAGTCCAACCATCATCCCTACTCTACAAAGTTGTCCCCTAAACCACATCCACCAACAACACATCCAAATGACCCTTAAACACATCCAAATGACCCTTAAACACATCCAGGGATGGTGACTCAACCACCTCCCTGGGCAGCCTATTCCAGTGTCTGACCACTCTTTCTGTGAATTTTTTTTTCCTGCTGTCCAGTCTAAACCTCCCCTGTTGCAGCTTGAAGCCATTCCCTCTTGTTCTGTTGCTAATTACCTGCGAAAATAGACCAGCACCAACCTCTCTACAATGTTCTTTCAGGTAGTTGTAAAGACTGATGAGGTCTCCCCTCAGCCTCCTCTTTCTCAAACTAAACATTCCCAGCTCCTTCAAGTGTTCTTCGTAAGACTTATTCTCTAGGCCCTTCACCAGCTTCATTGCCCTCCTCTGTACTCACTCCAGCACCTTGATACCTCTCTTGAATTGAGGTGTCCAAATGGACACAACACTCCAGGTGTGGCCTCACCAGTGCTGAGTACAGGGGAACAATCACCTCTCTACTGCTGCTGGTCACACTGTTTCTAATACAAGCCAGGATGCCATTGGCTTTCTTGGCCACCTGGGCACATTGCTGGCTCCTGTTCAGCCGCTTGTCCATTAGAACCCCCAGGTCCTTTTCTGCCAGACACTTTCCAGCCACACTTCCCCAAGCCTGGAGCGTTGCCTGGGGTTGTTGTGGTCCAAGTGCAGGACCTGGCACTTGGCCTTGTTGAAGCCCAGACCATTAACATTAGCCCAATGATCCAATCTATCCAAGTCTCTCTGTGGAGCGTCCCTATCCTCATGCAGATCAACACTCCTGTCTAGCTTGGTGTCATCTGCAAACTTACTGATAATACACTCTATGTCCTTATCAAGATCACCAATAAAGAAATGGTCCCAACACTGAGCCCTGAGGAACACCACTCGTGAATGGCCACCAGCTGGATTTTACTCTATTGATGACCACTCTTTGGGCCCAGCTGAGAGGGCCCATGTATGAAATCATATTCTCCACAGACAAGAGGGACGTGTGGAATGAGGGCATTATCTTAAGCTTTATTGAAACCTTGCAGTGCTTGTGTAAAGAGATCCCTCAATGGCTTCCACTGCGCTCTGATGTGTAAATCACAAATAACAATCCCAGGCAGTATGACAAGTTGATTTGGAGATGGTTATGTGCCATTTTGGCCTGCTCAGCCTTGCCCCCTGTGGAGAAAACTGGCGGTTCTCTGCACTGGTGAGTATGGCAGGGTAGCTCAGACTAGCATGGCTGGCTGTGTGTGCTCTCTTGTCTTGCTGAGACTGTCAGAGTTCTTATTTAAGGCTAGCCTGAATTGGTATATCTTACCTGGAATTAAAATAAATAAGTTAAATAATTATTTAAAAAATCAGCTACTTTACCTCCTTGTTTCCATGTCCCCACCTGTGTGGACCAGGTAAGTAACTGGTGCCAGTACAGCTACAGCGTCAGATAGCCAAGGAGCAAGTAAAGATCTTGATAGCCACACTGCCCCTGTTCCCCACATTGATAATGTTTTACCACTGGTTCTAGTTAGTGCAGCTGCTTTCTTGTTTCTCCCTACACATCCACTGCTTTTAAGTCCTTCTACAGATTGCTCTGTACAGCCTCTTTTGTGCCACTTGCTAGGGAAGTGATTGATCTGCAAGGCCAGGGAGCAATAGATGCTTCTTGGATTTTACCTTTCCCATAGCCTAGTTTTTTTTAGTTTATGAGATTCTTATGAAAGAGATTACTTACTCTCTCTTCCCAGAAACTGCTTTGGATCATACCAGGATTCAGCATGCTGTTACTCCTCCTGAATGGTACCTCAAGTCTTTCACAAACACCTACATGCTCATCAAACTTGATGGAAGTCAAACATGCTATCTACCAGCAAAGCAGTCAGTTTGTTGCTTACTGTTCTTATATGCAGAATTGTTTGAGACTCAGGGTATAAAATGTGATATTTAGGAAAAAAACAATGTTTATGTAATCTTGTCCATGGGGGAAATGAGACTAAAGGTGATGCTTAATCACTGTACCAGAAACTAGTCTTCCCTCCACGTGTACTGGTGAAAAAGCCAATCTTTAGCAGAAAACTAAAACTCTCGTTGCAAATAGCAGCTCTGGGGGCAGTGAGGGGGGAGTGTGAGCGATGGACACGGAGGGGGAGGCTCCTGCCGCCCCGTCGGGCCGGGCAGCTCCCCGTCCCGCCCTGCCGGGGCGGAGCTCATCCCCGGAGCTACATCTACGGCTGCGGGGCTGCGAAACAGAGGGTTTCGGCTGGGTCCCGGGGATGGTCGATATGGAGGTGAGCATTGACACGTCGGAGCTGCAGCTGCCAGGGGAGTACGACTTAGAGAGCAACTTCAACGAACGGGAAGCTAGGGAATGGATGCGGGAGAACTGGTAAGAGGAGGTTGCGGCTTCGGTGCATCCCGGACCCCGGGTAGCCCCGTCGGGTCCTGCTGTTTCTAGAGGAGTGGGCTCCGAAGCCTCAGCCCCTCGAGGGGAGGAGGCGCATGGGGGGCTGCGGCGCCGGGTCTGCTCCTGCGGCTGTCGGGGACGGGCTGCGGGACAGCCTCGGGCAGAGCAAACGGCAGAGCAGCTGGCGAGGAGCAGCCACGGACGGCCACTACAGCCTTTGCACCAGCTAATGGGGCACTCAGCCCTGCCGTGCTGCCCTAAAGCCTTGAAAAGGAGCCTTACATAGCTCAGGGCGCTTGAGCTTTCTGGTGCAATTGGCCTCTATTTAGGAAAAGAGCGTCCTCTGCCTTTGGGCTCTCGTGTAAGAGGATAAAATGCACTGATGTGTTCACTGGGGATGCTGCTTGCAGGGTACCAGATCCTGCTTCATTCCATGAAGGTCTTGTGGAAATCTCCGTGATGTAACAGCTCGCTTTCTTTTTTGAGGTTCCCAAGGTTTTTCCTCACCAGCTCTGCTTCCTGTCAGGGCAGGCTTCTCCAAGCCCAACCTTAACACAAGAATGGAAGAACTTTTGATTCTTGATGACAGTGCTCTGCTGGGCTACAGAAGTCCAGTTGCAAATAGGTCAGTCTCAGTCTTTTCCTTACTGCTCCTTCTCTTCTACTTGCAGGCACAAGTCTGTGTTTTTTGCTGTGGCTTATGTGGTCTTGGTCTTTGGAATCCAGCATTTCATGAAGGAAAAGAAAGCCTACAACCTACGTGCACCACTGGTCCTGTGGTCCTTCAATCTGGCCTTGTTCAAGTAAGGGCCTTTGTTAAAGCCAGAGACAGCTGTAGACCCCTCAGGGCTGGACTGATGGAAAGTTCTGGGTATCTACTATTTCATTAGGGAAATAGTTGGGGTTTTTCCCCCTTGGAGGATAAGGGAAGTGAGCTGCTCATAAAGGTTGTTGGCTCCACACCAGAAACACCTGAAAGTTATTAGGAAGAATATTTGAATGTGAAGTCTGCAAGAGCAGAGGTCCTTGTTTAAAGGGTGCCTGACAGATATAAGTTTTATTTGAGGTCTATTACTCTTAAAAACCCAGATGGGATGGGGGGAGTAGCTTCCCCTATCTCTTTCTAATTTTGATGTATGGGGAAGGAGGTGGGGAAAACTTTGGTACACTCACATAGTTAGAGTAAATCTAAAGAAGAACATGAAAGAGGCTGAGATGTCCTCTCTGGCCAGTGGCATAAACTGGTTGAATGTATCAAAGATGCTGAAAATCACCAATCCTTTGGTTGTCTTTCCAGTATGCTTCAATACGGGGTGGGGGAGAGGGAAAAGTATGAGTAGTTGTGATGGCAGGAGCATGATGGTACAAAGACAGCATTATTTTGCTGTCCATTTTTTAGAGACACCTTTTAAGAACAGCCTGGTACTATTGTGAAGTTCTAGATTGGATTTTTACTTCCCCCCCCCCCCGAGCCATACAAGATGTGGAGATCAATCTAAAATATCAGTTTTCAAACTATCCAGTCTTACGCTACTGATTTTCTGCAGTGATCATGAGAATGACTCGGCTCATGTTCTGTAATTAAACAGATGACAATTTTCTAACATTCCCCTCACCTCCACACCTTTTCAGTCTGTTTGGTGGGAGGGGACAAAACCTGGCTACTGCCTCTGTAACTTCAGAGAAGTGTCTCTGCCTTCATGCACAAGTCGATTTTGGCCAAGTCTAAGGGACACTAGTTGTCCTCTGTGAGGGTAGGGCATGGTGGTGGTCTGTAAAATCACAAGTTGTGGGAGAGGGGGGGTCAGGGGATGACTGCTCACAGTCTGTTCAGAGGCCAACTCATGAAAATGAAACATACAGATTGATAACAAAGAAAAAAAGGGATGCTTCTTCTCATAAGCTGTGGGAACTGCCTGCCACAAAAAGTCGTAAATGCTCCCTGGGCGTGCACTGTTGGCCCCTGTCAGAAGATGGGACACCTGGATGACTGTCCCCCTTTTCTGACCAGATGTGGCAGCTCTTACCCTTGAGTGTCTCTTTAAGCAGTGGAAGAGGGTGTAATGAGAGAGCATTCTTTGCTGCCCAGACCTTGGCTGCTGCCATCATCCCAGAGCTTCCACATGGTGCCAGGCAAGCCAAAGGATTGCTCACAACCTACTTAGTCCTTGTGCATTTTCTGGTGTGAGCAGCATCCCTTCCCTGCTCTATCTTGCAGAAATATGTGTTTTAAATCCTAGTCAAGAGGCCTTGGATAAGCCTGTGCTCAGCAAACACCAGAGCTGAAACCTGCTTGGAAATCTAAGAAGACAACCGTTTGTTTAGATGTTCCCAAGATCGCCCAGGGCATCAAAGTGGAGTTAGCTGAATATTCTTGGATGCAGAGCTGTCAGAGTCTCTGGCAGTGCTCTGGGCAGTGTTCAGCTCTCCTCTGGTTTTCTTGCAGTGCCATTGTGGCCTGTCGGGTCTGGAAGCAAATGGCCTTCATACTCTCTACCAAGGGATTTAAACAATCAGTGTGTAGTCAGTCCTTCTTTGTCCACCCCATCTCCAAGCTTTGGGTGTATTTGTTTGTGTGGAGCAAATTCCTGGAAATGGGTGAGTCTGAAACTTCTTATTCCATATGCTCATAACTCCTTTGCTTTTACAAGCAGGTTTTTTACAGGTCTCTGTTCAAATGTTATTTGGAGAATAGAGCTGTCTAGCCTTGCATGACACTCATTTTCTTGCTCCCTGTTGCTCAACCCAGATGAGGCTCTCTCTCTGGGGTTGCAGTCTGATTGCTCTGGTTTGATCCCCAGGCCAGCACCTGGACTCAGCAATTCTGCAATGGGACAACTGCAGCGAGGGGGAAGCAGGTAGGCAAGTGGGGGATGGCTGAGCTTTCCACCCAGTTTCCATCCAAAAAAATACAGAAAAGCTGGTCTGAAGTGCTGTGTAGGTAGAGCTAGGTAAGCAAGCCTAGAGCAAGGGACTCTTGTACCAAAAATGTGCCAGCAGGTAGGTGCCTACCATGGGCTTTATAATTACAGATGATTCCAAGGGACACCTAGGTCATAATGGGATCAAGCCACGTAATGGTTTCATCATTGCAGCTCGCTCTTTCTGCCCCACATGAAAACTTGCACACCTCCTGTGCTTTAACCGGACTAACAATACACCTCTCCCTCAACCCAAGGTGATACCATGTTCATCGTCCTCCGGAAAAAGAAGCTCATCTTCCTCCAGTGGTTCCACCATAGTAGCACAGTGATGATCACCTGGTATGGCTATGTGGATATGCTGGCTGGCAGCGGCTGGCTTGTAATCTTGAACTCCAGTATCCATGCTACCATGTACTCATACTATGCCGTGCGAGTGGCAGGCTTCCAGGTACCCCGCTTCCTTGCCATGGTAATAACCATTTCACAAATTGTGCAGTTGCTGGGATTTGTAATAATGTACACCTTGATTATCTTCTGGATGGAGGATAAGGTCTGCCACGCCACCTGGACCTCTGGTTTCCTTTCATTCATGTTTAGTCTCAGTATCCTGGTGCTCTTCTGCAACTACTTCCTCAAGACTTATCTGGGGAGCTCCCAGAAACCCAAAGGGCAATAAAACCAGAGAGGGAAGAAGAAACTCAGGGGAGGTAGGGGAGAGGGAAAGCAGAAAATTTTAACTCCTGTCTGGAGCTCAGGTGCCTGATGGGATGGGTGTGATGGGGGTTAACACTCTGGTTAACAGCCTTCAATTTAACTTGTGGATTGGCCTTTGGTGTGCCTGCCTTGCCTTAGTGGCATGCCAGAGTGAGGTGCAGGTTGTCACAGGGTGATAGCAGGAGGAGAGGGGAGGTTGCTGCAGACTAGAGACTTCAGAGCCATGGTTCTGCTTTTTCCTCTTCTCTGCATCACTCGGTTTTGCTTTGTGCCTTTCCTCCTCCTCAGGGACTGGTTGGATCCTGCAGGCACCAAATCTCTCTCTGAGAAAAAGTAGGGAAAATCCTCTCAAAACAGCATTGCCCACTCCATAGTCCCCAGTTCTGGGGGAGAGCAAAAGAGCAGAGCCCAGACCTACTGCTCCTCTGTGTGTGGGGCAGCCTCAGTAAGTTGCCAGTGGGAACAGCATTGAACTAGAAAATCCCTGCTGTTCTTTAAGGTTGTGTAGGGAGGGAGAACAGAAATGCCTTTTCATCCTGGAACCAAACTTGTAAGGCTCCTTCAGAGCTGCTCTTCCACTTCAAACCAGCAGCTGACTGGATTTAGGCTCACACAGCTAATGTAAGGAGAAGAGGAAACATTCCTCACCTCATCCAATGCCCGTTTTTGTTCTGTCCTGCACCATGATGAAGATCCTTTTCTCTCTGTAGGTTGGTACTAGGAAGGCAGATGTGGGCTAAGGCACTCAAGTGCCAAGGACCAATGACATGTTGTACCTTGCACAAGTCCTTTCTTCCATCTCTTCCTCAGCTTCTCTTCTCAGCCTGGAGGAGCACTGACCCCTTTATACCAATCTGTGGGGACAGGAGCTGCTTAAACAGTGTTTTGTGGTCAGATGCTGTGCAGACATTTAGTGCTGTGCAGCACTCATGGCTCACTATGCCCAGGGTAGGCATACTCTGAGCTGGCTGCATGTTCTTCTTCCACCAAGGACGGAGGGGTGACACCTTCCCCCTGATGTTATCTTCCAACCCCAAAAGTAACCTGTGTCCTCAAACAGAGAAGCAGAGCATGTGAGCCTCATGCTTGTTCACTCGCAGGTGAAGCCCTGTCAGAATGCTTCCCTTCCCTACTTTATATCAGTTTGGGCTTTACCAATGTAGCAGCGGTGTTGAGCCTCAGTCCCTGCCCCTCCCTCAGCTCCCTTCCCCAGGGGCTGAGGTAAGTGCTGTCCCCATTGGTGTCTGCCTGGGCTGAGCTGGTAGCAGGAGGCTGACTGTACCCTTTTGGGGGGAATCTTCTGACCCATAGCCCCAGGAGGGGGTCAGTGGCATCCTTCCCAAGTGCCACAGCTGCCTGGAGCTCTCCAGGAGGGCTCTGGGTGAGGAATCATAGAATCATAGAATCATAGAATCCTAGGGGTTGGAAGGGACCTCGAAAGATCATCTAGTCCAACCCCCCTGCCAGAGCAGGGTCACCTAGAGTACATCACACAGGAAGGCGTCCAGGCGGGTTTTGAATGTCTCCAGCGAAGGAGACTCCACAACCTCTCTGGGCAGCCTGTTCCAGTGCTCTGTCACTCTTACAGTAAAAAAAATTTTCCTGATATTCATCTTAAACCTCCTATGCTCCAACTTGTATCCATTACTCCTTGTCCTATCACTGGTCATCACCGAAAAAAGCTTAACTCCATCGTCTTGACACTCACCCTTTACATATTTGTAAACATTGATGAGGTCCCCCCTCAGTCTCCTTTTCTCCAAACTAAAGAGACCCAGCTCCCTCAGCCTTTCCTCATAAGGGAGATGTTCCACTCCCTTAATCATCCTTGTGGCTCTGCGCTGGACTCTTTCAAGCACTTCCCTGTCCTTCTTGAACTGAGGGGCCCAGAACTGGACACAATATTCCAGATGCGGCCTCACCAATGCAGAATAGAGGGGGAGGAGAACCTCTCTTGACCTACTAACCACACCCTTTCTAATACACCCCAGGATGCCATTGGCCTTCTTAGCCACAAGGGCACACTGCTGACTCATGGTCATCCTCCTGTCTACCATGACCCCCAGGTCCCTTTCACCTACACTGCTCTCCAGCAGGTCAGCCCCCAACCTGTACTGGTGCATGGCGTTTTTCTTCCCCAAATGCAAAACTCTACACTTGCTCTTGTTAAACTTCATCAGGTTTTTCCCCGCCCAAGTCTCCAGCCTGTCTAAGTCACTCTGAATGGCAGCACAGCCTTCTGGTGTGTCAGCCACTCCTCCCAGCTTGGTGTCATCAGCAAACTTGCTGAGGGTACATTCTGTGCCCTCATCCAGGTCGTTGATGAAGATATTGAACAACACCGGTCCCAGTACCGACCCCTGAGGGACTCCACTAGTCACAGGCCTCCAACTAGATTCTGCCCCATTGACTACAACTCTCTGACTTCTTCCTTTCAACCAGTTCTTGATCCACCTCACTGCCTGATCATCAAACCCATACTTGATCAACTTATCTACAAGGATGCTGTGGGAGACGGTGTCAAATGCTTTACTGAAATCAAGATAGACCACATCTACCGCTCTACCATCATCTATCCACCTAGTAATTTCCTCATAGAAGGCTATGAGCATGACTTACCCTTGGTAAAACCATGTTGACTGCTCTTGATGACCCCCATCTCCTTGATATGTCTAGAGATAGTGCCAAGGACAAGTTGTTCCATCACCTTTCCAGGGATGGAGGTGAGGCTGACCGGTCTATAGTTACCCGGGTCCTCCTTCTTGCCCTTCTTGTAGACTGGAGTGACATTTGCTATCCTCCAGTCCTCAGGCACCTCTCCAGTTACCCATGACTTACCGAAGATGATGGAGAGTGGACTAGCAATGACCTCCGCCAGCTCCCTCAGCACCCTTGGATGCATTTCATCCGAACCCATCGATTTATGGATGTCCAGATTATGCAACTGATCCCTAACCCAATCCTCATCTACTATGTCCTCACCTATCTTGACTACTTCTGAGGAGATGAGAGGTGGTGCCTCATGCAGCCAAATCCCAGCCCCGCTGCTCATGGGAGCACAAAACATACAGATAGAAAAGCAACAAGACTGAGCCCAAGCCATGACCTGACTAATGCCTTACCTGATCTCATGTAAATGCTGAACTAGCAGACACAGGTTTAAATGTTATCCCCCATAGCAGTGATTCAGCTGAAAGGAGCTCTCAGGCGATGGGGCTATCCAGTGAGGCTCAAGGGACTGCCCAGCTCTCCCTTCTCCTCTGCAGTGCAAGGCACTGAATCCCATTAACTTTTATGGCTGTTATCCTGTGTGCCCCTTGTATGATCTTAAACAATCTATTTAACCTGACTAGCTACTGCCTCAGGCCCTGGGAGCTGAGCAGGGCCCAGCTATGCCCCACAGGGTGTGAGGCTTTGCCTATGGTCCCAGCCCAGGACCAGCCCCATGGGCTGGAGGCAGAAGGGTCCCAGAACCAGCTCCTCTCAGGGTGTATCTGCCACTGTGTGATGTGTAAAAATGACTAATAAACACTGTCATGTGTGGATTGATTGATTTGATGACCTTTTCATACCTGACCTTTGTTATGAACTGTGAGAGAAGCATTGCTTTCTCCATCTCAGTCCTGTGTCCTCCTGAGGATTTAGCAGAAGCAAGGTGTCCAGCAGGCTCTGTCCCTCTGTGCTTACCTCTTCTGCAGTCATCAGCAACTGGTCCTGCTGCCTGAGCTCCTTTGCTCACCATCAGGGAACTAGAAATATGAGGCAGATTACAAAATAATCAGGTGTTTGTTTAACATCTGAACTGAGCATGTGGCTGCTCAGAGGCACTGTGCTTGATAAAGCCAAGACAAGCCTTGGAGCCTGAGCCAGACCAGGAGCAGCTCAGTGTCCTAGCCTCTGGGTGGATGCTGGCTCTTATCCAGTGAATGGGATTTGGCCCTTCAAGGAGGTGGCCTGGAAAGCTACTGTAGGGCTGTGGGCTGAACTTCCCACTTCAGGAGCTGAAGTAGCAAGTAATGGGGGGACCTCTCTCCTGCATAGTGCTGTTTGGGGCACTTTCTGTGATAGCCATGGTCCCAGTGAGGCAGCTGTCAGCTCTCTCCTCACACTTGCCTATGGCTAGCCCAGCAGCACTCCCTCAGATATGCCAGGCATCCCTACAAACACAAGACCATTGAAGAAGTGGTGTTTCCACAGCTGCTCTTTTCTGATTAAGCCTCCTGATGTGGGATGTTCTGTGGGCTGAGGTCAGCTGCCCAACTGCCCTCATTCCGCTGGCACTGCCTGGCACAGTGGTGCAGAACAGGGCACTGGAAGCAGAGCTCTGCATCTCTAGAAGGCTTCACCTCTGGAAGAGCTCTTTGCTGCCATCCATGCAGGTTCTCTCTTGAATCCACCAGAGAGGGGCTGGAAGTCCGCTAAGCATTTCCTAAGCTTCCCTATAAACAAACACACTGATAACTCCATGTAGCTAACTACATTGTCTGAGAAAAATGCATATACATATAATTAAAAAGTAGAAAAATGAATATTTATTTCTAATTTAAAATATGTAGCAAGAATACAGTATGTCTTTCTAACCTCCGTATCCATCACATTGGTTTTCTATTGTCTGTATCTCCCACAACATTTCTTAGTCTCATTTCCTCAGTCTGAGATACAGTATTATGGCATGAGATATTCTTCTGCTTATAGGACAGGCAGATAGCTATTGCCTTTCACTCTACTTTTACCTGTTGGCTCTAGATCCCTTTTTTGAAGGCATAACAGAAGTTAAAAGTTCCATCCATGGGAAGTTTTAAAAAGTAAATGGTGTGACTGCAATAGCATGTACATAACTGCCCCTACTGTTCCCTAATGGCTGTACGGGACTATGGCCTCTCCTCCACTGAGTGACGACAAAACACAAGCTGAAAAAATTATCACCAAAGGGAAACAGAAACTGGACTTAACAGTGGTTCATCAAGTCCAAATTTGACTCTGAGAGAGGCCACTATACATGTTTCAAAAGAATGCCAAATGGCAAGAGTGGAAAAGGAAATTATTTTTAATGTACTTTCTGAGGCTGGTTTGTGCCCACAAGCATGTGTACTTTTTTCAAATTTAGGGTTGTTTAGTAATAAAAGGGATTCTTTTCCCAGAAAATAAATGTCCAATGCATGTTTTTCCTACAGAAAAAACATATAATAAATAATATTTTGTGAGATTAAAAGACATAATACAGTAGATAATTACTTTTTATTATTTCCATTACTATTGCCTTCAGTCTCACAAAATCTTCCTCACCTTTTTTTCTTAGAAAGCAAAAGGTAACTACAACAAAATTAATATTAAGAAGCTTTGATTGCTGCTGACCATAGTATATTCTAATCAGCATCTCCAGGAACACACCTATCCAACTCTGAGATGCTGAAGAAAGTAAATTCTCATAGGGACACTCTAAGTTGAATGGGAAAATGTAATTCAAGGAGAAGTTTGGCATGAGGAGTACTTCACACATAACTCTCACAGAACTAAAAAATATATACCTGTAAGATAAGAAAGAAAAATTTCCGAAAGATAGTCATATATAGTCTTCAGTCTACCTTTCTACCCTCCTTACCTTTTAGAATTGTAGATTTTTTGTCAGTGATCTCTGTGTCAGTTGCTACGACATGAAGGAGCTGTAATTTATTCAATAACTCAGATTGTGTTTCTAATCAAAACTGTTTTCTTACCTCCCTGGCACCAGTTTCACAAGCCTGCTTGTGAACCTAGCTACTATTAGTAATTTCCCAGGTGCCAGGGCAGGTGGAGTGATTAAAACACCTTATTAAGCAGCTCAGGAGAGGGCAAATCTTCCATACATGGCAAAGAGAACAGAGAGCTGAGAGAGGTAACGTCTTCCCAAGAGGAGTTCCTGAAGGATATGTGTTGGACACTCAAGGAGCAGCAGCCACATGGGTCAGAGCAGCAAGTACTTGTAAGAAGGGTCTTTTCTCTGCCTAAAACAGCATGAGATTTCTTTCATCGTTAGGGACATGGGAACAGAAGTGTAGGGCTGGATTTGTAGATGTTGCCTGAGAGTGTCTTCTGCAGTAATACTAAGCCAAAGGCAGGTTAAGTTTTGTGTTTTGGATTTTCCTGGCATGACAACTTAGGGCTCTGATTCGGTGGTATTGAAAATGACAAAAGGTGATTTATTCAATGGTTGTCCATTAGGGATGAATGAATCCTGGTTATATTTTTGGCATCACGCCTGGAGATCCTCTCATGACATTTTAGGGAAGACTTGTGGTACATTTGGTGTAATTCTGGGAAGGAAAACTGGGACTTGTAGGTACTCTGACTACAATTTAGGCTGCCATAGTGTTTTTCCTCAGATGACAGTATTTGAGCATTTACTTTTGCTTATTCAGTTCTTCAACAATTTTTTTTCTTTTTTAGTTTTTTTTTAAGGTAAATTATTCTCAAGACCTAGTTTAGATAGAAATTTGTTTTGCTAGCCTTAGTTAATTAAAAATTGATAAAATGGCATTTTACCCATGATTGTCATATTTCTGTTGCCCATGATTTTCTTTACCAGTTAGAATTAGCTTACTAGTCTGCTGATACCTTTCTAGCAAATCTGCTTGAAAGCAATTTTAGTGATTTGTTGGTCAGTTTCATTATGGCTCAACTTATCTTTAAAACAAACACTGTTTTTTGAGAGAACTTGAATGCTTTCACTGATCTTGTATGCTTCACTTCTTGCCTGATGTCTTTACCATGTTAAACTTTTTCTTATATTTATTTTGCAATGTGTAAGAAGACCAAAAGTTAAGCAGTCAAGTGTCTACTTGACATGTGAGCTCAAATGCTAAATCCTCTGCTACCAGTGGTAAGCAGTTAGGCTCACAAATGAGTCAGGAGCATAGTTAAATGGGATTGTAACCAGCTGAATGGAATTACTTATTGAAGTACTCAGAGGAATAGGAATCAAACACCGGGCCATAATGGAGAGTATCAGGGTAAACTTCTGACTGGATAATAAGTTTTCAGAAGTGATTTATGCTTTCTGAATGGACTTTTACACATTTTCCTGCCTGGGCTGATGTTTATGAGACATATTTCCTAAAAATGAAATGGAGAGAATGTAATCTAAGTTTCTTTTTATAATTTGTTAAAGGGTACTGAAATACATACCTCTAATCAGGCAGCTCATTACTCTTGAATGTATGCAATGCTTATCTGTGCACTTAATTAAGGTACAAACAATAACAGTGAGAAACATCAACTGTTCATCCATCATGGACCTTCTCTCTATCTAGCACTGAAAATCCTATGACTCCTTGAGATGGACCTTGCAATCCTATCTACTCCTATTTAGTCTCTTTCTGGTTCAAACTATTGCTTTGTTTTTACTTTGCTTTACATTTTTTCCCTAATAATTTGGCTTTTCTTTCTCTGCCTCTTAATATGCCAGTGTCTTATTGTTTAAAAACAATAAAATTATGCAATTACCCTGCTTCTCCTTGCTCTTCATCCCCTTTTCCATCATGAAATATATTGAACCCATTGCCAGTTTTTTTTCCTGAGCTTGCTGTTCTGGATTATTTACAAGTCTGCTTTTCATAGACTTTGCCTCCCTGTCTCCAGTAACATTATTCTCAAAATAGCCATTAGTTCTCTCTTCAGGATCATAGAATCACCCTGGTTGGAAGAGACCTTGAAGATCATCAAGTCCAACCATAACCTAAATTCCCCAACCATAACCTCATTTACCTGTTCAGTGTTTAAATCATGTTGTTAAGTACTATATATTTATTTTAAATACTTCCAGGGATGGTGAATCTATCACCTCCCTGGGCAGCCTGTTCCACTGTCCAATCACTCTTTTGATAAAGAAATTCTTTCTAATATCCAGTGTAAAACTCCCCTGGTGCAGCTTCAGGCTATTTCCTCTCATCCTGTCATTAGTTGCTTGATGGAAGAGGCCAACTCCCACCTCCTTACAATCTCCTTTCAGGTAGTTGGAGAAGATTGAGGTCTTCCCTTAGTCTCCTCTTCTTCAAACTAAACAATCCCAGTTCCTTCTCCTCATAGCATTTATTCTCCAGACCTTTCACCAGCTTGGTAGCTCTCCTTTGGACACGCTCCAGCAATTCTACATCCTTCTTGTAATGAGGTGCCCAGAATGGCACACAGTAGTTGGTGTGGTCTCACCAATTTACTCACCAAATGCTGAGTAAATGAGTGCCTCTAACTCTTGCCCTGGTACCCTTGCCAGCAGGTCCAGTGTCCTGTAAATCAAACAGTGATCAAAAAACCTGAAGTTCTGCTGGTAGAACCTGTTTTGGAGCCAGACATTGATCTGTCTGGTCTCTGTTTACCCATTCATTGTTCCCCAAGACTGGAGGGAGAGAGAACAACACTTGTGTTCTCAAACCCTTGACCAGTCATCCCAAAGGCCAGAAATCTATCTTTATTACCCTCAAACCTCTTCTCTCCACCTCACCTACCTGGAAGATCACAAGAAGTTAATAGTCTGAAGGCCATATCAGACCAGGAAGTTTCCTGGTTATATCCCTTACCCTGGCCCCAGGGAGGCAGCAGACTTCCCTGTGGGAAGGGTCTGGCTGGCATATCACTATTGCCCTCTACTTGCCCTTCTCAGAAGCAGTCTTAATATGAGGAGGTGGTTGCTTCAGCAACTTCACAGAAGCAGTCTTACTGTGTGGAGTTGACTGCTTCACCAGCTTCCTGGATGGGGCATGTCATGATCACTGTGCCGAAGACAACCTCCAACCACTGCATCTTCCACCAGCCCTTCCCTGTTTGTGAACAGTATGTCCAGCATGGCACTACCCCTGGTAGGTTCACTTACTAGCTGTAGCAGGAAGATATCTTCTGTACATTCCAGAAACTTCCTGGATTGACTCCTTTCTGCTGTGTTGCACTTCCAGCAGACATCTGGTAAGTTGAACTCCCCCACAAGAACAAGGGCTAGCTACTGTGAGACATCTCTAAGCTGTTGAAAGAGCATCTCATTAGTCTCTTTATCCTGGTCAGGTGGTCTGTAGCAGACTCCCACTAGGTTATCAGCCTCATTGGCCTTCCCTTTTATCCTTACCCATAAACATTCTGCCTTGGTGTGCCTAGTATTGAATTCTAGTCAGTCAAAGCACTCCTTAACATATAATGCCACCCCACCACCTCTCTTGTCTTGCCTGTCCCTTCTGAAGAGCCTGTAGCCATCCATTGCAGCACTCCAACCATGCGACTCATCCCACTATGTTTCTGTGATGGCACTTATATAATGATCTCCCTGGTGCACAATAGCTTCTAGCTCCTCCTGTTTATTGCCCATGCTATGGTCATTGGCATATACACACTTGAGCCGTGGTACAGATATCCTGACCACTTGTGTGGTTACTAACCTATTAGTGAGCCCTATGTTCTTGTTGCCACATTTATGCCCATTTCCTGCCTTGAGTGGGACAGCAGACTGGCAGCCATCCTTAGGCTCATCTCTGGTGAGCCTGGTTTCATCCCCATCCCCCTTAAAACCTAGTTTAAAGCCCTTTTGATGAGCCCTGCTAACTTGTGCCCCAGGATCCTTCTTCCCCCTCTGGGTTAGGCTTCCCCCACCTGTTGCCATGTCCAGTGTTCTGTAAATCCATCCATGATCATAAAAGCCAAAGTCCTGTCTGCTGCACCAGTCACAAAGCCAGGACTTAATCTTCTGGCTCTTCCTGTTTATCTCCTCATCAATTCCTGCTACTGGTGGGATAGAGGAGAACAGCACCTATGCTCCCAATGCCCTAACTGGCTATGTCCAGAGCCCTGAAATCTCTTCTCAGGTCCTAAGAGGCAATTAAGACACTAATTAGATATATCTTTTACAGCTGCCTATCTACCTGAGCTCAGTGATCACTGTCTCCAGCAGGAGCTTGCTGTTCACCTCAGTCTGCAATGTGGAGCTCACCAAGCAAGAAAACTAGTCTCCACTCTACTAACAGTACAGTTACTGACCACGGGTGGTGTCGTGCTGCTTTTCAGCAGAGAGAGGAAACACTGATGGCAGCCACAGATGAAACCCAACTTTAAGACTAGACTAGGTCTTGACTTTTTCACACTGGCTCCAATAGGAGCTCATGAGAGCTGTGTGGTGAAGTTGACCTGCTGTGTATATTTCAGCATATCCTTTGTCAGCTGAATCCTGCAACAGTCAGCAGTAGGCAGCCCTGTACACCTCCACCCAAACTGAACCCTGTTTTCTCAGTGGGATAGGTAGGGGATCTTTACAAGCATCACAGCAACATGAAGAACAACCAAAGCTGCACAGGAACTGCTCAAGGTGAAGCACAGCTACTAAAGCAAGTTAAAAGACAAGGATGAGTTCATGTTGCTCCTGGCTTCAGTTGGGAAAAAGAGAAGGGAGCATTTTATTTCCCCCTATAGACACATTACCCAATTGAAAGGGAAGCTGGGTTCCCTGTTCAATTTCATTTCCAGGCAAAGCTGCATCTTTGTGACACGTTTGTTCTGGCTTTGCTGTGTTCCCATCTGTGCTCAAGATCAGTGTGGGGTGCAGGAGAAGGAACAAGTGTGTAAAAAGCTCAGCTCCTTCATCGGGGAGTAAGGGAGGATTGTGGCACCACCTGGCTTGGCAGAAGATGAATTGGACTCAGCTGAGTCAGGCTCAGTAGAGAGAAGTAAATTAGAAGCCCTTCCCTTTTCCTTTAGAGGGAAGAGTCTTAGCAGAGAAGGGAGTTAAGCATAACAGCAACAAGATGAAATGTGTGTTTGGTGGGAAGGCTGATGGATGAAGGTTGCAGCACAGAACAGAAACTAACTACTGAAGCTACCTCAGCAGCAAGTGGCAAGGTAGGGTCCAGGTTACAATGAGTGGTCCTGTGTTGAATGTCCTGCGTGTGTGTTTTAGGTGTTTGTGCTTGATCTTTGAAGGCACATTGCAGATTGGGTTGTGCTTCCAGTGGCAGCTGTTTCAGTGCAGGGTGACTTGGCTCCCTCATTTTGGATTAGCTCAGAGTAAAGCACAATTTTGTTACAGTGAAGCTGGTTTGACATCTGTGACTGCTTTCAGTATCTGCTCACCAATATCTTCAGCAGCAGCTGCTCCCTGTGGAACAGGCTTTGGCAAAGACTGAGTGGCTCATATACTTGGCTTGTGAGGGATCTTTTACTCTGTCCTAGTGAGGATCCCTTCTTAGCAAAGAACTTACTCCCTCTCTGCATGCTAACAGCATTACAGAGACTGTTTTATGCCAGTTTTGCCTGTCCCTTTTGTCCAAGTAAAATAGGTTGTTGTGGTGATGAGTTTTCTTTTCTAAGAGAAAGTAAAATATCAGAGTTGTACTTTTCCCTTTGAGCACATGTCTGATGAAGGGAAAGGAGGCTGCACTAGACAGGGATGTCCTGCTACCCTGCTGCATGTGGAGTTTCCTTGGGCCCTTGGAGAAACCTGCTGCATCGCTCTGCATTGGCTGAAGCAGCAGCTCCCCCTGGTGTACACACACCCCAGGAGAGCCAGCTCTGCTTTACAGCTTTCTCAACAGAAACTGCCCAGAGGCTGGCTAGCAGGGCAGCTTGCTGCAGTTTGTCTCTATCCTGGAGAATGCTGTTCTGAGTGGGAGTGCCTGGAGGGGTTCCCCTGCCCCAGCCTGCCAGGACCACAAAGACACCGGCCCCATGCAGTATGGTGAGGAAGCCTCAGCCAGGAGAGTATCAACTTTCCTGATGCAGAGGGTGCAGGAAGGGAGCTTTTCTCTTTCATACTGTACTGTACTCTCTTTCATACTGGTCTTTGCTGTCGTCAAGTGTCAGGTGTTTGGTTTTTAAGTGAGGAATGGAGATGGCTCCTCCAAATGTCAGGCCCCTGTTCTGACTCAGACTGTCTTGCACTGGCACTCCCAGGGATGCTTGCTGTCACCCAGGCTGCTGATGCTTGATTTCTGGGTTTTCAGATGCAGGCTCATGCTCTCAATAACCAGACAGTCAGAAGCCTTGAAGGGATTGTGCCAACTTTTATTTTATTATCTGTTTGTTTGCTTTGTTTTTTTTAATGGGATTTGGGGAAGGGAAGGAGATGTGCAAGGGAGAGCTGATTGTTGCAAAAGGGGATGCTTTGGATGTATACTGGTAAAGATATTCTTGTCTGACTGGAAATGACTGGAGCACTAAAGCATGATAAACAGGATGCTGCCTCAGTGGACGTGCTTGCTTTATGGGATTTTAGGTTTTACGGTCTGCTTTGTAGTTTATTTTAGGTACAAATGAAAAAAGTGTATTTTAGTGTCTATATATGTATTTGTATACACACACATTTTGTATCCTTACATCTCTGTTCCTAAAGGCTTCAAGTCTCAAGGGCCATCCGTGCATATACATTACAAAAAGAGATGCCAGTTAACTGAGACAAGGCTTTCCTTCCTGGCTGTGTGGTAAATAAGTGGGCAAGATGTCTTTAACTGAAATCTTGCAAGTGTGCAGAGAGAAGGGGTCAGCCAAGCACCAAACAGTGGCCCTGCATTGCCCTGTCCCTGGCTGTTCCCTGCAGAGGTGGCATCCAGCTGCCAGTGCTGTCCTGGGGATTTGGGGAGCTCCCTCCTGGGGGACTTGGAGGGGCAGACTGAAACACACTTGGTTCTGCTGTCCATGGGTCTGGCACCCCATGTGCTGGAGCTCCTGTTTTCCCATGGGGCTTCCAGTAGACTGTTTTGGTTTCTTTACCAAGAGGGAGGAGGTTTGGTGGGCGAGAGGGGGAGGGATTTGGGAGGGGAAAGACAGTCAAAATTCACCATACGATAGTTAGACAAATCTTCATAGAGGTCCGTCTGCCTGCTAGCTGTTTGCTCTCTCTCACTCTCTTGCTTCCTCTCACGTTTACTCATTCTCTGCAGGACGTACGCTGTTGTAGGGCTAAAGATCTCCTTTTGTCAGGCTAAGGTCAAGTCCCTGGTTGGCAGAGGGCAGCCCTTCATACAGGCCTGTCCACGGCGTACTGGCAAGGGCTCAGATTGGAAGCTGCCGTCTGCACCGCTGGGTAGGTGAAGTTGGTGTGCTGCTTGGCCTTCAGCCGCAGGCTGGCCAGGCTGGAGTTGCATGTGTCCCTGTACATGTAGGGGCTGGCTGTTGAGGCGTAAGGACAGGCACTGGATGAGACAGCGGAGTTGAGGCTTGGGCTGTTCAGGTTGTTGATGTTTCCCAGGTTGTTAAGGCTGGAGGCTGGTACTCCGGTCACTGCAGAAGGGACCATGGATGAAGGCATGGTCATTGAGGCAATGGAGCTGGGTGGGGAGAACATGGGCTGGGAGGAGAGGGGACTGACATTCATAGAGTTGAAGAAAGGGAAACTCTTAGCCGAGAGTGGGCTGGTGGCAAGCCCCTTGGTGGCCCAGTTGTTGTAGGAATAGCTGGAATACATGTCATCATAAGGTTGCATCAGTCCATTGAACTGGGCTCCAAAGCTGTTCTTGCACAGTTCAGCCTGTTGGTTCCTCTCCCGTTTCCTCCATTTAGCTCTGCGGTTTTTGAACCAGACCTGTGAGAGAGTGAGAGAGAAGGGAGGGGATGGGAGTTGCTCTGGGCTGTCCCTGGAATGGGCCTTGCCCCTCCCTCTTTGCCCAGCAAAGTAAGAGCTGTTGAAGGGCTGGGGATGCTCCCAGGGAGGCTGAGCATCAGGAATGAGTTGCAGAAAGATGTCTAGGCTGTAGGGTCATCTCCCAGCAAGAATTGCCACCTAGACCAAAACCTAACCACTACCACTTTACAATACGCAGAATAACCAACCTCACTCAACAAATGGATGCCCTTTACATGGGGAAAAGTAAGGAAAATACTTGCTGTATTTCCAAATTATGACAGCACAGGAGGAGGGGTTGGAATTGTGTGACTTAGGAGCAAAGTATTGGAGGCATGTGGTTGAGAGTTGCTGAGTGGAGGAAATAAACTCTTGTTTTGACTTCACCTCAGGACCGGCTTGGGGTGGGATGTTAGAGGTCTGTCTTCTAACAGGAAAATCTGTTACTGTTGGAGAAACTCAAATAACATAACTTCCTAGAGCATAGAAGCTGCTAGAAGGCTATTCATCATGCTGCTAACTCGTATTTCTAGCAGTGGAAAGAAGCTCTCATTCCAGCTGGAGTCCTGCCATGCTATGCCTGTGACTGAACAGCGGTTTGGGAGCCCCAGAGTGTGCCCTTCAGCAAATCTAAGGCTGGGGGACAATGGCGCTTGGGTGTGCCAGGCTGGGGCAGCTGGCTGGTGGGGCTGTGCAGGGCAGAGCCTGGACTTTGCATCCCCCAGTGTTACTGCAATATGGCACTGGATAAGGCAGGCACCACCAGCACTGCATATGTGCTTGTGGTGTTTTCAAGACAGGGAAATTTTCTAGAGCCTCTAATTCCTTCCCTGGTTTGGGGACAGCTTGATAGCTTGTATCACAGCCTGTTTTCTCCCCACAAGCTCAGATTGAAGAAGGTGGGAGGGCTGCAGTCCTACCCGGACTCGTGCCTCTGTCAGGTTGGTCCAGACTGCAATCTCCTCCCTGGTGCTCATGTCTGGGTAGCGGTTTCTCTGGAAAGTGGCTTCCAGCTCCTGGAGCTGTTGGCTGGTGAAATGTGTCCTCTGCCTCCGCTGCTTCTTCTTAAGTGAGCCGTCCTCAGGGTTGGAGTCATCTGTCTGGTTTTGCTGGGACTTCTCGGTGTCTGTGTGAGAAACAAAAAGATGGGAAAGAGCCTCTGAGTTAACTTGGGGGGGCTTGGATGCATTTGGGGAATTTGTGCTTGGTGGTCCCACTCTGCTGTGGTGACCACCAGTTTCAGCTGCATCCACAGGAGTGGTTCCATCTCCCTCCCTCACCCTTGCCAACAGGGCATCCACCTTGCACTGAAACCAGTATCCCATTAGTACAGCACAGCTTGTCCTTGTTTAACTGCTGTAATGGATGTCAACTTCCAAGTGACTGCATTTTGATTTTCCAAGCTTCCAATCTTTGATTTTCATGTGTCACACTTAAGATGGATGATAGTGGCAGAATTTACCCAGGGCAGCAATTTCCTACTCTGCTTAAATTTCTCTGCATAAGGCGTCCACTGGAAAAACTGAATGAGAATTGTTATTTATGACACAGCAAAAGATCCAGTAGCTTTTTTTGTAGCAAAGTGATAGGGAAAGGCAAATTGTCAATGAGAGCAAGTTCAGACTCTTCAAAATTTGTGTTGTCGGGTTTAGTTAATTTATCCTTCTACTTCTTCCCTTCTTACTCCTCTACCTTCTTAAGTGCACAGATTTTTTTTTTTTTTGAAGTAGTAAAAGACCTCTCTTAGAACTCACCATGAAGTAGTCCAGCATCTCTCTGTCCTTGTGCCCTCACCTTCCTCCTCACTCAAAAACCCCTTGCCTAGAGTCAGCATCTTTAATTTTGTTGCCCCTTAAGTGAACATCTTGAAGCTTTCCAGTGTTCACTCTGGTATCTAAATAACTATCCCTGTGCCACAGGGGTTTTTGATACTCTGCAAACATGGGTAGAATGCAAATATAAGTATATTCCATCATAAAAAGAACATGTCGCGTTTGAGTCACTCGGGCAGTCTAGAGAGCCCAACCACGGGGAAGAAAACTAAAACTTGTGTTTAAAAAAAAATAAAAATCTGCTGGGGACTAAGACAAGTCACCACAGAAGAAAATTATTCCAGTGAAAATAATCTCTGATGTTTCCCTCTTCGGCTGATCTAGAAGCAAGATGAAGCAGTTCCAACTGAAAATCAGGTTTTCAGCAGGGAGGGGAGATGTTCTTACACAGTGGGAAATACTCAGCTGAGCTAAGTAGAAATTACTGCGAACAATAGCTAAACTGTTGCATTTGGGAGAAGAACCTTTAAAATATCCTGGCATCACTGTACTGAGATTCAGATTAAGAGGATTTTTTGTTTGGTTTTAGTTATTTAGGTGGAAGCTATCTTAAAAAGCTTCCAAGTCCAGGAAAATCCCAACATGGACAGTATCTTGTACAGCACTTTAAAAAGCAGGGAGGCAAGAAAACAGTAACCTGAATATAGCTGAGAGAGAAGTGTTCTTCCAGTCAGGTGGGTCTACTCCGAAAAAAATAAGTCCCATACAAGCTAAATCAAAAAAGAGAGCCTAGACAGAGGCTGAAAAGCATCTGTGCTCTGACAGAGAAAGGACTGCTGCAGGGCAGTGCTGTACCCACCAGCAGGTGCTTTAATGGAGCCTGATCCTGGGAGGCAAGCCCTGTGCCAAGAACCTGGTGCCACTACCCCATTTCCTTGGCAGCACGTTAGCTCAGAAACCTCTCCCTGTTATTCCTGAGAAAATCCTCTTTGCAGATGTCTTCCTCTGGAGGAGTGATGCTGGAGCTGTGGAGAGCATTTGCAGGAGAGATGCTCCCTCTTCACAGAGGGAAGCCTGGGTGTGGTCAGAAAAGGTTTGTTCGTATGGGTTGTTGCCTGAAGCAACACAGAGTTCCCACAGACTCCCTTCCTGCTGCCTCTCTTTCTGGGACAAGTTTAGTGCTATCCACCAGCAGGAAAGCTAACACAAGGAGAGCTATCTGGCTGTTGAGGGAGAGGTCTCCACTGTGCATTGGCTCTCAACAGCAGGACACAAGCTGGTTGTGCTGACCAGGAAGGTACCAACACCAGGACCAGCTCATTTTTCCATCCAGGTTGTACCAGCACGAGAACTTTTGCAGCGCACTCCTGAAACAGAAGAAGCCATAGGACCTGGACAGTGGAGCGGTAGGACCTGGTACTCTCCTTGATCCCATGAACATCCTCACGTGGGGATCCCATGTTCAGCAGAACTCTTGGGATCATGTTCTTAATGTGGAATTTTTTTTATAGTGGTTCTTTTCAAAGGGATAAATCACATTTCTCTAGCTCAGTGCTCTAAGACAGTGTTGGAAGAAGGAGTTTCCTGTATTATCCATCTCTAAAACAGATTAAAAGGGGAGTGATACCACCATGTCTGAGCTTGTTATTAGGAATGGCTCAGTACAGATGAAGGGAAAACATTTGGTTTGTTTGATCATCTGATAAGTCTGGGTTAATAAAGAGCCTGAAGCACACAGGGGATATGTTCACACAGGAGCCCCTGACAAATGTGGACTTCCTAAGGGGCGGCTGTCAAGCAGGAGGCTGTGCCCTAATCAGGAGCTCCTGCTCAGGACTGCCCTTCTTCACATGGGAAGAAACTATACCAAGAGGGAAGGAAAATGCACCAAAGGCACCACTACTTGATGGGCTGCATCTGGCTGGAAGAGCTCTCCAAGCATCTTGCTTTGGTACATATCTTCTCCATACCTTCTGGTGTAGAACTTTCCATGAACCTTATGAAATCTTAGGAGATGTGGGAATTCTGACTCTGAGACTAGAAAAATCTCTGCAGCTACAGGTTCCTCTTATTGTTCTCTCTGTTTCCACACCTGCTACTGGTGGTTCTTCCTGATCATTACTTACAGGAACTGTTATCTCTGTTTCTGCTTCTTCCCCAGGCAGGGGAAAAGTGCCCTCTGGAAACGGCAGAGTTTGGGCATTGCAGCAAGGACCAGAAGTTCAGCAGTACAGGGAAACAAGGAACCCTACAGGAAGAACATGTGGATCCCCCAAGCCCACACTGAGGAACAGAATTTGGGGAGATGCAAGGCAGTCCCTTGCCTGCTACCTTGTTTTCCTGTGCTGTCTGATCAAACCTAACAGGAGGGTATGTCACAAACCACTCCAAACCACCAGAGAACACTTGGGATCTCTGAAAGCCACGCCCAGACAAGCAAAGTTTGCACTCTCTTCCTCAGGATTTCTTACTCTCTGAATGAAGGCTGCAGAGTCAATAAGGGAGGAGGGAGAGTGCTCTCTTGAGAACAAGCAAGACGTGCCCCTCCTGGGCAGCCCTTGGTAGTGCACTCTGCTCCACCTGGCACAGGTGACATGTGACTGCCATTGGTCTCTCTGGAGTGAAGTCATGAGCTGCCAGCCTCGGCATACAGGTAGCACTGGAAAACACCCACCTCCCAGAAACATTTTATTTCTAGATCATGTAAGACAGTGAGGAGCGATGCAGCCAGGCACCCAGCATTTATTGTCAACCCAAAATAGGTTGTGGAATATATCTCATGCACGTTCGCCCACTCAATGAAATGACTGCAGTCATAGCTGGAATTAGCAGCTCATGCCTAATGGAAAAAAAATTCAGCTCCTAAATTGGCAGTTCTGCAACGTGCCAGGGTGGGCTCAAATGGGAAGGCCTCCTGACGAGGAGCCACGGAGCTTGGGGATGCACCCAACTAAGGTACGTGTGCAATGGGAATTCAGCGGCTGGATTCTCTGACCATAGTTGTCCTAGTTTAACTCCCTTCATGACACTTCAGGGGATTTTAATCTGCATCATTCTGCTTATTAGCTTTTGCATGCAGGTGAGCCTGGAGGCTTTACATGGGCAGCAGGAGGCTTGTCCCCAGCCCTTGC
The DNA here is from genome assembly GCF_020740795.1 of Apus apus. Classification (NCBI taxonomy): domain Eukaryota; kingdom Metazoa; phylum Chordata; class Aves; order Apodiformes; family Apodidae; genus Apus; species Apus apus. The sequence continues at coordinate 20,593,678 of NC_067285.1, read as the reverse complement.
CTTCCCTCATGCTGGCACCAGCAAGGACAGCTTTGCACTGGTCTGCCACATCCAAAGCAATGAGGAATGAGGTGGTCACAGGGCAGATGCAAAATCCAGGGGAAACCTGAGCATTTGGTAGCCGGTTTCTGAGCAGGTGTGCATGGTGATGTTTCTTCAGAGCCTGATAAAGAATGTGGTTGTTATGGGAGTGAATAGTCAGAGGCACGTCCCTGGGACAGGAGCAACCTGCTGCCCACCACAGAGCCTTCCAGAGGCACAGGTGAACAGCCTCATTCAACTAAAGTTGAGGCAAGACACAACTTCTTATTGCATGAACTTGAAAAGTCCAGCCCAAGGTTAACCTGTTGCATGGGCAGTTGTAAGCTAAGCAATTTAAATAGAGTTGGGTTTTTTGTTTGGTTTTGGATTGTTGTGTTTGTGGTTTGTTTTGTTTCTAAACAAGAGCAGTTTATTACTAGGTGTACCCTTCTGTGCCTTGGATGGGATTTCTTGTGTCACAGAGCTCTCCTGCTCTGGGATCCAGTCTAGGTGAATACAATAAAATCTCAGTTGAGAGATGACCTGGCTTGCCTGATTCCTGCTTGCTGTGGGCTATGCCTTCTGCCAGAGGTGGCTTTCTGCAGCTGGGCCAGGCACCCCCCTATAGCCAGGACAGTGTTGTCACTGCAATATGTGCCCCTGTTCCTTCCTCCTGCTCACTTGGATGGCTGTGCTGGCTTGCAGTGTGAGTGCTCAGTGTGTCCCCAGGAGCACCACAGTCAGCTCCTGCAAGCCACTGGCCACCTGGATTCACTTGCAAGGATGGGTGGAGACTTCTGTCACATACTGAGCTTTGCACTCACCGCTGTGGTCCTGCCCTTTGCAGCTGTGCTCGTGTTGAGGGGTCCCAGAGTCTGAGAGAGACAAGGCTGGGCTGCGAGCCTCTGCATCTGCCAGCAGGTTGAAATCCATGAGGCAGGAATGGATGGCAGAGGAGGAGGAATCTGAAAAAGCAGCAGGCACAGGGTGATTTAGGGAGATGAATTTGTGCTTGTGACCTCTCCCACCCGCTCCAGGAAGGGCTTGCCAACCCTTGAGGAAAGGTCTAGGAAAAACAAAGGATCCCTGCGTGATCCTTGGACCCCTTTGAGTTTCCTGGCTGGAAAATGGACATGCCAGACTTTATGCTGAGCTTCCCCATAAATCAAAGATCATCTAGTGACACTTCTATTTGCAGCCTTCAGAGAAAGAGCCTCCAATTTATAGGTGACATTCAGACTGAAATAGCAACGCTAGGAGTATGCTGTGTAACGGAGATCTGAGGAAGTGGTTCTGGGGCAGCCAAGGGCTGTTAGCACCTTCCCCAGACATCCCGCCTCTCCTATCCTCCTTGTCCAGCTTTCCTCCTCTTTCTCCCTCACTTCTCCACAAACCAGTCAAGCACAAATAAACCTCAATGCAGGAAGGCAGTCCAGGGATGGCTAATGCAGACATACATGCATACACACTCCAAAAGAAGAGAACTCCTGTCCACGGCACTGATAGGAAGGTGCTTCTGCCCAGACCTTGGGGCAGGGCAGTGCACACAGATTTCTTTCGGGTACACAAGGACCTCTTTGGCCTGAATTAACATGGGAATCGCATTACACACCCTTGAGTGCCTGCCTGCAGGAGCAACTCGCTTCTAGCCTTAGGTCATCTTGGCCAACGGCTGATTGTGTCCCCTCAAGCAACTATTCTGGAAGATGAATGCTGAAAGAATCCCAGCCGGGAAGCTGGTGGTGCTGCTCCCTGCATGTGCAGGCACCACTGGGAATCCTTGACCACTTTTTTCCATGCTTGTCTGTCCCAGGATCAAATATTCTCATTATGCTTTTACTCAGGACCCCTGTGCCCTCCTGTATCTCCCAGAAGAGCCCAGCTGAAAGTACTGCTCTGTTGTGGACCATTTCGGAAGGTCATGAAGAGTCAGCTGTGAAACAGTAGGTGCTACAAGCCCAGCCACATCACCTTGGAAAGGCAAGTTGGCCCTCTATTAGCTCTTAAATCTCCAGTTTTGGCTCCTGATCCTGCTACAGGCAGTACAATGTATTGTAACTGGTGCAGGTGTAATGGTTTCTGAGGGCTGGACTGCTTCAAGTGGACCATAGCAACTCCTGACACTCCGGTCACCCCAGCTAATCTCTCACCTGCCCAACTAGGGAGCCTGTCACTCTAAAAACATAACAGCAGCTGATGCAGCAGGCTGGGATCTGGGACCGCGGGGTTTAGGGGGGGTTTGGACCCAGTGTTTGGATTTCCAGACTGCAGATGGGGGACAGCTGGGAAGACTGGATTCTAGCGAGTTAAGGATTGCCCAGCCCCTCAAATTTGTGAGTGCCAGGGACAGGGCCTGCTGAATGCAGTATTTTGTCTGGACTGTGCTAGCATTTAGACATGTAAACAAGCGATTAATCACATAGCTGTTGCACCTCCTTTGGAGGTGGATGACAGTGACTAAGAATGTATTTTCAGAGCTGTCTAAAACCTCCTGTCAATTTCAGCAGGGCTGCCACCAGGGCCCCTGGCAAGGCTCGGCCCCATACCTGCAGCATGCTTCCCAGGCTGTGGTGAGAGTGCAGGGAGCCACTTCAAAAGGTTATATGCCTGATTTCTGTAGCAGATCTTGCTCACAAAACCCCCAGCAGCTTTCCTTGCTCTCTAGTCCTCCTTCAGCTCTCTCCTTTGCCTAACCTCCATCCCCAGTCTTTCCTGGGAGCTGACAGATCTGCCTCAACACTGGCCTCAGTCAGTGCTTGCTGAAAGCAGCGTCTAACAAAGAGACCTGGTGCTGGTTTCCCTGACCTTTGCCTTGCTCTGGGTTTCTCCTCTCCTGTGGGAGAGAAGTGACAGGGACTCCATCTTTGCCATGAGGCTGGTTTCCATTTCTCCCTCAAGGCAAGCCTGACCTTTGATGTCCGCAGACTGCATAAGCTCCTGGCAGCAGCAGGGCACAGCCCTGTTGCTTTTTTGCCATGTGTATGTACATGAAGTGATGTGACAGGGGCTGTGTTATCTTTAATACCTTTGCATGGAGTAGGGGGAGTCCATCTGCTGCTGATATTGCCATGGCTTTTAGCATTACTCTCAGAATTATGCAGAAACGCGCAGTGAATTAATTCCATGGATTAAGTCTTGATTAAGATGTGTGTCACTTTGCTGTCTCAGAATTTATTAAGAGCCCTTCTTGAGGAGGTGGCAGATGGAATTTCTGCCCAATGTTTGTAGATGATAATTTCCCCTCTTCTACAGCCATTTGCATATGATTGCATCTGTCAAGCACAATTTCCTCTCTTCTAGGGCTTGACTCTACTGGACCAGATTTAAGGAGGAATTCGTACTCCTGCCTTGCTGTAACTGAAGGACAGTGTCCCTCTGTGCAGGGTCCTGTTTGCTTTGAGACTCTTTTTGCACATCTTGTATTGCTTTAATCTATGTAAACTAGGGCAGAGATGGTAAAATCAGGATGGTAAGATTTTACAGCTGGTTCCATAGGTGTAAATGACAACACAAGATACAAATCTCAGGGGAACTTAGTATTGAAAAATTCATGCCCCATCCTGAACCACACAAGAGCAGTGGTCACGAGGTTGATCCAAGCTGCTGGGCACAACTTAGCATGCTTGGCCTGCCTCAGAGATGCAGTTGGCACTGACATTAAAACTAGGTTTAAAGTGTGGCCCGTATTCGAGTTGAAAATGGGACTTGTGGCTCAGAACAAGTTTGATTTTTTGAACTGAATGTAAAACTAGGAGGATTTCAGAGAGGAGATTTTGTATGTATATATGTAATTACATACCTATGTTATGTGCCCTATGTAGTGGCATCAAGGTAGGCTGCTCACAGGTCACAAAGAAACAAAAGCAAAGGGAGGGAGACCCACTCAGCACAGTTATGGAGGACCACAGGAAAAGTCTGCAGTGGTACTGAGCTCATGTGCTGTCCCAAATATATTTACCCAAAAGCAACCCCACACCACTGACACAAAAGGCTGTAGGTATTATTCTAGATTATATAGCCCTTTTGGATTTAATTAAAGGAGCTTTCTTCTATGTTTGCTAGATTTCACTGTAGGCAGAGACATTAAGAAAGTCAACGTTAAACCTTCATGGCATTTCTACTAAGTTGTTTGCCTGATCTCAGGGAGTTACTGAAATTGGCACCTCAAAAATGTCTTTAGACAAAATCAAATTTATCACTTTCATCTGAGTCTTCAATCTTTCTTTTAACATAAAAGCACAGTTTCTTTAGGGACAGCTCCTGCACTAGCACCATGCAGTCAGGCTTGTTCAGAGGATTCCTTTTTGTAAAACTAGCCCCAGCTCCTTGCTTGCTCCAGCACCTGTAACTCCTTCTATTGATGTATGTAATTGCTCCCAAGAGAAATGTTCCCAAATCTGTAACAAACACACCCTTCTTCCAGTCACTACCTGTGTGCCTTCTCTCCCTGGCTTCTGTGTGACAGTGCCAGCAGCTGCCTCTGCAGGTCCCTCCAGCCAGACAAGGAGCTGCTGTCCTGGCCCCACAGAGGCTGTGGAGGGCAGAAGGAAGAGAGCAGCTCTAAGTCCAGCTTTTTTCTCCTTTCAAATTCACCCCTTTTTTATTTCTGTGTCAGGGCCATTGGGGCAGAAAGAGGAGGAGACTTCTACACAGGGAGGGCAACTTTGTTTATCCAAAAAGAGCAAGCAAGGGTCCCAATGACCTCTCTCCTGGTTCTCAGTAACACACTGCTCCATCACCCAGGGAGCAAAGATGCCTCTGCTTGTTTTTTTTGGAGGGGTGGGAAGGAAACATAAAGGCTGACTGTAAGCCAAGTCAGGCTAATTATAGTGATGGCTTTTGTGATGTGGGTGTTGCCTGCTGAGAGCTGCCTTCAGATTGACAACTGTGTGTGCTGCTCAACTCCCAGTGCTAGTCAGGGAGCAGGCTACCTGCTGGACCCACTTTGGCAGATTGATCTGCAGAGGAAAAAGCTGTTTCTTGGGCTGTTTTGATGTCACTTGGCTTCCCATGGGCATGAAGGGTTGCTTCAGCAGGGACCTGATACTTGGGGTCCCTAGATAGCTGCACATGGACCAATGACAACCCACAGGTGGTTGCAGGGAAGCCCAGCTAGCTGGGCCCTCTCAAGCAGATCAGCAGAACCCCACAGACCTGTGCCTCCAGCCAGGGCCACAGTAGCTACAGCCTCTGGTTCAGGATTATACCTCAGGCTGAAAGGTGCTCTGCAATGAGATGACAGGGTTGTGTCTTTTTTCCATCCCCTGAGGTGAACATATGTTACACTATATGTCTTGGGGTCAGAGCTGTCTCCTCCTGCTTCATTGATCCCGGAAGTCAAACATATAGGAGTAACTAGATTCTCAATGGAGTCTGGCTGATTGCTTCATTCCTCTCATGCTTGCGTTCCCTGTATGCTGACTTACTTTAGCAGAGATAAACATTTGGGACTCTATTTGACTACATTTTCAGGAAGGTGATATGCCTCTGTATCTCAATCCCCAGGAGCCAAGGTGGAGTGGCCCCTGCCTCTTCCTCTGTCCCATGTCAAAGGGGAAGCTGAGGCTGTGCCTATCCCCTCCTGGAAGAGTGTATTTTTTTTTCTCTGCATCCATGCCTTTTTTTGGGGTATGGTGCCATCAGAGTGCCTGCAGGCTGGGATTTCAGGTACCTCAGCCTGCATGGCTCATGAATCACATGGCAATCTGAAAGTCAGGCTGGCTGAGTGCTGCCTGCAAAGGGCTCTTCCCTGCAGCTAGAAAGCAAAAAAGACAGATGCAAGACAAGAGTTAATCTTTGTTCCCTTAAGACTATAGAAATACAACTATGGAGAGATCAGGATCACCCACTGCTAAACATCTCCATGCAGCTTTAAGTCTCTAATCTTAATGGAATTGCAGCAGGAACCTAGAGCAACCATTAATCACTGGAAGATAAACAGCAGCAGCCAACTGGTGACCCAGAGCACAGAGCTATTACTGGGCAGGAGAGCAAGTTGCCTGCCTCCAAAAACTTTGGGCTGTGCACAGCCATGGGCTGCCTGACCAGCACTTCCAGGTGCACACTCACAAATGGATCTTTGACCTCCAGCAAGGGCTGAGTCACAGGTTATAATAAACTTTTTTATTGATTTAAACCTTGCAGTTGGGCACTAACCCCTGAGTTCCAGCACTGGGTGATTTTGTAGTGGTCCATGCCGCTTTGAAGCCTGGAATGTGGTTTGGGGTTTGTTTCCTCCCATCAGTAAGAATTGCCAAAGCTCACTGGGGCACTTGGTATCTTATTGCTGTCAGAGCAAGTTGTCTTGGTTGGCTGGCACTTCCCTGCATGCCGGGTGGGCTGCAAGAGCATTGCCAACAATGCATAGTGCCATTCTAACTGCAGCAGCCTGGACCCTTGCTGCCAGGTTCCTGCCTGCAGCCGGTGGCACAGGCCACCTTTCTGAAGGAGGGTTTCCAAGCTCTTTCCACCCTCTTCTCTTTTTGTGTGTGGCTCCATAGAGACATTCCCAGAAATGTGGGGTGGGGAGAGGATGGGGAAATAAGGTGCTGTTGCTGACTTGGCTTAGGATGTAGGTAAATTCACTGGGCTGCTCTGGGACTCCATCCTTCATCTTGGAAATTATATTAATAACCCTATCTGAGCTGGTAGAGGCAATGAAGTAAAATTCCTCTAAGTGCTTCTGGATCCTCAGATAAGAGGTGCTACAGAAATGCCCAGCCTTATTGAACGCTGCCTAATGTATTCCCTGGGGCCTGGCAGCAGCCTGCAAGGTGAGAGCAAGCTGCTCCTTCCCTCCGCTTCTACAGGAGCCTCCAGCTGTGGAAGAGGGTGGTGGTGAAAATGTCTGCTCTGGGCAACAGAGGGTTAATATATTGCCTGTATTGCAGAGTATTATCACAATGGAAATGTCCCAAGGATTAACAGCTCCATACCCATGTCCACAGCAAAAAAAAAAAAGCCCACAATGGAATGTGTCCTGTTCGCTTATTTGATGGGCTGCACCGTGCTGGGGAAGTGCCCTGATTTAACTATGCCCTGCACATAACACATTGTCCTCCCTGGCAGGTGTGTTGGTGGCCCCTGGACTAGTGCAGGCCCCACTGAGCTGAAGTCTGGGGATCTGCAGAGACAGGGAAACATGCTTAGGCTTGGCTTAAAATAAGCTATTTGCATTAGTATCTTTGGACTCCTGTGCTGCCCCTAGCCTACCTTGTTGATTTTTGAAATGGTGCTCAAAACTTGGAAACAAACTGCTAACCCTAACAGAAGGAAAGCCCTCCCAGAGGTTCTGCAAAGTTGTTTGTTTTTTTCCTCCTAAACTAAATGTTTGTGCTTCCTGTGCTCCTGTAGCATTGCAGGCAGGTCTTGCTGTGTCCGGCTGGGTTTCTGGTATCCCTTAAACGCCCTGTCTCAGTGGGGCTTCGGCACCTTGTCTCCATCAGTCATGAATGGGATTTTCTGACAGGCTATGCAGTTATATTAATAAAGCTGTGCTTTGTTATGGCTTATTTTGTTTGTTAGGCATCTGGAACAAAATAAATCAGCAAAAGCTCAATTTTGCCTGAACAAATTGTGATTACGCAAAGTTGCTGGCACGGTTGAGGCTCCACGATGCAGGAGTGCTGAGAGTGTCAGTAAGGGGAAAGAAAAGTCCTTCAGATAAGTTAATCCCTTCGCTTAAGGGAAGGGAGAAAAGAGACCAATTTCAGTAAGAAACTCTGCCTTGGAGAATCTTGCAGCCAAAACAAACAAACAAAAAAGAGTAGTGCTGGAATTATCCTGGCCTGGACATACCATCCCTGCCTGCTCCTGCAGCCCAGGCAGGCTGGCTTCAAAGTGACTTGTGCCAGTACTGCAGGAGTGAGAAATAGCTGCACAGCCCTATCGCACAAGAGGCTGTGCTCTCCCGTTGCAACGCAAGCTGAGCAGAAGTGGAGCAAGCGGTGAGGGGAGACAGCTGCACCCCAGGATCCTGGGAAGGAGTGCAGGCAGCCTGCCTGCAGCTTGGGTCTGGGCACGCGCTGCTCACATAGCAGCAGAGGGCAACAGGGTCTGGCATCAGCAGATCAGTACGCATGGCTGTATTTATTTGGGCAATTGTATGAATTTGACTAATTATTCCAGCAGTCAAAGGAAACTGGCCTGATTACTGTGGGGGCTGCACTCACAGCAGCGTGATGGGGTCATTTGTGTATCTCTGTGGCCACAAAGTTGGCACATTTTAGGGAGGCTCAGATAGCAAGATCAAGGACTGGAGCTATACAGCTCCAGCTGCTGTGGTGAGTTTTGTATGCAGATGGAGGACAGCGGATGACTCAGACATTACTGAACATGTAAATGATTCTTACAACTAGTAAACAAGCTCAAGAAAGCCCCTAATCAAGCAGGTGATGCAGGGGGGTGAAGGTTAGGAAGGCTCCTGCCATGCCATCGGCACGTCACACCCTTACGGATGGCCAGCCTCAGTGCACTGTAGAGGTAGCTATGTCCACCATCCGTCAGCACTTCTGCTAGAAAGCCCTTCTGGAGAAGTACAACTTGATCATAAACATTTGTTCTGTGACAAAAGCTGGCAAACCCATCAGCGAGAAAGACGGTTTTCTTTTTGGGGGGAGGAGGGGAGTAGTGCTGAGTCATTGTTTTAAAACAACCCCATGGAGCTCAGAGGACTGCAAAGGGAAAAGCAGGGACTGATAAAGGTGTTGTGATGGCCCCACAAGCCACCATAACCAACGAACATCTTTGCTGATTAAGGCAATGAGAGCCCAGAAGTGCTGGCTCGCTCCAGGGGATCGTTGTCTCCCAGTGCAAACCCATAATGCCAGGGGAGCTGATGTCTGCTGCCCTTGGCTGTAAAGTTTCCTGATTATTTGTATTTTTTTTTTTTCCCTAAGCAATTTATATTTAAATCATTTTTTAAAGCTCTCTGGCAGAAAAACCCTTGCAGGACACCGGCTGCTGTGAATAAAGCAAGCAGATGATCTCAGCCGGCAGTATCCCTCCCCTCTTTCTCGGGATACTGTGGCTGGTAGGGCTGGGGCAGGGGGAGGCTTGGCTCCAGGAGAGATGCTGGAGCTTGCTTCCCCTTCTCCACCTTTATGGACCTTGCAACATGCCCTGAAGGTCAGCCTGTTTACCCAGACATTGTTTGAAGGAGACCGAGGGTAGTGATTAGTCCTCCTCACAGCAAACACTGCTGGGTCCTATCCTGAAACATTTTGCAAGCAGCCTGTGCTGGCAGGATCAGGCCCACAGATCGCTGGGTTATCACACTTGCCCATAGCGAGCGGTTAAATTGTGCATGAAAGGACAACGAGGAGGAACGGTGGGTGGGTGGGCGGGGGAGGCTGGCAGCCCTCCGTCCCTGCAGCCTCTTGCCCAGGTGCCCCCCTCGGGCTGCGACAAGCTGCCTCATGTGCCTAAATTTGTGAGCACAACAGATGCTGCAAGCAGAACAAGAGGTTTGAATTTCAGGATCCTGCAAGGCGCTGTGCTGCCTAAGGACCGCATAGAAAGGCGCTTTTTTTTTTTTTTTTTTTTTTTTCCCCCCCCTCTCCCTAGGTCCTTAGTTTTTCCATCTGCTAAAGGCTGCATCCCGTGGTAGCCCTGGGAGGTACGCATTTTGGGTGGGTAGGAAAGCAAGCTGCAGAGCCCTAATTACTCATCCAGCCTGGCCCTCGGGCAATCCCATCAAAGCGGTTCAGAGAGAAAAAGGCTCAGAGAAGAAAGTGAGCTGGCTCAAAACGCTGCCGCGTGGGTCACACCACCTCCCTTCCACGGCCCGGCCAGCCTGCCTGCTCTAGGGACAGAGACCTTTAGACCCAGAAACACCTCTACCTCCCCCAAGCCCCTGTGACAACCTGCCAGCAAACCCCGCTTGCAGCTCCAGGGCAGCAGAAACAGCCTCCCTGGGCTCCCACTGTGGCCTGGGATTAGGGGCAGATCTCAACTCAAGCACTGAGGTTTTTAAACGTCATTTTTAAAACCCACCCAACACAAATTAAGCTGCAAAACTCTTTTAAATAGGACGTGTATCATTAATAACTTCAGAATTTTTCCCTGGTTAGGTATGGATTTGCAACCAAACTGGCTTTATGGCTCAATTAATTTAGCATAAATATTTAGATTTTATTTTTTAATCATCCTGGTACATGCAGTCTTCTGGAAAGTCTTAATTATGTTTGGAGGAAATCTTCCATGAATTTACTTTAAAAAATAACCCTGCAATAAGTGCACATAAAAACCCCAACAAATTCCAACTTGTAGAACTGGGAGTTGGGATATTGTGGCACCAAAAATAAAACCATTGGAACAAAAAGGGAATTTCATGTGGTTTTCATTGTCAAGTCTAAGCTCAGAAACAAACAGGAAATAAAAATGGCTAAAACAAAAGAGATTTCTTTTAAAGTGTGTTCAAATCTGAGCGGGGAGCTGCTTTATTTGGGAGGGATTCTCTGTTTATTTGTTTTTCAGAAAAAAAAGAGTAAATAAAAATGTCTACACACAGACAAGTCAATTTGATTTAGAGTTAAATCCTCATGCTTCTTGCTGGTCATTTATAATAAGCTTTTTAAAGAAAATCAGACTTGCATAAATGGCAGCACTGGAAGGGAGAGAAAGGGTGATAATGGGGGGATGCTTCTGCTTGAAATGAGGCTGGGGGGAAGAAGGAACAAAGAGTAAGAGAAGCAAAATTAGTGAATACTCTGGTCATTTGTTTTATTTAATCTTGGTACTTTTCAGTTTTTCCAGGCAGCTCTGCAGGCACTGAGCCTTCCATCCCATGCCATCCCACTAAAGCTCCCCAAGTAGCAAATAAATTATAGAGTAGTCTGCATGATGAGGGCTATAGGTAGAGTGGCATATATGCTACATCCTGCAAACAAAAATGTTTAAGATCTCAGATTTGAGATTGTGGAACTTGTTTGATGGGGTTTACAAACAGGCACCTCATTCACCGTAGGTCTGATGGTGATTTTGAGTGGTTAATTTAATGTAGGCTGGACTCAGCTCCCCACATCAGCTAAGATACCCAGCTGCTATAGCCCCATTAATGCATCTCTGAACACTTCAAACAGTTGAAAAATCAGATGGACAAAATTATTAACAGCTTCTGCAAATTCAGCTCTGGTTTTCCTCCTCTTTTGCATTAGTTAACAGGGTGTAAATCTGTATTTCCTGGTGGAGCTGTGGTTTGGGAGATAGCGTCAAGATTGAGGAGGGTCAAGGGACAGACGCTGTCTTTCTGGCTGAGACCAAGTAATTGTGCCAGAGCTCAGTTTCTCCTCTGCGCAACAGGGATATTTCCCTTTGTGCTAAAGCATCTAGAGATCTGCCTATAGAAAGGCTAGCAGATCCCAAGGAGAGACATCATTAAGGTGCTGCTCATCAGAAATGAGAGCTCTAATCTTGAACCCTGCAAATCAGCAGGAAATTTCCTGTTCAGTGTGCAGAGGATTGGCCCTCTTCCCAAATCTGCTGGGCAATAACTCCAACAGTGGGAAGAGAAGAAGTGGACCTCCCTTGCTCACTCACCATCTCTTTTTAAAGCCTGATAATAACAGAAACACTTCTCAGCTTCTGTCCAGCTAGATCTCCTAGTTCCTTCCTGAAAACAACTTTTAATATTAAATGGTTGCTGAAAACCAGCAGAACCATCACTAACCATCCCGCAGGAATTTGCAGCTCTGGTCAGGCTGCTGTACCTGCCCTCCTCCAGGGTCAGAGGCAGACGAGGATTTCAAGCAAATCCTTTCCCACAGAAGCAACCTCCTCTGCACTAAATCACAGAATCTTAGGGGTTGGAAGGGACCTCGAAAGATCATCTAGTCCAGCCCTGGTCCCTTACGCTGCCGAGCCTCCAGGAAAAGCCTTTAGACTCCCTTAAATGCCCCAAGGAAGCCCAGAGCTAATAACCAGCTTCATTCAATTCCCAGTCACATTATTATCCAATCTGCCAGAAGCATTAATATTCAGAGGTGAGGTGGGAGGAGGGCAGGGGTGCTAGCGAGGGGAAGCAGCACACAAAGAGGAGGAAGGAAAGTGCGGCAAGGCGGGCTGGCCTCAGAAATCCTCTTTCTCCAGCCGTCTGAAACCCCAGCCCATTTCAGACGGGTGTTGACAAGAGAGGGTTTTTCCTACAGCCTCAGCACTAAGTTTGATGCCAGTTGGTGGAGGCTGTCCCCTGCCAACAGCAAATGCCTGGGCTTGGCACAGCCTGATGCCCCCAGCAAGAGGGGGAGCTTTGCCCCGTCTGGCATCAGGCCCTAAGTAAATAGCAATCTCCCATTTTCAAACAGCCAGATAATCACTGAGCCTGCTCGGAGGCACCACAGCCTCCTGTTTCTGAGCCCACCCCCTCCGAAGCCCTGTGGTCTCATCCCACTGCCTTCCTGACACAGGGTGCACAGTGTGAAACCACCAGTTCTCTCCATCTGGGACTTCATTCCCAGCCCAGGTACGTCCCCTGTCCCCAGAGCTGGGACACGTGTGCCAGGTCACGAGACAGACCTCATGGCCTCCGCTCATCTCATCTTCCTTTTGGAGCAGTCTCCCGTATCAGGTTTCTGGCTTTTTCTTTTTGGCAGACTCCAAAGTCAGCCTCACCTCTCAATCTCAAGGTTTTGGGTAGCATCTGTCAGAGAGAGAAGATGCCACTCTTTTTTTGCTGACTCCCCCATAAGTTACATTAACCAACACTTTTGCAATCCTGTCAAAATTTGCAGATCTATTAATTGCCTGAATTAAGCCCTTATAGAAATGTAATAGATACTAAGTGAAGCTTGCAATGGTCTCTCTGCCAGAAAGAAAAATATTGGGTTTTAAACCAATGCCTTGGATAGGAGACAACTCAATTATGGAAATATAGGTGGGCTTTCATGAGGGGAGCCTGAGTTGCAGGTCTGAGGCCACTTGCGCAATCCCAGTAACAGCAGGAAAAACACTGTCCTCGCCCAGACTCCTCTCCAGGCTGCCGCAGAAAGACATCTCCCCATGACAGCTCCCTGTAAGGAGTACCAGGCATGGTATGACCGTTTGCTAATGAAAATCAAACCCTGCTCCACTTCTGGAGACATTTGTGGAGACTGAAAGCAGCCACCATGCTCTGCTGGTCCCTCAGGAGCCAGCAGGCAGCCCTTTGTCCCTCACAGCAAGACACCATTGAAGCCTGTACAAACACCCATCCCTCCAGATCAGCAACAGGCCAAGGGGCTGGAGAGAGTTGAGGAAGCCAGGGAGACACTGATTCCATGACCAAAATGGTGATCCTTTCCCTGCCTTTGAAAGATGGAACAGGAGTAACTCTCCTGAAAGGCACCCTCCTAAGCTGTTGCTTTTAGCATCTCCCAAAATTGCAGAGCAGATGAAGCCATTTCGTCCCTAGCATCCTCCAGGCCATGGGCCAGGCATGGACGACCTACTTGTCTGGGAGATACCAAATCCCTCTCTTTGCCTTCAGCACTAATCTCCACTTAGGAAGTGCATGGATTTAGAACCCATGGGTTGCGAGGCAGCCTCCTGCTAAGGCGAGGGAACAGAGAGGCAGGCGAGGGACTGGTTTTTATTCCTGCATAGCCAGCTCAAAGCATCAGCTGGGTGCGGTGGCTGGGGGCTCACACCCGGGCCCTGCCAGGCCCCCCGGTCCTGCAGCAGCATGTCCCTCTAAGGCTGCCAGTGCAGAGACGAGCTCTCTATCCCATAATTTGGCAGGCCAGGCGGAAAAGGTGTGCGGAACTCCGGAAGCTCCAGCCGGGGGACTGCTGCTCCGGACTGCCCAGCGTCGGCGGGGAGGAGGGCTGCACCGACCCCCGACAGTGCCTCTGCAGGGCCTCGGTGCTGCTGGGGGTCGGCCAACCCCCTCCCCGCCAAACCCCTCAGCTGTCCAGCCGCGGGGGCGCCGGGAGAGGGGCCGACAGGTGTGCCCCGTTCGGCGGCACCGAGCCCGCCGCCCCCCCTCCCCAGCCCGCTCCAGCAGCTGCGGCTGAGCGCGGGCGTCAGCTCCCGCCGCGGCCGCCCTCCCTCGCCAGAGCCGTGGCGAACATGTCCCCGTCCCCAGCTCCGAGAAGGGGGACGGGGAGAAGGACAAGGGGGTGCCGCGCTGGCGGGCTAGCCCTTCCCCCGGGGCCGCACTCGTTGAGCGGGGAATAGCCGGGGAAGCGGGAGGTACCAGGCTCCGTCGGGTGCCCCACTCCGTTGGCCGGATTTCCCAGGCACCCGGCGGGACGGAGTGGGGCCGATTTGTACCGTGCCCTCGGCGCCGGGGAGGCGGCGGGGACCGTGCAAGTGCCCGGAGGCCGAACAGCTGGCTCTGCCCGCAGCCTCCCGGCGCCGGGCGGCCCCGCTTCGCCGCGGCGGCTCGGAGCTCACGACACAGCCACCGCGAGGGTCGCCGCTCCCCCCGCACCTCCGCTAGGTGTGTTATTCCCGGTCGGGTCCCCGGGAACCCCGGCCGCCGAGGCGCAGCAGCGTCCCGGGACTGGTTCGCCCCGTCCGCGGGGATCGGCTCGGCCTCTCCCGGGCGCTGCAGGGAGGTCGGCTCTGCTGTAAACAGGAGCCAGCCCGTTACATAAATATCATTTATCCAACTGTCCAAAAGCCGTCGGGCTGCCTTCCTCTTCCCCAGCGATGTCTCTCCGCCTCTGTTCCCTGCGCCCTTCTCCCCCGGACCCTGTAGACAGCTGAGCCGCAGCCCGCAGCGCCGTTATTTACAGCAAGCCCCGAGTAATTTAAACAGCCCCTTCCCCGCTCGTCAGAGTGGAAAATGACTAAGTTTAGCAACTGTGAGAGACTCAGGCAGCGCTGGCCGGGAGGGGCCCGCAGCGGCCCCGAGGGGGCGGCCGGGGCTGCGGCGCCCCTGCGACGACGGGCAGGGGCCGTCGGGCCCTGCGAGGGCAAAGTGGGGAATGCGCCGCACCCCGCCGCCGAGAGGGCTGAGATCCCAGCAGCGGTCCCCGGACCCCTTCTGGACGGCATGGCCCGATCTGTCCGCTCTCCTCCTGTCCCTGGCTGTGGCCCCTTGCCTCGAGAGAGGCGGCGGAGCGGGGGCCCCGGGCAGCAGCGGGATTGCCCCCGCGCGGACCCGCCTCGCCAGGGATGCTCTTGCCCCGCGCCAGCGCCGGAACGGCTTCGGGCTGTCGGCGCCGCATGCCCGGGCTGGCGCCGAAGGGCTCATGAGAAAAGGAGGGGAAAACCCCACCCGGAGGACCGGGGACGAAAGGGGACTTACAGCGCCTCCAGATGCGGGCTCGGCTGGGCTGCCTTAATCCTGCGAGAGGGGCAAAGCTGGCCCCCGGCCCGCGGCCCGGGCTGCTCGGCCACTGTCAGAAAGTAAATCCCCCCGGCTCCCCGGGCACTCTGCGCCTCGCTGCTGGCCTGGGGCTGACGGGGAGGGCGGAGGCGGAGGGCGCCGGCCGACTGCCTCCCATTCACCCTGGCCATTCACTTTATGGCGGCGGCCGGCGCCCCCCGCCAGCTGCACCGGGCGCCCCGCTCCCGCCCGCCCCATTCCAGCTGCGCGCCCGCCGCCGCCCGCCCCGTCCAGCACCGCCCGCCCTGGCCCCGCCCCGTGCCTGCAACGACCAATCGCTGCGCGCCTCATTTGCATTCCGCCGCACCCCGGCCCCGGGATTCGCCGAGGAGGGAGGCAGGCCCCGCCCCCGCCGCGCTGGCCCCGCCCCCGAGGCGCTGCTCCCGTCCCGCCGCAGCGGGGCCGCCGCCCGGGCCGCGCCGGGGAAGGCGAGCGGCGGGCAGGCGAGGGGCATCTCCCTTGCTCTGCAGGCCCCGAGGGCACACAGAGGGTGTCTGTGTATATATTTGTACACTTATGGCTTGTTACCGCTGCTGTTATCGCTGCCGTTGTCTGCGTGTGTTGTTCACTGCTTGGCGACCCAGTACCCTCGGGCCCGTGCTGAGCATCCGCTCCGCTCAGTACTGGCGCGGCCACCCTGTTCGGACTTTACCGCTAGAGCCACCAGCCAGGCGGAGTTTTCTTTGAGGAGCCAAGTCAGTAAGTCGGCTACTGGAAGCGGTCCCCTGCACGATGAAGCAGCAGTTGCAAAGGATGCTAATTACGGCTAATTAACGTGCGGACTGTTCCGGCTCTCGGCGGTACCGAGAAGGGCTTCTCTGGCAATATCGTGCCGCTTCTCCCGGGACATCACGGGGGCTGTCGGCTGTGCGGGAAACACCGCGCTCCCGCCCGCTGATGGCTGTCGGAGAACCCAAACACAGCTTGTAGCTCAGGCTCCAGCCTAAGCCTTCCGCTCCCACCGAAGCTAATGGCGAAATCCCGGCGCAGTGGTGCAGGGCGCAATCCCTCTCTGAAATGTCCCCAGGTGCTCCGCCCCGGTACAGCAAGCTTTGGCCGTGTTAGCACACGCGTTTTGCTCCAAGCAGACAGGTCCCCTCGATCCCTGAGAGGTTTGCAGGGCTTGGGCTCACGGTCTCCATCCTGCCCCAGGATGCCGGAGCCCAGGACAGAGGTTTGTCCCTGCCGGACTCTTACGGAGCTCGATGCGTGGATTCCATGGTCTGATTTTCTTGAGGTCATTTCCATGTCAACCTCCTTTTCGATTTATGATACCAAAGGTCACCCTCAAACTCTTCCACTGACATATTGTAAAGATTAGGAAATAATGTTGTGAGAATAGAAGTGGATTTAACCCTGGGTGATTTACAAGCCCTATTTAGGGAGATTGGTAAATGTAGAACAGCATATAGATGTGTATGAGAAGACAAATGCACACGAAGAAGCACAGGATGGAGGGGGAGTTTAAATAGACCTGGGCATTATGGATTACAGTTCAAAAACATGGACAAACACCTTAATTCAGCAGAAATGCTAAGAGCTTTTTTAAACTGTAAAACAGTCACAATGTTGGCACGCTCATGAGAAATTACTGTGTTTTTTAACGGTAGTAACCTGAGGTTTGTGTTTGCCTTACTGCTTTTTTTGCCTGCCAAAAATAACAGCGAGCTAGATCACATCTTTTTCCAGCCCAGACTTTAATCCATCCCAGCACGGGCTTGTCTCCATCAAGAGAAGCAGACACAGTATAGCAGCACTAGCACTTTCCACGGGGCAGTCGGTCTATACCACCACATACTACAGGGAAACTGAAAAGCCCACTCAAGGTCTGCAACAATGAAGGAATGATTTGCCTCCTTCTCCCTCCAAACCTGCAGCCTGCAGCAAATACAATTAGTGCTTACACTTTCAAGTAATAATGAAAAAAAGGTATTTTTAGCTATTTCCCTTGAGCGACTGGAAATATGAACTGGTGCTATGTCACGAGCTTGCTCCCTGTGGAGTGCAATGTGAAGACTTTTGGATTAGACCATCGAGGGACCTGTACTAGGAGTCTTTCACTAGAATAAGCTTGGTGCAACTGCTGGAGTGACCCCTGAAGGAAGGGAGTGCTCTAGCATTTGCTGTTGAGATGTAGGAGCACATCTTGTTGGCTAGTGCCAGTATTTCCTAGTTGTAGTGCACCTTGTCTTGACAGCTGGAGAATCTGCTGTTGGGGAAGAGATCAAGAATTTTGCCTGGGTTCAGGAGACAGATATTACTATTTTATATAAAATAAAAATGAAAACATACAAACCAGAAGCAAACTAAACTCAGAGTGAACCTGACTCACATCTTGGCAGAGAGATGGGATATGCAAAAGGAGGGAATTACTCAGCATCTTAGACACACTGCATTTTTGACCAGCCTGAAGGAGTTCGCTCTTAGAGAAAACTCTGTCTCTCTCATAGGTAAAAGCAGCAGAGTTATTGATTATTGATCATGGTTTCTATCTTTGGATCTTAACAGATCATTTAGCCACTCTGGGTCCCTGCCATCAAATGCCTCGAAGATCAGGACTCTAGTCTGAATTTGGCTTAGCCTTTAAACTAAAAGGTGGCCTAGGGAGCAGAGGCCTACTGCAGTATGCTCTTCGGTTGGCGTTAGCCAAGTGCTGTGGGCTTCATGCCCAGGTGTATCATGTAGCTGTGGTCTGGCCAAGAGGTGACAAAGATATGACTAACTGAGCCCAGATTGCTCCTGCCAAGAAGAGACAATGGAAAACATTACACCGGGATGTTCATCAGGAGAGTTTCACGTCATCTGGAAGGGCACAAGTGTTCCTGAGACATGGGCTAAGTAGAACAGCTGGGAGGGTATTTTAGCCTGAGAATGGGGCTCTGCAGCTTCAATATTGCACTTTGCATAGTTTCCAGAGAAGGGTTTTAATACTTTTTAGTCTTGTAGTTTAGTTCTGTTGCTTTAGTTGTAGGTCCTGGCCCAAGAGCAGATTGTACCAGATGTAGCACATCAGATTTCCTTTGGAGAGCCTTCAGCTGGCTTTGGACTAGGCTTTACCTGAGCTTGCTCTGGAAAGGAGCAGCTGCTTAGAACCACTTTCTAAAGCAATCAGTAGTGTTTTGAGGATGCTCAGCTCTGGGGAGGGTGGCTGCAGGAAGTCTGCAGCTGTAACAACTGCTCATACCTTCTGGGTCAACTCTTTCTTTCTCCTTTTGCTGCAGGCCTTCCTAAGCCTCTGAGAAATAGAAAAAGCCTCCAAGAGTAGGGGATGGAAGTTCAAACCCTCTCAGCCTATTTAACCTGCTGGAAAATCTCTGTGTTGCACGTGCCCATGAGTCTGGGCTCTGTAAATGACAGTGAACTGGCAGGGGCTGAGCAAGAGTAATGGACCATGCAAAGTCAATCCAATTGGTGCAGATTACAGAGGTGGAGGTGGCTGGCAATATGGATTTGTGACAGTCTCATCAAAGGCTTGTGGGGAGCAAGCTATTACACTGACAGGCTGGACACAAATGAAGGCAGATGGTGTGCCCCATGGAAACACTGCTCTTTGGAAGGAGGAGGCTGCTTGGGTGTTTTGGATTAAAGCAGGTGTGCTGACTAGGTACCTGGGCAAGGCCTGAGGGGATGGATGTCAGTGAGTTTGTAGCTCCTTCAGATGCTCCTTGTGGGCTGAGGAGGAATGCTCAAGACAGAAACTCTGCTGAAAAGCTGCATCTTTGCAGTGAAGATAAAGCCCAGCTTTCCAGACCAGACAGCAGGAACCTGAAGGATTTGCACAGATCATGCTCATCTGATCTTTGGTTTCATGGTACCACGCTGTGTGTAAGAACTAGTGAATTATCTGGGGAATAAAGGGACATGGCATAGCCCTGTGTCCTGGTCCTACACCTAGATCCTTTGGTGCAAACAGAGGGCTCCAACTTGTCCACATGTGATCTCTATACAGCTGTGCACAGCTCTGGCAAAGTGCTGCTGGGCCAGGCAGTCCAGGCAGCCCAGGTTTCCCCGCTGCTGCTGATCTGAGGCTGTTGGTGCTGCACTGTCACACCAGCAGGATTTTCTGTGGGGCCAGGGTGGTGCTGGGCTGTCCCAGGGCTGACTGATGCAGTGCTGTAGTGTGTGAGAGTGAACTCTTTTCTCCCCATGTAGTGCAGAGCCATACTGTATTGTTTTTCTCTCCAGAAAATGCAGTTCTGGATTGTGAGTAAAAATGCAAAGCACATTGCAATGTTTGCTTTTTATTAATGCACTAAGATGCATTTGAGTGAAGCAGAAGGCTCCTGGCTGGCTCAGTTTTGAGCTCTGTGACAAGCTTCCATAAATAACACCTTTGCATGGTCAGGTGGGAGCACAAGCTGCGCAGCTGGCACTGGAAGGGGCAAGAAGGCACGGTGAGGGCTCCAGTCCCTTCCCTGAGAGGCCAGGCAGGCTCGGGTGAGCTGGGCTGAACTGGGCTGTATGCAAGCCAGCATTCAAAACTCCATCCCTGAGCAAGGAACAGATGGACAGAGTGGTAATAACAAAGTCCTGAGGGTTTCCAAATGGCTGGCAGATACCACAGTGGCTTTAGCAGCTCCTGGAGCAGGGCAAAGGGGAAGAAGAAAGCACTAGCCACTAATGTTCTTGTTCTGCAAACGTTCCCTCATTGGTGAGGTGGCTCTTTATGTGAATAGGGAATGATTTGGTGACCACCATTTCCAGAGTGTCCCAACCCACACTTTAATGGGACAACACCCTCTCTGGACATTCTGCCCTTAAGGGAGGGACACAATGACTTCTGGGCATCTTTTAGGGTGGTATTGGAGTTAGCCTCAGATTTGGGTTTGGCTGGTCAGGGAAGAGTCTTGTTTCACACTCCCTTGGGCATTTGTCTGAGAACTTCGCTCCTTCAGCCATGCTGCAGCAGACGAATTTGTGATCAGGACAGTGAACGAACAATTTTCCTCCCTTTCACCTTTAGTTTGATTTGTTTTTTCCCTGCAGACAGATTCTGGGGTAGCTGCCTTGACCACTCTAGCACCTGCCAGAACAGATCCCCCGTCTGACCTGGCTGCACAGGTTAGTGCTATTAAACCGCTAGGTTAACTGCAAGGATCTGCTGATCTGCCCCAAGTTCAATGGGCAGAGGCTTAAACAAGCAATTTGCGACCCCTGCAAGTTACTGCTATGAAAGTACATTGCATTGGCACTGAGACACAGACACAGAAAGCAGCCGAGAAGGTTGGACCAGCACCAAGAATTAACTGTGCTAGGTGCTGTACAGTTGCAAAGCTGTGATTGCTCTTGCTGCAGAGCTGGCCAATAAAGAGGCTTCAAAGAGTAAACTAAACCATGGTCCCTAGCTGCCAGGCCAGCTGGGCTGGACGAACCAAAGCTGCAGTGCACAGCTGGTAGCTCAACTTGGTTAAGTTGTGTTTGAGGCAAGTCACCAGGTGAACATGACCATGCCAGGAGAAGCTGCCTGTGCCCCTCGGGGTGCTGTTGTGTGGATTCTTGCAATAGCTGCCTGCCACGTCTCATCCACTTCAGCCTTCCCACCTGCCCACTCTGGGGCTGGTCTATGGCAGCAGCAAAACTGTGACCCAAGGAAGAGTCCAGGAGGAAACAAGCCACTCGCTGGGCATCACCTCCCAGCTGGCTCCAGAGCAGAGGAGCTAGGAGAGGATGTGGGAGCCATTGGGAAAACCTGGCAAAGGAGGGAGGAGAGGCCCTGCGGCGGCCCCTTCTTCCCCTCGCCAACGGGAGGGGCAGGTCCCAGCCTTGCCTTACAGCCCCACGGCCCTGCCCCCCGCCCGGCTGCGCTCCGGCCGCACCAGCCCCCAACGCTGGCCCCGCCCCCCGCCCCGGCCCCGCCCCGGCCCCGCCCCCTCCAGGCCCCGCCCCCGCAGGCCCCACAAGCCCCGGGGCGCGGGCGGGCGGCCCAGCCCACAATGCTTTGCGAGGGGAGCCCTTCCTTCGCCTTCTGCTCAACCACCCTTGCTGCGCCCGCTCCGGCGAGGCCACGCCCCCCGGCCTCCCGGACTCGTTCGCCATTGGTCAGCGGTTCTGTTAGTTCTACCCTCTCTCCGCCCATTGGCTTATTCGTGCTTGTCACTGGAGAGCCCGCCTCTTCTGCTCCAGACCGTGATCCCATTGGGCGCTCGGGGGCGCAGCGCGCCGCTGTGCCCGCGGATTGGCTCTCGGGGCTGTCCGTCGCCGCCGTAACCAGGCAGCGGGGTAGGGTGCGCCGGTTTCCACGTCAGAGAGCGGTGCGGAGCCGGCTTCTCCCGCCCGTGCCCCGCAGGACCCGCGCTCGGCGGCCTCGCCGCGACCGCCGGGAGGGAGGGAGGGAGGGAGGGGCGGACAGAGGGAGGGCCGAGCCCTCCCGCTCGCGGCGCCGCCTGCCTGACCGACCGATGTTTGAAGCGGCCGCTGCCGCGGGGAGCAGACGCCGCCATTTTGGATGCGGGGGTCAGTGCCGGGCGGCGAGTGCCTGTCACGCTGCTGTCGCGACACGGGGGCGAGAGGGAGGGGGGCTTGGGCGGGGGAGCCGTGCGGTGCCGGCGGGGGGCGTGGGCGGGGCCGAAGAAGCCCTGGTGGCGGGGGGGCCGGGCAGGCCGCGGCGGGGCTGCAGCGGCGCGGGGAGGCTGGGCTGCGGTGCGGGTGACAGCTGCTCCCTCCGCCCCGGGGCGTGACGTGACACGCGCGACGTCCGGCCCGGGGCGCCCCGTGGGGCGGGGGGCGGCCTGGCCTGCTCGGGGGCTGCTCGGCCGCGGGGCTGGAGCCTTGAGAGCGGGGCAGGCGGGGCAGCGCCTCGGGGCCGGGAGGGAGGGACGTGCTGGGTGTGCAGCGCACCCGCACGGGCACCGCACCCGCACGGGCACCGCACCCGCACGGGCACCGCTCGCCGTGCGCCAGGGTGGGCCGCTTGAAAACCGGTGGGAAGAGAAACTGTTCCCAGCCTATGGGCAGCTGCTTCGCCGTTGCTGGAGGGAGGCTGAGCCCTAACTGAGGGTGTATGTTGTGAGCACCGTGGCACCGTGTTCCTTAGTTTCAACAGTAGGAAGTAATAGGAATAAAGAAAATGCCCGTCTCCATATTTACCTTAGGTTTCATTTTCACTCTGCTGTTTTAACAGATAAGTGTCAGCTGCCTTCTTGGTTCCCAGGCACTGTCTCACTCCTGGGATGAGATGTGGAGTCAGACTCTCAGAGAAGCCTGTCCCACCTTCCTTTCTGATGTGCCACCACTGGCATGTTACTGATGCTTACTTGTTAAAGGGTGTTATTAATTGCCCAGAATTTTGTTTTCACAGGACTGTATAGTTCTTTGCCATATTTCTAAATTAGTACTTTACTATTATTTTTGCCCTGGCATTAAGAGCTAGCCTTTGGAAAAACATCCTGAATTCTCTGAACTTTTACTGCCTGCAGTGTTTATTGCAGAGTAGTTAAGACATGAAAAACCCAAGCAAGTTAAATTTCCTGGTAGAGATTTGTGAAGGACCTTTATCACGGTCAGTTGGGCTTTGGAGTAGTCACCTTGCTAGCTTTGAATTAGTCAGGAATTGTTTGTGATTCATAGACTGAGGATTGTTGTGTGTTTTGTTTTGGTAGCACTGTATTGTATCAGGACTTGAGTGGCCAAATCTATGTGATACACTATGTAGATTATTCATGCATTATAATAAACAGTGCAAATTTAGATCAGTGGAAGCTCACTTTGAAATATTACCTTTCCTGCATATATAGTGATTATGTTCTTTTTTATTATCACTAATTATTGGAGTAGTTTCACCAGGTTTGAGTCAGTTACCATAGCTGAAGGCTAAAGTTAGTGATAGAAATAAATGACTTGATGGAAGTTTGCCAGACTTTGTCACTTCTGATGCTGACTTTTTATTGTTTCCAGAAGAGCTGCAGACATTTCCCTGCAGGGTAGGGAGTGTTTCCTAAAAGTGTACCTGAAACTTCTTGTCTACCAGGTAGACAGGAATACCCAGGAAAAATTTGGATTCCCATGCACTGGCATGTTTTGAGGTAGTGTGTTCCAAGGCTGAGCAGTGGAGTGTTAAGTGCATGTGTGAGATAATATTTGCAGATATAAATCCTGTCTGTTTTTATATGAAGATTTCACATATAATACTGTTTCAGGTGTCCCTGAACTACCACAGGCAGTGACTGTCCAAAGAACATTGCTGAAGGCTTTGAGAAGCATATGAATGTTAGATTTTTGTTCTTCTATGGCCATCTAAATTTTGCCACTTGTAGTGTTTCTAACCTTCTCATGAGTGAGGCTGTGAATGCCAACAAGTTCCCTGTTTCTTGTGCTGGCTGGGCAGCTCTGTTGCCTTCCTTGCTTTGAAGCTGTCATTTTCACTGTACTGCTTGTCACAGTTCTGTACAGAAGCGAAACTGTGAGACTAGTCTGCAAGTTTGAGCAGATGTATGAACTCATCATAAGGCAGAAACAGGAGTTTATGTGGGACTAACTGAAGAGATAAAGAGCTAAAAAGCATTTTATATTTAATAGGTTCCTTTCCTTTTTTTTTTTTTTTTTTGCATAACTCAAGACCAGTGAACTTAATCTATTTATTTCTGTACTGCGTCCAGTGTCTTGTGTTTGATGAGAGATCGCTTTCAAGAAATGCATCCAGTCTTGATCTGAAGACATCAAGAGGTGTTGGAACCATGGCTTTGGCAGGGAGGTTGTTTCAACTGTTTTAGTGATCTTCAGCACTAGTAGTTCTGTTAACCTATCCAACCAACTCTTCAGACCATACCTTTGTAACATTAAGCGTGAATTTATGTTAGCAATTTTTTTGTATGTTGAACAAACATTTAGTGGTTTTGCCTGGCTACTGTCATGCTCTCTCATATACCCAACTTATCATCCAGTGCTGCTCTGGTAAATTTTGTAACCTTCTCTCTGCAGCTTCAGAGCCTTCATTTAAATCTTTGAGCTTCTTTCAAGATATGTACATCTATACTGAGCTCTAAAGTGAGAGCACTTGTCATGTGTGATCAAGCTGTAGTTGAAGAAATGGATAGTGAAATTATCAGATAGTTTAAAAGGGTAGGCTTTGGGAAGTGCTGGGTTTAGAGAAGCCTTTTCCATTTCTTAAAATGAACTTTTAAACTTTTACAGGGATGAATGGTGCTTTTGGTGGGTTTAGCTTACAAGGTGCCCCTCTCTGAAAATATTTGTCTGGCTTTCCCCCCATAATTATTTTCTATTTCTTTCTCCAGCATACAGTTGCAAAGATCCTTTGCATGACTGAAGATAGTTGGTTCAGGATAACTTTGGAATGTGTATGTGCTGTTTATTGGTTAACTGCAAGCTTAAGTGTAAATCAGGGCTTTCCCCCATTTGTACCGTGTTTGTGATGAAGTGGATGTGTGATGTTCAGAGATCTGAGAGTGAATTTGTGTCTCCAGCATGAGAGATTATCTCAGTTGCATTGGGCTGGTAAGTTTTTTTGGCATGTGTAAAGGGTTTTTTTGTACTTATGGATAAAGCTTAATTTAATGGTATCTGCAGTGAGGAAACAAGTTCATTGTCATCAAGTCTTCTCAAATGTTTAGCAGTGAAAGGATATAATTGCAAAGAAAACCCCAAACCAACACTTAAATTCTGCAGGATTTTAATATGTCAGGCTAGCTCTGCCAAGCGACATGAATTTTTTGCACCCTTGGTTGAAAGGATCAGCACATTCAGTTTCCCATCAGGTTGAAAGGAAAAGGTGTGTGTTGGAGGTTTGTGTCTATCTTCTTCATGTTTTGCTTCTTGGAGATAGCTTCAGGTTTGGGAACAACTAAGCATTATAAGTCCTCCTACATTCAGGAAGGATTGAGTTTAACAAACTTTTCTGACTTGATCCTTTTAGGTTAAAAGTAGAGGAGAAGAAATAGAAGTCATATGGGCAGATTCTGTAGTATGCAGAGTAGCAGTTAAGCTGCAGCATCACTTCAAATATTAGCAGAACTACTGAGTATCTGTATATATGCAAGGCGCGTTCTGGTATTTCTTTCCATGCTTTCCCAAATCAGGCTGGGGGAGCTTTTGTTTCCATGTCAGTTTACTAAATGCCTGGAATGACACTACAAAGTTTACATGCTCAGTATTGTTTTGTAACAGTGAAGACTGGAAGAACTTGAGTTTGTACAAATTTGAGTGTGTAAAGTATTTCCCCAGAAGTACTTCTGTGGACCAGAGTTTTGATCCCTGAAACTGCCTATGTAGAAATATGGAAAATATTGGAATTACTGAAAGAAGAAATAAAAAAGTGAGGAATTTTACATGGGGCAAAAAGTTTCCCATTAATGCCTTGTAATAAAACAAAGACAACATACTGAAGTAGAAAAAATTTTGATCAAGGGTATTTTTATGCAGTATTTTTCATACACTCATATAAATAATATATGGAATAAGTGACTACTGAGGACAGGGACATCTCTCAAGCACTAGACACATTAGTAGGAAAAATGTCTGTGGTTGTTATACACAGCTGTATATAGCAAGCAAACTACCTGGCAGAACTACTTGTTTATTTTTCCGTAACACTTAGGGGTACCACTGAAACAAAAAAATAACAATGTTATTTGTTATTTAACCCTTGGTTAGGTAGTTTTTTATCATGTTGTGCTTTCTTTCTGTTATTTATAGAATCCTGAAGTGAATTAATCTTGTTCAGAGGATATTTGTATATTTGAAGTGTTGTTGAGATCTCAAACATGCTAACTGAGTGTGATGCCTGGCAGATCCAGCATGTATGTTCTGAAATTTCTGTGGTGATGTTTCTGAAGTCTGAAAGTTCCTTCCAGCTTTGCTTTTGCTACATGGACAAAAATCCTTCTCATATTGTCTGTTTTATTACCCCTCCGCCCTGCCCAACCCCCACGTCCTTTAAATTCACCTGTCTGATTTGAAGTGTTATAATGTTTCATCTTTTTTTAGTCTTTTCCTTCCCTGTGGATGGCCTATTGTGATTTCAAGTTGGATTTTTCATTTTCCTTCCTTATCTTCTGAAAAAGTCTCATTATTTGGCTACCTTTTCACTGAATTCTTCTCATTTGCAGTCACAGTATCATCTGATTCTCTGACCCTTTTATAAGTCCTGTTTATTCTTTATAAACAGTTGTGTTTGTTCATTCCCCTCTATTCTTATTTCTTTATGGTTAATTGTATCTGGGTTACACATAGAGAACATTCCTATAGTACTCCACTCTTTGTTTCTTTTTCTCAGACCATGACAGATAGTTCTTGCTTGTAAATTTTGTTCCCCTGTCTTCAGGCTGTCTCTGTGGGTATAACTGTTTACGTTTTTCCCTTTAAGACCTCAGGCTGTGTGAGAGTAAACATCTGCCTTTAGCTTTCTCACTTTTTCTCCCTGTGTTACATCCTGTTTTGTCTCTAGTTTTGCTCATTTCTTTGTGGGGTATTACCCATGACTTTTTTAGTTACCTGCTTTCTTGAGACCTTTTTTCATGCACCAAGTCTGTTGTAAATTATTTTGTCAAAGTTTACATTCCCAAAGAGTTTTGCTCTGGCCAGCTTATTTCAGCCACTGATGCTTATTTAACAGA
Source organism: Apus apus (assembly GCF_020740795.1). Lineage (NCBI taxonomy): Eukaryota > Metazoa > Chordata > Aves > Apodiformes > Apodidae > Apus > Apus apus. The sequence continues at coordinate 20,566,780 of NC_067285.1, read as the reverse complement.
GTTATATAAGATTAACAAGATTAGCTTTCTGCTCTGTGTAGAGCTGCAGGATTTTGCATAAGTGCTGGAGATGCATATGTTATTATATTGTCATGGATGTCTGTCCTGGTACCCTAACATTTTATCTTTCTGCGACCCTACATTGAATTGAAAAAAATGAGGAATATGTCTTGGCAAAGTTGTCTCTTACTTCACAGATCCTCTCTTACAACTAACTGTCTGCTTTCGTGTTCTTGAAAATGCACTCTGTGGAACAGCATCTTCCTTTTGTCTTCCTTCTGACAAAATAACTGTATTTGCATGCACAGAGCAAAGATGTGACTATTTCTTTTGGGCCTTCTACTTGACTAGGGCCAAGTTGATTGAGGCACTGGAAATTAATTTGAATTACCTTTCTTTTCAGGATTGTCAGGATGGTGGATAAGAATATTTACATTGTACAAGGTGAAATCAATGCAGTGGTGGGAGCCATAAAGCGTAATGCCCGATGGAGCACTCACACACATCTCGTAAGTTACCTTGAATTGTTGCTACCTGTTCACACTATGGCAGAAGCCACCTGGTTTTAGAAAAGTACCCCTGTATTTTTTAGCACTCATTATAGTTCTTTTGTAAGTAAAGTTGGAATAGCATTCTGTGTTGTTTCATGGTGATTGGTTTTGGCTTCTTGTGTGCTAGTGACTGTAAGAGGTACTGGAAATCCTCTACCTATATACTTTGTAAACAAACAAAAACCCCACATTGTATTCCATGTGGGAATAATCTCATTTGGACTTCTATCACCTGGTATGTCAGCGATTTTGAATATATGGTGTTATTTAGCACAGTGTTTTTGTCTATCTTCTGTTCCTTCTTAGAAAAGACAGTTTTCATTGTGAAAACTATTAAATAAAAATTGGGGAAGTCATATATAGGCTATTTATTTTTTTTCATGTGGCTGAGTATCTTTTTCTGTTTTGTGACTGCCAGCTATATACTTGTCTGAAACCTGTTAATAGTTTCAAGCCTGTTTTATTAAAAGCTATTGATAAAGTGTCTCCAAAATCTAATGATGCACTGGCCAGTTTATGGCTTCCATAATGTACGTGTGTGCATGTGGCCTACTCTGTCTGTGGTGCATTTCAGGGTGTCACATGAATAGCAGATGGCTGTCATCCAACACAAGTGGTTTCAGTTTGTCAAAGGGCAGGGCTCTTTTTCTAACAAGCATTTCTTGATTAGGGCTGACTGCCATCCAGCAGAAGGTGTGGCTGCAGATGTACACAGCTTGAAGAAACTGCTGCTCCTCCCTAAATTTACATCGTAAAGATAGACTTAGGCTAAAGGATGCAGCTATGAATAGGAATTTTGTATTGTGATTCTTTCTTCAAGTTACTGTAATGGCACCGAATGTCATTGTATTTCTTTCCCCATTGCAGTCTGTGTAGATTAGCATTATAGCAAATCCAGATGAGCCATTTCAATATGGTGTGAGGTAGGTCTGCTCTGAAATGTATTGAACAGTGCAAAGCTAATCAGAAATATTCGAAGGACAATAAGCCAAACCAGAATGCTCAGTCTTGAACCCGTGCTTTGACAGTCGAGCTGTATGGCATAGGGGAACACTGGCAGGAAAATAAAAATGCTTCCCTTGATTTTGATGGAGTAAACACGCTGACAGTGGTAAACTCAACCCACAGTACTTCTGTGAATATAGAGGTAACATATTTACAGATCTGTTATTAAGATTTGTCTTCAGAAATATGTTTGCCTTGCTAATTACTTCCTTCCTGTATATAACCTATAGGATGAAGAAAGGGATCCCCTGCTGCATAGCTTTAGCCTCCTAAAAGAAGTGCTGAATAACATCACAGGTAAGCTTATGCAGAAATCAGCAGGTATGTGTACCTGCTAAGTTTTATGCAAATAAATGTGCAAGTGTACTTGTCTTATTTACTATCCAGAGGTCATATATTAAATAACAAGAGAAGAGCAAATATATGTGTACTTTTGGACAAATGGTTGCCATGGCTGCCACTATCGGGAGATACACACACACGTAAATATATATATATACACACACACACAGTGTGACAATATACACATATTTTTATATAAAAGAATACATGTTTCTTCAATATATTGAACCTTGTTGTAAAGTATGAAATCTGGTGTATTGTTATGCATAGTCTTTCTGTGCTTTGTATATGCTTTCTGATCTGTGAATGATGGGAAAGATCTGCTTAGAAAGTAGTCTTTCATTATCTGTTTTCTTCGCACATTCTTTGGTTTGTTGGTTTTCATCATCTGTTATGAGTAATCAGTGAAGCACAGATTTCACTTTCCATTTGGGTCTCTTAAATTTTGAAGTTAAAGGCTTACTTTGTGACCAGTTGCATTGAAAGGAACTGGAAATCTATGTTGATTCCAGAAGTAGAAAAAAAGGCTCTGATGTGCATTCTCACCAGGTTTTTTCTCCCAACCCATCTTTCTCTCCTTTGCCTCCACATTTTTTCTTTTTGTAGTTTCAGGAGTGATTGTTTAAGTGTAGCCTAAGTATATGGCCTAAGTATATGTTGAGAGTCTGACAGTGAGGCTAATCCTTAGCAATGTGTAGCATTCTGCTGGTTCTTCCCAGGATTTGTCTTAGTTATTGTAATATTTGAAAGTAAGCTTTATTTTCAGTCCCTATATTACCGTGAGTGTTCAGAACTCCATACAACCTAAGTCTGAGATGGACCTTTTGCATTTCTGATTGCAAAACATGCCCATTCTTGTGTCAGTGCTGAACATGGAATCCCATAAAAAGTGTGTTCCCTAGAAGTATAGTAGTGCTGCTTCCAGGTGCTGATGAGAGTTGCTGAGGACGTATGCCAGTTCTAAGTCAGTATTACTTCCTCTTTTGTGGCTGCCTGTAGGTGTAATGCTTCACTTTGCCAGGTGAACTTCCCTTGGCTGTGAGCAGGGCTCTTCTGTCAGGTCATGACATCTTAGGCACACCTTATGTTTCTGGATAGTATCTTTATTCTGGATTTTATGCTCATGCCCAGACTACATGACAGTCTGGATTTGTTTTTTCTTTGTAAGCTCACTCATCTGTAGGATATGCATACAGTTTCCAAAAGTGTTTTGGGAGGAAATTTTCCTGCTCTTCCTTCTATGAGATCAAATTTTCTTTAAAATTAGACTCATTAAGTTCTTTGCCATTGTTACAAATATCTCTTTTCATCAACAAGAGCAGGGAATATCACAATGCTCAAGAAGATGCAGTATGAGTAAATGTCAGGGACTAGCTATTTATCTAGAGCAGCTAGATGCAATGTGCTGTTGACTTGTTGGGGAAAAGATGCAAACTCACTATCTACATGTGTCAGAGAAAGCAAAGTGCATGTACTGGGAGATTCAGAGATTCCCTGCAAGCATTAGTCATCATGTAATTGTGGTTCACGCTGAGATAATAATTGCTTTTTTGTAGTGATGATAGCATGTTGGTTTGACTACATGGGGTTCTTTTAAACAGGTAATTTCAGCTTTAGTGGCTGCTATTTACCACTAGTGTCTTGAGATAGGACATCATTGCTGTGCAAAATTTTTTTCATTTTTAGACATGGACTGGTTCCCAAGCCATATTTGGAACAATATAGAGTCTCCTGCCTCATCTTCCAGGCAAGAAGAAGTCCAAGCTCAGGGGGTTTGTGGGTGGTGTGGGGTTTTTTTGTTTTGTTTTGTTTTGTTTTTTTGTCTAGACCTTCCTTTCATGTCTCTTTCATTAGCTCATGGAAATGCGTTGCTTTTATATTTAAATTTATTCAAGCTGTAATCTTTGACATTTGAGTTAGCTTTTAGTACAATTTTGCATTTATAGTAATATATATTATGTATTTTCTCAATCCCCCAAGAACCCATTTAATCTGTTCCGGATGCAAATTTCAGGCTGTCTTGTCCCATCTCCTCTCTTGCTCTCGCCCTCTCTTCCCCTCCCCCATGGAGCATGTTTGATCAGGTGTGGCAGGAATATCCACTGTCAAGCTGCGCCCTTTATATTAGTCAATATTATCCTTCCTTCCCTCCCACTCCCTTCATTCTCCTCTGGGCTTTACCAGTTGATTTATAATTTTGGAATTCTCATCGGAGTCTGTAATACAGTTTGTTCATTATTTAACCAAAACCTGTTTAATGAGCAAAGAGAGGCAATGTAAATGTTAGGCATGTTGCAGTGGAGTACCTTTTGTTCTCCTCTGAGCTAGTGGGTATTAACTGTGTCATGACTGTGATGCTGAAATACCCTGGTCAATGGTATAAAGATGCACCCTATGCCTCCAGCAACTAAAGATTCCCATTTTAAAGTATTGCTCCTCAAGAATAACCATATTACATAATGTGTTTTATTGTGTTAGCAAAATAGTAAAAGCTTGCCTGCAACTAAGTAGTGGTATCCCGTCCTGTGTAATGTCTAAATGGGGTCTCAAAGGAAGCAACTAGAGAAGATGCTGTTGCTCATCAGAAACTATCCTGTGATAATGGCAACAGTAACTTCACTGCTACAGTTCAGCATGCCTAGCTAAGGGCCTTGGACCTGAATTATGTGGAACAAGGTTGCTCCTTAAAATTCTGACAGATAAACTTAATTTCTACATTTCATGTAAATTTATAAAAACAGGACATGAAAGTGAAACAGCAGCAACATATCTGCTCTGATCCACTATGATTTAATTTATTGTATGCTATTTTTACACTTCTATGAGCTGCATAGTTGCATAGTAGTTGCCTGAAAAACAGAAAGGGAAAATTGAGGTTCAGTCATCTTGGGTGATGCATGAGTTACTCCAAAGTAAATTTAATAGCTGAATCCTTGCTGTAGTAAGATAAGCACCCTAGCCCTAAGTTTAATGTGGTGTCTTGTATTTCCAGTGCTTAGAAAAGCAAAAAATCTTTGTCCTGAGTTATGACAATATGGAAGTAATGACTGTCCAGCTTTGTCCATGCATGCAAAACTGAAGTATAACTACATCCTCAAAGGTTATATTACAACTGGTGGAAGCATTAGTATTGATACAAGCTTGGATCTACGTTCACTGTCGCCACAACTTTCATTTGCCTGCTTTTTAAAGTAAACTGTGTATGTAGAAAATGTTTGGATGTTGTTGAAATGTTGGTCAATTTTGTGAGTTTTATTATGGATTTAGGTCAACACAAGGAAGCTTCTTTTTGACATCCAGTGATAACTGAACATCCTCTGTTTCATAAATGTTTCCAACTTAGGATGCTCTTGACCTCCCTAGGGAGAGCTTTTATAACCACAAATGGCTGGAAATATGAATGAATTATAACCCTGCTTTTTTCATGCTCTGAGTAGGATTTTGTTTCCTTAAATCTTGCTGTGGCTGTTGAAGTCTTCAGACCATTCCAGTATGATGTAAAGGTAAGAGCAGGTACTTCTGTAGTCATTCTCCTCAGTGCATAATTTGTGCTTTTCTCTGACTGGGGCCATGAATCAGTACCCAGGATTTTCATGACTGAAGTACAGCTTACTGGTGTGTAGGGTGGCTATAGGACAGAAAATGACTGAATGCAACTGCCTTGTACAAGTCAGCACAGCAGTGGGAGAAGCAGGTGTTTGTGCAAAGTGTGTGCATCGAGAGCCTATTCAAATAAGGTTTAAACTAGGTAAACACACCTGTGAAGAGGTGCTTGTGTATATTTTAGGTCCATGAGTGCCAGACTGGAAGGTTTGAGTCCTTTTATCCTCTGGTGGTTCAGAGCTAGTGCATTTAAACAGAGGCTGCAAAGTAAGCTGTTAGAAGCACTCTGATTTCATGCACATTCATGACATTTTAAACAAATGCTTGTACAGTGGGTTCAGAAGAATCTTTTCATGGCTTATTTCAGACAAGAAGCTACTGCAAATCTCCCATCTTGAGAGGGTTGGCTGGGGCATTAAGAGCTGGCTAAAGGTCAAATGATTGTAACCGTAAAAGAACCTTTGCCCAGTGTACTGGTTTAATATACTTGTTATTGTAGCCATCAGTTTTCTGGTATGTAGATTTGATTGCACACTCATTTTCTCATGTCTGAGCTCTGGAAACTGAGTTTTTAGGGAAAATTTGACATTCGTATAAAATAGTAAATGAATTTTATTCTGATTTGGGGTTAGTTTCTGAACTTTGAAAGATCTGCTTTTAAGAAGTTGTAAATCAGTAGTGTGCATATAGACATGTGGCTTGTCCTCAGTGCAGTTGAATAGGGTCTGAGGTACTCATTGTGGTCTATTCAAATTAAAAAATAAATTATTTTTTTTTTTTTTAAGAGAAGTGTAGGAGTTAGATTATATGAAAATGTGATATGTATAGTTCTGCAATGCTTGTTACTTTGCACTTAAGAGGACTACTGTATTTTATTTATTATTTATATCTTAAGTTTCTGCAGGAAGGGCCTGGACTTACTAGCAGATAACAAATACTTATGAACTGTAAGCTGTGATACTTCTCCCTTTGTTTTCATTGAAGAATTGCACTGTTACCTAGAGCAGACATTGAAACAAATCACATAAGCTTTTTTCTGTTGCATATCAGCTTCACATAAAAGATCTGGAACATTCACTGATTTCCTAGATTGTCTGTTCCTGTGATAACAACAACAACAAAAATATATATATTTTTAAGTAACAGATATCCATACATGTTAACTTGGTATTTTGGAAAACCAAGCAACTCAGGTTGCAACATTTAGGTTCTGTTGCATTCTCTGTCAAATTTTTAAGAATGAAACGGGTGAAGTCTAGGAAATGATAGAGTAAGGTTTCTTCCATAACTTTAACTCAGCCTCACTCTAATCAGTGGGTGGAAGTGCAATTGCAGGCCATACTGAATGACCTGATACAGTGTACTGAAGTGGTAATTAATTATCTTAGTGTTAATGTTATAAGAAATATGAAGATTAAGGTGACAACCTTAATTTGATGCTTTGCTTGCAGGCTGAATCCAGCCTTAATTTTTGCAAACTGTCTTCAGATGATGCAGTGAAATTGTCATTTTAAAAGCAAGTTCCTAGTCTTCAGGAATGCAGGCATTCTTCCAAATGCACAGAGAATGTAAACCAACACAGTATTTTGGGTTTGAATATGCAGGTAGTTCCAAATACTCTTATTGAAAGAGGTTTATCTTCTTTTTAATCTCAGTGGCGTAAGATTAATCAATGACTGTCTTATGGCTGAGGCCTTTGAATTTCCCTCAGATAATAGGTTTCTATTGATATTTTGTCATGGATTTTCTTGGTGTTACTGGAGAAATAATAAATCAGACTTTTTCCTAGGTGGTTGTTAATTTTGTGCTTTACTTCTTAAGTTGTTTTCCTGGATTAACACTGATGTACCCTGAGAATGGTAGCTGCATTGGGAAGCCTGGGATGTGAACTTCTCAAGCCCAGAACTAGCAATAAAGTTGTAATAATTTTACTTAAGATTTAGTTTATTTTCTATATAAAAGAAAAAAAGAGCAGGGATGTGCTGGATGAAAAATAACCATTAGTATTTGTGAAGCTTATAGATGCACCAAGACAAGCACCATAACCTTTTCCCGGGCTTTTCTGTTGTGTGCGGGGCAGCATTTATGCAGAGTGTGAAAAGTCAGGTATGGATGGGGGTCATGGTTCACTGAGCTCTTTAACATAAGTTACTGAATGAAATTGGGACTCCTGAGAAGAGGAAACTTGTAATTTGAGAGTCTGTGTAACTAAGACTGAACAGGTAGGAAGGGCTAAATTTTGTTTGTGTATCATCCTTATTTTGGTAACTTCTTAGCTCTTGTGTATATCTTCTATTTTGTGCACTGGAGTAGTAAGAAAGTTACTGAAATTTACTTCAAAAGGAGCGAGTCTGGGAATATCTAGAGCAAAAAAACCTAACCAACCTTACAAGATATTTCTGCATTTCTTTTAAAGACAGGACATCTGAACTGTCCCTTCTGCAGTCCAGCACCACCACCTTGCAATACCACAGAAGCATCCTTTTAATACAGTTATTTGTGTGCGATTTAAGACTAGAGCCTGGTGCCTACCAGTCTTCCATCTGTGTATGGCTAATGGCTGGCAGGTACAGGCAGGAGGTGGTGCTGTTGGAAGGAGTTGTTTCCTGACCCCTAATCCTTAAGGACCCAAGGATTTAGATGGACAAGCGCTCCTGGGTGCAGCTTGGCAGAGTTCCCACAGTGGGTTTGTTCTGTAACACCAGCCTTCTGTTACCACTGGAAGGCTGGGCTCTGAAGAGTTACCACATGTGCACAGTGTGCAACTGACTCTCTCTTGTTCCACGCCTGTTGAGCAATTACTTTCCCACTTGCTGGGCACTCCATTATTTCCTTCAGTTGCTGCTTCTGTGTGAAGTGGAGCCATAAAGGAAATGGCCTAATGTACATATATTAGAGGGCAATAAATCGCAGTTTGATTTGGTAGAAAGGCAGTACCAGATGCTCCATTGAAGTTAAGGTTCCTCTTAAGTCATCCATGGAGGTTTTATTCCTGTTGTGGGTTTTTGTTGTTGATTTTTTTGGTTTATTTTATGATGATGTCTTTGTTTTGGTCAAGACTCATTAAAAGGAATTGTGGCCACTTGCATTATAATAAAAAGCCTTTGGAAGTAGGGGTGTACGTGAAATTGCTGAATTCCAGTTTATTAAATATATAGCTCTTCCATCAGCTTTGCTAAACTGCTGCCATCTAACTTGTTAAAAACAGTCTCTCAAAGGAGATTTACTTCAAAGATGCAATAACTTGTGTGAGAAAGTGCAGGTGGATAGCTCCATAACATAACAGGACAGCCAAGAAGCATTGGTCATCCATACACAGCAAGCATACTGAAGCATTCCTATCCTCAAAGATTTTGTAGCTTTAGAGAGTAGAAGCTGAGAGAAGTCACTAAATATGCAAAATTGTTGAACACATAGGGGTTTTTCTTAATTGCTGCCTCTGTTTGTCCTTTAAGCACACTGTCGCTGACTGATCCCAGATATGGTTTATAGCAAGATGTGAGTTTGAAGGAGTGGTTTGAAAGAAGATTCAGTTGGGCAAAATGTCTGTTTTTCAGGAATAGTGCAGGGATGTATGATAAAGTGTGATAAAGTGCTTTTTCTCTCAGTAATAAGTGTGCAAGATAAAAGCCAGCAGAAAGGGAGGGATTTGAAGGTAAGTATAAAAGTAGTAGAGTAATAAAGAACATTGTTATTCAAATAGCAAGTTGATTGGTTAGGGAGTGTTAATAGTGAGGGATGTGCAATTGGTGGCTTGTTCATTTGAGGTAAACTTGCAAGAGTTTGGTTTTTGTTTTTAAGGTAATTGGGTGTAGCTTGTCTGCTGTCTGAGTATTGTGAAACAGATTATTGCTGAAGGTGTTTGTCTTTTTTTACAATCAGGAAAACAACATTTCTTCCAACATGATACAGACTTCCTTAAGTTCTTTAAAAAATTTCAGATGGATTGTCACGATCTTACTTTTGTCCTTTGCCTTTAGAAAATGACACAAGACAGCAAATTGTCTGGGGAAGAGCTGTAAAACTTACATCTGTATGCAGTCCTGTAAAAGCTCCTGTGATCTTGTAGATTATGTGATTTCAGTTTGCTTTACAGCATTTTTAAAAGCTATGAAGAAAATGCAGTATGGTATGTGTTGCCTGTAATGCAGTGGTTTAAAGGTAGGATCTGAGGTCTTGTGATATGATTGATTCTGAGGTGAAAGAGATGAAAATGTCATCTTATGGGTGTTAGAAGCATGTTCATTTCAGTGTTAGTGGTATCAACACATACGTGCTAGGGAAAAACTTTGTGAGTGGATGGAAATCTGTGAATTCGTTAGTCGAGTGAGGAAGGCTAGATCGTGAGTGAGTTAAATATATGTAAATCTTCTAGGGACAGCAAATCAGTACATGTTATCATAAAGCTACAGGAAATAATGCCTATCTTGAGAGGGAACATTTATGATACATCAACTAGTCATAGTTATTGTAGAAAACAAATAGATCTACGTAAGAATCGTATGATGATCTGTATTCATTTGACTTGGAAATGCCACTGGAAGTGTTGGAGGAGCTCCTAATTATATTTAAACATTTCTTGATTAGTTTAAGAACATGGATAGACATAGACTCTTCATCACTTGAACTTTTTGAATGAATGTGACAATGTGAGATGAGTAGAAATGCGAAAGTAAAATAAGAGCTTGCACATACGTACCATGGAACTAACGTTGGGAGTGATACTGGCTTTAGGTATCCTGTTAAAATGAATAGATTGATACACTGTTTCCATGATAACTTACATGAATGCATTTTGCACTGTAATTAAAATTTTAATTTGATAATCAAAATTATTATCATCAAATAAATTTGATAACAATTTTAATACTCAAGGGATGCACTCAATTAATGTTTGTTAGCTGAATAACTTAAATTCTTCACTGATTGTGGTACTGTGATTGGTTGACCAATCTGTCTGTACTCTCTAACATAAGCACTTTAGAAGTTCTAATTTGCATTTCTGTCCTTGGAGCAGTAAACTAAAACTTAGTCCTAGCCATATTGAAACAGTAAGTTATAAACAGAGTAGTCTTTCGGAAAGCGTATGCAGCCTTTGCTTGGTGTAAGAGTGTCAATGCTTGCTTGACTAAATAATTCTTGATGTGTGTGCTAATTAAATGAGATGCTGTTTACTTTTCATTATGTTTAACTTAATTCTAGGAGGAAGTTTTTTATTAAAATGTGTCTTTCTGCCTGTTACCTTTCAAGAAATTGTCGTTTTTCTTGATACAGTGGCAAAGTCTGCAAGTGGCTGTTGAATTAGATACCACTTACCTTGATTAACTGCTTAAATAATTTAGGTGGCAAATGGCAAATATGAGGGATTGTTGAAATAAATACAGTGGTTACCTTGATCATGGGGTATTGAAGAAGAATGATCAATTAGTTCTGGTTACAGCCTAGCAAAGGGGCTTTTTTCTAGAAATGAAATGAATGACAGCGTTAAAATAAGGTTGCTTATGTAAGCATCTTTAGTAACTGCTCTTAGGAACTTGGATGTTCTTCAAAGTGAGATTAGACATTTTATAGTGGCCTGTAATTCTGTAATAACTATGGCAGCATGGGAGGAGACATCATGAGCTGGTTTTCACTTCAGTCTGAGGTTTGCACATTTGTTGTTCAGAAATACTATGTTTATCTTTGCATACTGAGCTCTTAGTTAAAACGTTTGGTTTTTCAGTGTCTGAAGTGCAGATATATTCAGTCAGATTTAAGAACATAAGATTTACTTCTGTACTTCTCTTAAATACTTTCTGCCTCAGTATGAAGTTAGCACTTCAGATGTGAAATAATGAGGCTGGTACAGGGAACAGGAAAACACAGTCCTGGGAATATTTACTATGGTGACATTGTTGTTGATGAACACAAAGGTGTAAGACATAAGTTTGCTCAGATATTTACCAGTCTATTAAAATACAGTTCATGGGAAGAGGCTTTTTCAGTTGAAACAGGAGTACTGTGATATTGTAGAAAAACTACAGATTTTGGTTTGGCAAAGAGGCAACAAACTATGTAATGACTGTTTGATAATTGACTGTTAAAATTTTGTGTCAGAGGCAACATCATAATAAATTTTTAAAACTGTTTTCTCTCTTCCACTTTTATTAATAATCTATTAAAAATCTGAAAGTGAAGTTTGTTCTCATTCAGCTGCCTTTAAATTGTAGTTTCTTTTTGGATGGCAGTTCTTCATGCTATTGAGTTTCATAACCCGTACTGCTAGTTGTTCACATGCACAAGACGCATGTGCTGCAGCGGAAGGTCACACACTCCCTTTCACTCTGCAGGAACAGCAGGTGATGGTACCAGCTGTTCACATCCCCGTATTAGATGCCTGAATTTGAGCAGCTGTATGAGGCTGCTAATAAAGTAACATGTAACGCAGTTCATATTTTGCCCACATTTCACTTGATCCGACTCTGCCCTAGCCAGTGTTTTTTTAACATCTTTCAATGCCACCCATAAGATGCTCATTTGCTTTCTTGTCGTGCTGGTCTCTGCTGCTATTGTGTTATGTGCCAGTTAGATGCTTCAACAGTGTTCCAGTGTTATAGATTTGAAATGGAAAGGGTACCAGAAAAAGTTCAAATGTACAAGGTTTAAATAAGCAGGAATAATCTCTCTAGCAAAAACATTTTAAAGATTTACAGTTTTAATGCTATAGTGCAAATGATCTAGACTATTCTAAAGGATGTACTTGGCCTTAAGCAATAGTAGTTTTGAATGCAAACTTAGGTGTTTTTTCATTTGTTTTAGAAGAATGGGTCAAAAGTCCTTTAATTCTGAGAAACCTCTACCTGCATTCAGATAGGCGAAGAGGTCTTGTTATGTGAATTTGCTATTAAAAGAAGGCTGCAGGTTTTTAATTCTGCCTTGAATAATAAAATTGGCCTGGCCATGAGTTTTGATATATCCACAGTTGATTTCAACTTGTGCTTTTTATTTAAAAAGCTTATTTGTGACCTGTTAGGACCCTCTGTTAAGCCAGTTAAATAAACGGTGGAAAGGTTGAAACTGCCTATCTGCGCTCTCCAGAAAAAGGGAGGAGGGAGCCAAAGGAAGGATATTTACAATTTTAAGCCCTTTCAGCTCCTCTGTTCACCTTTTTCTTCTGCATCACTGATTTAGTTCCCATCTCCTTCTCTGAAAGACTCATAGGACTTAGAACTGAGAAATACTTTGGTTCTACTGACCAGCCACCCATAAGATGACAAAGTCTTCTTGCTAATAAGATCCTGAAAGGTGACCTCAGTGTTGTGTGTTTTTTTGTTTGTTTGGCTGTTGGGTTTTTTTCCTATTGCTGTAGTCTCAAAAAATGCACTTTGGAATCAAGCCATTTTGAGGTAGGAGCTGTGAAAAGCATCTTTTTAAAAGACGGAGGTGGGGAATAGAGTTTGTTTGGCCCTTTGCTGAAAGGATCTCAGGGAACTTAGAAACTCAGCAAGAGCCAAGATAATTATCAGAAGTTGGATGTTAAGTAGCCGATATTTGCTCACAACAACTATGAAAATAAAAGAACCTAGCTGTGCACTTAGGGTTGCAAGAAGTAGCACGAGATCAGAAGTATATGGTAGAATATATGAAGAATATAACTTAAAATAGTCAGGTGGCTTAGCTCTGCAGAACGCAAGCTAGCTTTTCATTAGATTCTATTCTTACTGCTCCACAACTCAACTCATTTTACCAGGTCAGCATTGTTAAACTGAACTACTTGAAATCTATAACTGATTTTCCTTGCTTTTGATACGTGTTGCTTCTCTCCAGCAAAGATGGCACTTTTTTTCATCTTCTTTCTAGAGCAGTAATTGGCTCTCCCGTGGCAGATTAGGGCTGTAAGCTCCTTGTTCAGCACCTAGCCTTTTTTCAGACAGCCTTACAATTTATTTCTAGACACCCAGTACTAATTGGTTGAAACAGCCAGTTATTTTTAACAGCATGTTTCAGATTTTTTTTTTTTTAATTGTTCAGGTGTCTCTGTCAGCCGTAAAGAAAGAAGCTGAAGTAAATAGCTGTATCAAGTGAAGTACCTCTTATCCCCACAACTGATCCAAAATAAACTGAGAATAATGCTTTACACATTTTGTCTGCTTTAACTCTAAAAGGCAAGCAGGAGAGGAAGCATGGATTAAAATACAGTGATTTCTAGGAGCTGTTCTCTGCTCAGATTCCTCTGTGCTTGGGCTGTGACTGACAGGGACATGTGGCTCAAGTGCATCTGGAAATACATCACTGGCAAAATTTGGTAGGGTAAATATAGCAGGAATGGGCTGTCAGGGCAGGAGACAGATTGTTCTGGGAGAGGAAGTGCTGTCTGTTGTCTGAATAACAATTTTATATATTTCTGAGACTTACCTTTTTCTTTCAGTGTAGCTAAGTTACCAACAGCATCTGACATTTATTGTGTTCTGTTGTTGTATGTTCTTATGGTGGGAGTATTACTAGAAATGGTAAAATCAGTAAGATAAGCTGTAGAGAACCAATATCAATATATCCTGTGTTGTTTAAATAGCAGTGGCATACACTTTGTTCTAGTTTAAACTCTTGCTGAAATCAGGGACATCAAACATGAAAATTAACTTGCAGGGTTGCAGGACATGGTAACACTGAGGAGTCCTGACGTTTTCTTAAGTGCAAAATTGTTTATAGCTCACGTGGTTCCAGAAAACAAACAACCCCCACTTGAAAATGAGGCTGAAAGCTTGTATTCTAAAATTCTTTTCTTTTGTTGGCTGTTGATATGTGTAAGACGAGCAGGGATGGAAAAAGCCAGTTTCAAGGCTTTTCTCCAGCAAAAGCAGATCGGCAAAGGCATAAAGCTTCATGAACCATTGTGATAGTGGTTCAAGTCTCAACACAGATTATACTGTTTGTGGAGAAAATTGAATCAGCAGTATTAGAGAGTGGCCTACAGAAATTTGTGCAAGCATACGAGGATGTAGGCTGTATTTTATACAGAAAGACATAATTATGGCAAATGACAATTAAAATCTTAACGGATGAAAGCAGTAGAAAATGGAACAGTAAATTACAGATTTTCTGAGCTTTACCAGGGGAAGTTGGAGATGACTACAGATAGGAAAGGTGGAAAAAAAGCCACCCAAACCCTGCTTAAACATCACTTATAGCTGACTATGCTTTCTCCCTGTCCATAAAGCACTGAATAACATAATCTATACCAGTTGCTTGATTCAGTGCACTGTTTGTTCCGCCTGCTTGTTCAAGAGTTGATGGAAGATGGAACCCTTGACAATTTCGTGCACAGGAGCTGTCTGTGGTTGGTTACTGACTCTAGCTTGTCCTGGGAGGTTGCACGCTGCTTCACACTGTAGTGAGCTCTCCGTCTGCTGCCCTGTGATGTGGCTGTGTCTGGGGTGGGGTTAGCAACCAACAGGTGCACAGCATACCACACGAATGTAGAGGCAGCGAATTTGTGTCCAAGGGCATTGGGGGTAAATAGCTGTAGTTGTAAAAAGTGTTATGTGAATGCTGACATTTTCAGTTAGCAATGAGTCTGTTCTAAAATTTGCTTAAAAAACTTCCATATATTAAGCTTCAGTTTTTATCCTTAGAAGTCTAAAGAGCTAAACTAACTTTGGAATTTTTTTGGCATACAGGAAAAAACTGGTAGTTTGTTGGGGGATGCAGCTGATTCAGGCTAGAGGCTGTCAAAAACTTTATAAAGTTACAAGCAGTAGGATAAGATGTGGGATTCACTGTGTGTTGAGTAAAACCTGCATGACTTAGTAGAGCAAACTTTTGTCGATGTGCAATGTTCTTAAAAAATATTTGTAAGCTCTTGGGATTATTTCATTATTTCTTATGATTGCAGCAAGTCCAAATACTGTGCTGTTTGTCATGACTTACACAGAGATAAAACCTCACCATTTCTCATCTGCAGAGCTGACTCAAGACTTGGTTGCTTCATTTACTAGCTGTGTCACATAACACACCTGACTTGCCTAGGCCTTTTGCAATGTAAACCTCAGCAAAAGGCACAGTACCTTAAAAAAGCATAATGTTTGCTTATCTTAATTTTCCACTCTTGTCTACATGCATGCATCTCATTCCAGGTGTTCCAGCTTCCAGCAATAGTGATTTGAAGTCTTTGTTTCTCCTCAGACTGCCCAGACAGACACTGTTTCTCAAAGCCCTTTTAATCTAGTTCTTTATACCATTTTATTTTTCCTTTGCTTGGTTTGCCCTGGAGTAAAACTGAAAGGGCTGAACTTTGTGTTGCAGGTGAAATTTCACATCAAAGGACACGTGTTGTCTGATCATTTTGTACTGGTGAATGAACTGTTTTTTGTTTTTTTTAATGCATCAACTGCCAGTATGTATGACAAAAAGCCTATTTTCTAGTAATATATCTAGCAACAGAAATGAAATAAAGGATAATATGTATTCAAAATATATTACCTTTGCTTATGTGTCTACCAGCATTTAATAATAGGATGTTGTTCCTTTCCCCAACATTTATATTTTCTTTATAGAATGGCAGAGTTCTACTGTGAACTAAAGGCAAGAAGCTGAGATTGTCCACAGTGGATTAAAAGTGTATTAAAACTTCAGACTGTGATATTAAAAAGAATTGCACTTACTTCAATTTTAAAGAAATCTGGAAGGACCAAAGCACAAAGAGATTATTTGTAAAGGACTTTGAAATTGTAAAGTGTTAAATGCAATGAAATATGGAGTAGTTTGGGATGCATACAAGAGGGGTGTTTAAATAAGCATATTAAATGAGGTATCACTGTATTAGCAGAGTTTAAATTTCCTACAAACACTTAAATGTTTCTGAACATGAAGAGATGTGAACAGAAAATCCAAGTATTAGTAGTCTGTGAAATGCAGTTGGTTTTCTTTAACTTGTTGATGAATAAGATGACTAAATGTCTTTAAAGCAGTAGAAGATGTACAGATTTCTGTTGCTTGTTTGTATATGCATGATATACCTCTTGCATGGCGTGCTCTGCAACGTTGTAAGGGAACCAAATGTGGATTAGAAGTTGGAGTAGGAAGAATAATAGTAGATAATTTGTGCCTGATTAAATTGGAAGGAAAGGAGAGCAAGCTTTGGTAGTAAGTGAAAATCAGAAAAATTCTTAGAGGCTGCAATTCTGGAACAATTATAGAAGTTTTTTGACCTGTGACTGTGAGAAGTGACTAGAATAGTTAAAACTCTTCTACAGGACCATTTTCTGCAAGAGTTTTCGTCTGGGACTATGGTTCCACAATAACAATGGCTTTTCTCTGGATGTGTCTATATAATGTTTTATTCAGGATGGCTGAAGAATTACATGTAACTCTGATCTAGTTGTCTTGCTAGGTGTTGCCTTGTAAGCAGGAAGCATTTTAGTCTCTGTATCTTCTTCACATTCTGCAAGAGTCAGTTACAACTGTCTAGGTAATACTAAAACTTATGGTATTTAAGCCATATTAACTGGCAGTAAATGCTGGATTGTTAACCTCTTGATAATCTCAGCTGTTTAATTGTATGAGGAAAGCAGTTGTTTGAAACTTTGAAGCTGTTGTAGTGTTTTACCAGCATATTCTGGGGCAAGAATGCACATAATAAGGGTGATGAGAGGAGCAAACAGAAACATGTAGGTATATAGAATCTAAGTGGGAGCATAGTTATTTATTCTTGACCTCCTCTTGAACACCACTTAGGTGGTAAACTCTATGGGAATGGAGATGATAATTGCCTTTGTGAGATGCCTTCATCTGTGGTATTTTCTGAGCTGAAATTCCACTTTATGAACATGACTTGAAGTATTAGCTGAATTTAATAATTCAGTCTGAGCCCACAAACTTAAACTACACAGAACTTTATTAGCTACAGGAGGCTGTCATAAAATACTTATATTGTAACCTTATTTTTTTTGTTTTGAGAGAAGAATCACTTACGCTGAGATAGAAAAAGCAGTGAAAGCAAGGCAAAACTTGGGACCAAGACAGACCTTTCAAGCATATCCTATGCATGCATAGCTGAACTTTTATACCTGCGGAAGCTGCCTGAGTTTCTTTTAGTGCACAAACACCACTTAGGGCCAAATGTAAATGCCACAGAAGCTGCTTTGCAAAAGGAGCAGGCTTTTCCAAATTTTTTTTTTTTTTTACCTCTGTCTTCTATGGCTCATGTTTCCTTTTTATCTTTTACTGTTACTTTCTGTTTATGCTTTTTTTTTTTCCCCATCTGTTCCCATGTAAGCCAGTTAAGATAGTAATCTTTCTGTGTCAATCTTACAGCTAGTGTAACTTTTCAATAGGAAAACCCCTGTATTTGTCTGACACAGTTCTTCTCACTTCCTGTCCTTTATGTCCCTTTGCACAGTCAGCACTGAGTTTTTTGTTGGGCTTAATATAAAGGGGCTTAGAAAGGCAGGTGCTTCTGGGTTTGAATTTATGAGACTTTCAGACATGGAGTGTCATATGTGCTTCCCCCCTCCCATCTTCTTCTGTAATGCTCTGTAGTCTGTAATAGGTTCAGTTGTAACATTCATTAAACCATTCCTCACATTCCCTGCTTGAAAGCTTATCAGAACTGCTTTGATTTAGTTATCTGGAACAAAAAAAGCCATTTGTGAAGGTTGGAATCGAGCTCTGGAGCAATAATATATCAGAGATCAGATTCAGGTCCCAGTTGTATTATTCCTAGGGATTTATTTGCCTGTGTACACACAGGAGCAGAATGATGTGTATGGAAGGTTTGCAGGAATGCAAATTGGACACATTTTGTTGGGACCTGTAGGGGATTTTCAGTGCTTCATAATTTTCAAAGGTTTGTTATACGTAAGGCAGCCACTGCCTTCTCTTTAAACCTTTAAATCCCCCTTCTTTTTCCTGTTCTAAAGGTCAGATTTTTTGACAACTGTGTGCAGGAACATGATTTGTTAAATCCCTTCATTTTTATTCATACAAATACCGATGTAGTGAGCAGGAGCCACCGCAGGATTCAGGAGCGCATAAAGCTCAGTACGAGCCCTCTGAACCTAAATTCATGTGGAGATGCACCTCTTCAGGATTGAACCTGCTATCTGAATATGAAGTCTTGGCACTGCACAGGGGATGTATGGTAGAAATTGCATTTCTTTGTGTCATTGAGTGGGCTGGCTTCAAAGGGTGGCTGGTGTCCTCATAGCTGTGAAGCCATGTCCTGAATCTTGTCCTGGGTGCTTCCTGGGCATAGGGCTCAAGGCTGAAGAGCTGTCATGTCTTTGCATGCTGTGTTTACTCATCTAGCATTAGTGCTTTCTGGTGAGACAGCTAGCTAATTAATTTTGAGCCTTTCCTGTTCAGATTCAGTCAATGGAGTAATGGAGTCCCCAGTGTTAAATCTTCTTAAAACTATTTTTAATTTAATTTTATATAGTTCTATACAACTCAGGTTTGAAAAAGCTATGTGGTGTGCTGCTGATCTTTGGGATGTGAATGAAAACTAGTATCCCCTTTCTTTAGGGATGACTGGCAGTGATTTGCTCCCTGGAGAGCTGGTCAGAGGCATCATTCAGTAGCTATGAAGTCCTCATCCTTGCCTTTCTTCAGTGTGGGTGAGGGGAAAAGGTTTAGTTGAGGGAGGTTCCTTTTCTTACCCAGAATAGCTTCTGTTGACTAAGGCAGTTGACAGATGAGATCTGGCAAGTCATGCTGTGGTGTTGTATACAATATTGTAAACCATTCTGTTGATTAAAATGCTGTGGTGGCAGGGAGGAGTTTTTGTTGTGTAATTATCCATTTAAAAAAGTGGTATCAACATGGGGATAATGGTCAGAGGTTGTGTCTTTTTAACATCTGCTGGACTTCATACTGAGGTGACTGTGGAGTGGCCATATGTTTCCTTTGTTTAAGTCTGCTGTATGGGTTGATAACTTCAGAGGGAACTGAAGCAGACAGCTGCAAATAATGGGCTGGGCAGAATCTTGAGTGCTTATTTCATCACAGCATGCTTCTTCAGAGCTAGTCTATCTGCACCTCAAGCTTAGCTGTTCTATCCGCCGATCTTGCTAGGTATGAATAAGAACTGTGTTCCATAACCACTATAACTGTGTTTATATACATTTATGATACAGATTGTTAGATGTGCAGAAGTCATTCTGCTTACTTATCATGTTTTGTGTGGAGTTATGTACCAAGCAGTTTTGTTAGCTGTAGTCATGCTAAATTTTGCTAGTGTAATACACATTCTCAGACATTGCAGATATGTAGACTATTCAGAACCTGGATTTTACACTTCCTTTCCATCACAGCTGGCAACACAATGTAGATAACTTCAAGGGTGTTTTTCCTGTGGACTTTTTGTCTATTAATGCAAAAGTATGAGACAGGAAGTAGGAGTATCAGAGGCATTTTCATGACTTAGCATGTTTACTGGATTTAACACACCTAAGATACCAGAAATGTTTAGACTGTGATCTGATGTTAGAAAAAATAAAGAAAAATATAAAATATTTTAGTACAGATCACTGTCAGCTTTCTTTAGTTGTGGAGGGCAACAAAGGTGACTGGGGGATTGGAGCATCTCTCTTATGAGGAAAGGCTGAGAGAGCTGGGACTCTTTAGCCTGGAGAAGAGAAGGCTGAGGGGAAACCTTATTAATGCCTACATGTATCTAAAGGGTGGGTGCAAGGAGGCTGGAACAAGTTTTCAGTAGTTCCCTGTGACAGGATGAGGGGCAACGGGCACAAGCTGGAACACAGGAAGTTCCATTTAAATATGTGAAAAAACTTTTTTGCTATGAGAGTGATAGAGCACTGGAACAGGCTGCCCAGGGAGGTTGTGGAGTCCTCTTCTCTGGAGATATTAAAAACCCACCTGGATGCAGTCCTGAGTAATGTGCTCTAGGTGATCCTGCTTTAGCAGGGGAGTTGGACTAGATGATCTCCAGAGGTCCCTTCCAACTCTGACAATTCCATGATTCTGTGATTAATATTGGTTGGGGTTTTTTTAGCTATTGCAAAGACACTCATGGAGATGTTCTGCAGCTAGCCAAGGGTTCCTGCACTGCTTTACATATGAATTAGCTAAGTAGGTACAGATTTAGTGGGTTGCTTCTTGCAAAGTCCTCAGCCTCATGATCAGAGTGGTGAGCAGTTGTTTTGAAGCCCTAGGGACTGACCTCTGAGGCAGTGCCTGCTTGATTCAGTTTAGAAAGGAGAAGGTCTTGATTCTGACTGAACTCAGTGCTAGAATACCATTTCATTTTTGAGCTTGGTGTTCTGAAGCAGGAAGGTGATAAAGTATTTTATTATGCTGGCTGGTAGCCAAGTGAGGTCCACTTAAAGGCTGGCTATTGAAGAACTATTTTGGCAACCACTTACAATAATGTCTTAACTCATCACCTCTCCTGTGCAAATAGCTTTTGGCTGCTAAGTGAAAAAATGTGGACGGCAAGGATGACTTGAGCTTGACACTGGCAAAAGGAAGCATGCTTGTCGCTGTGCTTAGTGACTGTACTGCTGTGTTTATTATGCCCCTCATTTTTGCATTGAGTAAAGCCTGTGCTGGGTTCCAGATTATCCAGGATGAGAGGGGTTGGGTATGGGGGCTGAAGAAAAGGACATAGTCTGCTTTCTCAAAATAACAAGACAGCTAACACCACCTTGGAAAAAGACCTGCTCTGTGGAGGAAGAGTTCTAACAGCATTGCTAGAATAGCTGAATGGACTGTAATGGAATCTGTTGAAGATTAACCTTGGTGCTTTATAGACAAGCCAGGCCTTCAGAAGGATTTGACCTGCATAGCAATTTTAAACATAAGGTCATTCTTAATCAGTCAGAACAAGAGGGCAGGGAAATAAAGTGCATAAAGCTTTTCCTTCTTAGTGACTGCATAAAGAGACTTTGGTATCTCAGAGGCTTTTCTTTTTTTCTTTCCAGTGATCAGTTTAAATGTATTCCACTCAACTTTCTGGAGCCTCAGAAAACTGGTGGGTCATTAAGGTAACAGCTAACTAAAAAGGCATGAATAAAATTAAAACAAAACAAGAGGTTGCCTTTTGTGTAGATAACCTGGCCATCAGAGTCATGATTGCGCTGATAATGTAGGCCAGATGTGACTTGAAATAAGCCATGAAAGACAGAAAGAGATGTCTAGATGGATAATATACTTCCAAGGCAGTTTAAAGTATTAATCTGTTAATTTGTTAGAAAGTGGGATGCAATTTATTTCAGTGAGATGCATACTTAATTTATCTCTTCTGAGTAATTTTTTCCTGGTTTTTTTTTTGGGAAGTGTTTGAGATGACACTCCCACCCATTGCCCCTTGAAAGACTGATGGGAAGGTTTCCTTGGTATTTAAATAGTGACAGAGGCTGATGACAACTGTCTGACCTAACTCATCTCCAACTTCATCCTGGTCACTTATCTTACCTGTTTGGAGATGACTTACATGTATTGAAGGCATTTGAAGGACATCTTGTAATTTTCTCTTTCTGGCTGAAATTTCAATCATTGTTGCACCACTTTGGTTATTAGTAATGCATGTCTGTAAAGAAGAATGTAGCGTGCAGTCACTGTCCATGTTGCTGCTTAAAGGATCTTCCAGGATTAATGGATTGGTGAATGGCCAGGCGTAGAAAGGATAGTAGATAATTTTATTTTCTTTTAAGCCACCCATGTACCACTGAAGATCACATTTTTAAAGGTTTGGCTTTTGGGTGTAGGTTGTTTTTGTTTGGGTTTTTTTGGGTGTTTTTTTTTTAGTTTAGGTTTTTTAATATATGAAGATTTAATTTCTGTACATAAATGATTGGAATGATAGCATAATTCCTGCTGCTGCTCATGTTACCAGAAACAGAGAAGAATGTGCAGTTCTGATGCCTCTGTGGGCTTGAGGCAGTGTTGATTGTCTTTTGGGATGAAATGTTATCTGTGTAACCCAGACTGGTCTGCAAGTTTCCATGTGACTTGGAGCAAATTGTAGTGATTAAATAGAAAACACTACAACGAGCTGCCTTGGAGTGGCTGGTTAGGAGCTGCAAATCTGACCAGTTAACAGCACTTTAAACAGGGAATGACAAGTTTGGCTTCTGCCTAGTGTGAAGAAGGGTGCAACTGTTGTTCTGTTTCAACAGCTTTCAACAATATGCTGGGTGGATGGAGGGTCCCAGGCAAATGTGATTAATCAGGTTTGGGGTCTTTGAAGTGTTGACAGAAGCATTGTGTAGGATACAAAACCAGCTTCTGAGCTGTAAGCTGCTGTATTGATGGATTAACTTTGACTAGTAGGGTTTGCAAGAGGCTGAATGACATTTGCCTGGCAGTTTATCTGCTGCATGGGGTTTTTGATGGTACTAGAAATCAGAATGGTAGTACTTCTGATTGAGGTTGATGAAGCAGTAGTGCAGTGGTGAAACAAGGTCTCTGTTCTTCTGTAGCATGTTTTAACCTTAGCTGGCTACTCCCCTCTATTAGAAAAGAGTTGTTGCTGTTCACGGGGTTGTGCATCCCCTGGTTTTGGATG
This sequence comes from Apus apus, assembly GCF_020740795.1. Taxonomy (NCBI): domain Eukaryota; kingdom Metazoa; phylum Chordata; class Aves; order Apodiformes; family Apodidae; genus Apus; species Apus apus. The sequence continues at coordinate 20,543,776 of NC_067285.1, read as the reverse complement.
GCACTTGTATTTCATCTGCTGTTAGTTGTAGAAGGCAAAAAATCCAACATTTGTGGAGTCTAATGAATTCTGGCTTTATCATTCTTTGTTAATGTTGAGAGTCTTTTCTCACAATTTTTAGTTTAATCTCTTTGGTTTAGAATGGTTGGTGGTATCTGTTTGAGCAGCCAGTGTTTGGAATAGCAAGCATGGAATCCTACCAGGCAGGTTACTTGGTAATGGGTTTTGTTCTTTACCTTGATACAATGGAGTTAGACTTAGTGTTAAGGAGAAGCACTCAACCAGCAACCTGGAGAGTTACCTTTTTGACAGAACAGGGGCAGTTCCCTTTTTTAAATTTAGCATTTAAATTTTTGAAGCTTGTGTATGAGCCACATTGGGTAGGGACTTTCTTTTCTTTATAGGAAAGTCCAGTTTAAAGATGGAAATATAGGACCAGTTTGTGTCAGAAAAGTACTTACTTTACTGCCTGACCATTGCAAATAGAATTTTGTCTGATCTATTGGTGCTGCCTTCCCCTTCAACCCCAAATAATTGTAGCATTTCACCTTTATCTGGGCAAATAGTGCCTTTGGTTTACTTCTTAAGTTTTTAGCAGAAGGCTAGAATTTTAGTTGGTTTCCTCTGTGATAAGAAATTCACTATGTCCTCTGTGAATGTGTAAGGTAGTGAGTATAGAATGAATTTCTGAGAATTTGTCAGTAAGTCTGTTTACGCTTAAATTAATTAAAAATGGAGATGTAGGAATTTTATCTTGAGCTGCACTGAGTTTTAACAGAAGATGACTTTTCAGATTTGAGATTAGGAACCTAGCTAGCCTAGGCACAAATGGCAAAAGAGGTTTTAATAAAGATGTTGTCCTTCAGCGACCTGAAACTTCTGCAGCCTGAGTTGTGGATGATTACAACAGTGGAGATAATCTGATATAACACAGGGGCAACCATTACTCTTCCTGGGCAGCTGACTTCCATGCAGAAGTTTCAAGTTGGTGTAAAGGACTTTGGATATACCTACCAACAAGATACTTAGATGAGTGGGAACTGGAGCAATCACCATGCCAGGCTGTCTTAAATTCACATTTTAGAAAATTCAGCTAAAGACATCGAGGTGTAACACACTAAGAGATAAAAGTTTGAAAAATACAGTAGTATTGTGTAACTGGTTGTAACTCATACTTATTTATGAGATTTTTGTGAACAGTAAAAGTTTTGTAGTACTGCAGTATAGCAAATTGTTGTGCTCTTAGCTCTGCCTCTAATTAACCTTTTCTAACCCAGGAAGTTATCGTAGTATACAAAAGTTGATTAAACTAACCTTCAGGAACTGCCAATAATGCAGTCATGTGATCTTGTGAATGGAATGTGGCAAATAGCTGATGGGTTGCTGTGAGGGGCATTGGATATGGGCCCTGTGCCTCCAAAAATTAGACAGCCCTATTAAAACAGTCATGCGTTAAATAACACATCACCAGGTCCCTTTGTGTTTCTTTATTCTCATCAGGTGTCAGAAGCCATTAGGATCAAAGTTTTCCTTTTCAGTTAGATAATAGGCATTATGCAGTGGAGGAGAGACAGGGGAGGGTGAGGCCAGCAGTCCTGGTACTGATTAAGGATACCTTTCTAATTTCTTATTTTTTTGCTAGACAGAATCCGTGGTTTGCCTGTGTGCAGCCTGCAAGCAACATAATTCAATTTGTAGTGTTGCTAATTTGTTTTCTAGCACTGAATATGTAGGCAGTGAATTGGTAGGCAGACTTATGTAAATGAAGGGTAAAGTGTGAGCTGAAGGACAATATATAAAAGTAAGGATTATTATTTACTTTTGCCCCAAATTAGAGTTCTATGGGTGTTTTTTCCACTCTTCCTTGAGTTTTTAAAGATTATTGGTAAATTAGATATTCAAATGCAAGTCATGCAGACTGTAGTACAATAATGTGTTTATTTATGCATGAAAATACCCAGTTTTCTGTTGTCTTTGCACTATTGTTGTATTGTGTGCAAGTAATTCCCTTCATCCCAAACCCCTTCTGTAAGCAAACACTTTACTCCCCAGTAAAATTTATCTATACTTTAAATGTTAATTTGTTTTAAAGGACAAGGTGAATTTAAAGCACGGCAGCTTTTCTGCATAATACGATGTGTAGATTACCTTTGTCCTGTTAGTCCATTTTGAAAGTTAATAGTAATTAAGCCAATAATGTGTAAACAAAACCCTAATGAATGTTTAGTTCTTGTTTGTTAGGATTTATCTCTTCTTCAGAGAAGAGATGATGGAGTAGGTATTGGTGGGTCACCAAATTGTACATTATTGCTTTCCTCTGATGTCCACATTGTGAAGAGGACTGAATGTCTCCTTCTCTTGAATGCATTGAAGGATTTAACTACAACTGGGAAACAGATATTCTTCTACTTTTTCCCCATACATCCAAACAGTTCTGCTTCTGAATCATTAAGTTTTATTGCTCTGGTGTTTATGACTAGTGATTGTTCATACCACATTTCAGCTGCAGATTTTCCTAGGCTAATAGGAGCAGATTAATTGGTGAGAAATTTGGCAGTCCCCATTTTCTGTTATTGGGGGATATACTTGTATAAAAGTAATGCACATGGAATGGATAGGGTTGTGGTTTGTTTGGTTTGGTTTGGTGGGGTTTTTTTCAGTGTTTTTTGTTTTAAACAATTTAAGCAATTACTTAAACCGTCAGGCAGTTGTTTTCCTTAATAAAACAGTTATTCCTTCTTATATGCTCTTGGAGGAAGGGACTATACAGTAAAGGAGTTCATATCCTGGGAAAAAGTCCTCATATACTACTTAAGGTATGGAGTTGTGATCAGTCTCCAATCTAGTGGAGTCTGTTTTTTCTCAAAATACTGATCATACATTGGGAATCTGCAAGGCCACAGTTACTGGCTTGCATTGGATGCAGAACAGTATTCAATAGTCATTCCAGTGAAAACAGTTCACAAGAATCTGGTGGCTAATTGAACTCTAGTGGTTAAATCAAAGTGTGAGTTACTGCTTTAATGTATTTGTTTCAATAATATTATTTGTACTTGGTAGATCTCAGAAACTCCACGTATGGTTAGACCAGTTGTTTTTAAGCAATGAGTGTGCGTAAATGTTTCAGTTAAAAGTTGCACAGAGAAGGAGAGAGGAAGCGTTACTGCCACTTCACAGTTGGGGAATTGAAGCATAGAATAAACCTTACTGGCTTCCTTAGGAAGTCTGTTGTACACAGCCGGAAGAATTTTACCAGTGTTTCTGGTGGATCTAATCTGGTGTCAAACTGCAAAGCTGACTTTTTGTATGTGGCATGCTAAAGTAAACTGAAATGAGAAGGGATTTCTTTATTGGCAGTTTTTGCTTTTTTTCATTAATTTTAGATTTTAGGTTAGCCAAATAGAGAGCTAAGAATAGGAGATGAAAATTAGTTTCAGACATACGTGCTTCTCCACTCCCTTCTTTCCCTGAGACTGGAGTTGGCTTCTTGTAGAGAAAAGACAGTTGTGAACAGAGGAATTTAGTAACTTTTGTTTTAATATTGGCTAGAAAGCCTTTATTAATCTTATTACTCTTGGTGGCATCAGGTCTTCATGGCAGTGTGGATTTGCAGTCAGTCACTTACATCCTAATATATTTATGTTGTAAAGAATGATCATTACTATGTACTATATTGTGGTGGGCTGTATTGAATTTTTCTGAGCCTTTTGAACTGTTGAACGTGATTTATTGGTACAACTCTGTGAATCCCTGATGCTAGAGAAGCAAATCTCTAAGGACTTGAGCTCCTAAGCCGAGGGATAGAGAAGTAAGAGTTCTTTTGTAGACTTTTTTTCTGCCTTTGAAGTGGAGATGTGAATGATGGAAATTTCTTTTTTTATCAGCAGGTTTGGGGCACCATCTCTTTTTTTTTTTAGTCATTGGGCCTGTTGATTAAAGGAGGAAATGAAGTAGTTCTCATGGCTGGAAGATGAAGACTGGACTCTGCAACAGCTGTGACTTCTGGAGTAATTTCCTGCTGTCTGGCTTGTGCTCTGTATTAGAATATGACAGCACTGGGCAAACTTGACTCATGAGCTAAAAAAATCTAAGGTCATCCTGGCATAGGCTTTTTGCACATGTGGTGGGAAGAAAAATTTTGTGGAGCTTTGACACTATTACTGATAAACTTAGTACTGGAATGGCTGGTCCAGTTTTATTTGGGCCATGTTGCTTGTTTTGAACTGATTGGTGTGAGCTGGAAATAGCAGAGTAATGCTTCCTTGCCTGTGTTTGCTCAGTGCTGCACTGAGGCTGTGGGCTCACTGAGGGAACGCTGTCTTGACAAGATGGCTGGGTTTTCTTCCCATTAGGTGAGCATGCTAGATACATTCTAAATTACTTTTCATTGGTTCATATACAGACCAGGTCAGGCAAGAGGTGACTAAAATATATATATAAAAATATATGCACATGCAAGACTTAAATTTGAGGACTACCTTCTGAACCCCCAACATCACAGGTATAAATAAAAAATCTTTTTAAGATACTTAGTAGCCTCTATATTTTATTTCTGCTATGTTTTTTTAGTTGATATATTGCACTTGATGTAAAAAGTGCAATTGGAGACAAACCAGTCTTATTTAAAGAATGACTCCTTTCTTAATCTCTGGATTTACAATTTGTAGTGGGAATTCTGGCTCAAGGTGGTAATTCTTTCTCTGTTTTTTTTTTTTTTTTTTTACTTCCTCTGTGAGTCTGTGAAGGACTTTTAATCCTTGGACTGGTTGCTTAGCATTTTTTACCTTAATCACTTACACACAGAAAAGGAGGAGGAGGGGTTGATTTCTTTATTATTATTATTCTTTTATTTGTGTAACTATTGCAGTTCTAACTGGCCTGTTCTTACCAAGTTTTTGCAAAGATGATAGCAGCTTTGTCATAAACAGTAAAGCTGCCTTCTGCTACTGTGGGCATGCATTTGTTAGGGTTCAGAGAGTGATGCATAGCGTGGACTCTTAATCATATCTGGTTGTCAAGAGAAAGCTCAGTCTGATTTCTGCGCCTGATCAGTCACTGACTGATGTGACAGCCCATGTGTCTGAAGTGTTGAGCAGCAGGTAAGTGCTGACACTTCGATTGGACAGGCCACAGTTTGGGGATTGACAGCAATGTCTGCAATGACGTTGGAAGAGCAGCCAAGAATTTACTTTCAGTGGACAAATGGGATTAGTTACTATGTTTAGCTGACATTAAGCTATAAATTATCTGAAAGGTGGAAAGAGATTCCACTCAGAGTTCATGTAGAATTTCCATTTACTAATCTGGTTGCACTGGGTCTGAGTGTTTACAAAGGTCTTCCTGTACCATGTTGTATATGTTTTTTGGTAGATGTTCTTAGTACTTAATTTGTTAACACCATTCAAATAACACAGTTAGAAGTTATGCCTGGTTATCCCAGGTGCTGTGTAAAGCCATGAATTCAAGCCCTGAGAATCTTATATTACCCTTCTTCTGAAATCAGTCAGGTACTTGCTTAAAAATAGGTTGAGGAGTATTTGTGTTGAAGGTGGTCCAGTTTCCATTATTGATAATTTAATGGCTTTTTCATGTAATTCTTCTGTCATCAAGGTACTTGCACCCACACATTTACTACAGTAATTCTTAGGTTCTTTCCAGAAGTGGAAAACAGTCTACCTTGCTCAGCTTTCTGTTGAGAAGATGGGTGGCCATTGGTTCTGTGTAGGCCTCTCAGCTGTTAGATACCTGCTTGTATGAAATTCTCAGCACTGAGTCACGTTTTATCAGTTACTCCAACTGCCAGCCTCAGCAGTCCTCAGTCTGTTTTAGGATTTTTTATTCCTAGTACTTAGCCTCCTTCCTCAGAAAAGTAAGTCACAATCTGTTCTTTTAAGATGAAGGTATTTAAAGCAAGCATAACAGAGCTAATGTCTTGTAGGTGTCACAAGAGTTGTCCTTTAGGGAGATGTTTGTCACAATCCCTAGATGACAACAACTTTCTTTTTCAGGTCATAAATAGACTTCTGCCTCTTAATTCACCTTTACACAATTCACAAGTGTAGGTTTTCTTTTTTTTCTTCTTGTCTAATGGATTATGTGTTATTCATTTCAGTGACGGCAGTCAATAAAGTTTGCTGGTATTGCTTTTTGAATTTTGTTTATTTGTCTATGACTAGCTCTGGCAGAAAATAGAGGGAGGAAATTCCAGTCCCTGAGGAATAGGCAGTAAATATAAAATAACTATTAGCTGTAATAAAAAAAGGGGTTTTGTTAATTCATTTCTACCTATTGCTCTTTGTGGTAGGAAGCTGCTGCATGGTTTGGTGTATTAAAATGTCATACAAGTTTTGCTCTAAGCTGTTTTGTTCGGCTACTTTGTCAATTGTGTCTTCATTGTTCAGCCACAATTCCTGTTTAAGTAACCTTAGGAGAAGGTGTTCAATGTACCTCTCAACAAGCTTTGCTGGCTGGCCTTTTCTGTTGCAAAGGTTTTGCACCTGCAAAGGGAAAAGTTATGATGGTCACTGTGCTACAGCTGCCAACTACTTTGCACACAAAGTTTTTGGCACGGCTAGACAGCTGGTTTTCTCGTACAGTGTTGTCTTTTGTTGCAACTTTTTTTCTATTGTACTTTTTCTTGCTCTTTGTCATATTTATTTAATTTGGTGTGTGCATTATGAAAGATGCCCATTGGTTTGAGTGAGGGAGGATTCTCAAGGAGAAGTCTCCTGGAGCAACTGAGTAGGAGAGAAAGGAAAGGTGGCTGTTTGTGCTTCCAGTCCACAGGTGGTATTTCCTCGCTGTATGCTATTCCTCAGTGTTTGATATATCTGCACTCATTGTGCTGGTGCAGATTTATTTCAGAAAGAGTCTGTTAATGAACTAATATAAAATTTGGCATATTTCAAGCTGCAACGATTGTAATTTGGGTGCTGATGTACCAAATTTTACAGTGATGTTTGATGCACTGTCTGATTCATGTGGTATTCAGAGTACTCCAAGTTGTTGTGAAAGATTAGAATATTTCATTTGATTAGTTTCAGTTACTGGTTACCTGAACTTTTAGTTATTCAGACAAACTTGAAATGAGAAATGTCCAACACTTGTATTCCCTTTAGATTTTTCCTGTGCAGAACCTAATGATTCCATCTACAGAGAGGTAAAATCTCAGATCTACAAATTTAAAGCAGGGTATGTTTTCAAGCTTCAAGTGAAGATTGCCATAAATAGAAGAATGGAAGACTGGACTAATTGTTCACAATCTAGAGTTAGTTTTATGCAGATGTTAGCTGTATAAAGGGTTTTCAATACTTTGACCTGATGACTGATTTATTGAAGCAAACTTCCTTATCCATATGAAATCCTTTGAATTACTGAGTTTTTTTTCTTAGTTCCACATGTAACTTTACCATCCATCACAAAGAGTGCTAACAATATATTGCACTCCCTTAACTGTTGGAGTTTTGTATCTATGTCCCTTTCCCAGTTAGTGATGTCTTCTCCAGTTAGTGATGTCTTCTCCAGTTAGTGATGTCTTCTCCAGTTAGTGATGTCTTTTTTTTCTTTTCAAATAAGTTGATGCAGTTATTTATTTTTGTTTATTTTGCAAAATCAGGATTGAGAGCCCTTTTGTATGATGTAATGTTTCAGCAGGGAAGTGGACCAGACTTCATAACTGTTTTCTTGGGTGTTTGTTTTTTCTAAGCTTGAGTTCTTGAGCAATACTGTGTAAGAATAATCATTTATGCAAATGCAGTCTTTTCATACATGACAATTTAAAGGACCCTGAAATTGAGAGAATTAGAGGTATAAGAGGCAAGTATTTTCACTGAGTCAGCTTTTCTCTACAAACATTTTTCAGTTAAAGAAAGACCTTCCTGGATATCAGCTTGAGAAAGGAGATGGAACTAAAATGTGTAAGTGGTAAATTAATGTTCCCTTTGTCCCTCTCTTTAGGGATCACTTGATTTTATTTTTTTTTTAATTTTATTTTTTAATTGATGAAGTCTTCCCCATGCACTTCCAGTTTCATCCACCACCTCGAGCTGGCAGTAAATAGCCTGCAAAAAATCTCATTTGCTACAGGATTGTTTTTCTGTTTATTGGAGGTGACATGAGCAGTGGGGCAGCGGCAAAGAGGCCGTGTTGCCATTGCTAAATATACATCCCTGACAGTCTGATAATAGGTTCCAGGAAGTTCAGTGGAAAATTAAAACAAAGCAACATTTATAGCTGATTGAACTTGAAAAGCAGTTTTCATGTTGAATGGCAAATATGTGGACTTCAGCATTCCAGGAGACTGATGCAGCTCCACTGGATGGGCCTGACCTTGTGTGCAGGATGGACTGTGGACACAGCAGCAGGCAGAATGGTTTCATCTATAGAGGACTTCATGGGGAGGAAAAATTTGCTATCGTGCACAGAAATAGTTCTCACATATGCCTATATTTATACAGTGTCCACAGGTCTGAATAGCATCTTTCGTATAAGGGTTTTGTGCCTGCTAGCGCTACAAGAATGTCTGGGGCTGGGACTGCCTCTGTCCCTGCCAAAGTGCTAAAAATGCCCTACTATCTGCCCCCCTTCTGAGGCTGCAAGCAGAGTCTGCTTTTATTGGTTTTGTAAAATAAGATGAAATTTTCAGATTGTGTTCTTGGTAGCAGTAGGGGAGGTAGCATGTGCAGGGCTTTCTGCATTTAAAAGAAACTCCTCGCAAATTCTAAAAACCGGAAAACAAACAACTTAAAAGGTTGTTTAATGAGTAATAGTATTTTAGGTTCTTTGGTTTATAGAGACCAAACACTTCTAGAAATGAAACTTGCTAGGTAGAAAAAAACAAGTTTATTGCTGATAATTTTGTCAGCTAAGTTACCAGAGTTACAGGTTTCACAACTCAAAGAGCAAACTGCAAGCTGGATGACTATGTTTCACTGAAACCCATCTCCTAAAAGTAGATTTGATGAAGACTGCCTTGTTTTAGAGAACTCAGAATTTTTAAGTGAGCTACAGTTTTAAATATGTATTTCAGATTGGACTAATGTAAATGTGAAAAGGCAGGTAATGACTAATGACTCCCCTTTGGTCACAAGAATATAAGGTTTGTTCCTTTGTTTCTTTTGACTGGTACTCTACCTTAGAGTCTTCACATTCAGTATCAAGGCTGTGGGTAGATGTAAACGATGGCAAGTATTTTGGCCTCTTGCAGTTGTATAAGTTTGGCAGATGTTGGTTTGCTGTTGGACTAACCACAATGGTGTTTCAGGATAGCTTAATAATAATTTAAAACCTTCAAACCTGGTAGCAGATACTAAATATTTCTCAGGGTTTTTTTTGTGTTGTTGTTGTTTTTTAAATAATAATTTTGAATAATGAGATTGAGAGTTCCGTTTTGTGGGGTTTTAGGTATCAAACTCAATATATGTCAGTTTTTAAATAAGCTATTCTTAGAGTTAAAAATGGTTAAACGTTTATGTGGCTATATTTGCTATGTGATATTTCTCATGTGAAAGAACAGCAGAGTTTTTACAACAACAGAATATGTGAACTCCACCTTTGCTCCATTCTGCCTCTGGAAGGGTTGGACAGTGCACTTAATGGATCTCTTCCCATCTGCACAGCTGCATGTGATAGGGTTCCATGTTAAGACTGCTGGAGTTTAGTTTATAAATTTGGATAAACTGGCACCATTCCCTCACATCACTTTCATGTTAGTGTAACACATATTCAGGACTTTTTTTCTGTCATATTTAATACAGTAGTATTGCTACTTGCTTGCAGGTGGGTGTACCGTTTTCAGCTCTGCAGTGTATCAACACTGAATTTCTGAAGCTACTGTTGCACCCACAGGATCTGCTGGGCTGTTAATAGCTTGTGACAGGCCTATACTCCAGTTTAATGTGATCTGACCTTTTTTTGAGGCTCTAGAGTTTTTCAATGAAGGCAGGGAATACTACTGATTCAGCTCTTCCAGTTTCATCTAATTTTTTCCAGCTAGTCTCTAGGATGCAGCTGTTTGACTCAGGTAGCTTCTGTAGCACTCTGAATTAACTGTGAGATGTAAAAGGCTACTCCTTTTTCAGCAGTTCACTACATCTAAATTTGCAGTAGACCAAGATTGGCTTCTGGAATTATTGTGCTAATGATTATGGTCCATATTCTTATGTGTCAGTGAAGGTAAGGTGAGGACCCTGATTTTTGCCAGTGCTATGATGAAACGCAGCACTTGGTCAGAAAATCAGTTGGTTGAGATACATCAGTTGGGCTATGAGGATGATTAAGGGGCTGGAACACCTGCCTTATGAGGAAATGCTAAGACACCTGGGACTTTTCAGTCTAGAGAGGAGAGGACTGAGGGGGGATCTAGTTAGTGTCTATAAATACATGAGGGCTGGACATAAAGAAGGCAGGAACAAGCTCTTTTCACTTGTGCCCTGTGATAGGATGAGGGGCAATGGATTTAAACTTGGGCACAGGAAGTTCCACCTCAACATGAGGAACAACTGCTTTCTGTGAGGGTTACAGGGCACTGGAACAGGCTCCCCAGAGAGGTTGTGGAGTCTCCTTCTCTGGAGACTTTCAAGACCTGTGTGGATGCCTTTCTGAGTGATCTGCTGTAGTTGGTTTTTTTTTGGTCCTGCTCTGACAGGGGGTTTGGACTTGATGATCTTCAGAGGTCCCTTCCAACCCCCAATATTCTGTGATACTGTGAAACACTGTAGAAGGGGCTTTATCTCCACTTTTAAGAGCTACTCCTCCTTGTAATGATCATTCATGCCAAGAATAAAGTAGGTCCAATCCTTTGGAGTCTGACATCCTTTTTAACCTCAGTGCAATGAGTTACCCTTTCAGATTCCCCTGCTGTTCTCATCCTCTCTAAGTACAGCTCATTTTAGCAGTTAGTTCCACAAACTCATTTGAATAAAATGAGTAATTTAATATGAGTAATAAGGTGTATGCTTTTATGGGAAAGACGACAAATTGGCTGCTGTGCAAGCCATTCAAATTCCAGAATGTGCTTGGAGGTGTGAGTTACAGGAGAAGCAGATAGAGAGTGAAAACAACTCTATGCTGGGCTCAGCTGCTCAAAGTGTTTGTGGTGTTGTGTGTTTATTTATGAGCCTGTCTTTACTGGGGATTCGCTGCCCTGTATCCTGGTAGAGCAAACTCACAGGCAGAATGAGGAAGCCCTCATTAATCTTCATGCTGTTGTTTAGAATTTCTTGTGCTGCCTGCTGTGGCTCCTGTTGGAGCGGGGACTGGCCTCTCGCAGTGAATTGAAATGGCTAAGATTAATATTAATCCCTTTAATACTGCAGCTCATGATATAGTCATTAGGTGACTTGGAACTAATCCTGCCCACCTAACTAGTGTGATTTATTAAATACACATGGAGGATTTAGTGTGAATACAGCTTGGTGGAATAGGCATCAAATAAATACCGCTGTGTATCTGTGTTAATGCTGGCAGATTGGGACACAATTGCAGGACAGGCTAGGAAGAAACAGGAGTGCAAGGGATACTTACCACATGGTTCAATGGAGTTTACCTTTTTTGGGTTAGTAGTAATGATTTTTTTAGCTGGATACAGCATGTGCCAAGCGGTAACCACAACCTAAATGCAGCTTAAAAAATAGAACTAAGAGATTGGGGGAAGCATGGATACATTTATATGCTGCACTCAATGACAGAAATCTTTTCGACTTCCTTGCTGTACTGTGAGGAGACAGCAGATCCTTTCTTATCTGCTCTGATCCTCCCAATGTGGTGTGCCAATTAATATCCCGTCTGCAAACATCCAAGCTGTAGAATAGGAAGACAGTTAATTCATACTAAGCTAATGAGCATTTAAAAATAACAGAGGCTCCTGTTTTAACAGTTTGGAAAAATAGCTGGCTTTTTTCCTTATCTGCATGATAGAGGTCTCTGTGGAGTGTTTTTTTGATAGGTTATTTACTGGAAGGAAGGCTTGTTTAAAGAAACTGAGCAGAAAACTGTGGTCTGGGCAAGGAGTGTCTGTGTATCTAGCTCTGAAGAGAAGGCTTCCTGACTTCAGCCCTGATGACATGCCCATTTTGAGATGGTAGGGAGGAGAAATCAAAGATAAAGTTGATCAGTTTGTAGATGCTCGAGTCAGAAGATTGTGAGAGTTTAGGAAATTATCTAAATTCAATCTAATCAGTGATTGTTAAAGCTGACAGGCTGCAAAATGCTTCATTGTGAGCAGTCCAGGCTTCCTTGCTTATCCTAGAGGAAACTTCAGCATGAGCTGAAGAGGCCATGCAAAAGCTGGCAAGAAAATAATAAGATCTGTATGCAAAGATTTTAAGCTTCTATACCTAACATTTGCTTTTTGCATTTTAAATCTTTTTAGATAAAAATACGAAATGTGAAGCTTTTCTTGAGATGCTTGTAGTAGATCACTCACAGAGAAAAGATGAAAGTACAGTCACAACACGGCTGGACCAATAGCATTTAACAGAGTTGGAAGTAAACTGGGTTGTGGCCAGATGAATCCTTCCCAAAATGTGGTGTGAAGGGGCAGATTTATTAAACTAGAGCTGCAGGCTGGAGAGGCAGAGCCGAATGTGAGGGACAGAGCGTACTGAGCTGTACCTGACACAAATTCATAAATTATTTATTAGTAAAATTTATTTTTCACTTAAATTTTCAGAAAAGGAAATGGAGTCTTTTATCTAAAGAGTACTTGAGCTGAAGAGGTATTATCGCTGTGGAGGGAGGACTTGCAGTTTGTCTTACTGGCTTCTTTAATATTAATAAGAACAGAAAGTTGCATTTAAAGTTCAAATGCTTACCTACTCATCTTACTAAACAGAAGATGTCTGTTTAGTATCACACTTGTGTTTAACAGATTAGTCTTCCTGTAGAGTGGGATGGATCACAGAATTGCTGGAGTTGAAAGGGACCTCTAGAGATCATCTAGTCCAATGCTCCCACTGAAGTAGGAAATAGTAGTTGATATTACTGACCGCTTACTATCTCTGGGCCAATCTGTTGCTCAGTCTGGTACATTGGTCATGTTAACCATAAATTCTTCCAACAAGATTATTTTTTCTTTCTTGCTTGCTGCTTCCAAGCTTTTTTAACCAACCTTTTTCTAACCAGCTGCCCTGCTTTCACAACTCCTGTATCTTCATACCTTTTTTTGTTCTTGTTTTTCTGTACCTGCCGTTTCTTCCCAACTTCAAAGACTTCTCGTTTTGGACTGAATCTTCTTTGATACTTAACCCAATTTTGACCATACTGAAATCTGTGTCTCTGTGTTGCTAGGACACTAGCCTTTAAAACGGGATGTATGAGGTGTATGTATTTTTCTTAAATTTTCTTAAATGTGATCTGTGTGTTTTAAACCATAGAATGGAAAGCCAGAAATGTTTAATTATGATGGCAGCAAATAATTTTCCAGTGAGATGAGTTAAAATGTCTGACCTCTTTCAAAGAGAGGATGGGACTTTGCTTAACTGTTCAGTTGTCTTCATCAGTCAATGTGGGAATACAGCTGTGACTTCTCATAAGAGATGCAAGGTCATGCACTAGGTCTTCAGAGACCATATACAGTTTCTGATAGAATAAATCTGGTTGTAGCTAAGGAAATTCAAAGTATGCTAAATATGAAGCTTGCTGAAATGTATGTTTTGGTATTACATATTTGTTTTTTGTTGTATTTTGTCTTGGATTGAAATAAGATTGTCTGATACAAGATTATAAAAATAATTGCTGCCCTGGTAATGATTGATCAAATCAATTTATGTTGTTCTGTTTAATGTTGATTTTCGGTTTTACAGAGTAATAGCAATAGATCCCTGACATTACTGTTTTTTCCTCTCTGATTTTGAAGTATCTTCTCCCCAGCCCCATCCCAAGCCCCTTCCCTAATGCTGCTACAGCTCTTCAGTGGCTAACAGGGTAGTGCAAAAGATTTTGGAAGACAGTGAAGTTCCAGTATTTATCCATGTATTCTCTGAAGTGTTGTCTTCTGGATTGCTGCAGTGATTGTTACTCTGAAAACATCTAGAAAGCTAAGAAACTGCTAAGACTTATTCCAGGAAATAAAAATTTTCATGTAAAACAGAGCAAGAAATAGAATGGCTTCTTCTGGAAAGCCTAAGAATAAGGAGACAGGGAGATTTTAATTATTTTTTTTGTTAGCTTACCTGGTGACTGTTCATACATTAGTCAAATTATTTCTGAGATAGTTGTTTAACTCAGAAAAAAATATTTTAAATAGGCTGCAGTTGTGATTTCTGTTAGTCTGTGAAAAGTGCTTTGTTTTGTCCCGGTTGCTTGCTGTCCAAATAGTGGGTATTTGTATATGCTGATGTTTTTTCAGTGGTTGCAGGAGCTACTTGTAGTACAGTGAAGCAGAAGTGGTTTTGGTTTTTTGTTTGGTTTGGTTTTGTTGTTGGTGTTTGTGGGTTGTTTTGGGTTTTTTTGTGAAATGCAGCATTGTCTACACAATGGGTAACAGTGTGAATTAGTGTCTGATGATCACCTGTTGGTACAATTAGGGCATATGTTTGAATGTCATGAATTTGTATAGTAGCAATTATAATGTGAGGATGTAGTATTTCTTAAATCCTCCCCACCAGTTACTTTCTAAGGTAAATGAACACCTGTAAATTCAGGCAATAAAGTGTGTTGCATTTCAAATAAAAATCTTTAGAATTTTGCAAAGTCTACACAAATTTTTGTTTTCTTAGTCTGAAGGACTTGACTTCTTTATAAGCAGATACTTACACTTTCAAGGAGAACTGGAAAATACAAAGGACTGCTTCCCACAAGATAATAGTTATTGAAGGAGAAAAATGTTAAGATGGTACAAAAGCTAATTTCAAAGTTAAGATCAATTTCATCTTCTCCTTACTAAGAGTTACCTTCAGTGCCCAAAATTCCTGAATTTAAAAAGAACCACACCCCGAAGAAAACACATGCTAGGAGCTTTCCCAGATGGCCTAGTTAATAATAAATATTGATATCTTGAATTTTAGATCAATTTCTAATCTCTTCTGAAGTCTGTCTTGCTAGGCAATTATCATTCATCAAGTGAAAGACTGCAGAGTCTGATATGCAGAGTAATTTGCCCCCTCTGCCTTGCCTATTCTATGAGGTACCTTAAAAAAAACCACAACAAACAACAGTTGAACAAGCTCTCCAGTCTTTTTGTGGTTTTGACTGCCTCAGGCATTGGAAGCCATGAGTAAAACCTTTAAGTAATGAGTTCTTTGATAATTAATTTTAGCATTCTTTAAAATAGTTTCAGCTTTGCATCATTGAGGTTTCATTTTTTCAAGCCATCCTCTGTAAATCTAAAGGATAAAAGTCCTTATAAGAAAATGAAGGCCCTGGTAATCAGATGATTCTCTTTGGAGCTGAGCCCTTATGAAACATTGTCAGTAGCATGGCTTTCAAGGTAGAATTGTAAGAATTGCAGAATGGCTGAGGTTGGAAGGGACCTGTGGAGGTCATCTAGTCCAACTGCCCTGCAAAAGCAGGGCCACCCAGGGCTGGTTGCTCAGGACCATGTCCAGGAAGTGTTTTAGTATCACCAGGGATGGGGACTGCACAACAACATACTTGGAATTATTGGAAGTTATCCACCAACACTCCTGAATTTGAGGAACTTCTGTGATTGGCACTTACTGGTCGTTTAAGGGGTTGATTTTTCATGGTGTGTGGAAACGATTTTAATTTTTTATTTTTTAAGAAATTTTTGTATGAGTTTCTGAACCAGTATCTAACAACATTCAGTACAGAACAATGCCAGGTTCTAGATGACTGTTCTCTCTGAGACAGATAGGAATGTAAGGCATTAGGGTCTGTAGCCATCTACAGTTCTGTAATCTTTGAAAATCAAAGATGCAAGTACATACTGCTTTTGTGAGCACTGTGGCAGGTAGTTGGGACAGGAAGTACAGGTCACTGTCAGTATATGAAAAAAATATAAACATTTGATTGAATTCAGCGAAAATAAACTCATTAGTTCCTTTCACTTTCATGTGATAAGACTTAGGAATCAATCATGTCTGTTTCACTTGGAGTCTTGTTTAGTTTAGTTGATAGAGGACACTGAGGAAGAAGAGATGTTTTTACTTGTTTTTTGTTGTTGTTGGTTTTGTTTCTGTTTTTTTTAAAGAAGTTTGTATGTCCATTAATGAAGAATTTGGAGCGTGTAAGTAGGCACTTCAGGTCAGCTGCAAAGTTTTTATGTAGCCACGGTGTGAGCAAGTGATTAATATCTTGTTTTGAGCATCTTTTGTAAGCTTTTAAGTTAAGGAGTCATGGTTCTTATGTACTTGAACAAAACTTTGTGGGCATTTGGAAATTAGAGTTAATAAAACAGATAAAGACTGGTATGGTTTATCAGGGTCTTTCCCACCTGTCTTCTCTTCAAATGTGGACACATAATAATCCCCTTTCGAAAAGGGCAGAGGAGAAGTTCTCTGTTCCTATCAGACACAGTCTTGGGCATCCTGGAGATGACAGTAATTATGTCTACTTCAGATATTTTGTCTGCCAGCTTTCTGCTGCTCCGTGTGTAGTTTGGTGAAAAGTGCTTTGAGGAGAAGGAAGAGTTACTGTATGTGTAATACACTGTTAGTTAGAGATTATAGGGAAGATAAGTATAATTGCTAGCCCCTCTGTGCCCGTCTTCTGGCATTGATAATCTCTCTTGAGATCTCTCCTTTCAGTGAAGAAACATGTTTCTCCCTTTTCCTTTTTAAAATACTTTCCTGCCATTCTGTAACAGAAGAGTCTTCGGTTATGATAAAAACCCCTATTACAGGTACAAATGTTGATTTTTGTCCATGCAGTCTGCCAGAGTTTCTCTAGACATTGAAATATTTCCCCAAACACTGCTCTTGCTCTACAACAGAATAGTTCTCAATTACGTAGTCTTCATACTAATGTGGATGAAAACAGTATGTCTTTTCCCGTCCCCCTCCACCCCCATCTTTCTTTATGAACAAGCAGAATGGATCATAGCCTATAATTTCTGAAGCTTAAGAAGTGGTTTTCCAACTTTAGTGTGCTTAACGAATTAAAACCTCTGTGAGAATCATCCACATAATGAAATATCATATTCTTTGCTGACTGTACAGGATTTTAGTCTGCTTTGCTTGTTCCTTTCGCAGTTCAGTGCTTTCAAACATGTTCTTCATCGCACATCCCCATGGCAGTAGTCTCCTAAAAATACATAGGTTTATTTAGTCTGGGAAAAGCTGAAGGGAGTCTAATTGCAACCTTCCACTACGTAAAGGAGGATCACAGAAAGACAGAGTCACTTCTCAGACAGATCAAGAAATACAGAGTAATGAATTTTTAACAGGAGAAATTTCAGTTGAACTTAGGGGAAAATTATTTCTAGAGAGAGCTAAATATTAAGATATGGGAAGAGAGAGTGAAATCTCCATCTATGGGGACTTCTAAAGTTTGACTGAATGAGGTCTTGGGCAACCTGGTACACCTCCAGAGCAGTCCTTTGCATGAGCAGGAGGTTGGACTGGGTGACCTCCAGAGACGACATCTAGTACGAACCTTTCTGTGGTTCTGTGCTGGTTGATCTTGGTAATTCTTAATCTCTACTTTGTAATTATTTCTGACCAGCAAAGTACTGCCTGTTTGTTTAAAACACAATCACTTGATCTTTAAAATCCGTGTGCATGTGTGTGCACGTGCATGGTCTTCCCTGTTCGCTCTGTACAATTTCTCTTTATATACTTGGATGGTACAGGTGTCCTCACTGTTAGCTCAGGTGACTTCTTTGCTGACGCATCTACTCAGCATGACACAGCAGAATCAATTGTCCCAGACTACAGCCTTCATTTCCAGTATTTTCAAAAAAATGTGGGAGCAGGGAAGGACTACTTCCTTCCATCTTTGTTTGTGTGGGTTTTTTGGTTTTTTTTGTGGTTTTTTTTTTTTCTTCCTTTGGCACCTCATCTCTGCTTGAAATGTGAAGTGAATCTGAAGGATTCTGCTGTTCCCTAGAGCATGTCATTATCCATTTGAAGGAACCTAGCAGGTGAAGCTGATATATAAGGAGCATTTCTTTTTCTCTGACTCTCAAATGCAAGCAGTTGTGGATGTTTGTACTCAACAGAACCAGTGTGAAATTTAGTCACAGCCACAGCATGTGTTCCAATTTTCCAGGGAAACGTTCTCCCAGCTGTAGGTTAACCCTTTCTCCACTCTACTTTCTGCCTCTCCAGCATTTTGGGAAATGTCAGTAAGCATTTTCTGTGACTAAGGAAGCCTTGAGAGCTGGAAGAAGAATTAGATCTCAATGGGTCATATTGGAAAAGGGAGTAAGATTAAGTAAGGTTGGGTGTTGTTGTGATGTATGTAGGAATTTTTAAAATAACTTCTTTAAAACAATTGAGACATTTGTATTTTTGTAAGTTTGTTATACAGTCCCTGTACCACTCCCGTCTGTGCTAGAGGCAAATTAAAATAGGATTTAAAACCACTGACTGTGGTCTGCAGGTGCAGCCTACCTATTTTGAGTGCTGCCATACTGTTGCAAAGGCTCTTATCCCAGTAAAGCTGCATTCATCTTAAGTTGTTTTGCCATTCTAACTCCTAGGCTTAAATTAAATTCTTAAGGGAAATTGTACTGATGCTCTGTGTTGACCAGGGCTAAAGGATGTGCTTTTTTTTTGGTCTTGTAGCAGATGGTAGTGCTAAGTTAGGTTTCCTTTCCTGTTTGTGGAAGGAATCTACTGGTAGGTATATTCTTGTTTCAGCTTTGCAATCACTTGTTAAGAGATTTATTATAAAGAAGAATAAATGTGTTTGAGTTTATTTCTCTGTATGAGAAAAGCATGTGTTGTAATATATTAGTTATTAGTGCATCCTTATGTAGAAGAAGGATGCCTCCAATCATAGTGCTGCATTTTATAAAATGAGCATGTTGGCTGTTTCCTGACTTCCCTCTCAAGAAGGAATACATTTTGTACTTCTGGATTTTAAAGTCCTAATTTTACTGTGGTAGACAATCCTAGTCTTACAATGTTCTGGTAAGAAAGTTATTCCAAAGCACACAACAGCATGAGTTACATTTTACACCATTCTTTGAAACAGTGTTGTCACAAATGTGGCAAATAATGCATACTCAGCACTGCCCGTAGTTACCAGCTTAAGGCAGAGGATGAGTAAGATGTTCAGTTGCAGAGGGAATGTTGTACTTTGAAGCACACTATCTTCAGCTGCTCTTTCTCTTTGGGCATATTAAGTTAAGTTGTGGCTTCCTTTGCCTGCTGCTGCTCTTTTCACTCATTTCTCTATTTGGATTCTTTTTGTACTGTGATTCAGTCCTTCACAGAGCAGGAAAAGATTGCCTGCTGCCAGATCACAGCAGTTTCAACTGGACATTTAAAAGCTGAAGCAGGTGCTGGAAACTCTATTCTCCCTTTGGTCTGATTCATTGAGTGCCAGCTTTCAGCTGAGGAACGGGGAGGAGAATTGATTTTGTGATTAAGAATCTTGGACTGATTAATATTTGCAGTGCTTCAAACAGTACTGTGAAGGCTCTATAAATTAACTCTGAACTTTGTGGAGCTTGAGGTGGTGCTGTGCAACTGGGATAACTAATCTAGATCTGAAGTTGTGGCTCAGAACCAAGTTACTGTTTGTTTGTTGACCTTAGTATCTGCAGCAGATGTCATATCATTTTAAGGGAAGAGAGGAGCAATATGCTCTAGTTCTGCTAGTTTTCTAGAAGTCCCCCAAATTGGTAAAATGTGGTGTGATGTTTTTTTTTTCAGTTCAGTCACAGCCTGAGTTTGCAGCTTTTCTTTAGAAGACTGGTTTAGAAAGTCATGAATGTTTTCTAGGGTTAGTTCTGGAATGAGCTCCTGCTTTGTCTTTAGTTATTGCTGATGCTAACTGGTAGAAGATGTGCGAAGGGAAACTGTTCACTTTGTGAACGTTAAGAGTGGTGACTGCATTTGTGTTGTACAGCGTCAGAGGCTTTTTTTATTTCTGGTAACCACAAGTCAGAGTTGGAATAATTTAGGTAGGAAGAGACCTGGAGGTCATCTGCTCCAATCCCCAGCTGAAAGCAAGACTAGCTTGAAAGTGAGATTGTGTTCAGGGTTAGAGCCAGCTGAATTCTGATTATCTTCAGGGATGGAGCTCCCACAGCTTCTCTGAGTAGACTGTTCTGGTGTTTGACCACCCTTCTTTAGAAAAAGTCTTTCACAGTATCTAATTGACATTTTCCTTGGTGTAGCTTGTGTTCACTGCATATTTGAACTAGGTTAGAGAGTTCATGTGCTATTTGGGAGAAAAGGCACAATCAGTGCTTCAGCTGTGGGTTCTTTCAGGACCTAGTGTTGGCTCAAATATAGCCCTGTAATTTCTAGGGTTTCTTGACATGTAGTGTGCAGCAACAGTAACAGTTGTGGTATAACAGCAAGCATGGAGTTTTGAACAAGATTATTGATTTAATTTGGATGTTTGGTTCCAAACCTTGGTCTAGAAAGCACAGTAGTCTTTGGGTGCAGAGCATTCATTTCTCTGGTTTATTGCTCAGCATTGACGGGTGGAAGCAGTGCTAGGAGGAGAAAACCACACAGCTGATTAAGGGGTGTCTGAGGAGTGATTTTTGTAATGCTGAATGGACATGAGAGCTTAAAGTATTTTGAAAAGTTTATCTTCAGACAGTGCTTAGTTATTAGCCTTTGCTTTTTGGAAACCCAATTGAAATGTTATGAACCAAAACCTTTTTGTGGAAGCCTGATATCCTCATGTCTCAATAGGCTAGACCAGGACTCAGTGTGTAGGTGTTCTCACAGCAAATACTAACTCATGCACTTGTTATTGGAGAGCAGTGAAAGAGTTAAAGTGAAACATCACTTGGACTTTTTTAAACTACCCTTAGCAGGAATAACTTTTGCTTCTACTCATCACTGATTCTCTTGTCTGTTGCCTTTTTTTCTGTGTGTGTTAAAAACATTCTTTTTAATGCACTGTGATAAAACATCCGTTATTTGTAAGTTGATTGAGCATAAAGTATTTCATTATAAAATGGTCATCCATCACTGAAGGCTGGGGGCTGCAAAAAACATTAACTGTGCACTTGGCTGGAATGCAGCTTCTCCAGAATAATGCAGCTTCTGTGTAAAGTATGCAGCATAAAAAAATTTCACTGTTCAGGAAAACAGGTGCTCGCCTTGCTCTCCTAGAGCTTTGGGATTTCATCCCAAGTTTTTGGAAGGGCCCTCCAAGTCCTTCTGTTACCTAGAATCACTTTTCTGGCCTCAAAGCTGAACAAAATGCTGCTCTGTGTTAAATGGTTTCATTCTGACAAGGCTGTGAGAGTTTACTGGCTGTTTAACTGTTACATTTTAGAAAATTATGTACTTTTTCTTCCCTTTGTTACATTAGGTTGCCTTTTTAAAAATTATGTTCCTTAACACTGGCACCCCAAAGTGAGTGGCAAAATGCTGCCAAGTTGTTTGTAGGTGTGACTCCAGGATGTACCAGTTTATTCCCTTGATACTTCACAAATGGAACTACTGGTTTTCTGTGTGGTATTTTAATCTTAACTTGTGTTATACAGTGCTTGATATATTTCTCTAACTGTTTGTTTGAAAATAGCTTATTTCACCAAGAGTCTTAGTTAACTTTTGGTTTTGGGGGAACATGGGATGATAGAGCAGAGAGCTATTGAATTGCTATTACTGTGAGCTGCATTTTTTTTATTATTTTCAGGTAATCTAATGGCACAGTACTTAAAGACCAAATGTATCCCCTTTTCATTTAAGGAATTGAAGTAGAGATGAAGTGACTTGCCCAAGAGTGTGAAGGGGAGGTGGGTGATGGAAGCTGAGAGCAGACTGTGATCAAGGACCTTGCTACCATCTGATGCTCAGTATATTTGCATATGTGCATATATCCTGTTAGAGCAAATTGTATAGAATTAATCTTGAAAACGTCTGTCTTTGACTTTTTACCAAGTCTTGGGAACAAACACTGTTGAAGTGCAATGGTTCTATCCCAGAGGTCATAGTAGCAGAAATGCTAGGGGTGAGAGGTTAAAGCAGAGTTCTGTCCACTGACCTGTTCAGTGTGTGTTGAATATTTGATTTGTAGCTGGGCTATGTTGTGCCCTAAGGGAAGAAGAGAGGCATTGAAGAAGCCTACAAAAGTGTGTGAACTGGGGGCTGGCTTGAACAAACAGTCCTGTTTTTCTGTGTGAGTTGAATTTTGTGCTGTGCTGTTGCTTTTAGATCACTCCTGCTGGACAGCATGCAGTCAGTGAAAGCCTCTATAAAGTTAGGACAGGATCACTTTGTGGACTCTGGTGGTTTCTTCTGTCGTGGGCATGGACATTAGCAGTAAACTAAAATAGATTATTTGACACTTTATTAGAGACTGTAACCAGTACTCTCTTACTGAGGTGTGTTGCTAGTGGCCTATCTACCAAGGATTTACTTATACTCCTTATATAAGCCTGCTGCTTGGGATACTGGTTATCTCTCATCTGTTAAATGCTGGCTTCAGAGAAGCTGATGTAAGAGGGAGCAGGACCATGGGATCAAAACTGATCATTGGCCAAAGGTGTTGCAGAGAGAGCTTTGACTCAGTCTGGTGCTTCATGTTGTGTCTTGAAAATAGTTGCATTCATAGGCTACCTGTTCTTGTGTGTGTTCTGAAATATTGTGTAAGTAAGAGTTGTAGCATTGTTTAGACCTCCTGATGGAAACATAAAAACCCTCGATAAGTTAATAGAACTGAGAAGAGCACAAAGTGAAGTCTGAAAATCCTAAAAATCTTTAATTTGTCACAATAGCTTTTTCAGACAGTGCAAGTGGAATAAAATCAATAGTATTTAACCTTATAGGTTCTGAGAAAAAGGTGTTATTGGCAAGTTTTCTTGACCAAAACAATCCTAGCTTTGGTTTAAGAATGCCAATTACGGCTAGTCTTTTCTCCCATTTCCTTCTGTTCTCTTTCCACTCTTGTAGGTTTGAAACTAGTATTTCCATGATGTTTCACACCCTGTTTTCCCTAAAGCTTCTGTTTTCTGTCTGTGATAACTTTAGCGTGTTGTTTCTTTAGCTCTGGGCAGTTGTATTTTGCCATTAGCACTTGGGAATTCTGCTTTGTGCTAATAACACGGTGGAGCACAGTGTCTCCTAGATTGTTTCAGGTTGGATAGAAGAATTTGTGTAAATTACAACAGCAAGGTACGTTAAACCTTTGAGAGATTTTTGCCATTGAAAGATTCTCTTTCCTCTTGGACCATCAGGCCCTTTCATTCTTCAGATTTTGTCTGTCTCATTGCTGCTTTTTAGATTCTCTGGCAACACAAGAAATGTCTTGGCTTATTTGAGCTTTGTTGTTCTTCAATTTCCTTTTAATTTTTCCCCTTGGCACTCATGGGCTTCCCTTGAGGAAGGGGTAAACAGAACAGGGTAACATCCAGACAGCTAATTGATGATAAAACTTTAATCTTTTTTCCCAGCCTCTTAGAAATAGAGAAGCTTTCCTTTCCACAACATGGTGAATTTGCAATGAGAGCTCTATTCATAGCATGGTAGACACACAAAGCTGTGGAGAATTACTGCACTTTAAAATACCAGGGAAGAAGTTTTAATTTCTCCTGGGCTTTTAAATTGCCTACTTGGTTTGGACCTGGTACTGTGCAAGACATATAAAATATCACAGTGAAGCAAGTCCAGTGATTATTCTGAATAGAGTTCTGTAGAGTGTCACAATCTAATTGCTCTTCCTTCGACATGTGCCAATTTCTTTTACAGAGGAAAAAGAGTGCTTAAACTTGACATACATCAAACTTGTGCTGTCATTAAGATGGATGGATCAGTCCATCCTCTGGACTTGGCAGTGTGCAAAGCAATTCCCAGGAGGTTTCATTTAGCCTAGTCGGCCTTGTTAGAGTGGCCATGCTCTCTTTCTCGTATTAGGAGGGAACCTTGGGAAACCTGGCTCTAATTCACAATAGCAGCAAGATCAATAACTATCAGCGTTTGGTCAAGGGCAGATGAATTTGTCACGGGATGACTGCTTTTTGCTTTGGTTTAGTTTGGGTTAGTAATTTCATTTAGAGTTGGATGCCATTGGATCAGAGGAGTGCCTGTGGGTTCTGAAGTTCAGAGCTAGTGCAGGTTCATCATAAGAACTGGCTGTTGTCCCGTGTGTGGTGATTTTATGAAAGAAATCTTTCAAAACAATTGCAGCTCATTCTAAACAAAGAAAAAAGGTCTAGTCCTTCCTGCTTATCTGCATTTCACTCACCCTGTGGCTATGGGATATTTGGTTGTGGGTTTTGCTGTTTGATTTTTTTTTTTTTTTTAAAGAATCATGGAATGTTTTGGGTTTGAAGGGACCTTAAAGATCATCTAGTTCCAACCCCCCTGCATGGGCAGGGACACCTTCCACTACACCAGATTGCTCAAAGTCCCATCCAGCCTGGCCTTTAACAGTTCCAGGGATGGGGCATCCACAACCTCCCTGAGTAAGCTGTTCCAGTGTCTCACCCTGACACCAAGTAATTTTGTCCTAATGTCTGACATAAATTTACCCTCTTCCAGGGTAAAGCCATTCCCCCTTGTTCTATTGCTACATGCATTTTATAAAAAGCCCCTCCCCAGCTTTCCTGTAGGCCCCCTTCAGGTACTGGAAGGCTATAAGGTCTTCCTGGAGCCTTCTGTTCACCAGGCTGGGCAACCCCAACTCTCTCAGCCTGTCTTCATAGGTGAGGTGCTACAGCCCCTTGATGATCTTCATAGCCCTCCTCTGGAGTCGCTTCATAGAATCATAGAATCATAGAATCCTAGGGGTTGGAAGGGACCTCGAAAGATCATCTAGTCCAACCCCCCTGCCAGAGCAGGGTCACCTAGAGTACATCACACAGGAAGGCGTCCAGGCGGGTTTTGAATGTCTCCAGCGAAGGAGACTCCACAACCTCTCTGGGCAGCCTGTTCCAGTGCTCTGTCACTCTTACAGTAAAAAAATTTTTCCTGATATTCATCTTAAACCTCCTATGCTCCAACTTGTATCCATTACTCCTTCTCCTATCACTGGTCTTCACTGAAAAAAGCTTAACTCCATCATCTTGACACTCACCCTTTACATATTTGTAAACATTGATGAGGTCCCCCCTCAGTCTCCTTTTCTCCAAACTAAAGAGACCCAGCTCCCTCAGCGTTTCCTCATAAGGGAGATGTTCCACTCCCTTAATCATCCTTGTGGCTCTGCGCTGGACTCTTTCAAGCACTTCCCTGTCCTTCTTGAACTGAGGGGCCCAGAACTGGACACAATATTCCAGATGTGGCCTCACCAATGCAGAATAGAGGGGGAGGAGAACCTCTCTTGACCTACTAACCACACCCTTTCTAATACACCCCAGGATGCCATTGGCCTTCTTAGCCACAAGGGCACACTGCTGACTCATGGTCATCCTCCTGTCTACCATGACCCCCAGGTCCCTTTCACCTACACTGCTCTCCAGCAGGTCAGCCCCCAACCTGTACTGGTGCATGGCGTTTTTCTTCCCCAAATGCAAAACTCTACACTTGCTCTTGTTAAACTTCATCAGGTTTTTCCCCGCCCAAGTCTCCAGCCTGTCTAAGTCTCTCTGAATGGCAGCACAGCCTTCTGGTGTGTCAGCCACTCCTCCCAGCTTGGTGTCATCAGCAAACTTGCTGAGGGTACATTCTGTGCCCTCATCCAGGTCGTTGATGAAGATATTGAACAACACCGGTCCCAGTACCGACCCCTGAGGGACTCCACTAGTCACAGGCCTCCAACTAGATTCTGCCCCATTGACTACAACTCTCTGACTTCTTCCTTTCAACCAGTTCTTGATCCACCTCACTGCCTGATCATCAAACCCATACTTGATCAACTTATCTACAAGGATGCTGTGGGAGACGGTGTCAAATGCTTTACTGAAATCAAGATAGACCACATCAACCGCTCTACCATCATCTATCCACCTAGTAATTTCCTCATAGAAGGCTATGAGGTTAGTCAAACATGACTTACCCTTGGTAAAACCATGTTGACTGCTCTTGATGACCCCCATCTCCTTGATATGTCTAGAGATAGTGCCAAGGACAAGTTGTTCCATTACCTTTCCAGGGATGGAGGTGAGGCTGACCGGTCTATAGTTACCCGGGTCCTCCTTCTTGCCCTTCTTGTAGACTGGAGTGACGTTTGCTATCCTCCAGTCCTCAGGCACCTCTCCAGTTACCCATGACTTACCGAAGATGATGGAGAGTGGACTAGCAATGACCTCCGCCAGCTCCCTCAGCACCCTTGGATGCATTTCATCCGGACCCATCGATTTATGGATGTCCAGATTATGCAACTGATCCCTAACCCAATCCTCATCTACTATGTCCTCACCTATCTTGACTACTTCTGGGGTTATATGAATCTGGGGCTCATGGGAAAAGCCTGCAGGAGTAAAGACAGAGGCAAAGAAGGCATTCAGCACCTCTGCCTTCTTCATATCCTCTGTCACCAGGGCACCCACCTCATTCAGCAGTGGGCCTATATTGCCTCTGGTATTAGCTTTGTTGGCTATGTATTTCAACAGCTCCATGTCCTTCTTGTGTTGGGAGCTCCAGAACTGGACACAGTCCTTGAGGTGGGGTCTCATTAGAGCAGAGGGGGAGCGGTAGAATGTAAAGAATAGATGTGAAACTTCCAGTTACCTGTGGAACTCGTGATTTAGTTTACTTTTTCCTATTAGGTATGTGGGAAGGCTGATTTCCCTTCCCTGGAAGTTGTTCAGAGCTTAGTGTTAAGTAACTTCTACCCATGGGGAAAAAAACCCAACTAAAACAGCCACAAAATATTCAGAAAGGGATAAGATCTCAAATCAGTTTTTGTAGAGCTGTTGAAGAGTTCAGTTTTCTGGAGTAGGATTAAGTGCCGTGACAATTGGCACTAAGAGTTTGGGGCTTGCATCTGTCTGAAAAAGCCACAAAAGCAATTGTATATTTCAGAACCTATCAGAGACTCAGGTCAGCTGTATTCCCCCATCTCCTTTCACTGAAAGAAATCAGCCTCTCTGTAATGGAGATAAAAATTTATTTAAGCAATACTGAATTGGCATATGTGGCTTTACAAATCATGGGTCTTGATCTAATCTTTCTCTGGAATGTGCTAGCGTAATCAGGTGTTGCTTTAGTGCTCATCTTCTAGTATGAAATAGGTGGAGGGGTTTCTAGAAAACAAGTATGGATTAGCATTGAAATTACACTTAAAGGTAGATGTGTATTACTGTTCACACTAGCAATAAACACAGTCATGGGAGACCAATTTGGAAACAGTAGGCTTTTATGATGTAGCATTGATTTGTTGCTTTTCATCGGAATAGTCATGGTTCTTTCAGGTCACAGGGTGGGAGGAAATGCTCTAGGATCGGTAGCAAGGTCTTCTGGTGACCTTCAACCTTGGTATGCCAAATTACCCCTCAGTTCACCTTAAGAGCTTTTTGAATATAACCTCTGACTAATTCGTGTCAGCCAGAGCTCAGACAAATGTCTGTCAAGATGCAGTTATTGCTATCTCTGCTGCCTCCTCAGTGCTAACAAATAATCAGAATCAAACAACTTTAACTTTTGATATAAGCTGCTATCAACAACTTAAATGTTTTCTGCATTCAGCAAATGTCTATGACTGGCATTAAAAACTCAATAAGTGCATAGTTATGTCTGTTCCATCTGGACATAAACCATGAAAGGCTGTATTTGGTGTTGCTCCATACTTCCTGTTGATGACGTTTGTTTTCCTTGTGAATGAAGTGAGAATCTTCTACTTATATCACTCCCTCTGGAACATAATACTATGGCTGGGTGAAAAGCACTTCGAGTAGCAGTGGAGACACTGAAAGCTGGAGTTTTCAGTGTAATTTTGACTGAAGGTGTAGCAAGTACCTGCTTATGAAAAAATGCCCAGGGATTTTTAATGGGCAGTCAGAACAGCTGAATTTGAAGTATGGCATCAAGTGAAAACCCTGATAACAAATGGCTAACACTGGTGGGACTGTCTGTGCTCCTGTTTTGCTGGTGGATGTAAATAATTGTTATAGCAGAAAATTTTTCAGTTGAGTTTATGCTGCCCTGACCAGAGGATATCAGGAGTCAAACGCTTAGTATGCATTCTGTCATCCTTCCCCAAAATAAAAATCTCGGTTCTGAGGGGTGTTTGAGATCTTGGCACCGTGGAACAGTCATTTGTTAAAGTCATGTTTAATGAAAGCGAGATAAACACATGAAGCTGGAGTGTGACAAATGAAAGCATTTGTGCCATTGTAATTAAATTAGGCAAACAGAACAGGCTTGACAGCTCTGGGTTCCCCCTGTCAAACTGCATTTGTAATTCTAGCCTTGCATTCATGTGTGGCTGTGAATGGCACTGTTTCCCTCCTGATGTGGTGGGCCTGGGCCCCTGAATGACCACTTTAATTCACAGGAATTAGCTTTGAGGAGTATGTTTTACAAGCATACTAAAAAGGATTGCAGCTGATTCTTACCTCTCCATCATTGGGTTCAGTAGCCTTAATTTTGGGCCAATGTTTACTTCTATCATATGTAAAACTTTTTGGTAATGCTTATTACAGACAAGTGTTGATTTCAACGATGCACAAAGCTTGCTTCCACACATTACCACAGTGAGTTTGTATGCTGTGTTGTGCAATCCCAGCAGCCTTTAAAAATAGTTTGCAGTATTTATGTGTTCTTTAAACTAGGATATAACCTTCTGGCTCCTCGGCTTCTCCCTAGCTGTCAGAATCCAGTTAGCTTAATCTGTTAAGAGCTTATATTGGGATAAAACAATGGTGTTTTGGGGAACCACTAGGGAGTGTCAAGTGGTTGCTCTTTTTGATGACCTCTTATTTATCAAGGTTAGTGGACATTGCCATCTTTCTTTTCAGGAAGTAGGACTAGAGATTTCTCTAACCACGTTAGTGTGCTGCTAGGTCAGACTTTATAGGTAGCAATCCGTTCTTATTTCAGTTAAGAAAATCTCTAGAAACATGTTACACATTGCACCGTATCGCAAGGGCTGATCTAGACCTTGGAAGAAAAGCAAGAGCAAAACTACAAAGACTCCTTGGGGAGAGAGATGGCAGAGGATTCTTTTCACTTGAAACCTTGACTGTACCAGGACTGTGTGAAGGGTAACATATGTTCAGGAACAAATGAAGGTGGATAATCTAGCTTAGTTTTTTAGACTTGTTACTCTACATTAATTGGCCATCAGTAAACTGGAATTACATGTTGGGCTAAACTTCCTAGTTAGAAGAAGTTAGGGCATGTCTTTCTTTGCAGTGCAGGGTGGCGTGTATTCCAGGCAGTCTGCAGAATTTTTTTCAGAGTGGTCAAAGATGTGCCTTCTCTGCTCATCAGCCATAGAGCTGCTGAAATTGGAGTTCTGCCCAGGGACCTAGAACCAAGATGCGTGTGCTGTTCTGTGTATATTACCTAACCGAATCTATGTGAAGAAAATTTGAGCTCTCAGAATTTTTAGAGAGGAACAAGTTACTGTAGTTCTGTTTGCTAGATTTGTTAATCTCTAAACTAACCAAAAGATAATCACAAGAGCAACTCAAAGGATTTCTCCTTTCCCTGGGATTCTGCATTTTGATGTGTGAGATTAAGCCAGTATTTATTCCAGCAGTTAAAACTTCAGAAATATTTTTGAAATTTGAAGAGTATGGATACTCAATAATTTTAGGTGGTTTTAGAAGGCAAGTACAATTTTGTCCTTTCTCCTTGTAACTTTTCTTCCTCTAACTTGCTGAGAGAGACTGCAGGGGCTTCTCACCTCTGGGTGAAAAGACAGAATGTTTTGGTGTTTGGCGAATGAGCTGAGACTAAAGCACATATAAAATCATGTAGGCCAGAAAGCGAGTGTTTACAGAAGGTGGTTTTGATGGTGAGTAAGGGGGTACTTGCTGTTACCTCAGTTTTCTGTGGCATAAACTCATTTAGCTCATAGGCAGGAGTCCCAAAGAGCTGGGTTTCTGCTCTGTTACCATGTTGTTTTTGTCTTTTTTCTCACCTTAAGAAGAAAAGAGGATGCCTGTTCATTGTGCATTTTGGTGTGTAAGCAGGGAAGGTAATAGCACATGCTGGAAGCGTTGCTCTTGTCTGAGCTCGTCTGCATTTGAGAGGTGCGTGGGATACAGTTGAGACAGCCTTTCTGAAGGCTATGCGTCAAAGGCCAACAGCTGCTGCATAAGAGGAGTCCAGGTCATGTGGTTTGGGCTGCAGTTGCCTGTCCTGGGGACAAATGATGTTGAAATAACTTGTCATAAACCATTTTTTCTCGTTCATTTACTTTGATTCGGAATGCACAGCCGATCCTGATAAGAGTCATTCAGGAGTGAAGAGTTGAACTGCCAGAGAAAGCAGCTTATGTGAGCGTTTTAGATCAGGAATGTGCCAACAGTGTGCTAACAATAAGAAACCTCTTCTGAGGGGAACCTGCTCCTGTACTTCAGGAGAAGGGGGACGCCAGAGGTCTGATGCAGCTTGTTTGCTGAAGTGCCAGAACGGCTGGATGGGATTGCTGAAATGGGAGTTAGGTGCTTAAACATGAATTAGTTGTTTAAATATCTTTATAGACATGTGTGTAAGTGCAAATAAACCATAGGATGAGTGAAGGAAAGCACTGTGGTCTCAAAGGAGTCCCTCCTCATATTAAAATTGCCAGCTTGTTCTGATACACTACTGAAGAAATTCTTTCCTTTCTTCTCAGTCTCATGTGCTGCTTAGGGCTAGATGAGCATTTTGGGGTAGTGCTGGTGCTCATCTCTGTCTGCATCCCTGAAATTTCATTTAAGAGACCTGTGATGAAAAGAATGGGAAATGCTTTTCAACTGGTCCCCAAAGCAGCCCAGGCTCTTCATGTAAGACTAAATAGTGTGTATGTATATATATGTGTGTATATCTATATCTATATATATCTTCCATACTTCTGAATAAATTGAAAATAAAGGCTGCTTGTAGGAAACCCTAGTGAAATTGTGATCTCTCGGTGGACACTTTTTCAGTTTTTCCTCTTTTACTACCATAGGTTGAGGTAATGCTTGCAGGGCTGGTGGGTTTTGGAGTCCTCTCCTCTCCTCTTCCCAGAGTTGAAGGTAGTTACTTAAGCAGAGAACCATTTGGTGTTTTCTAGCTCAAACACAGAAATGTCTCTTGCTAGGAAATATACTTGGAGAGATATCTTTTATCAGCAATTCTGAAGTCTCTTGTTTATTATTGTTTCTTTGCTGGTAACGCCTGAACTGAATCTGGCACAGCAAGAACCAAAGACTTGAAAAATCAGAGCTGCTTTTTTTTTTTTGGAAAGCTTTCATAAAAGTTCA
Organism: Apus apus; assembly: GCF_020740795.1. Classification (NCBI taxonomy): domain Eukaryota; kingdom Metazoa; phylum Chordata; class Aves; order Apodiformes; family Apodidae; genus Apus; species Apus apus. Next base: position 20,512,401 of record NC_067285.1, on the reverse strand, counting down.
AGTATGTACTTCCAAACATTCAATATATATTTATGTAGCCTTTGCTTTGGCAGAGGAATTATTAAAGCTGTAACTGATTTTACTGCCCTTTCTGAGATTCTTAGATATTTTCAAGAGAGCACAGCATTGTTTTTATTGTTAAGTGCCGAAAAAGATCAAGATTTTATGTAGTGTCTCTTTCATGAAGTTTTAACATGCTGAGCAGAACAACTCCCTTTAAAGACTATGGTCCTGTCTTACCAAAGTTTTGTGAAAAGAGCATTATTTGGTTCCTAATGTTCTGTGCTGTAGATTAAACTTGAGCTCTGGTAGTAAAAGCTAGCAGGGAGTGCTCCTTGCAGTTGTAGTTACTGATCTTAAAGGGCTGGCAGGTTGGTTCTAGACACTGCCACATTCAGTATTAAAAGCTGTGAAAATAATCTGGGGAGAGAACTTCTGAATTAACTTCTTTAAGCTCAGTGGGATTGAGTTAAAAGAACAAGACTGATCTTTGATTTACTGACTTATTTGCAAAAATTTTATTTGATTGAAAGCTTCCACATAGTTTCCGTGTCACTTTCAGATTTTGAACTGATAACTTCAACCAATGAGAGTAATCTGCTTCTAGACAGGATGTAGAAAGAATAGCTTCAGTATGAGTGTTTTTCTGTGCTTCCAATCTTCCTATTGAAGCAAGCGTGCTATGAAAATTGAGTTCTGCTTGGAAAGGGAAGCAGGTGACTCCTGTAATTCCTCAATGCCTGTAAATGCCTATGGTAGGAACTCATTGTATTAAACAAGTCAATACTTCTCAGGTGCAAATAAGTAACAGCGTGATGGGTGTTTCACTGGAATTTAGATCTTTCAGACAGTAGTCCTTCAGTGGCAAGATCTTGCACCTAAAATGCTCTCTTCTTGTTGAGTATATTTTAATTTCTTTTTTCAACAACACAGCACTAACTACCCAGTCTGAAACTGTTTTACAGCATACACAGTCAATTTCAGAGAGCTTAATGTAAAATGCTGTGTTACCACAAAAGCTGGAGTCCCTGAATATCAGGCAAGCTGGCCAGAGTTGCTGTGTAATCAACAGTATGTGCCTAAGTTAAATCCTAATTATGACAAGCCATTTCGTGATCTTCATCTAAGTTGGGAATTTTAGGTAGACTGTGGGGAAATCTAATCTTTAACCACATTAAGATTCACAGCTTTAATTGAAAGAAAGAAAGAAAAAATAAAATCCCTCCACTCTTGTAAAGAAAATATGCATTTCTTGTCTCAAAAAGGGATTGTTGGAGAGTGCAGTGACCTGTGTATTCTCTGCCAGCAAGTTTGTCATCATCATCTCATTCTACCTGTGCAGCTATTTATGTTGACTGGAGTCCCATTTTCTTACTAATCGAGGTGCATCTTTTCCATTCTGGGACTTGCTGGATTGAAGGAGGCTGCAGGAATTGACAGGATTATGATAGTGCTGACTTCTGTAGAAAGGATCAGTTTTGGGGAAGAAGAGTTTTAGTGATAATCCCTAGTAATGTTACTGTATTTGTTATCCAAGTGCATGTAAGAGACAAGTGTCCTATAAGGCATACTTAAATAAACATTGATGAAAACATGTCTTATAGTCCTCTGTATTTCCATGAGCTATTGAGAGGTGACACAATTGTAATATCACACCAGGATATTATCTGACAAGCTGGGGGAGTTGTGCTTGAGCCAAAAAGATTGAATCATCATGTTTCTTTTAACCTCTCTCAAGTTAGTGGTGTTGGCCTGATTTGAACTGGTGGCTGAAAGGTAGAAGACTGTACCATGATTCCCAAAATTTCACTTTTTAGTTGCAATTTTCCTTTAGTTAAAAACAAGACTATTGCACTTGATATTTCTCTCTGTTGTCTTAACTATTTAAAACAAAAATTCCTGTATTCTTCTTCCTTCTTTGATTCCTCAGCATAATTTGTCACAGTTACCATGCCTTCTCATAGGCTTTTTACTTTAAAACTTAAAGTTTTTCAATAGGAATTATGATAAAATGGAATTTCACTTATCTTAGAATCTTTGGATTCTAAGGAGTCTTTGGGTTGTTTTTAAAAGTAAAATAATTGAGTTAGGTTGGTAGGCAGAAAAGCAGCAGCTTGTCTAAGGGTTCAGGAATTACAGACTTTTTTCTTCCCCGCCTCAAAGAAGCTCACATGACAGATAAGTGCAATACTGGATCACCAATAATATAAATGCCAGTGTTCCTGTGGCAGTATTAGCCATTAGACTTGTTAACTTCTATTAGGAATAAAATGTAGGTTTCAGCAAGTTGAATCAACTGTTTGTACTTAAGTATTTCTTGTCTCAGGATTATGCAATTTATTTATAACACTCTCTTCTTTGTCTATGTACTGGCTCTATTGTTGTCCCCTTCATTTGCTTTTCAATGCTTTTTCTCTTAAAACCTCCTTAGGACTCCTCTTGCCTTGATTGCTTGTGGGTTTTTTGGGTTTTAGGGTTGGTTTTTTTTGTCACTTTTCCTAGTTCTGGCTGTTCTTTTCTGTATCCTTTTCCATTCCCAAAGCTTCCATTGATCATTTTGAAAAGTTTAGGAATCTCATTATTTGTTCTTTCTCCTGCTCAACAGCTCAGTGCATCTGCCTTCTTGTGTTGCAACTTTAGAGAGAATACTTGCTGTCCAAAACAGCAAATCGAAAAGACTACTCTTTTTACTTCTTTGGTTGAGAGACTTATTCAGGTATTCTGAGAAAAAGTCAGAAGAGTTTTAAAATATGTTTATCTTGTGGGTTTTCCTGTCTTTGCCAAGCAAACTTCCTTGTGTTGCAGAAATGCAATTTGTGTTCAGGCAAGAGCTGCAAAAGATCCAACTCCCCTGGTTGTAGAGTTGTACTATGCGTGTGATTAGTATGAGGCTGTGTGTGCAGTAGGATGTTACAGAAGTGGTGGAAGGTGAGGCAGGGTCTATATAGTTCGTGTAATCACACAATTCCAAGAGTACTAGGAAATTCAACCGTATCTGCCAATTAATTAAAGCATAAATTTAGGCAGCAATGACTCTGTGATGTTTATGGAGTGTTCTTACAATAAGATTTGTTTTGGAAGGCTCCATAAGGAAGATTGTAAGAAGGTGTACTTAACAAACCATTGCTTTTAAAAATACAAACATACACGTGTGTGTAAATTAAATACATGTAATTAAAAGCAAACCTGACCTTCCCATCAGCAATCTGAAACTACGACTTTGCTGGCTTCTTTCCTCTGAGATTAGGCTTGCTGTAGATTCTTAAAGAGAGAATGAATCCTAATGAATCAAGTCTAATTTAATGTCTCTTTATTTTTTTTATTTTTTTTTTAACAGAGCTATCTGAAATTGAACCCAATGTCTTTCTTCGGCCTTTCCTGGAAGTAATTCGTTCTGAAGACACTACAGGCCCCATAACTGGATTGGCCCTCACCTCTGTGAATAAGTTCCTCTCATACGCACTAATAGGTACGTTATGTGGCTTCCTGAAATTTACCAGAATGCCAGCCAAATGCATCTCCTTGAGATGTGTCTTTGGCCAGGATACATGCTTGCAGTCTTAGTGAAGAGATTGGGGTAAGAACATTGTCATTAATGCTGGGGAAATAGGCATCTGCAGTTTCTTAATATCATACCCACTGGTCTTTCATGGCACTACTGCACTGGCTGGAAACCGAGCCAGAACTTGTAGTCTGCCCTGAGTGCTACATGTGCTTGTGGCCCACTCCTGGACTGTGGTGGTCCCAACTGCTTTTTAAAGCAATTGGAGCAAAAGGGCCAGGGAGGAGAGAATATCAGCTTGGATTACAATGTAATAAATAAAAACACAGTAAAATTTATTTAGTTTTGTGGACTAGTATTTCTGCTCTAGAATAAGGGTGTGTTTTTTTGCCCTGTCCAGTGATGTGCCAGTACTCTTCACTTGTCACAGTTGTCATGGCAGAGACAGTTTTGCTGCTGCCCAGACTTTGAAATGTGTGCATTCTCCTTTATCTTTGTGAAAAGCTAATAATGCGCATGTGGTGAGTTCCCGTGGCTCAGCTGGCTTGTAGTAACTCATTAGCTAGCTTTCTGTCTGCCTTCAGTGTGTAATCCTGTTGTTGATTTTTCTGTGTAAATTCTGTTAGTACCTTCTAATTATACCTGTGTGAATTACAAAACTTATCTATGTTTATTTTTTATACATAGTCTCATTGAAGTAAATAATTTTACCTGTCTTCCTCCCCCCACTAAGTTCAGATTTCTCAATTCTTGCCTCCCTTAGGATGTAAGTGAACACTGCTGAATTTTTTACACTGTCAGTATAAATTTTGTTCTGTGGAGTTAGCATGAGGGAAGATAGGAAAGAAAGGGCTAGATGTAGATGCAGACCACTTTTATGAGAAAGAGCCCAAATTAAAATGAGAAAAATGGAAACTTAAAAGAGGGGGGGGGGAAATTAAGAGTTCAATGGAAATTTAGTGTATCAAGACATCAATTAGTTGGCAGTATTTGGTTTAATTAAGTGGCAAAAAACTAAAATGATGCAATATTGATGTCACTTAGAAGGACAATAAAGAAATCTTAATAAATAAGCCTGTATGTCCCTCTGAAGGACTAAGTGATAATGCAAATATATTAGTTTAAACTCAGCATGAGGAATGGATGACTCTTCTGGGCTTTTATGGTCTGGATGCAATCAGAACATCAGGCTGGTATCGCATGTCCAGGCAAATGTCTGCACAGACAACTGACAAATATTTCATTTGAGACAGAAACAGGAAAAAAAAGTACAGTTAAGAATTTGTAGGCTTTCTCTAACTACTTGCTGTTTAGCCTGTTAATTAGGTCAGTCCAGCAGGGGCACATCGGTGTAACTGTTGGTGAGTGTGTGTCTCTGTAGTAGACAGTGGAAAAGACCCTCTGGCTCTTGTTGTGGAGCAGCACCTGTAAACTAAGACTGCTGTTGCTGTTTCAGATGACATTCACAGCAGCCTTGTACTTTGTGCTGCTGTAGATGCCAGTGAGGCTGGGATTAGTGGTGCTGACTGAACATCTGGCTAGGGTTGTGTTGTTAAATTAAAGTTTTTTGGTCTTATATTTTGTGATGTAAGACTAAGGGTAGTCTAAATGCTGTTTGCCTAAGGATAGGAAAAGCTTAAAGCTGTCCTTAATATATCAATCTGTTTCAAACTGTAAAGAAAAATGTAGGAAGAACTCCAGCATAACAACAGTGGGGAAATTTCAGTGTGACTGGTATTTGTGGTGCACTTTGGGACTGCATAATTGACAGGTGAAACCAGCACTTTTTTCAAAAGCATCATTAGCTGTGTCTGTTCTGTGAGTGGGTGGTGTTTGCTGTACAGCTGGGTCAAAGACCAGTGGGCCAAACTCCTCTGATAACTATCTTTGTTTAAAACAGATTTCTTTTCCTATTTCCAAAGCAATTCATTGCTGATCTTCACGCTCTCTCACTGTTTTTCTTACTCTGTCACATGTCAGCAGGTGGTTAGCTTTCTACTTTTCAGGCCAGTATTACTGAGGGGTATGTTATAAAAATCAGTTAGAAAAGAGTCATTCTAGCCTTTGAGAGTTCTGATCTCTAGTAGTCTGAATTGCAGAGATATGTTCTGAGATTGCTGGACACAGCAGTTCACTGATGGTGTGCAGTCACAGCTCAGCTCAATAAAATGACTTGACATCTACCTTGAGTATGTTTTAGTAGGAATAATTAGCCATATGGAGATTATCCTCTGCTCTGAAAGAAGTGCTACTGTTTCAAGAGTTATAGTCAATAAATTACATAGTTTTTTTTAAAGTACAAGAAGACTGTGTGATAATACTAAACTCCCATTGATTTTTATCTGTCAGATTAGTTATTTTCTTACTCAGCAGTTTTGCACTAGCTAGCTAGCCAGGCTTTTTGATGAGTTCAGACTTTAGCTATAGAAGACTAGTGGCTGAATTGTATTTGTATTTTTCATATTTTCCTCAGAAGAGATATGTACTCCTTATTATCACAGCAGCTTCTGGCTTCATTTTTAAAGTTAGCTTTCCCTGATGTTCCTGAAAATTATCTGTAAGTGACTACCTGTTGCTCAATTTCCAGTGAGAGGACTTACTGTTTGGGGAGTTTAAAGCTTGTTCTGCCCTCTGCCTTCTCTGTATCCTTGGTGATTTATTTTTAGTTTTATTAAAGGTGTTACTGAGTAGGCTTCTGGCTTTCCTGGATTTTCCTGGTGGCTGAGAACTTGAATTTTCTGCTTTTTCCTTGGTTTTTTGCCCACCTGTTGTGAGAGTACACCCCATATGAAATGTGCACATCTAGATGGGGTCTCCAAATCTTTACATTGTAGGTGGCAATTTTCAAACCAATATTTTGCTTCAAAGAAACTTATTTTTGTTAGTGATTCTGAGCAGGCATTGACACGTCTTTCTGTACTATTTTCTCACAAGGGAACAAAGAAGCAGTTGATCTTTTCTGTGTCTTGTTTCTGCAAAGTAGAAGTATTTTTGCTTTTAATTGAGCTCAGGAGGCTTTATAAATTGACCTGAATTTGTAGAGCTGTTCCAGGAAGCTAGGACTGAAGTAGTCAGGCGTGATGTGTATTGGGAGAGAGGTATGTTTATTAGTGTTAATGATAGGAGCTAGAACAGTGAAGCAGTAGTCACAGATCTGTTAGAGAAGCATATGTATAACTTGCTTCCATTTCCCTTTCACACAGACTATACATAACTATGACTAAATGTATCCCTAGCCTTAGAGCCACTCATACCTATTGGAAGAAGTGACAGTGAAGTGAATTGGCCTGTGGCAGCCTTTTCTGCAGCAGCTGGATTTTTCATCTTGATGCCTGCTTTAGCTGCTTTCTGCTGTAGTTGTTGAGGTTGGTTACAGTTGGCTAGCCTAGCTGCTGGCATTGTAACACCACCGATCTTTGCCTGATTTAATTGAGGTAATTTAGAATTATCCTACATCACCATTTGTGAATATGTGTGCATGGAGCACCAACGTATGGCTGATTGTATTGCCTCTGGTAGAAGAGTGGTAACCATTATCAAAGATACACAGAGAACTAACTGCCTTTGACAGCCAGGCCTCTTATCTAATGCTACCAGTATTAAAATTTAGTATCCTGTTGAGTGCTGCTGCTGATTGTGCTTAGAACATACTGATTGATAGCTCAGTGAGGTTTGTCTAGCAAACCAGGAGAGGAACTTGCTATCAACTATGCAATATTTTTGTGTGTGTGTGACACAACTGTGTTAAAAGTAGGCAAGCTCAGCAAAGAAGTGGTGTCCCCATACAGATTTATGGCATTCTGAAGTACACTATTACCATTTCAGTTTTGTTCGACTATGAGAAGTTTCTTATCCCACAGACCCCCAGAATCCCCACAGTGTGGCAGAGGCAGCTCTCCTTGGACCACAGTAAGGGCAGCTTTCTTTAATGCCTAGAGCTTAGCCCCTGCTTGATGTGAACACAGCTGGAGTCAAAGAGGGAGTCTGCAAAGCTCTGCTGTAAAGTATACAGGGTCTTGGTTTCTTTGTCATCTTCCTTCTTGCTGGAGTTCAAGGGGTCTCATTGCCAATTAATGAGGTATTAACTAGTGTTTATGTTGTCTCCTTTCTTTTCTAGTGACTGTTTAGGTAGGAGGGTAACAAGATTCTTGCCCAGTGCCATATTGTTTAAGTGAGAATGAAAGCAAAGCCGGATGCAGCTTTTCTGAAGCCACTGTAATGTGGCACAAGATACAGTTACTAGCAACAATTTTGGCCTAAACATTCTCTCAGCTGCACCATTGTTTGTAGCTATAGAAGACTGAAATGGAGAGAAGGAGCCTTGATGAATGATTGAAGTGGGAGGCTTGCAACTCTGATATCTAAACTGTGATCGTGTCTGTCTACTGTTGTCTCTGGGGAAAGCTACTGGTCCATTCCTTCCACAGCTACTATTCTTTGAGAGGGGTGTAGAACAAGACACAGTTTTACCTTCTCAATCTAGTGGAACTTGTTTGGCATTTTCTCCTTGTGGGATTAAATTTGAGGTTAGCTATGTTTAAGAGCTGTTTTCATTCCCAAGCAGTAACTGAAAGCATTTAAGAGTTCATTGTGCCATATTGCAGGGAAAAGGACCTAGACTTATAAGTTAACATCTAAAATAATACAAAGCCAATAACAACTGAATTGCACTTCTTTTCTTTGTTACGTTACATCTTTTTCACAAATGTAGATATATTCTTGATAAAGTCTTTCTGAAAGCTCCCACTTTTATGTTACTGCTGAGTTTTGCTCCTGTAGAATCAGCTCACTGGAGTCACACAAATTAAGGAAGCAGACGGCAACAAAGTATCTTTGTGTAGATGTCTCCCCGCAGAGGTGGTGGGCTGTAGGTGGCCTTTCCTGGTCATACATTTTTATTCTGTTACTCAGATCCCAGCCATGAAGGCACAGCAGAAGGGATGGAGAACATGGCCGATGCTGTCACTCATGCCCGGTTTGTTGGCACGGATCATGCGAGTGATGAGGTTGTCTTGATGAAAATCCTACAGGTAAGTGGAGAGAAATGGTAATTACCATAATGGTCACTGCCTGTTGTGGAACATATCCTGTTACATGGAGATGAAGAAGAGGGAGCAATGTTTTGACTCTGCAGGAGCTTAGTGACAGACTTTATTTTTACACAGATGGCTCATATACCTGTGGTAAAAGCTTTTCCAAATGAAAATAATTAAAAGCTTAAATTAAATTAATTTTAAATTAGGGACTTGGTAATGTTTTAGTGTTGGTAATCCTATCTTGTGAATAATCCATGTTAGTGAGGGGTAAATTAAGCATACGGAGCTCTTAGATTTATTTTTGAGAAAAAAATCTGTAGAGACAAACCTATGAACTATATACCTCTTCGGCCTATGTACTTTTGAGCAGATAGCTGGTGACTGAGCGTAAATATTGGGTAGCATGCAACAGTGAGTCGAGGGATCATTCTTGTCTCCTAATCTGTTTCTTGGACATAACATTCAATTTTAACTGGCTCCTGGAAAACCCTTAGGTTTTCTACTCATGGCTGTCCTACTTGAGGAAGCCAGCCTTCTCTTGGAAGTGCATGCAGGTGTCATTGTACTCTGGGAGACAAATGTGCTGTTCTTTACAGGTTTTGAGGACCTTGCTGCTCACTCCAGTGGGAGCCCACCTCACCAATGAATCTGTGTGTGAGATCATGCAGTCCTGTTTCCGCATATGTTTTGAGATGAGACTCAGTGGTAGGTTTGTTCATGCTTCTGTGGTTAAGAAATGTTCGGGTTTCCTCAGCATTAACTAGTTCTGCTGTAGAACACGCAGCCCTGCAAAGCTGCTAAGCTTTATGTTATTATATCTTTCTACAACTTCATGGAAAATCTGTTAGGAGTTGATGGTACAACTTTTTGACTCTCATTTTCCCCAGCTCTGTGGCGCCACCTTGTGATTTTATGTCCATCTGCAGTAATGCGGTGTTGGAGCTGGTTTTAATAAATTTGCTGTAATCTCTGTAAACAAGGCTTGGAGGGGAGTCTGCTTGAAGAAGCCTCTTGATAATATCACACTGAGTAATGACACCTGTGTTATTTGTTTTTGTCTTCGCAGAGTTATTGAGAAAATCTGCAGAGCACACTCTGGTCGACATGGTGCAGCTGCTCTTCACAAGGTAAACCTGCTTGTGTTTGCCTCAGCATTGCTGAGATGGCCCTCTAAGGACAGGAAGATTCCACATTTCCACTTAAGGGCCCTCAGAAAAATCATCCAAAATGGTCATTATTTAGAGGTGGAAGGGGATGAAGGATTTAGTACTTTTCTCTTGGGCTGACCTGTCAAACTGCAGGGAGACAGTGGTAGGGAAGGTTGCCAGGTTTAAAGTGTCCTTTGAAGAGAGATGGACAGCCAAGTAATGAAGAGCTTTAGGAACCAGTTTGAGGACAGATAATGCAAACTTCACTTAAAGAACAAGAAAAGGAAAGTACTCTAAAAAAATAGCTCTCTTCAGGAGAGAGAATAGAAATGGTGTTGAATAGTCACATGTTGATTTCAAGCTGAGAGCTTTGATCTCACATATAAAAGAGAATTTTAAACTCTTGAGATCATATGTCTTGGACAAGTGTTCTGCCCTTTTCAGCACCCTTCAGGTAATTAAGATTACTTTTATTAAACTCAAGTAAGTTAACTTTGAAACCATTTCTTAAAATAGTGAAGAAATTACAGACTTTCTCTGTTTTTTGCAAAAAGGAAAAGTGCAGATAGATAAATACTTTTAATAGGAAAGGGATGTAGTAAAACTGACAGCTTGTGAAACACAGCTCTCATAATATTTTTTTCCCATTGTCACACTCAGTTCCAGTGGATTCTCAGGATTTTTTTCCCCTCTGTGCACCCTGTGTCATGCAGTGCACTTGATCAATATGGGGCAGAGAAAGAATCAATCTCTCTGAAAAGGGGAGACCACATTACTACTTCTCCAAATGCATATGTGAATTTTACTTAGTTTTGAGTTCATTACTTACTGTGTATCCTCTCCTCTGTCCTTCTTGGTAAGGCTTGGAGACACCACCACCATCTGTGCCTATGTACACTGGGATATAGAAGCAAAGCAAAGACAGCAACTGCAGGGATGGTTTGTCCATCTTGCTTTCCAGAAAAAGAAATAGCCAAAGCTATGTTGCAAGGCTTTTATCCCTTCAGCAAGCAAAAAATAGAAGTGTAGAAAGGAAACTGAAGGGAGAGCAGGGTGTGTGGAGTGGCAGAGCTGTAAGCATTGCACATGTGGTAGCACAGGTGAGAGCTGTCTACCTCCTTTAATTGTGAGACAGGAACTACTTAGTTCAAAGCACTGAGATTAAACTTAGATCCACTGTGCACTGTAATTGTGTTTATATAATGCAGAATAGAGGATAACTAGTGGGGTTTCTACAAAGTTAATTCCAAGGGTTGCCATGGTTAGTAATAACACGTATACTGAAAGAGTCCTGGTATGGAAACACTCTAGCTGTTTTTAGCAACATCAGAGAAACTTGTTTTGAACCAATCTAATTAGTCTACTGCTGAAAACATACACTGAAGGAAAATAAACTTTACTTATATCAGTACAGCATTAACAATGAAAATCAGTATAGCAAAGCTGCTATATTCTGTGATTCTATGAAAACTGCCATTAGCAGTAATAGCATGCAAAGCACCTCCCATCTATACTTGTCTTTTTTTCCTTCAGCAGATCTTGTCAGGAAAAGAAGCTAAAGCTGTCTTTTTGTGGAGAAAACCTAATTTTGGTTTTCTTGTATCTGCATCATGATTAGAAAGACCAGTCTATTTTTTTCCCCCCCTTTTTGTTAATCCAAGAAAGTTAATGTATTTTGGCTTGTTCTCTCTTTCAGGTTGCCTCAGTTTAAAGAAGAGCCTAAAAGCTACATGGGAACAAACATGAAGAAGGTAAAGACTCAGCACTCTGTCTGTTCTGCTCTTGTCTTGGGCTTGCGCTCATCTCTGTGTTGATGGTTTTCACACTTGTGTCTCTGTTCCTGCAAGTCCCTAGTTCTCTGAAAGAGCGTGTTTAACCGCATAAATGGGCATAGCTTCCTTGGTTCTGTGGGATCGAGCCCACATGGTCCAGTAGTGAATCTTGTTGATGATACTGCTGCCTAAATGAGTCCATCTGGATTCTGGGAACAGCCACCAGCTGCTGTGGGCTGGAAAATCCCAGCAAGTTGCAGGAACTGGTGGTCACATCTTCTGATCATTTGCTGCCTTCTGCTGTCTCTCCAGCTTCTTTCTTTCTCTATTCACTACAGGTCTAATACTTAGCTCTCAGGATGTATTTGTCCAGTTCTCCCTATAAGAAAGGAAACTTTTTGAGGCTGGTAGAACAGCATGAAAGCATTATGAAATTGGGCTATTGTATTGGTAGCTTCTAGAAGGTGCAGCATTCTGTAGCGACAACCTTAGTTCACATTAGCTGCCAAATCAAAGTAGATTCTTCTTTTTCTCTCCTTCCTTAAATGCATAATTTTCTGAGCATGGAAGATGCAGGTTTATTCAATACCACCCTGTGCCTCTATACAGTGAGTTTTTTAGCAGCTGGATTCAGTATGGCTGATACCATATATGTGACCATATGTGATTACTAATGCAATAGTTTGTTAGGTGAAGGGAAGTGCCCTTGAGGAACTTCATACATACTTCCATTCTCCATATAAAGAATGTCAATAAAAATACAGGATTCTACTGTTGCAAGCAACAGGATGAGAAGTGCTAGAGAAAAAGTAACCACCTTTGAACTTGGGCTAAATACAGTTTATAACAGTATAACATCCACTCTGTTTTTATTTTTAATTACTTGAGAAAAGTGGCCACATTGGGTAAATGTACTTTCAGAGCCAGAATAGCAGTGTCTTGAGAGACTGAATGCTTACTTGTAGGAATCTGAACCTAGCTTGGTGCTTTACTTCTTGTGTAGTGACCTAGTGATGGCTTGTTTCCTTTGCTGTGGGAGATAAGTGGCAAGATTTGCAATGATGATAGGTAGGCCTAAGGAAAGCTAAGAGAGATCAGGCTAACATACTGCAGGTATCAGAATTTGTCAAGGTCTGTGTAGGGAAGGTGTACTGTGAAGGTGAATTTGAATTTAGCAGGGCTACCCTTATGAAGAGGTGGCTGCTCTCGGCTCGGTTAAATGGTGCTCTGTCTTGTGTCTTGATCTGTGCAATGACCTTGTATTGTCTCTTTGCTGTGCATGCCAGGAGTCTGCCCTGCAGCCTTGCACTCTGCCAGATTATTCTTCTCTTTGGGTTTATTTTGCTTTGTTTAAACCATGCATTTGCCTATCTTTCACAGATCTCTTCATGTCTCCTCAACAAACTGGAGCTAAGTAGTGGGGAACAGCCCAAAGCCCTGAGCCAATTAGAGAGGGTATTGCTCTTTAAGAACCTGAAGGTCTCTCTCTCCCTTCTCTCTTCTTACCTTACTCCTCTCTTCCTTCTCTTGTAAACACCACCTGAGAGATAGTTTTGTTGTGTGCAGCAAATCTCTCTCCACTCATTTGACGCAGCATGGCTTTGGGGGACAGTGCATGCAGTGTTGCTTTGCAGTGTTGTGGCTGCAGCTGGGATAGGCTTGGGAGGGACAGACCCTTGTTTTACTGCAGCATTCAGTGACTTGGTAAGTGCCACCTGAGACACCATCATGGCATCTTCTGAAGGAAGGGAGTGGGAGGCCATGGTTAAGATTTGAGCCCTCTGTGACAGTGAAAAAACTGAAGAAATATAAAAAATTTAGATTTATTTCTGAAGACTCAAGTGTTGTGTGTCCCAACTGTTATCTTGCTTATAGATGTTGCAGCATACCTGAGTAGTCCTTTGACTCAGCATACCTCAGGCATTTTTTACTCAAGCTGAATCTCTGAGCTTTGTTACTTGATACAAGACAGTGGAGTTCAATGCATTCTAAAGCTTTTTTGAAGGACACTGCTGTACGTTTTCAGTATCTTTGGCCATGTTTCTTCTGAAATTAAATACAGTTCCCAGCACTGTGTTTGCTAATGTGGGATGAGTGGGGCCAAACTCAATAATGAAATGTGTTAGTCCCTGCTAGTTCCCCTAGAAAATACTCCTAAAGAAATATAAGGAAAGACCTGCAGATTGTTGTTTCTAGACCAATCATAGAAGCCCTGAGAAAATAGCTCAGTTTCCCATGTTGGTTCATAAACATAATGCAGTTTTAGTTCTTGTCTGCCCTTAATGCTATTCGGAGAAAGAAGAGCTGAACAGAATATTTAGAGATGCATTTGCCATTCTGTTATCCTGTGTCAATGGTCAGGGTGGTTTTGAAAGACTGGCTGGAGACTCAGAGTTACGCAGAAGAAAAGTAGTTTCCCTTTGTAGTGGAAAGTGTTGTAGCTAAAAATTGGGTTCTTCGGTAGGAGTCAGGAAGAATCCAAATCTGAGTTTTCACGTGTTGTGGGGATGGATTATGTTCGTAGTTTCTTAAGATGCATAAATACATTTCGCCAGATAAGCTTTGTTAGTTGTTGCAGTGCAGGCAGATAGGTAAGTGGGATGACTGGAGTGCATTCTTGTCTCCAGGATTTGGATCGTGGACTGTGTTTTCTCTGCATGCTTTTTTGTCTTGAACGCTACTTGATGTGCTGACCAGTTCCATGCTGCATCTAGAATGAGCTCATGTTTTAGTATAATCACTTTAGTTACTAATTGTTGGCCCCTGCCCTTTTCTCTTGAGGCTTACAGTATCTTATGGAAAAACAAACGAGTGCAGGTAAGGTGGCTTGTAGAAAAATGAGATCTCACGGACCCTTTAAAAAGAGTTTTGTAGAGTTACGTTTTTGTTCACCTTCCTAGACCTTAGTTGGAGTTTTATTGTTAAAAACCCTCATCTATCAAAGGAAGCATTTGGAGTCCTGTATTTTTATTTTCTACAGTTTTGTGTACACACTTCTTTATGCAAAGGTAGTTCAGATAAATGTAATGGAATCTGTACCGAGTTCCAAAATCAGTAAGCAGTAGCTCCTAGTTCCCTCTCCACACAGATTTCCTAAAGAATGTTTTTTAAATACTAACTGTAGTTGTTTTTTTGCTGTGGAAGTACAACCTTAATCTAATATGAAGGACATTGATAATTAGAAAACTAATGCAACTATAATATCACTTAAGAATTGGAGAGGGAAAGATAGTTTTAGACTATGTTTAAAAATCAGGGTATTTTAATGATCTATTAAATGCTATTTTACCTGCAGCATTTAATCAAGAAGGCAACTGTAGATTTAAAATTTCAGCCTGTTAACGTGCAACCCAGCTTTCTAGTGAAATCAGGAAATGCCCTGATATTGAAGGTAAAGACAAGCATTAGAAATAGTTCATTTAGTGCGACATACTGTAGATCTTTTTTAACATTTTTATCAAATATAAAAGCAAGAAATAATCTGATTGTAAAGTTTTAATTCTGTACAGAATACAGAATTAAAGCTGTTGCTGTGCTGTCCTTTGATACATGTATTGTTTTAGAATTGCCAAACTCAGTTTGTTAAAACAACATATAGGCCCTTGACACTGGTGAAATATTTCTGTTACGCATTTTTGTTTGCTTCTGCATTTTGTTTAAGCTACATAACTGTTGTTGTAGTTTGTTGTCTCCTATGTATAGAGATGCTCTATTTTGCTGATTCAATTCCACATTCCTCCCCCCCTTTTATGAGCTAGTAACATTTTACCTGGCAAATCATGGCAAAAGGATATAGTAGCTAAGTCTGTTATTTTGAAATTAAGTGAAACAGACTTTCCTGGGTTTAACACATAATAGTTCCAAGCTTTCTTCCTACTTGAAATAGTTCAGTACAACGAACCATAAGTCTTCAGGTGTTATTTTGTAAGTTACTGAAAAGGGAGAAAAATAACTACAGCTGTTTCTAGTTGCTAGGTAAAGTAAAACTACCTGGTCTAATTAGAAGCTTAAACATTTAATGAATAAAACTATTGGTAATATGTAAGGTTCAGAAAGATTTTTAAATGGAAAGGGAAACTAATGGAGGTGAAACATTAGGAATTGACGAGAATGAAATATAACATGTATTTTATATGGCCCTGTGAAGCAGTGAATAGGAAAGGTGAGAGCTGAGAACTTCTACATGAAAGGATTGTGGTCTGTAAACATTTTTACAATAATTTTAAATCTATGAAATTTTTGTTTTAGCTGTGTGCTTGTCACAAATGTTTATCAGAAGCTTTGATTTAGAATGAGATTATTGCTGCAAAATTTGGAAGAAATAACAAGGAGCAAAGTAATTCTGGGTTTGTTTTTAATTAATGAGCTCAAGGAAACTGTAGCATAGCTAAAACTTGGGGATTAGTTGTCAAACAAATAGAATTTGTGATGCAAAGAAAAGTTACACAAATGGTTTACTGCACTGGGACATAACATTTTCACAAGCTTTGTTTAAAGTAGAAAAATTACAGACCATGTACAGTGACTTAGAATTCTAACTGGAAAATAGAAAGAGACAGAAAAACGGTAGTGAAACCTAGAAGATTTATTGGCATTTAAGAAGAGTAGTAGCTGGAAGGAGGCAAGCTGCAGAAAAAGACTGAAGGATGTAGCTGTCTTCTGGGGAATTTAAATCTGATGCTAGGGATAGAAGAAATAGGGAATATTGTAGCCTAAAGTATAACTTAACTGTGATACGTTTGCAAAGAAGAATACAAAGTGGAGGCTGGTACTGAAACTTGGTGAATGATTTCCACTACATGCAAGGTACCTGTTCAGTGGTTAAACTTCCACCTCAAATTGAAGAGGTCTTGATAGCATCAGAAAAGTTGCCTGAGGCTACCAAACATAAGGGTAAGTTTGATCTTGGAGTTAGAGGAACTTACTTTTGAAGGAAGCTGTTTTCAGATGTGCTGTTGCCATTGTCAATATGACTAAATATTGCGTTTAGGAAGTTCTGAAGAGTCTGTGCCTGGCTGCAATAACAGTGCACTGCAGCAAGTGATTTCCATTCCTCCTACTGTGGTTCTTGTTTGCCCAAAGATCTGTACAAGAACTAAAAGTAGGATCCTGGTCAAGAAGGATGTTAAGGGTTAGGTTACATCTAGATCTGAAGAGATGATGAAGGCAGGTGAGAGCCACTAGGGTGGTATTCACAATGTGTCATGCACCAGGAATGAGTGGAGTGTTAGAGAAACACTTTTAAATAGTAAAGTATACGTGGAGGAAAGTGAACATGGCATTGCTACAAAGGTAAAGAGTGAATTGAGGCAAGAGATAAGTGACAGAGCTGCAGACTGTGCAGCGTGGGACTGGGTACTCAGGCTTCATTCTCAGCCTTCTTGTGTAGATGCTGATATTTTAATTGAACATCAAACCTAGCTAGTACTTGCTTATGTACTTTAATTGATGTCCTTTAGAAGTCTAGAAATGTTGGCAAAAACAAAGAGATTTGACGTGTGCCTGCAGGTCTAAGAGAATTCTTTATCCTAATGCAAAACTAGGAGGTACTGATAGGAAAGAAAGTGCTGAGGTAGTTGAACTGTTAAGTATATGTTATAGTAGAGTAGCTGCAGAAAATTATCCCTTTATTCAGGCCTGGAGTGTTGGCTGATATGTGGGTAGTGGGAAGTCAGGGGCTGGTTTGCATGATTTTTGAGTTGCTGATTAATCTGTGTTTTATATTTAAGTGCTGTTGCCTGACTTTGAGAGTTTTGAAACAGCTTTTGTGTGTTGGCTTATGTAATCCATTGTAATCTATGTGGTTTTGCTATACTGATATTCTTAATGATTTATGGTTTTCAGTTGAAAATGAGAGCTGGAGGAATGAGTGAGTCATCTAAATGGAAAAAGCAGAAGAGATCACCAAGGCCTCCTCGCCATGTAACTAAGGTCTCTTCTGCAACAGAACAGCCAGCAACCAATGCTAGTGACATCACAGGTAAGTTGAAATCTGTTTCCAGAGACCAGACAGCAGCTGTTCTAGAGTTATTTTTGGAATCTGTCTTTACCTAATTTCTCTTAACATGTTGTTCTGCATTAGATTTTTTTAATATTCATTCTCAGTGACTATAGCAATAAAACATTTCAGCTTTTCAGATCCAGGAAAAAGAGTTTGAAGGACATGGACTACATATTAATGGAGAAAAGCATGGCCCTATGGCTAACTTGACAGCATTTTTCAGCCTTCAGCATGTCTTGCAGGGGTAGTTTGTACAAAAGGGAATAGGGATGTGGAGAGGTGACTGAAGTTATGGGCAGCTGGCGTGGTGCAGAGGAGTTGGAGGGTGCAGCAGCTGCATGGAAGAGATTGTAAAAAATAACTCCACAGAACCCTAAGAGCTGCAAATAAGTGGGTTTTTTTAAAAGGAAACTCGGATGTCTCACATATAGAAAAAGTAAAAATACTTCACTGCTCCTTTTCAGACCCGTGTGTATTCTATTGCAATTCAATTTGTTTAAGGAGAATTAAAGAAAGGCATCTTACCTTCCAATCAAGTTTAAAATTCCCATTTTGAAGGGATGACTAATCCTTGATGCAAGTCTTTGAAGTGGTTGTGCCATTGTCTCAAAGAGTAAACTATACCTTTTGGATCTGATTTCTTAACTATAGAAATCCTCTGCACCCTTTATCTAACTGTGAATTATCTTATTTGCTGAGTCTGTTAGATTCGAAACACTGTATTTTAATTTTGAGAACTACTAACGTCTCTCCCATTCATCTATTTGATTAATTAATAACTGGCAAAAGAGAACTTCATTTATTTACATTCTCTACATTAATGTGTAGCTATCTGAGCTAATTTATTATGTGAAGTAGTAATGAAAGTAATTCCTTGTTGCTGTATTCAATTCATGAGCTTGTGGTTGAGGGACAGAATAATACTGATCTTTTTGCTTCTCTTTCTCATCAGCAAGTGGAGTTAGTTTCATAGATGCTCCTTCTCCCAGCTCCTCTGGGAGCTCAGAAAATGTTTCATCTGCTGTCAGCCCTGCAACAGACAGTGGTTTGGAGTTGTTGTCACAGAATACCTCCAAGGAAGACTTGACAGACTTGGACCAAGTCACTTCTTTGGGACTTAATGCAGGAATGCCTTCAAATGAGGCCAAAATCACTGAAAATCAAAATCAGCCTGAACTCCAGGTACATTAATATAATTTATAAAGAGAAGTTACAGCTCCCAGCATCGTCAGTTGTGGATTTAGCACATTTAGTACCTTTCTATCTCTCTTTTTGGTTGTAGTGTTTATATTCTATTTCAAGGCTTAGGGTCAGAATCAAACATCCTTCACTGTGATTTGTAAATTCACTAACATTCATTATTTGCCTTCTCTTGGGTCAGAAATTTTAACTGTGCAGCCCAACAATGCACCTACATATCTACTTGTACTCCTGCCAATATCATCAACCTTAATTAAAGGAGAAACTGTTAGAGGGAAACACAGTAAAATGAGTTCTTCTGCAGATTTCCTCTAGTGAACAATTCTTCTTGAGTTTGTAGAAATTAAGCTGTTGGTGTTTTTTCATGTGCATTGCTGTTGCTGTGAAATGTAACTAACCTGAACTAAGGCCCTTGTTAGTAAGTTTTCTTCTGCGTTGTCTCCTCTTCACCTGCAACAGTAATCCTGTTGAGAAGATGGATTAGAGCTACAAGGAGCCTTTCAAAGCTGCAGATATTTTGAATGGTAAAAATGCCACGAAGGCATAGATAGAAACAGTCACTGAAATTATGTAGCATATAAAGGCAAAAAATGAGCAGGAAGAACTTATGGGTTTTAGGAGTATTGGCAAAATAAAGTCCTCAGTCTCATATCCTGGAGTTATGCAAAATAGATAAGAACTAGATGGAAGTGAAAGGGCAAAGAGGACTGCAGATGATTTAGAGGCACTCTTTTCACTTAAATTTTGTTTTCCTCTTTGTGTACCATAAGTGACTTGTATAGTTTTAATAGTTGTGAACGAACCATGAACAAATAAGCCTTTCTTTTAGCTTGTCTAGTGCTTGTTAACTCTTGTTTTGCTTCCTGCATTCTCAAATGACTGGTATGAATGAAGAATACAAGTCTGAGGGAGGAGAAGATCCAGTCAGCATCCATCGAGTCTATCCCTGAGGTCCTAGAGGAGTGTACATCTGTAGCAGAACATTCTGACTCTGCCTCAGTTCATGACATGGACTATGTAAATCCCCGAGGAGTACGTTTTACTCAGTCTTCCCAAAAAGAAGGTGAGAGGTGGGCAATGTTGCTGAAGTCCTTTCTCCTTTCCACTGTTCTGTTTCACTTTCTGCTAAGAGGGTTATTAGCTCCTGTTCCTCAGCTGGTCTGTAACCATTTCATTTGTAACACTTACTAGGTATCTGCAAAAAGCAAAATCAAAATTAAGAGTGCTAATCTCTTTCCTTTAGGAGCAGCTCTGGTCCCATATGGACTACCATGTATTAGAGAACTGTTCCGCTTTCTTATCTCACTCACCAACCCTCATGACCGCCACAACTCTGAGGTGATGATCCACATGGGGCTGCAGCTGCTGACTGTTGCCCTGGAGTCAGCACCCATCGCAAACTGCCAGTCCCTGTTGGGCCTTGTGAAGAAGGAGTTGTGCCGGCACCTGTTTCAAGTGAGTCTGCATTATGCTGCCATGGCACATGGCACTGGGGAATCAGATACTAATTTGCATCAAAGAGTCTATTAGAATTTAGTATTCACAGGTCTCATTCTTGAAGTAAACTCTCTTGCTGCATTGCAGTGTGAGTTTTGAATTGCACCAGTGAACCAGTGCTGTTGCAAAGCTGGAGAGGTCGTTGTGTGTTATTGTCTTCAGACCAGAGCCAAGAAAGATGAAGGTGATCCAAGTGAACTGTTACTGTGGGAAAACATTGCGTTTTGATATAATTGAGTTTTGAGGTAATTGTGGATGCAAGTTACCAGCTTATTACTAGGCAGAATCTTTGGAAAAAACCTTTGGCAAAAGAACAAAGTTGTATTAGGAAAAGTGCTACCACACGTGAAAGGGAATAAAGTGTATTTATCCTTACTAGCAAACAGGGAGGTCGGGGTTGACTGTTTTGTGAAATGCCGTTGCTATGAGAGGGTCAAGGTTGCTCTAAGTGATGCCTGCAGTGCCACAGTCCTGCTACTTACAGCAAATAGTTGCTAGCCTTTGTAATTCTTAAAGGCTTTTTTGTTTCTTGTTCAGCTACTGAGTGTTGAACGCCTCAATCTGTATGCGACCTCCCTCAGGGTGTGCTTTCTTCTCTTTGAGAGTATGAGAGAGCATCTGAAATTCCAGCTGGAGGTGAGTTTTTTGAGTATCACTGAGTGGCTATTAATAGTTCCTTGGACTTCACTTAAATGCATATAGCTAGGCAGTAAGATACAGTCTAAATATCAATTTACCTTTGTATAAGTGACTCAGTGGGTTCTGTTGGCCTTTTCTTGTTGGATAATAAAATGTCTGTGGTGTTCCGTACTGCCTGCCTTCATACTGTTTTTTTAAAATGGTACATCCAGGTGCACTGAATAGTAGAACTATTTAAAACCTTTCCACAGCCTCCTTCAGAATAAGCCCTCATTAAATATGGAGTGTCCTGTGAGAAGATGAAGCTTAAATCTGTTTCAGTAGTCCTCAAAGCTATTCACTGTCCAGCTTTCTTTTTTCTTTCCTTAAACTGAGCTGCCCTGTGTTTCTGCCAGATGTATGTCAAGAAGCTGATGGAAATAATCACTGTGGAAAATCCCAAGATGCCCTACGAGATGAAGGAGATGGCTTTGGAAGCCATTGTTCAGCTGTGGAGGATTCCCAGTTTTGTGACCGAGCTCTACATTAACTACGACTGTGACTATTACTGCGCCAACCTCTTCGAGGAGCTCACCAAGCTGCTCTCCAAGGTGCTGAAGGGCGGGCGGGCAGCGGGGGGCCGAGATCTCGGCTCCGGGGAGCAGGGTGAGCGCTGGGGCAGAACTTAATGGGAGTGTCGAAAGATTCGGGGTGAGTAATCTATCGAGATGAAGAAGGCCATTTAACATTTGGAAGCAGAAGAGAAAAGAATAGTCATGTTGCTTTTAGAATGTCAGAGCGGATAAACCATCGCTTGTATGTTAGAGAGCTTTGTGTGAAAAGTTTTGGGGGTTCTCTTGTATATCTTACGCTTCCCCAAGCTCTGCAGGAAACTTCCTTCCCTCATTATGGCGAGAGAGGCATGAAAGCTTACTAACACTTCTATTTTATTTTCCAGAATGCCTTCCCAGTTTCTGGACAGCTGTATACTGTCCATCTGCTATCTCTGGAAGCACTGCTGACAGTGATTGATAGCACTGAGGCACATTGCCAGGCCAAAGTGCTGAGTAACATACATCAACAAGAGAAGGAAATTGTCAAATCCAGCCCAGAAACCGTGAACAGCACCAAAGAAACAAGCAGTAGTGAGATCCCTTTCTTTGATATTTTGATATTAAGCTTAGTCTTGTGCTAGACTTGCAGATCTCATTTTAGTAGCTGACATAGTAAGCTACTTAAAAATATGTTTAGTCTTCTTGTTATGTGTTTTATAACTTCACACTGATGTTAATAGCCTTGGTATTTGTAACATTTACAGATATCAAAATGTGGTCCTCATGTGAAGCTCTACATAAAGGCTATGTCAAGACTGGCAGTTACAACATAAAGAGGTTATGCTGTGGAATTCATGTAGACAAAATACTGAGGAATCACTGTTACTGGGGGCAACTCCTTTGAATAAGCACATGTTCAGTTCAGAGTGATCAGTTCTTTATTTCTCTGTTGCTAGCTTTTTCCTTGGTTTCGTTGGTATATCTGTGGGATGTTTTTTGTTTTGTTGTTGTTTGTTGTTTTTTTTAACTTCCACAGATAATGATAGAGCACTCAGTGAGGGAAGATCTTCCAGTGCAGTCTCAGAGCCAGCTGGGGCATGTCCTCCCACCAGTGGGTGCCTTATGGCTGACCAGATGAAGGAGGGCTGCATGGAATTGGAAGGAGGAAGTGAGGGAGGTAATAGTCTCCATGGTACCCTGACACTCAGTATATATGCTGGGAATGGTGTTGACATTGCTGACTGATTCTGCCGTACTATAGACTACTGTAGCTATTGTGTGTTCAAAGTTAGAAAAAGCTATATGGTGAATATTTGTTTATTATACATGTGTGATATATGCCTAGCAGCTCTTGGATTTCTTCTGGAGGTGGTTAGATCTGGTGGGTTACTTTTGGGCAAAAGTGTGTGAAATTCATACCAGTGCTTTGTATTTTTAAGGTAGTCAAGGGCTCCCCAGGGGATCAGTAATGAGGGTAGTCAGAATTGCCAGAAGATTAAATCTTGTGATTTTGTGAAATTGTCTAGGACAAGAAGCCACTATGTAATTATGCTGAAGAAAACGTGGGTGGGAGGAGTGTACTAATTGAATAGTAGGATGTGACTGCCATTTCCAGGGTACCACATTGCAGCAAGACTCCATGACTGAAAGTTATGGTGGGACAAGATAGTGGGCTGAGTGCTACTCTGGGGATAGGTTTGACTCTAATGATGTTTTGTCCTTCTAGCTGAGAAGAGTATCCCCAGGAAGCCTACTCGATTTTCTTGTATTCTTCCAAGCCCTCAGGAACTTATGCAGATTAAGAACAAAAAGAAGGTATGATTTAGAATATACTAAAAATGGATTTTCCCGTGTTTTTTGTTTACCCATCCCGTGTAGGCTTTTCATGATTGGTCATATCTCTGAAATTTTGAATTCTAGTCTCTGCTTATAAGAATTAAGTAGTCAGTCTCAGAAAATCCTGCTACTCTGCAGAGACAGCAAGGGATTATTATCTGTTCTGGATTAGTTGTGCTAAAGCTTGCAAGAAGCACTGCGGAAATTTTGTGGTACAAAATTTGTGAGTTAGATCAATCTGATTTCTCACTGGGAATGTTGCTGGATCTAGTTTGCATTATATGGAGATAACCAGGTACTTTCATTAAAAAGGTCAAATTCCCTACTCAAAGTTGTAAATGGGGAGTGTACCAAGAGGCCAGTAGTAAAAATCACCAGTTTAGCCTGCTATGCTGATTTGTTTGTTGCCACATTTGCTTTATCATAAGGATAACTGAAAATATTGTGTTGATTGTGGCAAAGCTGGTCTTTGTCTAGATGTCTATTTCTTTGAACCTCATTCATCCGAGTTATAATCTAAACCTTGTACAGCTTCTCCATTCCCTGAGTGGTTCCAGTCTAGTTCTAGTGTTTACACAGGTGCTTCATGCAGATGGCTTTATATTATCTGCTGTCTTGTGTCAGACATCAAGTACTGGCCTGGTTTTTCATCTCCAGAGACAGTGGATTAATATGATATAAAATTTCCCTGTGGGTTGTATGAGACTGTTTTGGGGTTGTTTGTTTTTTTTTGGGGGGGGGGCTTGTTTTGTGTTGGTTTTCTTTTCATTCACAGATACTCTTTGTACAAATTTCGTCCTCTTTGCAAAACATACACAAGGTAGTTTGGTTATTTAGGAAGTGGGAGATTACTAACTTTTAGTATGAAAATGACACATATTCCGGATGAAACATGACTGGCCATTGTAATTGTGTGGGTAAGGAGCCAGATGATTTAGTGGAAAAAGAAATTAATGCCTTTGAATGACTTATTGGTAGTAAAGAGGATTTTTAATTTGTACTTGACTAAAAGATTTCTGACTTGTGTCCAGCTTAGGTGTTTTTATTTTACATTTTACATACATATAAGGAAGTGGTGGTCATATTTGTTTAAGCTTACTTAAACAAAAATAATGAAGAAAGTATAGTGGATCCATTCTGGTAGTCTCTGGGTCTGAATGTAGTTTGAGGCATTGGTTTCTCTTTAGGAAGTCTGCTGTAGTACTTGGGAACTTTATTCTTTACTTAAAACACAGTGCTGCAGTGGGATAATGCTAACTGGCTTCCTGAGGCACAGGGACAGAGAGGGGAAGCAGTTGTCAGCACAGTCTTCAAAGGAACCACCAAGTTTGTGCATTAGCTAATTTCTAAGAAATGAATATTGATTTAGTTACTGTTTCTTTTGTAATCCTTTGCTTTGCATTAAATCTGTCTTTCATGGCAGCTTTGCTGATGGCCTTTTTGTGAAAGTCCATTGTTGAGAGGGAGCTTGCATAGTGCTTCAGCTGTTTTAACTAGAAACCTCTGATGATACTCCAGCTTTATTGTGCTGGAAAACAAGGTTAGAAAAAATCAAGAGCATTGCCAGTGGCTGAGAGTTTATGAAGGGAAGTTCCAGGTGGCCCTAGAAAAAGGGCAGTGCTTTACACTGCAGCAGACAGCAGAAAGCTGTTAATAAAACTCAGTCAGTATGCCCGAGGAAAATCCTTTCCTGACCCTAAATCTGCCAATTATTTCATTCTGAGCATGTAAACAGGGCACACAAAACATTCAGCTTAAGTAATGTTGATGCTGACATGACACCAGTATGTTCTTCTTCCTTTAACCTCTGAAGTATTAAAGATTACCACAGCTGGAAGGAGAAGAAACCTAATTAAAAACGTAAAACAAATAATGCATAAAGTGGAAAGTTTTATTTGATGCTTCCAAAGGCAATGACCAGAAGCTCAGAAGAAGCTAAGACTGGCATTGTTATAAATGCACTCCAAACTGCCAGCAGTCTGGTCTCCTTTCAGGACATCTTAAGTATAACCAGTCTGTAGAATACCCTAGGACTTGGGTTGCAGAATTTACAGCTGAACAGAAGTGCTGTTAGTGTCGTGGAGTCCCTTCAGGCCTGTTATGCTGGGGCAGCACATGGTTATTTTTTTTATGCCCTCACTGGGTCCTTGTGCACTCCATGCCTTTCCAGGGTCTGTGTTTCACTGCAATTTGAGGATGTTGACGCAGGCAGGGGAAGCAGAAAACAGAGAGCTGGAGACTTCTGAGGTACTGAGAAACCCAGGGGAGCTAGTAATCATGGTGGTCACGAATTTAGTTCACTAGGTCATTGCTAGCAGTTTGATCGTGATAGGAGCTAACAGGGAACTGACATTTATTCTGATGCCTTAGTAAAGTTCATACAATTGTTTGTGCTTTTGGTTTTTCAGAACACCACCAAGAACATGCAGTTAACCCTTTCTTAGATAACTAGAATGGTACTGTCTAGTTTCCTAAAGTAAGAATCAAGCAGGCCAGAGTAGTTGACTTCCCTTCAAAACCAAAAATCCACCTGCTTTTCACAGCCTGCAGAGAGCCTTGTCATGCTGGAATGCCAGATATTCCTGGGACCATGTCTCAGTAGCAGAATGTTTTCTGATTCTTAGTTTAAGCTTTTGCAGCACTTCTTCCTTGCACTTGCTGAATAAGTGCCAAGGATTCTTGCTGCATGTCTCCTGTCAGTGAGGTAGAGTCTGTTCTGAAGGGAACAGAAGAGGGCATGGAGCAGTGCTGCTTTTGTAACTGGGTAGAGTTGATCTTGCCACATGTCTGGAGTTCTTCAAGAACCTTCCTTTGCTCTGTTGGCATACTAGAGCAGGTGAAGCATTTGGGGTAGCAGAGCTAATTGCTGAGTGAAATGTCAAAGCTTTTCAAAGACAGCAGCTCATGCTGGCTGTATCCAGTAGTGTTTGTTAGTGAATCCTTGTGATGAATGCAGGTTTTTCTGGCCTTATTAGGCTTCTCACTGGATTACACAGTACAGTAAACTTGATCATGCTGAGGTTGATCTATTTTTACCTTGCTTTTGGTTTAAACGCCAAGAACAATTTAAATAAGAAATGCACTTCAAGCTTGTAATGATCAGAATATCTCCCTCAGCTCCTGATAACTGGCACAGAGCAGTTCAACCAAAAGCCAAAAAAAGGGATACAGTTTCTGCAGGAGAAGAACCTTCTTGCTACCCCCATTGACAACAATGAGGTGGCCAGGTGGCTACGGGAAAATCCTCGCCTGGACAAAAAGATGATTGGGGAATTTGTGAGTGACCGTAAGAACATAGACTTGCTGGAAAGCTTTGTTGGGTGAGTATCTTTCTGTATCTTTTTAATCAAAAAGGGGTGAAAGATAAGAGTTCAGTGATAAAAAAAAAAAAAAGCAGTAGAACAGTAGTTCCTGGAGGCATTGGATTTGTATCGCTTGATTCTCTGTGTACCCCCATGCTTTAATTCTGTGGATCTCTTGCCTGTGGTAACATCTTAGGGAGATATAACAGTAGATAGACATAATAGTATGATACTTGAGTTCCTTTCAGTAGGGCCAGTCTCTGTGAAGACTGGAGAGATGATTACATATATAATGACCTGTAGGACTGTTGCCTGTCTTGTATTGTTTTTTTGCTTATTCGTGGTGTATTTCTTCTCACCCTCCCCTCTTTACTGTCTGTTCTCTGTGAAATCTGGTATTTTTATGGTAAAACAAACAAGACTGTAGTCAGTAAGTTTATCCTACCTTTCCCATCCTGTTTCAGTTTCTCATTGCATTCTGTTTTTCTTGCAGGACTTTCAACTTCCAAGGTTTGAGGCTGGATGAAGCTTTACGACTTTATCTAGAGGCCTTCAGGTTGCCAGGAGAAGCACCTGTAATACAGAGACTGTTGGAGGCCTTCACAGAACATTGGAGAGTATGTACTTCATGGACAGAAAGCTCAAAACTATGTTCTTTCTTGTGCATCTGCTTGCTGTGATGGACATGTCAGATCAGACTGCCTGTATAAGCTTACTGTGTCCTGCAGGCAGCAGCTGTTGTTTTAGAGGAGATGGCAATGGCACATAGATTTCTGGGTTGCTTTTTGGAAGTTTGAGCCAAAGCCTGGGGTTTTTGTTTGTCCCAGAGATGATTCAGTACTGTGAGTAAGAAAATGGCTGTCTTTGGTCACTGGTATTGCAGTTCCTGTAGGACTAATTTGTATGTGCATTTGCCTTTCAGAAATCAAATGGGTCCCCATTTGCTAATAGTGATGCCTGCTTTGCCCTGGCCTACGCGGTTATTATGCTGAACACTGACCAGCACAACCATAATGTCCGCAAGCAGAACGTCCCAATGACTCTGGAGGTGGGTTTTACTATTGTAGGCACCTCTCTTCTCTGGTTTTGATAGCAATGTAGTACCTGCTTTTATCTCAGTGGCATTCTCTTATTTTTTTTCCCTGGCATTCATCACTCATGTACACAATAAGCTGGTGTGCAGCAGTGAATACCATTGGAGAGGGGGGCTGTGGGCAAGGGGCAGTCTGAAGAAGTATGAGATTAGCAGACAACTTGCCAAACTCATCAAGAGGCTTGTGTGTGTTTGAGCAAACTGTATCCTAAGGCATAGTAGGAATGAGAAGATTGTTCAACTGCTCTGGGCTTCTAGGGAGTCCAAGTCCTGTGAGTGTCAGTGCAGTGGTACAGAGCTGTTGTTCTGATGTCCAGCCTTAGCTAAGCCCACGTTATGTTGTGTCTCTGTTCTTTTCTTGTGAGCAGAGACAGAGGTTGCTGCACTCCACTGCCACTAAGAATAACATTTAGTCTTTGAACTTTGAGGCCACTTGTTGAAGAGTGCAGGAAAATCTTCTGTTCCCATGGAAAACAAGTGGAGAACCGATCCTCACCAAGCAGTTAAAGCTGGAGATACTAGTAATCAACACTGGTGTAACTTTTTTCAGGAGTTTCGGAAGAACCTGAAAGGTGTGAACGGAGGCAAAGACTTTGAACAGGACATACTGGAAGACATGTACCATGCCATCAAGTAAGAATCAGCCTGTCATCTCCTTGTATGCAGAGAGCAAACTAGAGTTGTTTGGTCTGAGTACTGAGAGAGACTCGCTAATCATGTACCTGTTTACCTCAGACCAACCTTCAGCTCCATGTGGAGCTGTGGTTAACGAGGCTGTCACAGTGATTGCACTGGATTTATATATTTGGATTCTTGCTATGGTATTTTAATCCACAGAGCTGAAGCTAAAATGTAAAAATACATTACTTCTATCAAAGTGCGAAAGAATGGCTGAGCAAGACCAGCACATGTGAAGTGCTGTATCTAAGAAGGCTGTGTTCTCCAAACCAGGCCTTTAGACTTATTTAGAACTTTCTATGTAGTGCTAGAGATAGTATCTTATTCCCAGGACAGCACTGGTGCCCTGACATAATATGTTCAGGTCTCAGTTTCTTATGGTCTGCTTTTGAGCTCTTTATACAAGTCCACTGTGTCCAGCAATCTCTTCTGCCACCCCTAAAGCTCCTGACAGACTGACCAGTGTTTGAGGAGAATTCCTGATTGCTGAGGCTATTTTGTGCACTGACTAGCTCTGGGCACAGAACTCAGAAATCTATCCTATCAGTAAATCCAGGCCCAGCCAATTTGAAGCTGAGAGGATTACATTTCTGAGGAGACAGGATGCGACTCAAACTCAGCTGGTTTCAATCTGCAGTGGCTCAGGCTGGAAGCAGGGCAGCTTGATTAGGCTGACCCTCCCTTTTGAGCCTTCTCCAGGGAGGTGGAGATGCTGCCTGTACTGAATATAAATTCTTCAGGAGGTAGCTGTAGCTTTCAAATAGAACTCTGGTTTTGAGAGGCATCTCTCCCCTGAGGGTGCTTTTGCTGTTATTGAGTAGTACCCTGAGGACATCCTCATATCTTTCTTTCAGTTATCTACTGCTTCTGTCTATTCCCCTTTATCCTCCCTTCACCAGATACTTCAGCTTTTTCAGTATGTTCTATGGCTAAAACAATTGCTGTATTATTTCCGTATTGCTCCATCTCACATTGCCCCAGTGTTAGAGTTGAGATTGAGGACCTGTTTGTTTTCTTTATATAATTAGGAGATAAAAACATTAGACTCTAATCTGTACATAATACTGCACGATCTTTTCAGGATCTCAGCATTTCACTTTTGACCACAGTTTCCTGAGACTTTCCAAGTAAACCCATTCATTTGCTTTTGTTAATATTAGTCAAATATGGGTTCTTAGAAAAATAGGCTATTGATTGCAAAAGTATTTTCTATATAACCTCAGAAATTATTGTCAAAATATGCAGGCACCTGAAACTGAGAAGAGCTTATTTCTTATGCATAAATCAGGAGGGGTTTTTTTATAAAGACCTGTACTTTTCAGATTGGTTAAAATCTGCTAGTCTTAGTAGATTTAAGACTCTTGTTCAATTAGTTGTTCATCTGCAGACGATTATCTCTTGTGCAGTGTTACCCATGTCTAGGGAGTATTGGAACTTGATATGTTTTAACCTGGGTTTGCTAGTACTGCTTGGCATTAATCACAGTTGTTTTCTTATTGTATGGTTTTAATCCAGTTAGAGTAAGGAGCTGTGGTGTCCTGGTTATGGATCACACATCATACATTTGGTTTCTTGTTTTATCTTAAATTTTCTACTACTTGCCTTTCTGATACTTGATTTTGGCATATATTAATATTTGCATTATTCTTATTAAAGATACTTATGCTTACTGTTGTCTAAAGTATAACAGTTTTATTTTTTTTTTTCTGGGAGTAATGAGATATGCAGAGCACTCTAATGGGCTGAGAGCTGGGCTGCAGGAGGGAAGCTATCCCAGTGTGCTGTCCAAAATTTCCCATTATATAACTGCAGTATGTCTTGCATTTTGCAATTGTAGTGTTAGGTAGCTGCTGCTTCAGTACTGTCCTTACACAATTGCTGCTGGGTGCTGCTGAGAGCCTCCAGATTTTATATCCAGGTTATCAAAGAGGGGCATGGGAAGCAGGCAGGCCTAGGAAGATAGAATGTTTCAGGAGCTGGCAAAATCACTCCAGAGTAGCTATCACTTAGCTTTGAGACTATATAATGAAAGGCACTGTGTAAATGTTAGGCTTGGCTCAGAATGAAAAATTCAACCTTTCCGCCTTCCTTCCTTGTAGAAATGATGAGATAGTGATGCCAGAAGAACAGACGGGCCTGGTGAAGGAGAACTATATCTGGAATGTCTTGCTACATCGTGGTGTCAGTGATGAGGGAATATTTCTCCATGTGCCTCCTGGAAGCTATGACCATGATCTCTTCACCATGACATGGGGGCCAACCATTGCAGCACTTTCTTACGTTTTCGACAAGAGCCTAGAAGAAACCATCATCCAGAAGGCTATCTCTGGTTTCAGGTAACTCTTGCATACATGAGGAGGAAGAGGAGTTAAAGTGTGGCTGTTGTCTCCTGTTTACCTGCTGGAGAAATCACAGTGAATGTCAAGTGTTACTTTTCCTAGAAATTGGAGAGCATTTTATTCTGACCTACAGTTCTCTAGTTTAGTTCTGTCATTTGTATTGATTCACCCCATCTTGGCCTCTCTTGGTTGCTGCTCACTGTTTGGCTTGAGTGCTGTGTTGCAATAAATCAAAATGCCAAGGATATGTATTGTTAACTCCAACCTGGTTACATTTAAAAGACCTGTTGACGTAGCTGTGCTGCTTAGAAGTAAGGGGAGAAAGTCACTCTTTACTTGTATGGTGATGCTTGCAAAATCCCCGTATATAAACAAAACCTCTTTGTGTGTATGAGGTCGTAGTTGTGGCTGAACTGAGTGATTTTTCTTTTCTTTTTTTTTTTCTTTCCCAGATGACCAGTATTCAGAGCACTTGCTATCTGTGAGAAACTATGTTGGAACAGTCTTTGGTCATGCTTAGATCCAGACCAAATGGTGCCTTAAGCACAGCTTTAGAGCTCCGTTAATAAAGCTCTGTTAATATACTGCTGTAGTCATGATCTCTTGGAAACTAGACCTTCAACACTACTGTCAATCTCAGCAACTCTCCTATGTCAAGACGAGAGATTAGAGTATTGGCTCAGGTGCAAGTGGTCTGTCTGTTTAGACTCACTTCTTGAAAGTGATCCTTGCATTAGCACAGGCAAATATCAGGATCTATAGATGAGTATTGAGATTATTTGAGATAACAGTAAACTTCTGTACACCAACATTCATTATGAGTGGATGGAGAGGAACATCTAAAATGTCAACAGAAAAGCTCTCTGATTTGCTGTCCTGTATACAGACTTGTCTGTGTTGACTTACTACATTATTTTCTGTTTTCGTCTTTCCCCAGAAAATGTGCAATGATTTCTGCTCACTATGGCCTTAGTGATGTATTTGACAATCTCATAATTTCTCTCTGCAAGTTTACAGCTCTCAGCAGTGAGGTAAGTTTGCAAGGAGTGGAAGGCAGCATGGCTTTTAATATATCAGAGCTCTCTTCCTCTGTTAAGCAGTAATATTTGCTTATTTTAGTTATCACAGTGTCTGTAGATATTGTGCCCAAAGTTTTGTGGAGGAGATGATGGAAAGAGTGTAATGGAGTAGGACTTCCACAGGACAGGTTCAAATACACAAATTTCCCTCTGCTCACTCACAAGTGGCAGTTTGTGCAGAGCAGAGTGCCATGATGTACAAGTTTTTATTCCAGCTACTTGATCCAAGGAGACATAGATCTCCCTGTGATCAAGACAGTGATCATCAATGATCCCAAGCAAGTTTATGCCTTTCAGCTATGGAATATTTAGCTATAGGGCTTATCTGGTGCCAAGAGAGACTGTTTTGTGAGCTGTTCTTCCAATGTGTAGCATAAAGGGTTAGAAACCTAGCATAAAGGCTTAGAAGAACAGATGCTTTGAGTTGTCAGTTGGTGTGTCAAGTCTGGTAATAAGATCAGCTATTAGCCCTGCTTTTGGCAAGCCTTAAAGACTTTTTTCATGGATTGTACTGTGAGAATAAATTCAAGGTACAGTGAGTGGTGTGAGCTTTTTATGCCCAGATATGTGTGTTTACAGTATCAGCCTGTTTTTCCCCAATTTGTTTGATAGACCATTCTTTGTGCTAAGGGGAAGATGACAGCAATGGCTTTGAAGGATCAGAACTTGCAAAGAATCTCACAGCATTGCTTGGAGAACCAGTGTGAGACCCACAGTGAGGAGAGTAGAACTGCCACATATACCAGAAAGGGAAACAAGAACATTCAGGTCTGAAAGCTTGGGAGTAAAAGGGCTGAGATAGGTGATTTTTTTTAAATCCTGTGAAGGGATAGCAGAAAGGGTGCAGTCCTGTACATTAATCCAGTTAATGGGTTTAGGCTGCAGGGAAATTAATTTGGTCTGGGTGTTTTGTATCACTTGCCTTCGGGCATTGGTAGCAGTGAAAAAGTACCAGGTTGGCTATTAAAAGGCAAAGAAATCCCAAGCATTAAGGTTACTTTAGATTCTTCCTCCACAGCTTACAATAGTAAATATTAAATACTTGATCCTCTCCAGACATACTAGACCTTGAGACTACCAATAGATAACACAGAGGAATGTCTGCCATGAAACAACTGTTTGACACAGATTTACATTGTAGAAGTAACTAGACTAAGCCCTCAGAGGTACCAGCTGTTGCCAGCTGCATCCCATCTAGTTGTGAGACTGGAATCTGGAGCAGTCCAAGGTCTGTGTAAATTAATCAAGCATGTCTTTTTATGATGACTTAGAACCAGGGACTTCTGGATTTGAAGAAGTCTGTGAGTTTTTATCTTTGGCCAGATTCCAAGTATACCAATTATTTTCTGCTGTCCTAAATTCTTGTAAGGCTTGGAGACAGTAGGGGAGTATGACAACTGAACAAATATTTGAGAGACAGTCTGGTGGAAGGGGAGGAGGGGCTGTCTTTAGGGGGTAAGGAGACAAAGCAACTGTTAAAAAGCAAAGGAAGAATATAAAAATGTCACTTAGCTGATAGTTATTTCCCAGGTCAGATCATCCTGGTGATCAGGCATCCCCTTCAGGCATTGCAATTGCTGTGCATGGCCACTTTGTTTGAAAGAGGAATGGAAAAGAACATGAAGGGGGATAAAGTGATTTTAGAAGAGCAAGTGCCACACTTCTTGATCCATAATTGAGACTCATACTCCATGTATAAGTATTAGCAAAACCCCTGTGTGTTTTAATTTGGTGGTTGTGGCTTATTGCCACAGTGTAAAACCAGGCATATTGCTGTTTGCACTCTGAGACTTCAGTGATGTATGTATTCACGTGGCTTCCCCAGAGAAACAACAGAAAAAAACCAATCAGTTGTCACATTTCTGCTAGAGTTCTAGACTGGCAATTCTAATGGAGTTCAACTCTAGATCAAAGACCCATTTTGATAATAGTTTTGCCAGCAGTCTGGCTGAAGCTATAGCTAGTTTTTCTGAACCTAAGATCTGAGGTTGGAAGAACCACATCTTCAGTGCATCCTATCTCCCATCTTCTGTCTCCTTTCTTGATAAAGGAGTAAGTATGGGTTTTGTCCACATAAGCAAGAGAATGGCAAGACCCATCCCTTATCAAAAGGACCATTGCAGTGAGCTTAATTAACTGCAGAAACATGGAGCATGTTACAATGTCTGATACTATCTTACATGTTCACTGGGTGTTTTCTTGGTTTGGCCGCATGTACTTGGTTGGTTTAAATGGCTTAGCACACTTTTTATATTTTGAAAAGCTATGTGTGTGTTGTGAGCCAACAGTTGTTGGCAGAGACTGTATGTCAGGGTTCATCACTCTTACTTTGAATCTTGTTGTTAAATAGCAGTAGGAGTAAGTCAATAATGCTTTTGGCCATAGTTTTCTTCTCTAACAGTAGAGCAGGGTAATTGGTCCTTCCAGAGGAGATACGGTGCTTTTTGTGGAAGGATTTGATCCTGTAATGTGTTTCCATTGTAGAATAAACTAGTGTTAGTGAGTTTTCAGCAAGCAGTTTCAAAATGTTCTGTATTGTTGTTGTTCTTGGAGACCTTATGGCTAGGTGGTTCAGTGACTCAGCTTGTATCAGGTAAGCCTTGTCCTTGTTTTTCTGCAAAGTGAATATGAGCTGAGGAGTTATCCAAGCATCATACACAGAATTGTTGTCTTTCCCGTAACCGGTTCTGAACAGTCTGCCCTAATTTGTTTTGAAAAGAAAACATCTCTTGCTGACTGATTGCCACCCCCTTTTCTTTCCTACAGTCTATTGAGAACCTGCCCACTGTTTTTGGAAGTAATCCCAAGGCCCATATTGCAGCAAAGACTGTGTTTCACTTGGCCCATCGCCATGGTGACATTCTGCGAGAAGGCTGGAAAAACATCATGGAGGCCATGCTACAGCTTTTCCGAGCAGAGCTGCTGCCCAAGGCCATGGTGGAGGTAAAAATAGCCAGTCTGTGGGTAATTGAAGAGTATGGGAGTGGGAACACGGCTTTCCACAGAACCAGTTCAAAGACAAGGAGACCTCTCTTGCAAAGGCCTGGCTTTGGTAAAGCATGTACAGAGCTAGAAAGCCTGCAAAGGGTGTAATGTTTAAGTTATCTGCAGGCTCTACCTTCTTTCATAGGGTTTCATTTTTCTTGTTTTATTTTTTGTTGGACTTGAAAAATTCCAGCATTCATTTTACTTGAACAGATTTTTACTATTGTGCAGAAGAGGGACATGCTTATAGGCATGAAATATTAGAGCACAGCATTGGTAGTGCCAGATGAGCGTGACACTTTACTGAAAGGGTGAGGGGGCAAAGAGCTGGGCTTGACTGCCTACCCACAAGTGATTGGTGTGGTGTTTCATCACTATGTGAAACTTTACGGTGTCAAATGGGAAGGCTACAAAGGACTAGACAACTGATCATCGTATACATGTTGTGGTCTGTCTTCCAGGTTGAAGACTTTGTTGATCCTAATGGCAAAATCTATTTGCAACGTGAGGAGACACCATCTAACCGGTGAGTGGTGCTAAAGTGGTTCTCCAGCTTTTTATGCCAAAGCCGGAGAATAATATGTTTCTTGTTTTCTCACTGATTTTGGTGTCTTCTGATTTGCAGTGGTGAATCCACAGTGCTGAGTTTTGTTAGCTGGCTAACCCTCAGTGGGACAGAGCAATCTGGTATGAGAGGGCCATCTACAGAGACACAGGAAGCAAAGCGGGTGGCTCTGGAGTGCATAAAGGTAACATGCAGGCTGTAAAGGAACCTGCTTTTGTTCTTTGTGACAGTACTATGTGGGTAACAGCAACAGAAGCTTAAAATGATGCATCCAGAGGACTTGGGAATGAAAAGAAACTACAGAGGAACATACCTGCATTGAGAGCTAAAGGGTCCTATGTGTCATCATGCACAAATGTAGTAACACAGGAAACCAGAAAGGATTATTCACAAGAGGCTGGGATCTGCCCTTGGCATCACAGTCCTATAATTGAAGACAAATTAATAAATTCACAAATGACTACTCCTTTCCAATACAGTGTTAAGGTGTATGGTGCCAACAAAATCTGAACTTGGGGTTTGAGCAGGATGTGGACAGAGGACTTATCTGTTAAAATCTGTCTAGCACACATCAGGTCTGTTAAAGGTAACAGATGTGAACTAGCCAGCAGGAGTTTTCCTCCAGGTAGTTGTGCAAAGCCACTATCTGTATCTTTCCTGGGAACAATCTGTGTTTCTGGAGGATCTGTTTGTATGCTTTCCCCATCCGCCAGATACACAAGTCCTCTTTTCTGTTTTTTTGCAGCAATGTGATCCTGAGAAGTTGATCACAGAAAGCAAATTCCTCCAACTTGAATCCCTCCAGGAGCTCATGAAGGTAAGAGAGATACTGGGCAAGGGGTTGAACTGGTAATGGAGCAAGTGTGCTATGCATGATCATAAATATGAGCTGTCTACTCATCTAGCTTCTCTGTCTCCACAGGAGGTCTTGGACCTATATGGGTTATGAAACCAATCATTAGTTCAACTGTTACATGTGACTTCTATGCTGGCAGCCACAATTGCTTTAGTACTTGAGGAAGACATTAAATTGTGGAATACATTCTAAAATCCTAGAGGAGATCATGATAAGTGCTTGAAAATATGCATCGTTCTGTGTAGGAGCTTAAAATTATGCTTTTTCATATTTTCTGGTGTACTGTGTGCATAATGAGGACATTCTAAAAGGCTACTTTAGAGGCAGGAGCTGTACAGAAATACTTCCCTGGTTCTGGTAGAGGCTTCTCAGGTTAGCGTGGAGTTTGAGACCACTCCAGGGTGTGGAAAGGATCTGGCTGCTGCTCACCACTTCCAAAAGCAAACAGTGCAGTGTGACCCTTGCAGGGGTGCTGTGTGGACTGGCAGTGTGTGCTGCCTAATTTCATGGCTTCTTAAAGTGCAAGTGCCTTTCTCTTCAGGCTGCTATAATTGCCATTGACTGGCTTCATCAATAGGGCACATGACACTATTGAGACTTGTGCTAAAACAAAGGAAAGGTTTATTTATCAAGGCTTGCTGTGAAGGTTTTGGAAGAATAGGTATCGAGTTTCAAAATAAGGATGGTAAGTGAGTGAACCCCAAAGAACAATACTTGAAACAGCCACAGCAGAACCTGCTGTTTGGATCACAGAAGGACCACTACGTTGCAGGCCCACATGGAGAACTGGTGACTCGGTTTTTGTGTGGCTTCTCAGCTCTGGGGGAGCATTTTGCTCTTATCCCTAGTACATCAGAAGTTCTCCCTTCATATGCAAGCTGATGGCTTGAGAGGAATAGTTCTAGTATTTATAGTCTGCCTAGGGTATGTTTGCCTTTTCTGTGCTTTGCATATTCTTAGCAAGAAGCTGCTGGCTTTCAGAATTCCTCTCCATCTGAGAGACTTTGTCAGTATTTAACATCTTTTAAGTTTGTGTTGCATCCTGCATAATAAAAAAAAAAATTAGAATTTCCCAAATATTTAGCTTGACCTCCATCCAGCGCATTTTTGATGGACTATGCATGACCTCACCAGACAGTGGTGTGCGGTTTTACCCAGATCCAAAGCATTCTGTTGATCCTCACTTGTTGGTCCCCCAGTTTGGGGGGCTTGTGATTCACAAACATTTCCTGGTATTTTTAGGCTCTAATCTCCGTGACTCCTGATGAGGAGACATACGATGAAGAGGATGCTGCATTCTGCTTAGAGATGCTTCTGAGGATTGTGCTAGAGAATAGGTATGACCTTGAACTACATTCCTGCTTTACTGCAGCTGATGCCTGGGTCCAGAGAATGAGTTCCTTATGTGCTTGCCAGCTGAAATAGCATGTAGCTGTTAATTTCAGGGCTTAGCAATTCCACTCTAGCATGTGCAAACAGAGGGGGTATTCTCCCATGAATTATTGCTTGATATCCTGAGATTTGGAGAACATAAGCAAAACTCTGGAGGGAAAATTCTCCCACCTGATTGATTCGCAAGTAATGAAGTAAATAAGAAATGTGATGGTTTTGTTGTGTCTATGTGTCTGTTCTTACATCTCCTGCCTGGAGTTTTGCACTGAAATGAAGAAATACTAGGTTGTCAGGAATTCTGGGAGAGATAGCTGGATCCCTCTTGTCTCATCTCCTTTCATCCTACCCTTTCCTTCCTCCTTGTTGTGGCTAGGGACCGTGTCACCTGTGTCTGGCAAACTGTCCGAGACCATCTCTACCATCTCTGTGTCCACGCCATGGAGTTCTGCTTCTTGGTGGAGAGGGCAGTGGTGGGGCTGCTGAGATTAGCGATTCGGCTCCTTCGTCGGGAAGAAATCAGCGCGCAGGTAAGGGATTCCTGGGGCTCTGTGACACCTGTCAACACAGGGAACCAATTGCTGTTGGATGGGCCCACATTTAACCTGTCTACTGTGGGTAACAACAAACAGCAGTTTTAAGTGGCTTTAAATCAACAAACGGGGACTTTGCTGGAGAATGCAGCATTAATAATAGGGTTTGAATGTCCGTCTCATTCTCTGACCAGGTTCTCCTCTCATTACGTATCCTGCTCATGATGAAGCCACATGTGCTGTCCAGAGTTAGCCATGAGGTTGCCTATGGCCTCCATGAACTCCTGAAAACCAATGCTGCCAACATTCACTCTGGGGATGACTGGTACACACTCTTCACCCTCTTGGAGTGTATTGGGTCGGGGGTGAAGCCACCTGCAGCCCTGCAGGTTACAGCAAGGACAGATAACGACACAGGTAAGACAGGCCAGCTTTTGCTAGGAAATCTGATGCCTGCCTGCCAGATAAGCAGCTGCTTCCTCAAGCTTTTCAATTAGCAAAGGGGACTGCAAGAAAACAGAGCTGATATTAAACTACATTAGCAAGATTAAAGACCAGCACCTGCTGTTCACTCCTACCCCATGGTCTTTCCCTGTCTCTACTCTGCCATCTCATCCTGCTCTGTGAGCAGCAGTCCAGGTGCTAGTCCCTGAGGGAGCAGTGGGAGGAAAACTGATATCTGTTGTAGCAGCTGTAGAAGGTCTTTGCTCTACCCAAGGAACATTTTCTGCTGGTTGTGGTTCTGGTGCCTTGGGTAATATAGCCTTAATCTTTCATCTGGGTTTGTAATATAAACTCAGCTGTTGGTCCTGTCATACTTACTCCTTTTGTGGGATTGAATTCTTTCTGTTCCCATTTTAAGGATCTCGTAAAGTTGTTCTTTCAAATTCTGTGTCTAAATCCATTTGTGTTCAGAGTGCCCAAACCATTCCCACAAGTCCAACCCACTATTTTCTACTTCTCTTAACTGTGTTAGAAAGATGGTCTTTTCAGCAAATGCTTCCTGCTTTGTTTTAGCCAGCTGGCAATGTATTTGAGGCTGACAGCTTCAGAGTTTTGAAGCAAACAGCAAGGAAAGACTTTTCCAGAGGCCTTAATTTTCCTCTTTGCTTTTCTATAACTTCCTTGCTAGATCCTGATGCTTTGTGGTAGACAGATTGGAAAAACCTCATTTTTCAAAACCCTTATGGCCTTAGCCTTCTGGGTTAATGCTGGGCTGTCTTCTCTTTTATTTTTCCTTCCCTGCTTCTGTCTTGGCTGATTGAAGAAACTACTTGACTGTGGCACCTTGCATATCAGAACATTAGTTCTCTTTACCTCCTGAAAATGTTCAGTGCACTGTGTTCACA
Organism: Apus apus; assembly: GCF_020740795.1. Taxonomy (NCBI): domain Eukaryota; kingdom Metazoa; phylum Chordata; class Aves; order Apodiformes; family Apodidae; genus Apus; species Apus apus. The sequence goes on along the minus strand of NC_067285.1, from coordinate 20,473,069 downwards.
TCAAGTCTGTCTCTGCTAGTGAGTTTCTGGATGTTGTTGAATTATTGAAAAAAAATGATTTTTGCTTCTAAATAACATATCAGTGGCTTAAGTTTGGCCCTTGCAAAGATTTCTGTGCTTGAGATGTGTGAAATTTAAGGTTATTCAAAAGGTCAAGCAAGGTAGACGTGACAGGAGTGGAACATGCTACTGTGGGTTGCTGTTAATGAGAAAGACTTTACCAGTATTGGCGTGGAACAGAGTGACTCCAGAGGCCCTACACAAGTCCTGTCATTCCATGTTGTGCTTTTGGCATGGTCTTGGCTGAACCTACCACCTCCAGTAGTTCTTAAAGTGTATAGTACCTCTGATTCCTCCCCCAGGGTCAAAGTGCTGGACTTCCTGCCCCTTTTTAATCTACGGTCAGCCTGACAGATGCCATAGCAGGGGATGGAAAGCTCCTTCCCTCTGAGGGGGAAAACCAAACATACCTACAGGGGAGAAACTGTGTCGAAACTCTGTGTTTCCTACTGTCTCCTGTGCATGCTTCTGTCATAGCTCTTCTTCCTCTCACAGGCAGAGAGGCCTAGGCCCAGTTTCTTCCAGAGCCCACTGGTGATTCCTAGCTGATGCTGATATGACTAACCTGGATTGCTTCTCCCTTATTCACAGCTACTCTTCAAAGTTCTTAGTTTGGCTTTGATTTAAAAAACCCATGACTTTTGTCTTGAAGGTGCTCAGTCAGACAGTGAGGTCTCCTCCTCCTATCATCCAAGTGACATGAGCCTGGACCGTGGCTACACCTCTGATTCAGAGGTATACACAGACCATGGGAAGCCAGGCAAGATGCATCGCTCGGTGACAGATGTGGATGTCATGAACAGTGGCTGGCTAGTGGTGAGTAGCAATGGACTTCCCGTGCCTGAAGAAGACTACTCCTAGCATGGTTGTGGGCAGAGGGTGTGATAGGGAGAACACTAAGACAGCAGGAAAAGCTGACAGTGTAAAAAGGACAGGGAAGAGATGCAGGTGGAAAGGACAAAGCTTGGAGGCAAATTAGGAAGAAAGGGAACTGGATCCTACAGACATGTTACCTGCTGTCTTCAAAAGAAAGACCCTTTCAGGATGTGCATGAGGTGCCACTTGTTATGCTACCCTCTGATGCTACCCTCTTGCTGTACTCTGCAGGTGGGGAAAGATGACATTGACACCTCCAGATCCACTGCTGGTCTCAGCAGGCTGGGGCCATCTCCTCTCGTCAACCAGTACAGCCTGACCGTGGGGCTGGATTTGGGCCCGCATGACACAAAGTCTCTCATGAAGTGTGTGGAGTCCCTGTCCTTCATCGTGCGAGATGCTGCCCATGTTACACCTGAGAACTTTGAGCTTTGTGTCAAAACCATCCGCATCTTTGTGGAGGCGAGCTTGAATGGGGGTAAGATGGCCCTTGGTTTGACAATCAGGATTGGGCTTGGGGTGGTCTGTCAGCAAGAAGTGCAGTGTACTGTCAGGGAACAAGTCCCCAGCCCCCAGAAAATTATCTGCTGTGAGAAAAGTGCCCTGGATCCTGCTGGCAGCAGGAACCTTATTCTTAGTCCTTTCTCTGAGATGAAGGGGAGGTCTGGAGCTGATGTGGAGGCAGCAGTATCAGCTATTGCTGAAGGCTGTTTCTGAGGGGTGCTGGGTACTTTTTTAAGCAAGTAGTTGTCATTTCACAGGACAGGGCCCTCTGCTGGTGATATCAAAAGGTGGCTGATGGACGTGTTGAAAGGCAGAAAATGTTGTGATGGAGTGTGTATATAATATGTTGCTGCCTTTCACTTTCTAGGCTACAAGTCCCAGGAGAAGAGGGGGAAGAGCCACAGGTATGACAGTAAATCCAGTCGGTTAAAAAAAAAGCCAAAGGAGAGCTCCACACGGCGATCACGGGCCTTGAGCCAGCACCAGGCACACACACATAGTGATGAGGACGAGGATGAGAGCATCCCTGCCAGCTACCACACTGTGTCTTTACAGGTTAGTCAGGACGTAAGTATAGCAAGGATTTCCTCCTCTCCTTTCCCATTCTCAACGCCATGCTAGGGAATCACTGGGATTTTTCATAGGCTGAGAGGAGGTTGCATCCTGGGTCAGTAGGCACTGGATGGCCGAGGGTGGCTCTGGCAGCAGTATGTGGTTCTGCAGTGAACCAGGAAGACTGCAATTTGGACAGGCAAAAGCAGAATAGGAGTGGAGAGAGAAGTCCTCTGAAAAGAAGGAGGGTGGAATCTGAAGCTGTGAGTCACTATAGTAAGATGGATGTGGATCAAGGGCATTTGGAGACATGAGGTTCATGTAGGATTAGTGTGGAATCCAACAGGGCATCTGAGCTTGTGGGGAGGGAAAAGTCCTGTGGGCTTCAAGTACAGAGGACTGGGACGAGGGAATCATTTCTCTCTCCAGCTGGTACTGCAAAGGTGCGAAGGCACAGCCCTGCTGGCTGCCAGGTTGTTGGACTTCAATTCAATAGTAAAGTGACTTGAATGCTGTCTTCTGAGGTAGCTTTGTATGTGCTTCATGCCTTTTGCTTGGGGGGGGGGGGGGGGAAGAAAAAGATTGCAGAGAGTTATCCCTGGACATCATAGCTGAATCACTGGGTTTCTCTCTCTGCCTGGGAGAGTCAGTGCTCTGTGCCAGCAAAAGCTCCATTCTTGCTCCTGGCACGATTGAGATGCTGTTCCTCAGAGGTGGGGTTGACATGGCTACTGAACTGACGAATCTTGCTGAAGATGCCTGGCACTTCACCACTTAGGGAAGGCACAGAGAGCAAGGCCTGACACCATGTATGTATATACATGGTTATGTACACACAGGAAGCAGGCTTGAGCAGCTTTTTAGCATTGGTTTGGGGAAGAGCAGAGACCAGGGCTGCTTCAAAAATTTAGATCCTGTGTGTTGCTTAACGCGATGCTTGACTTGCAGCTCCTGGACCTCATGCACACCTTGCACACACGAGCAGCCACCATCTACAACTCCTGGGCAGAGGAGCAACGCCATCTGGAGACAGCAGGGAGGAAGATAGAAGCTGATTCCCGAACACTCTGGTCCAACTGCTGGTGTCCTTTGCTACAGGGTAAAGACATCCCCTTGTGATAAGAGAGAGAAGAGACACTTCTAGAATAATGGCAGCACTCAGGAAGTTGAGGAGCCAAGAACTAACTGCAGAAAGCAGGCAGAGGTTGATTTTTAGGGTCTGTTGTAATTGAAAAAGAACTTGGATCAAATCCAGAAAGGTATCTTTGTCGTGTGTTAGCTGCCAGCTTGCTTATAGACCTGAGAGTAGATTCCCAGTCTGTGGCATGGAAAAAGCATTATTTATTTATTTATTTCCCTCAGAGAGCTTTTGATCTTCATTCTACTTTTCACACTAGACTGGGGAAGTAGGGATGTGACACTTTCCCTGTGGGATTTGTTCTGAATTCCTGTCTTGCAGGTATTGCCTGGCTGTGCTGTGATGCCCGACGCCCGGTACGGATGCAGGCACTCACTTACTTGCAGCGGGCCCTCCTGGTACATGACCTGCAGGCCCTGGATGCCCTGGAATGGGAGTCCTGCTTCAACAAGGTAACCTTCAGGCTGGGCTGGGTTGGGCATGTAGGCAGGACAGCATTGTGATGAAGAGCAAAGCCCTGTGGGAGTGGCAGCAGTCTTCTTGAGCAGCTTGTTTACCAGAACAAACAAGGCGTTCCCTACTCTGATCCTCTGAAAAGTTCTTCTCTGCTTAGGCTTCTGACTGAGCCTCTTGGAATATCAAAATTATATTCACTTCCCATTGCTTCTTCTGTAGTCTGTGCCTTGAAGCCACCAGTCCCAAAAGCCAGCTGCTTCCTGTAAGGCTGTGCAAATCTCAGTCATGATCAGTCATTTTTCAGCTCTGAAATATCAATGTATCTGATCCAACAGGTGCTATTCCCTCTGCTAACCAAGCTACTTGAGAACATCAGCCCCGCTGATGTTGGTGGAATGGAAGAAACCAGGATGAGAGCCTCAACACTACTCTCCAAGGTATTCATGCATCTGCTGCCTGAAAGCTCAGGGTAAACCATGTACCTCAAGAAGACCAAAGTGTTTGCTGCATTAGCTTCTCAGCATCTCTGATCTGGATGGGTGTCAGTTTGCTAGTTTGACTATTTCCAGTGCTGAGCTTCTCCACCACCTTCTGCTGTTTAGATGTGCCTTCTTTCCAGAACTGTCTCTGTGATCCTGGGCTTTGGAAAAGTTGTCAGGAAGGAGTTTTTGACTAGGAAGGATGGAGAGACAAATATTACACCCAACATTAGTTGAAGACAGTCTGTTCTAGTGGTGATGCATGTCACAAGCTGATAGTACTGGCTTAAAGCAGAGCATATGGAAGGGCTGGAAGACGTGGTGATGCAGACTGCAGTGGCCTCATGCAAAGGAGGCAAGATCCACTTCTCTACACAGGCAGCTCAGAAGAGTGGAGGCCTCTGTCATCCTCAGGCTGGGTGTGTGCATGCTCCCAGTCAGCCACAAGGAGGGGGAATTCCAGATTGTCATGACTGGCTTGTCAAACTAAGCAGCAGCCCTAATACTATTTGTTGACCGCAGTTGTGGTTTTTTTTCTAGGTGTTCCTACAGCATCTCTCCCCACTGCTCTCACTGACCACCTTTGCTGCCCTGTGGCTCACAATCCTGGACTTTATGGACAAATACATGCATGCTGGCTCCAGCGACTTACTGGTAGGGTGGTGAGAGTGCTGCCACAATGCTTTTAACAAGCATTCATCAGTTTTCACCTTCTAAACTTGAAAGGTGCTTTGTTTTGTTGTTTTAACCTTTTAATCCTTCCAAAACCACTTCGTCCCATGGTCTCTCCCCTTGATGTCTGTTTCCAAGGTAGCCCATCAGCTGTTTTGAGCTTTTGTTCATTGCCGTATGTCCATTCTCTGTATCCTGAGGAGTGTCTCTGATTACAGCTGGAGGCCATCCCAGAGTCTCTGAAGAATATGCTGCTTGTAATGGATACAGCTGGGATATTCCACAGTGCTGACTCACGGACGGGATACTCAGATCTCTGGGAGATCACCTGGGAGCGGATTGACTGTTTCTTACCTAGGCTGCGGGATGAGCTCTTCAAACAGACAGTCATCCAAGGTACAGGGGGCTGAGAAACCTCAAAGAAACAGGTCTTGGACCCAGTGCTTGCGCTTTGTCCAGTACCCAGCTGCCATAGTGCCTGGATGTTGATGACATGATAGATGCAGGATGCTGTGGAGCTTGGTGCAAGGAGAGCAAACTGAGGATGGGTGAAAGGACTGAGCAAACTGGTGTGTGGGCTCACTGATGGTTTTGTTTTCCTAGATCCTGTCCCCAGCATACCAATGGAGCAGCAGCATCAGAAATCAATAGTGTCTGCCTTGCCCCCTTCTCCTGCAGGGGATGTGAGACCAGCCACCCACCTGGCTCCTTTGGAGAAGCCCTGTGAACTAGCTGCCAGTGGTGAGTCCCATTTTCTGCTTTCTGGAATCGGCTTCCTGGCATGGTGGTGTGGATCTGCTTTTCTTGGGTTTAGTATCAACTCCAGTGGCCAGGCCTCTGGTGTTGTGGAACTGTTGTACTTCCAAATGGATAGGTTCTGACCTTTTTGCTGAGGTTATTGGGGTTGGCAGAGGGTGGGGTAGAATGCTTGTGATAGCACCTGCTCCTCAGGGCCTCATATGAAGGTATGTGGAAGGGGCAAGCCTGAAAAGGCCCCTGAGTTGACCTTCAGCCCTACCTAACTTTGATCAGAAAGGTGACTTTGTCAGGGCCTGTGTAAGGATGTATTTTGTTTCTTCCTTCTTCCAGAGTTGGAGAGAGCCACTGTACCTGCCTCACCCACCATCAGCACCTCTGCCTCTCCTTCTTTCCCAGCATCAGCTCCAACAAAGACAAGCCCCGTTACAGACATGCCTCCTACAACAGCGCAGCCGCCACTCATCCTGCAGCCACTTGCCTCTCCCCTGCAGGTTGGGGTGCCACCTATGACTCTGCCAATCATTCTCAACCCAGCCCTAATTGAAGCCACCTCTCCTGTTCCCCTCTTAGCTACTCCACGGCCCACTGACCCCATGACAACGTCTGAAGTCAATTAGTTTGGGGGTGTCTGAGAATGTCTGCTGAGGAAGCTCTGTGGGTGGAGGATGCTGGCCAAATGTTCTCTGGTAGTGGGCATGTTTTTTTTAAAAGATGATGCTAACCTGAGCAGAAAGGCTGCTGCCACAATTCCCCTGGAGCATATCACATTCTGCTCCCTGCCTGGGGCAACCACCTAGAAATCTGCCTAGAAATCCCTGTCTTCTTGGAGGGGTGCCTGGTTCCACTGACCAGTCTCCTTCCTGCCTTCACAATCTCAGGGGCCAGGCAATGCCCACACCCAGCAGCCTGGGACCAAGCTGCCACCAGTTCATCTGGTGAAGGGGGAAAACTCTTGGATGTCACACTAGAGAGGGGCTGTAGTACAGGACTGCCTCTCAGATTATTCAGTTCAGTCCCTGGATGATTCCCCAGCCATTCCCTAGCTTTCCTGCCCATGCTTCTGGTTGCACAGTTTTGTTTGGGTTCAGCAGATTGAGAATTTTCTGTAGAAATATGGATTGCTTACCATGCAGCTCCCAGCTTGCTATGTAGGGCTTCTTGTCTGCTGTAGCTACATGCTTTCCTTCTTCAACATGGGTCACAGCAATTCCCGTGCCAGATCAGGAGTTGGGAGCAGGGAAGCCTGGTAGGGGCCAGCACTGCTTTCCTCCTTCCTGTAAATGAAATAAGGCTTTCTGGTTGGATGGATCAAATTCAGAAGGCTCTGCCTAGATGAGCAGATGAGAAGGAAATTCAGAGTCCTGTGAGCTGAGAGCAGAGCCCTATGGCCATGTCTCAAACAGGGCTTGGGGACCCACTCCCCTGGCATGCACAACAGTGCTGTGTTGTCCACCACTCCCTACATTGGCCTCTTAGTGTCGAGCCCCATTCCTTATAAAAACATCCTCTTCAGCTAGAGATGTGGGGATCTGTGGCATCTGCTGACAAATGCCCAGCAAGTCTGCTGGGCTTTCTTTTGGCAACTGCAGAAATTGCACCCTTCTGCATCTTTTAATTGTTGGAAGCCCACCTCTTCCACCTAAAATGCACCTACAGCTGAGGACCTGGTAGTCATTCTTGTGCTTCTGCCTTGCAGCAAGGATGTCCTGTGCTTCCACCCCCTCATGCCTGGAGCAGAGCTGGCTGCCTGGCAAGCACTGCATCTCTGTTCTTCCTCTCGGTTAGTTGGCTACATTCTTAATAATATCGATCTTGGAAATCCCAGTGGTGACTGGGAGGGACGTGGGCATGACTCCAACCCAGTGTATACTGGTACTGAGAGGAACCTATGGCTGTGGTGGGAGCACAACCAGTGTACATATAGAGTAAATGGCTAAAAATCCAATGGACTTTTTACAGTGTAATAAATACATCCTGTAAATGAATGCTTCAGTGTTGCACTCCTTTTCTGTCGTGGTTCTGTGGCTCAGAGCTTTGGGAAGAATGGAGTTTACTTGTCAAGGTGCTGTGCCCATCTGCCAGCCCCCTGGCTCCATATACCAGGATCCTCCAACAGTTGGTTCTGTCTGCAGGGAGCACAGAGGGACTTGCCCTGAGAAATGGTCAGCTTGTGGGGAGGCTCAGTGGAGGTCAGCTGCCAAGAGGCTAAGCTGAAATTTTTCCCGTCATGGGCAAAGCAGAGCTGTAACAGCTAGATTGCTCTTGCTTCTGACAACAGCTTAGTGTTGGCTGTAAAATTTCTAGTGTGATGTTGGTGTGTGCTCAGGCACCGCCAGGACTGAGGGCAGAGACTAGGGCTGAGGAGCAGGTGCCCTGCAGCAACTTGGCACACAGCCAGGACACAGACATCAGTGGCAGGCTCCCTGACTTTGGAGAAAGGAACATTTTCTGTCTGATGAAGAAGAAATCCTTGTTTCCACTGACAGGATTCAGACTTGGAGGGGGCATGAGAGATCCTGGGCTCCTGCAGGGCTAATGCCTGCCATGGATATGGACAACCACACATAATTCCTTCCTGGTATTTTCTGCTTTGTCTTGTGGCAAGATCCATGTGGTGCCACAGTGTCCTTAGAGCTGCGTGGGGCACCAGTGCCTCCCCTATCACAAGGACTCCAAGAGGCTCCTACAGGATTGGTAAGGGGTTTAAAAACTTAGTTTGAATTGCATGGCCGAAGGTCTAAATATTGCGTAATGGAGAAGTAATGCACATATTAGGAATGTCTTGTTAGTAAATCCTGTTTCCCTTATCCCTTCCACCATTCCTGGAATGTTTTCACTGCTGCAGCCTTCTATTCCTCACCTTCTTCTGCTTCCAGATTGTGTCCTTCCAGCCCTTAGATGTGTTCATTCATGTGTTTGAATCCATGTTGCTGCCCATGGCTCTTCTGTATCTCTGTCTTGTATTTCCAAGCCTTCACTTCTATTTACAGCTCTGTTTTTCTGAGCTGTCTCCAAAATGCTTGCTGAAACCTTTAGATTGTTAACTCTTTGTGAATGATTGCTCAATTGTCAAGTGCCCTGATGTCAGCACTACTGCCCTCTGATCCCCAGACAGTCCTTTCACTTCCTGGAGTGGTGTCAGCTAATGGCAAAGCCTAGATTTCCTGCTGCCTTCAGTAGTTGTTGGGGGGTTCTGTGTTTTAAACTGTGTTTGCAAACCCAGTTTCTACTGAGAGCATTGCATTTTAATTCAGACAATTGTGGTGCAAAGCAAAAGCCACCAAGGAAAACCGCAGGAAGCTGGACTGGAATGGAAAGAATGTTGACTGGAGAGACAGAATTGCAATTTAAACAGTTTTCACTAGACTGTAAATAGGAATGGGCTGGAAAACCAGAAAGAATGTCTTTGAACATTGTTTGGATTTTGCAATAACAAGGTTTCATGTGTTAAAGAGAAAAAATAACAGGGAAAGGAGATCAGAATCAACTGACAGGTAGCATGTGCTGTGATACCTATTTTTATCAAGAAATCCCTTAACTCTATTTGTAACTTAAATTACATAAATGACAGTTCACAACACTAGCCTTCATGTTTATCCCTGCATGTAGTTTTTCTAGTCTTGGGCTTCTTTCTCATGTTTATAGGTCTGACTCACTGTTTTCCAGAGGAGGCTGGACAGACATCCCCATAGTTTGGCTTATGTACCTCTTCTCTTCCCATTTACATTAAGAACTTTCACCACTGAGACCAAATAGAAGTAAGTAGTGGGATTTAGTGTGTGTCAGTAGGAAAAGTGGACTTGGTGTTTTGCTCATTGGTGTGAAGCTTCCTTGTGGGAGAAAGCCCTACTGAAAGATAAGCCCTGGCTGCAAAACATAATGTTGGCACTGAAACTTGTGAAACCAAAGCAAAGCTGCTTTTGGATTCAATTTTTAAATTGAATCTGAGCATACTTAGGAGACCTGGTCTGTAGGAAATATTTCCATGAAGCTTCTTCCAACAGTGAGCTGGCTTTTTTAGAAGTTACCATCTCTCCTTGAAATGCCAGCTATGTTTTCTGGAAAAGCCTGTGCCTGTTAGGCAGCCTCAAATGTCCTGTGCCCTGCTCCTTCTTGTCCCCCCAGATGGCAGGCAGCCTGGTGGCATTTGCTGCTCTCCCCATGGCCCAGGAGCACTCTGAGCCCTGCCACAGCTGCTGGAAGGGGCAGCAGCTGCACCCTGGCCCAGCGCCCGCTGCCCTGGCCAACATTGTTCCCACCACCCTCTGTCCGTGCGGCCGTGGGGGCTGCCGGGAGAGGGAGGGCCAGGCCTGCTGTCTGACAGTGGACAGAAATTGAGAGGGCAGCTTTGGGAGCATGACAGGCTTGGAAGCAAAGCTCTGGAGTGCAACTCCTGCAGTGAGATGTCAGGGAACTGACAGGCTGAGCAGCAAGGAGAGACCCCTGGGCCTGTGAGGAGGCTGCCTGGAGTGCTAGTCAAGGCTGAGGAAGATGAGATCCCTGAGACTACAAGTCCCAGTGTGCAATACTGCTGCTCCAGTTGCATAACCTATGCCCTGGTGAGTTGGCTGGAGCCTGGCTCTGGTGCAGGCCAGGGCAGCTGCTGTTCCCAGGCAGCTCCTTGCTGCAGAAGGCACGAGGAAGCTGCAAGCTTTATGAGCACCGGCCGCTCTGGGACCCCAGGGGTGCACCCACCCTTTGGATATGCTGCATATTTGGGACTTGAAAACAAAGGCCTTCAAAGCAGCCATGCAGTGGGAGGGTGTGGGTTATTGCCCAGTTACTGATAGGGAAATAGGGCTGTGGTGGGCTTGCCACAGGCTGGCTGCTCTGCCAGAGAAAGTAGTTAAAGTTTTCCACAAAAGAAAAATGGAAATTTCTCTGGGCAGCAGAGTTGGTGGGTGGCTGCTAAACTTACCTCTAGGTGAGCCATTTGTACCAAGTATCTATCTGGGAAAGGTGTGGTCAGGCTAAGCAAGTTGGGATGGGTGTGGGGAGGGTGTGAAGTGGATGTGAAGCAGCCGAGATGTCACTAGCTGTTTGAAGTGTCATTAGCTGTTTGAGGAGTTTAGTGAGATCGAATATTAGTCAACACGGGTGCAAACTGAGCCTTGCCCTCAGGAGGGAGGGCTGAGCCCGCGTTAACCCTTTTCTCACGAGGAAGAAGAGGGGACTGATAAAGGTCTTTTGTACCTCCTGCTACACCCCTGCACTGAGATAGCGCCCTCTGGGCCACACTTAGAAGCATAGAGACGGTGTAGGGGCAGATAGAGCATCACCTGGGGCTGGGGGCGAGGCCCCCACGCCCTGCAGGCAGCTGCTGCTATCCCATTCAGCCTCGGCAAAGACTGCTGCAGCTCCAGGGAAGGGCTGCTTGCTGCTGGACAGTGCCCTGCCGAGCAGGAGCCAGTCTCTGTGCTCCGGCTGTGTCCCGCAAAGGACAAGGCCGACCGCCCTCTCGGGGCTGCTTCTGCCTGCCCTGCGGACGCCGGCGTCAGCGGCTCCGTGCGATCCCCGCTCCCGGCCTGCCCGTCCCCAGCCTCACGCTCCCGGGTAAGGGCGCTCCCCCCGGGCAGGCAGCGCGGCCGCCACGTGGCGCCCGGGGCCCCGCCGGCCGCCCCCGCTCGCCGCCGGACGGGGTGGGCCCTGCCCCGCCGAGCGGGACCTGCGCTGCCCGCGGGGCGGGGCCGGCCTGGGCTGGGCTGTCCCGTCCCGGCTCAGCTCGGTTCAGCTCCGCCCGGCCCCGGCCCCGGCCCGGCCGTCCATGGGGAGCGCGGCCCGGCGGCCGCCCGGCAGCAGGAGGGAGCGGGGAGGCTCTCCCGGCGGCCCCGCTCGCCCGTAGCCCGGCAGGGCATGCCCGGACCCAGGATGCCGGCCTGGGGGATCCTGCCCGTCACCTTGCCCGCCTTCACCATCACCGGCATGTGGATCGTGTGAGTACCGCGAGACAGCCCGGAACGGCTGCCAGCCCCTCTGCCCCGCGCTGCGGGGGGAGGGGGGTTGCGGGGTGCGATGCTGCGGGGCCGGGGGCTGGAGGATGCTGTGGGGCGGGGGGTTGTGGGGCATGGCTGAGCCCGTGTTGTGTTGGGGCGATTCTGCACATTCGGTTGCTCCCACATCCTCCTTTTCCCTCTCAGCCACCCTGCGTGGTCGCTGCCAGAAGTGCAGCACATGAGGACCCATTCGGACTCCAATGGGATGGATCAGAGTGCCAGGGAACGTTTGTCCCTTGTGCTGGAAGCAGAGGCTGTGTCACCTGGGTGAGCAGCACCAACCCACCCTGTCAGTGACTTCCCCGGGCCTTGGCTGGTCACGTAAGGTTGTCCTACCCTAGTCCATCAGCCCCATTTTGCTGCTACAGCAGGGATGGCCAGGCACTGGATGAGGGTTTTTTCCTAAAGGCATAGGTAGCCCAAACGTAGATAATGTTGGACTTTCTGGGGTGTGGGATGGAGCATCCCATCCTCCTTCACAACAAAGCTGAATGCTGACCCTTGCACAGGAAACTCATGGCCCAAGTTTTTCCCCTAAACAGCCCACAAAGCCCTGGCCATCTCCTGGGGAGCAGGTTCTTCTCCAGCCCAAAGCAGCACAGGTGGGAGGTGCTGCTCGTGGTCCTCACAGCCTGAGCTGCTCTGTGAGGGGCAGCTGGGGCCTTTTTCTGGCCCCAAACATGTCCTGCAGCTGCTTGGGGGACAATATGTTGCTCATCGATACAGAGTGTGTGTTCCATGTGGGGCCCTGCTGCCCCTGCCTGGGATGCAGAGTCATGAGGGGGAGCCAGGTGAGTGGAAGCAGATCCCATTGTGGGAAAGCAGTACCATTTGTGCCTCTCTTGGATTGTTTCCCCTCCCAGGAGGAAATGAAAGGGTTGGGATGGGGACTGGTTGCTTGAGGGAGACCTGTTCTGGGAAGTGGCTGGGCCAGGGGTCGGCAGGGGATGATGCTCTTGGTGGGCAGCCCTTGTGGTGGGCAGCACTGCCCCTTGGTTCTCCCTAGCTGTCCCATTCTCTACTCTGGCGCCTTTCTGCTGGGATCATCCTTTTTCGCAGCCCTGCTGTTACGTGACCATGTTGGGCGGGAGAGGTGTTTTCTTACCGGTGTTGGGTCCTATTTTTAACCTGACCTGTTTACGGCCACTGGCGGCAGCAATTTGAACAGCACGGGGCCGCCTGCTGCTGGGTGGGAGCGCTGCTCGCCGGCTGGGGGGGCCGTGGGGCCGAGACCCCCTGAAGCGGAGTGGGATGCATGTCATTAACCCCTTGTTACACTGACCCAGGTGCAGGTGTGACTCTACAGTAAAATGCTCAATGGAGCTGATCTGCCCAAAATGCCTTGCCAACTCACCGGCTGCTTTCCCAGACTTCTCTTAGCTCCGTGTGCCACCAGCCAGGGCCCGGGGGGAGCAGGGCAGAGCCCAGCGGGCACTGGGTGCCACCCTGCCCTGCTGTAGGCTGGTGGACAGTCCTGATGCCAGGGGTGGGGCTCTGCGGCAGAGCACTTCCCCCAGGGCCGGAGGAGCACAGGAGCATAATGGGGATGATGCCCTACAGGAGCAGACCTGCTGAACTGGAGCAGCAGGGATGAGAGAGCTGGGCAGGGGGACGGGGTTCTGGCAGCAGGAGTTTTCCACAGCGTGTGCTTATGCACTTGCTTTTCTGTTTCGTGCTTTGCAAAGCTGAGAGATGCACCAGGGTGAGCGCTGGCCCCTGGCGGGCAGTGAGGGCTTGTACCCTCTGCTCCTGTGACTGGTCTCTGGGGCTAGCCCTGGGTGGCAGCGAGGAGCAGGGATGCAGGGAGATGGGCAGCTGTGGTAATCCCTGTTGTCGTCTCTCCCCCAGGTACGCCATGGCACTATCCAACAACCACATCTGCCCCGTCCACAACTGGTAAGGCCTGAAGGGAGGCAACAGGGACCCTTTCTTAGTTAAAGACCCTGGTAATGCTGGGTGCCCCTCCAGACCTGCTGCACTTCAACCATGCAGTGCTTTGCCAGAACACTGGGAAGCTAAGGACCCCCTGCACCATCACCCTGCTGAAAAGGGAGTGAGGGCCAGGCTGGCCAGGGGAAGGGGGCTGAGATGGTGGGAGAGGTGGGAATGGGTCACAGAGTCACTTTCTTTCCCAGGAGAAATGGTAGTGACAGTAATGGGGTGCAGTCATCCCAGGGCATGTCTCTTATGGCTTTTGGGAGTAGAGCTGCTTGGGGATTAGAGGCCGGGGCTGAGCAGGGTATTGAAAGCCCCCCTTCCTCCCCTGCCCAGGCCTGCCTGTGGTTACTGCTGCAGTGAATGATCCAGCCCTGCTGCAAACCCCAGGGGGGGGAGAAGGAGGCCATTGAAAAAACACAGCATGGTGAAAGTATGAAAATAAGTGGTCAGGCAATTACAGAGGACCTTGTGTCTCCATGGAAAAGGTTAAAGCTTGCTTGCTTGAGGCTAAATCTGGCAGTGCCAGGAGGATGGGATGGCCCCATGGCACCCGGCCACCTCACAGGCAGAGCTGCCTGCAGCACCCTGGGATGAGGGACGAGGCACAGGAGAGGCGAAGGCTGGGAAAAAAAAACAACCCTGTTTGCTCTCTTGGCATTATCTTCTGCAGGGTTTTTGGCTTGTTGTGTCTCCTTAAAAATCTGCCCAGAAAAATCCATGTTAGTTTAATTCTTGCTGGAGTGTTTGAAGAAGAAGGGGGAAAAAAATCCCAGCTGCCATTTCCTGCCTGATGGCTGATTCTGCTCTGAGAAGAATGTGTGTGTCGGTTGTCTCTGCCACACAGCCAGCCCTTAATGATGAATAATGCTTCCCAGCCTCAAGCTGCTTGCTTTAAACAAAATAATAATAAAAAACCCCTCCCAAACCAAACACAGCCCCAAGAGCAGCCCTTGAGGAGGCCGTGGGGCTCCACGCCTCACTGGGGTTTCGTGGTTGGAAAACAAAGCCACTAGTAAATGAGGAGACAGAAAAAACACCAGAGCCCAGCCCAGCCCTTTCCAAAAAGGCTTTTTAACCATGTGGTTGCTGAGTGGCTGGAGGCGGCCAATGCTCCGCCTCAGCCAGGGGCAGGGTGCTGCTGACGCCACCGCTCCTGTTCCTACCATGGGGCTGGGGTGTCTGAGAAGGTCTTTGGGGCACAGTGCTTTGGGATCCCTGCCTGAGGGGCGTGGGTAAGGGCCATCCTGAGCCATTCTAGATGGAGATGCTGGGTGCCTGGTTGATGCTGCAGCAAAGGGGTGACCAAAAACCCACTGCAAGCGTGTGCCAGCTGCTGGGAGGGTGAGGGGACACATAACCTCGCGGGGTGGCATTCGGTGACGGTTGCAGGCAGCAGCTGTGGTACAGGAAGGTGTCTGAGGCTGATAAGACCTCTGGGTCTGCAGGCTCACTGAGCCTGTGGCCACAGGAGGCACTTCCAGGGCTCTGCGGTGGCTGAGGGCAGCAGCACCCTGCCCCAGCCCAGCAGCGCTGGGGGCTGCTAACAGGGTCCGGGGGGGGTGAGCTGCTGGCATGCCAGGGTATGCCAAGCTTCTCAGGGCAGCCTGTGGGCTCACTCTTGTTGTGTGCCTGCCTTCCCCTCCAGGTGGGGTGGCACTGCCCTGGGGTGTTTGTGGCTGTGGGGGCTGTTTCCCGCTCAGTTTGGCATTCCCACCTGATTCCTGCCAGTCCTGTGCAAGCCCAGAGCTGTCAGTGGCTTTATGCCCAGTTCCACCCGCGCTCTCCCACCCCAGGGTGTGTGTGCCAGGGCTGGCATGTGGGTGCTCCTGCCTGGGCCATGGGGCTGCAAGGGACCCTGAGCCCAGCACCCCAGCCCACACATCCAGTGGGTGCCTGCAGTCCTCAACCCTGGTGTACCCTCTCCCTGATAGGCAGGGACTCAGGGTGGGCAGCAGAACCAGCAGGCAGGGGACAAGCTGTGGAAGCCCAGGGCATGATGCTCTTGGGGGATCCTGGAGGGCCTTGGCTCACTCCCTGGATGCACTTGGCCCCAGGACATGGGCACATTCCCAGGATTAAGCTGCATTCACTGGGGAGCAGGTCTGCTGCCCTTGCAAAGTCTGTGGACAGAGGACAGGAGTGCGGCTCTCCCAGCCCATCTCTTTGCTTCCCGCAGGAATTACAACCAGTCGTGTGGTGGCGATGGCCCCGGCTCCTGCTGCACGCTGGACCACATCCCCCTTGTCAGGTGAGCAGCCACAGGCTGGGAGCGCGGGGCCAACGGGGGATCTGAGCCGCTCTGAGCCCTCCCCCGGGGCAACCCAGGAGTGCGTCCTGGGCAGGGGGCAAGCACCGCACCCCAGCGCCCCCCGGCTGATGGCTCCCCGGGTCTTGCCTTGTCCCCACAGCAAGTGTGGCACCCTGCCTCCTGAGAGCTGCTTCTTCAGCCTCATCTGCAGCCTGGGCTCCTTCATGGGTAAGTGTCCACTGTGGGGTGCCCTGTGGAGCTCAACCCCCAGCTGGGGAATGGCAGGGTCGGGTGGGGGGTCTGCAGGTGGCAGCGTGTGACAGGGCTGTGTCACTCTCCCACAGTCATCCTGGTGGGGCTGCTGCGCTACGCCCACCTCCTGGAACGCCTTGGTCCGTCCCTCCTCAACACTCTGGGACTGGCCACCGGCTGGGTCTGCGCCGCCGGCCTCACCATGGTGGGCAACTTCCAGGTAAGGCAATCTCCTCAGGGGATCCCCCGGGGGCAGGGCTGCCGGGGTCCCACCGTGGGTGTCTGCTTCTTGGGGAGTGATGCGAGGAAACGTGGCTGGGCAGAGCCTGTGCTCGCAGGGTCCCCAGCAGCCCAGGGCTTGGCAGCAGGCACAAGCCACCAGCAGCCACCTGCCCTCTGCCTGCCACAGCGGCCGGTCCCTTCTGCTTGGCAGGAGGCTGCTGCTGGCTCCATCCCCCCAAAGAAGAGCTTTGCTGGCCCCGATCCTGCCTGTGCTCCAGCAACTCTGCTGAGGGCAGGGCTGTGATCCCCAGGAGGGGGTGTGAGTAGCCCCAGTGATGCCTGGGGGTAGAGGGCAGTCACCAACCCGTGTCCTCGAGCACAGCAGGGCTTGGGAGCTACCACCCCATAGATCAGGGAAACAGAAGCACTTTGAGATCCTGGCAGCAGCCAGTGGGTCAAAATCTGCTCTTCAGCCAGGACTTGGGCATGGGGTGAGCTGCCTGGACTCACGCCTGGCACTGCCTGCCCCTCTGCCTCGGCTCAAGCCTGACCTGCTGGAGCAGAGCCCTGCTGGGGGAGCCTTCCAAGGTGCTGATGGTCTCTCCTCTGCAGGTGGATCATGCCAAGGTGCTGCACTACATTGGGGCGGGGGTGGCCTTTCCCACCAGCATGCTGTTCCTGCTCCTGCAGTCCATCCTCACCTACCGCATGGCCAAAACACGTGGGCAGTACTGGACTGGCCACTTACGTAGCATCCTCACCACTGTGGCCTTCGTCACCCTTGTCTTCAGTATCCTTCGGAAGGGTGTGGGGAGGAGATCTGGAATGGGCTGGCAAAAGATGGTCATCACAGGGAGTATGCTGCCCACATCTTCCATCCTTTGGTCTGGCAGCATGGCACTGGGCTGGGAGAGGGGCTGGGCAGGGGGCTGAGGCCAGGCAGCTCACTGCAGGAGTGGGCTGGGGGAGCAGCCATACCACAACCATGCTGGACAGCCAGAGGTGTGGGGGCTGAGCTGGGGCAGGGATACTGGTGGGCATCTTTCTGGGCACTGGGGTGCCCCAAACCAGCCCTGCCCTGTCTGCCGCAGCCCAGCCCAGCCGCAGTGTGGGCTCCAGCCCTATACCTTGTAGAGTGGAAGAGCCAGTTAATTGTTGGGGTTTTTTAATGAGACAAAGGTGTGTTGAGCCCTTGGCAATGCAGGTTCCAAGTTACCTATGTGGCCAATGCACTCTGTGTGGGTGCCAGGTGGGTGCCTGGCAGCACCTCTACCAGCTGGAGCTCACCAGTGCCCACCTGCCCGTGGAACAAAGGAGGGCTCAGTGAGCAGGCACTGGGCTCTGCAAACACCACACCAGGGAAGGAGGGCATGGCAGCAGGCAGAGTGGGGCTGGAATAATGGTCCAGAGTGTGTGGCCAGGGAGCCAGCGGCTCAATTGGGAGGTTAGGGATAACTTGTGAAACAACATGGGCAGGAAGGGAAGAAAGCATGTTGTGTCCACAGATCCCAGAGGCACTTGCTAGAGTCTGACCAGGTTGAGCAGTGCAGGAGGAGTCTGGGAGTGCTGGTGAGCCTGGGGTGTGCCAGAGGGTTCCACAGCAGGCAGACACGCCAGGAAGCAGGCAGGGAGCTGGGAAGGGCAGGAGTGCTGCAGGGCTATGCCAGCTGGGAGGGACAGGCAGGGCATGCAAGGACAAGGGAGACAGGACTGGTGGCTGCCTGCCATGTCCATGCACCTTTGGAAGCACTGGGGACTGGAAGTGGGAAAGCAGTGAGCTGTGGTGGGGATGGTGTGGGAAAAGGGCTGGGACCTCTCCTAGTGGGATGGAGGGAGTGAGCAGCGGGCTCTGCCCTGCACAGGTCAGGTCCCTGTCTCTCCAGCTCTCCTAGAGCTTGATCTCACTGACAAAAAACAGGATACTGCTGGAGGCTTCACCTGGAGGACTGGGTGATGTACCTGCCTTCTCCCCTCACCTGTGATGGCTCTGGCAGTAAGTTTCCCTAGACATCCCCAGTGGTGATGAGGGAAGCATAAAGAAGCTCTGTCAGCAATAGGACCAGGAGGAGAGGGAGCAGCACCCCTCTCCGGGCTGAGCCAGCTGGCTGCACAGAGGAACAGGGCGTGCTGCAGGGATGGGATGGAGCAGCCCAAGCTCTTCCACCGACGGGATGGAGGGATGATGAGTTTTAGCAACTTCAACTGCATCCCACAGGAGGATGAGGAGCACCAGCTTGGTTTGAGGAAGAAGCAAGGGGTGTGGGGACGGTGAGGCAGCTGGGCACCTGACTTGCCCTGAGGGCTGCAGCCTGAGTTCCCCCTGCCCCGGCCTCTTCAGTAAATCCCCACCTGACATCAGTCCCATGATTTACTGGCTGGTTTGGGAACATGTGCCACTGCCTCCTCTGTGCCAAAGCCCTCCTGGTGCTCGGGGAAGCATGCAGGGTTTCTTGGTTTTAGGGGTGGTGGTGTGTTTCCTGTGGACAGGGGCTGCTCATGGCCACCGCAGTGTGCAGTGACAGTGGGACATGGTCCTTCATGGGGTGGTTGGGGTCCAGCTGTTCTTTCCTTGACAGTGATGCCCTCAGGTGGTGTGTTCTTCATCCAGGAGAGCTTTGTGCTGCAGCATGTGGCCGCCTTATGTGAGTGGATGTTCATCATTGATGTCCTGGTCTTCTATGGCACCTTCACCTTTGAGTTTGGGGCCATCTCCACAGACACCTTTCTGGTCCTGCTGAAAGCCAGTCGGGCTCCCAAAAGTTACAAAGGCGAGAGCAGTGTGTCCAGCACAGCCCACATCCACAGCCTTGCTGAGGGCCTGGCCATGGCCTGATCCTCTAGGGGACAGCCTCAAAGACTCAAAGATCTGGGACCCCCAGATCAGGTTTTGCCAGTGACTTCCCCCATTCTGAATGACTCTGAGATCCTGGCTGCCTCTGGGTGCATGTGTACGTATGTGTGCATGTGTGGGTGTGCAGTGCCCTCTCTCTCCTCCTGGTGGGACCTGTGTCTGGGGCTTCTTCAGCAGCCAGTGTCCCCTGCAGGAGCTGCCCGTTCCCTACCTGCTGTGTTTGGGGTCACTGCTGAGGAGCAGGGATGCCAGCCCAGTGCTGCTATTGGCAGAGCCAGGATCTGCCCCCAAGCCTCCAGGGTTGCCCTGTCTGAGTCTGGGGCAGTAGAGACGCCCCATCTGTAAGGGATGTGGGGACCAGGGGTCTCACCTTCCCCTCACCACGCAGACTTTGTGTGCTGGGGATGTTCCTCTTCCATGGCCATGGGGCAGAATTAGGCAGGGCAGGCCTTCCAGCCAGCCACTGAGACTATGCCCGAAGAGCCAAAAACCCAGAGTGCTTTTCCCTTCCTTGGCAGGTAATGGCAGTGCCAGTCTGCATCCCCAGTGAGGATGGCAGCCGGGTCTTTCCCTGCCCGTGTGCCTTGCTCTGCTGCAGGATGACCACAGCAGCCTCAGTGGGACCACTCTGGCCCTCCCAGCCAGGGCTCTCACTGCTCACGGCCTTCCATGCCTCTGAGTCTGGGGAGAATTGCTTAGGCAGATTTTGGCCTCTGGGCCACAGCATTCCCTGGCAGCCAGCTGGGTTAGGAAATGGTTCTCTGCATTTACTTTCATGCTGGGGATGTCCTGCAAGCACAGTGCCTTCAGAGCAGCAGATTTCCCTGCCATAGCACTGCCAACCTCAGCTGTCCTGCTACAGGGCCTCCATGCCCCAGCCTCTGTCTCCCCGTTTTGCTGGGACTCCCAAATCCGTCCTCTGGTGCCTTCGCAGAATCACAGCACTCAGCCCAGCCAGTGCCTGCCAAAAGCCTGTCCCACTCAATTCCAGCCTCCTCAGGCTGAGCCCAGCCTTGGATGGCCTGGGCAGGGGCCGGGGTGTCTGAGGGGGAGTGTAGAGGGTGGTGAGTGTGTGTATATGTATATATAGGTTTACATATATATATATATGTATATATATAAATTTTCCCTTGTCCCTGGAGAGGGGCATTTGCTGCTGCTGCTGTACATGTTGATCAGGTTGGGCTCCCTGATTTGCCCACCTTTTCAAAATCAGCCTATAAATCCACCATTATATGTAGTTAAAAAAGGAGCATTTCTGACTTTTATATCTAATATATGTTTAAAAAATATATAAGGAGAGAACAGTGAATTTACAATAATAAATGTGCAAATCAGCCAAGGGTGAGGCAAACCGTCCTTCCCACGGTGCTGGACTGGGGTGGTGACCGGGTCCAAAGAGATGGGGGTCGAAGGGTCCTGCTGGTCTCAGGGGATAGCGGTGAGCCCGAGGCTCGATTCCCTGTCCCAGTGTTAGGCTGACGGAAGACGAGCGATTTCACCCGGGTTGCAGCAGCCTGGAGAGGGTGTCCCCGGCCCCCAGTCCCGCCGCTGTCCCCGTCGGGGCGGAGCCGGGCCCGGGAAGCCCCGGGAGGCGGAGCCCGGACGGGACTTTCCTGGGGCCGCGGCCGGGACGAGGCGACTGCGCTGGAGCTGAAGGTAAGTGGCCGGGACGGTGCGGTCTGGGATGGTCTCTGGCTCTGCGGGTCCGGGCCGGCCGGGGCAGGCGGCGGGGCAGGGGGGCATCCCGGGGGTGGGGCGCTGCCCGGGGGTGCCGGTCCCCCGAGCGCGGAGTGAGCACGTCCGAGCCTGCTGGGCAGCGGGCTGGGCTGCCTGCATCAGTGGGGAGAGCGTCTCAGCCGAAAGCACCTGTGTGTGCCCAGCCCCAGGGGATGGGCCCTGGGTTGCTGAGCCCTGGGTTGCTGAGCCCCGGTGCAGAGCCTGGCAGTCCATCGTGCAGAGCAGCCTCCTGCGCTCTGCCTGGGCTCAGCTCCTCGGCTCACCCTGTGCACACCGGGGTGATGGGTGCAGGTGAATCCGGATTCCCAGTTAAAAGGGAGCTGAGCTAGCTGGTCGAGAGATTTCAGTGCCAGAGCTGGCCATCCCTCTGAAGGGTCTGCAGTGGCCAGGCCTCGGCAGCTCCTGGCCTCCTGCTCACCGTGGCCAGCGGTCCCTGGCTGCCTCTCAGCTGGCTGAGGAAAATGTTTGGGACATGCAGGCTGGAGAGAGATTTTCTGTCTTGGCATGGGGAGAAGAAAGCATGCCCTAGCACTGGTGCTGACACCCATTTCACTGCCAGCAGGGAAGCTGCTTATTTTCCTGTTTCCGTGTTGCTGGTGAATACTGCCCCATCCTGCAGCTCTCCCTCCATGTGCTGATCCCTGCCTCGGCAGTGATTAGGGCTGGCCCTTAGGCTCAGCTTGCTTTATCCCAAAAGGAGCTATGAAAGCCAACATCGTAGTGATAAGGCAGGCAGAGTGGAAGCCAGGGAGAGTGGGAGACAGCAAACTCCCGGTTGGCATTGAGAGGGTTTTTCTGAGGGTGCACAGATAGGTATTTGGAGCCAACGGTTCATAACACAACAGCAAAGCAGCTGATTAATAGGCCCTAGAGGAGAAAACCAGAAGATTAGTGGATGGTTGAGGTTTGCCAAAACCAGCTAGATAGCCTCAATAGGAGTAAAGGCATTTTATGCGGAGAGATACGAGTTACTTTGGTGCGAGAGGGCAGGCTGTCAGGAAGGGAAAGGCTTGGACAGCTTTTAGGGAGAGGGGATTTCTCTCTGCCACTTTTGCAGGTCAAGGACTCTGTTTCCAGGGCCTTAGAATTAAGACCATGTGAACACTGGGTAAGGGGGACTCAGCAGCCTCTTGCCAGATCCTTGTCAGTAGCTCTTGGGACTCCTGGGATGGAGCAGAGCACAAGATTTGTGCAGAAAGCAAGGTCAGGTATTTAGGGCCCTCTTTTCCAGGCATTATCAGACCCCAGGGGAATCAAAACACGCAGGGAATAAGCAGCCAACTGGGTGGCTGGAACATGTCAGCTGTACACCAGGGCAGTTTGGAGCAGAGTTGTGCTCATGCCTCCAGTTGCATTTCTGGAGCACCCTTTCCTATGGCTGTTAAACACTCCCACCACAGACAGACAGACTTAAGTTTCCCTCTCACCCCCAGGGCATTAGCTCTGCAAGTCAGCTGGCTGTCATGGGTGGAAAGAAAATAGCACCTGCATTACTAGGTCACGTTCAAGGAGCTGCAGGCAGGGAAGAATGGCTTTAACTGGCACTGCTTGCCAGCGCCTGGCCCTTAATTAAAGCAGTCTGGCTTGCAGAGGGAAGCTGGCCCACCCAGCAGGGGTGCTGTGGCAGTGCTGCACTCCAGAGCAGGGAGCTGGTGCTGCTCTGGGCAGTGCATTGCAGTCTGGTTGCTACATTCCAGTCAATGCCTGGAGAATCTTTTTGAGCCCTAGAAGTTCTGAAGATAGGGAAGAATTAGCTCAACATAGTGGGGCCACACAAGCCCCAAGTCCAGGCCAGATGCACTGTGTACCACAGAGCAGAGGATGCTACTAGTGGCAGAAGGGGAGGATGGGATGTGCGGGGGATAAAAGCCAAGTGTGCTGTATTCCTAGGGGAAACCCGAGGTCCTGGGGGCCTGAAGGGCACAGCTGCTCTGAACAGGAGGGCAGAATTTACCTCAAAAGCAGGTCTGAGGTTGCCTGAGGTTGCTCTTAAAAGAACAAGAAGCAGGCAGTGTCACCCCAGCTCTGCTCAGTGAGCAGGGTGGGCTTCCTCCAACGTGCACTGCACGAGTGTGCAGGCATTTGGCCAGCAACCTCCCGAGGGAGCCAGAGCTGCGCAGGCTGGGGAGACACAGGCACAACCCCATGATGTTCCTTAGTCATGCTGTTTGCTGCAACAAGTGGAAGTGTTCTGGGCAGTATTGAGTGAGCTGTGAAAACCTCTGTAGAAGGGAAGGGGCTGATGGCACTGGGGAAGGGGAGCTGTTCTGTTCAAGGGACATAAGGGACACAGTCTGTCCTCCTGTGTCTTTGGGCCTGGGCCCCCCTAGCCAGGCTTAGCGGGTAGGGCTTGAGAGGGTTATTCCCAGCACAGTGAGAAAGGATGTTTATCCCCTCCTTCACCTCTCTGGGAAGCCTGTGCCAGCAGATGAGGTGCTTGGCTGGTTGTGGCAGGCTGAGGCTACCCAGGTGTGATGTCTGCCAAGATCCTGACGGCAGACGGCGTGTGCTGCTTCCCAAAGGCCAGTGGGGGCTTGTGTCCATGCTTCCAGACTTTTGGAAGCCCATGCAGAATGGCAGGAGGAAGGTCCCACTTCACAGTGCTGGATCTCCACTTTCACCATCCTTGCCACCCTGCTGCACCTGCAGGTCCCTTGGACCTCACATCCTAGGCTAAAATCCCACAGGCAGGCTGGGCTGGGGCTGCCAGAGCTCAGCTGGGCTCAGGGGCAAGCCAGCTGGGGAAAACCTCAGGCCTGGGGCCCCAGGGCAGCCCCTCTGGAGGACATGAGTGGCTGGAAAATCTCCCTGAAAAGGCTCTTTTCATCTTCTGAAGAATATGAGTCACACACAGGTTGAACAATCCCCTTCCTTCCCCTCTTCTCCCACACACCCAAAATCCCCTGTGCAGGGACCTGCAACAATCACTGATTCAGAAATTCATGGTATGAGAGCTCTGTGGACTCAGATACTGTGGTGTGGTGGTTGTTGGTTTTTTTTATCTTTCCATAGTGAGGAGAAGAAATGTGGAGCAAGACAGTGTGCCCAGAGGCTCTGCTCTGATCCTGACCCTTTGCTAGAACTCTCCAGTGGTTTCCTGTGATCAGGCAAACCTTCACCCCAAGCGGTACCCACGGCTGCGGTAACCGACAGTTCCTGCGGCGATGCTGGGGTTGGATGGGTTGCTGAGACCAACCTCTTCCTCCCTGGTGAGTAGGAGGGTGTGAGCACTGTGGGTGGTGGGGAAGGGACCCTGCTGCTGGTGGTACCTTGTGAGGGCGGCACTGGTAACCAGGGCTTCCAGAGATGCTCCCACGGGGAGCTGCTGCTCCCACTTTGAAAGCAGATACTTCCTAGTGGGAAAGAGGGAATGGAACATGGATAGCGAATGTCTCTCTCAGGCCACCTATGCAGGAAGTATGCAGGGGTTGCCACATAAGTGGAAATTGGGGCAGTGGGGGAGTAGTGCAGGGGTGCCACGTGCCTGCCTTGGTCTGCGGTGTGCTGCAGAGCTTCCCCTGACCAATGGGGAGACACTGGGCTTTGGGTCAGCTGCTTCTGTTTGGGTCCACGGGGGCTTGGAGGAGACATCCCGCTGTGGAGTTGCATCATTAAGGTGAGATGATGCAGGGTGGGGACGTGGGAGGGCCCCAGAGGCTGTCGCTGGGGGTTTTTGGCACGATCCGGGTGGTTTCAGCTCTGCTGCTCTGCAAGCCTTGTCCGGAAAGGACATGATGGCGGGTCAACGGGGACCAGTGCCAGAAGCAGGGCAGGTGGCTGGGGACAGCGGGGCACGCGGGGGCAAACCCCTCTGTGCTCCTGGAGGGAAACTCGGGACCTTCAGGCGCTGCCGGGGTGCCAAGCAGGGGCCAAGCGAGAGCAGCCGGGGGAGGCGGGCAGGCAGCCGCCGGGATTTCCAGCCCGCCCGCCGCTCGAAGCCCAAAACTCCCAGGCGGTGAGGAGATGGCCCATCCCACCGCCCCCGGCCGCGCCGGGGGACCCGCCGGCGGGCGCACAGGCAGCCGTGCCCCGGGCCGGGCCGTGCCGAGCGCCGAGCCGAGCCGTGCCCAGCGCCGAGCCGAGCCGTGCCCTGCCGTGCCCCGGGCCGGGCCGGGCCGAGCTCCGAGCCGGGCCGAGCCGTGCCCCGGGCGGGGCGGGGCGGTGACGCGCGGTCCCGTCATTTCCCGGCTCGGCGGGGTTTCTAGGGACTTTCCGGAGCTGCGGTGCCTTCCTGCCGCCGCCGGTCCCCGCTCATCCCCGCGCTCTCCCCGCAGGCCGGCGGCCGGCCCCGCACAGACATGGACGAGCAGTTCCAGCCCGTGAGTGCGGCAGGGGTCGTATCGGATCGGCCCGGGGGGCGTGGGGAGGCTCCGCCTGGCCCCGGCCCCGCGGCTGGGCGTTCGGCGGCTCCTGACCCATGGCGGGGTGGGAGGTGGGGGTCTGCGGGTGTCACTGGGGTGGTTGGTGGTGGCCTGTGTCCACCCCCGTGGTGAGCAATTAGAGGTCTGCAGGTGGCACTGGTGTGGGAAATGGGGCATCTGTGTCTGCCCCAAGTATGGGAAATGGGGGGTCTCTGCCTCCCTCCAGGATAGGACATGGGAGGTCTGTGTCTGCCCCTAGGGTGGGAAAAGGGACATGCTGGTGCCCCAGGGGTGGGCAATGAGGGGTCCGCACCTGCCTGCCCCTCTTTCCTGGAAGGGGTGAGGGATCTGTGCCTGCCCTCTGCCCCCTCCCCGCACCAAGGTGGGCAATGGAGCTCTGTGCCAAACTGCCCCCTGTCCCAGGGTGGGAGATGGGGACTGTGTCTGCCACCCAGGGCAATTTTGGGTTCCAGCCCCAACACACTTACCACGCTCATATTCCCTCATATCATCCAGTGCCTGGATGGGCTTGACTATGATGACTTCAGTTTTGGCCCTCACATGATGGAGCAGAAGGAGCCTGTGATGGAGACAGGTAAGGGCCCCTCTGGCTGTGCCCTTCCAGGGGTCCCTGGCTGCAGCAGGGTTTCCCATCAGGCTGACTCACGCCTTATAGTTCCCAGCAGCACTATGGGCTGTGTCCTTGCTGGCCCCATTGTGGGCTGACTGGGAATCCCTGCCTCATGCCACCAGGATGGGAGCTGCTCAGTCTGGAACTGCTGCTCTGTCTGTCAGGGACCAGAGGCTGGGCTGTGATGGTTACCCAGGGGTTCCCTGCTCCCCAGGTGCCAGAGTATCCTCTGGTCCTTCCCTCCTCTCCTTGCCAACTCTGCTGCTCCTGGCTGGGATTGGCAGCACAGAGGCTGGGGGTCCTGAGCACCCCCATGGGACAGACAGGGGTCACCTCGCCTTCAGCACCCTCCCAGTACCTCCAGCATCCTTACTAGGAACAACCACTTTGGTTATCCTGTGTTTCTCATGCTACTTTGGTTATCCTGCATTTCTCTCCTCTCTTTTCTCCAGTGGAAGGTCCCTACCTTGTCATTATTGAGCAGCCTAAGCAGGTAAGGATGTCACCCAGGTAAGGGCAGGTGTAGCTGTCACCCTCTGCTCTCGTGGCATCAGTTTTGGGCTACCCTTGGCCGACCTTCTCTTTGCCTTCACAGCGGGGGTTCCGGTTTCGGTATGGCTGCGAGGGCCCTTCACATGGGGGGCTGCCAGGAGCATCCAGCGAGAAGGGGCGCAAGACCTATCCCACTGTCAAGGTGAGCACTAACCTGGGGAGGGGATAGGACAGCATTTTCAGCCCGTGTGGACGGCACCAGGAGGGTACATCGAAGGAAGAACATGACGTGTATATTAAGCTTTGCACATCTCCCACACTGGAGGGTTGGGAAGGCTGCAGCAGGAGGGGTGGTGACTGTGGAGAGGAATTGCAGGGGTTTGGGGGAGGAATAGCAGGGGCTGTGAGGAGTCCTGCAGGCTCCCAAGGTATTGTACCTGACTCCCACCTCATTTCTCCCTGCAGATCTGCAACTACAATGGGATGGCCCGGATCGAGGTAGACCTGGTGACGCACAGTGATCCTCCCCGTGTGCATGCCCACAGCCTGGTGGGGAAGCAGTGCAATGAGGCTGGCAACTGCATTGCGATTGTGGGACCCAAGGACATGACGGCTCAGTATGTGCAGGCGAGACCTGGGGTGGCCTTTTGCCTATGTGGGATGGCTGGGGGGCTGGCTGCAGCTTACAGTCTGGGCAGGAGCTGGGTTTTCTGGGTGGGGCCAGGAGTGGGTTTAGACAAAGTCATCAGTACATCTGTCCCCTGAACATTTTGCTTAGCTCTGTATCTGGCATGTGCAGCTTGTTTTGTGCTTCTGTCCTTGGGGTTGCAGCTCTCCAGCTTCACAGGTGACTTCTGTAGCCAGGCTGAGTTGCCAGGTTATTTGGTAAGCGCTGGCGGGCAGCTCCCTGCACATGCAGCTGCTGAGGCAGGAGCAGGCAGGCTTCTGGCTGCTTGGGTACCCATGTGCACTGACACTACTGGCCCAGAAGCTCCATTTGGAGAAGAGGTTGTTTTCCCTAGGTCTTCTGCTGGAGTGGGACAGGAGGGGCTGGAGCTGCATGCACTTTACTGCTGCAGTTGCTCTTACAAATCTAGCCCTGGCTGCTGACTCAGCCTGGTCCCATTTACATCCCTCTGGCTTCCAGCCCTCCTGGTCTTCCCCTTTGGATTTTTCACCTGTGGGAGCCTGGACTGTCCCAGCCACCACTTTTCTGGGTTCTGTTCTGCTCCTCTGCGGGTGCTTCTCTTATGCCCCACATATGTGGACCCCCTTGCTGCCTGAGCAACACCACTCTATGCTTTGCACAGCTTCTTCTTGGCCACAGCAGTCCATGTGCCTCCTGGGACAGCTGCTCCCAGCCCCAGTCCTCCCAGATCCCAGCTGGATCCCTCTTCTCCAGGTTCAGCAACCTGGGTGTGCTCCATGTCACCAAGAAGAACATGATGGAGATAATGAAGGAAAAGCTGAAGCAGCAGAAGATGCGCAACAGGAGCCATCTGCTGACAGGTGAGGACTGCCGGGCAGCTTGCTGGCACTGAGCACTCCAGAGGGAGCAGGGACCTGCTGTGGGGTGACAATGGGGGGCTGGTCTTAGCATGAGACTGAGAGGAATGGGCGGGGGGACCTGCAACTCCAACCCTTTGCCTAGCCTGATGTTGTCTTCCCCTGCCCTGGCAGAAGCGGAGCTGCGTGAGATTGAGCTGGAGGCGAAGGAGCTGAAGAAGGTGATGGACCTGAGCATTGTGCGGTTGCGCTTCACCGCCTACCTCCGTGACAGCAGCGGGAACTTCACGCTGGCCCTCCAGCCTGTCATCTCAGACCCTATCCATGACAGCAGTGAGCATGGGGCGAGGCCAGGGAGGGGATGGGGCGGGGCAGGGTAAGGAGATGAGGGATGCTCTGTCTGCCACAGCAGTTCTGAATTCCTCCTCTCTCTACAGAATCCCCAGGAGCTTCCAATCTGAAGATTTCACGGATGGATAAGACGGCAGGCTCTGTGCGAGGAGGGGATGAGGTCTACTTACTGTGTGATAAAGTTCAGAAAGGTAAAAGCCTTTTCCTGTAACCAATTCCTTCCAGAGGGGCTGTGGCAGGAGAGATCCAGGGCCCCTGGTTGGCCAGAGGTCTTTGTCTTGTGAGCCTGGCCAGGGTTGAGATACAGGCAGTGCCAGGTGCCCCCTCTCTCCCCAGATGACATCGAGGTGCGTTTCTATGAGGACGATGAGAATGGCTGGCAGGCCTTTGGGGACTTCTCTCCCACTGATGTACACAAGCAGGTACAGGGAAGGTGGGAGGGTGTTCTGCTATGCCCTGAAGCAGTTGGGTGTCCTATGGAGTGAGGTCACCTGTCCCCAGCTCTGGGGAGGAGCAGAACCCCACATCTGTATGTCCTGCCCACAGTATGCCATCGTCTTCCGCACGCCCCCCTACCACAAGCCCAAGATCGACCGTCCCGTCACCGTTTTCCTGCAGCTGAAGCGGAAGCGGGGGGGTGATGTGAGCGACTCCAAGCAGTTCACCTACTACCCCGTGGTGGAAGGTGAGCACCCCCAGGCAGGCTGGCATGCCCTCTGCCGCTAGGGCTGCCTCTCACCCCGCTGCCACTCTCCCCCCACAGATAAGGAAGAAGTGGAGAGGAAGCGCAAGAAAGTCCTGCCTCAGTTTCCCCAGCACTTTGGTGGGGGTTCGCACATGGGAGGTGCTGGTGGGGGAGCTGGAGGCTTTGGCTCTGGAGGAGGTGAGTGGAGAAACCTCTTAACCCTCCCTGCTTGGGTGGCTGCAGCCCTGGGGGCTCCCTGCTGCCCTCCAGCCTAACCTGTCCCCCTTGCTCCCCAGGCGGGAACCTCAGCTTCCCCTACTCTCCTGGGCTGGCCTACAACAGCATCTACTCAACTGGCCCCCACCCTGTGGGGGGTTACCAAGGGGGTGTACAGATGAAGGGCCTCGAGGCAGAGGGGGATAGGAGTGACAGGCAGGCACCTGTGGAGAGCACATACTGCAAGGAGCTGCAGCAGCATGGTAAGCTGGGCTGGAGTGGGTGCTGAGGGACATAACTCCGGAGAGGGGGCATGGGTCTGGGACCTTTGGGGGCCAGGTGCCACTCTCCTCTGCACCTAGGGGGAGGCAGGAGGGTGGATGCACCTGCCGCTCCCAGAGGTGATGTCCTGCTTTGCCCCCCAGCCCATCTCTGTCAGCTGTGGATGCTGGCGCTGGCCCGTCGCAATGCCCATGCCCTGCTGGACTACTCAGTCACTGCTGACCCCCGCATGCTGCTGGCAGTCCAGAGGCACCTGGCTGCATCACAGGATGAGAACGGAGACACGTGAGTGCACAAGTGGTTTGGGGGTGGGACAGTGCGGAAGTCTTGCTGGCCATCTTGCTCCCCCGTTATGGAGCACTGGGGAGTGGAAGGTGACAGGATGCAGAGAGGTGTGGAGCTGAGCCAAGGGCCATCCCCGCTTTCTCTACAGGCCTTTGCACCTTGCTATTATCCATGAGCAGACGGCTGTGATCAAGCAGCTGATCGAGGTCATCGTTAGCATCCCCAACCAGCAGATCATCAACATCTCCAACAACCTGCAGCAGGTACACAGTTTCCTGGGACAGCCGGTTCTCCTCTGCCTGGGGCTTGCTCCAGTTTCCCAATCCCAGGACCTCCCATTGCTGCTCCTGCTGCAGGGAGGCAGAGCATGATGCAGCCATGCTGGCAAGGAGAGTGGCGCAGGACTCAGCTCCTTCTGTGGATTAGGCTGAGGGAGTTCTTCTGTCCCACAGACACCACTGCATCTGGCAGTCATCACCAAGCAGCCCCAAGTAGTCCAGCTCCTGCTGCAAGCCCGTGCCGACCCCACCTTGTTGGACCGCTACGGCAATTCCCTGCTGCACCTGGCACTCCAGGCTGGCGACGATGAGATGCTGAAGACACTGCTGGCCCACCTGGGCTCATCTGCCCCTTACCTGCTCCGCCTGCCCAGTTTCCACGGTGAGTGGGGCTGGGAGATGATGGGCAGGAACCCAGTGGTGCAGTTGTGGGCTTGGCTGGAGAGCTGCTGAGCCTCTCCCCCTGTTGCAGGCCTCCTGCCTGTACACTTGGCCGTGAAGGCAAAGAGTTTGTCATGCCTGGACCTGCTGGTTAGGAAAGGAGCGGATGTGAACGCAGTGGAGAGGCAGGGTGGGAGGACCCCGCTGCACCTGGCTGTGGAGATGGAGAACCTCAACATGGTCACCCATCTGGTGAAGAAGGTACAGGGGGGAGGTGGGTTGGTGGCTGTGGGATGGGGTGCAGTCTCCCCCTGGGCCAGGTGGGAGTCCCCTGTGATGACGGGGAACAGGGAGGGGAGCAGCACCCAGAAAGCCCATCCTCACAGCCTTGTGCTTTTCTCGATAGCTGGGAGCAGATGTCAACAGCCGGACCTTTGCTGGGAACACCCCCCTGCACCTGGCTGCTGGCCTGGGCTCCCCTACCCTCACCAAACTGCTTCTCAAAGCTGGTAAGGTGCTGCCCTCCCTCCCCTCCATGAAGCCCCAACTGCCCACCCAGAGCAGACTCTGGCTTCCCAGGCCGACCTGCCCTTCTGGGGGTCTCAGTCCACCCTTCCCTGACAGGGGCAGACATGCTGTGTGAGAACGACGAGCCTGTCAGCCCATCCTCGTCAGAAGCCAGCAGCGATACAGATGCCGACCCCGAGGAGCAGGAGCTGGCTATGGAGTTGGGGGAGCTGGCCCCAGCCTTGGAGCAAGGCAGCGACCCCCAGCCCCCTGCACAGGGGCATGGGCAGGCGGGGCACAGACAGCGCCGCTGCCACACGCCTCTGGACCTGACTCAGAGCCAGAAGGTGTGTGCGGGAATCAGATCCCTGGGAACCTTTCTGCAGGGGCAAGGATAGGACAGAGGTCCAGGATATGCTCCTGTGAGGATGCCTGTGCCCCTCCATGTGCCGGGGAGAGCTGTGGTGTGGGGAGGCAGGGTGGATTATCTCTGCATCTGTCCACAGGTGCGGGAGATCCTGCTGCAGGCCTCTCAGCAGGACCCTGAGGCAGAACTGCCCACTGCCTCACAGCCAGGTGAGCACTCCCTCTTCCCCCCAAAAAAAGCACCATGCCCAGGCACGGCAGGACCCTCCCAGCAATGGGGATGGGCAGCACATGATGAAGGCATCTCTCCCGTACAGGGAAGGTCTTGTCGCTGGACAGTGAGGCACTGCAGGGGCTGGAGCAGCTGCTGAACCAGGACTGCAGTGGGTCAGACTGGATGGAGTTGGCCAAGCGCCTGGGGCTCTGCAGCCTAGTGGAGACCTACAAGGACACCCCCTCACCCAGTGTCAGCCTCCTGCGCAGTTATGAGGTCAGTGGCCAGCTGGGGCATCCTCCTCCCCCATGCCTGGCTGGCTGCTGGCCCCGCTCAGTGCCCTCTCTCCACAGCTGGCAGGGGGCAGCCTGGGGGGGCTGCTGGAGGCACTGGACTCCATGGGGCTCCGCAAGGCTGTCAGGATGCTCCACAAAACCGAGGCACTGGAGAAGCTGCAAAGTACAGGTACAGAGAGCAAGGGGATGGGGAGGGTCACGTCCCTGCTGCTCCCTGATGCCCCCATTGCTGACAGCACCCGGGGTTTGCTTTGCAGAGCTGAAGGAAGACAGTGCCTATGGCAGCGAGTCTGTGGAAGAGGAGCAGGGACCCACGTTGGCCCTGAAGCCAGGGCCAGGAAGCGAGCTGCCCCACAGCCAGCAGCCACAGGTGCACTGAGGGGCTGGTAGCCCTTGCACCTACCCTGGGGTGTGGAGCACATTGCCCCCCACCCTGCCCTGCCCACACAAGTGCCTTCCAGACTTAGGGCCTGGCTGCCTGGACTTGGGGGGACAGAATGCAGCCGGCTCTCTGCTCTTATTTAATGGTTCCCCTTCTGAATAAAGGGAGAGTTTCCCTTAGCCTTTGCCCTCCTGTCTCCAACCCCAGCCCTGAGCCAGCAGGCACTAACCTCCTGGAGCCCTGCCTGGGGCTGGGAGTCCAGCAGCAAGGAGGCAGTTCCAGCCCCTCAGCATCCCTCTATGCTGAGGCTGACCCCAACTGTGGGGGAGAAAACACAGTGCACGTGGAAATGAAGAGCGAGTTTTACTTCAGTAACCGAGACGAAGCTGTACAAATGTTTTTCTCCCCCCACAAGCCGCCTGGGGCAAAGGTGGGTTGTTGTGTTTTTTGTTTTTTTTTTTTCTTTTATTTTTCTCTTTTTTTTCCTGTTTTTTTTTTTGTTTTTTTTGCAGTAGTCTCAAAAGAGCAGAATAAAAAGTTTGACACATTCGCAAAGTCAGTGCTGAAACTAGATGAGTCCCAGGCAGCTGAGAACAGCATGTACAACACCCCCCACCTGCAGCCCTTCTGCTGTCCCCAGATCCCTCCCTGCACACCCTGGGCACTCCTGCAGCCATGCTTCACCACTGGCACCTAGCTCCAGAAGAGCATCCTCCAGCTCACCCTGGAGTGGTGGGGGCTGCCCCTCACATTGGCAAGAAGGGTGCCCATGGCAGAGGAAGGGACTGCACCACTGCTGCTGAATCATGAGGACCTTGCAGGGCTGTGGACTGGGCTTTGCTGGCAGCCTCCCAGACCCCAGCCATACACTGGAGAAGCAGCATGGGAAAGAAAGCTGCCTCTGGCCTGTGCCAGCCCCATAGGGCAGTGAAGAACCCCAGGTTAGCTCTGGCTTCAGGGGTCACCTCCCCACTGGCCCAGTGTGCCCTGGGTACAACCCTCACACCCAGGAGGTGCAAATGGGGCTAGTCCAGACTGCCAGTGGGGGGTGGGTGTCATGAAGCACCAACACATCAGCCCACCCCCCCCATGCAACCATCCCAAGGGTGCCTCCCTGGTGCCAGTGGCTGCAGGGCTTTCTCACCAGAAGGTTGCTGCTACCAGAGTAGAGCTGAGGTGCAGGCAGGAGCACACACAGGAGCCCATGTTCAGCTTGCTGCAGGGTGTGGGGGGAAGGCAGGGAGCTGGGTTTCCCCCTGAGTCCACTTAAGAACTTCCACCCCCCCCCGAGTGCAGCGCCTACAGGACATGGCTGGGTTTGTGGTTTTGTTTTTTAAACAGTTCCCAAAAAACCCCTCAAAATTAGCCCCCCCACCCCCAAAAAAAAAAAAAAGAAACAAAACACCCTTCCTGGTGGTCAGCTCGATCTGGTACTAAAAAGTGCAAAACTGTATCACAAAAACTGTTCAAAAGTTGTAAGAAAGCGGGGAGGGTGCAGAGATGGCTAGGGTGGCAGGGACAGGACCAGGTGCCATGGCCCTGACTCCCCCGGCCAGTAGTCCCAGGAGAGGGGACAGGCCAGAACTGGCCCCTTCCCTCTCTCACGTGCCTCCCCATGGCACAGCAGAGCTGGAGGAGAAGCAGCCGCTGGCTTTGTTTTGCTTCAGTTTTGTCTTTTTTTTTTTTTTTTTTTAACCACTGAAGAATGGAGCCCCGTGGGTGGGTTGAAGTTGTTCCCGCTCCCCAGGGCAGGAGCACAGCATCCTGCAGCCAAGCACAGGACAAAGAGGGGCTGGAACAAGTCTGCTGGGGCCAACAGTGCAGGCAGCTCCTGTGAGCAAGGACCAGGGACCGTGCTGCCCTCCCCCTGTCTCCGATGGAGGGGCCATGGCCCTGCCTGGCTGGTGCTGGCAGCTGGGGAAGGGCTGTCACCCCCCAGCTCGTGCCACAAACGGACTCATGCAGGGTCTCAGCAGGCATGTGGCCTCCATCCGGGCACTGGGGGGGCAGGAAAGGAGCTGCAGTGCAGGTGGCTGATGCCCCTTGCTTACGACTTCTGGGGGTGGCCAGGGGACTGGCGGCCAGCACGCTCTGAGACGTTGCGCTTCACCTTAGTGGCTGTGCTGGAGGGCTCTGCATTGAGCGAGGGGCTGGAGTGTGATTTTTTCAGGCCATCATCCTCCCCGCCCGATGAGTCAAAGAGGGTGGACTCGAATGCTGCCAGATCCTCAGAGCCGGCCTTCAGCTTGGCCCGCAGCAGCATGGCGTAGGTGCCATAGCGGGATTTCTGGGGGGCACAGTGCAGCAGAGATAGGGGTCAGCAAGCTGGGCACTGCCCCTCAGCCAGCAGACCTTAGGACAAGGGGGGATGCCCATCGTCCCAGAGCATGGCAATGGCATTGTGCAATTCGGATGATGGGGGACAGTGGGGGATCATATCACTCAGGATGGCCAAGTGGGCAGGGTTGGGGCAGGGGTGGGGTATTCTCCCAGCTCACCTCGAACTCCAGGTACTCCTCTTTCTGCTTCAGCTCCTCATACTCCTTGCCCTTCACCTTCTTCTCAGGCAGTGAGGAACGATGCTCCAACAGCTCTGCTGACATCGTCTTGAACTTGGTCTCGTGACTCTTCACCTGCTCCTCCTGGGGAAAGGTGGCACCATGTCAGTCCCCTGCTCTGCACTCTGCTCTGTCCCCCTCCCCAGCACTATGAGCTGGCCAGGACCAGGGCCAGAATAGCTTTTTCTCCTCCTAGGCTGAGACAGGATGTCAGCTTCTGCTTCTGGTTTGTTGTTTTTTTTTCAAACAGCAGGCAAAAGCACAGGCTCTTGGGGGCAATCTGCTCTAGCCTCATGAGGGGCTGGCTTCAGTCTTAAAGCAGAAGAAATTAATCCCCTCTAAAACTAGGCTGGTGGGTTTTTTTTTAATCCTTTCACTCTACGAATAACTGCCCTGGCACATGCAAGTGCCAGCTAATCCCCCTGACCACTTGCCTTTCAAGGTCCTGGCCCTGGCAGGACTGTGCAAGCCATGGTGTGGGTCTATGTTCTCCTCCACTGTCTGACTACAATCACCTGTCTCCTGTTCCCACTGCCAGGAGCAAGATCTCACTGTCTGCTCCCAGCGTCAGCACTCCCTTGCTCTGTGTCTCCCCAGCCATGCTCCCTTGGCCCTGTACCCCACTGGGAGGCAGCTGGGCACATGGCGCTACAGGAGTCTCTCCACAGGGGACAGTGACACCAGCAGACCCACTGGCTCTGTGCTATGGTCCAGGTTACCCCAACACCCTGGCCCACCTGGGACAGCCTGGTGCAGGAGCTGGGCAGTAGCGGGCGGCTGAACTTCTTCTGGGAGCCGATGGCCGCAGGGAAGGGTGGCGCGGAGAACATGGCTGCCACCACATTGATGCGCGTGATCCACGAGTGCATCTGTTCAGGGTTCCTGGGGAGAAAAGCCAAAACACAGATGGACTCAAAGTGGCACTATCTATGTCACAGGCAGAGTGATCTCCCCTGCAGATGAGATCTAGGTCCCCCAGGCCTGGCTCTGGCCAGCTACAGCCCCTAGGGCTCTGCCCCAAGTGACTTGGGCCATCAAGAGCCCATTGGGAGGGGAAGAAGAGGAGCTGGGAAAGCACACTGCTGACACTGGGTCCCTTTCCTTCCAGAGAGGGCCGTGACAGGGAAGAGCAATGTGGCTGTAAGCCCCATTTCACCCTCCACCCCAGTCAGATGAGCCCCTGAGCCCAGTGTGGGCAGTGATCAACCAGTGATTCTGTGAAACTCACTGTGCTTGGAAGAGGAAGACCCTCCAGTCAGCTGTCCTGAGGTAGAAGACATTAGGTCGCTTGCTGTAGTCAGACGCCCGCGTGGCAAGAGAATGGTGGATGCTAATAGCATTCTTCAGCTCCTCTTCTGCCAGTGCCTTCCCTGGCTTATACTCCTCCTGCAAATCATGGGGCATTTCAGACCCAGCTTAGGGATGCACCCCACGAGTCAGCTCTATGAAGTCATGGAGCCTGCAGGTGAGTGCTTGCAGTGGTGGCACTTGGATCTCTCCTTACATCTGGCTGCTGCAGGCTCTGCCTCCAGCTCATGCTATACCCATGGGGAGAGGTTGCACAACGTGGGTGCATGGGCTTGGCAACAGCACAGTGGCTGTTCCTTGCTGCCCCACAGCTAGGCAGCATGTGTGCCTGCAGGAGACTGGATTTGTAGCCCAAACCATCCCCAGGGCAGAGGCCCTGGTGCCTCCTCTCTCTCAGCCAAGTCACCAGAGCCCTCAGCTGGCTGGCACTTTCAACAGCCAGTCCAAGCCCAAGTATGCTGGGAACAGAGATATCATCAGGTCCCCAAGCAGTGTTTCAAGCAGGTATGGTGCCAAGTCTTGTTAGGACAGGCTTTGGGATGCCATGCCCTGGCACCCCTCTCTTGCTGCCGTGGGCACTGATGCGACCTCCCTCCCTGGGGTGGGGACAATTCTTCTCCCTGCCACAGATGTGAATGGCCCCAGTGCCACCTACCTTCTGCAGGTAGAGAATCATCCCCTTCAGGATGGCGTGGAAGGGTTTCCAGCCGCGCTTCCCTCGAGGCGCTGCCAGGGAGAAGAGAGCAGCCCAGACATCAGCCCCAGCACCGAGTGGGTGAAAGGCATCCCCCCCATCCTCCTCCAGCCAGCCAGCCCTGCCACTGCACACGTCACCCCACCCTGGGGATGGGCAGAATGCCAGGACTGTCCCTGCGCACCTGAGCCCACGCCGGCCGCGTGGCTGGCAGATGGTGCTGCTGACAGGGGGACCGCACGCTGCCTCCCAGGGCCAGCACCGCTGCCCTCCCCACCTCACTGCCCGCCTTGCCGTCGGTGTTCAGTTGCCTCCCTGCTCAGGGACAGGGACGAGGACAAGGCAGCGCTGCCTGCCAGGTAATGCTGGCTTTGGAGCGCGGCTGCAACTAATCAGATCAAGGCAGCATTAGATGGCCAGGGCTTAGTGGGGATTTAACGGTGGAAATGGTGAACGTGCCTGGCAGCGCCCAACCAGAGGCAGCCCCCTGTGCAGCTTGTTTGCCACACCACAGGACACGACGTTCCTTTGTCCCTGCCACCCTGTGGCAATGGTTATCCCCCGGGGAGCTCACCCCACCTCCCTGCTTACTCTCTTCCCATGTGCAGGGGCTGC
The DNA here is from genome assembly GCF_020740795.1 of Apus apus. NCBI lineage: Eukaryota > Metazoa > Chordata > Aves > Apodiformes > Apodidae > Apus > Apus apus. The sequence continues at coordinate 20,435,921 of NC_067285.1, read as the reverse complement.
GCTGGCCTGCTGCCATCTCAGCCTCCGCCCAGCCCTGGTGGTGGGGAAAGACAGGCAGGGAGAGGGTTTTCAGGCTCCCCAGGCTGGGGGCTGAATTATGCCTGGCACAGCTGGATCAACAGAGAACAGGGGGCTGATGCTAGCATCTGGCAGGATGCGACAGTCAGACATCACATAGTAACTCCTGCTCTGTTCTCTATTAGGTTTCTGCAGCTCCCTGATGCCTTCTCGCCCCAAGTCCCTCCCATGGATTCCCCAGGCACCTACTTTTCTTGCAGTCAGGATCAGCATGGATCTTGCGCACTAACAGTCCATGCTTGTAAGTGGCGATGCTGGCGTCTTGGGAGAAGTCCAGAAAGGGGTTGCTGCAGCTGCTGATGCGCTTGATGGACTTCGGGTTGGGGTCTGCCAGCTCTGAGAGGGACTTTCTCAGCTCCTCCTCATCTCTGCCAGGCACAGATTTGGGTGGGAAAAGGGTTTGTTACCTTGCTGGGGACAGCAAACACCAAGCTGCCCGCTTGCCAGGGCTACTTTTAGGCCTGGCTTCTGGGAAGCCAGGAGCAGCAGCAGAGGCTGAGCAGTCTCCCAGAGCCACTGGAGAGCAGCATAAATCTAGGCATGCCTCTGTGCCCCTGCCCCTCTAGGCAGCTGTGGTGCTTCCTGGCCCCTCAAAAGAAAAGGCATGGGGGTGTCTGCTGCCAGTTCAGGGTGGGGGCCCTGCCTCAGGGAGGGAAGAGCATTTTTGGACAGGGCAGGACTGATGACAGAGGCCATGGAGGAGTAGCACCCAGGGACTTGGCACTATCACAGTCCCCCAGCCTGTGGTCTCACAGGTCCCCAGCTGGCAGGAGAGAGGATCTAGAAGTTAACCCCCCCCCCCCAAAGAGACAACAGGCTGTGGTCTCCATGCCTTCAGGGCAGCAGCCAGACTGTGGGGCTCAGAGCCACCAGTAAAGGGGTGTGAGGAGCTTGTGACGGGGAGGCCTCGGGCAGCACCAGCCTGGGGCAGCAGCACATGTGGGTAGGGAGAAGGTAGGGAGCCAAGAGAGCAGGAGGGGGCAAGCCCCCACTCATGTTCTCCCTGCAGGTCATGGCCCCATGCTGCAGGATGGCTGCTGCAGGCAGGCTGCATTGGTGCTGCTCCCCCCACATGGCAGGAAGGTGTGGGAACCCAGAGCTGCTGCCTCCCCCCTCCCTTGGCCCCACTTGCTGCTAATTAAACCCCTCAGCATCTGCCGGCGTCTCCATGGCAGCAGCCCGAGCGCAATGGCTCAGCGCTGGCGGTACCGCCGGGCTGATTAATCCCCGCAGCGCGGGCGCTGCCGCTCCTGCTGCTGGAGATGGCAGCTGTGGGCGAGGGTGCGGGCACCCTGCGGGGCCCCGGCGCAGCCACAGCGCAGCCACAGCTCCCCCCAGGGCCTGCCTGCCCCCACCCGATCCACCCACATTGAGGTGCTGAGGGCAGCTAGAGGTATGTTCTCCAGGCATCCTCATCCCACCCCACATCCTCACAGCCCTGCAGCACCATGGCTGATGGGGCCTCTGGGGCAGGGTGGGCCCCATTGCCTGCCCTGCCCCAGGCAGAAGCATCCCCAAGAGGGTTAAATACTCACATAGCCCACTGCAGCTTCTCATTCTTGATGGAGCCATACAGTGCCTGCAAAGAGAAGAGCAACGGGTCAGCAGGAGAGTGGCACCAGGACTGAGGAGCTGCTCTGAGGACCAGAGGGGGCATACCAGACTGGCTTAGGGAGTACTGAAGGTAAAGCATCCCCAGGTCCTGGCTGAGCAAGCCACCTGACCTTGTTTCAGGGTTACAGACACTTTCTCCTGGGCACCACCAGACGTGCAACCTCCCACACATCTGGGGCATGGTGCTGGGGATGGTTCAGGCAGTCTCACCTCTCCTCTCACTCCTCTCTATCTGCCCATGAAAGGGGCATGGCATTAGCAGCATGATGGCGAGGCACTCCAAACATTTCCTAGTCCTTAAGAGAGCTGCTTCTCCCTCACTCCAGTGTGTCCCAGGCCGGCCAAAGGGATGACCTTTAGGAGGCTTGGGCCCCAGAAGAGCAAGCTTTCAGGCTGCATTTTGATGGTGCATACCTGCATCCTGCTCAGCAGGACTTCAGCCTGCCCCAGCACCTACAGCATCTCCGTGTCACAAGATAGCACAGCCAGAGACCTCCCCGCTGTCACTGCTTGTCCTGGGCTGATAGAGGTAGGCTCATGGCAGCACCCAGCACTCCACAGCAACGTGATGCTCCTGTGGGAGGCTGCCCAAGAGCATGCTTAGGATTCAGGAGAGACTTCAGCAGGGTACGAGCTCTGGATTTGCAAAGATATCAGCATACTATCATGCATGAGGTCCTCAGAGGACCTTGTGGCTGGTTGAAGAATGATGAATGTTTGCCTGCTGCTGGGCTGCTGCTGCTTGGGGTGGCTGTGGCCTGTCTCTACCCCCTTAATGGAAGTCCCCAGCACCCTGCCCTCCCTGCCAGCCCAAACACTACCAAGTTGAGCAAGGCAGGACACACTGCCTTGCACCCCAGCTCAGGAACAAGCCAAGCCTGCCTACAGCAGGATGCTCCAGGACCCTGCTCCCAAGTGTTTGTCTGGTCTGGTCTGGGTGCAAGCCAGAGGCACTCAGTATGGCTCTGCAGCCAGGGAGGCTCTGGAAAGGGTTTCAACACAGGGCTCAGAGAGCTTTGGAGCAGTATCTGGAAGGCGTCATCCTTGGAGGAAAATACTCAAGTCTTGCACAGGCTGTTCAGGCAGCTGTCAACATCCATCACGGGGCCAGAGATTGCTGCTGAGAGATCTTGCTGGTGGCTCAGAAAATACAACTGGAGGCGTACAGGGGCCCAGGAAAGCCAGCCAGCAGACAGGCCCCAGCGGTGTGTGGGGAAGGGACATCCATCACGCCCCCGAGAGGCACAGCAGCCAGCATGGAGTAGGGACCCAGCTCCTCCCGCACTTCCCTGTCAGGGAAACACTGGCGCAGCACCAGCTCTTTCCTCAGAGGAAGAAAGGGATTGCCCTGAACTAGCAGGCAGAAAGCAGGCTCACTTGTCTCCTGGGAAGCCAGGAGGCTCATGGAGGGGGTACAGCCTTGGTGCCCAAGAGATTAGACCCCAGAGCCAGAGGAGCAGGATGCTGGGGTGAGAGCAGCAGCTGCCTGCTCGCAGTGAGAAGAGAACAAGGTGAAAGGAGATCTAGAGAAGACCATGGGGGAAAAAAAACAACACAAACTCCCACAGAATATAACCTGGGGCAGAGCAGGGAGAGAAGCAGGTGTCTCAGAGCTATGTGGATTATAAGGAATCGCCACAGGAAACAGAAGGAAAGGGATCTTACTCACTGCTGGGGACGCAGCTGAGAGATGCTGAGAACCAACAAAAATGAGACTGGAAAAGTGGCAGAGAGAGGTGGGGACTGGAAAGGGCAGAAAAGCTCCACGAAGAGAACAGGCAGAATGGGACGCATCACTTGGCTTCCACCCAGCTCAGTGGTGATACAGAGAGGGGTGGGCTCTGTGCCTCAAGGAAGGGAGACATGAGCTGGTTGAGTGGGGATTTTAGATAACAAGGTGAGATGCCACAGGAGAGGACTGCGGTCCCCAGTCCCCCAGCCCTGTGCATGGCTTGCAGGAGGATTGCTGCGCAACACCGAGTGAAGGAGCTTATGTCAGAAGATGCTCAGGGAGTAATTCTGGATGGTACAGTGCCAGAGAACAGCCCAGCAGAGCACTGTGCTACAAATACCTGGGCTCTGGGACTGTTGGCAAACATCTCACAGGCTGAACTGCCTTGTGGCTTCCAGAGGCTCCAGCTGCCCTACTACAAGCTCCGACAGCATCCCACAAGTCTGCTGCAGGCAGGAGCTGCCAGGGACCCCCATCTCAGAGATGGGGAGCAGGGGCTGTTCAGCATTCTTGTGTGTGGGGACAGTGAGAGATGAATGAAGGAGCTGAGGGGTTGAGAGGCCAGTGCAAAGCTTACCGTCTACACTTAAATCCTGCCAAGACTCTGTTTGGCTAAACACCACCCCCAGCCAATACCTGTCTCAGAAACAAAGCTGGTGGACTCAGCCCAAGTCCTAGCGGAGAAGATGCACTCAGCCACAAAACTCATCCTGCTTTTCTGCTCCCATGGCAGTACCACTGTTTGAATTCCAGGCTTTTTGGTGCACGGACCACTTCTGCTGGGGAAGCACAGGTGGGCTCCTGAAGCCTAACTCACAACCATGTCAGCTGAGACCAGAGACACCAGTTTTCATCAAGTCCCTCTCTTCAGGCTGTCTTTGTTCCATGGATTCATTCTCCCTGGGCTGAAAGGTCGGCACCACTAGGCAGCTCCGAACTTGCAAGTTCTACCCAAGAGAAAACAGGTCAGTGGCCCCATGCCACCACCACCCGACCCCAAGCGTGATTGGGTTTTTTTTTGTCATCGCCAGGTTATGAGCTCACTGCTGCAGCATGCTGGGCCAGCCAGCCAGCTCTGCCCTAGACATGCGCAACACAGAAGAGACCCAGGAATATACTGTCCCAGCGGGATTTCTAACTGAATCAACAACATGTTTCTTTGGTGCCTCCCCTCCCAAAAGCAGCAAGCTGAACCTACCACAGTCTTGCTCTAGCAAATGTCTCTAGGAGGGGAGAGGGGCTGCACTGGGCAAGAAGCAGGTGGTTTGGATGCTCCAGCCCAGTCCTAGTGCCAGCCCCCAGAGGGGACAGCAGGGCAGGGAGAAGACATCCTCCTTCAGCTCCCCAGCTCAGAGCAGACCAGAGGGGAGATCCAGTGCTGATTTGAGGAGCCAGGCAGCAAGTTGGCGCACACTGGACTACACTGAGGGCTGTAGCCCAGCACTTGAGTAACAGCAGGGTTAAGGCAGGAATTTAGGCATCCCACAGGTGGTTTTAACCCTTTCTGTGGTGCCTTTTTTATGAATCATACCTCTTAAGGACATATCCCCTTTCCAGTGTGCTGGCTCCTGCACTAAGCAACACAATGCTCAGCTCTGAGCACTCCAAGTGTGCAGGTCAAGGCTTCTCTTCCTCCTGCCAGTCCAGTGACCAGCCACGGCTGCGTGACATTCTGCAGGACAGACTTCATAGACACCAAGTGCCCTCCCTGCAGTCATTCTCCCTCTCTCTTTGCCTGATAACATTTCAATGCAAAAGCTCCATTGCTGGATTTCCCCAACTTTTCCTTAGCAAATATCTTTCTCTACATGCAGCCACAAAGCTCTGTTAGGTCCTGTAGGCACACAAGCCTCCAGCTGTGTGGAAATGAATGGCACCATCAGATCAGGGACATATACCAGTGGGAACTGTACCTAAGTCAGGTCCCTTATTCACCTTCACAGCCCCACCTTCACCCCTGCTGCCTGCCCAGCACACACAACCCATGCTCAAGAACAACTCATCACCTGGCACACACCAACCCTGCTGTGCACACCCCATGTCCCCTCCTCCCCTCCACCACAGAAGGGCTCCAGCATGCACACAGAGTGGCTTGGGGACAGATCTTTTTTCCCATTTGGTGGGCTGCCATGGGGACAGTGCCCTGTGCGTCACCCTCCACCCTGCTGCAGGCAGCAGTAGCTGGCAGCGGGGGATGGCTACCCGTCCCTGCCCCGTGCTTTTGATTCAACAACATGAAAAGCTGCATCAACATCTGTTAAAACATTTCTTGCCCAGCCGACTACACAGCCCCAGAACAGCAGACCCTTCTATCTCTCCCAGCACAGCTTCACAGCGCGGGAAGCAGCAACGGAGCATCTCCCTTCCAACTGCATGTTTCCATCCGAGTGCGTCACAACTTAATGCTGCCCCCAGACCATGCTGCGCTATGACAGCATAGCAGCTTGGCATGGCCCTCATGTCCCCACCGGGCAGCTGGGGTACCCCTGCCTGCTGTGTCCCAGCCTGCCCACAACATGGGGGCCAGCGAGGACTCTTCCCTTGCTGCTACACTGGAGGCAGGCACCCGACCGAGGTAGGACGCATCCAGAAACAGCCTGTCTTCTCCCCACCTAGAACCGATGCACACCAGCGTAACACCTCCAAAACAGATGCCAGCTCAGAGCAAGCAAGCTCTTGACAGCAAAAAGCCCTTTTTGTCCAGCCACTCCTTCTCCAGCTCCACTCGGCTGGGAGCTGGGGCTGCAGCGCTGCCCCTTTGCTCTGCCTCGCCACCTTCCCCACCTCCCCAGCGGGTGCCAGTCTGCCCTGGCCGGGCTGGCACGGCTCAGCGCAGCCCTTGGCGGGGAGCCCGCAGCGCTTGTCACTTCTGCTAATCTGGAGGGGTTGGTCCCAGCGGTACCGCTCTGTCCTGGATTCTTCTTGTAGTGATGTTTTCGAGCAAACGTTGCTGTCAAACGCTTGCAAGCGGCACAATGTCACCCCAGGTCTTGCCGTGCCTCTCGCTATCCCCGTGCTCAGGGTGGGATGGAGGGAGGATGGCAGGGCTGGAGACGGGGACCCTCGGGCGGAAAGGGGCTGATGGGGGGACCCGTCTCTGCTGAATTTAGACCGGGGACGGAGATGGGGCTGGCTGCTCGCCACCTTCATGCCAGGGCTGAGGCTCTCGCGGAGGGTGGGTCGGCGTCCGCCCTCCCGCTCGCCCGCGGCGCCGCCGGGCGCTGCGCATAGCCCCGCGGCACCTCCCGCTTCCCCGGCCCGCCGCTTACCGGCTTCTTCTTGCGGCGGCTCTGGATGCGGCTGACCACCAGGTCGGTGTAGAGCACCGGCTTGAGGGTGCGGGAGCGCTGGGGCCAGCCGTAGCAGAAGGTCTCTACGCCGCGGTAGTTGCGCCCGTAGCGGACCGAGCACATGGAACGGGACCGCATGCGCCCAGCGCTGCTGTTGATGCTGTTGACGCCGATCATCCTGCCCGCGGCGGCGGGAGGGGGGCGCCGGGATGCCCGGCGGCCCTACCTGCCCTGCCTGCCGCGGCCCGAGCCGCCGCCGCTGCCTGTTGAAGCCGGGCCGGGCCGGGCAGGGCTCGGCGGCTGCTGCCCGACAGAGGCGGGACCCGCCCCGCCCCGCCCGCCGCAGCCAATGGCGACCCGCGGGCGGCCGGGCCGAGCGGGGCCGGGCCGAGCGGGGCCGGGCCGAGCGGCGAGCGGGGCCCGCTGGGACGGCGGCGAGCACCCTGCCCGGCGGGACATCATGCCCGGCGGGACATCATCCCTGGCGCTGGCGCCACATCAGCTGCCGGAGCTTGCCTCCCAGCTGGCCCTCCCTGCCTCCTTTCCGCCCCAGCAGGGAGAGCCGGTGATTGGACCCTCATGGGGCTGGGGGGCAGTTGTGGTGGTATCTCAGGGACTTCCTGGGCTCCATCGGGCAGGCGGCTCCTCCACTCTACCAGCTGCATAGACATCAGAGCTGCTGTAGCCCAGCCGGTACCAGGGACCAACAAAGGGCTGAGCTGGTAGGAGATCTCAGACCTTCCATCTTCAGTGCTCACCCTACACTTAACCTTCCTGTCCATTCATTCGAGATCAGGCCAGAAGAAATCAGGAGCTGGTGCCATCGGGCTGGTTAAGTGCAGGACAGATGCTCCAGGCAGCTGTTCCAGTGAAGAAGCAAAGGGCTGGGCATCCTTGCAGAAGGCATGAGGATTGATGAGTAATTTAGTTAGGCTTGACTGAGTAGGAGATACGGCCAGTGGAGAAGGGGAAATTTTCCACTCTGTCCTAACTGCTTGGCAGATTCATCACTGGGCAAAACTTGTGAAGAAGGGGCCACGGGTGCCTGGCACACCAGCCCTGCTATGCTGCCCCTGAGGCAGGGGAGGTTGTCACAGGAGGGAGGTGAGGGGGGTTGTCACAGGAGACAGGGGCAGGGAAGCACGTCAGTCCCAGGGGAAACAGGCAAAAAATAATAGCCGGGGGGTTAGACTGAGCAAGCGTTCCTGAGATTATAGCTCAGAGGTGGGAGCCCAGGCTTTCTTCCCACGTTGCTAGTCACTTATCCAGCACTCTGAGCATCTGAGCCCTGCCTTTGTGCCTCCAAGCTGGAAGGTGGGGGCCCATCCTACCTTTCTCCCCGGGGGACCCAACTGCGTTGTCAGGCTTTAATTCATTAACATCTGTGAAGTGTTTCAGCTCCTAGGCTGGAAGGCAGCACAGATTTGCCTCACTCCTGCAATCACTAAGCAGCAACAGGGAGAAATGGGGCCTGAATCTGACCCTACTGTGTTGCTACCAGCCAGCAAAGCACAAGATTAAGCTAGAAGAGTAAGAAAGATAGGAAAGACCTAAGGCTCTGCAAAGCAATCAATCGTATAAAGGTCAAATCCACATCTGAAATATAACGGACAGACTGCAACAGTGTGTGAAATCCCAGGGGAGCTGGGCTAAAATCACACTGACAAGGGAAAGGCAATATCTCAAGTGCTAACCAAAATACCACCAGCTCTAGGACATCCCACTTTGCCTCCTTTGTGGAATGGAAAGCTGCCTTAATTTGGCCACAGGACTTTGGGTCCAAGCCTGCAGATGTGGGCATCCTCAGGCACAGCATTATACAGGTTCTTGTATCCCCAGCATGCCTCCCTGCCCTGGTAGAGAGGACACCAAAGCTGGGGGAGCTAGGCAGCCCTGCCTAGCCCTGCCTGCAGAGTACAATTCTCCAGTGGGTCTTTCAGAACCAGAGAAAAGGGTTTCCAGCAGCAGTAGATGCTAAGTGTTGGCGAAGCATTGTTGCCTGACCCTCAGCAGCAGTGCCATACCGGGCAGGCAAAGGACTGCCAGTGAGGGGGACGTGGAGCTCAGCTGTGAAAGCACAAGCTTTAAAGTGTTTTCATTTCTTCTGCATAAAACTGAGATTGTTTACATGTATTATCTAGTTGCAGATAAAGTTATTGTCTGACTCAACCCCCTCTCAGGCATTGTTCTGTGTTTGGTTTGGGATTCCCTGCAGCCAGAGACAAGGGAAGCACCCAGGCTCCCCACATTCCTTCCTGTGTGTCTCCTGCAGCAACCTAGGTCCTGCTGTGCTGTCCCCATTTCCCTGGCAGCGAGTGCTGTGGGTGAGAGACATCTCAAACCCTGCAGCTCTGAAGCCTGTGGGGCAGCAGCCTGTGCCGTCTCCCTAGGCAGGTTTGGAAGAGTCCCCAGTATCCTTCTGTGCTGTTGGAGCTGCCCAAGACCCAGCCCTGAGCTTTGGGAAACTCCTCTGAAGCCTGCAAGCCCTTCCCCTCCCCTGCTGCCCTTAGGAAATGCATGTGCTCCTGGAGGGCTAAAATTAGCCAGCCAGCTGTGTGGCATGCTTGCACAGGAGTCTCAGTCCCCAGGCACAGCCCGCCAGGCAGGTCTGCCAAGGAGGCAGCATCCTACCTGGGGTAATGGGACTAGCACAGCCTGCTGCAGGGATGGCAGTGGGAGAGCCTTTCCCCATTTCTCTGCCTCCTGACCCTGCACAGGGACCAACCACCAACCAGTCAAAAGCAGCGAGCAGAAGGGAGAGGGTATCTTCTCTGGCTGATCCTGCCAAAGGCTGCCCAGGAGAGGCACAATCCCTTTAGGTGCCTTTCCTTACCAGAACCCTCTCCAGCACAGGCTGACAGTGCTTTCCCTGTCTCAGCCACTCGGAACACCACTCTCTCTTGCACAGGCAAGGGCTCCCTGAAGCAGAGCAGTGCTTCAGGTGAGGAGCTGCAGTCTGCCCCACATGTGGTTCCTCACACTACCTTTCACTCCCCCTTCCCAGCATGGCTCCCATACAGAGGCGGCTGAAAGGCAGTGGTGGGAAGCACCACAGCTGCAGAGGGAACAGGCCATTTTTAGCAGAGCAGCCTCCCTGCTGCTGGGCTGCAGGCAGAGCTGTGCAGGGCTGTGCTGCAGCACTGCAGCCTCCCCCTGCTGCCTTACACCTGCTGAAGGACTTGGCCTCTACCCATGACAGAAAGCCTGTAGCTTCGTGGCACTTGCCCACTGCCCTATTTTCCACTGGCTAGGATCTGATGGGATAATTTGATCTCATGTGTTTAAACTGCCAGTACTTCTGGGGGTGAAATTTAACAGGGAAGTGGCAGTGCCTGAAGTGGGGGTACCCACCCGCAGGGCACTGGGGGATGCAAAAGGGGCGTGCCAAGGGGCCTGCAGTGCTTGGATGCTCCAGAGCACAGCAGCACCGAAGGGAAGGGGCTCAGGATCCTCATTTTGGATGTTTGTATTCCATTTTGGGTGCTTAAAGCCTTTTCTGGAGCTGGGTTTAAAATTAGAGGATAATTTTTCCTGAGTAACTCCTTTGACTGTCGAAGCGTGGGCTGAGAGGGAGGACAGCCCTATTGAGAGCTGCTGGTAACCCCTTAATGATGGGGTGAGTGATGCAACCAGGAATAGACCCACTGAGGCTGAAAAGGGAGCTCAGATTTTCACCCTTCATTGCTTTTTTTCATCAGCCATCTCCTGTCATGGCTCCAGCACCCTGTGGCAACCCACCTTGCACATCATGAGCATTTGCCAACTGTAGCATTTCACCAACAGCAATGGTTACTGCCCAGCAAGTCCCATGGGAGCTAATCCTATTCCCAGGGTTTGAGGTGGGGATATGGCAGCCCAGAAGACCCTCCAAAGAACAGGCAATGCCAAATAAGTGCAGTAGTCTGAGGCCAGAAGTGCTCACTGAACACTGCACTCCCCAGCCAAGCCCTTCTGGAGACTGGGACATGCAGGGAGAAGTTAGGAGTCCCCCCATCATAACAGTGCAGTGAGTTCCCAGCTCCAGGACGTCAACCACCAGCCCACCCTCCCCATCACCATGCCTTGTCTATGTCACCAGAAACATTCTCTCTGCCATCAGAGACGGATCCAGTCCCAAGGCCTAGCCATGACTTTGGGCTCCAGTGTTCCAGGGAGCCAGGAAGGGCTAAGTACCATGGAGTCAACATCATGAAGCCTCTAGCTGCAGCTGGGTAAACCAACCCTACTAAAATGGCCTCACATGTGCCCTCTTGCCTTCAATCCCAGCAGAGCACCAAGGCCCTAGCCAGAGCTCCAGTGACCTCGTAGGGGAATGGGGTAACCCATAATCCATGTTCCCCTCAGCAAGGAACAAGGAAAGCTGTGGGCCAAGGGACCACCACCATTCCTGCAAGAGGATGGACACATTCATTGCATCCCACATAGTCATCCATATGATCCTGCCTAAAGGTCTTGCTTTTGCTCTTGCTGCTTGGCTGACCAGGAAGAGCAACCAAATTTACCTTGAGCAGCTCCTTGGGAAAGTCAGTGCCTCCATTGAGCCCCTCCAAGTTGCCAATGAAGTCAGAGCAGGACATTCTCTTTCCAATGTTCTGGAGGAGCCAGGGAGAGAGAAACAATGGAAGGTTACCTTCATGCCAGGGGCCTGATGTTGGCTGGAACAGATCCCACAGCCCAGGAACAGACCACCTGCCTCTGCAGTGGGGTGAGGAACCAGCCAAGTCTCAGAGAGGTTGCTTGAAGGTGTGGGGAAGTTGCTGGCTTTACCTAGACTCTGGGAGTCTTAGTCTCCTTTTCATAAGTTGGCTGCTACCTGCGCCCATGGCAGCTAGTTTTGGAGTCTCACTCCCGCCCTCTGTTCCTGTCCACTTTCCACTTCTGTCCTCATCTGACCTTCACATCTTCCAGCTCAGCACATCTCCAAACCCCCACTCTCTACTTTGCTGGCTCCCTCTCACTCAGCCTTTCTCCTCTCTCTTCCCTAGACACATTAGGGGGGACCGGCCCTGGCAGGCCCAGGGTCCTGTACCTGCAGTGGGGACAGACAGTGCAGGGACAGACAGGGCCAATGGCAGTGGGAACTTACATGTCCATGCAGATCTGTGTTTAGCAGCATCAGAGCACAGGTGAGGGTGTGGGCTCCATCTGCAGACAAGCACAGGACAGGAATTAGAGCACCTGGCTCAGCCTCACAGCTGGTGCTCCAGCCCCTCAGCATCTCAGGCAGGGCATGGGGGCTCTGAGCCCCCAGGACAGCCCTGAGCATGCAGGGCACACAGCAGTCAGCGCAGTGCTGGCAGCACGCGGCGAGTAGGTAGGATGCCACTGAATTAAAGCTGGTTCCCAACCTGAGCTTACAAACTTCCTTCCAAGCTTGCAGCTCCTTCAGCCAGGCAGTGATGCTGTAGCTAATCCTGCAGAGCTCTGAGCACAGCAAGGTGGGACTGGCACAGCCCCCTGCCAGCCCAGCAGCCCAAACCTCACCTGCCCCAGAGCCAGCCCAGAGCAGATCCAGCACATAAATGCACACAGGAGAGGGGCAAAGACATGAAACAGTACAAAGTGGGTAGCTGTGCTGCCCTGAGTGCTGGGCACCCGAGTTTTCTCACCTGGCTATTCCCTGAGCCGCAGGGTGTGAGACCTGGGGTCTATTTGGTGAGGAGAGCCTTCTCTTGCCTCTTGTGCTAATCTGCTCAAGGTCAGAATTAAGGATGGATTGAGCCCTAATTACGCATGATACAACTGAAGCAGGTTTGTGGTTTTTTTTCAAATAATCTAAAGCATCTGTAATTTGAGGGAAATGACATCTCCATAACAGAGGCTGTCTCCTAAGGCATCAGTACAGGCTCTCAGCCTGCTCTCTGGTTTCAGTTTTAGCACCTTCACCAAGTTGACAAACGACTTGCTTGAAACACACACACACAGCCATGCACAGTTTCTTACCCTCTGAAGAGATGGCATTGGGATTACACTCATAATAGCGCTGGGAAAAATGAGCCAGCACTCGCTCTCGCTCTTGTGTCTCTCCCATCAAGGCCAGCTCCTTTAGAAAGGACCTGAAGAAGCAGGAACAGCACTGATCACATTTGAAGCCTACCAGCAGCTTCTCCAACCCATCTTGCACAGGAGTGGAGCTGTACTTTCTGGTTTGGAAATGGTGCTGTGCTGGATGAAGCCCTGGCATCACACATCCCTCCTAACCCACTTCAGGGCTCTCCTCCAAGCCCACAGCATCATAAACTGCTGTCACATTAAACAGACCTACAGCCAGCCCTGGGCACTACACCTGGGAAGGAAGTGAGAGTGACACCAAGAGGCTCAAGGCCTGGAAAACCAGTCCTAGGTTAACCTGACTGTCATCAACTGTGCTGACTGGTGAGTTAAGACCAGGAATGCTCTTTTGCAGTTGTGTGCTTGAGAGACCACTTTGGGACTCAACTCCCATCATATAAGAGGTAAGGAGATCTCCAGGTGGGAGCTAGGGGCATCTGCTAGCTTCTGCAGATCCCTGTGCAGGTGCAGAGCTGTGGAGGGCACAGTCTTCCAGGACCCCACTTGGATGGCCACTACACATCCACACGTACACACATTTAACTCTGACCTGAGAGCTTGGTCCAGGCTCATCCCCGTGAACACAAAGAACTTCAGATACTCTCCTGCCACCATCTTGCTGAACTCATTGCTGAAATAGAAAAGGAGGGAGTGAGAGTGGGATCGACCCGACTGTGGGGACAGCAAAAGGTACATGGGGTGGCATGGAAGCCAGAAGGGTGGGAGCTCCCTAGGGCTGTGGGAAGCATGCAGGGAACAAAGACACTCCACACTCCCACAAAACTCAGAGGAATCACTTGCAGAACAAATGGGAATACTGGGCATGCAAAAGAAATTGGAGAAGCTAGAATTGGACCCACAAGAGGTCAGCTAGCTGTCCCCCTGCCTGACACCTTACTGAATAATCCAAGATGCAGTCATGGTAGGAAAGTACCAAAATCTGGGTGTCTCTTCTGTTTTAAGACCATTAGAGGGAACACCTGGTACACCTGTGCAGTCATGGGGAATGGGCTCTGGGGTCCTGACAGTCCTATTCCCTGCCAGCCTTGTGCCCTGCAAGGGCAGCAGCTGTGGATACACCACGGGTGCAGGTGGATCAATTGCAGAACATGCTATTCCTTGCAAATACCCACACGTACTTCTTCCCTAAGTGACGGGCCACATCTGCTTTTTTAAAGCCATCCAGATTGTAGAGCCTCTTGGCCAGGCGTTTCGCAGCCTCCAGGTCAGCCTTGTGCCCATTGGAGAGGGTGTCCGTGCTGCCCAGGGCCAGCTGCTCCACACTGTCCATCTCTGAGTCTGAGTCTGAAACCAGCTGGCTCAGGGGGTGGTCACTGCAATGGGAAGGGACACTCCATGTTAGCCTGCCTACAGATTCTTTCATCATCCAGCTTCTCAGGAAATGCAGGGTCCTAACCCTGCTCTGGGGATCAGCTGCTCAATGCTGGAAGAGAAGTGGGGTGACAGGATAGCTCCAGTGACTGACGACAGGATCAAGGCACTCAAACTCACATCCAAACTAGATGTGGAGAGACAGGACAACTGCTCCAAAGTCCCACACCCTCAGCCTGTGAAGCTGCATGTGTGGGCTCAGGCTCTGCCAAGCTCAACCTTAGCAGAACCTTGGAGCAGAAACATGTGTGTGTCACATGCTGTCCTGCAGATCCACATTCATTTTTTAACCTGGACAAACTCCTCATGCTGCTTTTGAGCGCCGTTTCTACCCAAGACAAGGTTACTATAATTCCTTCATTCACCTCTTCAAAGCACTTTACAGAAAGGAAAACTGAGGCAGAGAGGGCAATGAAGGAACACCTCCCCCCTGCCTCCCAGCTCACAGCAGGGTGTACTGTCTTCTTCAGGCTGCCCATTAGCTCTCAGCCCACCATGCCTTACATGGCCACGTTAGGAGACGCTCTTGGCTTAGTCCCCGAAGCAGTCTGACTCAGCCGTGCAGAAGTTATCCCAAACTAAAAGTTGGTTGAATCTAATCAACAAAGAACGTTAAGCAACTCTGTCCCCGCCCAAATTTTCTGGCAGCCCTCACAATGTTCCAGTCTGAATTTATTTTTAAAAGTCTCTAATTGACTTTTAAGAGGCCTGCTCTCCTGAGCCAATTACCCAGGCCAATCTCCTTGAGGCTCTGCTTCTTCCATGAAGGACAAGCCTCCCTGCTCCTCAGCGCTGCCGTTCCTTGGGAGCCCTGCACAGCACTGACAGGCTCGGGGGTGTTCCAACAATCAAGTCACTCTCATTCTGTTGAATATGGACCATCAGCCTTGATAGGCTGGATGTGCCCCATTCATGGCACCTGTCTGTCACCACTCAAAGCCCCATCCCAGCTCGGAGACCATGCAGCTTAAAGAGAGAAAACCAAGAGCCCAATCCTCAAGCAAATAGAGAACAGAGCAAAGAGATGTATCCGTGGCAGAGGTAACTGAGGTGATGCTAATTTTCTTGCCAATGAGCTAATGTCTCAGAGTTGTTTTTTTTGCTTAGTGTGCTTTCTGAAGTGACATTTCAGTTTAGCTTGAAGAAACACTGAGATAGTAGTTTTTACACCAGGTACATTTTCAACCCGAGAACTGGCCCACAATTAAGGAAGAAAAATCAAATTTGGTTTTGTGCGAATATCCTCAGTGTGCCTGAAATGAGTCATCCCTGACTGGACCCAGCACTAGCTCATCCCTCTCCCTGCTGCCCACCTAGAATAGCTACAGTTGCCCCCATGTCACTGGGAGCACAGGTCGCCCTGTCACCTTAGAGGTGTTTTCTAGAGAGCCTAGGTCCCCAGCAGCAGAAAGGCACTTCTGGGGGTCTCTGCAAAGATGGCATGTGATCCAGTTCAGGGCTCGCCCTGGAACAGAGGTTCTCCACTGACCACTGACCACCCTAGTTTAGTACAAGGACTGTGTTGTGCTCCCAGCCCTGGGGAGATGCTGCAGAACATGTTCAGGGCCACCACACTACAGACACTCCTTCTCCAGGGACAGATGCTTCTCCAGGACCCAAATGTTCCTTCTCAGGGCCAAATGCTCCTTTTCTGGAGCCAGATCCTCATCTCACCCCAATACTCCTCCTCTGGCCGACTGCTCAGAGCTCAGCAGGAGAGACTGCAGCACCTTCCCTGGCTGCAATGCAGCATGTCACTGCAGGAGCCTTGATGTTCTCTCCACCTTGTCACCACAAACTGGGCTCACTCGGTACCATGTTCTCTCCATGGCTGTCAGTAACCAGAAGCAAATCTTGCCTGGATGTGAAGCAGCAATAACATGATGGCTCAGCAAAGTCTGTCCCAGGGGGCTGACCTCCAGCTCCCTGCTGTCTGCATGGTGTGAACCCCTTGCACGGTATCTGCATGGTGGGATGCTTCCTACACCAATGTCCTGCTCCCCAGGAGCAGTGAAGGAGAGATATCACTGGGGACAGTCTGGGCTGGATGGCCACTGGTTTCAGCTGGGATGCTTAGCTGAGCTCCTGCGTTAGCTAGGTCCTGCCTTACACACTTCCAGGTGAAGCACATGCTGTAGGAAACTCAAAACCTCCAACCACAATCCAACTGCCACTAGATCCTCACAGGGGACTAGTTTACATCCTGCACCATGAAGGTACTCAGCAAGGAGCCTGGTCCAAGTCTGTGAGGGACACGTGCACAGGCCAGAGCAACACTGCCCTCGATTCCTGATGCCCTGCATGCATGGCTAGATGCCTGATGCCTCTGCCAAGTGAGCCCAGCCTGCCTAATATTGCTACTAAGAATGTACCAGACCGGATCTTTGGCTGAGCTAAATAAATGCAGCTCCCTCCATCGGTCTCAGTGGAACGACTTTGATTTATGACAGCCAAGATGTAGGCTGGTTCATTCCTCGCAGAATTGAAGTTAGGGCTGGGAGGACACTTGAAGGTCAGCCAGGCTGGCCTCCAACCACAGGCAGGGCTGGTCCTGCTTTCTGGCAGCTCTGGAGTCCAACATGGTCCTCATATCACCCAGTGACAGCTGCACCCGCCAGCATTACTACTGCCAGATACAGGTAAGACCAGACCTTGGGCAGCTGTAACCCTCCTCAGCCCTGTTTTTCTGCAGACTTTCAGAGCCTCCCCTGCAGCACTAGCCCTCTCTGGAGATGCCTGCCTTTTCTTCATTGCTGCATCCCACCAGCCCCTCTCATGGGGGGCACAGCCACTCCTGCAGAGGATAGGGGGTGACTCTGCAATCCCACCAAACAATTTCTGGAGCCAAGTGAGAGCCTTAAAATCCAGTTACTCACCTGCTGGGTGGAGGGTTGTCTTCTCCTTCAGAGACACAGATGCCATGGGGTCAGCACAGGAAAACCTGGTCTCAGACTCTTGGGCAAAGCCCAGCCTAGGGACTCTGGGTCAGACTCAGGGGCTGGAATTAATGCCTGACATGAGGGGCTGCATCCCACAGGGATGTGCCACTGTCTGTGCCTCTGTGGGCAGCCCTGCCAGCCCTGGAACCCTGCCTGCTGCCCTTATCCTCCATGCTGTGGAGCACCTGCCCCAGCCTCCAGCATTGCCACACCACCCTGTGCCCCAGCTCTTGCTGTCCTTCATGGTTTGACGTGGGAATGCTTGCAGGAAAATCCTCCCCAAGGCTTCTGCCCCATTTCTTGCCGTGCCAGTGCTTGTGGGGAGACCTCTTCATCCTGCACCCCAACCTTGTCACCCTCCTGTGCTCCCATCCCATCCATCCTTTCCCCTATCTCCATCCTTTCCTCACTGCCCTCCTTCCTCTGCTCAGCCCTCTCCCCACATCCTTCTGCATCACACCCCGAATTCCAGCCCACGGGGCCCGAAACTGGGCACATCCCTCAGGGCATCATCTCACCAGTTTGTCCAGTGCCAACTGGGAGCTCAGGCCAGCTGATAGACCTGCGCTGGCCTCGGAAAGGGGAGGGGACACGCGCTCACCGACTGCTGCAGTAACAAAAGGGACCTTATAAAGAAACACAGCGGAGCTCACAGGCAGGGCCCGGCGCTCAGCACCCGCCAGCCGCCGCGGTCTGGCCAGGAGGAAGGTTTGACTCCCGGCGCATCCTCCGCCCGGGGCGGCTGCCAGATCCCCCCACGCAGCCGCAGCTCCAGGGCTGAGCTCTCCCTCTAGCGAGGCTTGGCGGCTGCCCCTCGCTGTGGTATCGGACCCATTTCACTAGGCGGTTTGCAGTACCCCCCCGCCCCCCCCTTTGCTGCTGCTTCTCCCGCCTGCCCTTCTTTCAGTCCCGCCTCAGGCGATGTCCCCGATTATCGTCCCGGCAAAGCCCGCCTCGCTCACCTCTCATGGGGGTGGCACGGGGGCGGGCAAGTCACGTCCCCTCCCTCCGCTGGCACTCCTCAGGGACCGGCACGGCTGTGCCGGGGGCCAAGGCTGGCTCCGGAGGAGCAGGGCGGGCAAGGGAAGCCGGAGGGTTGTCTTTCAGGGGGCTTGCGTCCCCGGGGAGATGCAGTTTACTCATTTACATGCCGTTGTGCCTGTGGGGAGGCAGCCCGGGCTGCCCGTGTACGGGGCTGCGACAAGTCGAGGCTGCGCTCCGGGCGCCCGCTCGCCCCCAGCAGCAGCGGCCAAGCCGGGGATCCGGCTCCGCAGCTGCGGAAGTCTGGCTGCCACCAGGAGCCACCTCCCTGCAGTCCCCAGGGCTGCCCCGGCTCCCGCCCCGCCGCCCCACCGGCACCGCATCTGTCCCTGGCCAGCCCCACCAGCCCCAGAGGGACCCTGCCAGACCCTCTGCGCCCTCCCCCCCCGCCCTGCAGGTCACCTCATGGCCCCCGGGACAGACTGCTAGCTGCAGTCCCCTGCCCAGCGAGACCTGCATACCACCTCCTGCCCAAACGGGGCGACAACCCATTCACGCACGGGGTGCCACCATGGGCTGTCCTGCTGTGGAGGGGTGAGGAGTCCCACACTGGGATCCTTGCTGTTTAGCCCCTGCTCCCTCCCTTTTAGCCAAGGCCAGCAGAGGACGTGGAGGCATCCCAGTTCCCAGGGGGGGCTCACCAACTCCGCACTAATGTGCACTGCCCCCCATGCAAGGTGAAGAGAAAAGGGTGGTTTCAGACTATCGTGTACTGAGGGACACCAGAGCCTTAGTACCAGCAGCAAGGCTGTGTGAACCACGGCCACCAACAGTGGTAGGGGACACTGCATCTCCTGGGCAATGCAGGGGGCATCACCAGCTTGGTTGCTCCTGCCACCCAGAGAGGTGGAAAGTCACAGGCTTCAGGGATATCCAGACATCAACCATTGCAAAAAAAAAAAAAAAAAAAAAAGTCAAAGGTTTTGGGGTACAAGAGGGATGACTGCAGGGCAGCACACACAGGTCTAGACCAGCTGACACTTGTCACCAGTCACCCCTCATGCCTGCAGCCCAAGGCCACCTCTACCAACCCTGAAGCTAGCAGCCAGCATAAAGCACAGCCTCCACTGCAGAGCCTGTGGTCCCCAGCTCACCCAAGCTGGTGGCAGTCAGTCTGTATGCCTTGTGACCGTAGACAAATCCCCTGGTCTGGCTCTGCTGGCACAGGTGATGTTGCATTACAATAGCTGCAGAGGTTCCTGAACTCCTTTCCCCAGCAACTTCCATTAAAGACTCCTTAATGTGATTGTCACCAGGATATTCCCCACTCAAACAGATCAGTTCTGATCATGCCTGCCAGCCCTCCTGGCACCAAAAGCCACTGATTCCACCTCATGGGTACCTTTGAGCAACCAGCCCAGACACTACTTCAAACTACTTGGAAAGCCTCAGCTTCATGGTTGACTCAATTCAAAGTCTAGAAAGTTGGTAGTACCAGTGATGGGGAAAGAGGAAACTTCTTGCATCTCTCACTTTCCAGAAAGCCCTGCTGCCTGAAAACTGACCCTGCAGATGACAGGTTATCTCAGCCCCTGGTACCTCATGCCTTCCCTTCTTCCCAGCCTAGTTAGTGCTGCCAATCCCCAGTCCTCTTTACCACACAACACATCGGATCCCAACCACACCTGCCTCCCTGTCCACCATCACCCACAGGAGCTGGGAAGGGAGGTTCACTCCATGCCCGGGAGTAGAGAGCTGGGCTGCTGCCTGCTAGGGGCCCGCAGCAGGGCAGCATGGCAGGTCTGAATATCACCTGCAGCCTGGGAGATGGGCAAGAAACAGGGCCTGAATGTGACTAAGAGAAGAGCTGTGCTAGGACCTACCAGTTACCAAGGGAATTGTTTCTTAATGGGGAAAGTAGTTGCTCAGGACTCTGTGTATGTGTAGCAGAGGATGAGGTTAGTGCTAATGGTGCTGGGCAAAGCTCAAGCCCCCAGGTTGTCAGGCCAGGAAGTGCAGTGAGGGCTGCAACTGGCTTTCCCCCATGCTCTCTTGCCACCACAGCACAGGTACTCCTGTTTGTAAGGGCTGAAAGAGATGATGAGAAGAGGCTCAGCAAAGGTGGGTTCAGTGAAGATCCAGGGCAGTTTGGGGGTTGGAGGGGAGGGAAACAACACCTCCCCATTGCCTGCTCTATTGCCTGTACCATAGCCCAGTGCTGGTCTGAAACCTGAGCTAGGAGGGGAGCACAGTGCTGCAGCATCCTCAGCACTGCTGGCACACTCTGCTCTTCACTGACCATACACTGACATAAACCAGTGAGGAACAACTTCTGTTAAGCCACGTTATTGCAGTTCCTGCTGCTAGCTGTGTCTCTGCACCCTCACACCTGTGCCTGCAGTAGTGTTGCTGTGGTACAATGACACCCTGTGGATGGTAAGTCAGAAACTGTCCTCTCAGTTTCTCCAGGGTGCTCTGTTTCAGTCCCCTTGCCTTGGCAGAGGAATAGGAAGCCCATTCTTCCTGCAAAGAGCAGTGATCACGGCTGGATACTGCCACCCTTTGCTGCCTTGTGCCTCTTGGACATCACCACTTTTACTGCACAAACCTTGCCTGGCCTCTGTGCCACCATGTCCCTTCCTGCAGTGTCCCAGAGAAAAGGAAGGCCTAACCTGGTGCCTCTGTTCCAAAATATCCTTGGAGTGATGCAGGGACAACAGAGCAGACACAGTAGCCCACTCTCCTCTCTTGACTGAGGATCAGAGAGGACACAGGGCTCAGAACCCCTCTTGGCCACCCCAAGCTGAGCCTACAAGGGTAGCACAGGTTGCAACCATAAGTGACATAGGTTTGTTCTGGAAAAGACTGAACCAAAAAAAGTTTCTTGTGGAAAGACAAAAGCTTACAAAATGGGTGAGGGATTCAGGAGGCCCTGGCATTGCACAGAAGGTCACTGGGCAGAGAGGCCTTGCAGGGAGGCAATGCAAACAACATGAGTATGACTGAGACACCAAATTCTCTGAGAGCCGCCAACTCTGCAGCTGAACCACTGGACCAGCCCTGATATCCAGGCCTGACATCCAGACCAGCCCTGACAAGACGCCAGACAAACATACCCTGGGAAAGGGAAAAGATGCAGCCTGTCAACCTGCCACATCTGAAGTGCCCAAGACCTTGCTGGAAGGTTGTCAAGTGCAGAAAGGTAGTGTCTCAGCCTGGACATGGTCTCAGATAGGGACAGGTTGGAAGTGATGGTGCTGAGCTCTCCCAGCCTGCTCCACCAGAGATCTCCCTAGGCATGGGGCAGCCATCCTGAGCCTGGGTGCAGGCAGGCACAGAGCAATGTATAGGGAGCCTCTGGTGGACTGTGTTCATCTCCGCTCTCCATCTCCAAACACACAAGGATGAAGAGTCCAGGACAACAGGTAAAAGACCATAGGACTCTTGTCCTCAAGAAACAGTTGGCTGCTACTTGGATGGTGAGGGACACAGCAGTATCAGGAAGGCTTGGTCTCCAGGAGGGAAAGGCTGTTGAATTTCTAGTGCAACAGGGACTACCACAGTATTGAAGTCTTGGGACTCCCTGCTTGCTACGCTGGAGGAAACCTCATAGCCCTCCAGCACCAACAAAGTTGGCAAAGATGAAAAAGGAGATGTGTTCCCACTGACATGCCTACCATAATACCATGGTGATCACTGACCTGATCAGCCACTTCACAGAAAAGCCAACACACCTGGTTCTGACCCATCCTCTCTTCCCCAGCAACACAGGTTAGACTCTGGCTGCAAAACATGCCCCACAGGGTTAGACTCCACACCAAACCTTGTTAGCCCAGCTGGACAGCAAGCAGCTTTGGTCACTCACCTCATGTTGGAGGCCAAGGGAGTACCACAGCTGCCCTCTGAGCAGCAAGGGCTGTGCCGAGCACCCTTCTTTTGTCTCCCTCGCTTCTCCTCCCTCTCTGTCCAGGGGGTATCTGTGGCTGAACTGGTCCCAGAGTCTGGCTCCAAGTGAGCCAGAGGAGCAAAGTTCTCCTCAATCAGCTTGGCGCTGTCTCGGATCTGCCCTTGTATTTCTGGGGTGAGGGTTGGGAGGTCAAAAGTGAAAAAGGTCCCATGGGTGCGAGCTGGGGAGGAGAGGATGTCAATGGAGTCCAGGCTGGTGTAAGATGTGCCTTTGGCTCGATGGGACTCCATGATGCTCTCAAAATGCTTGCTGAAAGAGTCCATGCCATCCTTGGAGAGGCTGTGCCCTAGAAGGAAGGGCACTGGAGACTTGAGCATACCCTGTGTGTCTCGGTCCATGATCCTAGAGAGAAAGAAAGTGAGAAGAACTGGTCACTGAGGAGGAAGGGATCAAAGCCTGGAAACAAAGCCCATGCACTGCTCCAGAAGGAACTGGGGAGGGCAGAAATCTCCTCTGAACATCTGTAGACCTCCAGGGAAGCATCTTGCTTACCCGAGACATCATGGGAAGAGGGACTGGGCTGGCCTCCCTCCAGACATATGCTTCTCCTTTAATGCACCACAGAATTTTGTTCCTTTAGTGGCTCATCCTCATAAGAAGCTTATGAAATGGCTACGGCTCCCAGTCACCGGACTTGAGCTTAGATCCAATAAAGGGCTCAAGCATCAGAAGCAGGATGTGGTTCAGCTCAATTTTCAACCAAATCTGGAATTGCCTGAATTTTCCATGAGCCTTCAGAGCTCCCAGCACCCAGGAGGCTCCTGAGGCTGCTCAGGACAACAAGTGACTTTCCTCTACAAACACAGCACTCTGGCTGCTGAGCACCACCCTCAAAGCATGACCAATCCCCACCTGCAAAGTCTGTTGGTTGGTCTCAGGACATATTTGGGACCCATCACAAGGCGATGCTGAGCCCTAGGTTTCCCCAGGCAATATGGAGGGAGCCTCACACACAGCTCTGGGATCAGGGACCTGAGCTGGCCCATGTCCTAGGGGCCAGGCTTGGTACTGGTTGATCTTCTTATCAGGGATCAACTCTGTCTTCAACACAGGTCTAGATCCAGCCTGACACAATAGTTTCTAAACCCTGAAGCCCTGAGTGTTTTGCTCTGTAAATGAGGTGAAGTACAGCCTGCTCATCCGTCTGAGAACAGAAGGGACATTTCCAACCCAGGGAACATCAATGCTTCAGCCATACAAGCATAAACACAGCCCTAAAAGCCTACTTTACTCATAAGCTGCTATCATTTTATTAAAGCTGCAGAAAAGCACTTGTCATGCCACTCTTTCCTCTGATAAAAGGAGAGGAACTGCTCTAGCTTGTCATAACATTTGTTATGAATAAACAGCTTTGTACAGAGGGCTCAGAAGACGTGTTGCTGTTATAAGCATGGAATTATATTCATTCATTAGCCTCCCCATGCCACTCAAAAATCCACCCTGATTACTTCAGCAAGCCAAGAGCTGGCAGCTTGACTCCCCCAGAGGGCTGACTGGCTTCAAGGGGAGCGCAGTGAAGCTAGACACAGGTAAGCAAGGCAGGATGGAGGCTACTCTCTCCCAGCCATCAGTGTTTCCCTGGCTGTGCAGCACTGCTTAACACTCTTACCATTCCTGCAGGAGCCCCAGGAGCAGCCACCTCTGGGGTGGCTTTCTGGTGAGGCTGAGGCAGAAGAGACCTCTTTAACATCTGCAGATGAGCTTTACAGATGCAGATGTGTATTCCCTGTCCTCACCAGCCAGCTGTGTGCTACTAAACCAAGCTAACACCACTGACTTCATTTTGCACGTCGAATCCAGAAGGAGGGCAATGGGCTGTGCCAGGGAGGACAAAGCCAGCAGACGGAAGGGACCTTGTTCCCAGGAGACAGAGCTAGGCTCATTCATGTGATCAAGTATACTGCCACCAAGCCACAGAAAAAAACATAGCTGGTTTTGTCCACACTGTCCGAACTCTGGAAGCAATCTCTCCACCCCGAAATACCAAGCACAAAGCTGTCCAACTCCAGAAGGATCTAGGGGCAGCAGCATGGGTGCGATGCTGCCAGCACACACTGCTCCTGCTCAGACCTAGTCCCTTCATCAGCCCCTCCTGCACTGTCCAGCCCTCCACTTGCCACCCTCCTGCACTCCACTCCAGCCACACTGCCACCAAGCCAGACAAATGCAGCTGGGAGGAGCAGAGGAGGGGAGGAGACGCAGAGGCTGTAATTGAGCATCTGTGATGGGCAGCAGAAAAGCAAACAAGTTTCCAGCCTTGAGTTGGGGTGGAAAAAGCAGTGAGCCTTCTTTCAGAGAGGGCCAGGTGTGTACAAAAGAGGAAGCAGATCTTGGGAGCTGACAGCCACACTGCATTGCACATCAGTGCCAAAGCAAGCAGCACTTGAGGTGAAGGTCTGCCCATGGGGATCACGGGGGTTTGAGCTACTGGGCTTCAGCAGCTGCATCAGATGGTTGATGGAAGGGAAGATGAGCCCTGTTCTCCTCACCTGGTGCTGCAGAGCTGCACCATCCCCAGCACAGCAGGGGGGAGAAGAGGCCCTCTGATTTTTCTCTCTCTGCCAAATGCTCCTGTGTTGCTCCAGGCCTCTGACTGCATCTTACCATTCCCTGCTCCTCCTACCCGTACAGGCACAGCAGGCACTGTGTGGAGATCCCAGCTCAACCCAAAGAAGGTGAGACTGTACAGCACCACCCAGCAGCCCCTCGTTTTATTTCTCTCTAAACAAAGCTCTTGTACAGACCAGCCCCAGCAGCTCCTTGCACTTCCCCCAGGCTCCTTCACACATCTTCTCCAGCTAGACAGCTGCCCACTCTAAGGGCTCAGTGTCCAACTCCAACCCATGTTCAACCACAGGCATTGCAATCCCCCACCAGCTGCCCACACTCCTCTGCCACGTCCATGCTGTCACACTGGGGTCACACTGCTCCCAGTCATCCCCCACAAGGTGCAGGCACCTTCTCCCACTCGTTGGCAGGTGCATGCTGGCATCACCACAAGTGTCCCCTCTCCAGTGCTGCCAGTAGGAGTCTGTGGAATGCAGGAGCATCACCCCAAGCTGCAACTCTGTGGCCACCTTGGGCTCTGGCACAGAGGCATAGCCTCAGCACAGCACATCAGAGGCTTGTGGCTCCTGAGGCAGGCTAAGCCTATATGTTTCATCAAACCAGGGCTATAACCATTTTTCAACCCCCAACAAGGCCTGTCCTGCCACCTATTTTCTCCCAGTGAGCACAAAAACTCTGGAAAGGCTCCTCAGGTAGGCAGATACAAGGGCTTTCCCAGGTGAACCTGCTCTGCTTACAGGGAGAAAAGTCATCTCTGCCTTCCACCAGCCTCCCATGCTCTCAGGGAAGCAGGACGCCCCCCAGGAAAGCCTCTTCTCTCACATCAGCCCAAGGCACTGGTGTTGCAGGCCCAGCCAGGTCCTGCCTCCAGCTCAGCCAGCACGGCTGCCAGTGCTCAGGGAGGAAGGGAATTGGGCCCACTCTCACTGACACATCTCAGCTCTCTGAAACTAATGAGAATAAAGACAGTAAAGGCTTAGACTAGTCATTAGAGTCAGTAGATCTGACTCTAAATATATTCAGAGAGCGGATTTGCTGGAAGAAAACACCATTTCTTCCATTGCTTTCCATGTCTGATTTGATTTGGCATTGGGTGTTTTTAGCCCAATGTCCAGCCATCTGTCAGCACACTCTCTTATTTTGGGAGGATAAATCACCAAAGAAGGTGCCTTTTGGCCAGAGTATGAAGGACAAAAAGATAGTGCCAAGCCAAAATGCCCCTTTGCAGAGGGTACTAAACCTTTAAGGCTAGATTTTCAAAGGGATTTACATGTCTAAGTGCCACAAATCAGCATCCAAAGGTACTTCAGTAATTTTGTAGGGTCAGGTCTGGGGTACAGCAGCTCCTGCAGCAGCAGAATGATGCTGGCTCTGAGGAGCCCAGGGGGCTTCTTAATCACCTTGGCATCACCCCTCCTGTGAGCAGGCAAAGCAGAAAGCTTGAAGTAGAAAACATCAATACTGGTGACTGGTAAACAGGCAGGAGGACTGCAGCTGCAGAGCTCAAGAAACTGTGCGTAAGCAAAAACCCAGGGCTGTGGTGCAGGGACTAAACAAGCTCATGGATTGAGGCTTGTGGTTTTCAAGACACTGCCTGAAGGGTCTGCACCTACCCAGGGAATAATAATGGAGCTGCAAATCAAAAGAGCCACTGGTCTATACAAAAGGAGCCATGTAAAATGAATAGGACCTCCCTGTTTACACATCGGTAATTATACCAGGAGCACAATCTTTAGGACCAACAATGCATTTAAGGACACATCCAAGCTTCTCAGTGCTGTCTGGAGAACTACAGTAAGGTGTTTCAGAGGGCAAAAAAGCAGGTCTAGGCTTACAGCTCATAGGACTTGTAGTGGCTTACTACATATTTGAAAATAAAATACCACTATACAAGATAAGTGTTACAGTGACTTGAACAATTTGTTTGCAGTGATATAACTTTTACACCTTGCTCAAAACTTCCCACACTATTCATTTGGGAAAAAAAGAAAAAGGCTTATTTTCAGCTTTTTTGTAGAACCCTAAGTTTTTGAGACAAGGTATGTAGCATGGAAGGATATATTTGTTGCTTCCACCAGAAACACAAGTGCTGGACAAGCTGGCAGGAGCCCAGCTCCCCTTGGGAAGCACACTATCCCTACCATCAGCCCAGCACATTTGTGCTCCTCCTTCCCAGCACAGAGGCACCACTGGGGCTTATATTTTCATTCTCTTCTCCCACTGCCAACATCAAAATCTCCCTTTTCCTTTTCTTCTACATAAATGCTCCCTGCCTGCCTGTTGCACAGCTAGGTGAGTGTGTGCTGCCACGTGGCATCCCAGGCATCGCCCTGGCTTTGTGCTTCCCAGGCTAGACCTCTCTGCACTGCTGCAAAGCACCTGCTGCTGATGCTACGCCACCTCATCTCACCCAAGACTCCGCCAATACACATCAGGAGGTGACCTTGGCTGCTCCTGCCTGCACAGGCACTTCCTACTCCCTGCCAGAGCCTTTCCCCTTTAGGTGGCTGTCCCACAAAGTGCTCTGGAGATCCTTCCCCTCCTGATTCCTCCTGGGACAGGTGGATGATGCCCCACTATCTGCTAGTGCCTGGCACAGGGCAGACAGGAGCTCGGATGGCATCAGCTGCCAACGGGTGGGCAACTGAATCATAACCTTGGTGTCACCCGCTCCATCAGCCTCCCAGAACAGGGCGTTTTGCCACACAAATTAAAAACAACGCAAAAGACAACAAAAGGCTTTTCCAGCCCAGTGCATCCCCCACTCTTTCCCAAACACAGCAAATACCTACTGAGGCCAAGCAAAAGTGATCGCTCCTGCTGCAGAAGCTCAGCTGTCTCCAGAGGAGAGGACAGCTCAGCAGTGCCTGCCAGCACACAGCAGCTTCCGACATGGCCTGGGCTCAGGTGCTGTGACAACATCATATCAATAACTGGCAGTCAACACTCCACAGCACTAGGGGTGGCTGTAATTAACCTGGAGGAACCCGCACCATGAAGCCTCAGCTCAGCTGGGCGACCTGAGCTGCAGGGCTCACTCCAGGGGAGTGATTCCCACAGCACAGCACTCAGGGCTGGATCACCTGCACTGCCCTGCTTTTCCCATAGGGCAGTGAGGGCCCCCTCCCAGCCCCAGTGGGGCAATCCAGGACCCCATCCAACCCCCATGCATAGCTCACATGGGGCTACTGGGATTTTTGGCTCATTCTTTCACAGAGCCTCTTTTGCCATGCAGAGGACAACAGGAGGGCAAGAGAAGCTTTTTACCCTCATGCATGGAGTCTCACCTTTCCCTCTTCTCCTTCATTGTTGCCTCAAACACTTCATTGTCTTCTTCGGCATCTCCATCCTGCAGCCCATCCTTCGGGAAGCTGGAGCCCAGGGCAGGGGGCTCCTCTGGCGTGCTGTTCCTCCTACCAGGGGTACCCCCAAAGCTTGGGTTGCTCTCGCTGTCTTTCTGGCTCTCAATTGCTGAATCCACTTCCTCCTTCTCAGCCAGGATATCGTCAATATTGGTTTCACGATAGCACCTCAGGGGCACGGTGTCCAGGTCTGTCTCAGAGTACTTCACCGTCCTCCTTATAATACCAGTCTCACAGGAGCTGGACTTCTGGCTGCCCGGAGGAGACATCTCTATTTCTACTTCCACATGGCTCAGGCTGTGGTTGGGCATCGACCTTGGTGGCTCAGCAGGCAGCAGGCAGACGGGCTTCTGGGGAGGCTTGGTCAGGGGAGTAGAGTCAGGGACAGAGGAGCCTGCAATGGAGCCCCAAGCACTCAGAGCAGCAGGGAGCTGGGGAATGCAAGGGAGCTGCTTCTGCAGCTTCACGCACACCAAGAGAGAGGTCATGTGTGTGATGGGAACCAGCAAATGGAGAGGAGGAGAAGGAAGGAAAAAGAGTGGGGAGAGGCAGGAAGGGGAAGGAGTTGGGTGCTGTCAGTGCTAGTGAGCCCTTAGCCCCAGTTTGAACCCAAATGCCCTTCTGCAGAGGCAGCCAGGGTCAGGGCTCTGCATCACCCCCTTTGCACAATGCATTGCGTGGCTGCAGGGGAGGTTGGTGCGTGTAGGATCTGACCCCAGGAGGACATGGACTGGCTGATCCTGGGGGGACCTCAGCTGTCCAGTGGGCACTGACAAGTCCTGAGAGACACACAGCCCTAGAGGGAGTCCTGGCAGAGTTTCAGACTTGCAAAAGAGAGGTCAGTCTGGCCAAGGGCTTCCACTCCATCAACTTCTTACCTGTCTTTGGGGCATCTGAGGAGCCATAGAAGAATTCCCACTTGGCCCTGGCAATGCGCTGGGCATGGGCTGAGGTATGGCGAGGGTACAGCCAGGCGCTGCCCTTCAGAGGAGAGAGCAGTGAGTGGACAGAGGACCTCGGGGCAGAGCCCACGCCCGGTGCAGGGCACTCTAGCACCTACCTGGGACTGGGGCTCCAGCTTTGGAGGGCTCCTGGTGAAGGTAGGGAAATCCTCTGGCAGCCCATTGGTGAGGGAGTGGCAGAGGCAGTTGGCATGGAGGGCGCAGGGCTCCTTCCTGCAGGGCCACGGCCCTTCCGGGGTCCTGCCCCCAGCCAGGAGCGGGTCAGACGCGGAGGCCTCCAGCTTCAGCGTGCGCAGGAGCTGCTCCTGGGGCAGGGGCTGGGGGGACCCCACACCACCACCGAGCTCCAGGCTGCGGCTCAGGCTGCGGGGGCCGCTGTCCCAGTGGGGCTGGGGGGACGTCAGGCCGCCCACGGTCCGCACACTGGCCTTCTCAATGAAGCGGAAGGTGACAACGGAGCTGTGTCCCTCCGGGGCCGCCGCCACCAGCGGGCTGCGGCTGCCGGGGGAGAGGGCAGGGCTGGGCCTGCCCCGCTGCGGGGTGCTGGGCGCCGTCAGGCGACCTGCACCCAGGCGGCTTCCGTTGCCAAAAGCAACTGCTTCTACCGGCTTGCGGGCCAAGGAGCCAGTGCTGTTGTAGAGACCGAGGGGGCAGCGGCAGATGTCAGGGGCCAGACCCTTGCGCAGGAGGTGGAGGCGGCCAGCATTGAGGTTGGGGGTGAGGCAGCGTGGGGGGCTGCGTTTCCCAATCTCAGGGCTCCCTCCCACCAGCCATGGCCTCCTGTCCCCCCCACGGGCAAACAGCGGGGGCGAGGCAGCACAACCTTCCTCCGGGTGGAAGTGGACAGGTCCCCCCGCCTGGGCCATCCTGCCAGAGGAGGACACAGAGGTGTCAGGTTCGGAGCCCAGCAAGGAGACACAGGGATGGTGAGGCAGGTTTCTGGCACCCCTGAGATGATAGCCGGGTCAAGGGGTGACACATCCTCAGGCAGCCCTGAAACAAGGGCGAGGAGAGCTAGTTAGGGAAGGGAGGACACAAGGAGTCCCAGGGTCATGAGAACAGCAAAAAGATGCCCTGTCCTCATGGCAGGAGAAAGAGATGCTCCAGGTAAGACAGCCCCCTTCAAAGCCTCTTCTGCTGCAAGAAGAAGGCAAGGTTTGTGGTGGGTATCGCACCAGCAGCACTGGGGAGAAACTGGCAGCCCTTTGCTTGGCCTCAAGGCCCCTTGGGGTGTTTGCTCTCTTCCTAGGGTGCCAGGATGCTCAGGCACTTCCCCCAGACCAGCACCCCAGACACCGTGGAAGAGCACACTGTGTACTCTTAAAATGGGTTTAACATATTTACTACCCATAGACTACTAAAATAACTTCAATAAGGGGGGAAGGAAATTATATACTGGATCACCAGGACATTCTCCAATTACACTTTCTCAAGGAGTTTAACACAACCAGCCTGGGCAAGAAGCCTCTCTCTTTGGAGGTCAGCCTGGGTTTAAAGTGTGTCACACCAGCACATGCAGCAGCCACTATCGGTGGCATAGACAGAGCTGTCAACACTCGTAGAGCCAAAAATCAGTGGTCACGACAATCCTGCCCTGGGGGAACAGAGCACACCTGGCCGTTCCACAGCTCGTCTGCCTGCCTCTGCACAGAGATGTTTATCTGGAGGTGACACTAGCCACCCCAAAGCGGCAGGTGGGCGGCTACAGGGGAAGGCAGGACCCCAAGCCCCCATTGGTACCACTGGCAGGACTGCCAACAGCTTTCTTTCTGCAAGTGGACCTAAAATTCATTATTATCCTTCCCTGAGTTTCTTCGAATTCCTGGAATGCAGAGAAGACTGCTTTGGCTGCTTTTGCTTTCTGACAGATGCTTAGATACTAAGTCACTCACTTAGATGGCATCATTTGAAAGTGAGAAACCAAATGCCAGTTGCAAATGGAGGAAAGCATGATTTCTTCTCCCTTTTTCCAAGTACCAACCAAATAGGAATACATTCCTGAGGATGTGGGTCTGAATTTTTTACAGTGTTTAGGATCCAGGGATGTAGAGACATAACTCTTAACAAAACAGCCCAAATCACCCCTGTGGGGCAAGTGCCAATCTATCTGCACTATCACACTGCTGAAAAATCTGGCTCCTGCTGAGCAGCAGCAATCTGAAATTCAGCCACTGCAAAAAAAACATAGTCCTGTTTAATATGTTAGTTAGTGGTTTTACAAGCTTTTTCCCCTGTTACGGCTGTGTTCACATTCAAGGTTGCTGAAGTTAACTGATAAATAATAAAGATGTGGGGTTTATATATTTGAAATGAAATTCCTCTTTTTATCTCAACGCAGACTGACACACATGCCAAGGAAAAAAGTTATCACTAGAAATAGTTGGCATTCACTGTAACATAACAAATCTATTTAAAAAACCCTCAGCCTATCTCAATTCTTGTGAGTTACTGCTAAAATAAAGGGGATAAGCACAGCATGTCCTCCTGGTTATCAAAGGAGAATTACCAAATTCAGAGCAAAGGCCATGCCCGCCTGCGAGCCACCAAAGCCAGACGACTACAACATTCAGCACAGTGAGCTGTTCTTTAATCATGAAAGGTAAAAAGGCGTAAATGCAACAGAGGTGAAAAATCAATGACAGAACTAAAACTTCCTGCTTGCTGATTGTAATTTTTAATCAAATTGATGCTCTTTAAATCACTGTGATGAATAGGTTGGGCTGTAAGGCACTGGTGGACTGGAGAAAGCCTTGCTGGCCTCATTGCCTGAAGGCAGGAGAAATCCTGCAAAAGGAAAGCTACAGGGAAGCTGACCGGGCAGCCCAGGGCATGTGTTCAAAGAGAAAAACTCGAGAGCTGCAGTGTGATAGCCAGGGGCTGCATGACAATGGGGGATTTAATTTGCTCAATAAAACATCTCACACATACAAGAAACTTGCTCCTCCTGGCTGTCCCTTCTTAGCGGCAAAAGGGATGCCCAAGGATTTTTCCCAGCTCTTGCAGTGAGCTGTACCTGATGCAACAGGGGATGGTTATTCCTCGTGCAGATGCTTGCCTTGCTGAGCAGGGCGACGTGGGGTGAAGGCAGCAGACAGCAGGAACTGCTTACACTGCGGGGGAAGAGCACACCCACACCAAGGATGTGTGGGGACAGCTCTGGGGGAGGTTGCAAGGGGAATGGGCAAAGAACGCAACAGGGATGGGAGGGAAACAAGAGGTATAGGGCTGGGGGCTGAATTCAGAGGACGGGCTGTACCTGTGTGCCGGACATGGTACCACTGTCAGCAGTGGCAGCAGGGGATGGGGGAAACCGGACTGTGCCCGGCCATCTGACAGAGCTGGGGCAGGATGGCACCCAGGAGGTGCATCTGCGCTCTGGAGGGACACAGAACAGTTTCGGGGGTTCATGGGTGACCGAGTAGGGGTCCCTGGCGGCCCCCAGGCTGTGGGGCGAAGAAGGGACCCCCTCCTGACGGAGTGTGCGGGCGGAGACGTGCCACACTCCAAGATGGGGCTTGCCTGCCCTTCTCTCCCTGGCCCACCCAGCCTGGCCTCCCGTCTCGGCGGGATCAGCCCTGAGTGGATGTGACATCCATCCGGATGAGCAGGGAGCCCCCCCCGGCCAGGAGGGCCGGCGAAGCTGCCCGCTCGTCCGCTCCCGCCGCGGAGCCGCCCGCCGGGCCCCGGCCGGCATCCCCCTGCCCATGCAGGGGCTCCGCGTCCGTCCCCCCGCACCGGCACACCGGGGCCTCTCCGCCGTAGCGCGGGCTGGCCTCGGCCCCGCCGGGCATCCACCGGTGCCGCCGCAGCCAGGTGCTGCCGCCGCCCGCCGCTCACCGCTACCGGGAGCGCGCAGAGCCGCCCCGGCCCCCGCAACAACTGCTGCAACTTTCCCCGCTCCGATCTCCGGCCCCCGCCGCGCCCCGCTCCGCTCCCCGCGCCTTACCGGCAGTGCCGCCGCCGCCGCATCCTGCGCGCCGCTGCCCCGCGCTGCCGCCGGCCCAGCCCGCCCCGTCGGGCGCGGTAACCCAGGGTACGGCTCGGTGCGGTGCCACTGGCCCCAGCTCGCCGCTCCCCGCCGCGCTAATCCCGGCCCGGGCCTGTCACTCCGCCCCGCTGACAGTCCCGGCAGCCAATGGGAAAGCCCCGCCGGGCGCCGCGCCCCGCCCGGTGGCACCGGCAACACGCGGGGCTCGGAGCTCGGTCGCACTGACGCTGGCTGTGCTGGCCCTGTGCCGGTGGAGCACCGTGCAGGTCTGCGTGTCCAGGTGTCCCGGTGTGCACGTCCCCATGGGCCAGTGCGAACCTGGCGTCACGCAGTGGCGGGCACAACCCCGTATGCTGCCGTGTGTGTCCCAGTGTAACAACGCACACGTCCCCGTGTCCCGATGTGCACGTCCTCTGTCTTCAGTGTGCACATCACCATGAGCGGCATGTCCCTGCTCAGCAGCATGCGTGTTCCTGTGTAACGATGGGCATGTGCCCTGATGCATGAGTGTACATGGACCTGTGTGTTGGGCCACAGGCTGTGCCCATGTCCCTCCTCTGCTCAGGGACCTCGAGGACAAAAAGACAAAAGCTGCCATGTCCTGGAACCCCCCAGCTATCCCCAGCAAGCTGGTCGCTCTTGCCCTGGGAAGCAAATCCCGTGCTGGGGACTCATCGCTCCAGGGGCTGGTCTCACCCCAAGCACACCACAGCCACAGGTACCAAGATGTCCCAGGCCACCAGGGACCTGACACCACTGTGTCACCAGCCACTCCAAAGATGGGAAATGCTATCCCAGTCTCAGGAAACCACTTCATGCTACAAAGGGAAAAAAACCTTCCATGGTGACCTGGGGCTCTGCTGGCACCAAATGCAGGTGTGAGCAGAGCCAGTGTGGGGCAGCCAGGTGCCAAGGCAAAGGGTGCCCTGGCAGGGCCACTGTGCTGCCACCACGCTAGGTCCACACACCACCACTGCCAGGGCTGGCAGCCAGCAGTCCCTGCCTGCCCAGGCTGCCAGATCAATTCGCTATTAAACGGCACTTTATTACCCAGCCCAGCAATCGTTATTAAATGTGTGCGAGAGTAGAGGCCCAGGGGAGCCAAGGGCCTCATGTGAATATTGTGCCTGCCAGAGGAATCTGGGGACAGCTGCCCCTCCCTGCTGCTTTGCCTGCCTGCAGTGAGCTCAGCTGCCTGCCCTTGCCATCCCTCAGAAAGTGTCCCCCCTTCTTCCTCCCAGGCACGGTGATGTGGGGAGAAATCAGCAGGCTTGGCAGGCCCTCCTTATATTTAATTCATTGAAGCACTGCCATTTTCTCCCTCCTTCTCAAGGCTTCTGCCTGCATGGGGCCCCTTTCCCCCACGCTGGGGACAGCGGGTCCCCAAGCTGCCTCATGCACAGCCAGCTTTCCCATCAGACTCTGAGAAGCTGGGCTAATTAGGGGCCTTGCTACTGTGGGATCAACGACCTGATTCCTTCAGCAGCTTCTTGATGGCAGGAGGCGGGGAGGGGGAAGGCTTTTCTCTAAGCCGCAGTCAGCGAGACAAATTTATCCAAGTGGAAGAGCTCAGAGCTTTCCCCATGTGTTCGTACCAGGAGAAGGCATGCCTGCACCTTCCCAGAGCCTGCAGGCAGCCTTATTGAGAACTGCAAGGGGTAAGGGAGAGGGCTGGAGATTGAGGCTATCCATGGAAAACACATTGCTTTTCAAACTACATGTTTTCCCCACGGAGGCTGCTGCTCTTCCTACAGTGCTCTGCTCTATAGCCCACTCACCTTCCTACAACCCTACAACTCCTGAAGGATGTGTGCCCACATATGTGGGTTGGGAGAGCACTAACATAAGCCTGGCTAGATCAGGATTTAGCCCTGGCTTCCCCAGCCCTCCTGCTGTGAATCCCTCCCCAGATGATGCAGGGCAGGAGTGAGCAGGGGATCCCTCTGGCAGATGACCAAAGGGACAGGGAGAATCCCCCCTGCTCTACTTCACAGCCCCAACCCCATGCACTTAGCTAAAATGCCAGGAGTGCACTGCACTGGGAACCCTCTTTATTGTCACTTGGACACTTCAGCACCTCCAGTCCTTGTGGGCAGGTACCATATCCTACTTGCACAAGAATCCACCCAGCTCTGTGTCATGTCTTCCTGCTTCATGGTCTTTGTCAGTTTCTCAAGCCCAGCCACAGACATTTTCCAGTTTTTGAACTATTGCCAGGCTTGCCCTCACCCATCTTCACAAACCTGCAGCACTTTTCTCCCTCCCAAGCCCAGAAAGGTGTGGGTGTTACCAGGGCAGCACAATGATGAACTTCTTGCTTGGAAGAGACCGACCTGCGATATTATATTGTCCTGGCAGCTGTACAGATGCAGATGACATTTGGGTGGGGAGGTGGTAGACAAGGGCTCCAGGAGAGACTCACGAACTGCTGATCCTCAGCCTGCCCTGAGGCACACAGACTGTTCCTGGTGATCTCTAGAAAGACATGTGGCACAGCTGGACATGCAGGGGCAGTGTCTGGTGGCAAGCACCAAGGTTTCCCAAGCGTGGCTCTGAGGTGGGTAACTGCATGACTTCTTGGCCCTTGCAGTGTGTTTGCTCTTGTGGCAGGAAGTGGATGCAGGACAAGGGCAGTGGCATCCCCACTTTCGCTGTGCCAGCTCTTCCCACCTGAGCAGTTCCCAAGCCCCTTTGGCTATTGGCTTTTGCAGACACACAGACACTGCTTTCCTTCTCTTGGCCCAACCACTCATGGCCTGACAACTTCACCTGCAGCTGTGGCTCCACGTGGAGTGAACACGCTGGTGCATCTCTGGGCTGCTCCCCTGGGAGCAGAGGGGCTGTCAGAGCCATTTCCTTTGGCACAGCCTGTGCCTAAGGCACTACCAAGTGCATAAGGGCCATGTTCTGAGTTACTGCTGCCCAAATCAGTGGGGCTGTGCTTTGGCCTCAGGGTACAGCATAGCCCTGTGAGTCTGGACAGTCACTCTGTCAGCAGGTGGGTGCTCCTCAATCAGCTCACTGGAGTCACCATTGAAATAGCAAGCCCAGCCCCGCAGGAGCTGAGTCTCAGTGAGGGCAAGGGAAGCTGAACTCCCCTCCTTGCCTCATTGAGAGTTATAGCGCAGCCGATGAGGTTGAGGCCCTCCAGGACCTGTGCTTAGCTACATGCCTCTAATTAATGCCTTCTGCCTCGGGCACCATAACCAAACCACATCCAAGATGTGTGTTTAAAAAGCCACTGCAGTATAAGCCAAGTCTTTAATGGGCTGATGCACTTATCTGTTATCCCACCAGGCCAGTGGTTAAGGATAAATGGTGAAAATATCCTTCTTTGACTGACTTACACAAATGATGCTTTACAGCTTACTCAGGACAAAAAGGCAATGCTGAAGATCCTGCCTGACCCCCAGCCAAACCTCAGTCTCCTGCCCAGATCTGGATCAAAGGAGAGCATGCCCACACTGTCCTGTGCCTCTTGCAGCTCCCCTGTGCAGGGCAGGCAAGAGGGACCACAGCAGGATTGCTGAGGGTGAAAGGCACTCTGACACAGATTGCAGAATGTCTTACCAGAGAGAAGAGTCACAGTAGGCTACAGTGCATGCCGGGGGTTGCAGCTGCCTGCCCAACTGCCAGTGTTCTTCCCAGCATCCCAGTTCCTACCTGGCATTGCCCCCTCCCACAGGAGGGACACAGGCTTGCAAGAGCAGAGGTAAGCAGAGAGGAGGTAGCGCAAGCTAGATGCTGGGCCTCAGAGTGAGCCCTTACAAAATATTTCTGTAATGCCCTGGGAACACCTGCTGTTACAAAAATCCCCTGAGGCTGTCCCACCCCTGGGCAGCACCAGCACAGCCCAGGCTTCCCCCTGCACCAGCACTGCTCAGTTAGGATGAAGGCAAAAACAGCAGTGTGGTAAAACTTGTCCTGGGAACGTAGGAGGTGTGGCCCCAGCACAGCTTGAGCCATAAATAATCTCCCTACACAGCCGTTAGAGGAACAATTATGTGGGAGTACCTCTTGGTAAAAAGATGCTCAGGGAGAAGGACAGTCTTGAAAGAAAACAGGAGATTTCTGGATGGTGAGGTATGCTCTCCACTGAGGACAGCTTTCCTGGGTGCCAGCAGGTCACTCAGACCCTCCTTGCTGTGGTGTATCTCTACATTGAAGAGATTAATTTGGTCTTAAACAACCCAAATCACTGATGTAGCCTCCATGGGCATGGCTTGTGCTGCAGCACAGACTTTTGGAGCTGCTCTTAGCTAATCTCTCCAAAGGTAAAATGTGATCCCTACCACCATCTTCAGCCTCAAAATTCACATGGCAAAAGGTGAAAGGAAGAGTAAGAGCAATGAATGCAGGGAGTACCTTATGTGGAAGAGAAACAGCAAGCCTCAGGCACATGGCCTGACCCAGCACAGGGATTAAGTGGTGACACAGAATTGTGTAAAAGGTATAGAAACCCCTATACGGTCAGTTAAGGAAGAGTAATTACAAGCATAGCAAGGAAACTAAGCAACACCCAGCAACATAGACATGTGTGGACACAAATGCAAAAGATGTGGAAAGCTTGTAAGCAGTGGATTCATGAGGAGGCTGCTGCAGAGTGGCTCTGAATTGGTGTGTAGCTAGGAGCTCCTCATCGATGTTTCTTTTCCAATCCTGACTTGCACAGCCTGGTCTTGCTTTACTTCTATTTATTTTTTAGTCCTGACTGTATCTTTTCAAAAAGAGAAATGGGAACCTGACATGTACAGAGAAGAGCTGAACTGAGAGCATCATAGGTTCCTGTTTCACCAGCTTACGAGTGGCTGGCTCCTGGTGGCACTGTACCTCTCAGCAGCTGCTGAGAGCAGAACTTGTCCTGTGAGCTCAACACCTTGTCCTATGCAACCAAGAAGTCCAGCTGTGATCCACTCCAACCCTGAGAGCAACAGAGACCTATCCTGAAGCCAGAGAGAATATGGAATCAGATCCTTTGAAAGACCCTGGTGGGACCCAAAGGAAAAACAGTGCTGAGAGACTTTATCCAATTTTTGGGATGTTGCATGCTCCCATCTCTCATCTTCAGGAGTGAAGATTGCAGAACTACTCATGTCCTTGAAATGACTTTGCCTCCGGCCCCACTTGGGACTAGCAGAAAACTGGGAGGGAAATGCCCCCAAACTCTTTGCAAGGCTAAAAGTGTTTATCCAGCAAGGTGTCAAGCCATCACACAAGGTGATACATCTTAGGACAGCAGGTTAGTTTTGGCCTGGCACCATACCAATGCCCTACAAACAAATTGTATTCTCCCACAGCACCAGCCTCTGGGGACTCCAGCAGGCTTGAGGGAACACAGCCAAACTCTTAATAAACCTTTGACATGGAAATAACTGCTTTTTTAATGCAAGGGAAAAGTCAAGGAGCATGGGTGGGGAAGACTTGCCCAAGACGAGCCAGCAAATCAGGAACATCTCTGGGAACTAAAGCCTGGATTCCTGACTCAAGGTCAGCTCTTCTAACCACAAGGTTCCTTCTCTTCAGGCCCCAGTTCCTAAACCTCCCCTTGCTTCTCAAAGGATGAGGTCAAGAACAAACTGCTCCTGTCTAGAGCTTTCAAAAGTACAGATAGGCACCAGCACTGCCTTGCAGCAGTGGAGATGGCTGAAGTCTCTGCTCATTTCAAGGGGGGGATGAGGATGGAGATCCCAGCAGGATCAGACCTGAGGCCATGCCCTGGCTCTGAGGGCAGCCTGCACCATATGTTTCTGAGGAAGATATAAGAAAGCTGCTGCAGCAGTTGTGAGCTAATCTGCTTCCTTCCCCCAGCGCTCAGCTTGGTCTTACCACTACAGATCAGCTCAAGGCCTGACGCAGGACCCTTGTTTTCCTTCACAGGTCAGGAGAGCCACGGGACTGACCAATACTCTCTGCTCATGGAAGGTAACTGTGCAATACACTTACCCAGCTGCCGGGCAAGCACTGCAGGTGTCACAGCCCAGCACTGCTTCTAGGAACATGCGGCTTCAGACACTTTGTCCAAAACAAAGTCTTATGAGAGGACAAAGCAATGTGGTGGGCACATACCTGCTGAGTCATGGCAGATGCAGTTCCACCTTAAAAGGGAAGCACCCCCAAGCTCATTGATCTTGCAAGGGATACCCTCTTCAAGCCAGGAGCTGGGGCTGTTTGAATGACTGTGCCATGGAGCTAACAGGACATACGTTGAAGCCAGGCCAGCTGGGTTCACTTCAGTGCCTGTCAGCTCCATTTCCACATCTCTCATGTCCTGTCTACACCAGACTTACCACTCAACTCGTAACACTTACAGACACTAGTAGACTTGCATATGAACAAGACCACAGCCCTTTTTATTTCCTTTTATATGATAAATTAAGAGAATTTATTTGTCTTACAGGAGCCGTTATGATAATCCCTCCCACATTCTCTTTAAAATGTAGAAGCTGGCTGTTAACCAAGTTTATAGCAGGAAGTTTTTAGCCCAAGCTAAAAGACAATTCTACAGTTTGACTAGCAAGGTGAATTCCCCTGGCCTGAAGGGACCCCTCTGACACCAGAGCCAACTCAGGAAGCTGTTCTGGCACACCAGTTTGCAGTATTAGGGCCCAAATAGAAATGTGTATCTAGTTGAAGCTCAAAAAGGAGACTTACAGACACCTCTTGAGAAAAATGCAGACCCCCCTTAGGCAAAGCGTATGCCAACAGAAAGGCAGAAACTTGCTGCAACTCTTGACTGAGACAGCTGAGCAGAACAAAGCTCTGGTCTTCCAAGCTTGTCTGCTTTGAGGTGTCCCTTCATTGCTAAGCTGCCATGGGTTACACCATGCCAGCTCCCTGCTACTGCCATGCCACAGCCACTCTGCATACAGGAAAACGTTGCAGACATGAGCACAGAAAGGTTACTGGTTTGGGACTTTTACCATTGGTGCAGTCCTAGGTTGCTAACTTCACTGGGCATTCTGGCAGTGTAAAGCTGGGGCTCAGCATAGACCCCTACAATGCAGTAACAGCCCCTAGTGCTCTTTCTGCATCTTCAAGAAACCTGTGGAGAAAAAAAGGAACAGTCTGAGCATTTTACAGCTGGGAACTGTCTATGATCCTTAGTACCTAGCACATATATCTCAGTATCTATAACCATAGCCTCAAACCTAACTACCTACTAAGTCTATCACAAACCAACAGGGCCCTGGAGGCATTAATAAACCTCAGTGGCCCTAACCAGCCTCACTTGCAGCCTAGGCCCAGGGGGTCTATTTAAGCTCAGACTGGGGCTCTTAGTTTCTGTGAAGCAATATTGTAGGATTGCTGGTCTCCAGCTTAGCTTGGCTATCTTCATGCTGGTCTGTGGGCTCTGTTGGTCTGGACCCTCCCCTGCAGGCTGATGTCAGATTTGGGTCTGAGCCTTGTCCCATCACCATGGCCTTGCCTGTCAGTCTTAAGGCTGTGTCTGACCCTGGTTGCTCTCACTGGGTACTAGCTGATGAGACCCCTGCCCTTTGAGGAACAGTCACCCTTGCTATGCCCTGATATGGCCGGCACGTTCACTCTGCTCCTTCCCACCTTGCTTGCATTCCCCTAAATGATCAGGCAGCAAACTCAGAGCTGCACTGTGCTCAGAGGCTAAAGAGGCTTGTCTGAGCAAGCACCACACCTTCTGTGATGTGATGTTAGGGAACCTGTTTTCAGGCTGCAGGATCCAAAATATTTGTTGTTTCAAAAAGCAAGGCTGATCCTGTGAGCTTTGGCTGGAAAAGAGCCATCTGAGAAAGCACCATCTGAGAGGCTGCAGTGCTCCAGCCCTGGCACAGCAACTGCTACTCTGGAAGCAGGCTGAAGTGAGTGGGATTAGACATGATTCCTGAATGGTCCCAGGAACAGCCCAGATGTGTACTACACATCTGTTGATGCTCTGCCTTGAGACTGGATATTGAAGGTAGAAGAACCTTTACCTTCTCCATGGGCAGGACCAAGATTGTGCAGATGCAAGCTAGGAAAAGGCTGATATGTAACAGAGGCCAGACAAACACAACAGGGTCTCACTTCTGCCTCTACTGTAACAGTGCCTCCCAACCTCCTTGTGGTATCCAGAATCTGCCTGGACTGACTCTCAGCACTTCTCCAAACCCCGTTGCCAGCAAGCTTCTGGAGAAATGACTCAGCCAGCCCAGATGCATGAGGTGAAATGAAAAACATAAACAACAAGAGGTTGGTGTGGGAGCAGAGCAGGTCCCATTAGCCAGCCCAGCACAAACGTTGCTCAGGACAGATAACAAGTAATCCACAACACAGCTCCTTCAAGCAGGGACTCAATGCAAGCTGGGGGCTCCCAGCCAGGTCTGTTTTGGCATAGAAAGCCTTCATTGAAGGCCAGATGTAATTGAGCATTGGGCTTGCTTGCTTGCTGGTGCTCCCTCACCTCCAATCCAGACCAAGACCACTATTTCAAAAAGCCTCCTCATAGCCAACTTCAGTCACAGTCATTCACTTACAGTGGCAGTATTAAGGGACTCCCTGCCAGGTGTCACACCTTCATTTCACAGAGGGAACCAAGAGCAGTGTAAGCACAGGGCTGAAATCTCATAAGGGCAAAATGAACCCTCCCAGTCCAGAAGCAGGATCAGCTCTGCCAGTGCCCCCACTGCAGGGGAAGGAGGAGCTGTCCCAGGCCATGGCTGGGGTCATTCTCAGCTCCTTCAGAAAACTGAAAGTCCCTGCCTTGCTTGTCCTTCCGTGAGCAAGAAAAACACTGTGCTAACTCAGGAAGCCGCTGGAACCCTCAAGGGGCACTTGCTACATGTCCAGGGGCAGAAGGGTAATATGGGTAGCTACCCCCAGCAGACAGGCACTGTGTGAGAAGACAGATCAGCCTCCACATTGACAGAGAATAAGCAGACCAGGTGCACGGGCAGGTGATTGCTTTCCAGAGTATTTGGGACTAGGGATCTGGGACTTACCACTGTATGTGGGCCCTACTCTTTTGCCAGGTGGCAAAAGATGGCCTGTTGCAAGCAGAGCTCGGGAGTTTGATGCTGCACAAGGCGGCAGGGCTCGGATCGGGGGCAGGGATGGGGTGCTCTGCCAGGGCCAGCTCTGATGTGTGGTGCGGGTCAGTAGGAGTGCCGTACCGACATGGGGGCTACCCCCCAAACCGGCAGCAGGGAAAAAGCAGCTTCTCTTTCTGCGGGAGCCCTACCTGAAGGCGTTATGGCAACTGTGCTAGCAGTACTCCGGCCTCTTTTCCACTCGCGCTGCCGGCAACGGGACGGACGCCACTCGGTGCTCGGGGCTACCGGGGCAGGCGGGGCACGGGCGGGGAGGCAAAGCGCGGGGAGCCGCTTGGCAGGGGATAGGGGTTGGGGGTCGCGGGCGGGCAGGGCCGTCCCGTGCCAGGCGCTGGGAGGGCCAGCCTGGTACCGGCGGAGGAGCGGAGCCCGGCGGCTGCCGGTCGCGGGTGCTGTGAGAACAGTGAGCTCCGGGGATGGGCCTTTCCCGGGGTCCCTCCGCTGACGCGGACAGGGGGTGCGGAGGCAGAGCCCGCCGAGAGAGCGGCGAGACCAGGCAGGAGGTCTGGGGGGCCGGGCGGGGGCGTCTGGCGGGGCCGGGGCTGGTGCCGTCGCTCACCGGCTGCGGCGGGTGCGGCGGGTGCGGCGGGTCCCGGCTCCGCGTGGTGCTGAAAGGACAGCGCCGCCGCCGCCGCGCATGCGCGAGCCCCGCCGGGCAGGGGCGTGCGCGGCCCCGCGGGACGGGGCAGCCGGTGCGCACCGGGGAACGGGGCAGCCGCGGGGCTGCAGCAACCGCTGTGCGCTGGGGAGCCGGGGAACCGGGACCGGGAGTCCGCTGGGGAGCCGGGGGAACTGGGGATCGGGAGTCCGCTGGGGAACTGGGATAACTGGGGAACTGGGACAGACGGCGTG
Organism: Apus apus; assembly: GCF_020740795.1. Classification (NCBI taxonomy): domain Eukaryota; kingdom Metazoa; phylum Chordata; class Aves; order Apodiformes; family Apodidae; genus Apus; species Apus apus. Next base: position 20,393,083 of record NC_067285.1, on the reverse strand, counting down.
CACGGGGGAGATGGTGCGTACGGGGAGCTGGGTACCGGGGCCAGGGTGAGCGTTGCACCGGCGGGAGCAGCCTGCGGGAGCCTCTGGGGTCTGTGACCGCCGGGCATCGCTGGCCCGCACACAGCGCTGCAGCCGTTCTCCTCTGCCCGGTGCCCCGAGGGCTGCCGTTCTCCCGGGGCTCCCGGTGCCCGCCGGCCGGCCCGGAACCCGCGCACCGCCCCCGGGGCGCGCCGAGGGGGCGGGGCCGGGCCGGTGGGGCGCGCGCACTTCCGTTCGGCGGCGTGACGTCCCGGCTGACCGGCGGCGTCTGGGCGGGGCGAGGCGCGGCGGAATGGAGCGGCCCGGGACGCCCCGGTGGGGCGGCAGGTACCGGGCCGGGGGCGGCGGGCACTGGGGAGCTGGGGGCCGGGCCGGGCCGCTCGGCTGCCTCGCCGCGGGACCCGGCGGGAGGCGGTGTCAGCGCGCAGGCCCCGGGCGGGGCTGCGGCGGCAGGAGAGCCTGGGGCCCGGGGCTGCCTTGGGGCTGGGCCCGCGGGCTCTGGCGCTGAGCGGGGCCCCGTGGGGCGGCGGGGGGCGATGGCCGCGGGCGGGTCCCTCCTGCCCCGTAACCTGACAGTTCTGTGGCCGAGGGTGACCGCGGTCTCTAGCCGCAGTGCGGGGGGCTGCGGGCTGCCGGGAGCCCTCTTCTCCTTCCTCGGCTCCTGCCTTTCCCCTCGCTGTCCCTTCCGCAGCGAGGCCCTAGCCCCGCTGCTCGGGGGCAGAGCTCTCGGGGAGAGCCCGCAGCCTCGCTGCTCCCCTCGGGAAGGGGCAGGTGCCTGCCCTCTCCCCCTCGCAAGGTCCCGAGGGGCTCGGCACTGGACGCGGGGGCCCAGCTGCCGGGCAGAGCAGCGCTCAGACGTGAAAGCTGGTCCCGGCTCCCGTGCGGGTGGTGTGGCAGTGCTGCAGCGCTTGCTGCTTCGCTGAGGGACGGCGGCTCCTTGAGCAGCTCGTGGGAAGCCCCACCCGAGCTCTCCTGGAGAGCAGTGCGGGCAGGTGGACTCGGATGCCTGAGCAGTGAACGTGCCAGGCTGGGGAGGAGGTGACGCAGGTGCGTGCCCTGCTGATGGGTAGCCAGGGGGTTTTTAGCCTGTGGGCTGTCAGTGGGAGACATTGCTGAGTCTCTCTTTCTGGCTGTTCCTCCTAGAGGCACCCAGCAGTAAGTGTGAGGTGATACAGCCTGGCTTTCACTGTAGCCTGGCTCCCTGGCATCTGATGATGAGTTTGACCCCCTCCAGGGGATGCCTCCTGGACCTGCCCTGGGAAGACATCTTGGTTCCACATATTCTCTGTCATCTGCCACTGCAGCAGCTCCTGAGTCTGCAGAGGGTCAGCAAGTCATTCCAGTCTCTCATCCAGCTGTACCTGGCCAACATGCGCTGCTTTGACTCAAGCCAGGTATTGGATGGTTCTGAGGCTGGGGGAGACAGGTTCCTTATTGCTTCAGAGCTAGCATGGGAACTTCTGACCATGTAGGGAGAAGACTTCCCTGGCAAGGAGAATAATTTCTGCTCAGGTTAATGGCTCTGGTGTCAGACTGGACAGATGGGCTAAGAGAGGAGAGGCAGTGATTCAGGGCCCAGCAATGCCTGTGTCTTTAGCAACAGGCCTCGGCAGGAGTGAGCCTTGAAGCTCCACCCAGACCATTATGGGGCACTGGCTGGTAGAAACGAAAGCCAGCTCCTGAGTGGCACAGCCTGTCAGTCCTCACAGAGTTTGTACAGTAGAGTGAGTCTGATAGGAGATAACTCCGTACCCGGTCTTCAGAGAAAGCTTGTGTCCACCCTGGGATACAATGCCTGGGACATAGGGAAAACTGAGTGGTCTAACAGAGTTTTTGGAGAGCAGAGGTGTGGAGCTCATCACAAGTATATAGATACAGGGGTGATAATGGGGCATAGAGAAACCAGGGCATCTTTTAGCTTGTGGCAGTAGCCTTGGCATGAGGGGTGGAGAACCTGACACAGTGGGGTTTGTCCTGGGATGAGGAGAGAGGGTAGTTTTGGTCACCTCTGTCACAGTGGAGGAGAGGAGGGGAGAGTGTCTGGTGAGGATCAGGCTGATCTGAAAGCCTGGGGGATTCCTCATTCTTCTTGGGTTCCTCATGCAGATTGGACCTGCCATCCCTCGAGCTGCTTTTGTTAACCTGCTGAAGGACAATGAAGTACTGCAGCAGCTGGCACTCCAGAACTGCTCTGACTGGCTGACAGACAGGGAGCTGCTCCCGGTCATCGGGCAGAATCACCACCTGCACCAGATCCAGCTGAAGGGCTGTGCCCAACTCAGCCGCCACGCGCTGGTGGCCATCTCGCTGAGCTGCCCCAACTTGCGCCGGCTCTCCCTGGCCCACTGCGAGTGGGTGGACAGCCTGTCCCTGCGCAGCCTGGCTGACCACTGCAAGGCGCTGGAGGCTGTGGACCTGACAGCCTGTCGCCAGCTGAAGGATGAGGCGATCTGCTACCTGGTGCAGAAGTGCAGCAAGCTCAAGTCTCTGTCACTGGCTGTCAATGCTAACGTGGGTGACGCGGCGGTTGAGGAGATTGCCAAGTGCTGTCCTGAGCTGGAGCACCTGGACCTCACGGGATGTCTGCGAGTCAAGAATGACTCCATCAGGTACTGAACAATGTGGGGAACTGTGCTGGGGAGAGGAACAGAACGAGACAGAAAAGTCTGATTTTTTTTCATGCTGAAAGAGAGCTCATTCTTTAGGAGCAGCCACTAGCAGGCCCTTCAGGAAAGGCACCATGTGCTACTAACAGCAAATTTTGCATTATGCCATGTACGGTAGGTCTGGGATCTGACCATATCCCTTGAGTTTCTCTCAGACCCTGGAGTCCTGCTCTTAAAGGATGGAACATGTGTGGCACAGTCGCTGCACTGGGCTGCTGGGAGTAGAGAAGAGGGTGAGTGGTGCACTCAGAAGTCCTGGCTTGCAACCTACATATGCTCTTTCTTGACAGGGTCCTGGCTGAGTACTGTCCCAAACTGCGCTCACTGAAGGTGAAGCATTGTCACAACGTGGCTGAGTCCAGCCTGAGCATCCTCCGAAGCCGTGGGGTGGAGCTGGATGTGGAGCCTCCACTGCAGAGGGCTCTTGTTCTCCTGCAGGACGTGGTTGGCTTCGCCCCTTTCATCAACCTCCAGATCTAGAACTGGTGCTGCTGGGGGGGGGGGGACTGATGCAATGCTGGGATCCCGGGTGGATGCCGGAACCGGCTGCTGTGGAGAGGTGCAGAGGGAGAGGCCTATCCCCTTGCTGAGGTTGGCCTGAGTGGGGCTCACTCTTTCCTCAGTGGCTGCTAAACAGCCCCAGGGTGTTCATGAGTGGGCTTCGTTGGTGCCTTCAGGGAAAGTAACTCCCTCTGCAGTGGCGTGGAGAGAGCAAGTGACTTGCAGGAACACCGTGGTGCTGAACAGGCCTTGGCCAGGCCAGCTAATAGATAGGATTTATTATTTGTTGTATTTTAAATCTCTAAGCGGCAGCTGTCCAGAGAGCAGGAGGGTGTTTGATGGGGACTGTCTCCTGGGATGGGTGTGCAGGGCATGCTAGCAGAGCTGTGGAATGAAGCAGGCCAGCTGGTGCATAAAGGAGGAAAGCCACCAGCCCTCCTTCTGGGAGAGGGCAGGCCCCTCTGGCTCCAGGAGGAGGACAGTGAGCCCAGCTCCAGCCTGCAGCCGCTGGTCAGCCTGGCACCAGAGGGCTGGCAGGGCCCCACTGCAGGCACTGTGTCTGTCCAGGCCTAGGGCACTGGTTTAGCCTGACACAAGGTGGGAGTTGTTTTCAGGGGGACCAGGCTCCTAACTAAAGTTTCAGTGACAGAAACAGGCCAAACTTAGCTGTGCTGTCACTGAAAGCAGTTGGTTGTTGCCATTTGTTTCTTCCAGCTTATATCATTTCAGTAGCTCCCAGGGCTGCTGCTGTATCCTGCTCTGTGTCGTTAGGCTGGAGCTTTGGCACTCAACAGTGGTGAGAAATGGCAGGAGCCCTGGCCATGCTGTCAGCTGGAGTTTACGGTGTGCTGCCAGTCATGTTGGCATGGGGAGCCTAGCTCTAGTCTGGAGTTCAGTTTCAGTCCTTATATCTACTAGGTGATTAAGCTAATAGCAGCCACATCTTGTGGCGAACACGATGAAAGGAATAATTGTGGGAAGAGAGGATGACCCTGCTCCTATCTTTGGCTCCAGGAGGGATTGGAGGCAATGTCCTAAAAGCATGTGCATGCTCTGGCTGAACTACACACCAACTCACATCATCTTTATTAACACTTGCACTCAATTTAGAGCAACAGTACACACAGACTTGTAAAAAGCTTGCTGTAAAAGCACAAGCTACATCTTAGATCTAAAAATGTCCCATGCAAGAAATAGCGGAGAATGCCCAGGCCCCAGAGAGCCACTGTGGTGTGCCCCTGGGGGCAGAGGGACAGCTACACAAGGAGAGCAGGCTCCTCCTTGTCAACCAGGTTAGCCGAGGAAGCTGAAGCAGTATGCTGGCTCCCATGTTAGTTCCAGTTAGTGGCAGGTGGAGGAGTCCCCTCATCCCTAGTGCCAGGTGTTTGTCCAGCTATGCCTGGATGGTGAGATGAAGGCTGAAGAGCAGGATGACCTGGCTGTCAGTGGAACTTGTATTTTCTGGCTGGTTTGAGGCTGATGTAGGTTCTTTTCATCTCCTCACTCTCAGGCTTCTTGATGTCTTTGTACCTCTCTCCCTTTGTACTCACCACCTGGTTATCAATATAGCGTATCAACTTCTTGGGAGCCTGGAGAGGAGAGGCATAAACACCAAGTGAACAGGCAGCCACACTGATAGGAAAAGGGAAGGGACAAGCTCTGGGGGGCAGGTGCAGAAAGACTGGGGTGGGCTGCTTTACCTATTCTTTGTGTTGGTAATCTTGGCAGAAACTGTGGAGGAAGCTGTCTGATGGAGGGGAGCAGGAGCCATGCTAGTCAAGAATGGTAGGAACTGAGAGATCCTGCAGCACCTTAGCTAAGCTAACCTTTCCTCCTTGCTGACTAGTGAGTCTTGTGAATGGTCCTGCCTCTGGCCTGCCCTTTGCTTTTAGGACTTGTAAAACCTTGTAGTTTTAACTACAAGGTTAAACCTTGTAGCCAAAGGACATTCAAGCTGCTGGTGAGCTGGGACTGCTTTTCTTACCTCTTTGGGTGGAGCTGGCCGATGTGTTTTCTGGTCGTCTGCACTATCCACCATCATGTATCTGGAACACAAAAAGCATTCAGAGAACCCTTAACATGCATTGCCTGGGGCTATTCACAGCCTATGCCCTTTCTTCCTGGCTGGTTTATGGCTGTGCAATGTGTCCTACTTGCCTAGACTGCAGCTAGGAGTACTTAACATTCCCCTTTGGATGAAAAGGGCAGTAAGTGTGTCATCCTTCTGGTGAAAATCCAGCAGGATTCTCCTGGACTAGTATCCTTGGCCGTATCTGAAAAGTATTGAAAACTCAGGCTGTTGAGAATGCTAATAGCCCAAGCAGAGCTGAGAGAGATGCCAAGGTCTGGTGTGCTCTGCCATTGACGAGCTTTGCTCCTTCTCAGCCTGAGTGGTGGCAGCCAAAGGAGAAAGAGGTGAGATTACAGGACCAACCTGTCTGCTTGTGCCCTGAAGAGATGGTGTTCCTTTCACATTCCACTTGCTACCTGACTATGAAACAGGTCTGTGCTGGAAACAACTTCATAATAGCATCACCTCATTCCCTGTGTGACCAAAACATCAGGACCCAAGCATTTGCTTGCTATACTGCTGAGTTACTACTCTTGAGACTTTGGTGCTGGTTTGGTAGGTGGACATCACAGCTGACCATGACTTCTCCCTCTGTAGTTAGTCTAGTTGCTTCCGTGTATCTTCAGCTATGGTGATCTGCTCTCCATACCTGTATTTGAGTGATGTTAAAAGTACAGGATGTTGCCAAAATGTCATTAAAGTGAAGTTCCCAGAAACATAACTAGCAGCTGGCACTTTTTTGTTCCTTTACATGTTACTCTGAAACCGGCCTGCACAGGCGATGGGCAAAGACATGGGTTGCTAATTCTGCCTGGATGCCATTCTGCCTGGCTTCATTTTCCCTAGCCCACTGGCTGTTTATTTTGTCACTGGGGAGGATATAAAGTGGTGGAAAAGATGTGGCTGGATAAACACATGGAATCTGCATGCCTGCAGGAGGACACTCATGAAAGCTGAGATCTTAAAGCGGATCAATGAAACCACAGTGTGGGTACTATTGAGAATTAAATGCTTTTGGAAATGAATAAAGGTAAGCCAATCTAAAGCCATTTTCATTCACAAGAAGTTAATAGGGGGACTTCAGAGAGGTTTCTTTAAATAGTGAGTTCACACCTTCAGCAGCTGAGATTTAATCTTCCCAGTGCTGCTGTACAGGCAATCTCTTAAAGGTATTTTTAGTCTTGTTTGGATTGTCTCCAAGGATGGAGGTATGAATGAGTTGCTGTAGTTCTACAGGTCACTGTATGTTACCTGAGCTGAAGCATTATGTCTGTGCCTTGAACCTTTAACTGAGACCTCAGCTGACACTATTGTGACTTACCTATACCAGTAGGAGGCTGAAACCTCACACAGCCAGTGCTGTGACCCAGCTGGTGCAGGTAGCCTGTTCCTAGAGCAGTGCCAGAGCTCTGAAAGAAACCCAGACCTGTTTTTTCCCTCCCAATGACTGTCTTTGTGCTTAGATGTCCTCTGCTATTCCCCATTCAGATTCCTGGCATTCTTTCTAAGCATTGTACATCCCAGGTTCTTTATAGACCACACTGTCATGCAGATCTTCCCCAAACTGCCACCTCCACCTTTACTGGGAGCAGAATAAGGGGCTCTTTGCTGCTGGGTACTTACTTTTGTAGGATAACCTGTTTTAGTTCCTCGTGGTTGGGTGCTCTGCGGGGCCGTGCCAGTTCCTGGAAGGAAACAAGGCAGACAGGTGAGTAGCACAAGACATGGTGGGTACAGCTTCCCCCCCTGCTAGCTCGGTGAGCCCAGCTGCTGGTGCAATGTTCCAGCCCCTGTGGGAAGCAGGGTGCCAGCAACACCCTTGCAGGGGTGCTGACCTGGCTGTGGACACAGCCTGTGCTCAGCCAAGGGAGAGAGAGGGGTGTTGCTCTGGGTGATCCCCCTGGCTCATGCACAGAAAGTTCCTGTGCTCAAAGCTTCTGCTTGCAGCAGATAGCCAGGACACCTGTGTGTCCCTGAGCTCTGTTTCTCAGCCCACTGCCACCCAGCTCAGAGTACAGTACCTTCACACTCACACCTGCTGGACCAATTTCCACTTTCTCCTCCACAATTAACTGCACTGCCTCCTCCAAGTTCCCCAATGCCATGCCAAGTGCCTTCTCTGCCTGGCTCACAGTACAGGCTGGGAACATCTCCAGTAGCAGCTCTACCCCATCCTTCAAGTCATCATTCTCCTAGTTGGAGCAAGAGAAAGAGGTTAAATTGGGGATGTAGTAAGGAGGGGGCTACTGAAAAGGGTTTTGAAAAACCTCTCTGGTTTTGCATTAAGTCAGGAAATTCAGCTTGCCCTTAGCTGGAGGCTCACTCTCCTTGCAAGCATGATCAAATCCCATTCCTGAAGCTAACAGGATTGTATCTTTGTGAGGACAAAGCACCACTCTCCTTTAATCTCTTCCCCCCTGTATTTCAACTTTCTTTTTGGTAGGGCTGCTGTGAGCTGGCTCATCTTTGTGGCCATGTGATGTGTCTCCTTAGGAGCAAGCTTTCTGGATGTTGTGGTGCAAATGCTTGAACTCCTGGTCACCTTGTGAAGTTATGTGTGCTTTGATCAGATAGGGAAGGCACTGCTAAACAGTGACCTGTGCCTACATCAGAAGGAAGAACAGCAGCAGCATTTCCAAGAAGGCCGTGGTCACAGAATGATTGAGATCCAGAGCAGGAAGAGATCGGTACTGGAGAAACAGCTAGCAGTGAGTGGGGAAAGGAAGGAGGGTGGGATCTGGCAGGTGCTGCGATGCCTGTAGCATGGGTCATGCTGGATGATGATGCAGGATCAGGATCGCTGGGCCAATGACTCAGTGCTGCATCGCTCACTAGATGCACAGCATGGGTCATTGAGGGTGGGACCAGTGTCTTTGGTACTGACACCCAGGTGTGACTGCTACCTGTGCAGATACTGAGTGAGACCTGGGGAGATAAATGGTGATCCAGTTCAAACTGTGGCGTGAGACTAGGGGAACAGCATGAAGCGGGGTGGAACCTGGTGAGTGCTGCAGAGGCATCCCTATGGTGATGCTGTGGGATCTCCAAGGGCACTGGGACAGGCACTCTCAGCCACAGCTCTGGAAAGGATGAGCCAGAGCGATGGCTCACACTCTTCTGTCAGCACATAGTTCTTTTTCCACTTACTGACACAGTCTTGCTCAGGGCATACAATGGAGATCACAGACACCAGTGATGCTGTGTCACAGTCTACGCTGTGGTTGCCTCTAGAGACAGAAAGTAACCTCAGGTGGTGCTGGTAGCTGCATGACTGTCCCCAGTGCTCCTGCTTCTCTGCAGGGTGCTCATACCTGGGCCCTGGCTCCGTCTGTTGGAGAGCACAGCCTCTCCCCATTGCAGGCTCCGGCTCCAGTCTCCTGGCCCTTGAGCAGGTCTTCAGAAGGTGCTTCACTCCCGCTTTCCACAGCCTTTTGGCCACATTTTTCTTAAAGACACAGGGATATCTCCTGAGGAACAGCCCCACAAAAACTAGAGCTCTGTGCTTTATGCTGGCATTAGATTGCTAGTGCATCATGTACCAAAGCAAATCCCTTCAGTGACAATGGGAAGTCCTACTGTTCCTCCTGCTCTCAGCAGGGACAGCTGCAGCTCTGTTCACACTGACCTGCAGGAAGGCCATGCTAGCACGTGCTGCAGTGCCCAAATGCTGCCTTACTGGGTGTGGGCTGCTTGCAAATTCAATTATAATTGTAGTTCTCAGTCCTCTAGCACTTAGGCTGTGGATATTTACAGTATTTTGGTTACGTTTCTAAGAACTCCCTGGTGTTTGCTCTAAGTTTGAACTAAGGTGTGGTTTTAAATTTGGGGATACACACTGGTAGTTCCCAGGCTGTGTGTGAGCCAGCACATCCTGTGACCAGGTTACTTTGACACATCTCTCATTTACAGGCTCCTTCTGTGTCACTATAAGAAGAACCATTTCACCTCTCTTCTGTCCTCTCTCAAACTAGGACGGTGATGTCCTTTGATGCTCTGGCTACATCAGGATCCTCAAAGAGTAGGATGCAGAGGACCAGAGGAGAGCAGTCAAGTTCAAGAAAGCAGCAGGTAAAATACAAGAAAGGACTGTCTGTGTAGCCTTCTGGCAAGACAGCAGTGACATTGGTAGAGAAGCAAAGCCCAGATTGGTGTGTCTTGAAAGATTTAATATTCAGGCCCTTCACCCATCTGTTCTTCAGTGGAAAATATTTTTGGGGCTGATTAATAAAGCAACACAGCTGATCTGGGAATGCTGAGGTGAGAAAGGCCTATTGGGATAGTGTAGTCTTCTGCAGTCCTGCACAGTGCAGGCCAGAGCACATAATTGCTGATTTTGCACTTGTGGTAGAGTTCATAGGTGAATGGGAAGTGAGCACTGAGAATGCTTGGTGTCTAGAAGTGATACACCTAGTCAGTTGGATTCTCTGACACTGCATCTGACACAGATTACCTAGAGATACTGTCCCTTAGGCAGATGGCTATGAGAAGCAGGCAGAAGTTCCCACTTTCAGAAATAACCTACAGCAGAATTTCAACAAGCAGCCCTGTACCTGCTACTTCCTCCTTATTACTCTGGACTTGATTTCAACAGAGGTGTTAGTAGATCTGACCAAGTGTTTTTCACCCAGGATGTCTTGGAAAGTATTCCTTATGACTCAAGCCTCCCATGTGTTGATATCAAAAACCTGACTAACATAAAAAAAACAAACCAAAACAACAAACCAAAACTGTCAACCAGTTCAGGCTATCCTGTGAACTCCTAACTGTGGCAAACAAGATCGTATTTTATCCTGTGCCATTGCTCAACTCAAACACGAAGACTGAAAGTATGAGCAGAATACACCCTCTTGTGCTGAAACTGTCTGTGCAACTCACCTTTGTTGCGAGCTTCACCAAGCCTTTCTGAGAGGGAGAACATCATTTCACAAACATCCCCGCTGCAAGAGACAGAAGCTGTATTATTAAAAGCATATGCCTATCCTACTTGGCTACCTCTTTACAGAAAGATGAGGCTTGAAGGGATGCCCAATAAAATAAACTGGTATTTCAGATCACCAAGGACCTACCTGCAAACTATACTGGGATTAGCATTTGTGTCTTCAGGCAAAGCCTGACTTAATCATAATAGCACAGGTGTGATACTGATACATCCTCAATTAGGTATAACAAAAGAATTTATGGTACTGAGGGGCTTGTGTCTGGGCTCCCAGTGCAAGGCATGTAGATACAAAGCAGTAAAGTTCACATACCTGGGGATTTCTGCAAAACCAGGAATATATGCCTCCATCATTTCTACAAAGGTGTCCATGTCAAGGGTCTCCTCAGAAGGCTCTGGTGAGCCTAGCTCTTCCAGGACACCCGTGATATAAGAGAAGAAAACATCATCCATCCCACTGGAGACAGAGGACATGGAAGCAGGGTCAACAGGCCCATTTATTTTTTTCCTTTCTCTCTATCCCCATTCCCTGTAACCTTCTGTCTTTCTAATAGAGCAGCAGAAGGACCTATATGGACTGTATCTTATCTTATGGGCAGATCTCATCAGTAAAGCCAGGTAGCAGGTGGTCAATGGTGGAGTGGGAAGCATTTACAGATAAAATACTATATGCCATCCTCTTTCCTGGGCAGCACTGCATGAAAGCGCCAGCGTGTGCCCACAGGCTGTGCTTCTGTAAGAACTTCAGCTGAGCAAACAAAAATATTCTATGAGCTCAAACCCTGACTTTTCTATGTTGACTGTTGTTTGAGGAGAGGTAGTAATTTTCTGTCAAGTTGCAATTTCTGTGAGATGCAGTGTACTCTGCTGCTCTCCACATTGTGTCACTGCTGCTGCTGGTTGCAAAACCAGCTGCTGTGTTTCAGCCTCAAGGTGGCTGTATCTCTGCATGCAAGCAGAGTTCAAAACAGGGAGAGCCCTGACTTAATATTATGCTGCTCAGAAAGCTCTTTGGGAGCACTGTGAATGAAGGGAATCCCAAATTCTAATGTGTATTACTGGACAGGAAATTAATCATCTTGTTCGTCAAATAAATGATGTTGCTAGATTGTAATGCTAAATGGTGGTTGTTCAAGCAGCCACATCAGAGCCTGTGCAAATTACCTGCATCCTGCATCTGCCTTGAGGAAAAGCAACACAAATAACAGGAAAGCTACAGAGTTCAGTATAGTGTGTAGAGGGACAATTAACGCAGAGTTCAAGATAAAACAAGGATATTGGATCTTCCTATCTCAACATACCTGAGGTCTGCTGCAGGGATGTGGGACTGGATGAAGTGCGTCAGTGTGTCTTGAATTATTCTTTCAAGCTCCATATCTCTAAACCTTTTTCTCTAAAAAAGAGGAGGAAAAAAAAAACCTCCATGTAATTTCAAAGGCAAGAAGTAGATCAAAATATCAACAAGATCAGGAGGCAGGCACGGTATAGCCAAGTGTCCTCTTCCCACCAGAACAATTAAAACTCCTCCAATGTGTCTTGCCATCCCTGGGTAACAGCAGGCAAAGATATCCACAAAAAGCAGCAGTATAAGGGTCCACTGCAAATAACAGCCCAAAGCAGCCCGGGGCCTCTCCTGCTCATGTTGATGCTGGCACTATGCAGCTGTACTGTACTTTTAAAGTGTTCACTTCAAGAAGCAAATCTGGAAATGTAGACGTGTCCAGCTGCAGGACCTCGGAGACTCCTCCTGGGCTGGAATACTGTGCTGTCCGGTGGAAACAGCAGTAGTGGGTCTGCACACTTGGTGCAGAAAGGGGTGGACCTCACAGCTAAGAGCATTGGCAGGGATTCAGGAATGAGTGGGAGGAAGGGTAATGTCTCCTAAAGAAAGGACAACCTAGAGCATATTTTACAGAGAAATACCAAGCAGGGCACAGACAACTAGTCCGCCAGCCAAAATATCAAAGGTCTCCAGGTCAGTCATGGACTGCCAGTGGAATCCTGCCCAAACAGGAGCCTGTTGTTGTGCTTGGTAAATGGGCCATTCTGCAGTTTATGCAGCTGCAACAAGGGGTGCTTGATAACCCAAAACTCAGGGGAGTTCTAAAAATCACAGAGCTCCTACAGAAGCAATGGGACAGGGAGACGGCCCACAGTCCTCCATCAGCCATCAGTACTGGGCCTGGACTGAATGAGGAAGAGAAAAGCTGTTCCTTAACCATTCCATCTCTCTGGGGTCTACAAAGCTGCTGGGTGGACAAACTCCTGGTGTAAGCACCGAGTTCTTCTGAGGAGGGAGACCAGCCTTACATACAGAGAAACTGATGTGGTCGTTATCATCCCACCAGTGCAGCTCCCTCATTCCAACCACACCAGGACCTGACCAGGTCTGTTTAACACAGAACTCATGGAGCAGTCATGTGCATTGCAAAGAGACAATTCTCATCTTCCCATGGGAATCCAAAAAGCTTGGCATTTCCCAAGATGAGACTTCCAAAGCTAGCAGGCTATAAACAAAATCACCTCACAGCATTCAGCCCTGAGTGAGAACCAAAGCCCAGCAGTCTGTTGGCAGGTCCATCTGCAGTATTGGGACCCATTAAGCTCTGCAAAGCACTTGGCCGCCATTGCAGGTGCCAAGAGCACACATAGACTCCTTCATCTGCTTGTGGCTGGCCAAAGAAGCACACTCAAGCCAGCCAGACCTGCCTCTGATTGTGATTATGTTGAGGCTCTAGGGATTTGACTCAATATCAAGGGAGAAAGCTGTGACATAGGCTTATGCAAAAGTTTCTGCTGGGTATATGGCATCCCCCTCTGGTGATTCCTCATCAAATATTCCTAATCTTTGATCTTCTGCTTTTCAGGGCTTTGAACAAACACAGGTTTTTCAATCTGAAGGACCACCTCTTATTGAATCCCTGTGTCCGTGACATTCCCTTGGGGCAGTAGGGAGACAAATATGGAAAGAACCTCACAGCAGCAGGACATGAACAGTGAGACATACTCTTATAGAAGAACTGCCCCTATTTTCACTGTGTTCAAACCTACACATAAAAGCCATCTGACCACCTGAACTTTCCTGAAGCTACTATTAGTAACAACCCTTCCACTGACCTCTTCTTTACACGTGCCTCTCACTGGGGGAAATGAACAAGTTAAAAATGCCGTACCACGGTATGACCAACACACATACTCAAACACAGCACGTGCAGAAACAGCCAGAGGAAGGCACCATCATAAAGGACTATTTGTTTGATCTTTCTGCTTGATCTTTAAGCTAAAAAACCTCCTTGCCTCTTGTAATTCCAATTAGAAAATTCCCATTTCACAGCATTAGAGGAGAACAGGAGTCCAAGCTTTTTCAGGAAGGAGCTCTTCACGCAAACACCAAAGTGAGCTCCTGAGCTGCTTTTATTTTCCAGCCTCACAAGGATCCTCGATTTGCATTGTTCTCACTTTTGCAGATGTCATGGCCTGCAAACATGGAAGCTGGCTGCAAAAACAACCTCATGTAAAAACACCTTCCTGCTGCCCATTTGTTGTTTCTGTGTGTTTTGTGTGTTCTCTAGGGGTGTAAGAGAACCAAGTTTATCTTTGTCACCTTTAAAACATACCTAGATTTTTTCAATTCACCCTTTTGGTAGGCAGCCTTTTTACCTTCTCAGACATCAAAATGGCAATTACAAGATTCTGAATCTCACTGTTGGCATGAATAATGTCCTAAGCAGCACGTTTTCCCTCCATTTTAAGCAGAATCTGCAAATGCTGGCAACCACCAAGAACCCTGAACTCGCGATTGCGAGCAAAGTAATTATCTTTTTTACAGAAATCAGGGATGGGAGATGAACATAGAGTAGTCAGTATGCTCTTACTACAGTCACTGCTATCAAGAGGAATGCTTATTTCCTTCTTACTCAGAGTCTTCATGACATCCTGGGAACTGGAAGTGTAAAAGATTTTGTCCATTTTCATGAAAAAGGCCAATATTCTATAAGAGATAACTGTATAAAAACCAATAACATTTCCTGCCAACCCAATTACCTGAACAACACAGCACAATTCACCATGTAAAAGGCACCTTTGTGAGGCCCATAAATTAGCTGCTGGTAATTTATTCTGATCAATAGAACAGGCAAAATCACTCATCTCCTTAATCAAAGGCATTTGCAGGCAAGTGTCAGGCTGAGACAAGAAAAACACAGCAAAAAAAATTCAGCGACAGAAGTACCATAGCTACGGCCAGCCACTAACTGGTCTTGACCTCTGACAACACAAGAAATGCTGGTATGAAGTGTCTGAAAATATTCAGGTATTTTGCTGTAGAGTTACCATGCTGTACCTGAACAAAAGCTATTTTCTTGTCTCTGAGAGGAAAGAAGGCAGCAGGTTTTAACCACTGGGTATAAATTCTCTCTGGCATCTCAGACAAATCCATCCACCAGCACACTCGGATTTAAGGTTTACAACCAGAGAAGGCAAGCTGCCACCTTTAGCCTGACTTTGAGAAAGGAAACCTTTTACATGACAAAATCACAGTCTTACACTGAGGGAGAGAAAGCAGCTAGGTGATCAAGCATTTCTTCAAAGAGTCAGCCATCGCCCTTTTGCCTGAAGAACCCATCTTTGTTACTATAAAACCAGAAGCACCAAGAGAGACAAATGCACTTGCATTTGATTATTTATTGCCATGGGAGAGAGATTTTTATTCCCAGGTAAACAGTCCTTACAAAACTTAACATCTGGGGGATCTGTAGTGCACAACAGTCCTGACTTAATGAGGTTTGTGAAGGGCAAGTCCTGAAGGTCCTCCGGCCTGTCAGATTCGGTGGGTATTTTCTTGAAGTAGAGGGAGCTGATTAAAAACCTACATACAAACATTTATAAATTGATTAGTCAAGGAATAAATTTATCTTGCTGCATATTCCTCCCCACCCATCCAACTGTAGACACCAAAACACCTTCTACATTTTACCTGCAAATGCCACATTTTTTCTAATGCTTACCTGCAGTAGTTAAGAGGGAGATTTACTCAAAGGGCTTAATCCTATGTGCACAGTCTTGTGGAGGAGTGATTTATAATGCATGGAACAATCTAAAACCCAAGACAGAAGAAATCACTCTCCTGAGAGCTCACTTTTACTGAAAAGGTGTTACCATCGTTTTAAACTTCCAGCCATAATCGCAGTGTGGACTTTAAGATCACTTTGGCAGTTGTCAGCCGATTCAAACTTTATCTATGCAAGTTCTTCTGCCATTTCTTGTCATTATAATGTGAGCTCTGCTTAACATGTTGCACAGAATCTAGTTTTTTTAAACATATGGTCAATAAATGGTATTCTTACTGCTCTGTCCTCAGCTACGGCTTCACAGTTTTGCAGTGTCAGAACAAGAGACCTTCAACCCTTGGAAACTCATAAGATCATAAATTTGACTACCAGTGAGTTGAGGTTTCTGCAAGTGGAGGGAGGTGGGTGTTGTACACCTCAGACATTCCTCAGGACAGGCTACATACAGTTTAGGTAAATATGATCTGACTGATGGATTGACTAAAACACCTTGAGGTTCCTTGAACTAAGTTTCAGTAATTGTTTTTAAGTAAGTAATGGGACAGGAATGGTTCACAGTGCTCTGAAAGCTTGTTATGAGAAAGCTCTGGGCACATCTCATGCAGCTCTATGTGTGTGTCCCTGGGATATAAGGAGCTCTCGGTGCAGCCTGTGACATACAGCCTCAGTGCTCTCTTAAAAGCCAGACCTGCAGGACAGAGTGAGCTGGGGCTGTATTCCACTGAACTACTTTACCTCCTGAAACTTTTCTAGCTTAAAATAAACTTTCCAGGCTGAGTAATACCTTACAGATGTAATGTCAGTGCTTCCATTTTTTTTGCTTGGTTGTTGAAGAAGTCCCTGAAAGGACCTCGTCTTCAAAAGGGGCAAGAAGGATGATCCAGGCAACGACACCTCCATCCCTAGAAAAACGATGGAGCAGCTAATTCTGGAGGTCATCTCTAGGCTTTTGTTAGTAACTTTGTCCCGCTAAATGACGGTAATACAAGATAGTAACCTCAGTGGCCAGACTTTTTCCTCCCCCTGAAGAGCTGTGCTGGACAGCAGCACTTGCTGGTGCCGTGTGGGCTGGGGCCCTTACCTGAGCTGGTGCCTCGGCTCATGGGCGGTGCTTCCGAGCCACTTCAGTGCCTGCAGGAGAGCCGGCAGTCCATGCTGTGGCTGCTTGGCCCAAGCCAAGAATGAGGAAGCCCTTTATGGGGAGGGAAAGCCGCATTAGGTGGACAGGGATCACAAGAGTCGTTCTGCATACTGGTGTCTTTATGCTTTATGTCCTGGTGGTGCCTCCCCTGTTGCCAAGGGTACAGCTGCATCCTTTGGAATAAAATGTCAGGTGTCTAAGCCTAACTGGGACGTGAGAGCAGTGTGCTTGTCAGCCTTCAAATCCACTGCCACACTGGGCTGTTTTTCAACATTAACAATTTCTGTAGCAGGGCCTCCCGTGCTCTCTGAACACCACCGGGGTGCCCCAGCAGCGCCCCTGAACAGAACAGGCCTCTTGCGGCTTCGAGAGGGCAGACGGGAGGGTGAGCAGCGGGTGTCCCTGCTGCTCCTGCTGCTGCCGGGGCCGGAGCAGCCCCAGCCCGCGGGCTGCAGTGCAGCGCGGGTGGCACCGAGCTACGGGCGGAGCAAGGTGGGGACGCGATTTATTCCCCCTGCAGCTGTGCCCCCACGGCAGGACGAGACCCGCCCCGCAGCACGGGCCGCGCCGCCGAGCGCCCGAGACAGCCCGGCCCGAAGCAGCCCCGGCGGCGCCGCGGGGCAGCCCGGCCCCCGCCCTGCCCCCCGGCGGCGCTGCCGCCCGGCCCGGCCCGCAGGCGGGCAGCCCCTCCTCGCCTCCCGGCCCCTCTCCCCGCGGCGCGGGCCCCGGGGCTCAGCCACACACGCCGCGCCAGGGCCGGGCCGGGCCGGGCCGGGCCGGGGTCCCGGGGTCCCGCTGCCCCCCCCCCCCCGCCGGGCCGAGGGAGGCGCCGGGCACGCGCCGCCGCGGGCCAGGGGTCACCTGATCGCCCGCGCGCCCGGGCGGCGGCCCCGCTCCCTCGCGGCGCAGGTCCCGCGCGGCGCGGTTGAAAGCGTCACGTGGCCGCGCGCGCCGCCGGGCACCGAGGGGCGCGCGGGAGGGCGGAGCGGCGCGCGCGGGCGGGCCCGGCGCCGGTGCCGCCATCTTGGCGGTGGCGGGAGGTGCGGGAGGCCGCGCCGGGCCGGGCCGGGCCGGGCCCCGCAGCGAGCGGGAGGGAGGGAGGGAGGGCAGCGGAAGGGAAACATGGCGGGGGGCGCAGCCGCCGGCGCACCCGGCCCTGCCGGGGCAGGAGTGTCCGTGTGAGGCCCGGGAGGCGGCGGCGCCTGCCTGGCCACCTTGAGCGAATCGTCCTCCCCGCCAAGCGTACCCGACGTGCTCCCTGACGGAAAACATCGCATCTTCCCCGCGCTCGGGGAAGCCGGCCCTGCTGGTTGCGGCGCCTCCCGCAGCCGAAGCTGTTGCGCGGGAAGCGCGTGCCGGGGCTGTGCCCCGCGCTGCGGGAGCTGCGGGAGCTGCGGGGCCTCCTGCCTCAGCTCCCTCCTGTGGCACGTCTCCCTGCTCCGCCCCGCGCTTAAGCCGCCGTCTGTTCCTTCACTCTGGCGGTTGGCGGGGCTGCTGCGCCGCGGGGTGTCCCTCGGGCCCCGGGCGCGGTTGCAGTGCTGCGGGACAGTGCTGCGGGACAGTGCTGCGGGACAGTGCTGCGGCTTTTGGCCCGCTTGCTGCTGCCCCCTTCCCCGGCCAGGTGAGCAGCTCGTGGATTTACTAGTTTCTGAACTACTTTACTTCCTGGAGCAGCTTTGGAGAAGTATTTCTGGCACGCCAGGTGCTTCTTCATAAAGTCCCAAAGCAGCGAGGCAGCGTCACTGACTCACGCGCTTCAGTAGTGTGTTGCTACATTCCAGACAAATGACCCTGATGCTGCCTTTGGCAGTACCAGGAAAAATCCAGAGTAACACCGGCTGGGTAAGCAGCATCACCCCCCACTCACGCTGGTGTCATTAGGAGTGGAGCCTTTTTCCCTTTTTTATTTCCATTTAAATGTATATACATTCCTCCCTTGACACATGAACATACTTAATTGTAGGAGTGATCGCTGTCTTTGAATTCTGCTTGTGACTATTTTGCTGCACTTACCAATACATTAACTGAAACAAATCAGCTATGCTGCATTATCTGTCCTCTGATCTGTGGCTTTACTTATAGGAAATATTTTGAAAATCCCCCACTAAGCCTCTGATGTCTAAGATAAGTTTCAACTTGTGTGACCCCACTGCATAAAGGACATGCTGACAATGCAGCAGCTTCTGGGGCAGGTACACTGTGGATATTGGATTCCATCACAGTGAAGTGAAAGGGGAATTTTGTAAGAAAATGAAGCAGCACATGTGAAGCCCCCAGAAATTAACAACCTTTAAAGCTAAGAGAAACAATTGCAGTTACCTTGTCTGACCTAACTTCCCTGGTCAATTTTTGACTGAACTGACTCTTACCAGCTTTTTCCATAGGTGGTTCATAGCACCCTATTCATCAGCAGAGTTTAAGGACTTACTTGTTTTGCCTCAGTCTGCTATGTAGTTTCCCTGACTTGCTTGGAAACCTGGATGCCATCAGTTCAGAAAAACTGTAAATCCTTACAAATCCTATGACTGGTAAATCGTAGGTTTCAGAACAACAGACAGGACCTCTGTTTATTTTTCCTACTACGAATACTTTGCAGTTGAACCTCACCCTGACTGATGTTTAGGGCAGTCTGTCCTGAGGGCAATGAAGGGAGGAAAAAACCACATCACGGTTCAAAGCAGAGGTCTGAGAAAATCTAAGGAAGTTAAAATGCCACTGAAATTCTCCTATAACTACTTAGACTTCTCTCTTCTAGTATACTTTGCTGCAATTTGATATTTCACCTTCCTCCCTCACTCTAATCCAAAATTATCTAAGAGGGTTGTTCCTCTTTTTTTTAATTTTATTTTTCATTTACACAAATGGAAGATGGCCACTATTGTAGTACTGGTAATAGATATGGGGAGAAATATGGCATCTAATAATAGCTTCCCAGTTTAAGTTCAGAGGGTTTTGACCTGAAGCTCAACAAAAGCTCCACAGGGATTCCCTGTACAAACATACAAAACACACCCTTTGCTGAGGGTCCAGGCGTGAGGGAGCAACAGGGCAGGAAATTGTTTTTGCAGAACCCTTCTACCTGTCAGTTACAGGCTGCTGCAAACCAGGGAGGTTAGCACGACATCTAATTATTTGATGGGTTTCATATTCTTTCACAAACGTGATTAATAATGCAAGTGTGTTGAATCAAGCCAGAGGAAAATCGTTCCTTCTCCAGCTTATTATTCTTAACTCCTTGTTGTATAATGTACTTGAAATACGTTTGTTCTGTGGTATTTTAATATGGGGGTTCAATTATATTTGTATGTAAGTAATTTTAACTGTTACATATGCTTCTTTTTTATATTTTACTTTAAATTAGAAAAAGAAAAAACTGTCTTTTCCTCCTGCTTTTGCCCCCTGGTTAATGCAGGCATGTTCTCTACAATGAGTATTCTGCAATTTTTTTCTACTCTAGCTTTGGAAGGCTGCAGTGATGGGGCTTCATCTGCAGAAAGGAGCTCATTACTGAGATTTTTATATATATATATATTCTGGCTTTATTTCCAAATTTTTTTTAGTTTCTCCTATCACATGTTCATATGTGTCCTTGAGATTGTTCAAAATATTTTCTCTTCCTTGTTGCAAAGCCTAGAATATCAGGGCGTAGCTGTAATTTTTGTCTACTGCTTTTATTCTTCCTAAACCAAACTGCATTTTAATGTGATTTGCCTCCAGTCCTCTACAGAGACCCTTTAAAAAAAAAATGTTTGTTTGTTTGTTTGTTTGTTTGTTTGCAACAGCGATGAGTACTCAATCCCAAAGCCTAACAGAAATGTAAAGAACTTCTGTAACCCCTTCGAAAGTTCTCACCTCTAGCAGATTTTCTGCTCAGTTCCAGCTCTCTCGGTTCCAGTTTTGTAGGAACGTCGAAGTTCTACTTTTCCGGAAAAAAACAAGCAAGCCTGGAGTCCTAGAGCCCTCTGCTGGGTGTGTTACAGAAGGCAGACAACGGGACACGTCATTGAACTCTGAAAATGCTGTTGCGTACCCTTGTATTTCTTGCGCAGTTGATTACAAATGTGCTCAATTTGAAATTCAAAAGATGTTTCTTTCTGTTGCTCCTAGGAAATCTCAGACTCAATTTCAGAGTCTTATGGGTAAATTAATCTGCATCTCGAAATGACAATGAGGTTTGTTTGAACCTTTTTGTCTTTAACTCTTCCTTGGTAACAGGAAAGCTGTGTGAATATTTCCTTGGTTCTCTTTTTCATTCTTTGCCTCCTCTTATTTACTGTTACATGTACATCTTATCACCATTACAAAGGTCTTGTATTCAAATAACAGAAAATTCTGAGGTTGTCTGGGACAAATTAACCTGTTTAATTCCTGTACCACATGTGACTTTCGTAGCTTTCTAGTGTCCACAGGTATAAAGCCTTTTGATTTTTGATTATTTTTTTTTGGTGACAGAGAAATGAGCAATTTATCTGAAAATAAATAGTGAGTTGTTTGAATAATAAGTAAGTGAATAATTTGTCACCTTTCTGTCAGGGAATTAACTGTGTTTTACATTTGTGTCTTATAATTTTATATACAGTAGGCTGGACCCCAGAAAGTTGACATGTATTTCCAAAAGTCTCAGATGAGTTTGGCAGAGCCAGAAAAAGAAGTCAGGAATTTGTGTTCCTTGACTCATCCTACAGTTGGAAGTGGGTTACTTAGGAGCATTTTTCAGGATGTTAAAAAGCAAAATTATCGGGGAACAAAGGGGTTTTTTCAGTCTCTTTTGACAACATGTTAAGAAAAGGTAGTCTACATATAGTCTATAAATCTATCTGGAGCTGCTACTTTGACTTGTTCAACTGCAGAGGTGCAGTAAGAAGATGATACTGCAGAGCCCCGAAGAGGCTTTTGTTCTGCAGAAGGCCCTTGAGGCAGTTAAATAGGATGGTGATGTACTTAAGCCAGTGGAAAAAGGAGTTCTAAACCTGGTGATTGCCATAGCAAAATAACTTCCCAGCTGCCAATGTCAGATGATCTCACAGCTAGGAGGAGCTTTTAGACTGCTTCGTATGTGGACATGGTGTCCTGGGTGCAGATCTTGTAAGTGTTGTGTGCTCGATATTGGACAGCTTTTCTGAGCTTCTGGTAGGTGTAGCTAGGGAGAGTTCAGTAACAGACTGGCTCTTAGTCATTGTGTGTGACTGTCACAACACACTTTTTTTGGCAAGTGTGATACAGGGCCAGCCTTGGACAACAGTCTGCTACAAATGATGTTGTGTTGTTCTGAAGCAATAGACATTTGCAGCATTAATATTGTTGTGATTTTTTTGCATTTTGTCTGTGAATGCAGGCTCTCCTACCAAGAAAAACTTCCTGACTCTTGAATATTTCTCAGCCATGTGCCCATGTAGAGCTTGGACAGTTTGCCAGGCCAAGGCCAAATTGTTTTGAATTTAATTTATTAGGAGCTTGTTAGTTTGTCATGTATATTATCAATAAAATCTGACAGGATCTGTTCTGTTGCATTCATATGTGAAAGTAATTTTTTATCTTCTATTTTTTGTAGCAGCTAACTCAGCCAGAATTCTTGAGTGAAGGCTTTCCCTAATTTTGAGGAATTTTGAGAAGTGTAAAATTATGCTACATATCTAGCTATACTTGGACATGCCTCTGTATTTACATAATAAATACGTGACTTCTGTAGTTGGCAGAACTATAAAACGGAGAGGATCAGAACATGGTTTAAGCACTCTGTCTTACTGCTATCTCTGATTTCTTTTGGTCAGATGTATTTCTTTTGTTTGGATGCAATGGAAAAAATCTAACTATTTCTATACTGGAAAGAGCTCAGGACACTTGGGTTCTAATCCTCGCCTCCCTCTGTCTTTAGATAGTATCCTCATTTTGCAGATGGACAAAGTAAGGCAAGCAACATTTGACCTTTCTTTTCTTAAAACTTTGAGATCTGCTATTAAAAACTGTATTAAAAAACTGCACCCTTATGAAATTATGTAGCTTTTCATTAACATATCCAACCACTTCATCTCAGGCAGACTGAAAAAGGGAAACATACTCAGCTGGGATAAGATACCTGCCTGCAGAGCATCCTGATTAAATTATATACCATAAAATTATGCTTGAGTAAAACCTGTAATAATAAATAAATAAACAAGGATGCTGTCTTCAGGAGTTCCCTCAAGAGCTCCAGGCAATTTGTGTCTTTTGGATTCTGATGGCTGTTATTTCTGATGTCTGGATAACATTCCCTGGATGTGCATTCAGTTTCTTTTCTTCTTTTGATGCCCTGCTCTTGGAGGGTTCTGCTTTTTAGATTTGGCTGGCACACAGAAGAAGAGGGAAAATGAGTTTGAAAAATTAGGGTTAGGAGACAAATTCATTTTGAGCAGCAGTGAACAAAAGTTACAGTTGTCTGAGAACATTCATGGGTATCAAGGAAATGCTTGGTAAAACCAGTGTAACAAGTGTACAGTGGAGGGTGAAAGCTGATAAATAGAACTTGCCATCTGCTTTGGGCTGCCTAGAAATTATCCTCTTCATACAGCACAGTGGTTAATCAGGAGGGCAAATTTACTCCCTTTTTAATTTTACTATACTGCTGATTGCCTTCTGTGGAATTAATTAGTCCTTCAGGTTATGAGAAATTCACTAATTTCCTTGAGGTAGCCCAGTTCTTTTGCTTGTTGTCCCAGACCAAGTTCTTCATCCTGATTTTTGGGTAGCAGGTGGACTAATCAGTGTGAGGAGCTGCCGAGAGGTTCTGGTGAGGAGCAGAGCAGCAGCTCAGCACTAGGTGCCACTCTGAGGCCGCAGTAGGAGCTTTGCAGCATCCCAGGGAAGGCTTAGGAGCCTTAGTGCCGCGGCCAGTGGGGCTAACAGAACAAACAGCGAAAAAGGTGAACCAGGGGCCACCGGTAGTGGATTCACGTGTGTCAGGGCCAACAGCAGGTGCTTCGGATGGGAATTAAACCTCCAAAGTTAGTAAATAATCTCCCAGCTTCAGTGGCTTTGTGCACAGGTGTCCTCACTTCTGACCATTAGCCAGATGGGCTCAAAAGGAAGGAGGAAGAGCAAGGTGAAAGGGCAGTTAGAGCTTGCTGGATGGGATTTCATGAGAGGTTTAAGGGTGCTCTGAAGACCTGTGGCTCTTAGACCATTTCTTCTGGTACAGTCCCTCTGCAGGTAGGTCTATAATAATCTGTAATCAATAGAAATGCGGTTAACAGTCCCCTCCTTCACCATTCCTATACATGTCCTGAGCATTGCAGCATGGTACTGAGAACCCAGACATCAAAACTGTCTGTAATCTAACCAAACTAATCATGGGCATTAGTCACAAACCTCAGCATGAGTTTTGTGCAGCTCAGAAAATGCAGGAGTATCTGAATAAAGGTTTGGCTTGTTGTCAGGATAAAGGCTAGTTGTGGAGTTTGGATTCAGATCAAGGCTGAAATGTGCACTGAAGTTTTGAGAGGGAAGCTTCCTGAATAGGGGTAGTGAAAGCAGAGGAAGATACAGGTGGTTTTATATATATATATATATATATATATACACCTCCTTTTATATTTAAGGACTTAGCAATGCAACATCAGAGTTTTGAGTTAACTGTGTGGCTTTTAGTCCTCAGCCTTGAAGATGAATACATGTCGGTCTTGAGGAAACAGGAAGGGATAAGTCCTAGTCAAAATCCTAGTCCTTGATGTGTATTATTTCTCTTCAATTACTTGGTATTCCTGCATAATCAGGAATAGTGTGCAATGCATTGCTGAGTGAGTTATGTTGGTCTCAAATAGCTGGCTTACAGTGAAAATAAGATCTTTGCTGCTATTGGCTACAGGCATTTTTCAGGCAGGAATGGTAGGGGTCTATGTCTCACAGCTGACATTTTTTGGGTGCTAGCTTGCTGGGAACACTAAGTATTATTTTGGTGGCCTGTAGTCTTGTGCAGTCCTCCCATGTGAACCATGACTGGATCCAGCCTTGTTATGGTAGAGGTGTGTGTGGGAAATTTGACCTTAACAGAGTTAAGTACTGAAAAAATAATTGCTCTTGGCAAAGTGCACATATAATACCTTGTCTGGCTGTTTTATGGTCTGTACAAAGACCAAATATCTGTTACAGTAAATATCTGTTTGAATTAACTCAAATGGTAGAGGATTGTATTTTTGGTGCAAAAATTCCAGTGCTTGCTTCTTGCCTGCCAATTTAAACTATCTGTTATGTGGGGGTTATAAGCCTTCCTAGTGAAACATAGCCAGCATGGGATAGAATTTTTGTGGCACTTCAGTAGTCTGGCAAAATCGTTTTTAGTAAGAAGTAACAGAAAGAAATATTCTGTCTCTCCTGCCACTGCCTACCCTCTGGAAAAATTACCTTCTAGCAGAGTGGTTGTTCAGTAACGTACAGAAAGCTCATACGTATTTGTCTATGCATCTATGAGTATGTGAGGGTTTACTGTCCTATGGCTGTCTAGCCCACTAAGTACTGGCATCTTCTAGGTGTGTGAACTAAAGCCTGGGTGCTTGTCTAAGGCAGGATATAGGGTCAGTTTCTGTTTTCCCTAACAAATCTAAAGGCAGAAGTGACTACTTTGAAGTAGAGCATTCTTAGCTATTACGGAAGGAATTTGATCTTTCCCATTTAAATTACACTACCACTGCACAGCACACTCTTTTATCCGTAAAGCCACCCAAGTCCTAACCTGGAACTTCAAGGTTTTCTGTCGGCAACATCCATCTTCTGTGGCCCTCCTCATATTAGCATTGATCTACAGGGGAAATAGAGAACATGGCTGTATTATTATATACCCAGCTGCAATTTCTGTTCTAGTGATTGAGTGTACATACAGAATTTTTGAAACATGGCCATTCTAACTTATTTTGTCTTCCTGTCAATATCATGGCACTTGTCCAAATTATGGATCAATATCAGCTGATCTTTTTATGTTAAACTGTAATGAAGTTGCCTCTCTTATTGGAGATGTGATCTTGCTTCAGGCAATGCTTTTAACTGAGAACTTTTGGAACGGAAATGGGGGAGAGGGGAAACAGAAGTGAAGGAAAGACAGGGGAAGAAATGGGCAAAAGCCAGGGTGGAGAACAGCAGTGGAAAAAAAAGAGGTGGGAATAGAGGAAGGGGAACTGGGTTATGAAGAGGACTGGCTTGTTAGGGGATGTACTAGCGTGGCTAAAAACTGTTGGCCTCTACTCGGTTTTTCCAAGTACTATCAAAAAAGCCAGTGGAAGGCACTGGGAGTGAAAGCCTGTCTCTCTTGAAATCTCTGGCAACATTATCTTTAAATTCTATTTGTGATGGCTTCACTCTGTCTCATACAGTTTATGAAATCAAATAATTTAAAGAACAGAGCAAAAATAGGATGAGGTTAGGATTGGAGAATGTGAGATTTAAAACAGGTATTAGATCAGCCATTCTTTCCCTTGAGGGAAGCAGTGTAGGGTTATCTCTACAGTGCCGTCTTCAGCTCTGGAGAGTTTCAGGGTATTAGTGTTGTGCACTAGCTGTAGCACGGAGTAGGTGAGTGCCTATCTTTTCATAGCACTGTCCTGCTTTTACTTTAAGCTTATTTCACTTATTTGGATAAAATGTAGAAGGGAACTTTTGTAATCCCATTTATAAGGCAAAAGGTTTGTGGGAGAAAGGGATGGTGTGTCAGGCTTTTACAAGAAGAGTGCAGGGGATTTTATTTTCTTTTGTCACAAAAAGCTGCAAAGAGGGAACTTGGTGAACATGGAACTGATAGTGGCTGAAGTTAACCCACAGTGTCTTTTCTAGGAGCAAAGTGATGCTGATGTTTTGGTCTTTCCCATGAGATTTTAAGAATAAGTTGGTTTCTTTCACGGTCTCTCCAACAACTGTATTTGAGCCACTCTCTGTTGCATCTCAGTTGTGGTTGCTATGGATATGTGCAAGCTGGAGAACCTAGAAATGCTTCAGAGTCCAAATGTGTCTTAGTCCCATATGTGAAGGAAGGGGTGTGGCCCCAGTTTACACACCAGTTCCCCCTGCTTTCTCTGCGGAGGCAGGGAGGCACACTGGCAGGGAGGGAGCGGTGGGATACACTAGTTTGGTCCCTGAGCTGGCTGACAGGAGGATGGGGAGCCTGGCAGCATTGCAGCAAGGACCTCTTGCTTAGAGTAAATGCAGTCAGTCTTCTGTTCTAGCTCTCCTCTATAGACTATGTGGAGTTCCCTAGAGGTATTCTTCCACTGAATCTCCCTTGGTGTGTCATCTCAACCAGCAGAGCTTTACTTAAGCTCTGCTTGACTAAGAGTATTTTCTAGGAGGTCTAAGCTTTTTTGCTCTTATGTGGTGCATTCAGCCCATCCTCTTCCTGTTTGGTTTTTTTTTTTTCATGTTATGTTTTATCACTGTTTCTGCTCTCTTTCTGTTTTTATGTTTCCCCTCCCATCCCAACTGTACCAGTTTATAGCTCCTTCTGGGTTAGGAAGATGTGTATGTACACTTTTCTAAATGCTATTACTACTCTTACTTGCTTTATGGTAGCATCTACAATGGTATTTGTGGTGTGATACAACAAAATTATGGTAAATCTGGATGCGAAATGCTTTTCTTATTCTATGTAAAACTTGAAGTTCTCATAAATCATTCCTTGAGCAAGGATGAGAAATTAAAATTGTGAACACCTTTAATGAACTACAGTGAGAGAAAACTTAAGACATTGGGGCTGTGAAGAGAACTTGTTTATGATCTTGAATTGTCAAAAGTTTAGAAAAAAAATACCTTAGCATTGGGAATAATTTTGAATGTGAAAACTGGAATTTTTCATACAAATTTTAAAATATTACTTCATACAAATTTTTAAATGAGTGTAGTTTGTAAAAGTTGGTGTGATCTAAAAAAATTGTTGTTGCGCTGAATTTACATTTTCAGCCTGGAAAATGTAAAAAATCTAAGGAGCTATAGTTCCTGAAAAAGGAAGGTCTGAGGAAGCCACAGCTTTTGCAGCTAGGTCTTTTGTAGCCTGTGTTACTGCTTTAATCACTTTAATAATGTAGGGGGGAAAAAAGATGACTTTTATCTAGCTTTTCAGAGTTTAATAATCTGTTGGTGTAAATCAGCATCACCACACTGAGGTCAGTGAGGTCTGGCTGACAATCAGCTCCTCGTAACTGTGGCACCAAGCTGCTTGTGCTTTTTTTTTTTTTTCCCCCTAAAACATGAATAACACAGTAAATCATGTGCTGACAGGAGACAGTATTTTCTTTAAACCTGGAAATTAAGGTGGAAGAGGCAAGAAGCAAAGCTGGAACATGTGCCCAAAAAATCCCCACCAAACCCACCCCAAATCCAAAAAAAGAAGTAACTTGCTCTTGCCACTGAAATATTGGTTTAGGAGACCTGACATCAGTCACAAAGCAGATGCTGTCTGTGCTCCTGCTCAGCAGGAGACTATAAACAGATGTCCAGAGTCCCACACTTGATGTGACTATTTACACAAGCACAGAGTAAATGGAAGTGGTTATCCCAGTTAACTTGCACTCATCGGTACATGGGTTCCACTTGCTTTGCTTTTGTGTCAGGGGCAGAAGGGCAGGAGTGAGTAAAGCTTAGAAAACTTAGCCCAAGGAAAAGCAGATGGATTATTGGATATCAAGATAGGATATTTCTGATAACTGATCTGTTGGTTTGCTTGCAGCACCAAAGTGGACTATATGGAGTAAGTGGGAGGAGAATTCTTTTAGTTTAGAACAAGCACTCTATTTTTTTTTTTCCTTTGGCCTGAAGGGCTTATACTTTAGCGTCATTTAAACAAAAAGTAAAATTAAGCTAAATTTTAATAAAGCATTACAGCTTTTAGTTTTAAAGGGGTATACTTTTCATATTCAGAATATCAAATGGAATAATTTTTTTCAGAAAATTATTCTAGGTTGAAATATTTTTGAAAGAATTTTGCAGTCAATGTAAATTGGTATTTTAAGTGCTTGCTTGATAATTCCATTTTAGACAAAAAATTCTTTGTTCTACATCTCCTGTGTTTTATTTCTGAACTGTTTTGTATACAAAATAGATGTCGCCTTGGGCAATTATGTTCAGACTGTTGAATAAAGATGGATTGTGAACCTGGAACTGGTAGTAAAAGAGTTATACCACCAAAGAATTTGCCTTGCTGCTCTGAAAATTAGAAATCAGATTTAATAGCGGGTGTAAAAAGAAGTGGGGCAGTCATGACTGTGTGAGCTTTGTATGGGAGAACTGTGTGCATTACAAGGGAACAAAAATCATAGAACTGTAGTTCAGGGTCTTGTCTGTTTTCTGTTAGAAAACAGGTTAACTAGTTTAAACCCATTCCTAGTAAAATTCAATTGATTCCAATGAATTTATACCAGACCCAAATTTTTCTTCATTTTTCATAGTTTTCAAGCTCAGATGAACTATTAGCTTGTATACTCTGGCCTGCTGCACACCACAGGCTGTAGAATTTCACCCAGTTATTAAGAATAAAATCTAGTAACTGGTATGTTTTGGAAAAAATGGCATCTTTCTGTACTGAAGTCTCAAGAAATGGAGGAAGTGTTGGAAGCTTGCTCCAGTGATCAATCTTTAACAAGGCTGACACTTTGGTTCTGTTTCTAATTCTGTGGCAGTTGAAACTCCTCTCTGTGCCTTAATTTTCCTCCTTACAACTTGGAGATATGATACATAATCTCACCTGGAAGTAAACTTCAAATCCACAGCAGAAGACTGATAAATGTCAAGAAAACACGACTCTGTGATTGTAGTCAGCTTTCTGCTGTATCCTTTTTTTTCCTCCTCTGTGTCTCCCTTTGCTTTTCCTGCCCATAGGTCTCTGATATTTTCATTGAAGACCGTAGATGATGTGCTGACCTTCTACAGGCTTCTGATTGTATCTCCTAAAATTCTATCCACTTTTTCTTAAAGAAAAATACAAATTAAAACAAGTTTAGAAAAAAACACATGCTAATAGAGAAAATACCAAGTTAGCCTTTCATTTGTTTGTAATACAGCACTTCAAGAACGTTTTGTTGCTGTTGTTTATGTAGCTGTGTAATGAGATGGCAGGTTCACAAGGTTTTTTTTGTTCCATGTTATATTTCAGCTTTATTTTAGTAATTACTGTAGCAAATCTGTCTGCTGAGGATTGCATAGCTGTGTCACTTCAACTTTTTGGATAATCATGGCATTGCTGAAGTTGGATTTCAGATTTTGTGTTTCACATGGTTTCAAGTGCGCAGAGTGGTATGTAGGACTTGTGTTATGCTTCTACCTGGGACAGCCTGTGGCCTGCAACCCAGGGATTTGATTCTGGATTGTCTTCTGTTTCCGGTTGGGCACTTGTCGCTCTCGGTGCCAGTATAAAAGAGAACTGACTGATGTTTTCCTTGTTGATAAGTTTTAGGGATAGGGACTGACAGCTGGAGGCTCAGTAAAGAAAGGACCCGTAACCAAATGGACCCATGGGATATAGACACTTCATTAGAGTTCAATATTATAGTGACAGGTACCTTAGAAATGAGATACAAAGATTAGATTATATGGCAAATGGAAGCCCAGGCTTTTTTTTTTTTTGTTATTTGCTGTCAGTAATGGTGTCTTGGGCATGAATGTCTTGAACAATATATACATCACTGACAGGAAAGCCTCAGAAAGAGGGAGCAATGTCTCTGCTTCTTGTCTTGGTTTGGTGTTTTATTAGATACAAGGATCAATTTAGTTCCTATTGTTTCCACAAGCAATACGAGGCTCTTGCCTGCAGATTGCTTTACTAAGGGTTAGCCCTTAGTAAAAGGCTACCAACAAGGGCTCTGTAGTTGCTCTTTCTCCTGTTATTTGCCAACCAAGAGACACCACACACACATTCACTGTCGTCTTTGCCTCTGTAGGTCTTACAGATTGAGAACTGTTGCTGTTTTCCCTGCAGCTTCCTGTTGCTTTGTGTTCCCTCCTCAGCCGATAATCCTACATCCTCCTGTCCCGATCTTGATGGTTTTGAAAGCTTGGTCCTGGAGGCTTTTCCTGCCTTGCCAGCATACCCCTGGCCTGGTGCTGCCCTGTTGCAGCTTTGGTCCCTGAGGGCTTGTGTGTGCTACCCCTCCAGCGTTTGCCTAGCCTGGTGCAGCATTCAAGCGACACCTTAATAAAAAGCTTTCCTCTCTTATCTCCTCTCTGCTGCTGTGTCACTGGGCTGGAGATCGGGTTCCCATCTCTTTCACACGCACACCTGGTCATAAAACACTGGGTTTGTTTTTAACCTCAAACCAGGGAGCTTTAATTAAAGAGACAGTGACCTCTTTTATGAGTTTGCTCGCATAGGGTTTCAGGGCTATTGTCACATACAGCTCACATAACAGAGCACCATTGCACAAAGCTCCATTTACACATCCTTCCCTGGCTTTTTTCTTCTCTTCTTTTTGTTTTCCAAACGCAGAAGGAGGTTGTTTTCTTGTTTACCCCTAGGCAAAGTTGTCTCTCATGTTAGTAGCCTATGGCTAACCGTCTCTTTGAAGAGAACCAACCTTTCTTACTAACAACACATAGATGCCACTAGACTCTGAGAAATGTTATTCTTTAATCTACACAGGAAATCATCTTCCTCTCCCTAAATTTGCTGGTTATGAATGACTAGTTAAAATGGACCTCACCTTCTGCTCTGTTCTCCTTAGCTAGTTCACATAACTTGTATAATGGAATTTTTGTGTTTCTTACAAGTACTTCTCAGTATTCTGTTGTTTACCTGTACTCTTTAATTTTCAGGTGCAATAAGTAGTCATGAGGAACAAAAGATTTTATTATACTCAAGAATGATAAGCACAGGGGCAGGCAGCAAAACTTGTCCACAGCTTTACACAGAATAGTTTGGATGTAACTTACAGAAAAATATTCACAAATACAGATGCTTGTGTATCTTTGCATATATGTGTACGGCAATACAAACAGAAAGACACACAGGAGCACATAGACAGACTATAACTTCTTTGGGGTATGCAGACTTTTAGAAAAAACACTCATGCACAGAAGAGACACAGCTGGGACACAGAGACAAACAACCACATAACTGTTGGAATACAGAAGCAAACATGAACGTTACACAGAAGAAAAATACATGTGGAAGAGTGTAGGTGCCCGTGGAGAAGTCCCTGTATGTAGACCTCCAGAAGCATCTACAAGGATAAGTCTTTAGTAAAACATGTATATAGAAAAAAACATGTATGTAGAAGCTTCCATATACCCAGTAACTCTAAGTCATATAGAAGTTGAGCATATACACACTATGCACATACAGCATGTTTTGGTGCTGGAACTTTCACTGAATTGTGCAAGGTCTTTGCATTCAGTGGCACTGCTTTGAGTAAAAGCTCACTAATATGAAAAAACATCACATGGTTTAGCTGCAAAGATTCTAGATATGAGAAAACGTGACCTGACATTTACAGATGTGTATGTATGTATTGATGCAAATACATGTTTTTTTACTTAATGTATTAATCCAAATTTGCCTAGACACAAATATACCACACACACAGACCCTTAGACACACACAGATACACCCATGTCTATGTTCATTGAGAGAGCCTCACTCAATATCTGCGTGTGTGTGTGTGTGTTGGGAGAGGGTCATAACCTCCTCCATTCTTCTCCTGAAGGGGTTTGGATAATGAAGGGAAAAGAAATGAGGCCTGGGGCTAATTTGTAGTGGCATTTCCTGGCCTCTCTTCTGCCAATGAAGCTCCGTTTCATCTTTAGCCTTATCAATTCTGCAGTCATGTGGCTTTCCGCTTGGACGCCTCTGTCTCTTCACCCTCCTCCCCAATCTCCGATGCTAATGGAAACTTCGTTAATGCCATTAATCTGCTGACCGGGACAAGTCAAAAACATATCCACACAATCTGAGCCAGGGCTGCAAGTGTCCTGGGGCTGCCAAACAGAGGCACCCCCTGTGTTCATTGCATTCCTGAAAGAACTTCATATTGATTTATTTCTTTGTTTCCTTCTCTGCTTTCTTCCTTGACAACATTGCAACATTCAGAACAAGCATCAAGTAGATGGCCTTTTCTTCCTGATCCCTCATAATGATATTTCTGCAAGAATCCTCTCCCTACCCTTTCCTAGTTGCAGTGCTGATGCCTTCTTTCAGTGCCACCTCATGGCAGCCTTATTTCTTCTTACACTATCACTGGTGACAGATATTGTTAGTGGTATTTTTTCCTCTTGTCCAGTAGAATTTAATAACTAACCAAATGTTGTGAGAACCTGTCTGAATTGGGCTAAAATTCAAAGCATCCCCCTCTACCTTGATATTAGCTGATTGAATAAAGGCAAGTGTTTCATTATCCAACCACTGTTGTTTATTGGTTGTGCAGTTGCCACCAGTTCTGTACCTGAAGGGCTGTGCTGTTGGGATGTCCTGTCCTCTGATGAATTCTGAGCCTCCCCTAAATTGCTTTTGGGGAGTGAGGATATACCATTACTTTGCATTTTACTAGTGTGCTGGGTTTTGTAATGCTTCATCAATGCCTTCTATCATACCCGGTATGCTTTTGGTAGCTTACCATTCTCTCAGCTATGATTTCAACTTTCTCTGCCATTGCAGAACACCTGCAGAAACTTGCAGCTCTGAGCGATGACTCACTGTCTCCTTATGCTATAGTGTTGTCCAGTGGCTGAGCATGTAGAAGTTCTGCATGTCAGGATTATGCTGGCTGAGGTCTCACTGAAAAGAGAAAATAGACTCTGTGATGCTTGTTTTCAGAGAAATTTTCCATGATAATCGGAGTTCATAGCCAGCTCTTGAGAATGTCAGGATGTTGAGTGATCTGTATTTGATCTAGGAATCTTTGTATACGTAAATGAAATAGTGACAGTGGAGAAGGAAAAGACAGCTAGGAAAGGCATGCCATCAGAGTTGTGACATATGGATATGTTTAGAAAAAAAGCATCAAATTGATGAAAACAAGGAGAGAAGTTGGCAGTTCAGCATGAGCTTTGATGATGTCAGGCTAAATCGGGAATGATATGGGCCATGACAGAAGGCTGAGCTTTAGTTGCCACCTTCACACAGACATCACAGTAAAAAGGGATTGTTTTACCAGGAGAGAAGACAAAGACGTTTCAAGTTCTTCAGTCCTGGCAGGGGTTGAAGTCAAAAGTTCATCCTCATGTAGTTCTGGGTACAGAGAATGCACGTCACTTCCCACCAGCCAGGAGATGCTCCACTGAACTGAGCATCTTCTCACTTCAGCCAGTTTTGGGATGAGACATAATTTTTAATCTTCAGGGAAGATGAATGCATTGAACAGTCTAATATAGAAGGATTCATGCTGATTGGTCCTACACTTGTTTTTTGGGCATTGCTGAATGAGAGGGGAGGGGGGAAAAAAAAGGAAGAGAGTGTATTCCATCTTTGTATAAAAGAAAAAGGGAAGTTGGGATACACAGTGCCCCAAAATTCTTACATGATTGGGACAGTATCTCTAAACCTAAGACTAATACCTGCTGGGACACATTCAGAGCCCTGGTGAAAGCAGAGCACAAAAATCAGATACCTGTAGACTTAGCAAGTGTCAGGGTAGCTGACAGCTCATAGAAAGAACACTCATTTTGGTTCAGCTGTTAAGCTTGCCTTCCCTTCTTCATATTCTGTGACTGGGGATGTAAAGTGGAAAAGCACTTGAGGGGAAAAAAAAGTGCTCATGGTGAAGAGTAGTGACCTGGGAGATGGCAGTAGGAGATTTTTAGTGTCTTTTTACTGAACATGCCTTAAGGAAGCTGCCAGTGCCTAAGTGAATTTCTTACCTGGCATAGTATAGCAATAATATACTGTGATGCTGCAGTGGTTATTATGTGCTAATCCTGGAGTCTGTGCCATGTGCATGGGGGGAATGACTGTGCTGTGCTATCCTGCAGTAGATCCATTACTAGGAAAAAGATCTTTGAGGGAGTGCATAGTTTGTGGTGCACCAAGCTTCTCCATCCCAGGGGGCACCTTAATAAAGAAGAAGCACCAGACAACTAAGTCCTACTTAAGATCTAATATTGTCCTGTCCAGTGACTGTGAACTCATTTAATCTCTTTGTTTGTCTAGACTTTTCCTGGTTAGTCCACTCATATCACAACCTTCTTGAGTAAGAAGTGTTTCTTCCCATGTGTGCTTCCAGCAAGGGACAAGGTCCTCATCTTGACTTAAGTATCTCAATACTACAGTAATATAACAACCTATGCCCCCATATGACAGGAATTGTGCATTAGACTGAGAAGAAAAAGGTTCTTTGGGCTTCTGACTGGTGCCAAGAAATAAATCAATTCAGCAAAGCCTACATTAGCTGCCTTGGGTAGTGGGAGCATCCCAGCTGGGGCAGCATAGAGCCTATCGAGGTTACATTTGGATCATGTCATGTTGCAGTCTTCATGCTGGGAAAGAAGTTTAAAATGTCAGTGGTGTGTGTTTTCAGACAATTCCTATTTGAATGCTACTGCTATACACAACTTCTGCTGCCCACTGGTTGGTGTGCTCTGACCCATCTTTTGCTCAGTCTTTTCTAGCTGCTAGCCTCATAGGAGCCACCATACTGCTTTGTGGATTCTGCCCAGCTTCCATTTTTCCAGGCAAAATGTTCCAGAAGAGGTGGAAGATGTGGTTTTTCAGTGGAAAAGTATTTTGTTGCAGTCGTGATGCTCTAAAGAGATGGAATAGATAACATTTGTGGGTTGAAATAGTGTCAATATATCCATTACGTCTAAAAAGCAGGCTTTTTTTACCTTGTCCTGCTTTCTTTATGACAAGATTTTTAACTTTTTTTTTTAATTAAGTTTGTGGGGTGATAGTTGAGCAATGTAGCTTTTGTTTCTGGTTCTGTTACCAATGTGCATTTTGATAATGAGAAAACATACTCTGTCTTTGCATTATCCAAATGAAAAGTGAGGAAGACAACAATTTTTTTCTCTTTTCTGTTTTGTCTAACTTAGACTTTCCTAGCACAGTGTCTTTTTCTAGTTGGTGAGTCATGGCCTGGGTTGCTGAGCTGCTCTTGTCTTAATTAGGCTTTTTGTGCAGCCTGCATGGGCTTCGGGGTTTAGATCCAGAGGCTGGAAACCCACCCATATTCAAACATCTTCAGCTTATCTTTTACTGCAGATGTGTAGTACTTGGTGCATTGTGATATTCATATCCTTCTGTATCAGAGGGATAAACAAAATGTAGTATTGTAGTGCTCTCTCCTTTCTGTCTCCTTTCATAGTACTACTGTCTTTGTTTCCCTCTTATTATAAATTTGATTTCATGCTACTGATAAGTGTTCTGTGGGTAATCCTTAAGCTTTCATGGGGAAAAAGCCCACTGTTTTTATGAGGACAGCTATTTCTGGCAGTTACTGCAGTAAAGAGCTGAAGGCTTTGTTGTTCTAAATTCAACAATGATGGAACAAAATCTGGGGAGTGGCCTTGCCTGCAAACATTTGGCCATACCAGGTTACAGCAAGTGAAAATTGGTGTAACTCATCACAAAATATAGTACATTTTTTGATGCCAAGGGCAGAGAATTAGAAATTCCCACAAACACAGATGAGTATGTCTTAAAATCCTTGCGGACAGCAAGGGAAAAAACTTCTTTAATGAATGCATAATCAAAAGTAACACTTGCAGAGTTTATTTAATTCAAAGATGCCAGGATCATTTGACAACTGATGATAGAATATGATTCTACCTCCAATTAGTGCATAAGAATCATGTTTACTACTTTTGAAATACAGTCACTTCTGGAATGGGATGTTGGAGACTATTAATTTTAAAAATCCTCACGAACCATGGGAGGCAAATTAGGACAGGAAAAATAGAAGAGCAGGAATACAACAGAGTGTCATCATCCTTACGAGCCTTGCAAAAAAACCCACAACAACCCAGCTTAATCTTGTAAAGCCTTGCAACAAAGGTGTTGCAAGAATCTCTGTTCTACAGTCTTAGTCTCGACTCTTGAAGTCCTGCAGCATCTTGCCTCCTGCCACCAACTGGAGACACCCGCTCCCTGCTTCAGCAGCACTGCTGCACACAGCACAGCTCTCTGGGGGGAAACGAAACGCTGAGCCAGCCAGTCTTGCTTTACCTATGACAACTGACATGATCACAGCACAAACGACTCCAAACCTCTCTTCTTGGTGTTTAAATGGGGGCAAAATTGTGCCCTCCCTTTCCCTGAAAGGTAGCAGTTGATGATGCCATTGACTTGAAAGGGAACAGGATTATGCCCTGTTTTTGCAGTAGGTGCAAGGGAGTGGTGGTTCTTGTCCCTAAGAACTTTTAAAAGCTGTTTAGCTTAATGTAAGGAAGCTAACCAAATTGGGTATGGAGTGCTTAAAACTGCAGTAGGATCTTTACCCTGAGAAGCCTGTGGTCCACACTGTTGGTTTTGAATCTGATTCATGAAGCCGTGGTAGGCAATGGCACTGACCCTGTTGTAGCCCCTTCAACTGCAACATTCACCAACTCACCAGTTCTTGAGTCTGTGCTGGAATGTAAGAATAAAGTTTGAGGGCCATCAGTTTATTAGTCCACATGGTTGTGAACTCCTCATTTAAATGGGCAAAGGAAGTGTTGTTAAATGTATTTTACAGTGTGTATGTGTCCTGGTTAGATCACAATTCATGGCTGATTTTTCTGTCTCACACATGAAGTCATCTACTCAGTGAAACTGCAACTGATACCCTCTTCAGAGGCATGTATCTCTTGTGGATGAATCTGAAGAGAATTTATGAAACGTGTTTCTTTGCACTACTGAAAGTAGAGTTATAAGAGAAGCTGGATGTAGGCACTACAGCAGCTGCTATTCTAGGGTACTGGGATTTGATGCTAACAATGTGCAAACATGCTTTTTTGTTTTGTTTTTCTTTGTGTTGCTCTTTATACCACAGCTGAGGGGATGGCATGTTATCTATTCTGCTAAACACCATCTACTCGAGTTGCTGAAAGTCACTGTGGTTTTTAGTTTAGTTACCTGTATGAAATAATTGTGGTGGTCTCCGCTGATTTCCTCAGGCAGCCCAATGGGTGAAAATAACAGTAATTTAGTTGTTTATTTCAGATTCTTCTCAAGGGGGATAATGAAGTTGGGTTTGTCTAATTGCTGCTCTTATTTTATGACCTCTTTAGAGGACAGAGGAAGATGATCAGGTCTTGGCATGAAGTCCTAAGACTGACCTCAGTGTCCAGAACTCCAGCCTGACCATAAATCCACACAGGGAGCAGTTACCAGACACTTTGTGATCTGAGTCTGGGCTCCGCTTTTCGTCTGAGAGAACAGCAGTTTAGGACTCAGCACTCTATTTGCCCTACTTACCCCACTACTAGCTCCTAACACAGGAAAACTCTTGGCACAGGCACCAGACTGTCACTTTTGTGCCCAAGGGAAGAAAGAGAGGAGTCCTCACCCCATCTTCCTTTTCAGGCAGTCTCCAGGAGTTTTGGAAGGAGCTTTTTACAAGCCCCTTCTATTGTTGGCCAGGAGACAAAGGACGGAGGAGCTGGATTTAAGCATAATGACGTGAGCTCCTCCATGCAGAAAAACCCAGCTGAGAGACCCCCCCTGCTCCACACACACACAAAAAAAGGAAGAAAGGGGGAGAAAATCTTTGAAAATAACTAATTAAAGTTGTTTTAGCCTCTCTCTCTCTCTCCCCTCCAAGGGCGCCTAATCTCACAGGGGGCAGAGGGGGAGAGAGGCAAGAGGAACAATGAGAACCATCCCCCCCTTCTCTACACTCCACCTCCTGTTCTCTGAGGTTTTAAAACAAGAGGCCACTTTAAGTTAATGAGCTATCAGCTGACTGGGAGAAGTCTCTAATGAAGCCTGATGTTCACACATTCCCTGGCTTGCTGAATAGGCCTCTGCCAACCCCATAACTGTCAGAAAGTTTCATTCATAAAATCCACATGCTGGGGGTGGTGGTGATGGGGGCAGGGAGAGAGCTGGGTGGAGATGGAAGCCAGGGAGTGCGGGGTGCAGGTCTCCATATGGAGCTGTCAGCCCCAGAGGCCAAAGAGGAACATCCATGGCTGGGACTGGCAGGCTGGAGGATCCCAGCTCCTCTCTCCATTGTCTGACTAGTAATTAGGAAGATCCTCCAAATGGTTCTGGAGGACATTGAAGTATGTGGGATAATTAGTGAAGATTTGAGGGGTGTTCAGATGTTCCAGCTGTTATGTCACCTTCACCAGCTTTGTTAGGGCCACAGGAGCAGGTGATGGTGAGATGAAGTCTAGGAGTCATTCTGGGGCTTTGCTGTGTGGCTCATGCTTTGCTAAACTTCATGTCTCTTGGCAGGACTTTAGGAGCCATGTTTGTGGCAGTTGTATGAGGAAGGATAGCACAACAGGGAAAACTCTGAAGGTAAAGGTACAATGTTGCAGGAGGAAGGAGGTCTTTGTTTACTTTGTTTACCTTTACTTTAAGTTAAACTTAGTGGTTGTGATGTGTGCTAGAGCTAATTCTCTTCGGATAGTGCACGTGATTTTGGCAAGAGCAAAGAGGAAAGATGTAGATACAGGGTAAAAAACTGTTTTCCTCCAAGGGCTGGATTACGGTTTGAGCAGTGCATCAGCATTGTAATCAAGAGTAATCAAAGACCATTGTATTCTTGTGGCCTGCAAGTCTTGATATAAGACACTTCCAGGTCTGTCTTGGAGTTCTAAGCAGCGATGTCAAGATTGGATTTCTTTTGGGGAGTTGCTGTTTCTAATGGACTGAGCACAGGAGTAAGATTTTAGAGCATTGAGCTATCTCTCTCTTTGAAACTTGTTCTCTGATATATTTGTTCAATCAGTGACAAAAAAGTAAGACTACATGAGTCAAGGCAGGAAATGTACTAAAGATTATGGGCTCCCGTTAAGTCCCCTCCTGATCCACAGGTCAGTATCCTGCAGCAGGAGCAGGGCATAATCTTGTGTCACTTAAATTTCAGTTGTGCCAAAAGGTACAGTTAAATGAGAGGCGGTCTCTGCTTTGGGGAGATTACAGTGTGAATACGTGACTCAGATTGAGGGGAAAAAAACACTTAGTCTTATTAAAAAACTACTGGAATAATAAGAGGATTTCTGTTAACTGTGAGCTTTGAAATACTATCTGCCTGCTATTACACAAGATGTCAGAATCTAGGGCTCTGGAATAAAATCCTAGCCAGGACAAAATTACAAGGTCAATTTTGTCCATATATTTCTTGCATATACTATAAAAAGAAAGGGATGAGAGTTTGCAAACTATATTGAGATATTAGAGATGAAGATTCTTGACACACAGGACAACATGTGCAGGGGCATGGGTGACATTGAGAGCACTGGATTCTGTGAAAAGATGAATATGGAAACAACTGCTTTTACAGGTTTCTGTGGACTGGAGTAATAAATGAGTCATGAATCAATGCCATATTTCATAGAATAAAATCTCTGGTTTCCCATCTATGGTGCTATCATTGAAATTTCACTGGAGTAGTGTGGGGAGCTGTGTGGTTCTTTGCATATGGCAGAAGCAGTGCTGGAGAGGATGTAACTTTGATTTGACAGTAAACCGCAAAGGCTGTGGTGTGGTTGAAGAACAGGGAGATATTTTTTTCCTCTAATGGCTTTTTATAGGGATTTTAATTTTCCCTTCCTTGAACTCAGTAGCTCAGTTGCTGAGTGTTGTTGCATTAAGATAGTACCTGAACAACTCTCCATCTTTATTTGCTGCTATTCCTATTTCAGACATGTGGTAACAACATGCAAAGTTTAGGGGCAAAATCCACAAAACAGCATAGACCATTCATTGCTTGGTTTTCAGGCATCTTCTTAGCAGTGAAATTCAGACATCTGAGGTAAATATGGGCACATGTAGATGTAAGGAGGCTGTACATGGAAGTGGCAAGCTGTGTAAGCTAATGGATGAGAAGTGCTGAGGAGCAGGTGGGATATATAGTCTGGGAGTTAGGCACTTGCCTCTCTCCCAGAGACAGAGATACCTGTCTTCACATGACCTTCACAATTGTGAATATTTCCTTATTTAGGTCTGTTCTTCGTATATGACCACAGGACTCAAAATGGAATGCCAGCCATAAATGTGAAGCTGCTGAATTTTTTCATGGTGAGGTTTCTTAAGTTGCTTCTAGTGAAGGTCTGTCTTTAATAAACAGTCAAATATTCTGGATGAGAAAGCAGTAGAATTGCACTATAGGCAAAAGGCTATAGAAGTTGCTGGGCTGAGGGGAGGGCAAGCTCCCAGAAGAGGAGAATCTTTGCTGAAGAGATAGCAATTTTCATCTATATACCAAGTAAGTTTGGACATCTCGCCTCTTCCACGTGCTGAGCAAGGAATATCTTGGGAATAAAAGCATGTTCAGTGCTACCCATATCTCACTGACTACCATTCCACATGCATTTTGAGTTGGGCCTGAGGCTGTCTTGTCTTGTTGTGGTGCATACATTGGATTAGATACTGACCAGTTCTTCAGCTTGGCTTTTCTCCTGCTCTGTCTTTTCATGCTCTGATTTGGGAATTTAGCACTAACCAGATCTACCTTAGGGTGAAGCCTGGATGGTCTCTGCATTTTGGCCTTCATTTTTTTTTTAAGTTCTCTTGTCATTATTTCCTATCATCAGTATTTCTTTGGTGGCTGATGTGCAAATTGCTGACAGAGAAAGGCAAATTCAGTATTACTAGACTTCTACTCATGCTAACTTTTGTCCCTTCAGCATTGGCTTGCCTCTTGGCAGTAACATTATTTGCCCTTGGCATTTCCTCACCCTTTTTTAAGAGTCTTCCCCCCTCCAACTATATTGCTCTTGCTGGTATTAAGTTTTGCTGACAAATCCCGTAATGATTTTGTGAAGGGCTGATTTTTTGTCACTGCTGCTTACATTTATTTAGCAGGAGGAGGATGGCTGGGCTCTCTGTGGTTGAAGGGCCCTCCTGCATGCTTCAGACTCACTTGGATGTTCTCAGCTTCATCTAAGGGCTCTCCAACAAGTAGCCAGC
The DNA here is from genome assembly GCF_020740795.1 of Apus apus. Taxonomy (NCBI): domain Eukaryota; kingdom Metazoa; phylum Chordata; class Aves; order Apodiformes; family Apodidae; genus Apus; species Apus apus. The sequence continues at coordinate 20,351,666 of NC_067285.1, read as the reverse complement.
AACATGCCTCTCAGGAAGTTAAGGAAATCTCTGCTGAAGGGATTGTCTCTGTCAGGTCAGAGTCTTGCTCACAAATTGGTAAAGAAGGAGGGGAGCAAGCAGACAGTGAGCAAGTCCAGATACTGGATAAGCTCTGCATCTTGTGCAGGTTGTGTTTCCTCTGTACATAAGCCAAGAGGGACCACTTGCTTTACCAGCCTCTCATGTGAGCACTCAACCGACACAAGAGGCTCTCCTCCTTTCCCCTTGGGGGGACACTGGAGGCAAGAGGTCTCAAGGGCTAAAGAAAACAAAACAATGTTTGCTTAGCTGGAGAGCAGAGTGTGCCCTGCGTAAATTGTACCAGGGTCTAAAAGTGCTTCAGAAGAGAGGAGTCTCTGAAATTGGCTCTGCAAGATAAATGTAAGGCAGGATGATGCCATTTCCCCAGCTGATGCAGTATCCCACCAACTCATATAAGGGTCAGATTTTGGCTACTCTGGGCCTCAGCTCCAAAGAAAATGACATGCAGGACAAAGTTTTTCCAAAGAAGAGTTCCTCCCATGGTTCTGCCAGTCCTGCACCTTGTAGACAGACAATGAAAGGTTAACCTGTGAGTTCCACTCACAGGACAAGGGCTTTACTTGTGGGAAGGAGAAAAAGGAAAGGGTGTTCTGAGACCCCTCCATTGGCCTGATACGGCAGCCCATGGATGATGGAGGGGGTCAGATTAATTTTTTGTTCTCAGTGGACAGATTAAAAGGTTTGGAGAAGTGAGGGGTACTTGCTGAATCCTGGGGTGTGTTTCAGGTGGGACAGAGAATAACCCATATTTCTGTGGCCCCTTGGTGTGTTACTGATTTTTTTTTTCCTTTGGATTTGACCCATGAACAGTACAGGTCCTATTTCTAATTCTAGGTATTGTTGGTTCAATCACAGGCGTGCAGACCAAGCTGGCTTATTTCCAATGTAGTTATTGAAGGCATAGTAGCCAGCCTTGAATGTATTTTGTATTCTGCAGGAACCAAAATGATAAAATTATTGTGTTCCTAATACAGTAGCAACAAAAGACTGCTTCTTGCCACCTACAGGCCTCCTGTAGGTTTTGTTTCTGTGACTGGATGACTGATTGCAACTTCTGTGTACATAGAAGTGTCTCATCATACACAGGTGGATTTCACTTCCAGCTCACTGCAGCACTCAGTTCCCAGACCTCTTTCCCTTCTATAGGCATCTTGGTGATGCTCTGGATTTCTAAGAGTACCTTATTTCTCTTCATATATGGTTTTTTCAGGTGAACTTGAAATGTATCCATGCTGGCTGTTGATCATTGGCATGCAAAGTTAACTGTGATCGTTACAGAATTGGGGATATCAGACAAAATGGTTCTCTGTTCGTGGTCTCCTTCCTCCATGACAGTAGGCCTGATACAACAGTAGCTCAGTTCTGTCATGTTGGAGAGCATGTTATTGCACCTCAGTGTTACATGAATCATCTAATGTTTCCAGCAATTCAGCTTGCTGGGCAGGGGATATCATATAAATTATTAGACTGAAAAAAACCCCAACTGATATTCTATCCAAACCTCTTTTTTTTTTTTTTTTGAAGCCTGGAGTGGATGTTCTGGACTTGTGACAGAAATATTCATAACACAGTGCATTAGAGCCCTTGTGAAAAATAAAACATGTGATGTGGAAAGTCTGTAGTAAAAAGTGACTCAGGAAAAGGAAAACAAAACCCTTCAGTCTAACGAAAGAACAGTCTGTGTGAAAGTAGCTTGGTATTTAATTGGGAATTGCAGTTGGTCTGCGGATGAACAGCCTTGCTGGCATCTGCAGGTGGGTGTTTTGCTTATGCTTCACAGTTCTCCTTCCTGCTTGGGCTTGTGAATATGTTCTGCCTGTCAGCTCAGAGGTGCAAAGATGGTTGCGATTTGTGGCTGTTCTTATTCCAGAAGTATCAGCAGTTCCCAATATCACATAAATGAGTGTTGTAAAAGTGTGTTAGTAAGAAACATACCCAGCAAAAATAGCTTACTGTCCAAAATGGGTGTGACAGCTCTTGTTTTAGAGATGGAAAGAGCCTTTAGAGGTCGTTAGAGATCAAGTGATGTGACCAAGATCACACAGGGCATTCTACACTCTAAATTATATCTGGGACATACACCTCAGAGGTTCAGAGCTCGTGAGGGCATTTTAATAGAGAATTTTTAGAAGATGCGCTGACATACATTCATTCAAGGTAAACGTGATCTGCCATCTTGGGCCCAACCCCAGATTTGCTTTCATCAAGTATAATTATGATAATGGTTCATTTAACCTCTCTGCCTCCCCCTAACTTCTGTTTTAAAGCAAAGGTGCTGGCTGAGAAACCTTGGACTGCACAGTTCCATTTTTAGCTCTGTCTGACTCATTAAAGATTTGGGCAGGTTAGTTTGTCCTTGACTCAGTTTCCCCACTGTCAAAATGGGACTAATAACACTGTCCTGCTTTTTGAGGAAAGGTTATGAAGATAAATTAGTTTTGGCTGGAGAAGAGTCCTGCAGGTCTAGCAGAATTAGAAGGAGACAAGCATGGTCTCTGTTGCAAGTGTTATCTATCACTTATGTTTTTCACAGCCCTCTTTGACTTTTACTGACTATGTATTCTTTCTCCTCCTGCAAATCACCATGTCTATTGATCAGCAATATCCCTTGCACAAACCACAGGGCCATTTCTCCATCAACTTCTTTGCCCTTTCAGAAGCAGATGGTTTTACAGTTGTTAGAGCAAAATCCTGGCCCCACTGATGACGACAAAGCCAGGTTCTCATCTTTGGTTTTCCGACACATGAGTGCTTCCTCTTCTCTGCAAATGCTGGCTGTGGGGTGGCTACTGCTGTCTTTTCCTAGGGCTCCTCTAAGGAAGAACAATTCCCTCTGAAAAATGCTGAGATAGCTGCAGAGACAGACAAACTGATGAGGAGTGAAGGGCTGGCTGGAGAGGGAAAAGCCAGCCTCACAATAATCTGACTTCTTCTAGAGAGGGTTAAGTACTAAATGCCTCTTACTGGGTCACTTAATGATGGATGGTAGTTAGTGGGGGTGGGGTAAAGCTGACTTCCAGCCCTGCATCACTAAACCGTTCATTAGGAAAAACACACAATGGAAAATGGCAGAGGGGCTCAAGTGTCCAATTTCTCTCTTGAACTCTCTGAACAGGAGGCTCCAGTCAGGGGAATCCCTGCCACCCTTTCTCCCCCTCCTTCCCTGGCAGTTTCTTTATTAATTAACGGAGTTGGCTGGGGACGGAAACGGAGGACAATAATCAACATAGATGGGTCTGCAGACCTATTTTTAATAATGTGCTTTGCATCTGTTCTAATTGGTATGGAAACAGTGACCTGATTGGAACGACTGGGAGCCTCTTGGGGCCTTTCTTTCTTCCTTTCTCTCCCTCTGTTTTCTTTTTTGTTTAGTTGAAGTTTGACTTGGTGGGAGTGGAGGGGCCAGTGGGTAAGAAACATAAAACCTAACCTTAGGAGCTGTTCACAGGCCAGGGAGTGGAGAGGGGTGATGTACTGGGGAGCGCACGAGATGTGGGGGTGGGGAGGCCTGGATTGGAAAGTTGGGTGTAAATGCCTCCAGGGCACAGAATCTGTCTGCCCAGAGGAGCGGAGGCCAGGCATGGGAAGGAAAGGGCAGCAGCTCTGCAGGTTTATCTCAGTGATGAGGAATGTGGTGGCTTCTCTGGGTGAGCCAAAAAGCAACTTGCTTCAGGGACAAGAGAAGTACCCCAAGAACCAGCTGATGGCTGGGCCCTACCCTGCTGTGTAATAGATGTGTGCAGTGAGAGGCAGCCCCTGACTGCAAAAGATTTTAACCCAAAATAGGCAGCAGGGGAAAATGGCCAATATGAAGTCAGGAGATGACTTAGGAACAAGGTGTGGCCTAGAACCCTGTCTCCCCCAGTGCTGCGTGAGGAGATACTTACCAGACCACAGATGCAGCTGCCCTAATGGCTTAGACTGTGCCGGCCAACCCAGAACAAATGCTGTGCTCTGACACACCCACAGGGACCCTGCTTGCATGGGGAGAAGAAAGAAAACTTTGAATATAATTGTGATATGTTCTGTAATGCTGTAATATTTACCTGTTATGGCTGGGGACATGCTCAGCATTTGCATGTTCACGCAGGGGGCCCGTTGGGGTGGGATTGCAGAGGCCAAGCACTACTGAGCATAAGTGGCAATGTGTCCAACATATACTGTCATTATAGATGTGCTGGCTGTCTTGTGGCTGCCCAGGGGAGTATTAAAAGGACTGCTTTCTTTCTTCTCCCACCTGTTTAAATAGCCTGCGGTAGGCTGCTGCAGGCTGTGCTGTGTCTGTCCCAGCTGCCTGCCAGTGTCTTCACACTCTTTGGAATGTTGCTCATGAACCTTGAGCATTTGGAAGAACACCTTTCTCCACACAGCTGTACTCTCCTGTGGAGCACTACTGCACGGGAATTGGGAACCTGTCATCCTGGGGAGGACTGAGCTTGTGTGCCCAAGCTGAGGAACTTGTCACCCAGGCAGGAACCATGCTGGGTGTTTTTGAATTACAGTCTTGATGCCAAATTACTGCCTTGTAGCTATGCTTTCTGTCAAAAGCTTGTGTGTATACACACCATCAGGCAATGAGGTGAAAAAACAAGCTCAAAATCTGAAATGATGAAGTAGAACTGATTTTCATATAGGCTAGGAAAGAAATTGGACATTACTTAAAATAAAACAAAACACTTGGGTGGATGGATGGACAGAAGGATTGGTTCAAACAGCTATATTCTAGGGCTTTATCTGCCCCCGAAGTGACTCAACATTTCCAAGTCTGGCCGTTTTATGTTGAGTAGCACAGCAATTATTTCTTCCTGTAAGCCTTAGCTCCTCCAACAAAGCATTACATAAAAGAATCTTAGCAAGCTTCCTCAACAGAAAGCTGTGCTAACACTTGCTGCGTAAAACTTGAAGAAATGGTCCCATTGCCCTCAAAAGGATCAGAAGCAGAGGCTGAAATCAAGATCTCCCAAATATATTGTGTTTGATAATCTGTGGTGCTTTTCTGCAGTCTCCATTTACTGGGGTCTTGCTTACTAATTTGTGCTACTTCAGCATCCACGGAGACATTGAATTCAGGCAAGTCTGGGCATCTGTGGTCTATGCAACCCTGCTTAGAAAAAGAAAGGAAAGGAAGCAAGAACAGAAACATAGAGGGAGCAGGCAGTGAGCTCCTGCTACCGTGATGTGTGAGAAGTTGGCCAGGCCCCATGTAAATCAAGGACAAAGTTGACTAATTTCCTGGGTCGGTCATGGTGAAAATATCACATTTCATGGTTTGTTGCCGATTCATAGAAAAATCCTATTAAAACTGGGCAGATTACTTATACAATTTAAACAAATGATGATCAAAGATTATAACATGTTCTGTGAAGAATGAAAGGGAATAGAAATGAATGTGCATCTGGTGCAATGGGGCCAGGTGGGATTTTTGCATGCAAAGTTGCTGTTTTAGCTGCGCGAGAATTACAGGGGGGGTGTGGAGGGAGGAGGGGGCCGGCAGTTCGGGGGATCCTGGCTTTTGTTGACCCGGGCTTCTCGGCGGCTGGAGCCCGGCCAGGGCTGCGCGGCGCCCCGCGGGCGGCAGGGGGCGCCGCAGGCTGCGCGGGGGCTGCGCGGTGCCCAGAGGGTCGTTTTCCCGGGCCCGAGGGGTGGGTGCTCGTGCTTAGACCCTAGACCGGCGCTAACGGGCAGTCCCCCGTCGCGTAGAGCATCACGTACAAGTTGCTCAGGAAGGAACGCTGACCCCAAACACAACAAAGCTGAGGATGGGAGATAAACATGAGATACAGGTCTCAACAGGACAACAAGGTCTAAGCTAGCAGTAAGCCCGACGGCTATTGATCCCTGCATAGATCTGTTCTCTAATGCCTCATCGCAGGGAAACGTGGGAAACCTTCAGAAGACCTTCACAACGTGTGAAATGCAACAGCTGTACGCTGAGCCATGGACCTGTGCTTCTCTCATAAAGAAGTGTTCTTGTGAGTGCTAAAATGAAGATGAAACAGGAAATGCATCTCCAAAGAGAACAGTAGAAATTTTGGCAAATACAACAAAATTATTGGCAAGAGCTCCATATTTACACTGAGGGCAAGAAAGCACAGGCTTGGGGTTGTTTGTTTCTTAAAACACATTTGTGTTTTATTGTGAAACTGCAGATGAGGCACAATTTAATGATCTCTTGTGCACAGCTCAATGTCCTATCCCAAATAGTAATCCCCGTGAACCCTACTGTAGTGTTGCTCATAGCCCACATGGCTTGGAAATTAGGCTTAAATAAGCAAATCTGCTGATATCACCATTCATTTTTACTTAATCAGGCTAAGCATACTGAAGCCAGAGATTACTGAAGCTCCTGACACAGTTTGTTCTGTATACCTGTCTTGTCTGAAGGTCTCTGCTGGAGCTTTCCTTAACACTGGTGCCTGATAGAATTGGCAGTAGTGGCTGCCAGAACATTCAGACAACACTCTTGGACCTACTGCTGACTGTTCTCATTTAATCTTATGGGGCTGGCAGAATTTTCTATTAAGTGTCCTTCTCTTAGCCTATCCCTGACTGCAACCTATGCTTAGCATCAGTCATAGTGTGGGAATTCAGTTGCATCTGAAATTTAGGGATGAGATATATGAATTTACTGGTACTGACTCTTCTCTTTGGATCTAGGAAAAAGTAGCAATAAACTTCTCTCAGCATGGCCTTCAATTCCAGATCCAAACCCTAATGCTGTTTCTAACCCTAGGCTTGTTGAAAGTCTAGGTATCCATGGCTTCCTCATAACTGAGCATAACATTTAAATGTTCTGGCAGCTGCTTTCAGTTTTTCTTCAAGGCTCAGACAAAACTAAGCACCAGAACCTCCCATCATGAATCCTGGGACCAATCCAAGCCATAACCTTTCTGATCATTTTGACATGTGGATATGATGCTGCTCAGAAATTAAACACAAAGTGTTTGATTCTGTCAACTTTTTATCTTATCACTGAGGGCCTGGAAGGGTTCTACAATGGAGAGATGATGCTGCAGAGCCTCCTGTCCCAAGCCCTAAATGTGAGCTACTCACAGCATCATTTATGACTAAAGAGCCTGTTGATCTCTGAATATTAACTATGAAAAATTTGAATCCACCAAGGCAGGCTGCAATTCTACCACAGGCTGGGCAGAATTAATCAGTAAACCTGACTGCACATAACTGTGTGCTAAATCTTAGTTTTAGTCCTCGCTTTATTCTTGGCACAGCTGATGGCCTAGAAATTCAGTTATGTCTGAAAGTTATTGGGAAGATGTTTAAATATGCTGATACTGATTTTACCACTTGTCTTACCTCAAGCAATGATGCCATTCCGGCTCCAGGGCTGATCATGGCTCAGTAACCCCATTCTGTCTAACAATTAAAAATTATACATTTTAATCTACTTATCCCTGAGCAAGTTTGGCAGAATTGAGCAACAAAAATTATTTAGCAGAGCCTCAGTTCTGGAATGCTAAGCCAGAGCCTAATTGTAATCCTAACCCTGCCTTGACCTCTGCCCAGACACTTGCCATCAGTGGAAAATTAGGAATAAATATTTGATGGTAGCGACACCAACTTTCATCCAGTTTTGTGAGTCTTAAAGATTTAGACAATTAATTTGCCCCTCTAACCTCTCTTGTTCCAGACTCTATCCCCAACTCTAATCCTGTTTTTGACCACAGCTTAGCCCAGAGTTTGGCATTCTCATCTAGTGGTATCTGACCTTGGCTTTCTTCTACAGGTCTGACAGAGGTCAGTCATAAATTTTTCTCTTCAGGTCCAGCTGTCCCTAATTCTAACTCAAATCCCAAACATATCAGAACTCTACTTTTATTGCCACTAGACATTGTGAATCTACTTATGCAAACCTTATCTTGCAGAATTCAGTAAATATCCAGCTCTTTGTCCACATATATTTAATCCTGTTCCTAACAAAAATGCCAGATTTTACTACAGACCAAACATTTTCCCTTGCTACAAAATTAGGAATAAGACATTTGAGTCTACTGACACCAGAGTGCTGTGTTTGCATGGTCGAGAGTCTTACACCTGAGATATGACCCTACTTAACCCAAGCTGTCTGAGTGACTCTGGTATGGATAATCTGTGTATTCAGTGATTTGGCTACAGAGAACTGAAAATTCAGTGTTCTAAAAATAAGTGATCTCAGCCCTGGAGTAGTGAAAAAATAATGTAATGTCTTTGTATTCAATGGGAGTGATGCTGATTTATGCCAGCTTATGGGTATAGTCTGGTACATAGAGATCTAGATCTTTATGGCAGAAAGTACTAATCCTGCTTTTCTATGGCAGCAAATAATACTCATGCTTTTATACCACAGTGTGTCTAGAGTAAAAATTTGCTGAGTAAAAATCTAGACTGATCTATAAACTGTGTGCACTGTTGACTGTATCCGTGTGCCTTTGCTAGGCTTGTATATGCTTTATTCTGGTCAGAAGGTGTGAGCTAGTGTGAAGGAATAGCACCTGGAGAATGTGCTGGAGGAGTTGAAGCAAAGACTGCAAGTCTCTCTATTTTTAATTCGGTATAAAATGTAGTGGCATATCTAGTTGTGACCTGTTCCAGAGATGCTAATTTCATTTGTGACATGAGTGGCCACAGCAAGGAGCTTGGGACACTGGAGTTAAATTTAGAGGACACTTCCTCTCAATTTTTGTGATTAAACATCATCTTTATTGATAAAATACCACCTGACGTGCATTAAATTTGTAGTAAACTTCGTTGGGCTGAAATGCTGAACTGAGAAATGGAACTGGACGTTAATTTGCTTATCAACTTTTGGGGAGTGAAATGTCTTCAACAAGGCAGTCTTTAGTAGGGGGGCTGTTGGTAACCACGTTCTGGATAGGGCAACCCTGTGAGCAGCTGGTGTTACTGGGAGATAAAGTGAAATGACCATGAAGTTGGAGGCAAGTGAAAGCCACAGATAACTCTTTTCTTACTCAATACTATGAGTAAATCTTCCACCAGTAAATGCCCTAAAGTAAGAAAGCAGTCTTTGAAGACTTGTGCTTTTACAGAGCTTGGAGAACATAAGGACCTCTCACTTGGTATAGCCAACTTGCCACCATGGCTGTTTTGATCCAGTATTTTGTAGTCTTAGCATGGTGTTCATTTCACATTAGTGGTGAGTAAAGCTGATTAGCTGCTGTTTTAACTGCAGGTAACTTGTCATTTTTGGCAGGAAACATGTTTCATCTGCATAACAGTTTCATGTGAGCAGTGGGGAACACTTTCTATTAGCGTTTGCTGATGTGAAACGTGTTTCTTAGTGGAATTATGTTTGGGACTGGAAGAGAACTTGATTTTCATCCTTAAGTCCAACTGGAAAGACTGAATCATGAAAAAACTTTTTTATTTTTTCCCAGCAATAGTATTTCTGATATTATTTCTAATGCATTCAAGATCTGTCTCTATCCTGTTGTTTGATATACACTTACAACTACAGAAACTAGACTCAACCTTCTTAATGCTGCCCAAAATACATAAATGTCAAAGGCATACACAAGCTGGGGTGAGGGAAGATGAGGACTGGTTCCAGAGAGGCCATGTGTTACAGCAGTCCCTGACTGCCACGTTCAGGTGGGAGCTTGAGTTCTGCAGAGCCCCAGTGGGGAGCGGAGGCAGGTTCAGGTAAGCAGTGTGTGTCCTTTTCTAATCCTGGCAGTGTAACATTCCTCTGCTTCTTTTATATATTAAGTGGTTCTGTTCATACCTTTCTTTTTTTAATTGAGTGGTTTTTTGCTGTCATGACACCTACCAATGCTCTACATGACAAGGAGCATGAGTTTTGAAAAAGCTTTATTACAAAATGTGTAGCTTCCTTTCTTTGCTCATGCTTTCCAGATAGCCAAGCCTTATATAGGGCTGTATATGTTTTATAAGAAGCTGTGTTTGGGTCAGTCTCTTTCCAAAACACCATCTCTCATGTAATAACTGATTACTTTGCCATTGTGGACTGTCACTCTAAAGGATCTCAAAGCACATCATCCCGACTTATGAGAATAAATGCAATTCTATGACTGTGTCATCAGTAAATATGGAGAGAGACTTAAGAAATGTAGTCTTGGCTGGCCTAGAAGGTAGAAGTTGCTCAAGAGTTTGCTTCAGAAATACATAAACATTTTAATGAGTGAGGAGAGAAGAATTCCTTATTTGTTATAAATCAGAAAAGGAATTTAGGAAGATAGTTGCCTTGCAACTCAGTCATTCTAAAGAAAAAGTCTTTGCTTGCCTCAAGCTATAAAAATTATGTAAGGGCATGACTTTATTACCTAGTTGACAGAGGTGGCCTCTTGATTCTTGGCAATCCAGAAAATGAATTGTTTCCAAGTACTCATTTATACCAGGGGACCTCCTTATATTTAAGGGCCTTGTAGTCACAGAGCACAGTCCCAGAGAGCTTTGAGTCCGAGTGTGACTTGGGGAAAAATTAACTTCTGATTTTTGCAGACTTAAATCAAGAAAACCACTCATCACATTCACTGCTGCAAGCCTTGCTTACTAGCAATTTATTATTTGTATTGTTGGAATGCTAAGGATCCATATCACCACGGCATTGCTGTGTTAGGCAATGTATGAACACAGAACAAACAAAAGATGATTCCTTGTTTCAAAGCTCTACCATTGTAAGACAGAAGATTATGACTTGATCAGATGATTATAACTTGAAACGAGAGAAGCCAGTGCTTTTGCTTCGGTTTGAACTCCAATGACCAACCAAAACTATGCCAAAGCACTGTTCCACTTGCCTTACCTGGGGAAAGGAAAGAGTTAAAGAACAAAAGCACATGGAAAAATCCAAAATCCTCTTCAAACAGCCCCAAATGTATGGGGAGAAAAGAGGAGATACAAAACAAAGCGAATCTGAAGCTTGGACTGTTTTGTCCTTGTTTTTTGGTCATTTTTCCAAGACATGTTGGAGGCTCTTCTATGCATTAGCACAGTGTTTGGGAATGAATTTTTGTTCAGTGAGATATGACTCTCCCATGGCAGAGCAGTGAAATATAGAATATTTTGCTTGTTGGCAGCAGGTTTCTGGCTGTCTACATTTTTATTAGTGCAGGTTTTTCTATATGAGTATAGCTATTTATCTAGCAAGCAGGGCCAGCAGATAGAAAGTTGAAGTGAGAGCCAGCACAGTCCTAAGCTATGTCAGTAGATAAAAACCCTTAAGGCAAAATATCTACAGGATTGGGCCAAGTGCCTGAATTGGAGGAATTGCTGTTTCATTTTCCTAGTCACTTCAATATCCTGCAGTTCTTGCACTTCCACAAACCAAATTTAATGCAGCTGATACAATGCCATACCAAGGATGTGTTTAGTCTCTGATCTTTTAATTCATGAGCTAGACTCTGGAGCTTTTTTAGTAGAGGTTGTAACAGGCTGATGACCTTTGGTGTTTTGCCCAGTTACCACCAGAAATGGTCAGACAATTACCCCATGGGGCTTTGAATTACCCCAGCATCTGGAGTTTGTTGGTCTGGTCTGACTGTATGGTGACAGTGAAGGTATTAGAATCCAAAGAGGCAGCCTAAGTCTTTGAAGTAGTAATTTGGGTGTGATTGTTGGGATTAAATCACACACAGGGGTGTTTTCTGAAGATAGTGGGAATTTTGCTTGAGAATAAACTGCATCAGACCTGTGGGACCTGATCTTTAATTCATAATACTTGCACGTGTGGCAAATGCTGTTGGAGGTAAGAGACCCTTTATTATAAAGGGAAGCAAAGACAAAGTTATCAAGTGAAACAGCAGACTCAGAAATAACTGTAGGACCCTCCTTTCCAAATTAATTCCCTAAACTCTTGATGTCTTGCTTGAATAGCTGCTGAAAACAGAGAAGAAAAGGCAGTCCTTGCTCTAGAGATTCAGAAAGAAACTGTAAGAGAAAAGACAACTGGTAATGAGACAAAGACATGGTCTGGGGAAAGTTTGAGGTAGCCTTAGCAGCATAACCAGATAGGGCTAAGTTTTTTTTAAATGTCATTATAACAGACTCTACAGGTGGGATTTTGATGGAGACCAATGAAACAACATAGAGACATTTATAAGGAGATCTGTCCCTTCATGAAGGGCAACCTGAGAGGAGGCACAAGGGCACTAATTTGAAGATCCACCAAATAACTGTGGGTGTGGGAGCAGAGGTGGATGAGAGGTGAGGCTCTTATTTTTTTTTCTTCCAAAATAAGAGATGTTGACAGTATAAGTGCCTGTGAAAGTCCCTGAGAGGGAAGGCAAGTAGCTTCTGATTGGTGTGTTAAAGAAAGAAGCAGCAGTGGGGAAGTTCTGAGAGAGGGCATCTATGCTAACAGGCAGACTGGGAAGGCCAGCTGTGCACTGGCATAGCAGAAGGGCACTCCCAGATTTCCAGGCTAGAAAAGTGATGGCTATATAAAGCTTAGGGGTTGTGTGGACTGTTTAGACTGCTGTATCTTGGATCATCTAAAAGCTCTGCCTTTATACTCTGTTTTTAGCACCTCCTGTAGTTTGTTATGACCTGAATATGATCTGCATAGTCAAGAGCCTGAAATTGCAGCCAAACTACTATTAAGGTCAACTAAGTAGGGTCAAAGTGCTCTTAAAAGGCCCTTCCATAGAACCACATAATCAAACTATTCAGCTAGGGAGGAAGCATCATGATAAGCAGGTAAATATGCAGCATCCCTGGATCCACTATCACAGTTTTCAAGCAGGTTCTAGCATGTTCTGGTTATAACCTCTGGCTGGGCTATGGGGTGTAGGGGAAACATTGTTAAGCTCAGCTTGGGGAGGTACTGGTTTCTGATCAAGTCCACTGGGGCTACCATCACATGCAGTAACAGCTGAACAATAATAATTTGCAAAGCAGTTTGGGATCGTTTGACAGAAACAGTGAAACAGTACAATTGTACATCTGTATTGCCTTAATTGATATTTTACACTTATCAACAGCTTTGATCTCATTTTAAAAACACTGCAAAGCATTTTCCTTAATGCTGGCACAAATACTGAGCCATTCCTAATAGTTCAGGCTCACTCTTCGGCAGTTTGCCCTGTTACTAAAAGTAAGATTGTTTTGAAGCATAAAGAATTCCAGAAAGAAATGGAAACACCAACCTTAGTATTGTCAGAATGAGACCAAATGCATATATGAGTCAAATTATATATGTAGCTGTATTTTAAGTGGTTTAAAGTATTTTTGTTTTATAATAGTGCAATCTGTGTGGTTTACTCTACGTGATATTGACTAGCAAATTAATAGGTTTCTAGCACCTGAAGGTGTTTTGCCCTGTATTTTGGTACAGTTTTGTTTTCTTTATATTCCCTAATTGAAGGTTTATTTTTGGAACAAGATTTGTGTTGTTTAGAAACTTAGACTTGGATTCATTAAGAAACAGGGCTTTTCTAAATCATCAGGTTTCTGGTGTGTATTTATTGGCTCTAATCTTGAAAATATTTCTCTTTCAATGTGTTTAATGTTTAGTTGGATTTCAGAATTATTGTCTAGATGCATACAATAAAATGCAGAAATAACTCTCTGCAGATTCAGGGCTCTTATTAATATAACTGTTCTTTTGGACTTGTTTTCTTCAAAGCTATTTCCAGAATTGTAAATTTAGGGTATTTTGGCTTGAAACATCCTATGTGAATTCTGCAGTAAAAGGATTTCTCTTATGACATTAAAGTTACAGCAATAATGGCAATTACAATGCTAACAGTTTTTAAAATGGCAGTTTTCATGCACATCTGAAGCACTTCTGGCATCACCTGATAATTGAACATCACTTTTTTTTGGGTAGAATAAAATGGCTGTATGCTGGTGCACACCAATACAGAAACATCACCGAAATATAGCAGCAGGTGATACAAAATACCAAAGCTAGCGAGTAATTCAGAGCTACTTAAGTGGCTGGCTAACATGCTTTGTGCTAGAGTGTGAAGAACCCAATGCTCCAGCATCACAATCCTTGTGCAGTGTCCAAGGGTCTGTAAAACCCACAGATGGTCAAGTTTGCCATTGCAGATCAGAGCCCACAAGTTATGTCATGGTTATGTTGTGTGGAATTGAGACTTGTGTAGAATGGATGATGGTTTTGTGCTTAAGTCACTCGAAGAGGACTTAGAAGGACAGTTCTGTGACCTGGACAAAACCTGTATTAATCTCATGGCTATTTCTCTCAGAGAATTATACTGCCCTGTATCACAGATGGGTTATGCAGGGAATCGTGGACTTGATCCTCATTGAAGTTAGCTTGCTGTTAATGTTAAGCATATGTATAAGCTCTTTTTCAAACAGAAATGAGAATAAGCATGGGCCTACAAGACTTTTCTGACTGGTGGTGCATAGCACGTGTATGTGTGATGGTTACTTCATTGCTGTTGAAGAGACTCTTGAACAGAAACTGCTACTGTGACACCATGTCTAATCCAATACAGAAGCCAGCAGAAGGATTCCCACCAACATCCTGGCATGTCTGAGCCAGTCCTTCTTTTTTATTGTAGTATTTGCGTTCTTGTTCTCAAACTTGTGTTGAGGTTTTTCTTTGTGGGTTGTGGTTTGTTGTTTTTTTTCATGTTATGCAAGGCCTTTCCTGACTGCTTCTGTACCAGTTTTTTCTCTTCTTATTCTAGAAGTTTTTACTAGTGTTGAGAGCCTGTTTCTTGGTTTGTCCTGTAGATGTCTGATTCAGGGGGAATCACCCTCTTACAGCAGGGCAGGTGGCAAGTCTCCTGCTTTCTATTTTAAGGTTATAAAGAGAACCCTTCGGTGAAGGGCAAAAACCATGACATTGAAGAGTAATTTCATGTCAGACGGAAGTGAGGATTCTGCTCTCGGTAACACCAGCATCTAATAAAGTTAGGGGAATTGTTCTTCGCTTATGTAGAGATCAGAGCCTGAGCCTTTTATGGTAAGATACAGTAAGAAACAGCCTTGAGCTGTGAGTTTCTAAAATGGGAATTTTGTTCTACTTGAAGCGATTGTAAGTGAAGGGATGCGAGTGTCTTTGTGGGAATTCCCATCTGGGTTTCCCACAACCAGTGACTGTGCAGGCATGCTAGTGCCTGCTGAGTCTGTGAAAATATATGCATCAGTGTGAGACTACAGTGTGTGAGCTGTGTGTGGCTGAGTGTGAGAAGGCAGTGGTGAGAGTGTGTGTACTTGCCTTTGTGGCACTGAGGATGGTGAGTACCCGTGTGGGGATTGTTGGGATGGCCATGTGTGGAGTGAAGTGTTCAAGCCTTGGGATCACCTCTGTGTTCATGTAGTGCACAAGCATGTGTGTGCAAACACGTAAGTGAGCAGTATGTGAATGTGTATGTTGCCATGGGGGAGAACACAGCCATGAATGTATATATGAGCACGAATGTGGATATTGGTGTATCTGTAAGAGCAGAACATATGAATAAATGAACGTGTAGGAATGTGTATGTTACCAGGTGGTCTTGGCAGGGGAGATCCTGTTCCAGCTCTGCCCTGTCCATTTCTGTACACGTATTAGTTTTAAAGATGAAAAGCGCCCCAGCTTGTCTTTAGCCTGGGCATCACCCCTGAGTGCACAGTTGCTATGCCAGCTCAGTGTGTTTGTGTGCTCTTGTGAGAGAGTTGGTAATTGTGAGCGCTCCCTAAGAGAATCTCTGGGGCCAGGGGATACAATAGGCAAGGGTCTAGGGTCTGAAACTGTAGACTTTAATAAAGCCACTGACAGCAAATAAGAGCCTGACATGTGAGTCACATTACTGACAACAAGGGCTGCTTTGTAGTCCCATCTGCACCCCGATCGGGTCCCGTACTGTAACTGAAAGGACAGAACAAACTGCTGCTGCCTTCAATAAATACAACAGTGCCACAAAGGGAGCCAAACAGACCAACTTTGTGTGGCTTTGCTGCAGCTGAGCTACTCTCCTAGCCCTTGTCCTCTCCTCCCCCACTAGTGGAAATGACAGACATTACCCAGCAAGGGTTGCTTGAGAGCCCTGGCTATCTGCTTGGCCCCATGGCAGTCATTACATGCAGCCATGGAACATCTCTCTTCCCTCTATGCTCCCATCCTTCACACCCTTTCCCCTTCTGTGACCCCAGGGAGTGGGAGAGCCCTGGAGCCTCTGCATTATGAGCCATGTTCCTTGAACCTCCTGCTCTCCCCTGTGCTAGCCAGCATGGGGAGCTTAGCAAAGACTTACATCAGCCTATGAGCACAGTTACATGGGATGGCCTCACTGGAGTAGTCATGATGAAAACATTGGACTTTCTAGCGCAGTAACCTGAAGGCCTGTCAGCCACTTAGTGGTTGGTCACCTCTTCTAGCCCAGGTAGCATCAGAGGACAACAGCATTTGCTCTTTATCTAGATGTCACCTAGCAGAGTCAAAAGCATTTTTCTCTGACTGCCCTCAGGGCCTCTTGCTTTTCCCTCCCTCTGGGCCTCTCCTCTTTGGCTTGGAGTCTTTCCCAGTAAAGCACTTTCACATGGGAAAAAAAGCCTTGCAGATCGATCCCCCATCAACAGGAATTTGTGCCCCTGTTCTGTGTTTCTCAGTGGTTTTGTGACCACTCTTCAGCTGTAGAGAAAGAGTCCTTGCTGGACCTGACAGTATGTGCTATCAGGTATTGAAAGAGTAGTGTAAGCCCTGGGAAAGATCAATGGGTTACAAATCAAAATATAAGGTTTTGGTTGCCAAAGGGATGATGTTAAGTATCAGGATTATGTTGTCTGTCAAGTGTAGGTGTGCCTGTGTTGTCTATTCTAGCATGTAGCATGTCAGTCTATCTAGCAAACATCTGAACTCTTGTCTGCCTGAAAAAAAAGAGAAACACCAGAAACTCTGCTTCCTCCTGTTTCATGTAGTGCACAAAGAGCTGAGTTCCCTGGAGGTTAGGGGATGTCCCATGTGGGTCCTGTAACATTTGGCCTGTGCTTCTACAGTGTGCTATAGAGCTTGTAGCCTTCCCTGTCAGTGTACATGTACACAGTATAACTGACACTGCCTTCAGCCAAGAAGGTCTCAGCCAGAGTGATTTATTCTTAATGTGTAAGCCTTACTTACTTTAAAGGTCATCTGATATCTAGTGTATTGCAGTTTATAGGGACAGAACATGCTAGAGGTGAGATGCAGCAGATCTTCTCTTGAAAAGGAGATGGGACATCAGGGGGCAAATTAATCCAGTTTCTGAGCATTTTTAGGAAATACTACCTGACAGTATTCTGTGAAAAAACCTCCCTGTGACTTCACATCCCCTTCTGTTCAGGCAACCACTCCAGATAACATTAAGTAAAACACAGTGCAGAGAGCACAAAATAAATTGGCTAAAACAAATCAGCAAGCAATAAGAAGCAATACATCATACAGAGATGTATGCAGAAAAGAGAGGAAGATTTCAATGGTGTCACACTGGAAATGCCCAGATGCTATAGTGGTAGGCATTGGTAGGTGATATTTGTAGGAGCAACTTGTGATGGTGTTTTGCATAACACTCTGATATTTCTGATAGTTTGATGTGTGGACCTTCTGCTATAAATTCATATTATCTCTGTATCAGAAATACATAAAGGATTAAACACTGCTGTTTTGAAATACCCCATATAGCTGAAAAGCACCTTATGTCCTGTAGGAAATGTGACCTGTGCTTTTCAGCTAAATGTCTGGAATTTTTGTGAAGAAATTTAGAGTATTTAATGTCATTGTTAAAAGGGAATGCAGATTCCTCAAATCCTTTATTAGTGCTCAAATCCTAATTTAGTTCTTTGATCCCCCACCTTTTCCTTTGGTGTCTAGGCTAAGACCTAGACAGGGCAAGGCCAATGATCATGCAGGCATTATATCTGATGGACTAAGTCAGTCCCCTCAATCCTCATCTGTGCTTACCATTTGTAGAGGCTTCAGCAGCAGTGGCATGGCTGGCTGAAGTGAGAAATTACTCTCGAGTATGGAGTCTACTGCATTGTTTCTGTTTAAAAAGATGCGGCCATAATTGGAGGGAAATTATGACTTTGCAACATTCTTTATTAAGCTGGACAAAGCAATTGCCTGAGGGTGCCTTATGGAAGTGGATTTTCTACCTTACAATCCTGGAAAGCAAAAGCTTTGTATTTGAGGAAAGAAGCTATTTTAAAAGCTTTTATTAGACAACACAGATTTTTGTGGAGTGCATGTCATGGTGTTGGAGCACAGATATTGCACAAATGAGGAAGGAGCAAGGGAGAAGAACTGATTAGAAGAGCAGTGGCTGGGCAGAAATGCCTTGTGGGGATAGTGGCTAACAAGACTGGCTTGGGAAGGAGGAATGGGTGGGAGAAATAGGTTGGGGTGGCTGTGTGGCCACACATCCTATAGGTCAGCTGCAACCTGGTGCCACATGACTTCTTGGGAGAGCAGAGGATAGTGTCCCAAGGCTTGACACAGGCATGCTAGATTGTGTGTTACTGCAGGTAGTAGAAAGCAATTCACTGCCCCAGCTGTTCCTGCACCAGGAAATCAGAGAGGTTTAAATTCTTGCTGTTCTTTGAGAAAGGTGCATTTGGTAATTATTTGAACTCATGTTTTTCTTTCCATTTCTCTTTCTTTTCTCCCTTCATTGAAGAACTGGTTGCTTAAGTCATTTGAGTCATCATTTGTGGAGAAACATAGCTCGTTGAGTGCCCAAATAGTTCAGTTTAATTTTCCCAGGTTTCTGAGAGGGTTCTCAAAGTGGTCTTTACTAATGCCCCCTAAAAATTGAACTGGTTTTATATGTTCTCAAGCAAAGCCTAGCAGAAGGGCTATAATAAAATGCAGTGAAATGCCAAGTGCAGATGTAAAATAAAAAAATCTTAAGGCCAACAAAACTTTGGAAAAGAAAAGCTGTGGAAGGCATTGAAAAATACTTTTACACTTTCCCGTGACAAACCTGAAGTCTTATTAAGTTCTTCCAGCTGGGATATCTTGACTGCAGAAAGAAACTGCACTGGTAGCCCAAGAGGCACATGACTTCTTAGCCTGTACAGCCTCATCTAGCACACCAAGAAGTGGCAGAAGAGACAGGATAGTCAGATTCAGGATATCTGTTTAAAGATGAGCATACCAGTTTTGTTCCTTTTTTTTTTTTTTTCCACTGAGAAATGCCCATTTGCACACTGAAGGCTCTTTGTAAATAACTGGTGCCACAGATACCCGTGGCTGAAATTAACCTGGGTGGAATTTCATGTCTAGCCTCCCTTGGCTTCTAGAAGGTAGAGGCCAACTCCTGCAGGCCTTCTTGCAAGCCTAGACTCTCATGCCAAAGCTCCAGAGCATGCACTAAAGAACTTTGTGGCAGCACTTGTCAGCTCTTCTGCTGTCCTTGCTTTGTGATTTTAGTTTTGCATGCTCTAGCTAAAATCCTGGAGATTTGAGAGGTAGAAGGAACTCCAGAAAGTCCCAGTTCCTTAGCAGTTCTGACCAAATAAAATTGTTCCTTATGTTTGTGGTCCAGTCCTTTTCAAGATAGCATATATAGGTCTTTGGAAATGGGGAAAAGTGGAAACCTTCTGGGAAAGAGAGTTTGGTCCTAAACTGTCAGCCATTAAAATACAAGAGACTTTTGCCAGCTGAACAGGAGAAGCTACTTCCAATAAAGCCAATCAAAAGCAATTTCCCTGCTGAAAGGTGGCCTACCTGAGACAGAGCAGCCCGCACCAGCTGTACGCCACTGCTGTCAGACTTGGCCGGGTCTGTCAATTAAGGGAACACAGAGCAATCTGTGAGCGCTGAAAGGGATCCCTTCAGAGCCCTCCGTGGCTGAGAGACAGGCCCATTGTCTGGATGCATGTCTCACATAGTTTCAGAGCCCTGATAAGCGGGCATGCCATGAAAAACTGCATTATATGGTGAGCTCGGGAATACTTTGGCTGGGGGTAGATGAGGTGGGGGGTGGGAGAAGAGGTAACACTGCACCTTTGCATTGTGGGAGGTGGGGCAATGAAAGATGTCGTGTTTGGTGGTCCCCCAATATAACCTTCTTTCTCTCAAACTCTTGTTGAATGATGAAGTCGTTGTTTCCTCTGCTCCCTCTCCTCCCCTCCGCCCTTGTCCTTTCTTCTGGAGTTCAGAAATCAGCTGGGAAATTACTGCAGCACTAAGGAGACAAACAGCTTAACCACCTTCAACTCCTACCTTGCCACATGTTGAAAGTCCTTTTTCCTTGGTATCTGAGGCCACCTGACTCTATAGGTTTGTGGTTAGGGAAGAAGGACAGATTTACACACGTTATAGAGACCATAGAATAGGAAAGTGGACGGAGCATGTAGAGGAAGGAATGAGAGGGATTCCCTTACCAGCTGCTTAAGGATGTTTGCTTTCATCTTCCTCACCCTGTAGTCTGGTGCCTGGAGTCCTGGAACTGTAGGGGCCCTGGCTACAGGTCCAGAAGAGCTTATGCTCTCAAATGGGCACATCCTAGTCTATAGCAGGATGTTCTCTTGAACTCCACTCTTTGGGCTAGGGAATACCTAAATATGTTGGTACATGCTAAAATGTCAGCATAACAAAGCAAATAAAATCAAAATCTGTGTTGCTTTTATTTTACCTTTCTAGGCCATTTTGCATAGAAAGAGAAGGTTCTCTCAGAACTCTCTTTAAAATAAAATATCCATTATGTAAAGTTAGCTTTCCATATGCTTGGAGAATATGGAAGCTGTACACTGTGGGATAGAAAGCAAGGGAATGTATACATGGGAATGAGACAGTCTGTTACTGATGGTGTAGTATATAGTTGGGAAGAACCAATGTTGTGTTAACAGGGAAACAAATGCCACCCCCCAGAACATGAGGAATGGGTTACTAGTGGCCTTTCCTAATGCTTTTCCTTTCTCCTTCTAGCCAGGGACTCTATTTTCTGCACTGACTGCAAGCTGATAATCTTCATGTTTAATTTTAGTTAAAGGCAGTCTAGATGATCTCCATTCAGGATTTGAGCCAAAGCTTGTTGTATACCATGCTCACTTTTGAGTTTCATACACACATTGGCCCAAAGCCATTTCTGATAAGTCAGTTGGATTCTGTGACCTGACCCAGGGACAAGTCTGGCCCAAACAGTTCTGCTTTCACATCTGTTTTTATGCAGTGCAGTGGGCTGCCAAAGAGAGGATTGAATTTCTGATCACTCAGTCCTTGGTCTTCAGCAGGCTTTAGTGATTTGCCTGCAGCTCACCCAGTGTGCAATGACACTTTAGGAGATGGCAGCTCCTAGTTTCTCCCGGTTGGGGAATATGTCTTGGCTCAGCACATTTAATAAAATTATGAATTTGTTATTGGTTGGAAGGTCCTCTCATATCTGTGACTTGCTGAGGCCCATGGAAGCCCATCTTTCTTTTCACCTTAAATGAAGCTTCTATCGTGGATGGCAAATTCTGCTGTGTATTTCCACACTCTTTGCTGCACATCCGCACCATAGTTGCCTGTTGTGAGTAAAGTTGTCAGGCTGACATGTTGTTTGACTTATTTTTGAAGATTGATTCTTCTTGTATCTATGCTTGTTTTGATTTCTTTCTGTTAAGGATGCATACTTAAATTGACCAAAAAGACCAGCTTTGCTTTGTTCTGTTCCTCACTTCTTCAAGTCAGAGACCTCTCTAATGATCATATTTGTTTCCTGAAACTATATGATTCCCCCTGCATCTTCACTTAAGCACAATCCATGGTCTTTCTCACCCCCAAGTGCAGATAGATCCATAGATCCTTCACTGAAGGACACTGGAAGCCCACAGCATCCATTCAGTCACACTGTGGGCTCTGGAGGGTACCTTGAAGATCCTTGTAGTTTCCTTTTGCTTGTCTGTCTTGGTGTCTTCTTGGGCCTGTAGAAGCTAAGTAATTATTGATGAGGGAAAGGTAAGTTGAGGCATCCCCCAAAACTGCCAGCTCTATTTTCAACAAAATGAACTGTTTCTCTGAGGAGCTTATATAGTCTTAGTACAATCTTCACATTGCACTCTTAGTTTGCTGTTCCTTGAAGCAAGTAATTTCAGTGGAGATATTTAGCAGATTGTCATCAGAAGGCAAGTGAGCCACTCAGGGAGAAGAATGGGGAAGTCTGTGCTTCTCAGAACTATTGTTTCAATATCTTGTCAGACTCAAGAAGATACTGAGGCCTTTAAGATGGGTACTCATTCAATTCTTGCTGTGTGCTTAGGGTCGATGTGGGCTGCTTAATTATAAAATGGAAGCTGAAGTTGAATTCCTGGTGAATGCTTCTGTAATTTGTCTTTTCAAGGTACACAGGCAAACTTCTCATCCTTGCTCTGCTGTTTGTACTCCATTTATAAGCTGATGCTCCATGTTGGAGCTACATATCACCAGCTCTGTGCATCAGTCTAGCTACTCTTCTTCAGTTTTTCAGGTGCTACAGGCAGGTATGAGTGACTGGATGGTTTTGTATGCTCAGACATGTACCTGGGCTATGTAAGAGGAAATGTTTTCCCTTCTATCATATATTGCAGAGACAGCACAGTGTGTGTCTGGCAGAAAGTGAGCTGCTAGACATCTGCTTCTTTGGTCCCCTGGGATCTCTTTGTGGTTTGGAAAAGGGGAGGCCTTTGGTCTGTGGTTTGTGTGGGAGAAGTAGATGATACTGTGGTTTGCAAACAGCTGATGGGTCTCTCTTTCCTTCAAAGAAAAAGAATAGTGTCGATCTGTGATAATACAGGGCACCACGTGACCAATTTAGAGTGGGTGGGATGATGTGGTTTGCTCTGCAAGTTACAGTTTGTCATGGTATATGTTTAAGAAAAGGTGATGGCCTTGGTTGTGTCTTCAAGCCACAAACCTCTTTTAGAGGCAGAAGGGAATGGCCCAAAACCAGCAATTAAATCCTGTGAGTTGAAAATTTCCTTCTGCATCTTTCCAGGGCATGTAACAGTTGTTCACCCCAGGCAAAAGTGCTCCCCCTTCTTATATCAACTTCTCTGTAGAAGGGATATTTGTCTGGGAGCATCTACCTCGTCAGGGGTCCTGTGACACTGCCTAGTTAGAGTGTTGGAGTTCAAAGAAGTGTGACTGCCATTATCCCTCATGACCACCCTGGAGGTTACATTCAGCAGTTTGGGTGAGGACTGCTGAGAAAATGTTGAGTTTGAGCAGAAACTGCTGTGTGAATGTTTGTGTTCATTTAGGGAGAGTGGCACTCATGGTAAGCAGCTCTGAAGGAAAAGAGTAGGGCTGTGCCTCTGCAGATTTGGGAAACTGGTGTGCAAAAGTCCAGTGCTCCAAATAGAAAATCTGGTGCACTGGACCATGCCAAAGATCCATCTTCCGTAGGATCTTGTCTCCCTACAAAGTGAATATTTAAGGAAGGGAATAAGAACAGGATGGTGATCTCTCTGATATATACCATCTAGCAATCATAGTTGAGAGGTTTCTTGAAACAGAGAGTATATTTGGCTTGTTATGACTGGTAGTCACCAGTGGGTTAATATCAGCCTCTCAGGTTCCGAGATGCAGTTGTCTTGGGCAGCAGGTCTGGCAGCATTTAAAGGGTTAGGAAGGAAAAGCTGTGCATTGGCAGAGATGGGATTAGTGCTGAGACCTGTAACAGTGGGAGTGCTTCCATGCATGGCAAGCTGGGAGATCTCCACCTGGGAAGGAACAAGGAGAAGTGGAATAATGTAAATCAACAGAGTTCAAGGTGTTGTAAATATGTCGGAGCAAAGCCACACAATTGCAGGACTGGAAGTGGGTGATTTATTTGCTATGGAGCAGGTTTTCCTTAAAGATGCCATTTGGGGTTTTGCCTACATGCCCAAGAACATGATCAATTTGCCTCTGACCTCTTGGGTCCCGTGGGCTGGCGTCACTGAAGACAGCTTGGAATGGCTCTGGCCAATATTCTGTCACACTTCTGTAGTGGGTTATTGAACAGTGCTGCTGTAGCTCTTTCAGCAGTACTCTGTTCCCAACATGCTTCAGCATTAAGGGCGTACCTGGTGTGATCATCTAATATCCCGTGCAGAGACATAGGACACGCAGTCCTGCATGTTCCCCTGGAAGCAGGCACTTCAACAGTCTGCTAGAGCTGGCTGCTACAGCCAGTTTGTGTGGGAGAGACCTGTCTTTTGGGTTTTAGTGCCTATATTTGATCCATTCTAGTGGATCAGTGCCACGTTTTATGAGGAATAGGATTCTTAAAAAAACTTAGTACCACTTTTCTTTTTCTTCTTTTATGATCAATGATGTACTGTAAAATCCTGCCCTTAGGGCTTATGCATGTTAGCAGGAGTGGAGCCCTAAAATTTTTGAATGTGTTTTTTGTGAAATCCTTAATAGCTAGGTGGCTCCTACTTATTGCTTCTTCAGAGCTGCTGACATTTTCCAAGGTACACTAGCAGGCCAGAAAGTCAGCTTGGAGAAGCTGAGCTGCTTCTTTACCGCATTACGCTCACCTAGCCTGGTGCTTTATAACTCTGTCTTTAATGATTTTCTCAGCTATTTTTCCTGGTACTGGCGTAAGGCTCACTGAGGTCTATAATTCCCATGATTGCCCTTAGCACCTCTTTTAAAAGAAGCACAGTGTTGGCTCTCCTTCAGCCTGGTAGGAGAGTGGCTGTTTTTAATGATAAATTGAATATTTTTGTTAGTAACTTCTTTATACTTTGATTTCTTTAGAGTGTTTGCATAACTGCCATCTGGTCCTGGATGTTTCTTACTATTTAAATGTTTAGGTTATGCTATTATGTCTCTTTTTACTTCTTTTGAATTTCTATCTATTTTTCAATAGATCTGGCTTTGTCTGTCCTCCACTACTATTTTGTTATTTGTGATTACAGGGTTAGTGTAGTTTTGTCAGCATGCCCAGACCTCAGACTGGAGAACCCTTATGCTAAACTTTGGGATCACCTTGGGGAGCTCGTGGCCAGGCTTCTTAGGACAAACTGAGCTTTTATCTAATTTTCTCCCATGGGCAAATGGGGAGAGTTTACTCAGATCAGCTTGGCCAAGAATAGCCTTGTACAAATGTGTCTGAGTTCAAGAATATTGCTTGCTGGTGGCAGTCCAGAGCAGAGAGGCCACTAACCTAGGTTTTCACAGCTTTGATGTTCTCAAATTCTCGTCCTGTATTTTTATTGCAATGCTGAATTTCCCAGACTCATCTTGTTTTCTGTACAGTATGAAAATCTCTGTTCTCAGCAACTCCTAGTAGAACATCCCTGTAAAGCTGTGCCCCCTTCACAGTCCAGTATTTCTGACTTTGTCAGAGCAATAAGGTATCCAGAACTTCATCAGCCAATTCACATTGTTTAACAATCCCCTGTCATTACTTGGGATAAACTCCACAGCCTTTCCCCTTGTATAGGTCCTGCCTCCTCACCTCACTCCTGCTGTCAGCATCTTTCTGAATGGAGTCTGCTGAAATAGAATGAGTTCTACCCTTTTCCCCTCCCTTTCCCACTCCCAGCAGGCAGGCAATATGGCACAGTGCGGTCTCCAATGTCCCTTTAGTCACTTCTCTGCTGTCAGTGTCATAGGGCTAGTGTTTAAGCATTTTCACGCTGGATTTGAAATGAGATTATAGACTGGTCCACTCAATTGACTTAATGGATTTTAAGAGACTAGATCCTATTAATGCAGTCAGTGCCCCAGGGTGCCTCTCCTACTGCAGACAAGATAATCTGCCATGCAAATTAAATCCTGCCTCAAGATGCAGGGCCTGCTTAATGTGATCCATTACACAGTTTACTTGTTTATATCTAATATTGTAACAGGAATAGGCTTACGAGCAGCAGGACTCAACTGAATAGAAGAGTAAATTACCAGGAAAATGAGGTTTCAGAGCCTCTCTCTCTTCCTTCTCAGTCTCTTCTATTTTCTTCTCTCTCTCTCTTTCACTTGTGAAAACACATTCCTCTTCTGCTTTTTGCATGTAGGGAACAATCAAGGAAAATAATATGGCTGTGAGTGATGGATTCTGCTTTTGTTTACAGAGGAGTAAACTGGGAATTTATCCTGGAGAAGGAGCTCAAGAGGTTCCACAAAACCTTTATGAAGAAGTGAACCTTTCTTTAGCTCTTGTCCTGTCTACACAGGCTTTTGGAAGGAGGTACTCAGACTGCCATCTTTTCTTGCAGAAACTGTCATGGGTGAGATTTTTTCTCTCTCTAACAAATTCAAGAGCAGGCATAGGTAGCAATGGTGGACAGGAATACAGAGACTAGTCTAATTGGAGGGCCAGGTTTGTATTCGGGAAAGAAATATCAGGGCTATTCAGTTTGGAAGGAAAGAAGTCAAACCAAGGAGAAGTGGAGAAGTGGTTCAGCAAGGCCACAGGCTTCCAACACAAATGAGTTTAGTCCATGTAAGAATACACATCAGGGAAGATGCTTGTGTAAGTGATTTATGGAGAATTCTGAATGAAGGGAGAATCAAAGGCAGGGGCCTAAGTGAAGTGACTCCTTGGGACTTCACACAGTCTTTACCTGTAGAGGGGTCACTGTATGCAAAGGAAGAAGGTAGGAACATTAGGCTACTTCACTTTCATGATATCTTATTGGATCCATCTTTATTTCTGCAGTGATGGGAGGCATCTCTGACAGGATTAAAACAATCTAGAATTGCTGTTATTTGTGCAGACTTTGATTTATCTCATGTAAACCAGTTATTTCACCAAATCTCAGTTCTCAGTCCATAGCAGTGTGATCTTTTCAGTCTTCTCTGTGCACATACAGCCCCAGAACAGGACTGTGCCTGTGGTAATAACCAGAGCTATGTCTATCACAGCAGTAATGCTATGTATATTGCAGCTGGGGCCCTGCACATCCAAGTGGTCACTGGCAAGGGGTCTATTCCCACTGATGGCACAGAGAGGTAGATGAGCCCCCACAGTGGTATTTGATGTTGGACTGCTCAGGCCTCATAGCTGGTGCTGACTTCAGAAAGGGTCTCCATGCTAGGGAACACTGTTACCTTGAACCAACACTTTCACCATCTCTGCTGATAGCACCTCATACAGGAAGAGAAGCAGGGGGAGGAGGAAAGTGAACTGTTTTTTTAACTTAATTTAAAGCTTTTTATGAGATTTTTGCAGCTGTGATCTTATCAGAATTTGGCTATAGAAATTAAAGCTGCAATTATATTTTCCCCTTCCTGGAATGTAAAATAAAGTCTAGTGCAAAATGCATTAAAAACTGGAATGTAAAAGTGTAATTAATGTGGAGCAAAAAGCACATTGCGTCATTAACTTTTTTATTAATATTCTCACGCAGTGCAATTTCAAAGCTCTGTGCCACTCCATTTCCCCCAGTGAAATATCTCCCACACTTTCATTGCTTCTACCTTTAACCTCATCTTTAATGGGATGACAGCAGCTTTCCTCTGGAATTACATCTCTGCTCATCCATCTGTCCCACTAGATCCTTTCTCCTTTCACTTAGGGTTCTTACCATGCTAGGATGCAATTCTGTTCCTACTGGAACGAGAGAGGGGTAAACACATGAGGCATTTTTTTGGCGTCTATGGAGCAATGATGTTAATGTTTTCTTACCTGAAGGAAGGCAAAGGGGTATGATTCTTTCTTCTGTTGAGCTACAGTTGCAAGGCTTCATCTTTGAAAGGCGTTGCAAGATGTCTTGCTTGCAACTCATCTCTAGAATTTGTTTATGTAAGCAACATTCATTCTAGATCTGTTTGCTCTTGCTGTGTTAAGGCTTAATCCTGGAAGTAGTACTTGCTAAACACCATCTGGGTATTGACTTAATTTCCCTCATTTTGTTGTCTTTGCATGCAGCAAGTGTTTTTCAGTTGGTGTTGTGTAAATAGGACCCCTGTTTTCCATGACATGTCAAACCAGGCTTTTTGCACTACCCTGGGGCATTGATGTGAAGGCTAATACATAGTTCTTTACAGCATGGTTTATTTTCCTAGTGTCAGCCAGTGACACTGAAGGAAGAACAGGGCCAGAATAAATTCCTGCTGAAATCAGGGTTGTTTGAGTGAGGGAACTGTAGTCCACTGTGCAGCCAGCAGACTAACAGGTACACTGCCGTGAAGTAAAGTGCTTGTCAGTCTTGGTGTGGTATATGGCCTGTATCACTTTATGAGAGGGGACAAGGCATAAAAAGGATCTAGATTCACCTCTTAATTCTTTCTAATTTTCAAGAGAGTCAATATTTCTGGACTTCTCTCAGCTCTGGAATGGGTAGGCACCACTCAGCCTTGTTTTATGAACACCTCTAATAGGTTGTCTGTTAGAGTGGCAGGTGATTTGGTCCTTGGTTCCTAAGCTTAGCTTGTAGATTCCTCTCATTTAATTCTAATTTGATGCTGAATTACAACTTGGGATCTGAGTTTTAGTCCCTACAGTTATTTCTAAGGTTGATGTAGAAGCAAGACTTTGAGAGGTACCAGCTATTTGCATAGTTTTGAAATGGCTGTGAGTCTAGCTCAGGGTATCTCTCTACTGTATATGACAGGGTCCATGGTATCAGATCCAAAGGATTCCACCTGAATTTCCTGGTAAAGGTGGGATGTAAGCAAAACCTAGACTGGGAAGGATGGAACACATACTGCATCTGATTATTTTATCAGATGACTTGTAGATATTGTGGAAGGCGATCATCTACTCATCCATCCATCAGTGTAGAATGCCAGAGCTCAGAAGTTGTTTAGATCATACTGTGGTCCTAGGAGGTGATTGGCAGTTGGCTTGCATCTCACCAGAAGTATTTGCAACATGCTCTAGCAGGGGGGTTGGACTAGATGATCTTTCGAGGTCCCTTCCAACCCCTATGATTCTATGATTGTGGTACTTTGATAGTTAGGTCATGACCAGTGGAAATGGAGGTGTATGAGTCATCTCATGTCAGGAATATGAGACATTTGGAGAAAGGTATTTGGGACTCTAAAAGTCAACAGGAGAAATTTGGATGGTGTGTAGAGAAGAGGTGGCTTTGGTGAATCTTCAAATGCATTCTCACTGATGTTACCAAGAAAGGCTAATTGACCTGCAGAGCCTCTGTTATGGATTCCCTAGCACCAGTAATGTATGGAAACAAAATAAAAGATAGCCTTGTCCCATAGAGCTTTTAGGTAAAGTTGTCTGTCTGGGGAAAATTCCCTTTAAGTATATGATCAATTCTGTACTGTTAATTGGGCTTTCTCCAAAGATCTGAAGTAGCTAATAATAAAGAGAAGTTATCCTTATTTGTTTGCCTGGGATAGAATCCTAAAACTCACTGGGTATGAGCTAGTATTTGTTGTGATCTGCTGTTTGTCTGATGAAGACATCTGATAGTGTCAATCAAACTTGCCTTTTATTGATTTTTCAACTGCTTGCTTAACAAAACCAATGCATTTCACAATGCATTGCCAATGCTATCAGCATTTTTGTGTGAGCTGTTGTTCACAATTTGACTGAAATTATTATTGCAATTGCTTTGAAATTATAAAAAATTTCATTTAATGAAAACCATCTCCCTGGAAATCATACTGGGTTCCAGATTAATTATATGTGTATTTCACACATCTGTGATTCTGAGGTCCTGTAATATCAGTTTCATCATTCATTTTCTTAAGGCTTTCTTCTGCATAAAATGTCAGGGGTAAAATGAGTGTTTACCGGTGATATCCATTAACAAAGCAAGTAAATAAGGCTGGTGTCTGGCTCTTCAGTCTCTTTCAATAGTTACTTGATTAACTTGATGTTATTTTCCAGAATCCTGGGACTGGACTGGGGTTGAGGAGGACTGTGCATTGTGTAACTTGCCTGGTACTTTGCTGGATAGTGCTTGAATTCTTGTAATCCCTCCTTAGTGAGTGCCAGCTACCTGTCAGATGTTACTACGTCAGGAACACCAGGATTAGAAAAATTACTTACGACATGCACATTTAGCTTTAGTACATTCTCATAAAAGTAAGCTGGGGAAGTGGAAGTCTTTGGCTTCAAATGCATAATACTTCTCCAAGATGGTATGTTAGTCTGTATCATCCACATGAGCTCTTCTGTTTGTCATAGCTTCCCCCTGCACCTCCTCTGTGTGTGTCCCCCCCTCACCCCCTGAATTCTTCTCACCTGTGGCTGGTACGGAGTAATTCAGAGATGCCTTTAAGTTTTCTCAATTCCCAAATGACCAATACAATCCTGACATTGTGAAGACAGCCTAGCATCTTGGGAATCACTATTTTTAGATAATTCCCTCTAGTCCTTGAAGAGCTCCACCTTAAACTGTGCAAGTGGTTGGAAGCATATTTTCCCAAATTCTGTGTTAATTATCTTAGTCAAAATGCAGCCTTTCCTCCTGGAAAACAATTTTCCAAAATTTGAGGCCAAGTTATAAATTTTAAAATGAGACTGTTATGCATACAGTTAAGCTCTGGACTTTCTTTTCCTGGATTTCTGTTAAAAGCCTTGGAGATAAATCAGGTCAGTGGTCAGCAGAAATCTCCACTGCTTTCATTTGAAACTGTCTTTATTTTTAAAGGCTGGTCTGGATGATGACAGAACTGAATTATTGATTATGTCAGAGAACGCACAGTTACTTTAAAAAAGAAAAAAGGGGGAAAAGAAGCAAAAGTGCACCCCATTCCATTGTCGTCTTGTTTTATCCATCTAGTTTCTGTTCGTGCCAAAGAGGCATATGCTGCTCCTTTCAATATTGAGTGTTATGCTGTAAAATGACCATGTCACTACCCTCTTTGAAGTGTTCACTGACATATTAATTCTGTGCTTACTGTCCTAATGCCTACAGAGACATTTCTTTTAGCTCTTTCAATTTCTCACTGTTTTTATGGAGATTTTCCTCCTGCCTTCTTCTGGAAGGTCACTGGTTAATAAAGCTAGTTTGGGCAGGTATTCCTTGCAGTTCACCCTTTCAAGGTATGTTGGTGCCCCTTTGTATGCTGAAGGATGGATATTGATGGTGATTTCAACTTTATCATGATCTACCTGCATGCTTTTCTGCTTTTGCTGGAGGGTATGTTATTGCTCTTAAATGGGATTTACATATTTCATGCCTATTCAGCCCAGCAGCTTTTGCTCTCTTCACAATCGCCTTGAGCCTTTGATCATTTTCTTCTGCTGTTTTACCCCAGCTTAAAATGCCATCTGTATCCATACCATCAACAGTTTGTTGTTCTAGTAACAACCCAAATGGCAGTCTGCAGAAACAGCATTTCTCTAAAGGAGTGTGCAGTCTGCACAAATGAGAGCACTTTTTGTTTTTTAATCCTGCTGATGTATCCACTGTAAAAAAAGTTTTGGCCATCTTTCTCCAATATTTTTCTTCTTATAGACAATAAAATATGTTCCTTTTTACATTGTTAGTTACCTTTTAGCTCTATACATTAGTAAAAGACTTCATCCTTTTACTAAGGTAGTCAGTTTCCTCATATTGATGATTCTTCTGTTTACATTATTATTCCCAGTTTATTTTAGCTTTTGATTTAGTAGCTGTAGAAACTGAGACAGTTTGGCTTTTCTGTTTGTATTTATTACTGTGTTCATTCTGACTCCTTTAAATACATCTTCAACTATTCTTTCCTAATTTTGACCTCCTGGTTCTCCAATTAATACATTTGCTTGATGATATTGTGGACATATCATAATTTTTGTTCAGTATCAGGTGCTCCTTTCCCTGATATTTTTAGTGTCACAATTGAAAATTATATGCCTGCACAAAGATTTGTGATTTTTTTTTTTTTTAATATGATCCTGCCTTCACCTCTCCACCCCCTCCCTTATTCTAGCTTTTGAAAGAAGTTATTTATTATGGTTTGGACAGCATGTTGGCTTAAGCCCAGATATCCAGCTGAAGAGTATTAAATATCTCAAATTGTCTCAAAGCTGGTAATTCATTCATCTTAAAAGTTATAGTGTCTCTACCATCTCAGAGGAGCTTGCTCTGGTGGTGCAGTCCTCTCCTATCCCCTTGCTGCTGGCTTCTTTCTCTCCTTCAAGGAATGATCCAGAGCCACAAAACGGTTCTGAACTACTGAAGGTAGCCTGAAATCCAACCAACTGTCCTGGCTAGTGTGGGTTTTGGGTAGGAGGCTGAGCATCATTTGGAGGAAAGTAGGGCTGGTAGAGCTCATCACAGCAGCAGACTGATCACCCCTGCCTAACACAGCATAGCAAAACTCTCTTACCATAGCAGTGGTGACCAGCTACTCTGCCTTTCATTCTTTTCTCTCCTCCTAACCCTCATTAGAAATCAAACCTTTGGACCGAGAGCAGTGTACCTGCCTGCTACACCTCTGCTGACAGCCATAGCCAGCAGACATAAAAGCTGTAAGAAGGGGCCAATTTGATGAGGGCAGTAGCTGGGGATGTGCTGACAGAGAGGTGTCCTCTTAGGGGGGAAAAAAAAAAAAGTAATAAAATACTTATCAGATGAAAATGACCACCTTCAGATGCACTTGGGAGCAGATGGGAAGCTGGTACAGTACCCAGAGCACAGGTGGGTGGGCTGTACTTGTGCCAGCTTGCTTGTCTAAGCAGGTGAATTGCTGTCCCTGAACTAGCTGCGGCTCTCCAGGGGACTTTGAGGTGTTCCACTGTTTCTCTCCTAGCAGGAAGGAAATACTGCCATGCACATGCAGTGCAAAGCTGTGTTAAGAGCTAAGCAGACAGACAGCTACCTGTGCTCAGCCTAGAGGTGGCCTGAATATACTAGTATACTGTGCTTCCAGCGGAGCAGCTGGGCATAGTAAACTTCATGCTGCCAAATGCTGAGAACCTCCTTGGTAGTGCTGTGTATCTGTACTTCCTCAATTGAGAGGTAAGACAAGACTAGCAATGGCCTTGGAAAGGAAGGAGCTCCTGTTTATTGGCATGAGCTTGCTGTATAATTGTTTGTGAACTGCCAGCATTTGGGGCCTTATCCAAAATCCACTAGAACTGCAGGAATCTCTTCAGCATTTTAAAGGAGGTGTTTAGTTTTCCCTGTGCATGTATAGTTTTCCTGGGGAGAAGCAGTTCTGGTTTTCCATGTTCCAGTGTGTGGCTGCAGAACTGATGGTTGCTGCATGCCAGCACAGCTCCAGCACACAGTGGTCAGATGGCCTGGAGGTGTTAAGTGTAGCACTGTCAGTAGTGAATGCAACCAAGATAAAGGGATACCTCATGGCCAAATCACTTTATAAATAAACTTACCCACTGTCTAGGAAATGCATAAACTTTTGAGGCCAAGTGCTGGCTTCTGAGTAAAACCCGTGCTCCAGATGCTTGAAAAATGCCTGGCCCGTGTTTTTCATTAGTAATGGAGGCACAATCCCTTCCCATTTACACCATGCTGAGAGACATATGCTCAGTTCAGTAGCCCTGTGAATGAGGATGGTAGACTTAGAGGGTGAAGAGAGATTTGGATTTTTTTCTTCTAACAGTTGTCCATCAAAGAACCCTTGAACTGATTGAAATTATGTGAAGGAGAAAGAGGGGTTCACAGGGAAGGAGCTGGCTCTCTTTACAAAATCTGTGGGCTATACTATGGATTTTGTTCAATAAGGAGGAAAGCTAAATGTCTCACCCACCTGTCACATTCAGAACTACAGGGACAATTGCTGACATGCTATTTCCCCCAAAGACTAAGGACATCTGGAAAGGAAGGATACCCTATTAGATTAATAAAAAAGGTAGCATTAAAATCTTATTTAACCCTTAGCCAGACACACTGGTAGGCATTTGAAGATATTTTCCTTGCTTGGCTGCCAATACTCTCTTAAACTCACAAGGCAGCCCTTTGAGAACACACTTGATAGACTGATCTGTTCTTGGCTCAGGCATAGTACTGCCCTGTCTTCTCAGTGGTCATCATGAAAGGCCTGTGCATCATCTGCATGACCAGTTATGTGGATGAGGGAAACTTGGGTTCCAAAAGTGGTGTGAACCTCTTTCAAAGGACCTGAGAAAAAGTATTGTGCTGGTTCTTCTGTCTGTGCTGGCTGAATTGGAAGAGCCAGTAGCTTCTCCCCTTTTGAAAGAAAGAGCTAAACTTTGCCTCCATATAATCTCTTTGATATCTGTCTCTAGTTTCCTCAGAGCAACCTTCGAAGTGAGGAGTAAGTTCAGCCCACGGGATGGGGAGCTTTTTATGGTTTCCTCCTGTGTTACACTAGCTAAACATTTGCTAGAGAAGTAAGTAAGAACTTTAATCAGTGCCTTCACATTCTTACAGAGAGCAGGATGGCTAAGGGGTCGCTGGGTCAGTCTGCAGTCTGTCACAGCAACCACATCTACCTAACCTTGAAATAGCTTGTGATTCACTTGGAGACACAGGAAAAAATAAAATGAAGCAGAGAGAAAGCTCATCTGAGCAAAGAACTAGCATAGCCTGTTCTTTTCTTCCTCCTCCTCTGTCACAGTTGAGGACAAACAGGTAACACTGCTCTACTGGCAATGACTTATTCCTCCATCTCTTCCTCTCCTCCCCCCTCTTTTGGTCCAAAACTTTCTTAATTTTCTTGTATAGAAATGAACTTGGACAGAGTTGGAAGGCAAGAGAGTACACCTTGTTCTGTAAGGCAACATCCTTGATTACTGTGAGGTGGTTTCCTTTAAAGCTGTGCTGGAGTGGAAGAGCTGCCTATGGCCAGACTCCAAGCCCAAGTCCCTGGTGAATGCAGACAGAGAGCATGGAAGGACAGAATAAGAGAAAGGAAAGGAGGAAAAAGGAGGCACTGTGACCCCTGCACCAAAGCCTTGTGAGCGTGGCAGAGACTTCTGTGTGTTTGTGTGGAACGGGGGCTGTTTAGATAAACAGATGGCAACAAATGGCATAAAATTATATACCCATAATGTCAGTTCATAACATTTTGTTCGACATACTTGATTTAATCGCTTAGCTGACGATTTTGCTTTTGGGCCCATATGGTGGCAAATGGCAAATGAACCCTCTTTACACAGCAACTCCAATCTGGCACTTTTATCACCGAGACTTAGGGAAGAATCCAGGAGGAGAGAGATGCAGATGGAAAATGAATGAGCAAGCAGGGTGGGGTGCATGTGTGAAGA
Organism: Apus apus; assembly: GCF_020740795.1. Taxonomy (NCBI): domain Eukaryota; kingdom Metazoa; phylum Chordata; class Aves; order Apodiformes; family Apodidae; genus Apus; species Apus apus. The sequence goes on along the minus strand of NC_067285.1, from coordinate 20,316,651 downwards.
GGAGGACTTGAAGGTGCGGCCAGGGGAGTGTTCTTCGGAGATGGAATTTGGGGAGTGTTGAAATGGGGAAGGGAGGGCTGGGACAAAAGGTATCAGGATCTGCTGTTTTTGTGAGCATCTAAGAGATGAATCAGGGCATTTATTAGGAGGGAAAATTTGAGAGGAAATACTGTGGAGAGAAAATATTTAAATAAGGGGAATAGTGCTAAGGGAAAGGGAGAGAAGGAATGCCACTAGTAGGCAAGGTGGAGATAGTAGCACATTTTAGGAAGTGCATTCAAGTCTAATCTACAGACATAGGGGGGGAAAAGTGTGAAACCAAGACAACAGATTGATTGACTGCATTCTTCAAATGGCCCAGGAACAAAGTAATGGGAAATGTACCAGATGAACTAGGTTTCTGTGCTGTTACCAGTGTGGTAACTTCTGAGAGGGTTATCTTAGAAGGGCAACGTGAAGATGATGACGAAGTTCCCATGACAGATATTGTCTCCAAAACTGTGGTAGCATCTGGAAGGACATCCTGGCTGTAAACTGCTTTCTATAACCTCAGTTTTCCTAAAGCTGAGATGGAGGCTGGACCTTCACTTTGGATGTTTTTTTCAGCTAGGGTGTGATCTTGTGAAATATTGAGGACTCTAGTTTTGCCTGGCAGTTAGTGAGCAAGGCAGTTCCCCCAGACACATACAGTGTAGCTGTTGTGAGGATCTTCCTTTGTATGTGCCAAGGGGAACACAGCAGAGGCAGCTTCCAGAGGATGCTGCCTCAGTGGCTTAGTCATGGTCCTCAACAGGATGGAGGTGATGTGATGTGATATGGTAGTGCTGTGCTGAGGCCATCTCTAAACCTGGCAAGACTGGGAAGGTAGAAGTCAGAAGGAGCTGGAAGTGTACTTTTTGACAAGCCACTTCTCCTGGCACATCAGCAGCCTTATAAATTATAGTTCAGAAAAAAAAACCACACCACACCAAAATCCTCAATGGGTCAAAAAAATTGGTCAGTGAGGCTGGAGAAATATATTTCCTGTGATTCTGAGAAGTATGCAACTAGTGAAATTTCATCATGACAAGATCCATTGCATCAGCATAATGACACTAAGCAGCAGTCAGAACTGCACAAATAAATTTATTGTAATTTAGGCAGGCTTTCTCCAACACCTCTTTCCATTCAGCCTGTGCTTTTTTGGCATTCTTTTCACTGCACCATTCTGTAGAGGAATGCCAGGCTCCTTCTCTCATATCTCTGTGTTGATTAATCCAACAGTTGATGTGAATCTGATTTGCATCACACTCAGGATGGTGAAGACTGCCATGCAGAGTGCTGGCTGCTGGGGAGTTTATAGCTCTTTTATGGTAAAGTTCAATCTCTCTTACCCACTGTCGTATATCTCTAATTACCTGAAGATTCAGCTATAGAAACTGAAGTAGGTCCAGGTTTCCTCTAGGATGTCCTATGCATATCTCTGGGCATGCTGAGTCCTCAGTTTCACTGTTTTTCTTGAATATTACCGCGTGCATTTGTGGCTGGGACTTGCCCACTTTGCAGCTACTTAGTTTGTGACTAGTACTGCTTAGTTAAAAACTGCTTATTTGAGGCTTTTTTTAGGTAAGTCTAGATGTGGCTCAAGTCTATAAAAAGTCTGGGGTATCTCCAATATTTGTGGTACCTACAAACAGTCCCTTTATGACAAAAATTACTGCTGCCCCTTCTCCTTTCCTCCTTTCTTCTCCTGAACAATTGAATCTGCTTCCCAAATAATGCAGCCCAGCAGGCAACCAAGTGGTAATAGTTGTCAGTGGACGATGCTGTTCCTGACTTTATGATCCCACTGGCTGGTGGTGAGGACTGCTAGGTGGGTCCCAAGTTTGCTGCCAGAATCCACACTGGAGGCTTATGTACTTCCAGGGTAAGCCTTGGGAGTTGGTCCACAGCCCCTCTCCACCCCAACCCCTAATTCGTAGCTGTTATGAGTTCAATTTCAAAGTCTCTGCTTCATGAAACTAGTTTGACACAGCTCCTCCCTCCTCCTCCTCCTCCCTCATTCACATCCCCCAGGCTCTTTACAACTAAACAGTTTGTCCTTTTCCCGACGTTTGGGAGAATCTGGGAACGTAAGTGCTCCAATAACTCATGTCTGAGCTCTCATTTACCCCCTGCTGGCATGGGGATGCTGCGCACCAGCCTCTCAGAATGCCAAATGAGTCGTGGCTGCCGCCTTGTCCCCTGCGCTCCCCGAGGCCAGCAAGCGGGACCTTCGGTCTCGGCTGGAGCTGCTCAGAGGAAGCCAGCTGGGCATCCTCACCCACTCTGGAGTGCAACAGCTCTGGCAAGCCACTGGAACTGGGAGGTGCTCTGTGAAGGACAGGTGGATCCCCCATCTTGGCTGTTTGGATGTAGTGAGAGCAGGGAAGTGGTTAGGTCCCAGAGCCTAAGAAAAAGGAGTTTTATAGCTTGGATCACAAGGGGTGGCTTCATACAGGGAAATCTGCCTTTTAATTTTGGCTCTCCCATGGATGTGTCGCATTGTCTTGGCTCAGTCACTTAGCTTCTGCCTATCTCAGTTTCTTACTTTATCTGAAAGACAGAAAGGTATTTTCCTACCATCCCCACACAGCTGCACATTTCATACTGAGAACCAGAGAAGGATGTTTCAAGATCCTTGATTTGAGTAGAACAGATTCTGATGAAAACTGGGATGGGAAAAGGGATCATCAATTCCAGCCTTTGCAGTTGATAGGCTCGATATTTCCCAAACATCCTTGAAATACAGCAGAGGATGATTTTGAGTTCAACTCCAGTCACAGTGGGGGCTGTTTCTAACCTTCCGGAAAAGTCTGGAAATTTGTGGTGGTTTTATCCTCATGCCCTTTCTCTCCTCTGGCTCTGATACTTCTAATCCTTTTCATTTGCATGATTTTTGCATTCATCTGCTGTCCCTTAGCTTTGATTCTCTTTCTGCAATGTTGTTCTCTCCCCTTCACAGTTCTCTAAAGTGTCCTCCCAAAGGCTTTCAGTCTTACCAGCACAGGTTTCCCTATCCACCCAGCTCATGAAGGTCTGCAAGTTTGTGTAAGGGGCACCATTCCCATTCTGCAGAAGGGAGCACAGCACAAAGTGGTCTGGGACAACTAGTCTTCTCTGGTCCCAGCCCATAGAAGAACTGATTTGATACACAATTCTTACTCCAGTGAAGCTAGAAATTCGTTTTGGTGTTACCAGCAGCAGCCAGGTGGGTTGTCAGCTGTGTGGTACCTGGATGCCAGGGCATTTTCCTCCATCACCTTGTCTGTTTAGGCTAGCTTCTTGGTTGGACACTGAACCTCAGCCTTTGGTACACCGGAATCATGCAGGGAGTAAGCTCTGACTCTTCACGTATTTTGTGGCCATGAGGAGGTGGCTCTTGCTCTGTTCCTGCCAGGCTGTGCGGCTGGAGGCCCCGTCCCTACAGGGCAGCCCTGCAGGTGCTGACCGGGATGGGCAGGTGGGCAATTTGAGGGAAGGGGACACGGGGGCTCTCCCTGGAGGCTTGGGAGAGAGCAGATCAAAGGCGTCTGCCCCTGGAGCTCTCGCTCACGCTGCCTTTCTTCCAGGATTACCTCGGGAGCGGGGAGGAGGTGACCAGCAAAGAGGGGACCAGCCCAGCCTTCCAGCGCTCCAGCCCCGCAGCCTCCCCGCCGCTACCCATCCTTCCCCCTTTCCCGCTCCCTGGCCCTGGCAGGCAGCGGGAAGTGCCGAGGATGAGAGCAAGTCCCTGGTGTCTCCTTTAGCTGCCATTGCAGCTAAATTAGAACAGAGACCTGCAAATAAAGCACCCCCCTCCCCGCTGCCAGAAGCTGTGCATTTCACTCAAGTGCCCACCGGGGAATTTGCCCATTTACTCTTGTTATTTGCATGATAAAGGCTGTTCTGCTGCCTTTTCTGCAGCCTGCCTTAAAAAGGCAGGGAAGGTGGAGCAGGCGGGCAGAAGAGCCAGAGGGGTCAGGGCAGCCAGGGCCGAGCTGCCCGGGGTGCCGCGCCAGCCGCCCCGCCGCTCGGCTCCCGGCGCGGAGGGAGGAAGGCTCTCCCCAGCCCGGGGTTTCGCTTTCCAGTTTCGTTCTCATTAGCGGCTCTGAGCATTCCCTTCCTTCCTCACAAAGAGGCTTATTCTGGCACGGAAATGTGCCCTATGGGATTTACTGAGAAAGAAAGAGAAAGGGAGGGGGAAGAGGGAGATGCGCTGAGAGAGGAGAGGCGCTCATCCTGGGCTGCATCCAACTTGCTTTAGCTGGAACTCGGGATGGGAGTGCAAAGGTGTAGCTGTAAACTCTTCTAGTTCTGGTTGGATTAATCAACAGGAGCAGCCTCGGGGTTTCACTGGCTTTGGCCAGGCTTGCTCTGCCTAGAGCTAGTCTGGGAAATTTTGATTCAATGTAATTTCCCTCAAATACGAGGACATATTTTGCAGCGGTACACCAGTTTCAGCTCACTCTCGTTCTGAGATAGATTGAGTCTTGTGTCCCTTCTGAATAAATAAAATTTACCTAAATGAAAACACTACTCTCTTTCCAGTGACAACTGGATGTTTCCAATGGAAGGGGGGGAGGGGGTAGAAGCCCAAAAAGTCACATTTTAAAGGTTTTGTTTTCATTCCTGTGCAGAAGAAACGCAACTGTTGAGACGTAGAAAGCAGTCTGGAAATTATTCTTTAGTTAGCTTCAATTATGTCCCAAAGTGGTTATTTACCAGGCAAGGGTCGCTGGTGCTCAGCAGTGCCCTGTTCACATGTTGCCTGGCTCCTTGTGCTATTGATGAGGAATAGGTGACCACACAGGAGCTGTAGTGATGCTTTAGCTCCCTGGGAGTTTTAAGTTTCCTGTGCGAATCCTCTGCTTGCTTGGTAAGCTGGTGTTGCATGTACTTTGCAGATGTGGAGCCAGGCGCAGTTGATGTAGCTGCCTCTGTAATAGTCTTTGTCTTCCTCAAATATCTTATTGCAGCTAGTGTGTCTACTTATCTCCCTGTCAACAAGCACAACCAAAGCTCCAGCCTCTGAAACTCTCCAGCTGTGTTGGCTGCAGCTGCTCACAGCCTGCTCCTACTGGCTGCAGATTCTAGGGGCTCAGCCTTTGTGAGCAACAGCAGGAAACTCTAGAGGGCATAGAGGGAGTAAGGGAAAAGTGCCCAGAGAGAGGAAGCCCTCTCTCTTGTCTTGGGCTCTGAGCAATGTAAGGTGGTCTTTTTTTCCTTTTTCCTTTTTTTGTTTTGTTTTTAATGGCTTTGCTGTGTACAGTGCATGCAGTATTGTGCAAAGGTAAAGAACTGGTGGAAGTTGAAATAGGAACAAGTAGCAGTGGTGGGTACTGTATCAGCTGTGGTTTCATGAAGAGCGGGTGATGAAGCTTGGAAGCCATATCAATCTGTTGGGCTCCCCAGGCCTAGACAGTGTTACTTGATGGGGAGGAATATATGGGGTGGGATATAGGACCTCTTATGACTGGGGTTGGACAGGGTGTGCAGGAGAGAGTATTTGGATTCCTGGCATACAAATATAGTAAGATTTCTGCAGAGATACTAGGCAGTAATTTTTTTTCTGTTATACTATGTTCTTTTGTCTTTCCTTTTTCATTATGATCCTTTTTCCTAGTACACATATCAGAGAGAAACCAACTGCCCCAGAGTGACAGGCCACAACCCTCTGAGGATTTCTGATCTGTGCACAGGCTCTTTTTTAATAGACTTGCACCTCATTTAGACTCTAAAGCCTATTGAAGAGGCCCCAAGGGCTGGCCAGCTGGGTACATCCCAGACCAGTGCTGTATGCTGTTCTTTTCTTTAAGCAGATTTAAAGAGGCAGATGCAGATATGTATGCTTTATCTTCCCTCTGGACGTCAGCTGGAACTTTCCACTGAAAAGTCACTGGATCTCTAAATTTTGCACTTTCATTTTAAGAATAATAAGATTGGTGGGGAAAATAAAAGTACTGCTGTACCCTCCAGCCTCCTGAAAATTATTGGAAATGTCTGCAGATGGGTTCCAAAATAGTGGTTTTTTTACTGACTGTGGATGCCCTTGGTAGATCTGGAGGGATTTACAGATACAGAACTTCATGAGGAGCATTTGATCAGTGTTTCTGCATTTCTCAACAGAATGTGTTCCAATTGCTTCCACAGTGGGCTCAAGAACCACGATGCTGCTGTTGTGTGGCCATGCTAGAACATGGAGTAGAACTATACTATTATAGAGCCTGGCCCTGCTTCAGTTCCTGACTGCTGCTCAGGATGGGTTCCAGAAAAAAAACAAACCTCTACAAACTTGTATTAAATTAGAGAAGCAGGTTTCTGCAAGCATGTGGCAGACTGCTCAGCCAGGATTCTGGCATCATAAGTGGGTTCTGGAGCCAGCAGTCTTGGAGCTTGTGTCAGCTCCTGGCTAGCTCTTAGGAAGGGTTCCAGAATGAGAACTTAGTAGCATCCTATTTTTTTCAGATGCTTGATCAACAAGTTTTGTTGTTCAAAAAAAGTCTGTTCTTATATCTGAACTCCTTTGTCTCTGAGAGACCTGTTCCATTTTCATTGCGGGTGATGCTACTGAACCCATCCTTTTTTCTTGTCTGCAGCCCTGCCTGTTGTCTGAGCCACTGCTCCCCAGCTGCAGAGCTGTGAATCTCCTGTCAGTCTGGAAACTTCTGTGTTCATTATTATGAGTAGTATCTCTGGTCCTCAGGTTTAGACTTTTGGCGTGTTGATGCCAGTTCTGCATCTGAGAATAAGCATTCCTTCTGAGGTTTGAAACATGTTTTTTGATAGTATTTGCTGCACTGTTGACCTAATGGAGGTATTCATTTTAACAAGCAGCTTTTGACTAGCAGGCTTCTGAGAGTCTTGTCAATCTCTTCTGATGGCTTTCACCTTGTACTATTTGTAGATTAAAATTCATCTGAGATGGCTAAGCAGGGGCTTTTACTGACCCTGAAATGGCACAGTTTACTTCTTTGCCTCCCTTGGCATCAAGAATGAAGAAGACTGGACATACAGAGAGAGAGCTGTGACTGCTTGCTGCAACTGAAAGGCAGAGGGATGTGGAAGGCACGTTTAGTAGTAGTACCTCTGGACGGGATTGAATAGTCTGGCTGAGGAAGGCACTGCCAGCAGTATCGGGCAGGTCTGTCTGACTAGTGACATCCAGAAAGATGTAATCAGAATGCACAGACTAAAACTGTGTGAATCCTGGCACTTCAATAGCAGGTTAGCTGTGGCCAGGATCCTGCCTTTGGGTAAGGAGAAGCAGCTCTCTACTCGAGCACAGACTTCCTACATGATTCTGAGAAAACCATTTAAGGCAGGGTTTGTCTCTCCTTGCTTTGGATGCCTTGGACTCATCTCCTTCTAGGATACTTACCTACAATAAATACTACCATCTGGATGTGTTTATGCTCTCTCCACTGTCTATAGAGGGGGCCTATAGAAATGAGACTATGGCTAGTTTTTATGTGGCAGAAACCTGATGAGATGAGTCCCTCTGAGCCTCAGTTCTTCATATGTAAAGTGGAAATGACAGTGTTGGGTAAGGCAATGATTGCAGGGTTGTACAGTGAAGGGCACAATGTGCCAAGACTCTGCATTGGTGGAAGAGGCAGGAGAGGAGCAGAGGGAGGTGTCTATGGGGTGTTCACCTGCCAGTGTGCTGAGCTCTTCCGGCACTGGACACTACACAAGTGGAAAGGCTTTTAGATTATTCTGATAAGGTTCACAAAATCTTTTAAATGTTATTTTCTTACAAAGCCAAGTTTATGTTGCCTAAGTTATATTATACAGAGCTGGCAGATGACTTTTCCTGAATTATGCCAGTCAAGGAAAAATAAAGTATTTCCATAATCTCCTTGAGAAACAGCATCATAGATAGCTCAGCTGCTGTTTTATTAGAAGACTATTCTCTGGACTATTCTTTCACTCTTTCAGGCCTTCTCCTGAACTTTTTACTGCCGAGAGATAACCATTCCAGGCTTCTGTTCTCTGTTTTCACCTGTTCAGATGGGAAATATAAAGAAAGTATGAAGGAAAAAAGAATGAAAGCACTTCTAAGAGCCTCTTCCTCACTGCATTAAGGGGCCAAAGGTTACACAAGGGGGGTTTATGCTGAAGCAAGCCCTCTGAAGCAAGTGTTCTGCTTTTTATTACTGGTTTGAATTAAGATTGATTTTCCTGGGATTCCTGGTCTCTCCCTTGGGACCAGCTCCAAAAACCCGGAGACTCAAATGAAAATGGAAGGTGCTAATTAAAAGCACCATTTCTCTCTCTTTGAAAATAGACCCCCAGGAGTATGTGTGGATTGGTGGGGGGTGCTCCCAGAAATAAGCTGCTCTCCTGCTTGATGTTGCAGGTGTTCAGTGCCAACAGGGCTGTTAAGAGATGTATCCCAGTGGCAGAGATATATAAAATATTAGCTGTGAGCTCTAGTTCTGTCCCAGATCAGCCAGAGATTTGGGACCTGAAGCACATATGACTCTGGGCCTTTATTGGGCAGGAGCTGGAGGTACTGTCTGCGTAGTAGACAGTGTGTAGCCAAGAGATAAGTGCATGTTATATATCCCCCACTGTACCTATTGTATAGAGTGCCAGAGCTGAACTGAGTGTTGTTAGCCCTAAAGGTCTTGAATTAATTTTCTAGGTACTGGCCAAACAGGGCTGTCTCACTCTGACACCTCAGGACTGAGACCACCCTCTGGCTCTCTGCCTTGTTCTCCCTTTGTATCCCCAACCCCAATAAGCCTTGTAGTAAGACGTGTTGGCACACAGTGTGAAGAGGAGATGGAGCAGACAGGGTCTGATACTGGGCAGATGATCCAAAAACTTCTTTGAACTCAACTGAGTGGAACCAAAATGGTCAGTTATTCCCCCTTCAACTATGCCTGATCCAAACCACTGATCAGGATTATGCTGCTATCACTGCACAAAGAATGTAGCTCTAGGACTGCATTAACTTCCTCATTAGTTAGAGGACTGAGAAGTCTACTATGTACTGTAGAAGGTGCACAGGAAATTGATACAAATAGTAGCAAGAAGCCCATTTTACATTTACTTTGCTCACTCTAGTTCACATTCTAGATATATCAATAGGTGAGAGATTAGTGAAAAGGGTTAAAGCAAGAAAGTCAGTTTGTAGCCACTTAATGGGATATTGTAAGTGAACCTTAAAGTTAGACAGGAGAATGCCCCAGGAGTCCAGAAGAGGTCTGCATGCCTACACACCTTTAGCGTCATGTATATTCCTAGTCTGACCACAGACATCTGGAGTTGTTTGGATGAGGTGCTTCCATCTCATGATTATTCTCCAGACTGTTATCGCTACCAATTCACTTCCAACAGGCAGGCTGTCCTCATAGTGCTGAGTTTGTCCTTGGAGCGGTCTCTTTTCAAGGTGCCATATAATGAGAGCAAAGATTTTGATAATTTTTTGCATCCAGAAGTTCTGTCCTCGTGAAGTTCCCCACCCATTTAAAAGGGTTCAGAGAAAATATTGTTAAATGGGAAATATCATCCGTGATCTCTTGTTGTCTGCTTCTTACTGTGGGTGGCTAAATGGCATCCTGGAAGGGAAACTGTGATGCCATATGCCTGTTGTTGATTTCTGAGCTACAGCCACTGCACTGGAATGTCAGTGCCGGTGTTTTCCAGACAGTGTCTGTAGCCTACCCTGCACCAGCCCTGCTGGAGGGTTTGATGTATTCCTTAGAATAAGGGCGTATTTTCTAGTAGTTTTACTAATACAGACCTGACTTTCTGGCTCATTGTCAGATTTCAAACTAGTCACCTTGTTTTATGCCGCTTATTTTCCCTACTAGAGGACTGGGGATAAAGTTATTGTGACTCTCTTGGCAAAGCTTTTTCTTGTCCTGAGGTGGAAAGGGCCTTCCAAGAGCTACAGGGAGAGGCACTGGATGCAGAAACACGCCACAGGCTTATCAACAGCCCAGATGACCTGGGCAGCATCCAGGAGACTTCCCTGGCTCATCCTAGCAGGAAGACACAGGTGGCACCTTGGTAAATATTTCACAGCAACCTGGCACGGAGCAACACAGCAAAGTGCTCGACTTGGGTGCGCTCCCTGCTGTGCGTGCCCTCTGCAGCATCTTCGGCTGCTAGAAAACAGATCTGGGCAGCATCAAGCAGCCAGGCGGGAGGTGGCGAGGGCAGGAGGAGATGGGTGCACGTGGAGTGCCCGTGGGGCTGCCAGGCACCCCTCATTAGAATGCACTTGTTCCACAATATTACAGCCGGCTGGTTCATCTCTCAGTCTCTTTCTCTGCGAGGCTGTTGCTTACAGAAGGTAGAGGCAGGGACTTGGGCTTGGTCCAAACCCTGGCGCAGCTCTGCCTCTCCTCTCCTCCGTCTCTCGCTGTGCGCAGAGCCGGGCCCCCCGCTGTGCCCTCGCCAGCTTTTACAGCCGCCCTGCCTGTCAGAACAAATGGTACGGCTCAGAAAATAAACTCATCTCATTTGTATGACAACACGGCCCCTCCGGTTAGAATGCTGCACCATTGCTTTTAACAAGGCTTTAAGCTGTTCAGTTCAGAGAGTGTTACAGCCCCTGTTTTATTGAAATACAAACCTCCTGTGCAGTCATCCCAGGCGCATTCCCTAATGCCTAACCTAGACGATGATGCCCCCTGTGCCCTGGCTAAGGCTGTCCACGCTGAATGATGTCACTTTGTTTCCTCCATCATGGTCCTTGGTCCTGCATCCCATGTACTGCATCCTACAATGGAGAAAGAAAGGATGATAAAGGACCTTTATTCCCAGATAGTGGAAGTGGCAGTGAATTTCTTGCTGAGCTACGTTGTGACTTGGTCTGTGTGCGGGGCAGTATCTGGATATGGCTGTGGGTACGTGTGTGTGTGACTGCAGGTACTTTAATTTCTGTGTCTTGCCCATTCTGGGAGTGTCTGTATGTGTGTAAGAAGGTTGAGTTTGTGTGTTTAGGTTTGGACGTGTATCTCTCTATCCTTATCTGTGTGTGTCTTGTTTCTGTGTGTTTGATGTATTGGATTTTAAGTATGCTTCTGTCTGTGCCTGTATTTATGCAGCAAATGACCATGTGTATGCCTCTCAGTTATGTATGTGTATTCCAGTGTGCATGCTTTCATACAAAATCTTGCATACCAGAATTGAAGGGTGTGCAAAGGTGCACATTTTCCCTTGGTGTGACATGTTCCCACAGTTCACAGGCAGGTGATTGACTGTGTCTGTTTATTCTATGCTGCTTGAAGCAGAGTGGCCCAAGAAGGAGCCTGAAGTTTTAGGTGAACCGGAAGGGTGCCTAGTTAATAAGGAAAAAATTACAATGAGAGGGAAAATAAGCATTCAGTATACACCTGGTGATACACAGCTGTTTCCAAAGCACACTGTATGTACATTCCAAATGATAATGATCCTCCAATATCAAAGCCAGTCGTTGCTTTTCCAGGGAAAATGGGTGCAGAATCACACATGAAGAACAAAAATAACTGTGCATCAGATGGAGATGTGCACATCATGGATCTATTATTTCCCCCTTTCAGCAGCCTCACTATATAATACCTATTTAAGGTTCTTCTGCATCTTCCATACCCTGTTTAACTTGTGCTGGACCAAATGTTTAATGATTTTTATGTTCTCATTAGCACAAGTACTTAGAATCAGGATGCTTGAACCCTTACTTTGCCTCTGGTTTCCTGTGTGACCTTGACAAATTGTTGTGTGTTTATGCCTCTACTCCCTCATTTGCAGGAAGGGCAACTGATAGTGGGTTACCTTTCAGAGATGCCAAAGGGTTGGTATTGCTAACATATTTTGTTAGCACAGTACATACATTTCGTCCTTAAGCATATGATAGATTTCCCGTAGGTGATGGAGCATCTCTGGGGATGTTAAAAGCAAAATTCTGGCTGTCAGTGAAGCCTGGGGTCTAACAGTAGTATCTGACTGAAAAGGTCTGCTCTCTTGACTGGACGATAGGCAGCAGCTGCTGCTCTGCCTGATGCTTTGGGCTCTGTGAACCCAAGCCTCTGTCCACATTTGTTTGGCATAGGGTCAGGGACTCCCTCTGTGTACCTTCTAATGCCTGCAAGCAGGGATCTCCATGGCAGAGAGTGAGCGCTAATGGAGTGCACAGCCATTTGTTAGCCAAGGGCTCGGGGTTTGCAGAGCTGTGTACATTCCTGCTGACGAGTGCATAGACAGAGGAGTAAACAACGGCTGCCAGATTTACTGCTGCAGCAAAAATAAACCATTTGTCAAAGAGAGGATAACACAGGGATGCCAACAGCTTGAGGCCACACCACCTTGGGATGTGATCTGGATAGAGCTCACAAACCAAGCAGGATGGGACAGAAGTTCCACTGGGATTTGGCTTGGAGAAACCCTGCCTTTAGGACTGCAGGGGCAAGTATGGGGGTACTGCAGGGGGTGCAAAGAATATTTCTTGACACAATTTTCACAGGTTCTGGTAAATACCAGGCTAGGTAGGAGTCTAAGCTCTATGCTCTAAAGATTTCTGCCCTATAAATCAGCTGCTCCCAATTACGATGCCAACAGAAGACTCTTTTCAGCACACACAAAAGATGGGCTCAAGGCTTTGCTGTGTGCTCTACGCTATTTCAAGAATACTCTTCACTGGTTATGTACAGCAGTGCTGATCAGATCATTTGGGGTAATTAAAAACCCCATGGCAAGTTTCATCAGGGACAGGTGACAGGTCAGTTAATTATTTTTAGGAAGCAAAATTCCTTCTTCAGTTCTGAAGAGAGAATTTTTGGTATCTTTTCCTCTCTACAGAAAGAGAAAAGTAACAGCAAAATTATCTTTTCCCAGGGGTGATATCTTATTTCCATAATATACTTTGCTTTATATTTGAGCAAATTTTGGTGAATGGCAATATGCAGAATACATTAATTGTTTGGTAAAAATTAGCAAGAATTAGTAAAGAGCTCTTTAACCTGCAATACAGAAGCTGATTTTATGACAGAGGGGATGTGAATTTAACCTGAAGCACAGACTTTTAGTAGCACGAATAAGCCTGGAAAGCAGAAACATTGGTAGAGACTTGCTTGTTGGGAAGTTAGATGCCAATACGTACAGGGATGTATCCTGAACTGAGGAGGCCAATGCACCAGTTGTCCTCCCCTTACACATTTGTAATATTTTATATATAGTTAAAGTGGCACAATACTGAAGAAGATGGATTTGTCCACTTTTTATTGTAGTTACTGACTCCCATGTGAACAAATGAAAGGGAACAAGGCTCTGTGAAAGACCAAGCTGTGCCTAGAGAAATCAGCATGGCACAGAGCACTGCTGCAACCGTCTCCCTTTTGGGGGTCCTGAGAGACCCAACTTGAAATACATCACTTGTATGAGATCCATGCCTAGGGTGTATTGCCCTGGAGCAGGGGGAGCATGATCCCACTTGCACGCTGGATTGTGACTGGATGATGGATAATGCAGGGTACGTTGGTACCAAGAGGACTTGGACCAAGAGGAGCATGCTCAGAGAAAAGCAGAAAGTAATCTAGTGCGGACTGACACTTGAAAGTGTAAAATAATTGAAAAATACATGCTTGGATCTCAGAGAACCTTCCAGCTTCCAACAGAAGGGCAGTGACAAAGAGCAAATATCCAAATGCTGAAGGCTGAGTAGAAGTGGATTAAGGAGAGAGAGTACATGGCTCTAAAGATCTATGCCTGCCTATTTTATATGACTGTAACAATTAGGGTGAATTTGATGTCTAATGTGAAGCTGTCTTCTGTTTGTCATATCAGAAATGTAACAAATTAATCCCAGAGCTAAAAATGGAAATTGTTGTAGCTGAAACTGTTACAAATGGATTTGGCTTTTATAGTCTTCATGGGCTAGGCACAGGGTAAACCTGAAAGCTAGTAACAAGGTCTTCCTGAGACCTTTTGTGCAACTGCAGAGCAAACACTCTGGTGCATTCTGTCCTACACATCAGCACTGGCTCACGTTCAACTCTTGGAGAGACTCTGCCATTATGCCCTGTCCAAGGAAGCCATGTTTGTCACTACAGCATCCCCTTTCTTCTGTAGGAAACCTACCACCTCTACCAAAAACAAGAAGGAGAGAAAGCCTAAAAGGGGTGAAGAAGGATTTTCATTATGAAGTTAATTAGCTTCTGAGCCAAGCTGCACCTTTTCAAGAGGAGGAATTAGAGGGATTTAATTGCTTTATCAGCCTTCTCTTTGATTTTCAGCAATCAGGCCGATTCCATTTAATTTAACTGCCACAGATGAGAAGAAAATTGATGCACTCACCTGCCTTGGAGCAGAAAGAGAGAGTGAGAAAGAAAAGTTGGAGAAATTGGCAAATATAGTGTCTGCAGATTAATGAAAACCAACAGCATTTGCTCACAATTGGAAATGATGTGCCTGCCCTGAGGTGTTTGGAGCTGTGTGTGTGCCGCTGTGCATGGTGATGTGAGACCCATCTTAATGGCAGAGAACAGGGAGAAGGGGGTGGACCTGCCCTGGGGAAAGGGAAATATATTTGTGAGATGATCAGGGATCAATTAATGAATGGATGTGTGGGGGCAGTAGAGCAGAAAGGGGGAGGGAAACGGTCAAAGCCTCGTGCTAGCATATAAGCAGGCAGAGGTCAGTGTGCTGGGTGGGCTTGGTGTGGTATCTGTTGTTACCCTTTACTGGTGGGTTGTATCCTGCACTTGCTAGGTGAGAGGCTTGGTTCATGCTATTGGTAACTGATGGTCTCTTTGTTTTGCCAAGGTCTGGGCAAGAGGTTAGCAACTGCAGTGCAGGCTTTTGGTGTACAGCTGCCTTAGTGGAAATGCTTTTCCTTCTGTGAAAATGAGATCTGCTGTTGCTTCCTACCTGGAGCTGCTCCCTTTGGTGTTCTTAGAGGTACATAATGCAGAGGTGAACGAGGCACAAAAAACAATGTATTGAAGGGGAAGAAGGTAATTAGAAGAAAGGGGAATAGCTGAGGGTGATCCATGAGGAAGTGATGAAGGGAATTTTTAGAGGAGGGACCACAAGAACTAGGATCCACATGATAAGACCTGACTTCTCCAGCTAAGGTGTGGCTTTGCAGGGGTCCTGCTGGTATTTTAGCTGTTAAACACAACAGTTGCCTGTAGCCTGCAGCCACAGTAGCAGTCTGGGAAAGTTGTCTAGTTCTCAGCCCCTTTCTTGTCAAAAAGGAAGACTCCTGAAGGTGTCTAGAAACAATCCTTTAAGAATGGACCTAAGTAACTTTTTTAAAATTATGACCCAAAATTATAATGTGACTGTGTTGAAAGCCTAATTTCCAAAGGGAGGACGCTTGGTTTCCATATCACATTGCTTTCTTCACCCTTGCCAGCCCTCAGTTTGAGGAGGGCTGTTCCCTCATTTAAACAATGTTGGACAAAGGTCTTTTTTTGGGAAATGTTGAATCCTTTTGGTCTGTGCAGACTTTCTCCTGGGTCTCCCACTAAGTCTTTATCAGAGGGAAGGTGGTAAGAGTAGGTGAATAGAAAAGCATTCAGGAAGATGGCATTTTGTTTTAGTTGTGTCCCTTCAAAAAGAATAAAAAGAAGATAATTAGGGGTATGGTTTGCTTTTAAGAGAATTTTCCACTAGAGAAGACTGTTCAACTGAAAACAGAAACTTACTGCTCCAATGTCAGTTTCACTGAGATTTTGTTTCACAAAAGTTTTTATGGAAGCCTCTCAATAGGATCGACACTTTCCATTTCACTCCTTTGAAAGATAAAGTTTTTTTACTTCAAAATAATTTTTCTTAAAAAATGTATTTGATTCTATATTTAGATGGTTCTTTAAAAATACTTTAATATTCTTTTTTAATGTTATTGGAATAAAACTTTTTGATTGACCAAAATTTGTTTCTGTCAGGAAACTTATTCTAGGACAGATTTGCTTTAATGTGGATTATTTTCAGTCCTACATTAAGCACATTTCAAAACAGAAAGTTTTCCAAAAATTGGGTATTTTCAGTTTCTCTATAGATACCATTACTGGGGCTCTTAAATTCTGGGACTGTTTTCTGTTTCAGGTCTACATATTTAATTTTAACAAATCTCTTATCAAATGTTACTTTTCCCATTGTTTAGCTTTCATATTATCTTGGGCACAACCTGACTATGACAATGATCTTTATTTGCAGTCAACATGCTTTTACCAAGGGAAAGTCATGTTTGATAACCTTATAGCCTTCTATGAAGAAGTAACTAGGTGAATAGATGATGGTAGGGCGGTAGGTGTGGTTTATCTTGGTTTCAGTAAAGCATTTGACACTGTCTCCCACAGCATCCTTGTAGATAAACTGAGGAAGTGTGGTCTTGATGGTCAGGTAGTGAGATGGATCATGAACTGGTTGAAAGGAAGAAGTCAGAGTTGTGGTCAATGGGACAGAATCTAGTTGGAGGCCTGTGACTAGTGGAGTCCCTCAGGGGCTGGTACTGGGACCAGTACTATTCAATATTTTCATCAACGACCTGGATGAGGGAACAGAGTGTGCCCTCAGCAAGTTTGCTGATGACACTAAACTGGGAGGAGTGGCTGACACACCAGAAGGCTGTGCTGCCATTCAGCAAGACCTGGACAGGCTGGAGTGTTGGGCAGGGAGAAACTTGATGAAATTCAACAAGGGCAAGTGTAGAGTCTTGCATCTGGGGAAGAACAACCCCACGTACCAGTACAGGTTGGGGGCTGACCTGCTGGAGAGCAGTGTAGGAGAAAGGGACCTGGGGGTCCTGGTGGACAGGAGGATGACCATGAGCCAGCAATGTGCCCTTGTAGCCAAGAAGGCCAATGGCATCCTGGGGTGTATTAGAAAGGGCCTGGTTAGTAGGTCAAGAGAGGTTCTCCTCCCCCTCTATTCTGCCTTGATGAGGCAGCATCTGTAATATTGTGTCCAGTTCTGGGCCCCTCAGTTCAAGAAGGACAGGGAACTGCTTGAAACAGTCCAACGCAGAGCCGCAAAGAAGATGGAGTGGAACATCTCCCTTATGAGGAAAGGCTGAGGGAGCTGGGTCTCTTTAGCTTGGGGAAGAGGAGACTGGGGGGCGACCTCATCAATGTTTGCAAATACATAAAGTGTGAGTGTCAGGATGATGGAGCCAGGCTTTTTCAGTGATGTCCAGTGATAGGACAAGGGGCAATGGGTGCAAACTGGAACATAGGAGGTTCCATGTGAATATCAGAAAAAACTTATTTCCTGTGAGAGTGACAGAGCCCTGGAACAGGCTGCCCAGAGAGGCTGTGGAGTCTCCTTCGCTGGAGACATTCAGAACCCACCTGGACACGTTTCTGTGTGATGTGCTCTGGGTGACCCTGCTCTGGCAGGGGGGTTGGACTTTTGAGATCCTTTCCTACCCCTAGGATTCTGTGTAGAAGGCCACATTAAGGTTTGATAAGGTTAACTACATTATTTTAGATATTACTGAACCTGCACGTTAAGAAATGGGGTTTCATCAGGAAAAAGAGGAAGATGAGCAGAAAGCAGGGGAAGGGAAGGGCACAGAGGCTTGAGTGACTCGGCCAGCGCTGCTTGCCAGTGGGGGGCGGACTCGGGATCACAGGCTGTGTCTCCGGACACGCAGGGAAGTGCTGAAGCCGACAGCCCGCGCTGCCTCCCTGTCAGCCCATCCCTGGGCTTGATGCCAGTGGTCAGTCTGGGATAGAAGCAGGACTGTTTAGAAGCTGTCATCGCCCTTACAAGTCAGTCTTGTGAGATGGAATTGGCTCTTTGCTAGAATCTAACACCTTTAGGTACAGACTTTAAAAGGAGCAGCTTTGTGGGCTGTAATTAAGACTCTAGAAAGGACTTTTTTCTGATGATTCTTACAGCTCACCCACAGCAGGTTAGATGAAGGGGTTAATAGGGTATTATTTCCCTACAAAAGCCCTGACGGTGCATTTCCTCACAGCTTCCCTGCCAGGCTTGGCCTAGCTCTGTGGATCAAAGGCTGGTTATCACTAATATTGAGCTGTTGTAACCTCTGTCCCCTTTGATTAAAGTGGTGCTGCTGTGAATTTCTCGGTTAATCATGCCTTGACTCACAGGGTCAGCTTGCAACTTGGCAAGTTCACAAAACTACAGTGGAGGACAGAAAGGTAAAATGTATTATGCAAATGCAATTACCATGGAGTCCAACTCCACCCGGCCCAAGACTCATGCTACTGGAGAGGCTGGAGGCAGAGAAATCAATAGCCCATCCTTTGACAAGAGGGAAAGGGCAATGGAAAAGGAGACACTTCCCTGAACTTCCTGCACCACTGAGGAGTTTAGAATTTTGAGAACTTTGAAGCCTCCAGGAAGGCACCCTGTGTTCAGAGGAGAACATGTTCTCCCAGACATTTTCCATCCCTGGGAGCTATGATTTATATTTTTTCCTTGGACTACATTGAAAAGGAAGCTGTCAATGGGTTCAGGACCACTAACTCTGCTTTCCACTCCACATCACTTTCCAGAGCCTGAGGATGAGAGGAATCAGCAGGCATTATGACAATGTGGACCCAATTTCAAAGCACACAGTAAGATAGACACCTAAGTGACAAGGTGTATATGCAAGGCTAAAGATGAAGGCTTGAGCCCCAGGAAGGCCATAGTGTGGGATGTGAAAATCAGCACAGTTGGCAATGAATTAGGTTAGTGAACACAGCAGCCTAGCCCTGTTTTGAGGCTGCTGAGTAAAAAGAGGTCAGGATTGTTGAGTCTCATTAAGAAAATAACTCTTTCCTGTTCTGTGCTTTGTTTTCCCTACCTGCACTTGGGTGTGATGGTATTGCCCTGCCTGTAAGAGATCCTTAGCACTCAGGATAAGGGTTAGATTTATTTTTTTTTTAGGAAGGTACCCTATTCTTAGTAGCATTTCCTTAGCCCCTAGAATTGCCTACTGGGCTGTCTCCAGGCGTATGGTAAAGCCATATGTGCACATGGAGATTTTAATGGTGTAGAGGTACCAGTATAATGTATCAGTGAGGCATTTCTACCATGACTGCAAAACTGAGCTGTATACTTTCCTACTTAATCCAAGTGAAACAAGCTACAACTATAACTCAGGTTTTGCCATTTTTACTGCATCTTCGGGTGGTTTTGCCAACCAGCTATTGATCAAGATGTAAACCTTAGCTATCCAAGTTGCTCCATGTATGTAGTCTAGGAAAGGTCTATGCAGAGATGTGAAACCACCATTAGGTGTGGCAAAGCAGTGGAGCTGTGGTTACAAACAGCTCAGCAGTGCAGCTAGGAGCAGAACTGTGTGCTCAGAGGTCCTGCTCCCCCGTGCCAAAATTCCTGCTTCTCCTGGCCCTGGCTGACTTTAGCAGTGGTACTCAGATTTAGGAGGTTCCCTACAGACAAAGGGAATTTGCTGTTTCCCCCGGCCTGGCAGAATCTTTCCTTATCAGTTCATGTTCTGTCTGTGTCCCAATCTAATCTGCGAAGTCATCACATTCCTACGTTCCTTCCTGCTCTCAGGGCGAAGGAGGAATTTCCCGGCACTGCTGAAACCTGTTGTGCTTTTCGGCTGTGATGGCGAGAAGAGGGACGGAAAAGAATGAGATGTTTCTAGGAAGACTGGTATTGATGAACGTGGGTGAAGGTGGCACAGAGGGATGTTTCAGCTCCGGCTGTGCTGCAAAGCAGGCAGGCTGAAGTGGTGAGCGGAGGTGAGGGAGCAGGCAGCGCAGGGCACGCCTCTGCTGCTGCAGTGCGGGTCTGAGCAGAGCGCCGAGCACAGAGGGGGAGAGGGGGATGCTGGGGGAAGAGTGAGCACGGCAGGGCATTCTTGATCAGACCCACTAATTAACTGCTTGTTCTCATTTTATTTACTCAATTTTTTTCTATCTTTGCATCATTTGTTTCCCTGTTCAAGTGAAACAGTGAGGAACTTTTTAAAATTTAAATTCAGAAGTGCTGGAACTGAGCTCCTGCTGGGGAAAAAGTCCTGGAGCTCTGCTGCTGGTGGCTTTTGGGAATAGATGGCAATGTTTTACTGTCTCTTGCCCTCTTCCAAAGGCAGGTACCATCCCCTCTGTTGGGGCACGTCTGTCATGATGTTACCAAAGCTCACAAGCATGGGAACAGAACTGCAGTGCCTGCTGCTATTTGAAAGATCCCTAAGCTTGAATTTTAGTAGGTAACACATACAGACATCTTCCCATCCTGGGTTTTTCTTCACTTCATATCTATCTTTTCCTTGTGTCTTCTCAATTATTTTACACTGTTTTGTTGTTTCAGATTCCTAACATAATTATTCTATATTTTTTGGAGATGCTAAAGTTATTATCTAGATGGGTCAAAGGTGTGATATGGTTCTGGGAAGCTTTTAATTAAAAATGAGTTACATGCCTGCAGTCTCTTTTTTTAAAAAAAAACAACAACAAAACAAACCGAAGCTAAATTACATCTCTTTTGTCAGAGTGCTTTGGGAAGATAATGCAGTGCTGCTCTCCACATTGCATGGATTGCATTTCTCCCATGTCTGGGAGAAATGGTTCACCTGAGGTCATGGGATAAGCTCGTTCTAGAGTTGGGATGTGAGTAAGCAATCCTGGTAGTCCATCTGTTGTATCTTATACCTTGTTTGTACAGCAAATGGGTTTTACTCCAGCTTCTTTTTTCCCCTCTTGTGAAACTCCCTCTGATTTCTTGCTCAAGCCTCCCAAGAGAAGAGACTGGCATTGTGCTGTGAGCTGAGAATTACCAGTGTGCTCAGGTCCAGAGTGAGTGCCTTCTGTGATTCAGTCTAAGGACGAGTAGCTTCACTGTCCAGGAAGGAGATAATGAAACACCACAGTCAGTAAGACTGCTCCCCTGTCAGGACTCAGTAGGGTTCTGTAGAATGAGAACTGCAGCTTGAAATTTCCCTGTAAACTATGAACTAATATAACTGAAAGAAAGGGTGTGATGGGCCAGAACCAAACTTCTTAAGTCTCTGCATCTTACCCCACAGACATTATGTAAGCAAAAGTAAGGACTTTCAGCCCAGATGAATCTTCCAGCACCCCTTCTGTGGTTTTCTTTGCAGAACTGGATCACTTGATCTATAAAGGACCTAAATGAAATTAGGCTCCCCAGTCCTTTTGAAATCCAGTGGAAGATGGGCATTGCTTATCCTTCACTTAGTTTAAAAAATCTCTAGCAGTGACATACAATGGGCTCATCAGGGCAGGCTTCTTTGAAACGCCCAATGCCATATTTCTTCAGTCATTAGTATCTGATCTGTGCACTACTGGATCCCCCAGTAGTGTTAATGTGGTTGATTCAGCTGCAGGTAAGAGGTGGAATTTCTGAAATGGCTGGAGCACATGGTAGGGTTTTTAGACCTGCAGTGGTTTTATGTATTACTAGACATGCAGGAGAGTTGTGCCTGGGCAAACAGAGGTCAGTGGGATGGAGCTGTGATTCAGGTTGTTACAGGCTCTTTAGAAAAAATATTCCTATGGACACTCCTTACCATAAAATACAGCACTCCCAAGGCTGCTCTGATTTACATTCCAGATTCCCCCCCCAACAGCTCAGTATCCTAAAGTTGCACAGGAGGTAAATGCTAACCCCCTTTAACTTAGAGGTCCAACATAAAAACTTTTTCTTTATTTGTGGCAGTTAATTCTTTCAGTGGTGCCCATCACTGTAATATCCTGCTTTGTCTCCTGCCTTCTTTCTTTCTTCCCCCCCCCCTTCCTTCTTCCTTCTGCCCTTCTTTTCCCTCCTTTCTTCTCAGCTCTCTACTTCCTTGTGCGAGTTTGCTGCCTCTTGATTAAAATGTTGACTTTAACTTGGAATTAACCTGATTAATGTAATTGAAAGTAAAAGTCCGCTGCTCAGCACTTTGGGTGATGAGTGGAGATGGATTGAGAAAGAAAGCTTTCAGATTGAATACACTTCTCTCCTCTGGCTGTTAATTGCACCGTTTACTGGTACCTGACTCACTGACCGTCAGTGTTTAGTCCAGTTAATGATGATACACAGTCCATACTTTCCAGAGATAATTAAAAAGCATTCCAGCACACACTGCTGTAGAGAGCTTTTCTATCTGTCGCAGTCAGCTGGCCCTGGGGGTTAGGGGTTGTAGTATGTGGAGACAGAGAAGGCTGTTCTCTGGGTGTAGAGTGGAGCTGGGGTTGGTTATCCCCATATTTCAAAGAGAAGAGGGTTGGTAACTTCTTCATGTGTTGGCTTCAGTGCGTCTGTCTCCTGACTGTATGATACTGTGCATGTGTGAGCAAGAAGGCTTGTTGGGGTTGGGGCCCATTTTTGTGCTTCCAAAGCACTTTGGCTAAGACATAGGATTTGTAAGTAGAGCTCTCTTCCCCACAAATTCATTTGAGCTCTTATCCATAAGGGTAACTCAGCACTGAGATCAGTGAGAATTAGGCATTTAAAGGCTTTGTGCATCTGGACATTGGTCTCTTGTGGCATACTTTTACATCTGCAAAATAGGAATGCTCAGACTTCCTTACAGATGGGGAACTCTCAAATGTCTGTGGATGGAGATTTAGAGAAAATGCTCTTGGCTGCCATATCCCAGAGACTCCTATGCACCAAAGTGTTAGTAGAAATTTTTTTTCTCCAGATATAAGAACCTCTTTGGAAGCAGCTTGGCAAGAGATTTGGTGAGAACTATAATGCTGAAAGAAGTGTTCAGGCAAAGCAGGCAATATGTACCAATGCCAGCTTTGGTTAATATATGTGCTAATGACCTGAAAAGGAAAATAAGAGAGGGAAGATGAACTTGTAGGTGTGACAAAGGTAGGTATGCTGATCAAGATCAGGAAAGATGACCACTTGTGAGGGACCTGACAGTAGAGGATGAGCAGGTAACAAAGAGTCAATTTGCACACAGAAGGAATCCTGAGATGATCTACTCTGCCCTCCTGAGTGAGGCACGTGTTGTACAAGTGATATTAACAGAGTAAGAACTCACTGTTTCAGTTGGCATTTTGTTCCAGTAACTAATTGCTGTAAATTAAAACTGTGGGTTGTATTTTTCATCTGAATTTGTCTGTTTTGTAACTTCCAAGCCACTGGTTCCTGTTAAGTCTTTCTCTGGAAGATTAGAAAAGCCTTTTGATACCTTATGTTTTCTTCCTATTCAGGTAGTTGGTGCAATGCACACCAAAAGCTATGATTGGCATTTCTTATGCTGTCAACTCAGGGGAAAAAAGCTAGGTGTCACTGTGACCAGCTCAACAAACATAAGTACTCAGCATGTCCTCATCCACCCTCTCTTGTCCTGCTGCCATTTCCCTTTACACATGGGCTATGTGCAGTGACCTGGCTATGAGCAGTGTTGAAGCTCTGGGGAAGAGGATGAGATTTTAATGAGAGGAGTGGGGTTAGTGTTTATATTACAGTAGCAATGAAAGACTCTCAGGAGATCAGAGCCCTTGTCATGATAGGTTTTGTGTTTTGTTTAAAAAACAGAACAGCAAAAAACCAAAAAAAACCCCAAGTAGATTATATTAGAGGCTTTATAATCCAAATGGTCTGGAATTTGGGAAGACTGTAACCTCACACAAGACAAACCAAGGTCTATATTTTGAAGCTGAAGAAGAGAGTCAAATGAGGACTTCAACCCTCACCTCTTGCCCCTTAGTCCAGCACTGGTATTCTAAGAGCCTCCTGCATCTTGGGTGACTTTTAAAATTGGTATCCTTTGCAAAAAGAAATACAAATGGTAGGACAGTGATTGTTTTATTTGTTTTTTTGTATGTCTTCTATTCCCAAGAGACTAAAAATCTGCATGTAGCTGTGCTGTGTTTCTATATATTAAAAGAAAACTTAAATAACTATAATAGTAAATGCTATTTAGCTACAAGACTCCTTTCCTCTGAGCTGGTAACTCCTATAGGGGATTTTTCAAGTATTTACATCTGGCCCATTCCAGAAACAGTCTGGACATCTGGTCAGGATGCCTAGCCAAAGCATCCAGAAATACTGAGTCCAAGAGAATGGTTTCTTGTTTGTCCTACTTCTTTGTCTAAAGGTGTGGGTTGGTTGGTTTTGTTGGGTTTTTTTTTGGCATTAAGTAGAATTTTTTAAAATCTGGTAAATCCCAGCTTTAAAAAAAAAAAGGCAAAACAAAAAAAAAAGCACAACTTTAGCATATGAATGAAGAGCTTTATCCTGGCTCTGTTCCACAGCCCTTTGCTTTGAATTTTTTAATTTCTGTAGCCTTTTGTTTCTTGCTCTTTTCCATGGTTATCCCATATTCTCTGGCCCTTCTCTCTCTGTTAGGTATCACATCTGCTTGTACCCTTCCTCACCAGCTCTAGGTTCTTTATCTTTGCCTGTAGCCCCAGGCTTTTATCAGATTTTACCCTCAAAGCCACCCCATGGAGTATAGGAGTTCTTTCATCTCCATTCAGAGGCAAAAAGAGCAGGACTTGGAAAAAGAAGGAATTTTGGTCAGGACCACCTGGCAAGTCTGTGGTACCACTCAGCTTGACCAGCAAGTAAGACTAGGAGTACTTAGTCACTGAAGAGCTGGGTAACCTTCCTCTTGGTTTTCAGTAGGATTTTTTTCATTGAAATTTTTCCCCATCATATTAGCAGTGCTAAGACAGGAAGAGGGAACGTTTGCTCACAGTGGGATGATCCCTGCTCTTGGCTGTCCTGTGCTTCTGAAAGTGGGACACAGATGCATCTGGGGACATAACTAGGGTCCTTGAGACCTGGCCTGCTGGCTGTTGTGTGAGCTCCCCAGGGACACTGAGCCATCAGAGTAGAGAGTGGCCCTGCTGTGGGTTGCCTTGGGCTTGACCTTGGTGCTGCAGTGAGCCTCTGACAGTGCCTGAATGTGGCTGGTGGGTGAGGCTCGCTGGGGCTGAGCACAGCAGGAGGGTGCTGCCATGGGACCAATTGTGCTGGCACCTGCAAGGAGGCCAGGCTGGCTCCTGTTTGCTATTCTCTGCACACATGCAGGGAGCCTCATGCACTAAGTGACATCAAGGCTCATTATTTTCATCAGATGCCACATTTGTAACCTGTTACCAAGTAAATTGTGATAAAATAGACTGGAGCAGCCCAGAGTCTGACTCTGTGCTGAGATGGCTGCTGTGAGCATAGCAGGCAGGTACAGAGCCTCACAGGGCTCCAGCACCTTAAAGGAGCAGCCAGCTCTCATGGGTAGTAGGGAGATGTCTGGAGAGGAACTGTGTTTGTTTCCATACTAGGAGGTACCAACTCTGTTTCAGTTGCTTTGTGCTTCCCTCCTAAGCCTCCCCCTGCCCCAGAGGTACAGATGTTTGCCCTACACCGTGTTGTCAAGCTGGATTAGTTATCATCTTCAGTTTGTATGTGAAGAAACTGAGGGAATGAGAAGCTAAGAAATTTCTGCAAGGATGCTTTTGTGTCTTGGGGAGTTAGAAGGCTGAGAGCAGGAGTCCCTCCAGAGTGCTCTCCCCTGAGATTTCCAGTCTTTGTTTCTGACGTATATGGAAGTACTTGCTGTGGTTTTAAGGAACAAATGGGACCTATAGTGGAGATGAGATCTTCCAGTGTTGTGAATGTATGTAATTGAACTTCACGCCTTAGCACACTTTATTTGGCTTCCAAATAATTATGCTTTTACAGGAATAATAGATGCTGAATAGCAAATACAAAGATGTTTCACCTGTGAACAGGTTACTGGTGGTGTTGCAGTGGAACATGCTGGAGATGATTATAATGATGGTTGTAAATACAGAGTTTCTTAGGAATTCTAATAAAATGTATGCTGTGATCCAGAACAATAATAGTTTTAGAGAAGTTTGAACAGAATGAAATAACTTTAAAAGCAACGTAACCATTGCAAAATCAAGATGGCATGATTTTTAGAGCCTTTCTGGGCTCTGATCTTTTACAAATAGAAGAAAATAAAGGTTGGACCAGATGATCCTTGAGGTCACTTCCAACCTGACATTATATGAGTCTATGTTGAAGTGAAAATGTTTTAAATACAAGTAAAAATACTTATCAGAATATAAACTGATAATTGTTGCTTCCTGACTTTTAGTTTAAATATACCTCTCACATAGTGAAAATATGAAAGACTTCACTGATACGAAAGTTGAGGGGTAGGGACTGCATAAGTGTTTCTTCTAACTTTAACTATGTGCATCTGGATTCTGGTTACCAACTTACTAGATCTTTACTGCAGCACTTCTTCAATGCTTACTGCTCCCTTATAAATATAATAGAAGGTGTGCTCTAGTCTCTGCCCCAAAGGTCTTACAATTTAAATTGGCAGTTCAGAAGAAATATCTCCCTATTTCAGGAACTGGAGCATAGCAAGATCAGTGATTTGCTCAAGGTGACATGGAAAGTATAAAAAAGCCAGCACCAGCTCATTCAGCTGTCCAGATAAGGTCCATCTTCCAGTTACCCCTCATTTTGGGAGCCCACCGTGATTTCTGAGCTGGCCCACTTTATTGCCCCAATGGCTTGAGATGAGGAGCTGGCCAGTGGCTGGGGAAAGGAGTGGCCAGCCAGCCCTGCTGCAGCTGTCACTGCTCTTTGCTGACAGTTGCTGTAATCCATGGTGCCTGCTTTTATGGTGCTAATTAATCTCTTTTAATTAATTAAATCCTTCTACCTCACGTTCCTCCCCTTCCTTTCCTCTTTGCCTCTCTTCACCTTCCACAGCTGAAACCTACAGTCCTCCTTGAGCAGGGGCTGATAAAATCTCCAGCCTTTAAACATCTCTGTGTACTCGTCGGTGGCAGTGCTGGTGGCTCCATTTGCTTTTCTCTTTTGGTGCAGTAGCAGCTAAATCTTCATGGCCTGTTATCTCTGAAGCACACTTTATTTCTCAAAAGAAAAACAGCTAAGCATTTTAGCACCCGCTGCTTTCCTTCACAGACTGCTACATGTCATTGCTGTTTAATCATGGCCTGAGTTTGCAAACACTGTGTATGTAATGGCACTCCTTTGAATAAACTTACAGGCTTGATTGGGACAACATGTTCAGATAATATTGCTTGCCAGCATCTTTGCACTTCAGGACTGTTTATCTTCTTTAATTCCATCCCTTAGCTCCTACTTATAACGTTTTCTCTCTTCTCCTTGAGGCGAAGAATCTAATTCTTGTCCTTGTGCTATGAAACATTGTTCTGTGATTGGTAAATCAAGGAGCAGAAAAGAGGCTTGGGAATTACAGGACTGGATGAACCCAACTTTTTGACCCCCACTCTAAGTTATCACTTCTGATATTCCTGAAAAAGCAAGTACCAGAGCCCTGCTGCACAAGCAATGCACAACACACAACAAAATTAAAAGCCCTGGTCCTGAAGTACATTCAGTTCACCTTGGGACAAAGAGCCCATTTCTGGACTCTCAGACACATGTCACTGCTTGGCTGAAAAGTGACAGAAAATCCTAGGGAGAAGAGCCATCAGCTTTACAAGGGGAAGTTTCCATACCTCTGCACATTCAGCTGCTAATCACAGTGTATTATTCCCCTTTGCAAACCCTGCCAGAACATTGTTCACTTTGTTACAGGTTTTTTTGAGCAGTTTCTTCCCCCCTCCTAATACCTAAGTTTACAGTGCCTTTTCTCTGGCTCTAGTGCCTGATTTACATACAAAAGGATGATCAGCTGTGGGAAGAAGAGTCTATCAGATCAAATACTAAGTGACATTAAGTGACATCTAAGTGACATTACTTCGATTCTCTGCTGAGCTATGAGTTGCAGTGTGACCATGCACACAGTAATTAATTCCTATGCTTCAGCTCCCCAGCTGTAAAATGGGCATGGTTCTGAGTTCCTGGAAGTCCTGTGTTAGTCTGAGGCCAAAGTGAGCAATGCCTGTGCACAGCTGACAAAGTGTGGTGGTGGGATCCATTCAAACATATCCTTAGTAAGCTGCTAGAAAGGCAGTTATTGTGAGTGGGAAGAACTGAATTGTGTCTTGTTTTTATGACAGAGCCACGCTTTTACATGGCACAAGACCTGCACAGGGACCCTCTAGTTATATAAACTTCTGCTTTTTCCTTCTCACCCCCATCCCTTTGGCTCAGAACATGCATATACAGGCCAGTGGAAGGTTGAACTGCAGACTGGCTCCTGAGCACAGTGAAGGTCCAGGTTTACACATAAATATAGGGTGATATATCAACATAAAGAAAACTTTCATGGTTCACGTAGTTTATGCTTTAGTCAGAGAGAGAGAAAAGCATGCCTTAAAGAGTGGCACAGGAAAGTTGGTGTATATGCATAAAATAATCTTTCACTCAATGCATCTGCTCAAACTTGCTCTGATTCTCACTTTCCTCATGATGGTGTAAATTCAGAATTGGTCTGTGGAAGTCAACATGAGCAAATTCTTTTTCACCTTATGCTCTCCATGTATGTGAACGAAATTGAGTCATTGGTGTAGCACCAAGTCACTGTTACACTAGAAACTGTAAATGCTCTACAAAAGACCAGATTCTTTTCCTGGTTGGGCTTTTGTAAATCACAGATGATCCTGTTCAGGTCACAGTGAACCATGAAAGGCTGAGTAAAGCCTGACTCAAGATGCAGAATGACCTGAAAAAAAGGAAAGGAGCAACAGGGAGACCACAAAGGCTTAGTAAAAGCTGTAATCACATTCTCTCAAGGCTGCATGCAAAAGGTCTAGTCCACCTTTGACTCTGTCCCAACCCAAAAAATAGACCCACAAGTGTCCTTTGCAGAGACCCTTGCCCCTGGATTGTAAGCGAGCAGTGTTGTGGATGTGCCGAGTTTTTCTCCCCAAAAGGCAATCTCATCCATCCTTGAAAGGAGAGCTGTGGAACAGTGTATGACCTCATGCCCTACCATGCTTCTCAAGTGGTAAATGAGTATCACACAGAAAGAGAGAGATTATGGAGTGTGAGAGGGCTATTGGGGGTCTCCGCTGATGCCAAACACTTCACTGAGCTGCCAATGCAGAGATCTGGGAGAGCTGCTGGCCTAGCATCAGATGTCAAGGAGAAGGGGCAGGAGGTGAGAAGTGTCTGGACTATTGCTTCCCAGCTGGCTCTGGAAACATTTTATTCCTCTCTCTGCACTCTCATCAAAGCCTCCCTGAATTATTCAGGTGCTCTTTGAAAACTCTTCATCATGCAGAAAGTGAAGGCAACTTGGCTTTGCCTACTGGAAAACAAGCACTCATTGTAAGCTCCAGGGCCAAACCAAGGTTCGTTGGTACACAAAATGACAGTGGCTCCTGCCTTTCCTCTTGTCATACCAGGTACTCACATACAGGCCTCAAATGTGTGGGCCTCCAGTCCTTACAAGCTTCACTAGGTACTTTGCATCTAATTGAGTCCTTCCTTGCAGTCCTTCACCAAAGCACTGATACTGCCTTCTCCAGAATTTTGGGCATGTGAATACACCTGCACTTAAGAACAGCTCCTGGTAAACCCAGCTGGGTGGTGTTGGGTGGTTCCAGCTGTATCAATTGGGAAGAACATTCAGTTCAGCCTAGAAGAATCAAGCACAAAACTGAGATTTGCAGGAAGGTGAGGGCAGTGTGCATGCTTTTGTGCTGTGATGCTGCAACCCCTCTTTTGAAGAGACAGGGCCCTGACACTGACCCCCGTGCTCTGCAAGCAGCAGCAGACAGTGCCACACAGGAGCTTAACAGAAAAAAATGACCTGAGAAGGGGAAGTGAGGCAGGGTCAGAGCACTCTGCTGTCCTTCAAGCTACCAGTAGCTTTCTTTTCTGGAGAATGAGTCCAACAAATCCCTATGTTAGAAAAGCTGTTCTGGTATCATGGGCAGATGCAGCTGTCTTATAAGGAGAAATTACATGCAGCCTTCATACTATTTGCTGTGTATTAAAAGCACTCTGCAGATCCTAGGCTGGTGTTACTCAGTCCAGCATTATCAACTGTGATGTATTTGTAATATTTTAGCTGTATGTTTTCTTTTAAATGCCATGCTAGGACACAAACTATTACATTAAAAAAATAACTTTCGTTTTTAGAACAGCACTTTGTTGACTAAGTTAACAGCCTACAGATTTATAGAACCAGGCTGTTCTTCCAAAAAAATCTACCAGCAATAGTCCACGTTGATCTCATAGAATCACATGACTTTTTTTGTGCGTGTCAGTACTAGATATATTGCAGGGTTTGTGCTCTTGATGTGCATAACTATGGATGATGGTGGTCTGTACCCACTGAAACCCCTCAGATTCATCGTAAATCATTATCAGCTGCATCACAGAGTAACTTCCCAATAAACAGTGAAGTGGCTTGACAATTTCATGCTGGGAACTGTTGTCCTGTTGCTTTCTGACTTAAGAAGGTAAGTTGCTGCATCCTGCCAGGAGAAGAACTTTGGAGAAAAATGTGCTTCAGAAAGGAAGTGATTATACAGAAACCATGTCCACAGCAGAGCTGCAGTGGAGGGACCTGCAAACTGAGTCCTTTAGCCTGCAGAGGAAGCTCTTTGAGGTGTTGCATGAACATGTAACAGCAGAATACAAGGTGTTCTTGTAATGGGTGTGTCTCTTGGTATAAGCAAATGGAAGCCAAAAATATCCTTTCATAGAATCATAGAATTGTTTTTTGGTTAGAAAATATAATAAAATTTAACCATTGACCTAACACTGCCAAGTCCTAGGCAGCTCATGCCACAGGGTGGGTTTTGTCTTTATTGCCTATCTCTTCACACAACAAAGCTCATCAGTCTCTCCCTGAGAAAGTCTTTAGAAAAAAGTAAATTTTCTGGCCTGATCATTATGATGTTCTCCACTATCAAAGCAATTTCATATCTGATCTCTCCTGTCATGCTTGCTCTGTGAAGGTGTATTTTATTTCTGTCACTGAGTAGGAACATTTTAAAATATTTCTCTGTTGTTTTGGTTATTTATAGCATCACTAGAGTATCTGAGTGACCTCAACATTACTTGTGGTTTCTCAGCATTTGTGGTTCCTGTCACAAAGTTAGAATCTAGTGAAAATTATGTTAATTGAATGTTTCATACCGAATATTGGCCATAACTTGAGAGAATTAGCTTCTAATATGATCCCCATTCTTAGTATCTAAAATACAATGTTTTAAAAGGCCAATAAATAGCAATTTTTTCTCTAAGTTTCACTTTTAAGATTGTTTTCCCCATCAGTTTTCAGATGAAACACAGGAATTAAATTAACAGAACTAGCAGGGATCTCTGGGGTTATCGAGTCTGGGTTTTTCCACAGGAAAATGACTGTTTTTTTCTGATACTATGTTGTAATGATTACAGAATGTGAAAGGAGTGGTTATTTCTGTATACATGTGAATATGTATGCTGCAGGCAGTTACTTGAGAGTCAGTGATAAAAATAACTTTAGGCTGTACATCCTGCAGATCAGCTAAAACCACCTTGCCTGTGTACATTACTCATTAGCTGAAATAAAAGGTTTTCTTCCTCTTCTCATGTGGAACTAAGGAGCAGAAAACATTTTTCATCTAAATTTCTCTATGAAATATTGGTTGCTAGCAAGAAACAAATGCTAACAAGTACACTTAAAGCCTGATTGAGAAACACTGCTACAGTTGTTCTTTGAAGGGATTTGTAAGGATCAACTGAGTTTCCTGATCAGGCTGTTTCTTCCATAACACACCAAGATTTATGCGTTACTGGGTAAATACTGAGAGAGTGGAGTCATAAATATATAGATAAATACATAAATACAGATTGTCATTGGATCAGATGTTTGCTCCCTGGATTTTGTTGTTCAAGATATGCTGTTTAGAAATATTTGTGGGTCTTGTGTAAAACATCTTTCAGAAAACTGGCACAGTTACTCCAGTTTGTTAGCTGGCCCGTGATGCTATAAGGTGGTTGTGGAATTGTGATCTTGGAAAGTTGCTGGTGGGTTAGGGGTGGGAACAATCTAGGATATCCCTCCAAGGTGTCCTCCAAGCATTGGAAGGATCTGACTAGTAGCTCCAAATCAGGAGGGTACATTTTGTTGTTTGTGGCATTAAACTAAATCTAATGTGCTATATGATGTGCTGGAAGGTTTGTCTGAACAGCTAGGTCTGTCCTCCATGCTAGACAGGGCAAGGATTTTTTGCCTCTTTCAAGTGGACCATGGTGGGATTAGGAGAGGTAAAGGCAACAGCTTTTTGCCAAGATAGAACTGTAATGATGTACCAACTTCTGCTATAGTTTGTATGTCCCTATTTCTCTAATAAGGATGGAGGGATGGGTGTGTAGAGAAATATCTGCAGAAGAAATGCACTTGAGCTCCATATTTGAAAACTTTCCCAAGTTTGGGAAAGTCCAGACCAGGAATTTAAATCTTTGAAGTATACCTCTGTGTCTCTAAGCACAAGAGTAAATAAAGTGTGGACTGGAAATGTTCCAACACTACAGTTCTTCACTGGACACCAGTAATTATGGGTGGAGGAAGAGCTGTCTCTTCTTCACTGGGCCAATTGAATCAGCAGTTGCTAGTGGGAGGCCTAAACTCTGCAGTGCCACTGCAGTATCACCCCTCCCAAGATTTCTTTGCGTTCTTCAACTTTTATATGGAGGATGAAGTTTTGGTTTTAGTGACCCAACTGGAAAATACGTGTTATATTGGATTAAAGTAGACACTTCCCATTGTTTTCCAGCCAGACAAGAGAATGTGAAAAGCCAGCGCGTGCATCATTTATACATCTCTGCTATATGGTAGAGACATATTTCTGTCTGGTGGAGATATATCCTAGGGCCTGGCTTGATGTTTTCTGTGAGGGAAGCAAGTGTTTTCAAATCTTAAAACCACAGCAGGATGGAGAGGGGCATGGGGCAGTGGGGTGCTGGGGTGGATTGCTTAGGGATGTTGTGTAACCTTCATTGTTGTTCTTAAAAATAGACTAGACAGAAAGGTGTAGAAGTACTTTAACAATGGTTGATCCTGCTTTGGGGAGGCATGGTCTTGATGATCTCCTGAGATCAACTCCAGCTTTATTTTCTGTGATTCTATAAAAGGATAGAATTGCTATTATTATTTCTGTTACTACCATTTGAGTAGATCAGAATCTGGGATGGCCCTGTGCTGTACTTGCATGCTAGAGAAAGATGGTGCTGCCCTCAGAGAGCTTACAAGTATGAGTCAAGAAGCCAGGGCTAGTATGGACAGCAGAGGGAATACAGTAAGGAGCAGTGAGACACTATTGATCAGCAGGATAGGCAGTACTCATAATACATCAGCAGCCTAACTGCTGTCAGATTTTTGCAGGCATCATGGCTAAGGAGAATTTGAAGGAGGATAATGAGGAAGCTTTGCAAATGAAATCTCCAGGCTCCCACCACCTCTGCTCCAGACGTGGCAGCAGCAGGATAATGGTTTGCCTCCCACTTCTGACTGTTCCTGTGTCCCCGCCTGCCGCTGCCCACTCTTGCTGAGGGCACAGGTGGTGCTCTTGCAAACTTGCTTCTAGCCTGGATTGTGGCAGAGTGGCAGGAGACAAAGCCAGGATAAGGTCTGGCCCTCTATCCCACATGCTGTGGGATCTCTTCCAGTGACAAGAAGTAAAGTTGATGAGTCTGTATCGAGACAGTGAAGTGACCCCCGTGCTGCTCCACATAATTAATAAATAAAGCACTGGGGGAGTTTTTGCCATGCTGGCTGCTATGACAGGGCTGTCTACGGTGCACTTAAGCATTAAATGACCAATTTCTGTCAGACTAACTTCCCAAGCCTCTCTCTCTCTCTCTCTCTCTCTCACAAAGCTAGCTTCCTCGCTCCCTGCACTTGGAGTTTTTCAGCAACTGATGGCTCCTGGTTCATTTCTGTGGAATTAATTGGTCCCTGAATGAATTCTGTTGACAGGGCAATTTATCATGTGTTTGGGTTGACAGTGTTGGATACCGGCAAAGGGGGGGAGTGGTGTGTGAGTGGGATGAGGGGAGATGGACATGGTGGGGGTGGGTGGGAGGATGAAGAAGAGGAGGAGTAGAAGAAAGGGGAGGTGGAGGAGGAGATTGTTTAAAAAAATAAAATGAAAGACAGAAGAAAAATTCTGTTCCTCTTTGGCTTCCTCCAGTCCTACTTATTGCTGTGGATAATGCACAAGAGGAATGGGGAGAAAAAGAGGGGAGGAAAGCATTGTCACTTGTCTTGTGATGGGAGTCAGGATACTGCTTTTCCACAATTTGCACCATGACTTTTGGGGAAAAATAACAACAAAAAAAATTAAATAAAAAATCCCTACAGTAAAAGCTAGTAGTTGTGTGGTATCTCTGGGACTCAGCCAGAAATCTTCATATGTAACGTCCACACCTTTTTCTCTAGTTCTCCATGATGCCAAAGTGAGTGGGAAGATAGGCGATAAAACTAGTTAACCCTCAAAATGCTGATACATGCTCAAATACTGTTTCAGTAGGTACTGAGTGGTGTACCTCTCAATGCATTGGTGTCTGCCACTGTGTCTACTAATCACAGACATCTCAGAAGGAATCACATCTTACAAAACACCATCAGTGATTTGGGTTCCCACTTTCCCCTCAGTATGTGTCAGAAAGGGGTGCCATGTCCCATATGTGCCTTTGACAATCTCAGGCTGCATCATTTCCTGTTGTCCTATATAGTGACAGAGAGGGATTTACCAATATAATTGAAATTACATTGTCATTAAAATGCATGACTTTGGCTTATGGATTCAGTTTCTAATCAGCACAATCTAGATGATCATTTTAGTCCCTCTGGCTTCACAAATTCTGAATGCAGAAGTATGCATGCACATGCTACAGTATGGATAATGTTAAAACCAACCAAAGACAGAAAGAAATTCAATTAGGATGAAACAAAAGTATTCAAATAAAGGTTAAATAGATTTTTAAAATTATGTCTTTTCTAGTAACCTTTGAGTGACCTAAAGAGGTGTGCTAAAGACTTACTCAGAGGTATGCCTGTGAAACGTTGTTTGCATGCTTGTGTGCATAAGGCTCCATTAGTGTCATCTTCACCTCTGTCTCCTCCCCCAGCCTTTCCTACTGCCAGTGGGTTGTTCCAAAATACCCAATGCTGAGATCAGTGGAAGAGTTACCAGTAACTCTCCTGCTGATCTCACTGGGATCAGTGTTAAGTCAGAGCTCATCATTTCTGAAATTGCCATCCGGAGCCTGTAGCTGCAGGCTAATGGGACCTAGCTTTGTTTCTCCAAGTACTGTTGCTGTGTTTACCAGCATTCAGTCATCTTCTTTGTCTTGGGACCAAAGGCTTCATTAATCCAGCTGAAAAAATGAGTGACCATACAGCCTGGAGACAGAGCTGAATTGGAGTGGCAAGCCCCAAACTGAGGGTGGTGAGACACAAGTGGTGTGGTGATAAATGGTCTCTCTCTTATTTTGTTCAGTCAGATACAATGCAAATGTAAATATAAATATCATATTGTAAAAATGGTGCAACTGAGCATCAAGGAGACTGCTTGTTTACAGTTGTCTGTATTTTCTTATTTTTACCGTGGGTTGCATCACACCTCTAGCCTGCGTCCTACTTGAGGACATCTGAGCATCAGATCTTAAAAAGTGCTGAAATGGTGCAGGTAGGGTGAGGAGATGCAGGAAGCAGGGAGTTAGTTAAACTGCTTAGGATTTGAGAGAGACTTTTTCTCTGGTTTTGTTTTCCTTGGGGGAAAGCTAAAGTTAGTAACTAAAGTTACTAAAGCCAGTTAAAGTTACTGCACTAAGAGCAAGCGTTGAGGAAAAGAACCACTGAAGGGCATACTGGGTAGAGGGAAGATTTATTTTCAAGCACTTTTATTTTCATTCTCTTGGTATAATAACTCCAAGGAAATGGTGGAGGCAGCTCCTTCTGAAGTCTCCTGTAACAGGATTCCTTTGTAGTTACTCAGGTAAATAAAGCTAAGATTCATCTGTAGTGCAGGGGATGAAACCTAGAAATACTCCCATTAGAGACGAGCAGATCCAAAATATCAGTCAAGACATGAGACAGTGGGTTTAAGGAGGAAATACATGAGTGTAGAAACTTCTGTGTGGGATTCTAAAGTGTAGTTTGTTTGGGGTGAAGACCTGCTCTTTGTTGTAGTTTAAACAGACATACCTATGGGAACTAACATATGCAAATTGACAATGCTGACAATAATAACCAGTGATTTTTCTGTGTAGAAGTCATGCAAACAGACAGAGCTTAATCAGAAAACTTGGGGAGATGTTGTGTGGTGCTTAGAAAGGACCAGTCTGAACTGGGGGGATCTGTGAAGGGAGAACCTGGTTGTTTACAGTCCCACAGAACAGAAACATCATTGATTGCTAATGAGAAGGTTCTTGTTTATGAGTTGCATGTCTTTTTATGAAGAGGGACACCATACAGAAATGTGTGGTATCTAGATACAGTTTATTTATGAAGGGTTTTTTTCCTCATTAAAAACAAGATTAGCTGCATTTCAGTTTCTATAAATAACCAAACTAAATAACATATGATTTGCTAGTAAAGGCTCTGCAGCACAGTGTACAAATATTTGACATAGCTGCAGCAGGTATGAGTTGGTACTAGGTAAACTCAACCCGAAATAATGTGCATATT
The DNA here is from genome assembly GCF_020740795.1 of Apus apus. NCBI lineage: Eukaryota > Metazoa > Chordata > Aves > Apodiformes > Apodidae > Apus > Apus apus. Next base: position 20,280,176 of record NC_067285.1, on the reverse strand, counting down.
TCCAACAGTGCAGGTAATCACCTGTCAACATGTTTTAGCTAGGGTTCACTGTATTTTCCAGCACTTGAATCTTTATACTTGGTAGCAAATGTTCCTCAGAAACACATTCCTCTAGCTCAACCCCAGCTATTGGACCTACAGCAGAAATTAACTCAAAGCAGCCCTATGGGTACCTCATATCAGAGGCCAGACAAGATGATCGCAGTGCACTAGGAGTCTCCTCTGGGGTAGCTGTGGCAATGAACTTGAAAACAGCTATCTTAAAAGTCAGTGCCTGATTCCAGATTCACTTACACACTGTTTACATGAGTGTAACTCTTTCGGCTTCAGACTTCGGATTGACAGTGGTGGATGCAGAAGGCAAATCAAGCTTCTGAGAAAAATGGTTATGATCAGGCTGTCCTGAGCCAGTCGCGTGAACAGGACATAGGACATACTAATGGAGTAAATGTGTGTATTTTCACTTATGTCACTGAACCTTTGGGGCAGAAAAGCAAACACTTTTATTAAAAAAATATCCCTAAAAATTGAAAAGAGAGAGTAAAACCTGAAACAATAGAAATCTATCTTTATTGTGAAATGGAGAAGAAAAAACTTTTGTGGTTGAAAAGATGATTCAAAACTGACGTCTGCATAAAATAGTGGAGACAAAATGGATCAGAAAAAGCTCCAAGTAGGTTGTATTTAGAACTAACCATGATACAACAGGTAGCTAGCTAACATGGCTAGACACCTAGACAGGCAACTTCCAAATGTTCAATATGCAGCTCCTGCAGCAGTGGCTATGATTAGAAATGTAGGCCAGAATTGCAGGCTGTTTCCTCACTCTTAATGCTAAATCTGCAGATTTAGGAGTGTAAGATTTGTAAGACCAGGCCAGGCTCATGTTCAGCAGTAGTCTAAACAGATGCTGAAAAGAAAGGCGGAAGAACTGTGCAATGGGCAGACATAGGAAGCATCTGCAGTTTGTTGGGAACACAAGTAATCTGCAGGTTACCTTAATACTAGAATTATTCATATGTCTCCAGAATGCTTGTTGAATGCTCATAACTCTGGCTATTTTTTAATCTATTTAACTGTTCCGTCTTTTCTGGAATTTTGGTAAATTCCTGTGGTTACAAATCAATTGGTCAAAATACAAACTGTTGGGGAAAAATTTTAATCAGCTCTGAATTTGTTGCCTTGTAATCTAATCAAGCATCATCTTTTTCTTGTATTCTTGTGACCTGCAGGGTCTGGTTCTGCTAAGGAAGCTTCTGGCTTGCCTTCTGGGGAGTGTTCAAGATCTATTTTGATGAATTCCAATTAAGAGTCTTCCTGACACCACAGGATGCAGAGGTCAAAAAACACCCTGAGCAGCACAGCAGCAGAACACATGGAGCGCAGATAAAGGTAAGAAAATGGCATAATTGTAAATCAGAACAGCAAGTTCCTGAGGATGTGAAAAGGATTTGAATTTGGAAGGATCTCAGAGTGCACGGTTCCATGCACTGGAGCCCAGAAGAATTTGTTAGAGATTCTCGTAATGCATGGTAGAAAAAGTAACAGTGATATTAATGCTTTGCCTTGTTAAGTGGTGATTAATCTGGAATGGAAATTTACAGAAAGTTGTAGACAAACTGATCAGAAACAAGAGCTTTTTACAGTCATGTGAGACTTGTAAGGAAGAATTTTTGTGGTTGCTTGAAGACAAGAAATCCCTGGGTGCCTTCTGTGTGGTTGTGGTTCTATTTGAAGCTGTGGGAAGTCTGTTGCTCCTAAAAATCCTAACAGAGGTGTTCTAAGACACAACATCAGCATCTGATCTTGGGCGAGAAGCAAGAGACCTTGATATGTTGATAGAGATGGCATTAGTCTGCATAGCAATTTGTCTTTAACCAACTTTGGCTAGTAAAAGAAAATTCAGGGGACTAACCTCCCAGCCAAGTGGATTCTCAGTCATAAGCAGAATTGACAGATTTTTGCTGACATTTGTAGAGTTGATCTCTGTCTTTAGCACAGCACAAGTAACTTATACCAATGTTGTAGCATTAACTGAGCTAGATAGGAGTTCTCCAATGAGTCTGAGGGACTTCACTTCAGTGTAGTTAAGCATCCATCTGGCTGTAGGGCTGAGAAAATGTAGTGACCTTGGACAGGAAGGTAAAGTCTCATTGCCTGAGTTGAGTACCATAATTTATTGCATAATCAAGTTGGTTGCTATTAGAATTGTGTATTTTTGAACACTGAAGTCATGCTGGAATTCACAGCGGTAACTACTGGGAGTAGTAGCCTACTAGTTTTGCAGCTCAGAGAAGCAGCATCAAGGAGCATTTTGGCACCATATTTATTCCAGGGACATGAAATTAATGCCTTATTAATGCCTATAAGTATCTAAAGGGTGGGTGCAGGGGGAATGGAGCCAGACTCTTTTCAGTAGTTTCCAGTGACAGGACAAGGGGCGACAGGCACAAGCTGGAGCATAGGAAGTTGCATTTAAATATAAAGAAAAATTTGTTTATGGTGAGGGTGACAGAGCACTGAAACGGGCTGCCCAGGGATGTTGTGGAGTCTCCTTCTCTGTAGACATTCAAGACCCTGCTGGATGCAGTCCTGAGTAATGTGCTCTATGGGATGTTGCTTTAGCAGGAGAATTGGACTGGGTGATCTCTAGAGGTCCCTTCCAGCTCTGACAGTTCTGTGATTCTGTGGAATCCCCCACAGGGGGAGGTATGGGTCATGATCACAAAAAGGTGATGACTAGTCCTTTTGTTTTCAGAGTGTTTCTGTTTCTCCTTCTAATGACCATTTTCTTCTGTCTTTGGCCTCTTTAGTCTGGGCTGTGTCTTGGCTCAATTGTTCAGTATTTGAATAAGAGATGGCTGAGAAATCTCACTTTGGGGGAAAAAAGTATAATGCAATGGGGAGAGATGCAGAAACAATAGATGTTTTTTTGGCCCTGCTAACTGCAACTAGAATCCCACCTATTTTTCTGAGGTTGATCAGTTCAGGAGTAAGCCATGTTAGGCAGACTACTGACTGGTTTTGAGTGCCTGGGGAAAAACGATGTCAGGAAAAACCTTCTCCATCTTTGCTAAGCAAACCAAGTGATCAGTGGTTTACAGATTCACCACAGTTTTGTCACTTTGAAATTGGCTTAATGGGACAAAGTGAGACGACCTGCAGTCAGATCATGTACATCTGAAGAGAAGGAATATAAGGAAGTTTGCAATTGTATGATTTTTGTCAGTATGTATCTCTTCTGTTGGCAGCATGAGAAATTTTAAATTGAGAAGTGTCTGTTTTGGCAAATTGAGAGCATGAGAACCCTTCTGCTGTTCTGGAGCATAATCCAAAGTCAGTAAGATTCCAGCTGCCTTTTGAGGCTGTCGGCTGTTGACATGATGCAGGCTCTGATGATTGCTGTCAGAGCACACAGTTTTGTTTCCACCCTCTCTCCCCTCCTTTTGGTGGGAACAACTCATGTGGCTTCTTGACCCAGAGCTGGATTTTCTGAGACGTCAGTAATGGCAGAGAAGTTGCCTCCAAGGAGGAGGAATTACCAGGATGTCTCCCAGGAACGACACTTTGTGGTCTTTCCCAAAAAAAATATTTTGCTGTTTACAGTTTATTTTTTGGTAGCTCTTTGAGATGTCTGATGTGGGCCAGGAGCCTGCTATGTTACCTGCTGTGCAAACACAAAGCAGTAAGAGAATTCCTGCCACAGACAGTAATAACTGCAATCCAGTGAGAGTGATCACCTGCCACAGACAGAAGGGGGAGCACAATGAAATAGTTGGAGCAGAGGGAATAATTTGAGTCCCGTCTGGTTTATAGTAGAACTTACAAAGAAGTCATATGTTGAGTATGTATCCGAGCTGGTAGAACAGGTGAAGCTTTTTTCTAATGAACTTAGAAAAGAGAATTTTCAAAGAAGTACAATTTAAAAATAAATTCACTAATTAAAGCTCAGGTCTGATTAGGCACAAAGAATGATGGATATATTTTCAGGGAACTTTAGCAACTGTTGTTACAAAAAAAATTTTGGAAAAAGGTGTGTAATGTACAGCTGAGTGTCCCAAACACTTCTTAAAGTCTTCTAGTAAAAATACTGAGCAGTAGATATTAGTAGATAGCTCCTCACATTTTGAGGAGCTGTTCACAGCTGTAGAACCTCAGCCTTTGGAATATTCTGACAAAGGTGAAACCTAGTGACAAAAGGTTATACCATTCAGAATACTGGCCAGTTTCTCATGGTTACTGTCCAGTAAATACTCAAGGCAGAGTACTGGGAGGGGGAATAATAATGGAAGGAAATCTCACTCTGCTCCTGAGTGCGTCTGCAACAAGCACAGTTGCTCATGAGCTGAGCAAAGTGCTGAGGTGATTTGGGAAAGCTGCTGTATTCAGTTAGATCCCTGAGTATGGGTTACATTTTAGAGAGCTGCTTTTGAGAATCTTGGCACAGTGTCTCCCTGTATTAATAGCTTTATGGCCTTTCTTTGGGCTATCGATGTCCTTCTGTGAGTTACCTTTTAGCACTTTCTACTATGTAACATAGTAAAGTTTCTCTTGTATTTTGTCACCGTATCTTCCAACTCATTTGCTTAGATGTTCTTTACATTATATGGATGTATTCCCCTGACAGAAAAGGATGGAGAGGGTAGAAAACCTGTGCTGAAGATTAATTATCTTTTCCTTAATTTACTTTCTCAAGAATCTGGCAAACCTTCCAAAGTACATCAGTGAGGGGGGTTAAAGCAGCCACCTTGATTCTTCCCAGAACGTGATTGCTTCCCAGTATCCTGCTGCTAGGGCTAATTGGCGGTGGTCTCTTTCGCTTTTATTCATACCTGCACAAAGGAGGATCAGATATACTGGCTTGGCTGGTGACGTGTGTCATTCCCTTCTTGTTGATGATCAGGTGAGCAGTACTGAATGACTCTTCCCCTCTCTGTTTTGTCTAATGATGAGTAGGTTGGTCAGGACAGGAATGATGGTTTACTTTGTACCTAATGCAGAGTCACTGTCTCGATATCTCCAGGTGATGTTGTAATATACTTTGTTATCACAATATATAGGGACTGTAATGTTTCTTTCCACGACTGTAGCCTGGAGCTGTGCTACTTTTTGTATTCAGTACCCCTTAAGCTGCCTGCTATAAGCAATCTTTTAGCAGTCTTGTCAAGATCCCAAACAGTGATGTACAGATTGTATTTTGACCTTACACACGTAGCCCAGTAAACGTGTATATGAATGCTAACTAGCATCATCTGGTCAATGATTTACCAGATTAATCTCTCACATGAAAATCAGTACTTTGTTTGCCCAGTTTGGCAAGGCTCAAATACTCAGTAAGCAAGAATTGCTTTCCTCCACCTGCAAGAATAATGACAAGGGCTTGAACGTCATAAAGAGCTTTTTTGATGATTGTTTTTATGCTCTTTGTCTTGTCTTTTTGAGCATGTAATTGAAACTGGATGGTAGAACCAAATGAACTCGCAACTGCTTTAGAAAGGCTGAGATTTTCATCTCACATCATATATCCTCTAACTGGAGCAAAAGCACAAAACTTTCATGAGACGTGTGAGGCAACTGTGAGAGTTTGTCATGTACTATATTCTAGTTTTGAGAGAACTGGCTGGCTACTGCACTGCCAAGACAATTACACTGATACCTGCAAACAATGTAAGTGACATATGATGGCAGAACTGTTCTGAGCAAAACTAAGTAGAGAGAGAAAATACAGGTGCCTGAGATGAGGTTTGTGATGAGGTGCTTAAGAGGCAACATAAATCTATCATCAAGCAGCAGCTCTGTGGAAGAACAAGTCTATTGAATGGTTCAGTGGCAACCTAATACAAATATGCAAATTTATTACACTTTGAGAAATTAGGTTAAATTCTCTGCAAAAGAAACAATTAATAAAAAATTGGCACCGTTTTTGGGGCAGACAGCAAACAGCAGAGTTTAGAATTTCCCAGTGGAAACTGGGTAAGTTGAGGTGTCCCCTGAAGTCTGATATCTCTGGAGATCATTCTCACAGGTATCATCAGCTCCTAAGTGCTCCAGCTTCTCTCAAGCCCCATCATGTGAGCTATTACTCTTTGCTAACATTTTTCTTCCTCTTTTATGCCTTTATAATATATTCTTTCTTTGACATTCAAGTCTTGTCCAATCTGTCTGTGATTCCCTCCTTTCCTAGAAGAAAGGTAGAAATACCCTCTCTGCTTCTCCTCAGTGTATGACCTGATAGGCAGGGTGTACACAGTAGCTTTGGAAAGGGGTTTGTAGTATGTCCTCTCTTTAATCTTTGGTATTGTGGCTAAGTCCTCAGAGCCCCAGGGATGTAGCTTGTCACATTTACTGCTACATCATTTTAGTCACCAGAAAACCTGCACAGTTTAAGAAATCAAAGCTTTGACTTTAGATGTGGAAAAAAATCCAAAACATATCCAGGACAAAAGGTGATGCCAGTTCCTTGCCTCCCAACAGAGCCATGAGGAAAGAGCCAAGCTGCAGATTGTATTGAAAGTGAGGAGGGTAAACTCCCTCTTCCTCCTTTCCTATCCAAGACCCAACCCAGCCCCCAAGGCAGCTTCATCTCTCTGTGAATGGAGTCCCTCTGAGCATGATGCTGAGCCAGAGGAGTGACAGGTGCCTCCTGATATGCCTAAATGAGAAGAGCCAATCGGAGGAACCTGCCCAGCTTTTGTTGTCATCTGGCTTTGCTCACGAAAGATGAGTTTGATTGACAGATGCATCAAGGTTCACAGTTTATTGGTTTTTGCAAAAGAGCCAGATCTGCCAATTTAGACAGGGGAGTGACACAAAACTTTCCATCTAAATGGACTAATTTTACCACAGGGAATTCCCAGGCAGAGCGCGCCAAGGCAGACGCAGTCCTGTTTTATTTTTTAACAAGGACTGAATGACAAATATAAACGACAGTTCTAGGCTGACAGAACATCAGCATTTGACACTTCACAGGGGAGCAGTGAAATAAACAATAGGCAGAGAAATTGAATTAGAATCGGATGAGAGTCAGCTAGAGAGGGAGAGGAGGGCCTGATTCTCTACCAAATAATTTATGAAAGATCAAACTGAATACTAAGTAGATATAACATGCTCACATCTTGGTTTATTAGCAAATTTAACCTACTATTGTATTACACTTGGATGATGTAAATAGATCACTGGACAATTGTGGGTGGAAGGGGAGATCAATGCACAGGGAACGGGAGGGTACTAGGGCTTTCTGTTCATAGCGCTGCAAACCTCTTGTGATAATCTTACCTGTGTTAATAATAGACTCTACAAAGTCAGAGAGCAAAAGTACAACAAGTTCATGTAACTTCTGTTCCCTCTGAGACATCCCTGCAGATTTCTGTCTGGTCTTCGTATATTAAGGCACTAGTTAAGTTTTGGGTACCCTGCTTTGCAGCTCAATTCTTTTACTGCTGTTTTTTTTTGTTTGTGTTTTTTTTGTTTTGTTTTGTTGTGGTTTTTTTGTTTGTTTTGTTTGTTTGTTTTTTGTTTTTTCTTCCCTCCTCTGGGACTTACCAATTTTAAACAGGCCACCTATGACATTTAGGAAGATTTATTCTGTGCAGAATATGTCTGGGACTTCTGGATGTGGACTGTGCCCACTTGAGATAAAAGGTTGTCTCAGCTGATAGCATTAGCAAGCTGTTATCCTATTTCTACTCAGCTTTAGCAGGGGGATAGGATATATAAACTTTCCTGATAGGTTAGACAGCTAATTGTTTGTTAGCTAAACGTTGCTTGGTAGAAATTTGGATTCCTAGATGTTATGTCATGCTCTGAGATTTGAAGCTTATCTAGAAAAGTGATTTTCAATCTTTTTCAATTAGCAAACAGTAAGAATAAAAAACAATCAGTAGAAGAATAGCTGCCAATGTAGTGCATCTAGGTCCATGAGCTCTCTTTTCCTGGTTATATTAAAAGCAGTTTCCTTAAAAATATAGATTTTAGAAACATAAGTTTAAAACGACTGGCCTTTATGCTAGAGAAAAGGGCATGAAAATAAGGGTCTTTCAATTGATTTGCTTGTTAATGGTGATTTGACTTTCATATACGAGTCTGAAAAGTGCATCTGTGGAAGCTGCCTTATTAGCTAGGTGCTATAACAGACTATTGCTGGTGTACCGAGGAGGAGCCAAATGCAGGTCTGTAGTTAAAACTGCATTCTGAGGGAGGAAAAATCCTTATTTCTCTGTACACAGGGGTACTATGTCTGTGTGAAATTTCACACTGTCCAGTCTTACACCCTTTGGGTTTTCTGTGTAGGTTTTGTTTGTCTTCCTTTCTTAAGTGTTCAACAGGGTGTGTTTGAAATTGGTCTCAGGCTGAAAGTCATTATGTTTGTAATATTTCATTGTCAGTGTGTCTCTTTAAAACAGAATTATTCATCTCCTTTTGAAGAGGCACAGGGGCAAAGCCAGAGTCATTCTGATGCAAATAGTGTGTTTTGAAAGGACACCATTTAGAATATAAGCCATTTTTATTATGTTTAATAACAGAAAGCTTATCCTTCAGCAATGACTGGTGCATAGTTCTTGGTGAAACCACAGCCATGCATTTCATTGTGTCAGGACAGTCCCTTACAGTTTTTCTCCCAGGGATGGAAGCCACAGGCAGTTTCAGTTTCAGCTGGTCAGTGTTTACTTATCCACTCTGGCAGCAGAAAGTTAGGCTGCCTGTAGGAAAGATGGATATTGCCTCTGTCCTGAAACCTGGTTCATGTCAGAGTAGCAAAGGGGACTGTGGAGAGCAGCAGCAAACAGTAATGCTAGAGAGGGTCCTCTGAACCTGTGTGAGCAAGGGGTGTGTGAAGAAGCCAATAGTGCCAACAGCACCCTGACAGGCACAGTGGGGTGCAGGATGGTCTCCCCAGTCCGTACAACAAGCAACGTGGGAGGTTTATACCTGAAAGGGTAGGAGGCAGAGAATGAGGAAGGGGGGTTACAGAGAATCCGTATTTTCCAAATGAGGACAATGCCAGGGGACAACTAGGCAGGAGAACTGGTAAGGCACTGAAAGGGATCTTGAAGGAAAGAGCAGAAGACGTGGCATGAAGCAGGGGGTTGCAAGAAGTGACCAGGATTAACAAGAGGAGTTCTACTGCTACAGGAATAAGAAACAGTGGACAAAAGTCTTCTTCAAGCAGCTGCTATGGAATTAATTTGCAGGTAGAGTTTTGAACCCAAAATGATCAAACATGATTTGGATGGGCAGCTTCCACCAAAATGTCACACAGTAGAAGGCAGGAAAATACCCCAATAATTGATAAGCTTTGGTATCGAACCAACTCTTGTCAGCCTTGCCACAAGTTGCAGGGCCATTTCCAGGTCTTGTGACATTTGAGCTGCTTTCAAAAGCACTAAACCACAGGGTACCTGCAATGTGGTGAGACTCACTTTTAACTAAAAGGAGTTTCTGACTCTTGAAGTGAAAGAAACACAGTTAATAACATAGCTATAGAAGCCTCGAGAACACTAGAATTAGAAGTCAAGTAAAAGTTTTTTTTGTTGTTGTGTTTTTTTTTTTATATATGTATATACGTGTATATAAATATACATATATACAAAATGTCATATGGTGTTACATACAAGTTACATGATTTTCAGTCAATCTTGTGATTTTTGTGTGTACTTGGTTTGTGATTTTCAAGTACAAGGGGCTGGCCTTACGAGCTCTAATAAATTCCTTTGGCTTCACTGCAAACAGCTCCTGAATCACATAAATTAACTGTCCTGATGATATTCCCAGCTTTTTTTCTAAAGCAGACAAAAGTGTATGTACAGCCTGCTTCTTGTGCATCTCTTCATTAACTGCTACTTGTTTAGATCCTTTCCTTAATATTTTGAAGTCTTTTTCTTCAGATACAAGTATCACTGTCTACACATACTACTTAATAGTTTTCAGGATCATTTTATTCCCTTAAAGCACTGGTGCCATGTTTGCTGTTCTTCCATTTTTGCCATTCCCCAGGTCCCTACAGTTTTTCAGTACTGATTGTGAGTCCAGTAAATTCATCCAGTAGCTCAATTAATACTTTCAGGTGTGTATTATCTGGAGATATGGATACAGTATGAATGCTTAGTGTTCTGTTTCCCTGCCTACACTATGTTTAAAAACATATGTATTTTTAAAGAAGGTTGTCATCATCTCAGGATGTTCAAGCTTTTCTTTATTTTTCTTGTCAGAATAATTATAAAGAGGATTTATTTACTTAGTGTTGCATAATCTCTTACAAGATAATTTTCCTCATTAGGAGACAGACTGTGGTGCTCTTTTTAGTTTTATCACACAACATTTTCACACTGAGAACTCGCATTGATTATGCAGGATTATTAAAGGAACAAAATACTAGTTGGAATGGTAGAAATAGTTCTTTCATGCAAGTATTTATTTTTGCAAGATATATAAGTTCTTGGAAGTTGCAAAAGGTTTGCTATAGTTCAACTATCAGTTATGGAGACTTACGCAGAAATGTCAAGGTGCAGTTCTCTGCGCTGTATTAGATGTGATACAAATGAGATGGTCATGCTAGCTCCTAACTCTTTCTTCTAAGATTACTTTACCAGGATAAATTTTGAAAATCCATTGTGCTTTCTTCTGGCACATCTGTCTGCTGATTCTTAGCCTGTCTTTCACCTCTAACAGCCCATGTACATTAGTGATTTGTATGGATTCCAGTCAATTTAACATCCATAATCTCATCTATTAATCCACTGTTTGATTCTTATCACCTAAATTTCGGTAGAGAAAGATAATTCTGATGCATAAAGGATTTCAGAATTTTGGAATCCAGTTTTGCTTTGATTTTGAGTGCAAGCCTATCCCTGCATCACACACCAGGCCTGTCTGTCTTGTACATGGTGGACCCTGGAAATCTGGGGTCTCTGACTTCAACATAGTTGCCAGGCAGTTTTGCTGCAGTGTTGTGAAAATTGAATTGCTTTTATAGACTGTTTGGATTTCAACAAACTGACTTTCACTTATGGAAAATGCCTTGTTGGAGGATTTTCAGTCTCTTCTGTTAATACTGCAAGGGAAAAATACAAACTGAAACAAAAAGAAATATTTTAACTGACAAGTAAAAGCTTCATGAAAGCATGTGATTTCATGACAGCATTTCTGCACAAGCTTTCCTTAGGATACATATGCACCAACAGAAAATGTGGCCCACTGGCTTTTCTGAGCTGTTGTGAAAATATTTTTAAATCACTAAAAATTGTAGAAGCAAAATGGATTTAGCCTAGCCTGACTCCTTGCTACACTTTTACTCTGCCTCTGTGACCTTAAACTGCATCTGACTTCTTGGAGAATTAATGCTTGGCTGAGGAAAAATTGAGTGAGTACCTCAGTATTTGGTATGTTTATAGCATACCTTAATATAATGCCTAGCTCTTTGTTAGGTAGACAATGAATAGCTTGGAGAATGGGTTATTAATGACGTTGCATTTGGTTTTGCCCCCCAGTTGACCAAGATAAATAGAGATTAAGAGAGAGCAAGCTATAATTAAATATCAGGCTAGCAGAATTCCTCTCCTGAAACTAAAACCAGGGTAGCAAAGAAGTGGGGTTAAGACCTGAGAACTCTCAGCCACCTTCATATTACTGAGACCTTGCACTTAGCCCCCACAGTGCCCTGATGGAATATCAGGGCTAATTCTGGAAGGCTTGAAATCCTCCTAGAGGCACACGGAGCAGGTGTTTGGGCTATGAAGAAACAGGTGTAAAAGGGAAGGGGACTCTGGGTTTTAACCCACATCTTCCTGATGTTATGGCTACCCAACAGCATTTTCATGTTCTGAACTACCTGGGGATATCTGATGTGTTACGGATCATTTGGAGTCAACTGAGTGAGATCAATAGAAGAAGGAATCCTGCTGGCACTGAATAGGAGCAGGATGGTGGCTGGTGGGGGCTCAGAGGCTGGATTGCACTGTAGGATGGTTGCAAGCACGTGTGGTGCCTTCTCTCACACGGTGTGGTTATTTTTAGCAATCATAGTATTGTTTATATGGTGCCTGAAGGGTGCTAGGTGGAACAAATGTAACATCCTGGAGACCTCAAGGGGAATCCACTGGAGAGAGAAGCACTGAGGGGGATAGAGAGAGAAGGAGAGGGAAAGAGAAACAAGCCAGAAGCCACAAAAATGACATACAAAAAAAAAAAAAAAATTGATTTTATTTCTCATGTGCACAAAAAGAGAAAAGAAAAGAGTCAAACAGAACTGAAGTGATGAGGAAAAGCCAGAAGTGGCCACAGTAGCCTAGGATGGATATAAACCTGCACTTGGCACTGGCCCCCTCCCTTCCACAGTCTCATGTCTAGCTTAGCCTGGAGGCACCAGCAAAGGTGCTTATGATTGGATTTGTGATCAGTTCTGCAGTTGTCATTGTGTGGTCCCTCCTTGCTTTGCAATTTTGCCACCATCCTAGGCCCAGCCAAGGAGCACACTGTGGTATTTGTGAGATCCCTCAGAAGCTCTCATTTTGTCAGTACCAAAAGGGTCAGCTATGGTTCATATTTCTTTTCCCAGAGGTGTGCTTTTTATTAGAAACAAAAGCGTGGGGGTTTTCCAACAGTTCAGCAAACCAAAAATCCCTTTAAGAAAATGCTGATGTGGATATATAATTATGTACTGAAGAGGAGAAAGAGGTGCAGGGTTTTTCATTTTCTTTTTGTTTAACATCTTCACATTCATGTTGTGATTAATTCTGAAGTCTTACTCAGTTTGAGTCATCGCTACTGATGGGTCAGAAAGCATGCAGACTTCTTGTTTCCACAGCAGGGCTCATTGCCACCAACCCTCCCCAACAGATTTAGAGGTCACAAGGGTGTCAACTTTAATGCACCCACCCTGTTCAAACCTCCCTCCTTCTTGCCCCACATCCCATTGGGCCAAAAGGATGTGGGAGCTTCAGAGAACAGGACTTGAAAGTGCTGCCCGGTTTTAAATGCCATGGTCCCTGTTGCTTTCAGTGAAGCATGGCATTTGAGAACTCACGAGATTCCTTCCCACAAAAAACTGGTGACAGAAGGAGATCCAGTCACATAACATTCCTGCTTGGTCCTTTAGATAAAGTAAATGTAGCAGCAGAGCTAAGAATGATAAGAGAAGAAAGAAGTGAAGGGAGAGCTAAGGAAGAAGAGTTTATGAAATGAATAATGATTTGTGAGAAGAAGGAAAAGAGAGAAATTAAATGGAAACATTCATTATTATTCAGAATAATACTGAACACTTTGATAGAATTTTCTTTCCAGGATCTCAAAGCACTGAGCCGGTGCTAATTAATTCAGCTGTGCAATCCCCCTGTGAATTAAGAACTATTGTTATCCCTCTTTTACAGAAGATTGGAATTGAGGCATAGGGGGGAAACTGGACTTGACAAAGGTTCTCTAGAGCCACAAGGAGAACTGGGGAGTTCGAGTTCCCAGATATCTGCTCTCATACCAGTAATGCTGTTTCCTCTATGGATAGAAAAATGCAGTGGGAATGAAGAATAATGAGGGAGCTAGAAATTGAAGGGAAAGAGGTGTGAAAAAGGGAAAAAACAACAAAATTGAGAGAGATGTAAGCCATTGACCTTCACTGGATTTTGCATAGTGACTTTTTGCTCCAATTATTTTTCATTTTTTCTTGTAAAACTTTAAAAAGAAAAATTACAAATAATAATAAAAAAAATCCACCTACAACAAAGCAACTGAAGCAACTGTTGGCCTGTTGGGGAAGGGGTCCTTTCAAGGTTTGGCTGTTCCCTCAGGTTCTGGATTTGTGCTGTGCTTTATTGAACACATTGTTTTGTTTTCAGTGAGCACAAGACTTGCACAGTACAGACAGCGTGTTCCTTATCTACAGGATGAGACGAGGCTGTTTTAATAACTACCATGATGAAGATGGAGATGAACTTATATACAAGAGGAATTGCCTTCACATTACACACATTATCTTCCTACAAAGCAGCAATTGTTTTTGCAAATAACATAATATTAAATAATTGGTAGAATTTTTGCGTTTCCTGCATAGTCCAGTCTAATGGAATCTATATGAATATTGATGGTTTTCTTCTGCATAATATTACCACATAAATCCCTGTGTCAGCTACTAGACTTTAGCTATAATACTGCTTTACAATGCATCCACCGACTGTAAATCAAAACAACCAACACAAGAAACTCTTTGGCAAATGTAATTCAGTACATTCGCATGGGGGTCTACAGATGGTGGTGGAAGAGGATTAGACTGCCCAGTCCTTTGCATAATTTTGCTTTCCTTTTAATTTTCCTGGTCAGACTACATGCCATACTTAGGAACATTCCAAACCAATCCAATGCCTGGTGGAAATCCTCTTTTAGCAGTGGAGTTACACCAATAATGGGTTTGGTGCTCTGAGGGTCAAATCAAGCCAGCCATGGGTGAGCCAAACAAATCCTGATTTCATACCCTAGCTCGTGTCTCAAGTTTAGTGAAACACCATTATAAAAATAAGCATTTCTGAGCTGCTAGCTTCTCTTGAGGTGGCCCCTGGGCTACAGGTTGCCAAGTGTGAGGTGTGATAGTCTCCTTTTCCCTAGCCTACTCAGGAGGTTGTCCTTGCTGGTCCTGTGATTTACTGCCTCTGCTCTAACCACCTGCAGAGTAAAACTGGGTGGGACATGAGTAGAGCAAAGGCCATACTGAGAAACTGAAAGGGAGACTTAACAGGGTCCAGCATCTATCTGGTGTCTGTGGAAGAAAACAGAAGGAGTGGTGAAAAGAAACTTTTAGACATTACTCAATTTTCTTCTCATACAGAATAAGGTGAAATAATGGGCGAAATTCTGGTCTTGGTGACAGTGTAACAACTCTGGTATTTGCAGCAGGTTACTCAGAGGTAAGATGTGTAGAATGACATTTTTAATAGATCAGGAGTAACCTCTTTGATTTTATTCTGTACAGGAACAGATTTTAGCTCTATATCTTCTATGTAAACACCCCGCCCCCAAATACCCTTACCATTTGGGCACCCTATTAAAGAAGACACAGACCTATAATCAGAGCCATGCAAGGGCTAAAAGTGTTAGGTGAAAGGGGCCTTGGGATTGACACAGCTGTTTACTGATGATGGATTTCATACATACAAGTTAAACTTGAAAATAGAATACTGAGTCCACAACCACATCTCCTCTGAGGCTGTTAACTTTGGATTTTATACATAACGTTGGCTGTACAGATTGCTCCACTGTTCATTTTTATGCCCTTCAGGGGTTTGATTCTCAATCCTGTCTTTGTCCATGGACAGTAGCCCACAAGTTTTATCTGAAACCTCTCTAAAACAGCAAGGATCGACTTTGGCAGACTTGATGCCCTGGGGACAGGCTATAGCTGCCTTCATGTTTTCTTTGAGTGTTTTTTAGGAAGTGTCAGTGCAAGAACAGTTTATGAATCTGCTGACGATACAGGAGTAATAAACATTTCTATTGACAGCCTTTTGCAGAACAGTGTTTGCCAGTCACTTGGGAACCAAAAAGAGCAGAGAACCCCTAGAGAATCATGAGATGAGCATTTGGTATAATGGGTAAATATTAGGGTGCACAATATAGGATTGAAGATGAAAAGATGGGGCTGTTTGTTTGGATTGGCTTTTAGGATGCAAGCATATGGATTTGAATGGAGGCCTATAATTAGTAGGTGTATGAGCAGGCAGACCAGGAACTGAAGGGAGCCCATATAGCAAGGCTACAGTGGTTAGGAAATTAGGTGGTGGGCACAGATAATGAGGCTGTTGTCACCAGCTGTGGGGATCTGGAGAATGGATGTTGGGCTTATCTAAAATTGTGAAAGTTGGGATGTGGGTGAACTGAAGTTGTCACAGGTACAGGGGTTAAGGTAAAAGGAGTGGCAGCTAAGGGCTAGGGAACCAAGCAAATAATCCCAGCCAATCCTGAATTTGTCCATCTCAGTCTCAGCTGTCCAGAGGGCAATCAGATGGGCCCACATGAAGCCCCACACCTTCCACCACACAGCGCAGTTAGAGCGCAGCTGGGCTTCTTTTCTTTGTTTGCCAACCAGTGACATGGAAAATGTTTGTTGACTCAGAGTGCTTTTTGTCGACTGATGTGTTTGGTAACTTTGTCAGATGTGACTTGTCCGCACTGCTCCCCAGAGACAGGATTTGGGAAAGGGAGAGGAGGAGGAGGCAACTGGGGTGGAGCTGGCATCCAATCCTCTCCAATACCACCATCCCATTGTAGTGCAAAACAGAAAGGAAACAAAACCCTAGAGTGAAAGAGGAGCATCAAACATCAGAGGAACTCATCTGCCATTCAGGTGGTGGGGAGGGATGGGACTTGGAGTTTTATTTTTGTAGGGTTTTTTAATTATTATTTTGGTTTTTTTGTTGTTTTTGTTTGCTTGAGTTTTTTAGAAAATTGGGGATTTGTTCTTTTTTTTTTTCTTTTTACAGACCTTCATGACAAAGCATAAAAACACAGTTATATTTATATATCTATTTATATATTTCTTCATCTCGTTGGTTGCTTTGTAAATGTTGCTCCATCCTCCTGTCTGAGCTGATTGTGTGTCACAGAAATTGTGGGTGTATGTG
Source organism: Apus apus (assembly GCF_020740795.1). NCBI lineage: Eukaryota > Metazoa > Chordata > Aves > Apodiformes > Apodidae > Apus > Apus apus. Next base: position 20,263,575 of record NC_067285.1, on the reverse strand, counting down.
TGAGGTTCCTCTCAGCTCTGGCCTGCAAAGTCACCACGTGTGAGGTGCAGCCAACCATGGGGGAAGCCACGCTGGAGAGTGGGGATGAGGTGCACCGAGAACCCCTCATGGGGTGCAGACAGTTACTTGGTCCTTTTCTTCATTGCCAGATGGGCCAGGTCTCTGTACTGCCATCTCTGCTCTAGCCAGACTGTTCCCTCTGTCCTGGGAAACAGGATGAGCATCACAGGTTACACATGTTGAAGAGTCCACCACAGAGGAGCATATCTTTGGGGAACAGTGTTTCATGAGCAGTGTTCTCCCCTGCTTCCCCTGGCCCTTACCGCTCCCAGAATGGGGGTCCTGTGTTGCAATGGTTGCCAGCTGCATTGTTTTCCAGTCCCTCTGAAGTCCTGGAAGTCAAGGGGACTTTGTGGGGCTGAGTTTTGCCCAGGAGCGTTGGAGGGCTCCTGCAGGAGAAGCCGCTTGGCCGCCGGCTCTTCCCAGCGTCGGGGCGCGGTCAGGGCGGAGGGCAGGGGTCTCAGTCTGGTGTGGTGAGTGCTTGGTCCGGTGCCTTCGTGGTGAAGTGGAAGGAACTGGACTGTGGTAAGGAATGGAGGAGGTCTCTTCACCCTTCCCAGGGATGTAGGGAGGTGATCAGACAGGTACAATGTGGAGGCCTAAGCTGTCGCCCTGCAGTTTCATGTGGTTTCCATGGTAACTAGTGGCGGTCATAGGCAGTGGCAGCAGTGGGAGGTGCGGAGCCCCGGGATGTGGCACTATAATAATAAGGGGAACCTGAAAGTTAACACAGGAGAAGAATGGACTGGTTGAAAGGACAAACAGTAAAAAAAAAAAAATAAAAAAAATAAAAATAATAAATAAAAAAACAATCTAATTAAGAAAAGAAACAAAGGAGAACTGAAAAAGAAAGGAAGAAAGAAAAGGAAAGGAACCCAAAGAATGAACTTGAGGACTGAGCTTTTGATGGGATTAGGGAAAGGCAATCAGAGGAAGGCAGCTGAGGGCTGTGCCTGAGTGGAAGGATGCTGTCTTGGTCTCTGGCTCTGAAGTCCCCCTGTGGGAAGGATATCCTTTTGCTCCTTCTGACCATAAGCAAGTTGTCGAAAGGGAAGCCCATGAGCATGGCAGCACAAATATGCCACACCTGATCCATGGCCACAAGGAAAGTGTTAGGGCCAGATGTTCTGGGTATACCTGACAAAGTATAACAGGTCATTTTTAAAACCAGGAGAGAAGAAAAAAATGACAATGTTTTTATTACTTGGGATTTTGGCATGAGAGCACTCTAGGTGGTTATTGAATGTGTATTAAATAGTGATTGATTATTAAGATCATATTTACTGAGATTTAACAACACTGGAATAAAATGTACCTCTATTACCCAGTTGTAAAACCTCAGTAAATACATAGGTAATAACCTCAGCTGATTTATTTTGCATATAATAAATCTCTCCCTGTTCCCTTGCTAAGAAATGTTGTGTTAGAAGTGTTGTCCTAGGGGAGGCTTTTTCCCCAAGAGTCAAAAAACCTGGTGATTTCTGGGCATATTACTTACTGGAGACAGATATCACTGCAAGAAAACTCTACTGGCTGTTATAAACCTAGTGATCCAGCATATCTCTCACTCTGGACACACTGTTCCAACTGGTCTGAAGAGAAGAATTTCTATGGCATTTCCAGATCCCTGGAGTTGGCTCCAGCTTTAGCCTGGGAAAGGAGTGACACTTCATCTGGACTTCTAATCAGGCCTTGAACATATGCTGATTGCGGCCTGAGAGAGTAGCAGAACCTGAATTTAACTTTTGATCTAATCTTCACTAAAATGTGGAGGCAGCCCACAGAGAAGCCAGAGCTAATGTGGAATTCTGAACCATCTCAGGAGAGAGGAATTGGCTTCAGAACAGATACAAAAACACACTTGAGGTATATACCCACCTAGACAATGAACTGGAGAGTGAGGAAAAAGCCCTCGCGCCTGCCCAAATACTTGAAAACCCTCTTCAGAAACAAACAAACAAACAAAAACAACAAGAAAAGAAAACAAAGAGACAAACAGAAGGAGCGCGAGGCTGGGGTGTGCCGTGGGAAAGAGGTACTCACTTAGTAATGCAGGGTTGCTGAACCGCCAGGCCTCGTTGTAGGTTGTGTACTGAGGGTGGCTGTAGGGGTTCCCTGAGAACTCGCTCCCTGGAAGAAACCAAGGAGGGTGTGAGATACAGTTAGTAATGAAGCTTTGTGTCTGCTGTTTCATCAAGCCAGTGTCCATGCAGGAAAACTAGTGTATGTAGCTTCCTTGCCCAGCTGAGACTGTGTCCTTCAGGACACTGTGGTGTTTGTTCAGTGCAATGTTGCTTACCTGTATAATTAAAATAATAAGATTGACCTCTTCAGAAAAAAAAATAAATTAGTTTAAAATAAAATAATTAAATTCAATAATACAAATAAGCTGGTTTATTTTTCATTGCCTTCTGACTTCCAATTCTCAGGCTGCAGTAGGACTGCATATGCAAGCTTTTTCTGCAATTAGCTCTCAGCTTTCTTTTACACAAAATCTAAGGTTCTCCACTAGCATCAGGACAGCCAGCATGGAAGCTTGGTGGGACAAGCCCACAATAAACTCATTGGAACTAGCAGTGCTGTTGGTGGTTGCTAAGATTTGTTCACAAGGTGCTGAGGGTTATGTCATATTTGTGAAGGAGAGTATAACTTGGTTTTGGAAATGTTCTGAGAGCAGGGTCAGCTTAAATATAAAACAAAATGGAAAACATGTGAATCACTCTTTCTTTCTTACTCTTTATGATGATGTTAGTCAGAAAAGTAACTCATACATGATTAACCCCACCTTTATGCTTAGCTAATGAATTACAGAGAAAACTTGCTGTATTCCAGTTTCAGAAAATAATTTTCTAATGATTAGCACTTTAGGTACTATTCTGCATCTGAAAGACAAGCTAGACTACAGCTTCGTTTTTCACATTCAATAATAGGGGCCTAACCCAGAATATCTGTGATCTAGTAGACTCTGACACAAGATTTGAATGCTGTATAGTCTTCTTAAATATTCAGTTTTATTGTGCATAAGGAACTGAGCCTCCTTGTTTTATAGCAGGCTGTGCAGGGCTAAGGGAATTATATTTGGTAGCTGAGGAAGCTGCATTCAAAATAAAAAAATCTCCCAAAACTAAAAAATGTATGATTCTGGTAAGTAAAAACGTGCCGTTATCTGATCATAACCTTATTTTAATGCAGTACCAACAGACGGGGGACAATTAGTGTCATCTGAAAGGTATGGTGCACTTAAAAGTCAGTGGAAGAACAGTGTGACTATTAGTTTCCTGTCTACCTTAAAGCAGGGGTGGAATTGTTGCAACAGAAGTGTTTGGAAACATCTGGGGTTCCTGCTAGATACGATGGAACACGGAAAGAAGGCAATGCAAGATGTGCTGGATGCCTGTGATACAATTACCAAATAAATGTCAATTAATTATACTGTGATCTTTGCAAATCTCACATCACCAGAAAGTTAAAGTCAAAACCACAGATTTTCAGATGGTAGAAACGAAGTCTGTTGAAGTCAGGTGATTTGCACTGGTTTAAACTTGAGGAGAGCTTGTCCACCCAAGTTTTAAAAGACATTCACAGTAATAACCAAAGCAGTCAGTATGAAAATGTGTATGTATCAAAACTGATCACCATCCAAAGGTATTTTAGTCACAGCAGTTTTTAGTTTCAGCATAAAACCTCATTTTGTGTGACAGACTTGGCTAAGTGCTGTTTCAATGAAAATAGCTCAGCATATTTCCTTATCTAGAAACATCCTGCACTGAAGTTCCTGACAGCTAGCTGGGAAGAAATAGGTGAAACCTGCTGAGATGACCCAAGATGCTGTGGAATAGTATACAAAGGCAAAAAGCAATGCAGACTCCAGATTTATCTCTACTGAAGTGACTTATCTGCGATACACTGGAATGAGTTTGCTCCTCAAAGAAGGAAAACAACTACCCAGATGAGAATTTCTGCTTTGAAGTGCCTCATACAAACTTTCTGCATGGAAAGAAGTTCTTATATTTCAAAGCTTCTCTCTCACCCTCTTCTGAGTTGACACCCTAAACTGTTTATAGTGTTCCTAAAGCATGGGTTAAGTAGAGGAGAAAGAGCCCTGACTATGGAGAGCTGGGAAGGAGGGAGGGCAGCCAGTGGAAACAGTGTTTATTGACGAGGAGTGAAAGCATGCATGCAGCAGGATAATGAGCTTTTGAGCTCAACTGTGACCAAGAGGAACTGAGCTATCACCTTCCCCGATCACTAATGAAACAAGTGTAATTTCCTCATCAACATTGGATTCTGTTTAACGACTCCCTGCCGTTGCCATCACCAGCCCTCTGCAGGCTCGACGCTGCTCTGTGTGAACTGCAGTTCCCTTCAGCGGATGCTCACTTCACCAAAACAGTTTGTAGAAACTTGATGGCCTTTCTGGGAAAGAGGAAGAATTGATGCAGGGATCAAAGATGCTCTGTTATCTGGGCAGGAAACATCTCTCAGACGCATAGGTTAAGTGTAGCACAATACCCGATTCATCCTTCTTTGAGTGACTAACTCCTGCTTTTTTGAGTGTGTGCTCAGAGACAACTGACTTTTATCCCTGTCTGCAGCCAAGGATCTGAAGTTACAGGCAAGGGCAAATGCAGGATATGTATATTACCACTTCATCTGCATAAACCTCAGAGATATTTGCATGCATGACTAACCATGTTGCATGGATGTACTGCTACTGGAGACAAGCTCTTCTTTAGACTATACAAGTAGAAGTATAGTGAAAGGCTGTCATGGATAGAACAGAGCAGCTTTGGTTACCACTGGTCAAACAATCTTCTCAGAAACAATTTTCTACTGGAAAACACTATCTCATTGAAATGGAAATGTTTTGCAGGAGCTTGTCAGCTTCAATGGGCTTTTGGAAAGAAAAGTTCTGAAATGATTGCAAATTGAAACAAAGTATTATGTTTCCACTTTCTTGTTTTGTTTCATTTTGCCTTTCTCATCTCATTTAATTTCCTTTCAACCCTTTTATTATTTTAATATGTCTTGACATCTAGAACATGTTGATGTTATTGAAATGTTTCATCCTGATGTTTGCAAATTGAACTATTTCAAGACTCTGACTCGTCATCCCAATGCAGGATGAAAACAAATGTCAAAAAATCAGAGTTGAAATTCTGCTTTCTGAATAGTTCTACTTTTTAGCTCTGCACCTTTGTTTCGAGAAGACACAGTCTCTTCCTCATATTCACTCACATCTGGAAACTGTTTGTTTGCATGTCTGTATGTTTCTTAAAGAGTGGTCATCTTGCTGGCTTCTTCTTTGCAATGTACTTAAAGCACTGGCCCCTCATCTTTCTTGGCCTGGGGGCATGTAACAAACCACTGGTGACATCATATTTGTTTCTCGTTTAACCTGGACTCTTAACAGAGGTTGCAAGCAAGCACAGAGGATCGATCTCATGAGGCCTATATTCTGTGCAATCTGTGCTCTGGGAACCTTTACTAACAGTATTTCTTGGTATCTGTATTTAAATCTTGGCACGTTTAGTCTTCTAATACAGAAACCATGAGGCATGAAGTGAGCCTAGCAGGTGGCAAGTTCAGAACAAATAAAGGAGGTAGTTTTAATGCAATATGTAGTTCAGCTACAGAATTATTTGTCATAGGTTACTACAGATGTTAAAGGCTTATATGGGTTCAAGAAACACTGTTTAAGTTTGTGGAGAGGGAATTTATTGAGGGTGTTTCATATTAAACAGAAAGATACAAAGTCTGGCTTAGGAAGTGTCTGAACTGAAGGTTGTTGAAGGCTGGGACATCTTTTGCAAAAGTACAGATCCATTTGATCTGCTCATACCCTTCCCCAGGCATTCACCCTTGGTCCCTCACAGAGATTAGTGGCTGCAGAGATCTGCAGTGTGACCCATTAAAGTCAAGTCTTATGTTTCTTCCCAGGAAGCCTCTTTATCTCCTGCTTGTTGGCTTCAGTTGCATTAGAAGACAGGAATAGAAGGGCTGCCAGGCTGGGTCTGACCAGTGAGGTATGACTGAAACAGCCAGAACTTGATGCTTTGTGGAAAGCTGCAGTAACAACTGCAGGATCCCCAAGTAGCCCACTGAAAAAACTTCGTCTAATTGAATGTTGACATCAGATTTAATGTAAAGATATGCATTTGACTTGAATAATCTTTTTTGTTCTTTGAAGTATAACTCCACTTTATCATCCTATTCCTTCTCTTTTGGGAGGTATTTCTGTCTTTTTGGGTATACTGATGAGTGGCAAATAGAGCCTGGAGAAATCAACTTTTCAATTTCCCTAGGGTAAATGGTGAAATAGTCTCCCTATACAGTGGGAGAACCCATCTGCCAAGAGAAGGTATTGATTCAAGGGCATTGGGTAGCAAAGGAACAGTTTGCCTTTGAATGTAGGATCAGGTAGATAGTTTCTTGGATTGGAAGCACTATCTTACACACAGGAGGTGGGTAAGTAGTTGGTTTATAAAAATGAATATTTGGTTTCTCCTGAAATGCTGTTAATCATTGCTGAGTTCTTAGCTAGTTTAGGCTATGGACAGTAGGTCTCCAAAAACTGCAGGTGCTAAATTACCATTGATGATTTTTAGTTTGATGTCCTGGCTTTAGATAGAAGGCAAGTTGTTAGCCTAAGTTAGTGGATAGCTGAATATCCTGAGCCACGAGCAGTACATAATAATCTGCATGGGTCATTGGAAAATAATTACATTAGTTAATGAATACTAAGGTTAATTAATTACCAATTAATTGCCACAGGTTATAGATAGCTAGTTGCCCGTAGCAGCGGTGAATCAGTTACTAGGGGGAAAGCGATGCATTACAGAAAGGGTTGTTAGCTACATTGGTTATAGGCACCTGATAATTTCTGCATGAAAATAATAGTCCTTAATAAGATCAAAGCACTAGCAAAGCCAGCTGTGAAAGCACTTACAATGTTAGTGTAACGTTCAAACGTGTGTGCTGTTACTGAAGTCTAGAGGCTGACTTACCAGGAACCATTCCTGCAAGAGTGGAGGTTGGGTAGCTGCCTTGTCCAGTCGGAGGAACATGGGGTGGGTAGCCAGGCAAGGTGGTGCTTGCCATGTCACGACCTGGAAAGGGAAAGAATCAGGTGATCAATAGGGATAAGATCTTTCAGTATTGATTTGATATCACCTTTTGTCCCACTGTCACACGACTAGCAGCTTAATAGGCAAGTTCTGTGCTTCTCTTATGTAAGTGCTGACCAGCCACGGGAAATGTTGGGGGAAGATTGTGGCACTTTTGATCTCACACTGTGAGGATGGATGTTAAAAACTTTGCTTTGTGAGGCTCAAAATAATTTGCTTTGTTTATGGTAGACTTTAGATCTATTTTAACTAAGTCAAAATGTCCCTAAGCTGCACAGAGAATGGCAGCATATTCATTGCCAGAGTAGCTGAGGTCTTGTCTGTATGCAGTGGATGCAGTTCCAGAACTGTGGTGATGTTGCTTTGGGGAATGATCAATGTGCAAGGCATCGGAAAGTGATCCAAGAGTTTTCTGTGCTTGTCTCTCTTCCCACCTCTGCTGTTCACCTGCTGATGATTTTAGGCAAGTCACTTCACCTCTCTGAGCTTCTTTTTATGCTGCAAACTCTTTGGTGCAAGGGCACACTTTTAGTGCATTTGCAGTGCTTAGAATGAAATCAGTGCTGGTTGGATTCCTTACAGGGGCTGATGTAATACATATAAAAATAGGATCACGCAAATTAGTTTGAGTCCACTTCATTTTTATCACAGGTACATTTTTGTGTTAGCAATACTTCAAGCTGTGATATCTTTTCTCCACCAAAGAAGTAGAGAGGGATGTGGGCTGGGTGGATTATGGTAGTTTATTTTTCATCTCTTAGGAAGTGCAGCTGGAGGCTTCTTGGTTGATGCCAGAAGCATTTCCTCATTTGGACTGGTTAGCCTGAAAATGGGCCAGCCAGAAGGGTATTCTGCTGTTAGTGCTTATTGCATTTAAATGAACTAAAATAATCTCAGAAGCTGCTGGGAGTTTTGAGCCAAAACCCAAAAGAAAAAATAGAAAAAAATTAAAATAATCTTTCCCACACAACTGCTGGAAGGTTTAGAGCTCAATCTTCAGTGCTGCTTACTGAGATCTCAGCCTGTTCCAGGCATCCAAAGCCTTTCACATTTCCTAGGTGAACTGTAGCTCAACAAGAAGTTTGTGGCATTTGTTGTTCCTCTGCTAATTATGTCTTTCCCATCTAACTGGAGGGCTGGAGACTGACTGGTCTTTAGAAGTGACAGGTTAAGTATGGTCCATTAGCACCACTGGAGTCACTGGAACTGTTCTGGGATATGCCAATGAAAGAATTAGAGTTGGTTTAGCTCTACTAGTTCCAGAATGCTAACTGATAAAGTAGTCCCTGGAACAAGCATGAACCTTGGCTAGGGAATCAGAAATAAGTACGTTACACAGCAAAGCAAAAACTAATCAACATGGAGCTTAACCTGAAGGGAAGTAGTTTCTCTGGGATGAGGTAGGCTAGACCAGTGTCATTGCTTTCATAGGTCTTGACTAAAGATTATTGAGGTGATTTGCTCAGGAATAAAGAAATTCAAGCTCATTCTTTCTCCCTGGAGAGGTTCCTGATCTGTGGCTGAGGTTCCTAGCTCACTTTCTCTTAGATGACACATAGACTGAGCCATTTTCCAGCCACTCCCCAATATTGATAAAAATAAATATACAATTCCTCAGGAATTTATATTCTACACTCTTTTACTCTTTTATCAGCATCTTTCCTTTAGTGATTTGTAGCTATGTGTTAAGCTGTATGATGAACACCTATAGTTCGTTTTTCTTCCCTCACATCCTTTTAAGGCAAGAAAGTTTTATGCTTAAAATTCATGTTCTTTTGGTTTCATATATTGGCTGGACTGAGGAATAACAACAGGTGATGAGTGAGAAAACAGTGTCACTGAAAACTTAGAGAAAACAGTATGTAGCAGCAGGCAAAATGAATTCATTTTGAGACTTCCATTCAAGAGGGAATGCATACACATTTACTCTGCTACTCAATCTGTGCACGTATGCCCCTGTGTTTTTATTCAGACATGAGTGCACAAAGACTGATGTTCAAAACTCAGTGTGGAAAATTCATTGGGAAGTGATCATCTGTCAAAATCCCAGTCTCGAAAAAGTACAGTATCAGCAACATGAGTTAGAGTCCCACAGAGAGGGAATTAAATGTTGTTATATACAAGCACGACCCCTCCATTACCTCCTCTCATTACCAACAGGTAGACAGGATTATTAAATTCTTGTACTCCTGGGCTATGGCAAGGCTAGCACCTATCCTGCTCATAATATACTTCCAGTTCCAGCCATTCTCCCTTCTTCAGGAGCCTTCTGCATGAGGAAAAGCACCTTCATTGCAGTAACATTATCTGGGCTTTTGAACAATTTCTCCCATATCTAATTCTCCCTAAGGGTCCTAAGGCAGGTGCCTCCCCTGAAACACAGTGCCTTCTAGGCTATAGAGGGTAGTCATATATGACTGCATCCCCAGAGAACTGTATTGTTGGAGAGCATCTGTCAGCAGACTCCTTAGCTTAGGAAGTGCTCAGAGGCTTTTATTGGCTGCAGTAAGATTGGACAGTGTTATGAACACAAAAGTCTTCTCTGCTGTTACTTGCTGCTTTCCTACAGGGAGGCTTCATGCAAGTCTCACCTGACAAGACAAAGGGAGGATGGTCAAAATAAAAAAATAATACAGCAACATGAAGGAAGCAGAGGTAAGATGTGTTTCTTGAGTATTAGGAACTATGGTCTGCATTTAGACTTTGTCTGTTCTGAAAAGCCCAAATTACATTATTTGACCACAGAGTGGCAACAGCCTCAGCAGTCTCCTAAAATGATAAGCACTATTTCATCCAAGCCACCCTGATCTTCTGCTGCAATGTTGCTTTAGTTACCTTGTACAAGAGTTTCTCTGAATACCTACCTAAAACTTCTCCTTCCTCCATATCCTCACCTCCTGTCTGTTGCTTCAAAGTGCTGGCATCTTCTGCAACCTATTTCTTCACTTCTGTCCTCTTCTAAAAGGCCACCTACCTCTGGTCTGTATTCCTTCGGCTCTTAGATATAATAGTCTCTCAACCACCCTTCCTGGTCTTGACATTCAGATGTGATGCCCTGTTTCCTAACTGCTTGGTCTGCTACGTGAAGGCAACAGCTCCCATTGACACTCCCAAACCAGGTGACTCAAATATTGCAATATTATAATTATCTATCTGAGTAGTGTGTACAACCCATGCCAAACGACCCTGCCAATCCTCAAGCTGGCTGGGTTATTCAAGCTGCTACCATCTACCTTGGGCTAGCACCCAGCACCTTTGATGGGCCAACAAAACTCGTTATGGCTATTGAGGCAACATGGGATTTTGCTGCACAAGTGTTTCTATACTAAGTCCCAGCTACATCTGACTGGGACACTCCATCACTTCTAGGTGTGTACAGCTTCTTTTCACATTTTATTCTAGAAAATGAAGGATGGGCATGAAATCCTTCTGTGGCTCTCCATGGAGCTGAGAACTCATGCTGCATACACAGAACTGGAACGTGGTTGCTCTAGTTCCCACTTGCAGTCAAAGAGCTTGCAGCATTTACTGGTCTCCCCGTCAGATGAAACTGAACCCCTTGACTGCAGCATCCCCACTGAGTTTGTGGCCAAGGCCAGTTACCTGCTATCAGAGGCTGGCTGCTGGATTGCCCAAAGTGGGCACCATGATGAAGGAAGGCACTGTAGCAAGGCGTGGACGCATCGTCTGAAAGGGCCATGTGGAAGGGCTGAAGATCAGCCTGCCCAGAGCCGACCGGCGTGGTGGGGGTGAAAGGGGTGAGAGAGGCTCCATGAGGCTCTTGCTTTATACTGAGGGGAGAGGAGAGGTTTTCTGTGGTAGGGTAAGGGATGGACACAGACAGACAAAGGGAACAGGGGAAGGAAGAGGAGGGTGGGGAAGGGAGGAGAGGAAGAACAAAATGGGTAAATGAAAATGGAGTGGTTAAAATCTACAGGGAAATTAATTTAAAAACAAAAACTAAAAATAAAAAAGTTAGGAGTAGATCAGAGGAGCCAGTGCTGAGACAACAGCATTAATGCACCTGGGGGCTAGGCTCTGACTGCAGGGATGCCTCTGCAGGGGCAGCAGGAGATGAGGAGAATGGTGTGCAGTGGCAGATGGGAGGAATGGGATGCAGGAAAAGGAGAGGTGAGGGAGGGAACATGCAGGAGAGGGGGGACAGGAAGAAGCATAGGGTTGGGAAGGAGAAGAATGCTCTGAAGCTTCTGTGTTCCCTTTCCTGCTCTTTCTCTCACTGGCCGAGGGCATATGAGGATGCTACACTTACACAGTTTGACCCAGGGAATTTGACTCCTCAAACCCAAAGTAACCTTCCTCAGGAGAGCAGTATGGTTATGAGCATCTGTTAAACAGGATGCTTGCTGTAATGGCCAAAGCTTGTCAAGCCAAACTCTGTAAAAGCTTTGACAAAAAAGGCGCAGCTGAATTTCGAGGTGGTTAAAACGAAAAATGAGACTGTGCAATTAGTAGATAGATAGACAGACAGATCCATCTTACTCACAGTGGCACACTTTGGAGCTTTGACCATAAAAGCAGTCACTATTGACTCTGGTTGTTCCTAGTTTATGGTGTTGCCAGACAGATACCTTGACAAAGAGATATAATGGAGGAGAGGAAATGTGGGGGACTTGTAAAAGGTCTCATTTTGAACACCCAAAAGAGAAATATTGATGATGTGATCAGATCTGATCCAAATCATCTAGCAAACCATCCACCCTCAGGTAAACAAATTAAAGCCAATAAATGAAACCCATCTCTCTGCTGTGATGGCAAGTGTTGCCAATGGCCTATGAAATAAGTTAGTTCTGGTGGTTCTGATTTATACAGAGAAATATAAATGTGGCATATAATTAGGTCATAAATCTGAGTTCATTAATGTAGAACTGGCTTAATTAACTCTAGGCACCTTATTGTGAAGCTGCAATGCTCACCTAGACAATAAAGGGCTGGGCAGTTTCTAGCTGTGAATGCTGTTTATCCTGAGGCATTTGTTTCCTAAAGGTTTGCTACCTTGAAAAAATGATAGTTTGCCATCTGTGTTCTCCTCCAAGTACCTCTAACCTGGATGAGCATCAAAGGTCTCTTATCACTGAGACTCCTTTGTGGCAAAGACATATGCTCATGGATCAGTTGATTGTGAAGGATCAGTCTTGGCCAAAAGGTGTTCGGTTTCTCTTTATTTACTTATGTGAAGTCTCTGATATGCTAAGTGAGGACTGTAATTTCTCCTGCCTTTTTGCTATAGGAAGCTCTGTTTGGCAAGGACCTTTTGTGGAGGATATAGGGAACAGAAGCTGGATATCTGATTCTTTTTGCACAGTTAATTAGTCACTAGTGTAGGCAGTGAATCAGCGCCCAGCTTCTGATTTTTAAACTGTATCCTACCCTACACTCATACCAGTGAGCCTTCATGTACCAGTGCCAGTCTCTGTTGTAGATAGAGAACCTCAAAAGCTATTTTTCTCCTGCATCAGTTGTCATCAGGTGGCAAGGAGTTCACAGAATTACCTTCAGGCTAGACAGGCAGAGTCACCACCAGCAGTCTGGGAGTGCTGAAGCGTTTGTCCAGATAATGGTGATCCTAGGTAATTTGGATTAATAGATCTATCTGCAGGCAGAGGGCCAAAACTTCCTCCGGCTTTTAGGGGCTGCGAGTTGAAGTGATATTTTTCAAGAAAGCCAAATAAACTAGGGAAGTTTTGGTCCTGGGCATTCCCTGGGCTCCTTTTTGCAGCTGTCTGTACTATGAAAGAGAAGGCAGGTGTGGGGATCTGCTGGGGAGGAAGGCAGAGAAGAAGATAGATACAGGAAGCGTGGGTGGGCAGAAGCAAGAGGTGCTATGGGCAGAGGTTAATCCTGTTTGCACAGCCCCCAGGCATGTTAGGTTTCCTAGCCCCTCCCCTGCTTTATTTCTCTTTTAAAGCATGGAATTTTCAGCTATAATCCTTCCTAAACCACAGCATTTTTCAGGTGCTCTGTGTAAGTGAAACCATAATCTCTGGTAAAACAGACCACTTAAACTGCCGTAGTATTAGGCCAATCTGATGCAGCCCCTGGATTTCCGCTCTGCCCAGCCACCGCAGAGAGGATTTCAGCCTGAAAGACTGTCTAAAGCCCTTGCAATAGGAACAGCAGTGCCAGGCCTTGCCTTGCAAAGCTGAGAAGGGTTAAGGGACCAGGAGCTATTTGTCCCAGTGTTGTGAGGCTGTTAAAGGCCCTGTCAGACTCACAGCAGAGATGAACCCAGCCCTCTCTTGAACACATCAAGGCTTATGAAGAAAAATTCCTCACACCTTCCAGAGGAAGCACCACTTACTCAGTGCAGGGGGATAAAGAAGTCAACGGTAACATGGCAAGAGACGGGGACACAATAATGCCAAACACTCTTCTCTCCAAGAGTAGGGGAGAGGAGGCAAGGATAAGGTCAGACAGCAAATGATTGCACAACAAAAATGCAGACTTTTATGTGTCTATTTATCTATCAGTCTATCATTCCCTCTACGCTCTGCCACTGCACAGGCATAACTTATATCCCATGTATCTTTACTGGTGGATGGCTTTTACCAGTTTTTACTCCTTTGTTGTCCAACTCTCCCCTGACTAAAAGCACCTGAATTCTGTCTCCGATATAACTCCTGCCACTGCTATGCTGGAATAATTGCCCCAGCAGTGAATAATAGCTCCAAAGTGTGTCAGTGTAGACAAGATCAATTGATTGATCGATCTGTCCAGCTGTGAATGGCACAGTCCCATTTTTCATTTTAACCACCTAAAATTTCAGCTGTGCCTTTTTTGTTTTCACTTCTGATTTTCTCCACTCACTAATTCTTTTGTATTTGTGATGGAGAACTTGCCCCTTCCTATCCCAAGTCCTGCTAATTCCAGCAAGCTGTGGAGCAATGCCATACTGGCTTGCCTGTGTCTTAGGGGCTGTGCCTCTATAATGCTGCACCTGGGAGCCCCAAGGTATCTGCCAGTGTTTCATTCCTAAGGCTGGAATACCGACCTGTAATCAAGTAAGAAGCAGAATGAGTTTGCAACCCCATGAAGTGGCAGAAATCTATCCCTGTTCTAGGCCGCTTCCTCTTCTAAATGGCATACAATATCCTTGTTTATAAGCAACAAAAAATACCACCCAGTGTCATGGTGGGGGAAATCTGAAAGGGTCAAGTAGGGTGGGGATATAGCTGGAGACGTAGCAGAGGACTACATATTTTCTGCATCTCCTGCACCTCTCTGACTGTAATTGCTGAGTTATGGCTGTTTTTCTTCCTTTCTAGCCCTCTCCTCTATTATTGTGGCAGAGAGCTGGAACTGGTGATCTCTGGCCTAAATTCCCGCTGCGAATGAGGGGATTTTGGCCAGACAAGGTGAGAGGAAGATTCACAGCTTTGGGTTCCTATAGAGACTCATCTCAGCTTTTATTGTGCTCTCTGCTGCCAAAGGGAAGAGATGCAGGGGAGTTTGCAGGACTAGATAAGCTGCTTGTTTTTCATTGCTAGCTTCCTGAAGGATAAGTGACCTGCATCCACTGCTCCTTTTCAGTAAGTGAAGAATATCAAGATGGCACATCCCTGCATAAGGGGTAGCTTGTACACACCCACTTAATAACACTGCTTACCATCTTGACAATGTGTAGTGCTCTTCAGCTTTTCCTGGGGTCTCTATCAAATGTTTCTGTGACACCAGTGCCTCACTCTTAAGAACACATATTGTTACAGCATCCCTTAGGGATCACCATTTTATCTGTGAGGAACTGAGCCCAGAGAAAATGTATACATGTTCATGTAGGAACCCTGTGTCAAAGCTGAGGTTTATCTCAGGTGTTTTGAATCCTATGCTTGTACCCACCATTGAAACATCTCTTTCTGTTTTTGTGTTCTCCATTCCTTAGAAAGATTTCATTGTGGCAAACAGAATGGGCCTGGGTCCTCTGCATTTATAAACTGGTGAGCTTACACTGAAGCCAGTGGAATCACAGCTCTTTATCCCATGTGAGAATCCTGCCTCAGAAATTCTGTAAGTCATGCAAAGGACCAAACTGGACCAACACAGCATACATTTTACTTTTGCTTTCTGTTGTGTTAGAAGAACCACCACTGAAGATTAAGTTCATTGTAATTTTTTTATCCTCCTCTGTGATCGTAACAGACCTTTGCTAGAGCAACTGAAAAGTATGCAAAGACTAATCTGCTTCTCATTGTACCTTTCTTGTCTTCTCTTTGTATTCCTGCTGACTGGAGGAACATGAGCCTTGCATGTTCAGATTTATGCTCATGTTCAGGTAGCAAGTTCTTAGCCAAATTTACTTGTGGGTTGTTGAAATACATGTCTTAAGAAACAACCTGGGATTGCTTTCCCTTGAGAGTCAAAACTATTGTGACATCACTGATGTTAAGTTCTGAAATCCATTTGCCCCATTTTTTTATAAAACTGAATTTTATAAACCTAGATTTTATATCTGCTTTAATTAACTTTCCAAGTAAACTGATCTATCAACTTCTTATGTTACTTTGGAGAGAGTAAATTTTATACTCTTCATTCAGAGTAAAACATGGAGCTTCCAGTAGACCCATGATCTGGACTTACTCTTTGAAGTTGTTAGTGTTAGCCACTTGAGAACTCCACTGAAGTGAGCTTCTTGTGACTGCAAGTACAATTGTTTGCAGATGGAGCTGATGAAGGAAGATGTGCTTTAAAGTCTTGGGGGAAAAAAAAGATGTGCAGCTTGTGCACTGAGCACACAGAGGAGTTCAGTGGCATTCATATTGGCCCTTGTCTTAAGTCCCAGCCAATCAGGTTGGGCAATCACTTCCTGCCTTAAAGTGTAGTATATGCTTATTTCTTGGTGGGTTGGGACTTGATTGTTATCTCTTAAACAAAATGCTTTTGAAACATGTGCTGGGAAATGTATTTAGAACACATTAGTTTTTCACACAGTCCTCATTATAGGTGTCTCCAAGTTTTTATCACAATGACCTGCTGGAGAGCAGTGCAGGGGAAAGGGACCTGGGGGTCCTGGTGGACAGGAGGATGACCATGAGCCAGCAATGTGCCTTTGTAGCCAAGAAGGCCAATGGCATCCTGGGGTGTATTAGAAAGGTTGTGGTTAGTAGGTCAAGAGAGGTTCTCCTCCCCCTCTATTTTGCCTTGGTGAGGCCGCATCTGGAATATTGTGTCCAGTTCTGGGGCCCTCAGTTCAAGAAGGACAGGGAACTGCTTGAAAGGCTCCTGTGTAGAGCCACAAAGATGATGGAGTGGAACATCTCCCTGATGAGGAAAGGCTGAGGGAGCTGGGTCTCTTTAGCTTGGAGGAGACTGAGGGGTGACCTCATCAATGTTTACAAATACGTTAAGGGTGAGTGTCTGGAGGACAGAGCCAGGCTTTTTTCAGTGATGTCCAGTGACAGGACAAGGGGCAATGGGTGCAAACTGGAACATACGAGGTTCCATGTAAACATAGGGAAAACCTTTTTCACTCTGAGGGTGATAGAGCCCTGGAACAGGCTGCCCAGAGAGGTTGTGGTGTCTCCTCCTCTGGAGACATTCAAAACCCACCTGGACACGTTCTTGTGTGAC
The DNA here is from genome assembly GCF_020740795.1 of Apus apus. Taxonomy (NCBI): domain Eukaryota; kingdom Metazoa; phylum Chordata; class Aves; order Apodiformes; family Apodidae; genus Apus; species Apus apus. The sequence goes on along the minus strand of NC_067285.1, from coordinate 20,246,806 downwards.
CTACTCTAGGGGATCCTGATCTGGCAGGGGGGTTGGACTAGATGATCTTTCGAGGACCCTTCCAGCCCTTACCATTCTGTGATATTCTACTGAACATAGGATAGATCTTCCTGGGTAGCCCACAGCAATCCTGAACCTACAAAGAACGGCCAAAGATTGCTGTAAGATCTCAAAGACTGCAGTGGGCAATTTCAGTTGTACAAGCAGCCGAGCTGGTTAAAACCAGTACAACTGATGAAGATCAGAAGTTATTAACATCTGCTGACAGGTGTTGCTTAGCTGAGATATAAAGCACTCTTTGCTTTCAGTGGGTAAATCTACATCAGAAAGATTTTCATCACAGCCATACTTATTGTATTCTTCGTTTAGCCTAAGAAGAAAAGGCAAAAACTGAATTGTTGGGAAGACAATATAACTGTCTGGCAGCATAAAGTGTGGCAGCCTGTAATGCTGTCTCCTTGCTGAGGGAAATCAGACTGGGAATGCCAATTTACTGGTACTGTCATTACATGACATTATTGTCATTCACTGCTATTGTTCACTTAAATGCTAATTTTAAAAAGGTGGGGACATCTTTTTTTTCAGGTCCATCCATTTTGGGGTTGCTCACTTCACTATGCCTTTCAAGCCCATGAGGTGCCTTTTTCAACATCACAAAGTTATTGTCAGTGAAACTTCCACTGGATGCATAGAAATACATTATGTGATTCCTTTTCCCCCTGCTATTCCTGCCAGTTCCAGGGATTATTCATCTGATCATTTACCACCCTCAGCCATTTGGTCCTGGAGAAGAGTAGTAACACCTTTTGCCTTTCCAAATTCCTTGACTAGATAAGAAGATACTATCTCTTCTTAGGGATGGGAAACAGTTGATGAAATTTGGAGGTCCTGTGGGCTTCTACTTTTGCCAGTTCCTCATCTTAAACAGAGGAAGGGAGGCTTGCTCACAGAAAATACCTTCTTTGTTCTGATGAGGCAGGACAGTAACAACCTTGTAGCAGCCACATGAATGACTATCATGTCCCATTTTCAGGGCATTGGGGCATCCAGAGATGTGCCCAGCAGGCTGCTTGACTGCTGGTGCCTGCAGCCATGATGCTGTGGCTGCAACATTTGCTGCCACCAAAACCAATCTGGGGTCCCTAGCCGTTTGTTGAAGAGGTTCTTGTAATTCAGCTAAGTCAAGCCCTGACCAGGGCCATTGCTTGTTGGTGTCAGAGGCTAAAGTGGATTGGAAGAAGACAGGAAATTTTCACCAGTGCAAACAAGGAAAAGCAGAAGGAAATGCTCCCCCCTCTCAGCATGCCTACACAAGTACAACTGAATGTAATGGTCAGTTTTAATCATGATTCAAAACAGCAAGCTGGATTGACTTATTTTACATTTACCCTATGAGGATGTTTTCTAAAAGGTTGAATTGTATGGGTGGCAACAAATATTTTGACAAATTAAAAATTTACACTAAATGTGGTCATTTCAATTTTTGCTAAGTAGATCAACTGCATCTGTGCACATTTATTTAAGCAATTATGTTGTTTAATCTAATTTGTCTTTACATATTATTATATGAGAAAATAGTGAACGATGAGTCTATATTGCTATTTTATTAGATTATTAACTTTTTACTTGTGATCTGTGTCAAGTTATATTTGGATAGACATTAGAATTAAATTAAAACAGTATTTGTAATTATTCATGCTAATTAAATAAAATGACCACAAGTTCCCTGACTTCCTAAATATACTAGAACAGAAAAAGCAAGCTTTTCTAAGCAGGTTTTGCATTAAAAATGATTTATTAAACAAAGGAAAGGATATATATAAAAGGAGGAAATTGAGCTGATTTTAGAACTAATAGATCTCATCCTTTCACACCAAACTTAATTCACTCAATGACAGAGGAAAACAAATGTTCTTGCTTTTTCAAATCCTAGCTTGTTTCTTAGTTTTGAATGACCTGGTTATTGAACTGAACAAAATTCTCTTCAGTCCACTCACTAAGCTGAAAGGGAGGAAATAATATCTTCTCATCTTTCAGGAGGCTAAAGTTCTTGAGAGATTGTTTATAATTTCAGGAAAAATTTTGATCTAGGTGTCTAGTCAGTGATTTCTGCATGCTTAGTATAATAACTTTCTTGACAACTTTCATAGAAATCAGATGCTGTTTAAGTACATAGCAAGTAGTCTTATATATCTGTAACTCTACAATTTTTTTACATACATTCATGTCTGAACTAAAAAAAAAATCTTAGACTGAAAAAAAAAATCTGACCCTATGCCAGAGAGGGGAGGTCTGGAGGAAAGTGAGATTGATGCTGTTTGTGGTTTTTTGGTGCCTTTGTTTGACACATCATGTGTTGTCATTAGGACTTTTCACCCTGGATGACACTTCTTCCGTTAAGGAAAAATTCATTTCCCAGAGAGAAGGAAACATTTTCTACATAGAACATATTAGCTATTTTGTTGGGTGATTATGATTATAAAAGTTACTTATTCCTGTTGATAGGTGCTAGCCACAGCACAGAAGCATTCAGAAACCTCCTCACAGGAAGAGAAGGGGACACAAACTCCCATTTCAGTCAATGGTGGAAGTTGCTGAAGTGTTTTTCTTGGCCTTGTCTTTTACCTTTACTTTTTTTTGTAGATCTCACTGATGGTAGTGGGCTGACAAACAAGGTCTATTCAGATATAACTGCCTGGATTCAATTAAGGGAAGTTTTTCTTTACCTTTAATGTAATTTTACGATCTATTTAGTACTTTAGTAGTCTTTTAATAAGCAAGTTTCAAATCTTACATGAAAAATCCATTGTGTTTTATTTCCCATAGTGCTGCCTCTCTGTTCAGTAACTTCTGAGCTAGATAATTGAGTTGGAAAGGACTCTTCTCCCCAACTATTAACCCAAGTCCCCAGAACTCAGAAACTGGTTTGGAGATACCTTACTTCTTTAATGCATGCCTGTTCCAAAAGACATGACTTCTGATCGAGCTTAAAGAAGGATCTTAACTTTTTTTCTCAAGGGATGCAAAGCTTCTGTGAACAACCTTGTGCTTTTAAAGTACTCTTTTTGCTAGTACAAAAGTGGTTTTCCTCCACTGATCTTTCGGACATTAACTACTGAGTACCTTTCAAACTCAAAGATCTATGGAAACTACTGAATAAAAGAAAGCTATTGAGGTTTCCAGTGTTTACTTAGCCCTATACAGACTTATATTAATCTCCCTAGGCTGTCTGCCTTCAGTAGAAAAAAAAAAAAAACAAAAAACAACAAGTAGAAATTCTCTGAATGACAGAATTCTGGTCTTGATGTTCAACATGTTCTCACCTTATCTTGGTATGTTCAAGCTTGGATCTTTGCTCCTAGGAAATCTGATTGGTATCCAAAGATACTGTCCAAGACACTGTCATGTATCTATGCCACTCTAGCTATGATGTCCATGCAACATCAAAGCAAGATACAGCTGATCTACTGGCCTGTGTGTGAATGATAGGGTGAGGTGGTATTCTCAGGCAGCTCTTAACAGCTTTCTCTCTCTGTTACTTCACAACAGAGTTGAGAATTCCTACATTATCAGTTCTATATGAAGGACATTAGAAGCATGTTTCACCACGTAGTGCCCAGCTAGCCCCTACCTGTCAGCTTGTTCATGAAAATTCCTTGCAGATACTTAACTGGGAGAAATAAGGCTGACCTGTCTACTCTATTGTAAGCAAATGGTTTTGTTTACTTGCTTTGGACCATCTAGAATGTGTTGGATAGAATAATTGTCTGAAAGGGAGCTTTGATATTCGCAGTACTAGGCAAAGGCTGTGCTGTATGGACCTGTGATGCTAAGCTGTGTATTTGAAGCCCAAGACTTTGGGAAAGGCCTTCTGCACTTTGGGGAGGTGGCTGACTGTTTTGCAGCATTCTAGCTCTTCAATTTGCAGAAGCTTACAGACAGCTAAAGGGACTTCAGTAACAACTGTACATAACTATCTCACTACATTTCAAGATTGTAGGTAGTTACATATTGTTAGTGGTTTGATGTTTTTTGGAGGGTTGTCATCTCCGAATGGTGTGAGCTGAGAGAGCTTGCTGAGAAAAGCTAGTAATAGCCAGATAGAGGAGAAGGACTTTCTCTGAAGTCTTCAGAAAGAGCAAGAATCCAGTGCCAGATAACTTTGGTTTCGGAAGAGCTAATGATACTTTTTTCTCTCTGGGAAGACTGAGCTGGGGAGATGTTCTTCAAGACTGAAGCTAAATCTTCTGTCTTGAAGTGACTGCACAATGTGTTTGCACCCTGCATGGATAGATTTGTTTCACATTTGTTTCAGATATCACCTGGGTTCACAGATTGTCCTGGGACAAGAGCAAAGAGGCGTTTAAAGATGGCACTATAGCAGCAAAACAGGCAGCCAGCAGTTCAGTACTTGCTGTTACTCCAATATCCCCTCTTGGGAGAGGGATCCCAGTGATACCAAATAAATCTGCCTGCTCCCAGCCTCTTCCAAAATTTCCTAGCTGGGGTAGATGAGGAGGCAGCACTGAGTTCCTCACCTCTCTGGTCCTTCCTGAAAGGGTTGCCAAGCTCCATAGCAAACATGTAATGAATCATTCATCTTTAATAGATTATGCAAATTGAGAACATCAGATCAATGAAGATCAATAATTGCAACCATTTAATTGCCAGCAAAAACATTTTAAGAATGAGCATTATCTGAAGTCCTTTCTTGGGTAATGGCACCATTAATCCAAACATTGGATCCTGGCCTAAGTGTAGAGGAAAAATTCTCCACCCCTTTTCCCCTGCTGCCCTTCAGGGTGTTAAGGGTTTTTTTTTCCCTTTTCATTTCCAGTTTCTGAGTTTCCCCATCATTACCACCAGTGAACATCTCCCAACACTAATAGTTCTGCTTCTGTTACTCTGCACTGATTGAAATGTCGCATACAGATTGAGATGTTAGTGTTAAGTTGCCACCTGGGAGTGTCAAGCTGGGTCTGAAATGAACTTTTCTCACTCTTGGATCCAGATGGATCAGATGAGGATGTTCTCGAGCTAAGCTGGGATTGTTGCAGGGAACAGAATGGGGATGGCACAAGGTTGGGGAGGACATGAAGATGATTTTCTGCCTCAGCCCACAGTCTCTTCAGTGAGGCCAAATCTGCCTCTTGATGTCCCTTTGCAAGAGACATGTCCACAGCTTATGCTGTGTCCCCAGCCTTTGGGAATTCTGCTCTTCTATTAACAAGCTGGAATGCACCACCTTCACTTAGGCCGAAGGTCTAAAATTAATTATTTTAATGGCCTCTTTGAATCTTAAATTCTGATTTTAGGCCGCTTGTGTTTACATCCAACTGTGGGGATCTGCCTTCCATGAAGAAAGGACAGTATTGCTCTCCCACTGGCTTTGCCCCCCAAACACAGGAAAGTTTTGCTGTAAAAGATGTAGATCTGCTAAATGGTAGATGGACACCAGCTTAGTTTTTTCTTGCAAATGCAAAGAAAGGTGGAAAAATTTTGACACAGCTGAGCCATTTTTTTTCTGGTTGGCTAAGAAACTGCATGGCTACAAGGATCCTGGATCAAGCCTGGTAGCGGTCACAGCCATTAAAAGAGTCTGGGGATGTCACTCTTACTAGATGCTCTATAAATATGCAATTTGCTTCCCCTTGGTTCTCCATGACATTTTGCAGACCTCACACCCAATCTCCTCTGTATTTGGGGTAATTGTTACTAATCCTACCCTGTCCCAAAATTCCTGGTAGCCAAAAGGCAAAATTTGCTGTTGCTCAGTGTTTGCTGAAGAAGCAAAGACTGTCTTCCCCAGCCATGAACTGCTTTGACCTCAGGGGCTATTAGCTGGGGCTTCTGCAACAAAAAGTTGAGATACAGATTCCAGTGCTCTTGATTCTGTGCCATCAGAGGCCAGCTTTCTGGCCAAGAGGCAACAGCTCCTTCTCTTGCTAACAGGACTTACACCTCTTTGACATGCTTTATTTCTCAACCTGGCAAGTTTTCTAGTGAGGCTACAGAAGCTATAGGGAAGGGGGGATATACCAAAACAGGAGCAAGTGACTCAGGCCTTGCCAGCTGCTTTAGCTACTCAGGAGGAGATGTGCAAATCTGTGGTAGCTGTATGAGCAGAGAGCAGTGGCAACTAAAGTCAGAATATCTCCTTATGGCTGTAGACATGCACAGGGCAGGCAGTCTAACACTAGCATCACGGTGTGCCCTGTGGACCCAGGACAACCCCGTGCTGCTCAGGTTCTGCATGTGCCACCAGCAAAGAAATTTCTGTGGAGCAGCTGCTGTAGAAATTGCCTCCTGCTTCTGTACATCTGCTTTCTCTCTGGTCTTGCACTTGCTCTCATTTCCTCCTGACCCAATCACACTTCAGTTTAATGTGCCCATTGGTGAGGGAAGGGGAGAGACCATGAACAAATTTCTTTTGCCAGCTGCTGTTAGAGACTCATGGGCTTAAGGAAGAGGGAGTTTAGCAGTTCAGCAGACCTCAGTATTTAGTTTGAAAATCCCCTTCCACGTGGGGGCTGAATAGAACTTCAATTATTATTTCTCCCCAAGAAAACCAAGTGCAGATCATGAGTAAGTCACAACCCTCTTGTTCTCAGACACAAAGGAAAAAATGACAGTGCGTATTTGGACATAGTTGTCCTCCAACATCCATCCCTAAGCCCCATCTGGGCATAAATATTCTTGATTCATGCCTGGGTTTGTCTGCCTTTGAGTCACACCTGGGCACCTCTAGGCGTACCCAAAACTGCCAATAGTCTTCATTGTCAAGCTTCTCTTGAGCCCTTACATCCTCCACAGTCTTTCTCTCTCTTTCCATGTTTGCCACAGAGGGATATCTTGCATTAGCAGAAAAAGCAGAAGCTAATGGTGATGAGGGAAATAAATAAAAAGCTTGGTTCTGCTGTTTGGTCAGGCAGCTTACCGGTCACCACAGGGTACGTCTGGGGTCCTGACACATTTGTCCCCAGGTCTGGGTTAGCAGAGGTGGATAGACTTGATTTGACTTCATCGAGACCAGGGGTCAGAGCTGGGAGGGAGTACTCATTACCCTGGGGAAGAGAGGAGAGAGACAGCTTGCTATTGATGTGCGGGGAGAAAGGGAAGGGTGTACAGATGGGAGGGAGGAAGAGGAGAGATGCAAACCCCTGCACAGATGGAAGAGGAGGAGGAGGAGGAAATGGAGAAGATGAAGTGACAAGAAGGTTGCGGGGGGGTTCCTAGGATGAGCTATCCCACTTGCCTGTGTGCTGCTGTGAAAGGGAAGAGGAGTGAGGCCAGGTGTGGGATCTGGCCCCTAACCTGTGGTATTACAGAGCCTTGGTTCAGTGCTGTGGGGATGAGGACGGCTGCCTGTGCCAGCCCAGGGGAGAAGAAAGGGGAAATCCATGTCCCCTCCTCTTGGCTGAGCAGAGGCAGGAGGTGTTTGCCCTGATGACAAGGACAGCTGGGGCAGAGGACTGCAGTGACATGACTAAGACAGACAGACTGTAGCAAGCAGTCAGTGTAGGCCCTCTATAGCCAGGGTCGCTGCTGAGTCATTTGCCTCCTCTCCACTGTTACCTCTGTCCTAGCTCTTTAAAAACAAACAAAGAAGCCTCATCCCCTGCCTCTGTCACTCTGTGCACTGGGGTATGAAATTGGGGAGGGGGGAGCCACATGGATAACAGAAGGGTGGGAGGGGGAGAGCCATTGAATCTGAAAGGGTGTCCTGTCCGAAAGGCTCTGGTAATTGCCTTTTTATTGTGGTAGCCTCCGGACCAGACGCACTAGCTGGAGAAACCAGGAAGGCTACAAAACAGCAGGAAAAGTTGCTCTGATTAATATTACGTTAAATTAAAACTGATTTTCTGCTCTTTCTGCTCCGTTTTTTTCCATGCACTTTCCCAACCCCCTCCTCACATCTCCCCCTCCTCCAGCGGGCTCCCTGCTTGCTGCCCCCTCCCCACCCCTGTCCCTGCTTGGCTAGGACTGCCTAGTCATTTCCAATTCCTTCTCGTATTGATCTTCCTGTAGAAATCAGTTTTGTAATTAGCTGCAAATTAGGCCTTCTACTGGGGGTGAGCCTGCCCCCTGATTTATCACCAGAGTAATTCGCTGTGATCGGAGAGAAATTAAAATGAACTCAATTAGGCTTCGGATTTGCTTTATGGGCCCTGCTCAGAGTTTCAGGGGGAAAAATGACTGTGCTGGTGCTTAATAGTCTAATGAAAGTAAATAAAGGTTATTCATTGTAATAAACCCAGGGACTCTGGGATGAAGGGAGTCCACAGCCAGCCTCTCCTTCTCTTCCTTTGTTGGTTTATGGCTTGGGGCGGTTTAAAAAGACTTTTGATTTTCATTTTATTAAGACAAACAGCTTTTGGGATAAAAGGCCAGGGGAGTGGGGGAGTAAGGGAAAGGGGGGCCAGAGCTGCAGAAGTGCAGAAAACTAGGTTGGAGACGGGAGTAAAGTCTCAGCTTTGGACCATGAAGGAAAATGCTTCATTAAAGCCCACCCCTGTGGCTCGTTGGTCACCGGCATGATCTGAGAGTGCAGGAGTTTCCATGCAGTGCTGTGTGCCAGCGAACATGCATGGCAGTGTTTGTGTGTTCGTGGCAAAAACGTGCCCACATATCTGCAATTGTGTGTACACAGGGAAAGGCAGACATGATTTTTTAAAGACAAAACAGTGTGCATGTGTACGGCAAGTTCATGAGAGGCAGAGCAGGTGTATACATGTGCATCAGCACAGTCATACATTTTCAGCTAGAAAGTGCTGTAAAATATAAAGGTGATGTATGTGCAATACAGGTCCATGTGAGAACAAGGAGTGAAGAAGGTGAGAGTGATTTCACTTTCACTAAGGGAATCTCCCTGCCATCATCCTATGGGCACCTGTGGGTCCCCATGATCAGGCTGGGCCCTCACCTGCTCAGATTTGATGTGCTCTGATGTTTGAAAGACGTCAGGGTAAGAAGGACGCTCAAAAACTCGATCTAAAGCTTCCAGCTGCTGCTGGGTGAAAGTGTCGCCACGAAGGTGCTTCCGCAAACTGTCCACGCTGCTCTGGGAATCTCCATTGGGAACTGAGCCCTCGGATACATCTGCAGGGCACAGACAGAGAAAACAGGGAGTTAGCACCACCCTGGCTCAGATTAGCAAGGGATGCAGGACAAGGACAGAGTGGGAAAGAGCAGGGCCCTCCACCCCAGGAGCTGTGCCACTACCATGGGAAGGGGAGGCTGTGAGGACCAGAGAGAAGCCCCCTTCTGTCTGCTGGAGTGGCCAGGCTGCTCCTGCGAGCTCCATGGGTCTCTCCTGCCCAGGTGAGTGAGACTGTGGAGAATGGTGCTTGGCTCAGAGATGCGTTTCAGTTCCGCTGATTTTCAGGGTTAAAAATTGCCAAATCTCCATTGCTGAGCATAAAATGGGAGCAAAGCACAGCAATTAGCATCGCTAGAAGGCTACTGGAGAGGCAGCTCACAGAGAAACCAGAGTGCTGAGGATGGACCTGTATTGGAGAGAGCTGAGGAAGCCTGGCATGGAGAAAGGGCTCTCTTACAGCTTGGAAGGGAGTCAGCTCTGTAGTAGAAGTTATATCTCTGTTATAATTTCCTTCTCATCTGATCTTGTCCTGTTGTACCCCAGATGAGTCTTTCATCTGCCTCAGATAACAGGAACAATCCTGTTTCTGACTCCATTTTTCACCAGAGACAAGTCTCTCCCTGTAGATTGTCTGTCCCATCCAATTGGGACAGCCCATACATTGCCTTTTGTTATGATCTCTGTCCCATTCTTCTGTGTGTAGCTCATGATTTATCACAATCCCTATATCTGTTATAAAACTCCCTCCAAAACTGAATCTTTATCTGTATTGGTCCCTCTTACTATCCAAAATGAATTACTGTATTACAAAACCTAGTCCTACTCAGTGGGCATCAGTCTTCCTGGTATTCTTTTATTCTTACTAAGAAAAAAGCCTTTTTCTGGTAGAAGTATCACCAGAAGTGCATCTCTATGCCTGCAATATAATATAATCCCATCTCACTGCAGTGCCTCCTGCCATGTTCTGGCTGCCTCTATCTCTGCTGTGCCATCCCACATCTCTTACAGCCTACTCAACCCCTCTGAGGTGAGTCCATTATAAATGCCTTGCCCCATACAAAGTGAATATTTTTTGTGATAAACAATCTTATCACCCACCTGTTTGGGTTGGTTTTTTTTTCCCCTGTTATGCTCCAATTCAAATGAGGTGCATTTATCTCGGTCATAACCCCTTTTTATCTGAATTGAGTGAGTCTCCTGCTATTAGCATCTGTCACATCCAAGGTGAGTCTGTCTGTTATAACCTCCTGTCCCAGCTGAAGTGAATCTTCCTTTGTCATAATCCCTCATCTCATTGGAGGCAAGTCTGCTTATTATAATCTTCTCCAACTGTGCTGAGTATCTTTCTGCTGTCACCTCTCAGCCTAACTTTGGTGAGACTAGTTGTAATCCCCTGGGCTCATCCATGCTGATGTACCTTCATACTCCCCATGCTGAATCTCTGCTTACTGGGCTCCATCAGAAACAAGCCTGTCTCATCACCCCATCTAACGTAAGATCTGGTTCTCTTGCACTGTGATTACCTTCCATTTTTCTCACTATTATTCCTCATACTTCACACTTTCTTGATGGCTTCCAGTCTGTGAATTTCAGAAACTTGCTGTCTTTCAAGAAACTGGTTAAGGGATCTGTTATAGACCTTCTCTCTCCTCCATTGTGAGTATGTCCGTGGGCAGGCAAAGCTTCCAGAAGCCTGGAGTGACATTCACTCTGCAACAGCCAACACCATGCCACTCCACTGCTTCATCTTTTAGCTCATGGATGGTGCCAAGATGGGTATTTTCCTGGCACAGTTAATGCCCAACTGGTGGCCCAGAGTTATAACTGATCCTGCTGCCTTCTGGCTATGAGATATATCCGTTTATAGGTGATTATACGATATGATATAATCAATAGTACATTATATACAGTAACGTAGTACTGTACCACTCGCAAGACCATAGAAAATATTACATATTGATTTGTCCCAGCCAGCAGCCTTTCCTCATGCAGCCCCTTATCTCTCTTTCTTTTCCACCCCTAGCCAAAGCAGAGCTGTTTAATGGCACTGATTCCTGGCCTTTTCTCCTCTCCTTGGGCTTATTCGCACAAGGGAAAATTCTCAGGTTCCCAAAAGCTGGAGTTCTTGACAGATTTGACTAAGAAAACAAAGCAAAGACTGGGTTTGGTGGACTGCACGCTGTGTGTGTCACTGCAGTCTTCGTGTTTTAGATGGACTGGGCGGTTCCTGCAGGGAGTGGCTTTCAGGAGGACTGGGCTAGCGCAAGGCTCATGCTCCCAGTTCCAGTAGTTATTTCTCTCTGTTCCTCCCCGCAGAAAGCTGGCACAAAACTCCTGGGTCCAGGCTTTGAAAAAAATTGTGTGTTTCTGTATCAGCACTTGTCTCAACCTGCCTGCAGCCTGTGAAGCTGTTTGCCTTTCAGGATTTTTCCACGTGTCAGTCAGTGTGCATGACTCTGCACACTATGATGCTAATACACATGGGTATTTTTGCAGTAGATCATTATTCTGGTATTCTGTAGATTCTGCATCACCATACGCGCCTTAGCAACCATTTGTCTAGGATGGCAGCCCTACCTTGTGCACGGTGTTTGGTGTAAGTGAGCAGGTGTTCACAACTACAGTTAAACTTCCGTTGATTGTTATTAAACTGGATTTTACCCTTAGTGAGTTGCCTTGGGGGGTTGCACAGATTAGTGCACCCATGCACATGTATTTGCAATGCCTGCCTGCCTGCAGAGCTCTGTGCACGCGTGTCTCCCATGTGTGCACAGGGCACGCCTTTGTGTGAAGAAGCTGAAACCACAGCTTTCCCAAGTCACTGTAGGAGTCTCTTTTCCTTCATTTATTCAGGGGCCCTTCAGATCTTGACAAATCTGTCACTCTAAATTTGCGAGAGATTATGGTGCTCTCTCTCTAGCACAGAGAGAGGTGATATATGATATCTGCTGCCCCTATTGATTGCCTGATCTGGTGGCAGAGGGCTGGCGAAATGAACTTGAAATGAACATCATGCCTCAACTCATTGTGCGTATAATACACTACTTAATCCCACATTTTTCAGCCGCTATGGAATTCAATTGATCAATCATGTCCCTCTGATAGTACTGTTTTAGGGGTTATTGCTGCTCTGCTCACTGACCTATTTATTTATTTATTTGTGCCAGTGTGTGTGTTTGTGTGTGTGTGTGCACCTAAGTGCGTACATGTATTTGGGAAAGTCAGGACCAGCTGATAAGAAAGGACCTGTATAGTCAGTGGGAAATGAAAGAAAAGCATGAAGGGAGGAGAAAGGGAAGGAATGGGATTAGATAAGAAATCAGAATGATCAAAGCAAGCAAACAGATAGGGAGAGGTGGAAAAGTTGTAAGGAGAAAGGCGGTGCTTTGGTTCAGGTGGGAGTTCTGGACATGGCAGGGCAGGGGCACTCTGCCATGGCCTAGACTTTAAAATCTACAAAAGAAAATAAACTTTTGACAGAGGTCTGTAGGCTACTTCGAGGTGGACCTTGTCTAAACAGCTTGCAGTAGTACTGGATGTAATGGTAAGGCACACAAATCCCAGACTTGACAGAACAATAATATGAGCTGTGCATATGATTTTTACTTACGAAGAGGAGAAAGTTTCATGGAGATGATCTTGAAAGACAGATTTATATGTCTTGTGTTGCTAACACTGAGGCATTCACAGTCACAGATCACTATATTTTCTTCAAAACCAAAGGATTGTAAATTCCCTGTGTTTGTTTTCTGGTGTCAAAACCTATAGAGGATGTGTTTTGCTTTCTTTCCTGAAACTTCAAGGGACAGACACTTATCTCTGGTTTTAAATCAAGTTGCAGTTCTCATCTAGGCATATGACTCTGTGGGCTGGACTATAAGGAAAAGCCTCAAATACTGTAATACAGAAAGCATGGGAGCTGACAACTGGACGGGTATGAGCAAATGTGGCAGTAAGGAGCAGGGAGGTCTTTAGGGAAGAGATGGGGTCCATTAGAGGGCTGCAGGTAAAAGCAAAGGGAGAGGTCATTGGGAAAATTTTAGTTGAGAAAGACTAGCAGATCCCATGAGGAATGGCACTGTGGTGGGCAACAGTCACTTCAACTGATGAAGAGTGCTAGGAGTAAAAGCTTAAGGGATGGGGATTTGCCAAAAAAGCAGCTCTTGAAAAAGAGTGCCATAGTGAAGCAATGCTTCACCAGCAAGATGAGTCTGCGGATGCCACCTAGGTAACTGCACTGCCTTACCATTAGGAAGTACCATCACCTTTTTACTGGTGAGGGAAATTCTGTGTTAGTGTGACACAGGGACACGTCTCTTAAAATCAGAAGGATCTTAGGCAGCCTCAGAGGTGAACCATGGCCTTGGTCACTGTGTCTCTCACAAGAGTACATAGTTGCTGTCAGTGTGATCAGAACTGGCCTTGCACATCTGACAGGAAACATCTCGCCTCCCGAGGGGCTGCTGAGGGAGCGTACACAGCCTATGTTCAGTGGAAACCTTCAACACAAGACACAGAAATGCTCCACAGGTGTTACAAAAGTATCCTGACATATACCAAGGAAATGCTGTGCCAGAGCACACAGGAACAACCTTAACTACATCTAACACAGGGAATATGCCTATTGAATAGCTCCAAAACAGAAAGACATTCCCAGGTCTGGAAGCCACAAAGACACCATAATATGCAAGTAAGACAAAGCAGCATAATACAGTTACTTCCCTGGCTACAGCTGACAGAGAGCACCCTTGCTCAAGGTGGGACATGGCCATCTCAACAAATAACTTACAGACTCAGAGAATTGTTTTGGTTGGAAAAGACCTTTCAGATCAAGCCCAACCATTAAACTAGTACTGCCTAGTCTATTCAGAAGTACTGCTGACACAGGAAGACCTTTGTGAAACAGAAACCTGTAGAAGGGTCATGGGAAGCTGCGCAGCTGGGACACAAACATGGAGATACTGTTCTGTTTTGGGGCTGGGGCTATTACCCCCTCCATGTCATGTCTGCCTGCTGCCTCATGGGGCCCTCATCTAAGCTGGGGCTTCACAGCACTACCAATACAAATCACAGTCATAATAAAAGCGAATGTGACTGGCATGAGAACTGACAGCCAGGTGACACAGCAGAACCCATCTTATTGTCAGAGCCTCTGAGGGAAACACATCTGTCTAATGCAGCAGTGCTGAGCCAGCTGCTGAAATACCATCCCTCTGCACCACCAAGGCAACCTTGTCCTCTTCTGCAGCTTGCTTTTGTCACTGTCCCTGCTGGGTTGCTTAACTCAGAGCAGCCCTGTCCCACTCTCCAGACACTCGGTTCTGCATGTGTTGCCCTTTCCCAAGTCACCCTTTGTGTTAAGACTGTTCTTTCCCTTTATCCGATTTCCCTTCTCTTTTTTCCCCCTCTGATGTGTTCCCGTGTTCCCGTGCAGTTCAGGCCTGTCAGGCAGCTTTCCAGGACATCCCGGGGGGCCTTTCCCCACACTGCCAGTTGTTGCAGTTTCAAACTCAATTGTTCTCCTCGGTACTGAGGCAAATGGAGTCATTAATTACCTTCTATCGGCTGGGCTGAGTTCAGAACGCGATCAATAGGCAGCACTTGTCATTCACGGCAGCCAGCCCTGAGCAGACCCTTGTGCTGCATTCGGCGCAGGGCCAGGAAGGAGCCCAGTGCTACCAGACCCGGGCTTCAAACCCTGGCTTCGAGCTCTTCCTGGGAATAGCAGACCTCCTGTGTCTGAGCTGACCCTCAGCCAAGGGAGAGATCAGCGAGAAAGTACTGGATCACACATAGTTTCAAATGATCAGAAGTGTCTGGTACTGGTGTTCTGGTCTGCACAAGCTGATCCAGTCTGGCAGTCAAGATGTCTCTACAGACTCTGTTCGCATCCTCAATTATTATTAAACTGATACTGTACTCCTCACAATAGGGACAAGAGAAAGGACTCACAACCCCAGTCTGGCAATCTTTCCCGCTGTGCAACTTCCTTGCCTTACTCAGTCAAGTTTGGAAAAGGAAGAATGTAAAATTTGCTTTACATTTCCTCCCAGGAGAATTTTTGCAGCCTTTTGGGCAGCATGAAAGAAGGCATAATCTAAGTGGGTCAGTTCTGTATTTCAGCACATAGTAGTGCTGCACTAATTTTCAGAGCTTTGATTGTGATGGCTGAACTGATGGGGAGAAAGATGAATCTCAAATTCAGGTGAAAAGGACCGGGAAGTGAGTGCAGGATGGAGATGACAGAACATGGAAGGGGCAGGCAAGGTCCAGCAGTGCATAGAGAAGGGATGTTATCATCCCTTCTGTCAGTACCTGACAGCTGGGGGGCTGCAATGCTTTTAGCACAGGGGTTGTGTATGACACAATATCTCAGATGGAGAAGGGCTAGGAAGTGCAGCAGGGCTTACATGAGCAAAATGGCAATGCTCAATGAGAATGTAAATTAAATGAATTGTGTGTGCAAATGTGTAATGAAGTGTGTACTTGGATCTGTCTTGGATTATCATGGGAGCATGCAAATGTGCATTTAAGGAAGTGAGTGTGTGTATGTCTATGAAAATCATATGTATTTATTACAGCATCTAAGTGTATGGTTGCAAAGTCAGCCCAGAGTACCTGGGAAACCAAGTCTGTACAGACTTAGGCTTGTGCCTTAGACAGTAATAATCAGCACATCCAGCCTTACTGAATACACCAGTAAAGGCCTCTCCAGGTGTTAGGCTGCAAGCAGCTGCCTTAGATGTGTGTGCAACATGTACTACAGCATGTGTGGGACTGCAGATGAGGCATGTTAGCCTGGGTAGTCAAAGCTGGTGGCTTCTGTGTGAGCATCAGTAAAGCTCTGTGACCTTTGGGAATGCTGGAGGTGAGTGGACATATTCTGTTCTCAGTCAAGTTGTTGCAAAATTCCCTTACCCCAGAAGAGGCACTGGGGATTTATACCATTGTAATGAGGGTCAGTATGTGGGTCCAATATCTCTTACTAGCACTATTAGGCTTGACTGTTAGCCAGATAGAAGTGCAGCTGCCTCCAGGGCCCAGTAGACTCACTATGTTTATGTTGGCTGAGTAGCAAGCAGCACTATCACACAGCAGTCCAGCTCCTCTAGTTAGTGTAAGTCTGTAAGTCTCTTGCATTCCATGGTTATACTGATTTACACATCCTGAAAGTTATCAGAAGGGTTATCCTGATTTATGCTGTGGTGGTGTCCACAACATTACCTTTAGTGCAGAGCCCTTGCGGAGAGCTGCTGCCGCAGGAAAGCAAGGCACCAGGAGCTGTGCTGTTTCCTCTGCCAGGACAGATGATGTTCTTAGCACCATTAGCATGACCTAGCTCCCTCCTCTCATCTACCTAAGTGCATTTGTTGGGGAGCTACTTCGTGGTAGGATCCCCCTTGGTGAGCACATAAAAAAGGGAGGCTTTTGTTAGCTCCAAAAGACAGAAGCAACACAAGAAATTACATCACATGCAGCCCTAACTATGCTTGTTTAGAGAAACTGCTTGCATTTATGAAGTCTTTGGTGCGGAAAGCAGGGTTGCAAATGACTGCATCAGAGCGACAGTAAAGGCCATTAATTTCCTGTTATGTTTTCCTGTGTTGGGGGCTTTATTAATTTAATTTTACACTGTCGAACAACAGCGAGCACTGACACTGCCACACTCAGAGGGTTTTTTTTCCTCAAGCAGTGCTTTGCCTGACATGCAAATCAACAGTGCTATCAGCACTGCTAGAGACAAGGGAGAGAGAACAGAGCTGGGCTGTCCCTATCCAGTCCCATCCCTGAGATTCCAGAGGAGGACACTGGCACCTGAGAGGCCACCAGCACTAAGGCTCAGCAGATCTGGATCAGGTCATGGACTCCTCTACTGCATAGGCTAGAAAATATCAATTCCTCTTTAGTCTGCTGGATTCCATGGGCTTGGTCCCCCATTAACATGACTCTTAATACTTCCTTTCCTTCTCATTTCCCCTTGCTCTGAACTTTTCCTTCCTTTCATTCCTCCTTCTTTTCCCCTGCTACGCACTTTTACCTTAACCTCACAAGTCAAAGAAGGCTGTGCCTGCCCCTGAGCCAGATGCTAGCGAAACATGTTATCGCTTCTCGGCCTTTTGGCTAAGATCATGTGTAGTATCAAGTGTAGTGTAGTATGTTATTGGAAGCTTTTCTGAGTCAGCACTAAACCAGCGCTCAAGCAGAGTGTTTTTAGAGCTGCCATTTTTTGACATGCCATAAAACAAAGGCTCCAATCACTCAGAGTCATTAAAATTCCCATGGCATTTTTTTTCAAGAGTGCAGACATTAACCTGGCTGTCCTGAACAAAATCCAGCCTGAGTGATTACCCACAGCATATCTTAACTCTCTTGTGGTTTCCTTTGGACATGGCACAACAAAATCTCACTGTTGATACTCTCTATTGTTCAACATCTGCCATGGTCCACCCGAGAGAAAGCCACATTTCAGTAGTAAATGAGATCTTCAGAATGGGAAGGTTAATAAACAACATTATACAGGATTGGTAATTGCAAAATGCCATGCAATGAAAGAGCTACAGGCTTGTGATATACTGCAATCTGTTTGGACTGTCACCATGCAAACTCTCCTTTTGAATGCTTATGACTATAATAAATGTAAATCATTAGTAGAGTAATTTGGAATCTTTCTGCTGTGAACTCATGTAAAGGCCCTTACTGATACATGAAGGATCCTATAGTAATACAACCTCTGTAAGACGTGTGTTGGAGAGATGTTCCAAATGGTAAGAAGCAGTCCCCAAACTAGAGGGGAGCCAGTCATGGGTAGCAATCAGTTTCACAGACAAGAGAGGACTGTGCAGAGAAAAGCTGTAAATATCTTTGAGGATTAGCTAGTAGGGTATTTTTTAATTTGCTGGGATTTAGTAAAGTTGTCCCAAAGGGTAGGATAGTTCTGTTCTGCTTTCAAGGTCAACTCTTGTGTTCAAGGCCCACCTCATCCCGCACTAGATGCCAAAAGTCAAACCAAAAACCATCAGCTCTGTTGCTAAACCAAGCATGGAAATGTACCTGTCCTTTGTAACAGTTTTTTCTAAAACATCTAAGAAGACTTGATGGACATTTCATACTCAATAACCACCTCATTAAGCACTAATCAGATGCCTTCAAGCCTGTTCTGATGCAGATCCCCTAGCTTAAAAGCAGAATAACACCTCTGAGCTCCCAAAAAATTCAGAGGCAGCGAAAGAAAGAAATCCTGATCTACACCACATCCCAATGGAAACAGTAGTACCCATGACCTCGCTCCTGTTCCAGCACTGTGTTCCTCTGTGTTTTCCTGCAGTTGTTGACCTGTGTGGGAAGACTTTGTACCTTGAACCTAATGGAGTGTAAGCAGTAGGATGTTTGGACAGATGAAGGAAATGCAAAGGAGAAATATGGATCTAGGCATTATTTTTAGGCTCCTTGATAAAACTTTGACATTTTAAAGGGCCTTAATATAAGAATGAATTGCATTTGACACTATTCAGTGTCCTTTATCTGATTGATGCATGGAAAAATCACCTTCAAAGAATTATGGAAGGAGGCAAACAGAAGACAGACAGCCATGTCTGCTATACCTCTGTAGATAGATATCTGTATCTGCTTTTTCCAAGCCATCTACTGTCCTCCATATGCAAGGTCTTAAAGCTTAGCCTAGCCTCTGCAGGCCAGCACAAAATGCTGTTCATTTCAGGTCTTCCTTGGCAGCCACACAGGTAGTGGAGGAAATCTGATAGTCCCTGGAAGGGTCTTAAAATGTTCACAAACTGCCTTTTCCTTTAATGCAAGTTCTTGTGGCAAGATGAAGTACACTGTTTTTTTCTCTCTCTCCCTTCCACTCTAGTCACCTCCCTGTCCCTCATCTGTGCAGACAGGATTCTCACAGACTAATCACTTGGTGAGATCTTGTTGCTTCCCCTTGGGATCCTCTGAAACAAGGCTGGAGGATCTGATGCTATTGCTTAGGGAAGCACAGAGCTCCTGCTTTCCTTCCAAACAGCAGCAGGCCCCATTTTGGGAGCAGGGGGGGTTCTCTCTGGCTCTGACTGAGAACAAGGTGCATAGTGTTTTCCTTTAGCACAAGAAGATACCTCTCTATAGGAATTATTTCCTTCTATGAACGACAAGCAATGCTTAACATTACATCGACTTAGAGTTGGGAGTGCAGACATAGCCAAATTAGGAGCTAATTGGTGCACTGGGGATTGACTGTTGGGCTCCCTTAGCTGCTGGGATGTGACTGAAAAGAGAGAGAGACAGAAAGGGAGAGAGCAGGAGCCATCCTCCACGAACACCTCTCTAAAGGTTGGGATTCCTGAGGCCGCTGCTGTCTCTGCTGTCAAGGTCAGCAGGTTCAGGTTCACTGAACGGTCAGGATGGTTTGAATTACTGGCACTGCCTGCCGATTCCTCTGCTGATCCTGATCTGCCTTCCAGCGCTGGCTGCAGGATGCTGCTCCCTGGCTGCGCACGGTGTGGGACACAGGGAATGTCAGAGATGCTCTTGTCAAGAGAATAAGTTTTTAGGAAGATTTAAGGAGCCAAGGCAATGCCAAAGAAAGGCACATGCTCCACACACTGAGCACATGGAGACCAGGCTTCCAGAACTAGCAGTTCTGA
This sequence comes from Apus apus, assembly GCF_020740795.1. Classification (NCBI taxonomy): domain Eukaryota; kingdom Metazoa; phylum Chordata; class Aves; order Apodiformes; family Apodidae; genus Apus; species Apus apus. The sequence continues at coordinate 20,227,063 of NC_067285.1, read as the reverse complement.
TCCATTTTCCTTTTATCTGAATAACTGTCCCCTGCAAGTGTCTGTCTCTCATGAAGGTTAAGAGAATGGCTTGAATAGGGCCTATCACACTGTTACGGGGTGACAAACCTGTTGGTGAAGATTTCTGTCCAATGCTATATATAGGTAGGAAGCCTGGTGAACAAAGACTAACATGCGAGTCTTTATGTAAACCACGCTGGTAGGATATTTTCTCCCCAAAAAAACATACCTAGGTGTGTGACCAGGCTAAAAGGCAGAGGTAGCTAAGCATGTTTCTACAAGGTTGTCTGCAGAAGGTGCTCAGAAAGCTGCCTGCCAATGTGCACCCCAGCAGGCAGGCTTGGAGCCACTAAAAGGGACCTCACCAGAGCAGATGTCAAGAAGCCATGTCTGCAGGGGTATGAGTATGCAAGGCAGGCTGCTAGTGTCATAGATATGAGCTTCAGTGTGCAGCTGAGTGCCGAGACATCTGTCTATACTGTACACATGTGCTGTCCAAGCATCCATAGCAGCAGTGATAGCAGAAGTAAGCATGTGAGAAAGAGCATGGCAGGAGAAAGCAACAAAAGGGAATCAGAAGAGGACTGGGAACTGTGTGGAAGTAGTGTCCGGTGTTTGTCTTTGACAGGAACATCTCCACAGGTGTCATTGACTGGCTTTCGGTGGAGCCCTCTCAGTCCATAAAATAGAGTGCTCATTTTTGCTTATTATTCAGAGGTTTGTTGTGTACCTCTGTGAGGCAGTTAGCTCCTGGGTGCAATCAGCTACATCTGCCTATAGTTATGTAAACATAGCTTTCATACCTCTGCATCAGCCTGCCATTTCTACACATTTCTACACCTGGAGGAAACTCAGGGTAACACTGAGAATGGAGCTTCAAGGGGGTGCCCACACCTGGTGCCAACACGAGACTTCTTGTGCAGCGCTCTCAGTGCTCCCCAGGACAGGGAATAGATCAGGGTGAACATCACACAATGTCCTCTGTAAATGGGAAGCCCTTGTTGCCTCTAAGCTCAGGACGGGTATTCTGAGAAGGTTCTCTATGTGGCCTGGTCCCTATGAATTAGGAAGTACATTGTGCCTGCCATCACCTCTGCTCTTGACTCCTTTCCCAGTTCTCTCTTCCCACTCAGAGCAAGGAGCTCTGGCACGAAGCATCAGGGACAGTGCTCAGCATCGTGCTGGTTTACATTAATGAGATACACTCAGTGTAATCCTGCAAAGGATTCAGCTCTACAAAAGGAGGCAATAGCAGGCTGCCATGAACAGAGTAGCTCAGGTAATTGGTTTATCTATCTAGAAGCAGTAGTAGCAATCTCTGCACAGACAGAGTAGCAGTAAAGTCTCTTCCTTAAGGCTATTTCCTTTGTCTTTTCAATTGCTTGCACATCCATGTGAGAGAGAGAGAGAGGAAGAGAGAGAGCTAGAGAGAGGGAGAAATGTTAATTTGTGAATTAATGGCTTTTCTCAGCGGAATTGTAAATTCAAATGTCACCTCACAGGGTGACACTACGCTGGGCTGCTGAAGAAGCAATGATAAGATCCCCCTCCATCCCCATGCCAACATAGACCCATGCCCCTCCCCTCCCTGAAAGATAGCTACGGAGTGGAACATGCTACTTTTAATTTGCAATAACAACACAGAAGAGGGACTCAATGACTGCTTTCTGACCCTCCCTTCCACAACAAGCCAGGCCACATCTTTTCCTTTCCACCTCTACCTCCTTCCACTCCCTGTTCAACCCCTCCCATTTTAAACTGGGTCCAAAACAACACTATCTCAACTCCCCCCACCCCAAACTAATCAAAGGATGAGCTAAGGGAGGGCTTTTTAGAATGGATGCCTCTGCAACCTGCTCTTCTCCTGCAATAATCAGGTGAATTAATGACCCTGAAGTTAAAGTGAGCGCTGATACTCAGGCGTTGTGCAGCGTAGGGGAGAAAGCCTTCATTGTTTTCAAGCAGGAGGCGGGCAGCAGCAAGGGAGATTCGTGGATGGAGATTGAATATGCAATTTTCTTTCACCTTGCCAAGAGCTGCCCCTGGGCTGTGCCTGGCCTAAATTTTTTTTTCTTCTTGCCGTCTCTGCCTTATCCGGCCCTCCCACCTCCCTTCCATTCTTTCCAGAAAATTACCTTCAAAATTGATTTCCACTTTTACAAACAAATATAATGGGAACATGAGGGGGAAAAAAATCTTGGGCTGTGATGAATTAGGGCTGTCAGGTGCTTCCAAGTCTCCTTTGTTTTTGTTTTACTGCCCGTTAGGTTCTTTGTTTTTCCAGCAACTGGGAATAGTGCCCCTGCCTACACAGTCCCTATGGTCTGTGGCTACCGTCACAGGATATGTCCATCATTTGATGTCATCACTGTGTTATCCCTGCTGTCCATCGCTGTGATGCAAACAGACTCTGCTAACAGGCTGCCCCAGCTCTTCACACCAGGATGCAACTGATCTCCTCATGGAGACACTCTGTGTCCCACGCTGCCAGTGACCTGGCTCCTGCAGCCACTATACAGGTCCATTGAATTGTCTCAGATCTTCACCCTGCTCCTTCAGCTCCCCTTTGATCTATTCAACTGATCCTTGATGGAGGTCTCCCAGCCCTCCCTGTTCTGATAGACCAGCCTGGGTCATCATCATGTCACCTTGATTCCTGCTGTGCCTCAGTGCCACCTGGATTCCATAGCAGTATTGCCCTTATGTCATATTGCCATGCTACTTGACCCCAAAACAGTGTCTTCTCCATCTCCCACTGCCATTTGCACCCTGATCTACTGTTATACCTGTCTCATGTCCCATTGCCACATCACCAACAACCCTCTAAAAACATAATTTGCCTGTACTTTGCCAGCTATTCCTGATCCTTTTTGCACTTTATTCTGTCATTATCCTAGGATCCTTGTGGATCCAGGCACCATGACTCCCATACTCTTTCAATCCATGAAAAAATGTCATCTCCCTGAATGCAGGCAGAAACAGTGTACAACTCATCTAGAGTGAGCAAAGTGAGCAAGAAGATCCAGAGAGAGACAGGCACCAGCAAAACTAGGGAGCAGGCTCTGCACAGGGGGACACATGGAGCAGACAGAGATACAGGGATGACTTGCAGCTCTCTGACTCTTGCTGACACAAGCTGCAATAACCCCTCCCAGGAATGAGTTGAAAAGTGGAAGGAGAAGATCTAAGCACAAACTAAATACCGGTAAGCAGTCAGACAAGCACACATTCCCAGCACTCACACATATAAACTTAAAGAAAAGCTCTAACCATAAGTAAGACTCACAAAATGTAGCCAATAACATTTAAAGACACAAGAATGCAAACTGGAACACAAGGAGGTACTACTGCGGGTCCATGTCAATTAAATGTAATTTCTGAATAAACAAATAACTTACAAAAATGTACATACACTAAACAAAAACCTGGAAGTCAAAGGAATTTCCTTAAATTCATATATGCAAAATTAAATCATATAAAGAAATACAAACTATTTGCATAAATAAACAGCCTTCACACAGACAAGAACAACCAATACATATATATACACACAACATACACACAAATATATAACCTCAATGCAAATACACATCTGTACAAACTGTATACAGAAGTGTACAGCACTAACAGGCTCAATATTCATAACCACACCACAAAGATAAAGTGATAGTCCAAGTATGTAGCAACACATACACACAGAATATACATAGATATATACAACATTCACATATATGCTCAAAATGTGAATACAAATACCTGGCATTCATAGGAATACATAGCACTAATGCTGAGCCATACATGCCCAGACATCCATATGATCCACAACATGCATACTCCTACTAGGCAATGTTATACACAGCTTAACATTCACATTTTCTAGGTCTCCATAGGCATGCACAAAAATACGGGTCCAGCCTGCCACTCACCCCAGTATATAAGCACAGATAAGTAGAAACCAGTAATCCTAACACAGAAATACAGAAAACAAACAGTTGTGCATTCCTAGAGACACAAATACACAAGCAGAGACACACACAAATACAGCTGAAGCCAGACCAGCTTGTCTTCAGATAGTACCAAACCCTGCCCAACTGAGCAGCACTGTAAGCTTTAGTAGCTGCAGATTTCTGTCCAAACTGCTTTCTGTGATGTAAGCTTTTAACTCTCCCTTACCTGAAGTCCTCCTGGGCAATGTATACCCCACAAGCCCTCAGGGTGTGTGCAGATACACACACACATACTGCCTCTCTTGCTTCAAGACTGACCTCCAGATTCGTGGTGCAGCAGCCCACATTTCTGACAGTGCTGTGCTGCTTATTCATTGCCCTTTATCCAGTTTTCCCCTCCTCTCTTTTTCCACACGTACTCTCCGTTACCTGACCATCCTCCTACAGTTTATTTAGAGAGGTGCAGGATGAGGAGCAGGTGCCTTTCTTATGTCCTCCTAGGAGTTTTGGTAGCCAAAGACCCTCAGGAGGGATAGGTGAGTGGCTGCTGAGAATAAACTCCCTCTTCGATTTACATTTTTACCTAGAATTGAAAGAAGTGTTACCTATACTTGCATGTACAGACCCAATGAGCCTGAAGATCCCCCATGACCACTGCTGTTTGCAGTGATACACCATTGCTGCAAGCTGATAGCCCTTAGAAACTCAGCCACACTTCATGAAACAACACAGTCCCAGGGAAAAGAAGAGAAAGACACTGTCAGAGTGTGAAACACTACAGAAACTGCTCACCCCATGTGCACAGCCATAAACTGCTGGGCGCACACCCCGCAACTACATGTGATGGTTGGAACATGGAGTGAGCACCTGAAGCAATGTAAATGCATGTGTCTCTGGTGTCACTAAGACTGACCTGCAATAAAGCAATCATACAGCGTAATGCAAACACATCAGCTGTGGTGACAAGAAATCACAGCATGAAACAATACAGCCACAGCACTGACAGTAGTGCTGTCGTGTCACCTGCTGCTGTCCAAATACACTCTGTTGTCTTCAACAACACAACAGTTTTGGGAGAACAGAAATATACCTAATATGCCCAGAGATGAACATACATAAGGTGCTGTGATACAGGCAAGTGGAATGACTCACACATATTCTTTGTAAACATATGCAGGCAGCATAGGAAAACAAATGTATTTCCCTACAGAGCAGTTAAGGGCTAGACCTCTCTGCACTAGAACAACTACAGCACTGGTAAAGCATCATCATACTGCAGATGACAGCATAAGCACGTGGTATGTCCTGAAATGACCCCAGTATGCTGTGGAACAATACAGTCATATTTTGTGAAAACACAGAGTTCTCAATGCAGCACTGCAGTGACATAGCCGCATTGACTTCGTTCTCATGGCCAGTGACAGTCTGTTGTCAGTCAACATATACATCAGCTGCAGTAACAACTATATGAATTTCAATGGCAGTACAGTCTGTAGTGAGATACCAACAATTACCACATTGAAAACAACCTTACTGGATGGAATGATGCAGACGTAGCACCAGAAACAATTCACAGCTGCCTCTGTGAAGAGTGTAACAGCCTTGAGCGTAATGGGGCAGCATAGCAAGCAGTGATACAGTTAATCCCATCATTAGTGTCTCAAACACACAACCTATATTGATACAGCTACAACAACATGATAATCACAACCAAACTACCTGCAAACACATACCGAAGACAATGACACATAGTCACCTGAACTATCACAACCACATCTCCCAAATTATATTATCATTGCCACTCTGAACAACACAAATGTGATCCTACTTGCAGTGGCACACTCAGCTGCTGCATATCTACTCAGAACTCAGACATTCTTAAGCACATTATATATCTCTCCTCTCTGTGCTATGTTCCACTTAAACAATTGAGTTAAAAATTTTCTTCATGACAGTTTATGTCCCAGGGCAGTATCTAAAAAAACAACTTCCAGAACTGGGACTGTTACAGATCTCCCTGCCGCACATTTCACCAGAAAGAAGCATTTCTACTTTCCCAGCAGGAAAATGAGATCATGGTCATGTACAAAAACCCCCAAGCTGAATGCTGTGAAAACCCTGCCCTGCAGTCAGAGTCTCCCACTTGGAATAAAGGAAGAGAAACAGTCAGAAAATTATGCATGCAGCACCAACGAGAAGTGCATAGGTGCTGCCCATCCTGTAGCTACAGGATTAACAGTGCAAGTGCTCCTGCTGCTAAAAGACAGCACCCTGTTCTGCATATGTAGCTCCACTGCATTTTGTCGAGTACAGTTGATCACCTGCACTGATGCAGCTAATGCTCTTTGGAAAACACGTCCGATCTGCTGAAATGTTGGTGACCCTTTACTGTTCCCCTGCAATGACACAGCTCTGTATTGCTTACTTCAACGTAAATCACTGATAATCAAAATGACAGCTGAAGAAGGGAAAGGAAGAACTTCTGCCTTCTCAGGTTTACTCCCCAAAGTCTGCTGGGGGTTCCTTTACTGCAAACAGCCTGAGTGTTAGTGCCATTTACAGAAGCAATCACTCCATCCCCTCCTCTCCCACAAACCTACTGCTGATATTAGCAATGATCATACTAACAAGCCTGTGGGTTTTATTACTACTGATACTAATAATACTGGATACATTACGTCTGCTCCCGCCAATAACAGGCTGCAGATATGATCCCTGCTAATGCCGATAATACTGGGGAATATTATCTCTGCCATTGTCAGCACTGCAGATGTTATTGCCAGTAATGCTGTCAAATACTACAGATGTTGTCAGGGACCAAGATTAATAATGCTGAGATTGTTACAGCACCAGTCTCACTGGAACACAAATCCCAAATGAAAATTTGGGTCTATAGAGGAAGTCCATTTGTGGCCCGCTATGGAGAGAAAGAGCTATTTCTAATAAGAGTGGTTTTGTAAAGATTCCAAAAGTTTCACCCAACTGGACATGCTGTGGCATGCAGGGAGCAGTTTGAAATAATGTTTTCATATTATCTGCCTACTTATCCATCTATCTATCCATCCTTCCCTTTCTCTCTCTCCCTTTTTCTCTTTATACAGTGCTCCAGACTACAGTATGAGTGATATTAATTTTTTTTAGTGCCTTTGAGTCACCCTAATTCTCATCCTTTAGGCTATCAATCAGGAGATTATGAAACAATGGGAATATTTTCTTATTATTTTTCCCTTTTATCCTTCTGGACTTCTTATTGGTGCCTCATGGTCTGACAATGACCCTGCTGAGCCTGGCCTGCCATCACAGGATAGTGCGATATTAGGATCATGAAGACTTAGGAGTTCCTGTTTCCAGCTGCAGCTTGATACTGAAAGACCCTCAGTGGGCTTGGAAAATTCATTATATGTTGCAGGTCCTCTTCTGCCTCTGGGATGTGATGGGTGTAAGTAGTGGGGAAAGACAGAAACTACAGCAACATTGGCTGTGCCCATAGACTGCAAGAAATGGCACATGCTCTGCTACACAAGTGGTGGTGAATTTTTTAGCCAAATTATTTTAAAAATTGTAGGAGGCCAACTCTCTGCTTTGTCCAATCTGTCAGTGCAGTCAGGGGGTTTACAATCACAGTTCAAAACTGAAACAAAGGAATTAATGATCTTAACAGGGCAAATCCTGACCATCCTTCCTAAGTGATCACATGAGGAAGACACACTGAGTTTTGAGGGAAGACTTGTGATCTGACGGTTCTGTGTTTTCACTAGTAGACACTCAGAACTACCTCCCTGCTAGCTCCATCTCAGTGCCCTAGTCTTTCCAGGCCACCCTTGTGGTTGCAACCAGCACATTTAGTAGCTTGGGATTTCCCCCTCTTCCCTCTAACTCCCTGTGAGGGACACACCTGGCTGTCAGCGTCCATCGCTGAGCCCACCTCATGCATCCGTCTGGCTCCTTCTGTCCAACTTGGGAGTTCTGCTACATCATCTTGACACATAATTATCTCTCCTCTTCTTAATCATCTGTGCTACTGCCTAATGCAGGCACCAGCTGCAGCAAGGAGGACCTGGGGGAGGGGGTGTGCTCAGATAGAGGCTCCTCTATCTTTTTCCCACCCTGTTCCCCCCAGCCACCACGGAAGTTGCTAACATGGTTTTGAGAGCTGGGGATTCAGGAGCAGCTTGGTACTTCCCCCCCTTTCTGCTGAACTGCATTCCTCACAGAGGAATCCTTGCAGCAAAGCTGGTCCAACAGAGCGGAAAGGAGAGAGCAGTGCTGCTTCTTCTGTCTCCTTAAGGGAAGAGCCAGCTCCAAAATGCTCGGTGTCACGGTTTGACAAACCAGGACACTGGGAAAGTAGATGTGCATTGGGAGATCATAAAGGCTTTTCAACATGAGAATAAACCCTGCAATTAAGAAACTGCAATAAAACAGTGCTGAGAATCTCTGGGGAATACTGAGAAGGTGTATACATCCGATATGATCATGAAAGAAATACCTGCACTGGATTTCTTGCCTGTTGTTCCTAATCCCCACCTCAGCTAGGAACAATCAGATCCTTCAGGAGCTAAAGCGGGATTTCCCAGGAGTGAATGCAGTCTGTGCACAACCTCCCCTTGGACTCTTCTAGCCTTATGATCCAACCCTATTCAGCAGCTGGCAGGGGGTCCCACACAAGGTTTCTCTGGGACAGCAATGCAACATCTCCCTGCAGGAGATATCTGGGATGGCAGCATGAAGGCTGTTCTCTAAGGCAGTGGCAGCTGTGTCATGTGACTTCCACCTCAACTCTGAGAGCTAAAGACAAGCAACATCTCCAGGACTGTCTGGTACCTTTTTTATTCCAAGTGGAATATGTAGGCTCTTGGCAAACAGCAAGGAGTTGCAGTGTGTTGGTTGCCCTTCATAAATTAAAACTGGTATGAATTAAGGACAAACACAGACAGTTGTTCTTACTGTCAATCTATTGTGAAGTGTCACAGTCTTAGACGGCTGCTAGGCTGTTTCTGTGTTTAATTGTACTGCTTCAAAAAAGTACAGGTTCTGAAAGTGACTGTGTAGCTGCATCTGAAGTGGTATGATCTTTTCAGGTATTTGGAAAGAATAGCTACTAGAGCCAGACTGAAATGCTTCATTTCAAAATGAGATACAGAGGCACCATGTTGAGTGCTGGTGATCAACAGACTTGACTATATTGAGAACAAGGGTTCAAAAAAACCCCAAATAACTGTCAAGAGATTTGCACAACCATTAGAGAAACTTGTCACTCTGTTTGAAATGTCACTATTTCCTGTATATGTGATGATAGGAAACGCTGGAGGGATTTGCAGTGTTTGCAGTCTCTTATTCCTGATATTTTTTTACTTTGAGGCATTCTCTCAGTCCTTCCATTCCTATACTTTTCTCTTAGCTGGGCCCTACTGCCATCTAGCTGGGAAATGGATCTTCCTCTGGGGCCTGATCCAATTGCCAATGACATCAGCAAAAATCTTCCCATTTACTTTAATTTGTTGGATTGGGTCCTCACCTCTAGGTTTACTTTGCAGTAAGGAGAAAGGGGTCACGATGACTGCCTTTTGTTCTTGGAATTAGTATGTTTATTTGGATCAAAAGCTTACAGATGTGAACCTCACTAGAACCAATGCTGAGAAAATTACTGTCGGAACCCCAAAATGCAGCATCTGCCTCAGGAGAGTTTTCTCACCACATACCACAGAGAACCCTCATGTTCTCTTGCACCTCACAACCTTGGGGTTAGAGCACATGCAGCTCACTTAGCCACCTGTACTGCTCAGAGGTTCCTCCACACAACAGACAACAGTGCAAAACAGCATACTGAAGGCAAGGCTGAACTGAGCAAACTGGTCAGGTACTACTGTTGGAAAAGCTCATTCCTGACCCTCAATTTTTTAATGCATCAAATTAAAGAGCAAGATTTAAGACAAAAATCACAAAGCCACCATAAGAACATCAAGACCTTATCTACCCCTCCTAACTCAGTCTATCTAGACCCCAGGCTCCAGCTTTTGGCTCATTTCAGGATTCACTTTGCCCTGCGTCCTTTCCAGCAGTTAGGAAGGAAAGCAAGGTATCTTAATCCTGATTTCTTAGAGCCATAGCGAAAGGCTTAGATAGCAACCTTAGGGCCACAGTACTCAGAAGACCTCCTGTTCTGCTTTCAGACTGTTGCAAGCATGGCAGTTCTGGTGTGGTAGATGCTACCCATTGGAAACTGGGCCCTTAAGATCACCAGCTAATATAGCTCAGAGCAAGTCACAAGGTAAGAACTTGTTTGCAAGGGGAAAGAAAGATAGCTCCCACATTGCTGGTGCTTCTCTGAGATGACATTTTGTTTGAAACTGTGTGAGTCGGGGAAACCATGTTTACCCACAGTTCAAAGTCCGGGCACCTGCTGGCACCTGGGGAGTTCAGTTCCAGCCATTTCCAGCAGTGAATGAAGTTGGGATCAGCTCCAGCAATGGAGATGGCTCTCTGCCTGCTGAGCAGATGTCTGGAGACACAGCCTGTCATGAAAGGGCCTCGGAAGAAGAGCATTCCAAGCCAGCAGGGCAGTGGCGAGGAACTGGTCTCTGTTGCTAAAACTGATCTAGCCCCTGGAGCAGCTGCAAACCTTGGCCTGAAATTGGAGCCTGTACACGGGGACAAAGAATATAAAAGGGAGGATGAGCTTCTCCCTTCCCCCTACCTTCATCACGTTTCCTCTTCTCGCCATTCGACCGAGGAATCCCCAGGATCCCGTTAATGGAGTAAGAGCCCACTGGATCATTGGAGGCACTGGAGACGGGAGGGGATGCTGTGCTGGGCACTGGACAAAAGGAAGAGGGAAAAAGGGCCATGAGGAGAGCAGCACAGCACTCAGGGATCTCCCAGCTGAAAGCTACGCATGCCACCAGTCTCGTAGGAAAGCCTAGGAGGCACTAAGCAGACTCCCAGTCCCTCAAACTGAAGAACTCATACTTGCTCTACGCTCATTTTGCGGCATCCCATCTTTGCTACTCCATTCCTACACCAAACTCCACAGCCTTCCAGTACAGGGCCATTAATAACAAGTAAAGTGTATTCTACGAAGAAGCTAAATGCTGTTGTCACATCCCAGCTTAACGCAGGCTTCCCAGTGCACACCATGGTAAATTATTGCAATGCTGCATAGGCCACATTCTCTAGTGATTTCCTAGTCCATCTGTGTTTTGCCAGATCGTTTCCTCTCAGCATTTTTCCCCCAGAAGTGCGTATGTTCTGTCTTAGTCAGACCAACCTCTTCCATGTCCACCCAAAACACTCATTGAAAATTACCTTCTTAGCATAGGTCAGAAGCACTTCAGTGTTGAGTCAATAAATTCAGTTCCTTACTAGAACAAATGGTGAGTTGGTGATACATACTCCAACCCAGGTTAGTAAAAATCTAGTGTCTTCCTTTTGCACTGACCAGTGTCAACAGGCAGACTCCTCCTGCCACTCAGAGATGACCAAGATTGCTCATGAGTTTCCAGTATATCAGAAATGACAAGTCATCCAGATTAGAAGTGATAATCAGTGCCTTAGAGTATAGAACAAGTAGAACTATGCATCAAGTGGCACGCCCATTATGTCCCAGTGTGTCCCAGTAATGGAGAGAACATCACAATTCTTATGGGCCACTACCCATCATTCAGCTCATAAAGCCTGAAGCAGTCAATACATCCAATACAAGCCTTCCAGGATGGAGCAGAACCTGTCACCACAATCCAATGTAGACCCACACTTCCCAGTACATCCCAGAGCAATGGGAGACTCCAGTAGCAGCACTCACAATCACTATCCCAGCTCACCCAATGCATTCCCTAAACATTGCACTACTTTTCCAAGAATAAATAATATCTGCCAACTCCATCTGTTATGCTCAGTGGTTCCCAGACCAGTGAGAAAGTCCAGATTAAAAGGGCATCCAGAAATGCTCTTCCATACTGGCCCATTAATTTAATTGTGTTCCTGAACATAGTTCACGTACAGGATTATTTTTGCCAGCTCTGTCTTGTGTAGACGAGAGCTTTCCAGTAAACCTTTGTATAGCAGCTGATTCTCAGTAACCAGTAGTATCTAAGAGAGCATCTTGGACCAGGAATAAGCCACTGTATTTCACAGTATCCCAGAATACTGCAGGTTTTTTCCTCCTCTCAATTGTTAATGGATAAAGCTATGCTAGCAACAGCAGACCATACAGCCCACAGAGACATCAGTGAAAAGTACCTCATCACATATCTAGCACAGTACCTTTAAACACAACAGACTAGGAGACATTTGGTCACTTTATTACAGCCTTCATCTTCTGCTCACCTCAACAAACCCATCTCCCCCAGCAGAAAATGCATTTTCTCAGTGAAATACACCCATTGGATACCTAACTGCAGAGCTAGAACAATGAAGAACTCAATTCTGAGGCATCAGAAATATCTTACCCTGGTCTGTGCATTACTAGCTCTAAGAAATGGACCAGTTGCAGCAAAGGGAGAGAAGAGATATTGAAAAAGAGACAGAGAAAGAGAGTCAGAGTAAGAAGAAGAGGAAGGTGAAGACTGGTGCTTAGACAGGATAGTGGAAAATACTTCTCTAGGGAGGCAAAGGAGAGAGCATGAATGTGAAACAGATGTTAGGGCAGAATGACTCTGGGCAAATCCCTACCTTAGGCTGGTATTTCTGCCATGATTCCCTTCTCTGCAATGCAACAAGGGAAACGAAGAATAGGAACCTTTGATTTCCACTGAGGGTTTTTTTCTCCCGCCCCCTCCTCCTTTTTGCTCTGCCTCACATCTGCTTTTCAGACTTTGTTCCCTCGACTAAGCTTCACCCTCATTTCCACTTGTTCTCTCACCACCCCTCATGCCAGTCTTCTTACCAATAGTATGTCCTGGTGCAGTTACGCCTGTCCCACTCCCATCCGGTGTTGGGTGAAAAGGTTGCTGAACTTTGGTTCTGATGATCCTAGAAAAGATCAAAACAAATTCAGAACTCCACTGCAACTTCTTGGTGCTTTTGCATACCCATGATCCCAGCTGTCAGAACCTGAAGCCTGATTTGAGCTCTGGGTGCAGCAGAGTAGCTTCATTTGCCTTCTTATGATCCTGATTCGACTGCTTTAATGGTCCAGTTTCCAGAGAGTTGTCTTTGCTCTGCTCTGCCATCTTTTTCCCCAAACCTGGGTATTCACTGTGTTACTATGGTGCTCAATGAATAAGGTAGGATCTCCTGTGTGTTGGCAACTGCATTATCATTTATGATCTCATCTACCAGCATGAGCATAAGGCAGTCTTTGCAGCTAACAGAGCCACTGATGCATTTACAAATGGTGTAGATTTAATTTTGTTGTGTACCTAAAAAATACCTTTCTGGCATAGAACTGAACGCTTTGAACTGATGGAAGCCTTGCCCAAAGCCTTTGCATTTCATAAATGAGAAAGTGGGAGCAGAACACATCTGTAGGAAGTGCTGATATGCATCACCAGGAAAAAGAAGCTCCAGCAAAGAGGGCAAAAATGTGTTTATCAGGTGGTGAATGAACACAGCATGGGAACACGAAAAGATGACTCAGTGAATGCCACCAAGCTCATAATGCAGCTCAGAATGAAAATAAACTGAACTGTAATTGTCAGTGCTCCGTTTCTTGCTACATGAAATCTTTCACCTCTAGGTCACTGGTTTAAATCCAACTGAGGTCAGTGGTGAAAGAAAATCACTAGCACCTAGTACTTGACTGGTAGATGCTGGGTATCTGTGACTTGGGAATGACTGTCTCACCAAGGAACTCAGCAAATAAGCCATGACCTGTGAAGGCTATGGAGACAAAATTCCTTTCTGAGATTAAAACGAGCCCCTCCAGTTAAGGTGAGTGCTGCAGATGGCCTTTGTCCTGAGTTTCTGGGACTCTCAGGCCTGCATTATATAAGCTTTAACTTCTCCTAAAAAATGTCTCCAGAAAGAGAAAGCAAAAAATACATTCTCCCTGCCCACCTGAGAGCTTCTCTTAAAGAGTCACTGTAAAGAATCTCTTAAAGATTCATTGTAAAGAATCAATTGGCAAAGCTTCAACCAAAGAGCAAATATATGGCTAGTGGGTAGGGTGACAGGCAGAGTGGTCGAGAGGGTATTTTTGAAAAAGCACAACTCCTGAGAATGAAACCTTCTTAGGAAAAGAAAGATATTTCAGAGGGTATCACCTCAGCATATTAGGAAATACTGATACACACATGATGAAGCCTAAGCAGTAGCTGGAGTGGCAGAGAGGCACCTAGGATGTAACTGGAGACAGGGAATGTGAAGGTTCTGACTGGGAATGGAGAACTCCACTACATATAAGTCACTGGTATAAGGGGGCCCTAATCTATAGCTGCTGAGGACCTATATTGAAGGTGTCTGAGGGCCTCACGGCCAGATTCTGAGGTCATGCTGACTTGCACTAGCTGAGGAGCTGATCCAAGAAGTCTGTGCTAGGGCAAATAATATAACTTTTTTCTTCTTTTCTGTTTTTTTCTTTTCTTTTCTCTCACATTCCCCCTAAAGCCCCCTGAAGTGCCACTCTGGTTGTGTGAGTTTATTGATTTCCCTCAGCCCAGAGAAACAGAAAGAGGGGATGGGGTGCAGGCAAAGGGATGGAAATAGAAAGCTATAAATTATTTGTGACAGGAAAGCAATAGTGCCAGAGTGCTGAGCACAAGTCCCGTGTCACTATTAGATTCCTTTTAGCCTGATGACACTGTAAAAGAGGTTAAGTGTCTGATGGAATCGTACACCTTGGGGGCAGGGGCAGTCCAGGAACAGAACAAGCCACAGAGAGCGGGTATATCAATTCTCCAGGCCAATAATATTCCCTTCATTGATTGCAACACAAAGTTCAAAAATCTCATTATAGCCAGGCAGACCTGCAACTTTTTAAAAATCAATAGAGTGATATAATGTATGTATACTTTGTATAAATGTATCTATCCATCCATCTATCCAAAATCTGCCTGAGACTGTCTAAGTTAACCTACACGTTATGCTGTGTTATGTTCTATTGTAGTGTAGCATAGTGAGTGGATTACAAGATTTTCCCTGCAGCCTTAGATGACATATTATGAAACAGCCTGTTAGCACTGAGGTGACATCAGATGGTTCCATTAAAACCATGATATGACATCAGATTCACCATTTGTACTGGGAGGTGGCATCAGACAGCTCAGCTTCTACTGAGGGGAACCATAAGATGAGCCTAATTATACCAAGATGGCCGAGCAGGCTGTGCTGAACCGTGCTGCTCAAACACTGCAAAGTTTTGAAAAGCCATTTAGAATAAAAACAGCCTGTGAAACCATAGTGGTGTAAAATGCCTGTCAATAACACTTCAAAAACCCAGGCAGGGGATGGAGAGGAAGGTTCCGTTTCCTTCCCTGTTCAGTTTCTGGTCTCTCAGCTGAGAGTGCCAGTTAGTGCCAGTTGTGACTGTGTTTATTGAGATGTGTCCGTTAGGAACTGGAATGAGACTCACCAGCTCATTTCACCAAGTAGCCGTCAGCTGGTAATGATTTTCGGTCACTACCAACCAGGGCCAGATTTCAGCTAGTGACCTAGAGGCGAAAGGCTCTATTCAAAAACATTCCCCTCCTACGAATGAAACTGGTTTTACGTCAAGGGAAAGTGTCTGACAACAGTGAGCAAAAGGGAGCTGTTCTGGTTGTGCAACCTCCAGTGGCTTCGGTCAAATAATCATTGGCATCAAATGTCCAGCAAATCTAATGAGGTCTCAGGTAGAAGGTATTTCCTATGACTAGAAGATGACGAAGAAGCAGGTCAAGAAGAGACTCTCTGTAGCAGTGCTCCTTTGCCCTACAGTAACAACGGAACTCTAGCATTCTAAGGAAAGAGGAGAAATTTCAGGATCCTAATGCTCAGCACAGAATACAGCAGCGTGTCCCCCTGGGACAATTCATTTAGGGACAGAGATAAACAGCAGGATAGCTAGGCATCACTGCTGCTGCTTTAAAAGTCTTCAAGTGAGTTTGTCTGACACAAGACCACCAAATGAAACAGCAGATGAAAGATGAACACAGCTGACCTGGTCCTGTAGCAACAGATGCAGCATAATAATGCTGTCTTAACATTTCAAGATTGCTGAAAGCTTCTCACCCTTACCAGAGACTGAGATACACTGTAAGCCAGCTCTGCTGCTGCAAACCTAGGATTTCTGGATTACTGCTGTGTAAAAGGTGATCAAAACCTTCATCACCTCTTGCTGCTTTTGATGGCTTGTTCTTGCCTCTAGACACTGAGGAAAGGCAAACCTTTTGCAGAACACTTCCTCAGCACTTCCCAAGAGCAGAAAGGACACAAATCTTGGCACACCAGTCAGCAGTGCTGATTTTTTTAAGTGTCAGTATTTTCAAATGTCTTTCTTTTCTCCAAAGGAAATTGTCACTTTGGACTAAATTCATCCCTGCTCTAATTCCATCACAGTCAGTGACTCCAATAACGGCATTTGTGTATAATTAGGGGAATAAACTGTTACTTACTGTAAATTCCCATTTTTCATTTTACATTGGGAGGTTTTTGCACAAGTTGCCTACTTTGAGTTTCAGAGGATATACCCAGATTTAATACATAACCTTCTGGAGGTTCAGCAACAGGACATTTATAGATCTTTGATTGCAGTAAAGCAACTGAACTTCATTTCACAATCTGAATTTAATATGTGATATTATCTTAAGTAATGGCATATAATGTCATTACAGTACATAGCATCATACTGTGAATTATACATCCATTCCTGGAATTCATGAGTTACCATAGTTAGCTTGTAGTAACTCTTTCTAGAGTTAATACTGCATACAGCTCCAGCAGAAACCAACTGCCTGTTTCCAAATGCCTTTGACTTTCTTAAACATTCAGCATTAAATCATGAGTTAGCAATGTTTGATTTCTCTTTTGTTATTTTCAGCAGTTTTAATGCAATTCCTTTTGTTGGTTCTGAATCTAGCTGCACAGGCAAAAGTAATCTCTCCTAGTATGATGATTGTAACAAAGTGTAATCAAATTTGGTCAAGAACATAGAAAGAAATATTAGAAGCTAAAATTAGCTGAGGCATAGTCCTTTCTGAGCAGAACTTTCTTTTACTTCTTGTAAATAAGCAAGTGAAAAATCACTTCTAAACCTGTCCAGAAATTATTTGCTAAAAGAATGACAGATTGTAGGAAATATCCCTCACTTCTCTGACATTTCTATCTAAACTCTCTTATAGCCTGACATACTCTGTAGTCTCCTCTCTCTCACTATTGCAGGCAGAGTCTTTAGACAGTATCTCAAATAAAAAAATCATGCTAGGGCTGATCAGAGGGAGATGAGGTAGGTCTGAATCATCTGGAGTCCCAATCTAACAATTCTTGTAATCCTGGAAGAACAGGTTGAAGTTGCACTAAGGGCAAGAGTGGCGTATCCTGCCATCCCAAGGAGACCCTGACAGATTTCAGAAGGCACTCCTATCCTCACTTTGATCCTTTGTAAGGGATTATTTTTCAGAGTGAAAGGATACACTCAGAAGAGCACCAAACTCCTTGTAATTGTTTGGAGTATTCATATTTTAAATGCTCTGTATTAGAAGCACATTACAAGACCCCAGGGTGTGCATTACTGGGTAATTAAAGCAGTTCTTGGAAGGCTAGCATTGTGAAGCTTCAGCCTTTTCTCTGCAGCATGTCCAAGGGAGGCTGTGATGGCCAAGGAGCACACACCCTGCTGTGCTGCCCTGCTTAATTAGTGCAGGGCTGGACTGCCGAGCCACGGGCTGTGCCGGCGGGGTAGAGACAGGGCAGCCTGCAGGGGACTTGGTGCAGGGCTCGGTGAGACACTGATCCCTTCTCTGCATCAGATTGCTTCTTACAAAAGGGCTTGTGACCATCCCAGTGATGTTGGCATCAAAGCACGCCTGAGGAAAAGAGGAATGAGAAGAGGCAGCTTTGGGGTCCTTGGTGACAGCCCCCATGAAGCAAACAATAACTGCAGATGGGTGCTGCACAGGCAGGCGCAAAGAGCTCTGAATATGTCTTTGGTTCAAATAAGACAGAGTCTTACGTTTCTGTGCACAGGTTGAGACACAGCTGAATTCACAGTTGAGGAAAATAAAGGCAGGGGGGAAAGTTTGCGCAAAGTTCAAAATGGAAAACAAGTTTCATAGCGTGGCGAGGAAAAAAAAAACAAGGGATTTAGAGGGCAAAGGAAGGGAAATAGAAAGCCTGATAGTTAGGGCCTAATCGGATTCTGGGAAAGGGCTTCAGTTCCTTGCTCTGTCGTATACCTCTCATCAAGACTTTGGACAAATGGCATTTCTCTCTGTGCTCTGTTTCCTGCCTGAAGTGTGAAGATAGGAGCATTGCGGTGCCACCTGGGGCACAGTGAGGACAGCTGGAAGAAGGAGTGAAGGGTTCAGACTCTCTAATAACAGGGGCCAAGTAAGTGCTTCAGCGAGCTGTAGCACAGTATTGGCTTCGTTCCCCTGCTTGAAGCAGAAGTGACATGTACCCTGCTGACAGTTACTGTACGTGAAGGAAAGAGAGGTAGGCAAAGGCAACAGGAGCTGTATTTCAGCTGCACTGGCTTTGGTGGTAGCATTTGAATTGGAAGCAGAAGATATAGTTGGAAAGATCAGGGCTTCAGTTGCCCCCCAAAAACCACAACATAATTTCCATACCCACCTCCCCCGCCAGTGGGGGACAGTAGCTTCTTCTACTGCTCTCAAAATCTACTTCAACACTTTCAACCCTCAGAACAACTGCTGACATTGGCAGGAGTAGCAGACTCAGCTTCCTTGCTAGCTGGCCTCAGGCTCTGGTGCTCCCCGCCAAGACAGCAGAATGCCTTAAAACCCTGCCATATTCAGGGCCCACAAGCAATATTCACACAGTCAAACTCTCTCCTGTCATGAAAATCACATTTCCTTCTCCCTACCTTTGGAAAGGGAGAAGGAAGAAGGGCGATCATATACTACATTAGTATAGAAGCAAAAAAATGACAGATTAATTAGATTGTTTAGATACATTGATAGTCCTAAAAGGTGCCTGAAGAGGGATTATCTATTTTCCTGAAGCTTCTAAATAGATGAGATGTCAAAATGGAGATGCCTTACATACCTCAAAACACAATCCTAGCCCTCCCTGAGAAGATTTGAGTCCTTATCTGCTGTTAAATCTGTGTAGGTCCATCAACCGAAGCTATGCTGACATCATGCCTGAAGACATGGGAATAAAAGGGCTACTTGGTTCCAGGTTAGCCTGCCCACTCTAAACACAAGAGAAAGCCCAGTACTGCCCTTTTCTCTCATTGCATTTCTTGGCTGCACTCTGAGGAGTGGCAGAATTCACAGCAGCAGTTTTACTATCTGAAGGGCTTAGAGAGGAGCTAGGATTTTTTGTTGTTTTAAATCAGTGACCCATGATGACACCATATGGTTTTATTTCATTTAATTTGAGCAGAGCATTAATGTTCAGCTTCTAGCAGATCTCTGCCCATTCCAGTTCTACTATGCTACGTGGTACAAGTCCAGACCTAAGCAAGAGGGGTAGAAGTAAAGGAAGGTGAAGGTGCCTGCCTTCCAGGAGGGGGAAGCTCTGCCAGGCAGGGGGATGGCCTGCCAACTCCTGCTGCTGAGCAGTAACACACCACTTTATGCCACTGGTTCTGATAGGGTTACCCCCATCAGTCCCCTTGTGGATAGGTTGCCTGTCCTGACTTCCCAAAGTAAATTGCTGCATTAGCCTGTAAGAAATATTTTCTTATTCATCCAAGTGGAATTGTGTCGGGGTGCACAGCCCACCTGGGTTTTCAGAAGGTGCGCTTGAATAGTTGCTGTGTTCTGTAAAGCTGTGGTTACAGAGCCATCAGGACCCAGGCTGGTTGGTTTAAAGCTGGCTAAAGTATATCTACATGAGCTGTAGTCAAGCAGTGTCTGCAGCATAGAAATGTCCTGAGGCAGGTGTTCCTACTTATATTACACTCAATGCACGTTTGGAAGGCTTTCTTTGCAGTCAGGAAAGCCAGAAATTCATTAAAATCCAAACATCTAGAAGATGTCATACAGTTTACGAAGTATTGGAAGCAAATTTGATCCTGGGTGTAAATGTCTCACATCCCAGGTTTAAGGTGAATTAAGAAAATCTTAAAGGATAAAAAGGGTTCTCCTGGTCTTGGATGTAGAAACACAGGCATGGGAGGAACCACCTGGGTCATCAAGTCTATGATCATATGCAACCAGGACATTCAACTCGCTGCACTTAGAAGAGTATCCGTCCCTGCAGCTACAAACCTATCACTCCCCCTCAACAAATACATAATCTCTGCAACAAAAGACTAAAAGCTTCAAAAACAATAAACGACAGGAAGAAAGCAGGGGAGAAAAATTGCTGGTGGCTAGGTCCCCTTCAGTAGCAAGAGATTTCTGGCATGAAAATGCCCAGAAATATTTGAGCTCTTAGGAATTAAGCACCTTCTAAGAGTACATCTGCAATGATTGCAGTTCAAAGCAACATCTTCAGTTACCTATGGACTGGCCAGCTTGGGTCCTGCTAGCAGCACTGCTGCAGCAGCATGGAGCTGGCATAGGGCACAGCCCCACGAGCTGCCAGCACGCCGGGGGCTGCCACGCAGCAAGGGCTGGAGCTCTCAGAACAGCAGCTGTGCCAGCAGGTGAGTTAAGAAGACCTACAGAAACACATGGGCTTGCCAAGGTTAAATATCTTAATCTGGAGCATGGGAACTTTTAATTGAAAGCTCTGCTTTGAGCCTGTTTCCAGTTATTAAAATTCAGGAGTCTGTGTTGAATTCCTTGTGGACATTAATTTTGATTAACAGAAGACATGTGTGTAGTAGGAGAGGAGTCTTGGACTGGGAGGAATCAGATAAATGTAGATAACATTCTCAACTCTCTTGCAAGCTATGCCATACCTGGTATTTTGTGTAAAACCTCAGATCTTGGAAGATAAGAAATTTCACTTTAATATCAAGGTATTTCTGGCTTTCATGGCTGCAAAGACCAGGTGGAAGTGGGACTGACTGCCTCTCAAGGGGCCAAAACTGAAGGCAGAGGAAAAAAACTCAAAAACATTTATTTACAGCCTTGTGAATTTTATGCTGGTCTCTCAGTTTTGGAGGGTATTGACTCAGGACGTTTTAACTCTTGGGCTTGGCAGCACTCTACATTAGCTCTGTGTTCTCTGTGTATTCTGCAGAGTGCTCTACCACAGCATGTGCTTGAGTGCGTTGGCTGAGGAAACGATTCTCTTTACAGGGTTGTCATTGTGTGTGCCCCCCTTACATTGTCAGAACTGGTGAAAATTTTATAGTGGATCCCTTACCAGTAGAAAATGTTTGCCGCAAATCAAAACAAAACCAGTTCTGGGAATGTGTCAATTTAGATGCTATTTTTACCTTGGGTTTTAAATAAATGAACAAATTTCTGAGAAAAATTTAAGCCTTATCAGAATGGAAAAAATGTGGTTTTCCCTTTAAAATGACCTTTTTTGGGGTGAATGAGAGACTATGCTAAGGAAATTAAAATTAGGATAATATATTTAGATTTTATTGAAACAGCACGTTCCAACTGCCCTGCAATGTAGCTGTAGAATTTTAGTAAAGTTGTGATTCCAAATGAAAACCATGTTGAAAAGCTGAAAATTTCAACAGAGTATCTGTACCTTTCCCTTCCTGTTCTAGTTCTCATTGTTCTTGGTGCTACTTATTTTTTACTTTATCATGCTCTTATTATGTTATAATTTACCGCACATTGTGCATGCTTGCTTATCCTTGCCTATGGGTCTGCATTTATAACTGCGACTTATGGAGCTGGACATTTGGGTCACATTTTATATATTCAGAGCCCGTGAAGAATTGTTGAGCATTTATTCAACCGTTACAGTTTTTAACAGAGTTTAATGGGAAATAGGCTGTTCATATCTGTGGCTTGTAACCATAACCAGCTAGCTGTATGGATGTTGCTGTACAGCACCAAGCACAGCTACTGCAAATAATAACTCATAACCACCTGGAATGCATCCATAACAAGTCTATAATATCCATTATGTAATATCAAACATATCTGAATACTGATGCATCATTAATGTGGAATCTTGCTTATAAGGCCTATATTGGTCTGTGCATTTGCATAGTTGTGTAAGTTTGTGAGTGCAGGTCTGCTCTATTTCTAAATCACATATCTGGCATCCATCTGATTAACTGCAGAACTACAGGTTTCTGTGGACCTTCAAGAACCTATTATTTCTATCCTTTTCTGTTACAATCACAACAGCTGATACAGAGTACACTGGACTTTTGGCCTTTCTCCTGGCCTCTGTATAAATACAGTTTCTGTCCATAGGAGTTAGCAGTCTAAGGGCTTACCTACATATGGCTATGCAAAATAACTAATTTGAATTAACTGAATGTGTGAAATTGAAGTGGTCTACTTAAACTACATTACACCTCTGACTCCCTTGTTTAGAATTAAGGCAGCTTTAATTTAGTTTAGCTTAATTCACTTTGGAAATTAAGCAAACTAAATTCAATTTAGGACACTCAAATTTTGAATGAGCATCCAAACAATGTTTTAATGCTTTTAACCAATGCACTTGCAGAGTTAATTCAGATTAATTTTCTCATTTGCCCCTGTGTAAACAAGTCTGTTGCCTATTCCCTGTCAATGAAACCATCTCAGCTGAGACTCCTTCAACAACTCCAAATTGACAAACAGCCTCCCAAGAGCAGCAGTTTAAATGATCCTCCCCCACGCACAAATGTTTCCTCATCCCGGCAACTTTTCTCCCCATGAGCTTTAGTGATCTCCAAGACTGACTTGTCCAGAGCTTGACACACTGAGCCAAGCACTATCTGGGGCAAATGTAGAAGAGGAGCAATTGTTTAACACTGTGTAAAGGCCTGAGTTATAAATATTTAACTATTCAAATTTTACAGTTTAAGCTTTTGCAGTGGAATACTGTATTGCAAATTACAAGATATACTTCCTGAAAATCACAATATTCTAGAGAAATTCTCAGTGATTTTATCCAGTTCTATGATTTCAAAACTTGGTCCTCTTAATCTGAATTAAGTACTTGTTCACCTAATGAATCAGAATACTCTAGCAGTAAATTAGCATGTATTTAATTTTTTTGATCTAACTTAGATTGGAGAAGACCAGATGCAATCAGGATTCATAGGCAGATGAGTACAGATGAATATATGTGATGGTATTTATATATTTTGCATATATCTCTGAATATACTGTAGTCTAAGAAGACAGGAGGTAGCGTAAGGTGGCCACAGTAATGATCAAAACAATCTTAGAAATAACACGTAAGTATTTTTTATGCAGAAATTTTTATCTGTTTAAAGCATCATTAAGGAAATGTCAAACTTTTCATTACTTTGCTTAATTTTAAAACCACACTGTGTATATGGTCTAAAGATGTCTTAGGAGGAAAATTAATTAAACATTATTTTTATCACAATGCGAAAAAGGCCTTGAAATGTGGCCTTTTGCAAAATCCCAGCTCAGAGAAAGCACCTGCCTTAAATCTTTGCTAAAAAGTCAACCAGACAAATAAAACAACAACAACAAAGCAAAGAAAGCCCATTTAAGTATCCCAAGTCATCAAGTACTATTTGATCAGATGGTTAGGCTATATTTTTGTGTGCTTGTTTTTTTATAGTTAGTTCTAATGAATAAATGGTGTTTGACAGGTACTACCATCTCAGATCTTTGGTAGAGAATTAGCATGATTTCACGGAAACAGTTATGAGTATAACATAATAAGGAGACAGTCTATAGATTAATATGCTTGTGCAGAATTCATTTGGGGGTGTGTGGGCAACCAGTTATGTGCAGCTAGCTAAAAAGATACCCCTGTAAGTAAAATCTAGGTTTGTAGCAACACATCCGTTTGTGTGAATTTTTTTGTGTGGATATACAGACATACGAGGCTGTGCTGGTGTATTAGTGTGTGCATGTGCTTGTGCATTTGTGTGCACAGTCATCTGCATGTTTGTCTGTCTGCAGGTATGTTTCTGTGTGTAACCTGGCTGTGGTGTTTCTTGAATAGCAATGAGCTCAGTAAAAGCATGTATGTATTTGTATCTATGTATGCCTCCGTCTGCATACGGATGGGCTTGTGTGGTGTCTGTGGATGCATTTCTTCTTATGTAGTTTGTGTGTCCCTCCTGTGAGATGGATGCCTTGTTGTGGTATGATCTTGGTCACTGTCTGTGCTTTCATTCCCATAAAAGACAGCATCCTTCAGCAGCAAAAAAAAAAAACGCACTGAGCATCAGGAGACCTGAATCCTGACCCAACCTCCCTGTTGATGGGCTTTGTGACTGAGCAGGCTCTTTTGATTCCCTCTGTGCCTCGGTTTCCCCTCCCATCTATTTCACTATTTTTTACACAGGCTGTGGATATATACTGTCTACTACTACATGGGCATATGTAATGCCATATGTGATGGGCTCTGTCTAGCTCAGTCAAGACCCAAGGTTCTGAGAGGACCTCTTGATGCTATGCCACTGCCTTACAGAAATATTCATCCCTGCACACACCTGCCTTCCTGTGCTGGCATTTGGGTGTCCATCTGTGCACTAAGTGGCTGGCTATTTGCAGTTTTGTTGAAGAGTTTATCTCCCCCGTGTACATACAGAGCAGGGGGAGGTGGAAAGGAAGGAGTTATTAAATGCCAAGCGGATATGCAATAAATCCTATTGATTTTACAAACTCCAACTTGTCTTCAATCTCTTTCTGTTCTTTATCCTGGGGGCATTGAAACAAAACCCTATTTTAAATACCTTTTCTTTCCCTTCCCCCTTTCCCCTCCTCCCACTCCCCAAAAAAGTGTCAATATTTTATTTGGATTTTTAACTTCGCTCCATAACAGTTGTTTGACCTCCTGACTCATGTGAGTCACATAAATTCTAGGACTTTATTCAGGAGCCATGTTCCTGCTATTGAATAAGCAATTTGGGAGGGTGAATTAATGACTTGTGCTGTTGCTGGAAAGTCCCTGAAGAAATATTAAAATTGCTTGCAGACTGAATCAATACTCACTGAACACCCAGCATGAGGACCTGGGCTTTTTAATGGCTACAAGCAGCAGCACTGGGTAGAGGAAGGGGAATTCCTGTACACACAGCACACGCAGACACACCCAGCCAGCAGCAGTCTTCCCCCAGCCTGACTCTCTTTTTCAATAGCAGCATATTCTTGTGCATGCAGCCTGGTACAAGCTGATGCCTGCTTTGCCAGAGAAAGGACTTAAGAGTCTGGTTCCCCTGTCTCCCTCTCAAGAAGATCACACAGGATTTGCAAAAGCCAGCTGTTCAGGCCTTGTGTGAAGCACCTGGGTTGGCCTGTTCTGGCACAGCCTGTGAGGTGCAAGGAAGGTCGATCATTTGTGGTGTTATGAACACGTGTGATGTGTCCACTTTGCTGTTTTCCTCTCTGAAGGGTAAAGACACTAGCACTGTGATAGATTTGGTTGTGCTGCTGTGTTTTGGGAAGAGGTCTGGGGTGTTTGGCAGAGGCCCATCTGTGAGATGGTTCTGTGGCTTTGGGTACTGAACAGTGTCAGCATCCATTCACAGTGCAGATGTGTTGTGTTTCTGATATTCAGTAGGTTTTTCTTTCTTACGTTGGCTTGTGTCACGATGAGTCTTTTGAATGTCATGCACCCCTGCTTGTGTTAAGAGTAACCGCGTGATGCTTTTGGTCATTGAACAAAGATGTCACTTCACTGGACCAGTTTATTGTGATGGCTGCAAGTGCAATCCTGCATGGTACTGAGTGCCCTGGGGGTCCACCAGCTTCACTAGGACATGAATGTGCCCAGCACACTTCTCACTGAGGCTCTTAGTATTTTTTACTCAATAGGCTGACAGCAGCCAGATTTTGCCCACACCCTGAGTTTAGCTCTAAACGCCCGCTGGCAAGAGTGGGTTTTGTTGCCAGAGTTTTCAAGTCTCCTTTGAGAATGCAGCCCCATGTTTTGCCATTGTGGTCGTGAATGGCTGTTTTGTATTCGCTTGTTGGGCGGCTGTTATTGTGTATTAACACCGGGGTGGGTGTGCTTTGTATGACCGCATGTCTGTCTCATTGATTCCATCAGTATTATTTAGTAATCGTGTGTCTCCGTGATTGAGTTAGTGTGAATTTCAGGGCTCCTGTGTATTGAATAATGATGTCAGGGATTGGGTTGTTTGACTGGGTAATGGCCTCTTTTCAGTGTTGTAAGTGAATGTGTCCTTCTCCTGTTTCCCTGTCTCAGCTGGAGCAGGATCATTTACACTAGGTGATTCCTTAAGATGCTTACAGGCACCAAAAGAACATCCCTTTAGCTCCTGAGCTCTCCCTGCCAGCGAGGTGTGCCGAGGGTACACTGCGCATATATGTCTGACACACAGGGTGGCACAACTGGCTGGTTCTCAGCCACATGCATCAAGAAGCGGTCTGTGGCCGCTTGTGAATAATCATGTGGATGTGTTGGCATATTTCTAGGGCTATGTGAATGTGTTCACATGTGTGTGCACCTTCAGTGCACTCAGCAGTTTTGCTAAGACTTGTAAATTATATTTTTAGATAAATCTCCAGATCTGAAGTTTCTTCACAAATATATGCAAGGCTATACTGTGTAGTTTTGAATAGATTTGACTGAAGCTGTGAAGGGATCTATAAATGACTGCACTTGTCTGTAGTAAAGTACACACTTGCCTTTGCAAGGGTCTTCTTGTGTGACTTTCTGTATTAATGCATAGAAGGGCATCCGTGTCAGTTAGCAGATGCCTCTGATCTGTGTCTGACTGCCTGATGAAGTCTCCGTGTCTGAACTGACCTGGGTCTCTTATACATGTAAGAAAGAATGGAATTCTATGTCAGCAGCATTTAGCAGTAAATATATGTGCTAAGAAATTTTAAACATACAATGAATCTCTGGGTTTGTGCGATGGCTTCTGACTTGTGTGAATATTGTGCTCTAATGCCCTGGGATAGTGTAGCCACATTTGGTCCCTTGGAAATGAACAAGAGAGTTCAGTTATTTTTCAGCTGATGATTATGTGTCATTGCCGCACAGATTTATTTGCTCTGTGCAGGCAATGTGTCTGGCATTGGGCCTGTTCTGTGCTTCCTCAGCCATCAGGATTTGGCCCAGCAGCCATTGCATCCAGACAAAATCTATGAAAAAGGCTGTGAAAGATCCAGAAAACTTCCAGAGAAAGCTCTCAACTATACCCTCTCACCAAAATACCCCATTAGGTCACAGACCTCTCTCAGTCAGGTCCTCTACATGGATGGGATTGAGCAAGTCAAGGAGGTTAGCATATATTTTTCAGTAACATGGCGAACAGGTAACTCTTTACTCCTCCTTGCATTAGCTAAAGCCTTGTCACTTTCCTTGCCTCCTTGATTGTGTTCTCCCACTTTTTTGTCCTTCCTCCTTTATAGTCCTGCCTGCATTTGACCTTGAACAGACGACATCATCCTTAGCCCACCAGCTTTACCAGCTCCCACCCCTCACACTGGGGTAACGGCATCAGGGTAATAGGGGGAGGGGAAAAAATGAAAGAGTGAGGAAGGGAGAGAGGGGGGGAGAGAAGGAGAGAGACCTGTTTGAAAATAATTGGAGGCTGTTAAACAGAGGAGCCCAGCATATCACTCTAGTAATGGAAATAAATTCCATTGTATTTGCATTTTAATTTTCCACATAAACAAAGGCCTGGAGTGTGCTGGCTTTGCCAGAATCACAGGCCAGAATTTAATTAGAAATGAAAAGTTTATAGGGTCCTCTTTAATGCGATTAATGCACAGTTAACATTTATCACATACATATGCTGGAATCGCCTTTTTTAAGCAACCACTGGCCATGAAATGAATTTCTTTTCAACTTTTTTAGCGTGCGTGAGGAAGGCTGTCTCTGGTGAGGCGGTCCAGTGAGCACACTCCTGACAGCTTGGTAAACTGCAGCCCACAGAGGCTTAGTAGCCCCCATCCTCACTGAGGAAAGTTCAAGGTGGCTTAGAGGGAAACATGGTCTAGTGGTTAAAGCCTGAGGTTGGGAGTCAGGGGATCTGGGTTGTATTCCCAACTCTGCCACATGCTCACTGCATGACTGACTTGCTCTCAGCATCTGTTCTCTGGGTGTTAAAAATAAAAGAGAAATCAGCTGGAAGAAGATATCTCAGCCCCAGACCCCTCTGTGTCTCAAGCTCTCCAGAAGCTTGCCCAACCCTGTTGCATGGGATCTGGATTGGATCCTACGCTATGCTGATCCCTCAACTCATCTCCCCATGCCCAAGCATCCCTATGCCAGCAGCAGGGACAGGGAGCTTCCACAGCACCTGCCTGGTGTGAGAGGCTTGATTCCCAGAGGGACTTCTGTGTGCTGTCCCAGCTGCCTGCACGCCAGGCAATGCCGATCCCTGCATATGGGTTCATATGGCTCTCACATTTCTTATGTCATACACACACCCTCCTGCCAAGGAGGATCCACACACAATTCTGTCTGTGCAGCATGAGACCCCTGGCAGCCCCTGCAGATCCATCTTTCTTAAGTGGATCCTCTCATTTGGTTTGGTCCAAAAAACTTTTAAGAATCGCTTGTCAGATACTGGGGCCATCAAGCCTGAACCTCAATTCCTAACCTAAACCTAATCAGGAGCAGCTACGAGCCCTCTCTGTGGTACCTCGCTCACCCTGAGGGCCCTGAGAGGTAACCCCATGAGTGCTTATAAAAATATCTAAGCTTGTCTGCACAGGGACACTAGGAAAAGCGAGTCTAAATCTAGACAAATTATCAGTATTACCCTTCCTTTGCGGAGTGTGATGCTAAAATAAAAGGCCAAAGGTGAACACCCCCCCTATGAGTCTGTGCCCCTGCCAGAGCCAGGAGGGTATCAGGCTTGTCACCTCCCTGCCTCCTCCTGGCTCCCAAAGGGGACCATTTTGCTGCTAGTGTCCCCACTGTCTCTTCCTCATGTCCCCTTCCCTGCTCTGGCTGTGTGACAGATGGGGGCTACAGCTTCCCCCCCCCCTCGCATGCTTCCTTTCCAGGCTTACAGACAAGCAGAGTAAATAAACCAGGCCCATGGACACACAGTGTTAGCGTGTTAGGGACACAGCAGGGGAAGAAGGAACATGAAACCTCTATTGATCCCTTGAGGAATGATGTCCCTTCCTTATCTTATCAGATTCTCTTCACTCTTCAATTATAGTCTGTTGAAATTGGCCTCTTAACCCAAACAAGATAACCTGGGTAATGAGGAGTGTGAGGGGAGGGGTGGGGAGAGGAGTGGAGGGCAGAGTCTAGTGCATTGAACTGTGGCTATCATTAGAAATACTTCCTTTAGCGTAACCCCCTCTGCCCACACTATCCCCAGGTACCCCCTTCTTCCATCATAAATCAGATGAACTAGCAAACATCCACTCTCTGACAAAGCATTGTGCTATACACACCCCTCATTCCTTCTGATGTGCTAGGTACCCCCAACAGACAGGTCCCCACATTCCTGTGTGACATCTCTGTGCATATGTGTACCCCCTCTGCCACACACCTTCTGCATTTACAGCTCAGCAGATGCCACTCTGCCACACACACACTCACACACGTGTTTATGTTACTGATACTGCCCATCTCACCAGCTGCACTCTGCACCTTGGAGGCATGGCTGCCATAGCACCTTATCCGCAGCTCTACCCAAAAGAACTTCTGACAAGACACAGAGCACTGCTAGGTCCCACAGGCACCCATTCACAGCCACAGTTCATCAGTGTGTTCACACAACTGCCTTGCCATTGGGAAGCCATCACACAGAAACCTGTCCAGAACCCCACAAAACTGGACAGGCTTCCCAAGACATGTATTGCCATGCCTTTGCTCACCCCTATGACTCCTAGCATGTAACTGCAGAGTTAGAATGTCGTTTCCATGAATGAGACTATTCTTAGCTCTTACACATACCAGTGATACCTACTTGCTTTAAGTCTATACTCCCAGCTGGACATGTTGCCCTAGTGATATGCCCACACTCCTCCTCATACACATGTCATGGGGTATAGGGCATGTCTTGCCCAAATATCCATTACAGAGAAGATTGTCTGGTGGAACAATAGAGACTCAGCAGTCTATCTGCACAAATGCACCTGGGTTTCCATGCTCAAATTACTTCACTGTGCACAGAATGATCCAGGAACACATTCAAATTGTGTAGAAGGTGCTTTCATTTTGGAAAGGTGGTGCTCTGAACAGTACAAAGGCTTCGTTTACAAGGCTGGCACCCTCCCCTTGCACTCTTCTAAAGACTCTGTTCCCCAGGATCACTTTATCCTCTGCCTTTTTCTGTGCCAGGGACATTTCCATCCATACACATCCACCTGAAATGGGCCACACTCCCTTCCATTTCATGTCTCCCTGTGCCACCAGCTCCAAGTCCCATAGATGGGTCATGCATAGGCATTTATTTTTACTATTTGGAGGGTCACAAAAATTAATGTAATCTGCAAAAGAGAGTTAGGATCACCACAGTCATATTTTTACGAATTTACACATTATCTCTCATGTGTAAGCATGCAAATTCACCCAGGTAGTCCCTCCCTGATCTCCAGCTCATGCACTTCACAAGAATCTGCGCACAGCCAGACACACTTAGTCCATTCCTATCCTTGCTGCCTCCCATTTGCACAAACCCCCAGCTCAAGCACGCATGTAGCCTGAAATTGTTAAAGCCATGCAAGGGAGTTGGATGTCAATAATGGATGACCCTCTGCATCTTGTTTGGCACAGTGGCCAAGACTGCCTCTGAAGGACCACAGCAGGTCTGGCTTTGACACTATCCAAGACAAATATGCCTTAGAATTCATGCCATCCTTATCTGTTGCCTTTTCTTTCCTCAACCTCCCCAGCTGTGCTCTGCATCCATTCTGGAAGCTTCATGTTGTGGCTGGCTGGCTGGCTGCCAGAGACAGCACCACAAACATTGGCTCTTTAAAACTCTAAATTTGCTGTTTCTTCCACAGGAAGAGGGAATTTGTGATGTTTTAAAATTTATTTTCCACTCTGCCTCTGCTTACATTGCCTTGGCCCATTTGTACACAGAATATCCCAGAAATACGTATGTGCTCAGTGTGCAAACTTGATCTTTTCTTTAGAAATATTATTCCTTCCTTTTCTCTTCTCTTTTACATCTCCTCCCTCCTCTATAGATTTTATAAATAAGTGTGTATATATTTTTGTATCTGTATAATCCATGTATAAATGCATAGTTTTTTGAGCTTGAAAGTCTAAATTTAAACCACCAAGAAAGGGCCTAAATTTAGGCAAGTATTAACAGCGGGCACTATTACATAGCTACATTGTGCTGCAGTCTTTCTTTTTAAAGGCAGATGACCCAAAATTGTTCTTAAAAGAATTTTTAGAAAAGTGTGAGTACATTGAAAAGCAATTGAACCTTTAAGATGTAGCCAAATGTTAGTGCCCAAACTTTCTATCATAATTTTAAAGTGAGAGCTTGAAAATGGGTGGTGACATAATGAGGTTGCCCTCAGATTTCAGCCCAACTTGAAGAAAATGAGTACTACTTCCAGGAGCCAAAGGTCCACAATATTAAGCCTCTCTGACCAAAGAAATGGGAACTGTTATTGTTGCCAGAACCATCCAAACTACTGAAACTAAAGGTGGCACCCTTTCTGACAGATATATCAGGGTTTCTTTTGTGACTTGGTTGTCTGGTCTCAGACTCTGCTTTTCCTTTTATGAATTAACAGACATCAATCTGCCTCTTGAAACATGGATACCAACCCCCCAGCTGAAATACAGTGATGGGGATTCTAAGCAGAGCTGATAGCTATTCCTGATGCAGTCTGCCTCCCAGCCAGAGACAGAAGTTTAATCCTGTGCCTTGGACCCTGCAAGATGGGAGGGTGCTTACCTTGGAAGGAAGAGGAGCTTTTCAAAATGGAGTCAAAAGAACAAAAACTAAATTGGCCCCCAGGAGAGAACAATTAATAGAGGCAAGCTCCAGCATATCTGTGTGTGTATGCATGCATGCATGTGTTGGGGGAGTTGCTAGAAGCCTGGGGAATGATATGCTGTGCAGATTTTAGAAATGCTACAGGAGCTGCAGAGCTAGGGGTTGACAGCGGCAAGAAATGTCCTACTTCTGTTATTCAAACAGGCAGAGACAAGCCGCCAGAATCTTCCTTCCTGATTTAACAGTGAGGTTTGGGTAAATGTTTCATACATAGCATTTCCTGGGAAGCGTATCTATGAACTCCCAGTCTGTTAGCTCAGGCTTTTGGCACATCACTCTTTCTCCTCTCTGTCAAAACTGCTACACACATAAATCCCAAGCCAGACAGAGGACAAAGGGATATCCTTCCCTGACCACACCGAACTCCTGCAAATTTTCCTTTAGCCTTCCTAGGCTTCCTTTAGCCAGCCAGCATTTTGTGTCACTGTCTACATGCCTGCCCAGAGATACATGTTCCCTGCCATATACCAATATACTCATATGTAGTATCCAACCAGCAAGTGCATTTCTCCAAAGGTACCTATCAGCATTGCACTCACAGTCCCCATGTAAATGTCCTATTAAAAAAAAAGGCAATATAACTCTGCTTTTTTCCTTCCCCATACCAATCTCTGAACACATCGACTTTTCAAATTTGACTACTGTATATATAAATGTACCCTCTGCGATCATCTTATCCCATCACTTCTCAATATGGACAGACATATTCTGTCCATGTCTCTCAAACACTTCATGCATACATTCCGTCATTCTTCACAACCCAAACACAGCTATTCCTCTCCTATGGCTCTAGGATTGAACTGTTGTGTTGTCCATTTCCCAGCGACAAGGGGTCTAGTTACAGGATTATTGATTGGTTTTCATGCAGACAGATGAATCTGCCTTTGGTCTCACCACCAAAATCCACCTCTGTATGGGCTGATTGTCACTGCTCCAGGGATAGGATTTCACCAGGAGACCACCCTCCATGCAAACATCCTTCACCCAGGCCACGGATGGTAATAAATGGAGTCAGGCTGAGCCATAATAAAAGCAATTGAGTGGGTTACCTGTGCAGACATGAGATTTATACCTCCTCATATTTGATGTGATTGTTTTATTGAGTTCTCAGTGCAGTTAGGATGCCGTTTATTTATTTATTTATATGCCTACTTATCGGGGAAGAGGGGGGAGGCTGTCACAGTCTAGCTAGTGTTCCACCTCTGTCTTGTCAGATGTGAGGAGCCCAAAGAAGAGGGCTCTACAGTTTTGCTCTGCCTTTTACCTAGACCTGGGCTTACTGGGTGAGCTCTGGCCAGATATCTCATTTCCTGTAACAGACAAAGATGTTTGTTTCTGGATCCTGGAAACCTTGAGGACTGCCTGAATTACAAGCCCAGAAGAAGCTAAGGGGATGGCGTAAAGAAAGACGCGTGTATATGCTGATTTTCTAAAATAACCTCTTGAAAGAAATTCCTATTTACGCTGCGCCTGCTTTGGACAATGGGCTATGATCTACGCACAGAGCCTCTTTATGCTATTGCAATAGAAATAGTAAGCACCCACATTGCTTCTGACTCTGTCATCACATGTAAGCGTTCAGAAATATTAGCAGGTGCAAATTGATTGGAAATGAATATTTGTAAGTGCACTCTGAGGAGTTTGGAAACCAAGTGATTAGATTTGTGATTTTCAGCTGGGTAGATAGCCATATAAGTGCTACAAAATCAGCTCTCGGTTACTGGCACTAGAGAAAATTGGAGGCTAGAGCTGAATATCATACTGTCTAGTATTTCATCACAAGTCTAACGGTGTTTGTTGTGGGTTTTCCGGCTTCTATAGTCAAGTGATAGCATGAGAATTTCAGTTTTCATTTAATAAAGTGTGTTTCCCATCCTTGTGGGGCTTGAAACAGGGCCTGTCGGCCCTCTGAAGACTCAAAGGGCTGCATTGTTAAGGTGTTTTTAAAGTAATTTAATGGGAGTCAGATATCCAAATCCCTTTAAAAATGTAGGGTACAAAAGAGAAAACAAGTAAAAATAAATACACGTTGTATTACAAGTACTCGTTATTTTTATGCCAGTTGCATAATTTAGGCTCTGCCTTGGCATTTTTAAACAGTCAGGACTGGAAATATGGCCAGTCATTATTCCATTCCAGTTTAAAGAATGATTGGGAGAAAAACTCAAACTTTTCTCATGCTTTCAGGAGTAGTAATCATCATCAGAGCCATCAATATACAGATGGGATTTCCTAAATCAGCTAAAGTTAGCTGCATGGACATAAGGCCAATGTCAAATGCTTTTGAACATTTATAGAGACCTTCCCCAAAAGTGGGATCCCTAAAGATCCCTAAAAATTTTACTGATTTTAAGAAGCAAGGGTAAACTCCATTTGATTTTCAACATGCCTTAATTAAAGACCACAGCAAGTTCATCTAAGTGAAGCTCAGCCTTGCTCAAGTGTTCTGTAGTAATATCTTTTAATTCAAGTAGTATGGAAATCTTTTGTTTGAATAGGCTTTAGAAGCAGAGGTGGGGGTGGGTTTTTTATATTTGATACACTGCTGGAAACACGACTTTGTTTTGTATGCTTCATGTCATCATATCATAAAGGATACAGCTGGCCTGCTAGAGCATTATCTGTCTCTAGCCAACGCAAGATTATTTCTTACTGTATGTTTGCTTGTTATGAATACCATCTAGTTATATATATATTCCAAGAAATCAGGAATTTCTGTGGGATGCAGTTGCACAACTTAATGGACCTTCCTATCAGGAGATTCCTTCTGCTACCATTTAAATGTTTCCTTTCTTATTTCCCTCCCTTCATTTCTGGTTATACTGCTTTGTTTAAACATGAATAATTCCTCTCCTGTTGGACAGACTGTGCCCTTCGGATCACTATATTGTTCTCACCACTTCGTCATTGCTTGGCCAAGCCACTTATATTTTCTCCTCTTTTCTTGCAAAGTCAAATTAGTTTTTTCACATAATAGTGATTCCAGTAAATGAGGTTTAGCTCTGTAAGACTCATTCACCCAGCACTGAAATTAAGCTACCTCTATGGCAGAATGCAGCAATTATTCACTAAAGGCAAAAGCTTGAAAATGTTTGACTTCCAACAAAAATCAAGCTTTCTGTATGTCTATACAAAAAGGAAGGGCTGGGATTTTTAGGTGATAAAGAGACCAATGTGGTACTGAACTTCGAGGTTCACGGAACTGGGAGCTCAAAACTTCCCAGGCACAACGAATCTTACTTGCTAATCACCACTGTTGAGCTAATATCTCTGCAATATGAAAATAAGAAAAAATGTGGTTAGCTTATTGTAGTTCCCACCATGTAACCTTGCAGTGGCCAGATATGAGGAATAAGACAAAGAGAAATGCTGTGCGCATTCATATACTCTTTCAGCTGCAGTAACATTGTCTGTAACCTCTGCTTTATAAGCCTGTCCTTTATTTGTGATGATAAAAAGAAGATAATACAGGTTTGTGTCTGATGGAAAAATAATCTGAATTTAAAGGAGTATATTTCTTATAATGAAAGCCTGTGTGACCCGATCACATTAATTGCTCAGCTGAAAGCAGCTGACAGTAGAAGTCTTCTACCTTGAGAGCATGCCCTGATGCAGGAAATTGTATGGG
Organism: Apus apus; assembly: GCF_020740795.1. Taxonomy (NCBI): domain Eukaryota; kingdom Metazoa; phylum Chordata; class Aves; order Apodiformes; family Apodidae; genus Apus; species Apus apus. The sequence goes on along the minus strand of NC_067285.1, from coordinate 20,191,422 downwards.
AACCTTAGACTCAGCATGAATATAGTGAGATGATCCCTGTTAGCATCCCAAGTTTCTTTTATGTGCGCTAAGAAGTGCCAGGTTATGAGACCTGTTAACTACGTTGAGTACTGTCAGACAAGTTTTCTTCACCTCTGCTTTGCACGAACTCATTGTCAGTCAGAGGCTAATCCTGCCTGCATGGCCAGTCTAATTGTTGGCCTCACTATTAAGAAAACTGACACGTGGTGGTGATAGGTTTGCCAGTTAACACACCAGATAAAACTGTGTTGTTCCTCCTGTGTTCTCTGCAGACCATGTAGTTGTTGCTACTTTTGGTCACTATGAACACGCTGCCCTTAGAGATACTCTGTACTCTTCCAGCTTCTCCCTAGGTTCATTGTTTGTCCTTCAAGATTCCGGAGTGGTTCAGAGGAAAAGACAAGGAAGAGTTTCACCAGTGACTTTGGCTAGAGTGTCCTTTGGGGAAATTTTCAAGCAAGGCTAGCAAGAGTGACTCAGATAGCTCTGTTTGCATAACATTGATTTCTTCTGCATATGACACAGCCCCTGCCCTAATACGGCCGCCTTTTGCCAGACTTGACTGTTTGTCTGGAGACATGATGTTTGCCTCGATCGAGATTCTGTTCAGTCCTGCCTCCCTTATGTGGGCTAAAGCCCCCGCTGATGTAAAACAACTCAGCACCAGTTTTTAACCTTTTCTCGTTTTGTGTTGAACACCATGGGAATTTTACTGAAAGATCACACCAAGTTTACAAAGGTAGCTAAATACTGTTAATTTCATTTTACAGATAGTAAAGTAGCCTCATAAGGAATTGTGTGACCTGCCCTAGATCAACCAGAAAGTTAATAGCAGAACTGGTAAGAGATATCTGATCTCCTAATATGCTATTCTTCGCTCTAAACTACAGGCCTGCCCACGGCCACTGAAATTGACCACATGCTCAATAACATTTCAATGCACAAGTATATTTCACTGGTTGTTACAACCTGAAACAATGTTTGTGTCTTTCCATATGTATTATTTAAAAGCTCATAATTATTGGGGATTTTAACTAGGAATCATTACCCAATTGCTCTATAATGAAACAGAAAACATCTGCCCAAACCAAGTGCTTAACACTATAAATTAACATATACCAAATACTTAAGAGAAGACTGAAAAAACATGTAATGGCTTGGCTAAGATAAAATATGCCATGAAGTATTACTTAGGTCTGTTCTCAGGAACTCAAGGTCTAAAATATATCCAGAAGGCTGACTGAACTTGGTAATGCTTTATCTTCAGCATTCCTTGGATAAGGATTAACAGGGAATCCCTCAAGCTGAGCCCCACTGCAGGAGAGCTGGGATAGAGGAACAAACTGGGATGGGGGAGTTGTTTTTCTTGCCCTTTCTGGACCTGTAAGGAATTCATTAATCTAAGAGAAGCAGTAAATCATGCTTAAACTACAATGTCCATTGCATCACTTGCTGCTTAACCATGAATGTGTGTCCATGATGTGCTCCGTCCTGTACTAAAGTACATTGTCTAATTCAAAAGATTTTTCTGGAGTGATTATTATCTCCTGAAACATGTGTTCCTAGGCTAACTGTACGTGCCACAAAACAAAGGAAAAATGTTCATTAACATTTGCCTCCAAGTTCATACTTAGGAGATTGCTGCAAGACTTACAGCAGTGCCTAAATCTAGTTGAAATATTCTAACCTGATTGACTAAAGATAACTCATATGTAGTCATATTATAGATGGAAAAATTTGGGCTGGCAGGGTGCTCAAGAAGCAAGGAGCTCAAGTGATTTAAAGTAAGCATTAATTACTTACCAAAGAGCCTGCTTCTCAATTATATGCACGGTGTATATGTGTGTGGTTTTAAATATATGCATGTATATATGTGTGTATACCTACACCTACAAGTAGGTTCATACTGTATAGAACCTGAAGTATGAAATGGGAACAGGAAAGCTCCCGGTACAGAGACAACTGCTCTGTCTTGGTTCTGTCAGTTCTGGTGCACTTTGCTTATTAACTAGTATACTCTCTAGAGGTTTTGTTTGTTTTTTCTTTCTTCCTTTTTTTTTTTTTTCCCCCCATAATTATAGGAAAACTACTGCATAGCAGACTTGATTTTTTTTTTTTTTCCTGACTCTTCACAAGGTAGTTAAGTCACATTGTTTTCACCAGAGTTTTTATCTAGACTTAATCTATATGAGTTTGGTATTAACAAGTTTCGGGTAAATCTTAATGCTGAATAACATGACATCCCAAATGCATCCTGATATTCTCAGTACAATACTGACAGCTCAGTGCAATGCAGACATGCAGAATTCATGTATCATAAAAAATTATTAATAGAAAATAGATGTTTATAATATTTTAGGAAGACTTTAAAAATGGAATTGAAACAGTGTGGTTTTATATTCTCTCACCCGGAAAACTTGTTAGACTAATCTCCAGAAAGAAAGAAAATAAAATGTAATTAATATGTTTTTGGAAAATCTTCAAATAACTAGAAGTGGGTTTTTTCCACTTACAACGAGATGTCCATTTTGAAGCGCGGTATTCACAGTCTTTCTGAGGATATAGATAACTTCTCCTATTTCTGTAAATGCCTTGTTTATAGTCTCAAGATGTTAAACCTCTCATGGATGTTACCTCCAAGACTTCTGGATGCTGGGCCAATGCAGTTTTTGCTTTGGAAATCCAATTTTGGGAAAATACAAAGACAAGTATTTCTAGAAGGTTGGTCTTAAAAATTGCATTTGTCTGACGCTACTCAGAGAGTCAAAGTCTTAGCTTAGCTCCAATTTGTGATTGTACTGCAGGCAAGGGATATGTTACAAAGGATTGACCCAATTCTACATGTGTATTGTGACAGTGGGAAAGAGAAAAACGTATATTTAAATTGTGAACTTAGTCCTCTCTTTGTGTTTTGTGCATTTTGTGAGCTGAAGTCGCTAAAGTCACTGGATGAAGCTCACACTAGTCTCTGCGGCACCGGGATTGGGCCCTTAGATACACTCTCTATTTCCTATTCTGCTGCAATATTTTTTTCCCAGTTTGCTGTCCTGTTCTTGCCTAGGACAGACTTGCAAATTTCATGATGTTTGATATGATGGGCTCACTTCTTCATGCATGTGAGTTTTGAGGAGCCACATACAAAGGTGAATAGTGAGAAGTGGGGCCTGAATTTTTAAAAGGAATGGGGAAAGACTTAATCATATGAAACCACAATGCTCTTGTGCTTTGGTAACTACACACCCAAATGCTATTGCAGCATGAAGCAAATGTAGTGGGTCACAGCTGAGCCTCTTTAATATAATCATACTTAGCAGCTATAAAGCACTTGTCCTTCTCAAAACATTTTATAAGCACAATCTGACATGTGTACCCCCCTCCTTCTGAGAAGGATCAGTCCTCTTTCCATGGTGGGGAAACTGAGGTACAAAGCCCACAGAGTGTCCTGCTGAAAACTGGTAGGAAGGTGGGAGCAAAACCTGGTGCTCATCCTTCTGCCCGGGACATTGCAAGTTGGGCATGAATCGTCAGGTCTGGCAGGTGTAAGGCTGAGACTGCAGTTACATCTGGATTCTAAGGTCCCTTGAGCGAGAAGTGTAACGTGAGTGTTGGCTTCGTATATGCAGTTCCTCCAAGGAGCCCACTGCCTTTCCTCTGGAGTCCTGTACCACCAGTTTAATTTCTCCCAGGGATAGCTGGCTGTCCTTCCGCAGCTGCCTTTGTAAGGTGTCTGAATGTCAAACTGTTATTATTTCAATACTTGACTGAGAGAGTAACAGAGACCTGGAGGTTTTTTAGGAGGGTGTATAATTAGCCGATCAGTATTATGTTACCCTGTTCATAACTTAATAACCATTTTAATACAGATGGCACACACAGGGATAATTTCCTAGGGTAGCCCAGCAGTATATTACAGAGACAGTGTGTCTGAGGGAATCTTTCTTAGCCAAGGTACATTCCACTAGCTAATTCTACCTGCTGTTTTCAAGATGATTTGGGATAATTCCATATCATTTGCAAAATATTAAAACCCATTTATATAGAATGCCAGATTTAGAAATACACAGTCTGAGTTATTAGACATATTTTGATAAATCTGCCATGAAAAGTGCAAGGCAAAAAAGACCACTGCGTTTTGCCTGCCATTTATTTTTTGCTTCACTTGCTATAAATACACCAGGTATATATATATATATATATATATATATATTATCTGGCTAAGCTTGTCAAAAGGGCCAATATACTGAGTTGTGCATTTTTCACTGTGTGGACACTACAAAAGCCTATGTGTGTATTTACGTATACCCTATATACATTTATTTGAGAGGGAAGCGCCATATATTTGGGACTGCGTACAAAATTTCGTGTATTCTTATTCTGTCGGTATTTTGTGCCTACCTATGTACCCTTTGCAAATATCCCTGCGTTACTATGTTTCTACAGCTTGTATATCTGTGGGCGCAGTGAAGGCATCTGTACATACATTACACTAAAACAGGGTAATATACTTTTACTGTGTGTGTAAGAGTGTTGTGTGCTGCCAAAGTGTGAAGATCTGATACGTGTTGCTTTTGGACGTGAACAGTCTGAGCGCTTTGTAGTGTGTTCATACTTGATTACACCTATCACCCGCCTTTTTCTCCTGCATCGATCCTTTTTTTTCCTTTTTTTTTTTTTTTCCTTTTTTTTTTTTTTTTCCTGTCAAATTGTTATTTTTGTCACCTCAAACCTGAGATCAAATCTGAGTCCCTCCACCAACAAAAGTCGCACCCTAGCAGCTGGGGAGGAATGGGGGGAAATGGTTCTCCGTTACTGAATCTACCTTGCTGCTCTCCAGCCCCTGCTACCCTGGGATGAGCCCGAGCAGGGAGCCGCTCGGGCAGCGCTCCCCAGCCGGGGGAAGGCACCGCCTCGCAAGATTAGCCATTCCCTCGGGCTAGCGATGAGAAGTGAAGCGGGGGAGCAGGAGCAAGGGAAGCCTTCCTCCAGCACTCCCCAGCTTGGGGCTGTGAGCCCGGCTTGGCAGCGGACGCGACAGCTTTTCGACTCAGAGCCCTAAGGCTAGGCTGGCGGTCATTTACACCTCGGGAAGAGTATTGGACGGACAGGGGAAAACCCGACTCCGCCGCCTGTCACCCCACCCGCCCGAAAAGCCCCCAAACCTTGTTGCACCGTCGGGCTGCTCGGCTGGAGCTCATCTGCTCTCGCTGCAGCGCTGCCCGGCCCCGCGGCATTCAGCAGAGAGCCCCGGGGCAGACCCGCTGCCCAGGACTGGGTTCGGGGGATCCCCTCTGGGCCGAGCCCGGCAGCTGGTGGGCCGTGCCCAGGGGTCCCACTGAGGGCGGGGGGGCTGGAGCAGGCTGGTTCCAGCCTGGCCGCGGTTACATTGGGCCGTCCTCGCCGTTGAGAGGCGTTTTATGGGGCCATAAAAAGGGGATTGGGCCACAAGCAGAGCTGCGGAGTTGCTCTTACCTGTTTATGGAGGAGACGCTGGGGACCGTGTCGTTGTCGCAGATGCCCTCGGCCAGTAGCCTGTCCCGGATCTCCCAGGCGAACATTGTCGGGTTTTGTCTCTTGTACTCGGCGATTTTATCCACTACTTTGGGGGTGGCCACTTTGGGTTTGGAGCCGCCGATCACGCCGGGCTTGATGCTCCCCGTCTCGTAATACCTGCACAAAGAGCGGTCAGTGGCCTGCCGTGCCCGGAGCAGCCCCGCCGTCCCGAGTGCCCGGTGCCCCAGGGTGCCCCTGGCCCCGCGCCCCACCTCGGCCTCGGCCCCTCGGTGCGCGGCGTGAGGCCGCGGGGGCTCGGGTGCGGCATGACGCGGTTCTGCGGGGCGCCGGGCCGCTTGGGGCTGGGGGAGTCCCTTCTCTCCCGGGCTCGCTCGCGCTCTCCTTTTATTGTGGTTTTTTTTTAAACTCTTTTAAATTATTATTTTATTATTTTTTAATGTATATGTGTGTATGAAAAGCGGGGGGCGCTGGGCTGTTCGCTGCCTCCCCCTTCCCCCGCCTTACACACATACACTCGTTTCGGGCCCGGGGATGGAGAAATACAACAGAAACCTTGGTCCCGGTGCGCTCGGCCGGAGGCGAAGCCAGCCGACCGCGGGGCCGTGCAGACGCCCGGGGAGGGGGCGTGAGGAGCGTGTAGTGCTGGGCTCACACACCTCCCTTCCTCCCCCGGCTCTCCCGGTCGGCTTCTCCCCGCCGGCGCGCTCTGCTCGCCGCGCTGGCAGGGCTTGGGGGTGCGGGACCGCGGTGCCTTTCCCTCCCCTCCCAGGTCCCTGAGAAGCGGATGCTCGTACGGGGCAGCTCCAGCCCATCTCCCCGCTGGCCATTAGCTGTGCTGGCGGCAGCGGTTCTGACCCGTCCTTTGCAGAGGGCAGGGCAGCGCACACGCCCAGGCGGCTGGGGCGCTGCCGCCTGCTGACACCGCTGACACGGCTCCGCATGCGAGCGGCCGGGCCCGGGGTCGCCGCCCCCCCAACCCGGCTTTCCTCTGGGGATATTTCACACCACGTTTGGCCGCGATCGGTTACGGCGGGTATTTATTTATTTATTTGGCCCGTTGTTTGTTTATTTACCAGTGTATAAGGCCGCTCACGGGCAGTTGTGAGTCGGAAGATATTTTTGTTTGTTTGTTTTGTTTGGGGTTTTTTTGGTTGTTCTTTCGTTCCTTCGTCGTCCCACCCCGTTCCAATTTTCCCGCCCACCCTTCGCAAATTGTTTTTCTTCCCAGGAGTTTCCAAACACCGCCGGGGGAGGATGGCGGGGAGCACGTCCCTGCCGGCTGGAGGAGTGGGCCCTGCTCAGCCGCGGGCTCCCACGGCGAGGAGGTGCCGGGGCCGCTCGGGAAGGTGCCCGCGGGAGCTCGGCGCTGCGGGAAGGGCCGGAGCTCACAGCGGAGCAGGGAAGGGATGCACCGTTGTCGTCCCAGGGGAGGGGAGCTGCGTCTTTCCTTACCTGCCCAGGATCTTGCTGACACAACCGTGGCTGACCCGCAGCTGCCTGGAAATGTCACAGGGTCGCACCCCCTGGTGAGCCAGCTCCACTATCCTTTGTCTCACCACATCAGGTAGAGGCCTGCCGTTCACAAACACCCCCCCGAGCTGGTTCACACCCCCGTGCCCTGCTGGGGAAAGAGAAATAAAAAAACCACAACAACCCACGCACACCAGAAACACACCGTTAGTCGTGGGTTCTTTACCACTCGTGCTGCAACATCTCCAGTTACTAGAGATGTGATGGTGGGGGGTCGAGAGGGGGGGGGGGAAGCAAGGCGTGGGGAGGAGAGAGGAGAAGAAAGGAGCGAGAATGAAAGGAGAACATGAGAAAGAAAGGAATATAACGAGAAAGAAAGGTAGCAAGAGAAAGAAAGATAGCTAGAGAAAGAAAGATAACGAGAGAAAGATAAAGACAGAAGGGAAGAAAAAGAGAGAAGGAAAGATAAAGAGAGAGATAATAGAAAGAGGAAGAAAGATTGTAAAAGAGCAAGAGACAGAGAAGGAAATAAAAATATATATATGAGAAGGGAAGAAAGAGAAAGGAGGAAAGATGGGAAGGAAAGAGAAGGCGGAGTGCATTTTCCTGAGCCGGATGCCAGCCGGGAACTGTCCCCCTCGTACGCCGTCTCCCCTGACTGGGCCGGGGAGCATCTCTCCCGCCCACGGTCCCCTCCCGGAACGCCGAAGCGGCGGCTTCTCAGAGCCACTGTGGTAGGGCGAGGATGTGACCAGCTCCGGCCCTTCTCCAACGAGTTGGGAAGGGATGCGCTCCCAAACTCCGGAGCTCAGCTGCTTTACAGCTCCGTGCGGACCCTGCCGCAGTCCCCCTTCTCTCTGCTCTTGGGCTTTTCCTCTCTCCTTTCATTTTCTTTCCACGATTTCCTATCACATTGTCAATTACAGTTACTGGCGAACCCCGCCCTCTCTCACCCCGCGGCGTGTCCCCCATGCAACGCGTCGTCTCCCGTTATTTTCTGATGAGAGTTGAAGGGATTCAGAGAGCAAAAGAGAAGGGGAAAGAAATGTAGGGAGAAGGAGGGAGGGAGAAAGATAGAAAATATTTTGTGTCCCGCGGTCGGTGTTCGTTTACAGACAGACCCTCTCTCTCCTCAGCTTTCGATCTTTAAAGGAAAAATCCTCCACTAAAAGCAAAGCAAAACAAAACAAAAACTAACAGACTCGCATGGTTCTTCTCCACCTCAATCTAATTCAGAGAGAATTTTAAATGTTTTCCTCTGGTCCCTCTTTCTACGCGATCTCTCAGATAAGACTGCTAGGATAGCTTTTTCCCGAGCTTTCTCCATTTCGAGAAATAACTCGGGGGGGAAAATAAGTATGCACCTGCTAAGCATGGGCAGGAGGAACGGAGTGATGGGAAATAATCTTTTTGGGACTGAGCAAGGCAAGCGGTTGTGAGCGGCTTGCACCTGGGGTGTTCTGGCTTGGAGACGCGAGCAGTTCGCCTTTCCCCGGGCTGCGAGAGACGCGCGCTGGCAGGCGGCACAGCTTCGCTGGCGCTGCTACCTGCGTGTCTCTATCTCCGGATATATATATCCAGCTGATATAGCTGTGGAGTGCACACTGTATTTAAGCTTTCCTTTCACACAGCCCTAACCTTCTGTATCTTCCTCGCCAAGAGATCTTAGTTCGTTTTGCAGTTTGCTGAAAAATGATCTGTTTGTATTTTCGCTGAGGTTTTTTTTCTCCCCTGCTTCTGACACTGACTTATTGGCTCTGAACTTAGTGGAAACTCTCATTGCCCTGCGATCGATCCAAGTCCTTTCGCACAAATAGAGTTTTTTCCATCTCCCCCACCTCTTTAGTAACACCTCCACATATCCCCTCCCAGCCGCCTCGACCGGGGCGCCGGCTGACTTCCCGTCCGTTCCCCGGTGAGCCGGCGCTATTTGTTGCATTCTTTTGTTGGCCTTTCTTAAAACATATTTAGGGATTCAGAGGGGGTGAGTGGGTATTTATCTTCCTCCACTAAAACCCGCGGGTATGTGTTGCTGTGAGTATTTTTCAATTGTTCAGAAGCTCTTCTGCACATGTTGCCTCTAAAGTTACAAGACAGCAATTTCTTCGGCAACTCCATGATAAATAATTCAAAGCACCTTTTATAACTCGCATTACAAAGTACTAAAAGGCAACAGATGCAAAAAAGATTAAAAATTAATAATTCAAATTATTGCAGCCGGATATTTTTCACATGAGTTTGTTTTGCTCTGCCCCGTGCTTTTCTAAGGTTATTTCTGTCAGAGCAGTAAGATATTTACATGTATTTATCTGCATATAAATGCCGGCGTCTATATATACATATACCAAACCGGTCGTACTGCTTTCGTACAGATCGTATTTTGCCCTGTGTGTGTGTCAGGAGCCCGCGCCCGTATGCTTTTTGATTGCTCTGTAGCTCTAGAAACACATTTTTTGGAACAAATAAAATGCTGATTTAATTAATTAATTTATTTTTTTTAAGTCGGAAGCCAAAATTGTTGACGAATCTCACTGTAGTTTTTTTAAAAATCAGCGACAGTGAAACGCCTCTTTCGGCTGCCTGCATGTTCCATGTCGTACCGCAGGCAGATTAGCTGCAATCGCCTCTAAAAGAAGGTCGCAGCACTGAACACTAAAAATGACGTCCAATGCACAGACTATTTTCTGTCAAAAGTCTTCGAAAATTAAGCCCTATATTTTAAGCAATGTATCTTAGAAATTATTCATTTGGAAACAGGAAGACTGTTACCTACATCCACCTTTGGGGATCTGATCATGGGTTCGTATTTCTGCGTCTTCATTCTCACGGCAAAACTGGGATTTTCTAAACTTCAAGCATTTCCGTTTTATATCTTTTCGGTTTGCTTTTCTGCAGCGGGCAGGGCGTGTCCCCAAAAGTTTCGGTGTCAAAAGTTACAAATTGCTCTTAATTATTCATTTCCTGACTCAAGATGCTCTCAATCTCGGCTTCCTGTTCGTATTTTTTTTTTTTCCCTTTAATTTAAATATTGGAATTCTTTTCATTCCGTGCAGTGAAATTAAAATCCCTGAACATTCCTTGTCACAGTCCCTGTTAAAGGGGTCCTTCCGCTTTCCTTCGTCCCCGTTTATAAGAAAGGTTATTTCAAGTGAAAATACATCACCAAGGCACTTTCCACTGTGCCAGGAATGAATTTAAAATGCACACCGGGGATCTGGTAAATAAACCAGGAGTGATCGAGACTTCTTGGCAGCCTCCGAAGCTGCCACGTCTCCCAGACATACAATTGTCCTAATTTTTCCGCAGTCCAACCTTTCACCAAAACGAACCAAACCGAAGCACGGAACTGCCACGGACCAACCCGCCATTAATTTGAAACTGGCGTCTCCGCTCTGCCACTGAAATCCCAAATCAAAGCAAACAGTACCGGATCGCGGGGGGACCACGGGGTTTGGAGCTGCACAGGGTTGCGGGAAACCCTGGCCCGGCGGGACAAGGACAGGGCCCAGCCCGGGTGCTGACACGAGTCGAAAAAAACTCGCGTTGTCTGCAGAGCGATGGGGAAAGTGCCTTTGCGGAGGGGCGGTCTGGTTCCGGGAGTGTTTTCCTTCGCGCACACACGGCACGCAGCATAGACACAGCCGCACACAGCCCCCTGCCCCCCCAGCCGGGGGTCCTGGACCCCGCCCCGGCACCGGAGCCCTGCTCCCCTTGGGCCCGGGGCTGCCCGGGACCCTCGCTCCGCCGCTGTTACTGGCGGTGCCCGTCCTGCCTTCTGAACTCCTCTATAAACCCGGGTTTCCAGGGGAGAAGAGGCTGGCAGTGAAAGGATGGACCTGGAGGAGGATCAGGTGAGGAAGAATGGTTGGGGAAGGAGGAATGGAGGGATGAAAAAGAGGGAGAGCAGTGGAAGGAGCCGGGCTCCAGTACTCACGGTGCATTGCTGAGAAGGGGTCTGCCTTGCAGTGCATATCCATGGGGAGGCAAAGGAAGGGGAAGAAATCGGCTGAAGCCGCCGTGTCGCCTCTAAAACTCAACTTCAAGACTTAGGGGAGAAAAAAATAACAAAAAAACAAACCAAACCAAAACCAACAACAACAACAAAAAAAAAAAAACCAAACCAAAACCAAACAAACAAAAAGAAAAAAAAACAACAAACACACAAGGAGAGGAGACGAGGGGAGTAGCGGGGTGCGCTGGCCCCCCTGCCCGGCGGAGCGGGGAGCAAAGTACTTTCCGGGGGGCGGGAGGGCTGCGCCGGCTCTGGGGGGCCGGGGCGGCGGAGTCAGCAGAGTCCGTGGGAGCGAGGGGCTGGCGGCGCCGAGGGGCAGGTGGGTGTCATGGCTGGGAGGGCTCAGAGCATCCCCGGCGGCGGGGAGGGGGTGCCGGAGCAAGGTGCGGCCGGCGGCCAGGCGGCAGAAGGCGCAGGAGGACGCGGCTCTCCCTCCTCCTCCGGCGGTCCGGGGCTAGTTCATTTAAGTTCAAAGCGGAGTAGCAATCCCCGGGAAAGCTGCGAGCGGCGGGCGGGCGCGCCCCCTCCTCTCTGCCGGGCGAAGGATCCGGCGCCCGGCGGACTTTCGCCCGAGGTGGGAAGTGCTTGCGAGGAGCCGGGGCCGGAGACTGGAGCCTCCGCTCCCGGTGTGTGTCTCTCTAAAAGCCGCAGCGCCCTCAGCCCCCCGCCCGCCTCCCCGGAGATGGATGACTTGTCAGACAAAGGCAATAGATTCCGACACTCTCTGATTCGCCAGCGCGCCGAGCCGAGCGCGGCCAGGAGAGGAGAGGGGAGAGGAGAGGAGAGAGGAGGGCCGGGCCGGCTGCGCTCAGCGCGGGGGGGCTGCCGCCTTCGGGACCCGGCAGCGGGGGAGCCCCGGCCGTGCGCCCGGGAGCGCCCCGGGCCACGCGTGTGCGGGGCGGTGGTGGCCCTGCGCGGCCCGCGGAGGGGACCTGAGCCCCGCTTTGTTGTCACTTGCGCCTCTGGATCCTTGACTCCTTTATTTAACACAAGCACGCACACACCCAGGGTTTGGTAGTTTCATCTCTCTTCTCACGCCCCGCTCTTTTTTTACCGGAGACTTTACTCGGGGTGAAACGGGGGCGGGGGGATTCGATACACATCAAGGCTGCCGTGGTGGGCGCCTTAGAGCGGGAGACCGACTGGGAAAGAACGAGGGAAAGGAAGTGAGGAAAAGGAGAGAGACCGAGAGCGAATATAGAGATAAAAAGAGAAAAATATAGGGAAGAAAAATAAACAAAAATAAATAGAAGCTAGAGAGACCTAGAGGAAGAGAGAAAGAAAGAGCTTTTGCACCTCTTTGCACCGATAGGCTGGGCCCGTTTCAGTCACTGCAAAGTTTCCCCTCATGCGCATTTGGGGAAATATAAGCACATCCAACCTCCCTCTTTCCACATCTCTGCCTTTTTTTGGGGTTGATTGGTTTGGTTTGTGTCTTTCTTTCTTTCTTTCTTTCTTTCTTTCTTTCTTTCTTTCTTTCTTTCTTTCTTTCTTTCTTTCTTTCTTTCTTTCTTCTTTCTTTCTTTCTTTCTTTCTTTCTTTCTTTCTTTCTTTCTTTCTTTCTTTCTTTCTTTCTTTCTTTCTTTCTTTCTTTCTTTCTTTCTTTCTTTCTTTCTTTCTTTCTTTCTTTCTTTCTTTCTTTCTTTCTTTCTTTCTTTCTTTTGGAATTTAATAATTATTTCATAAATAAGTCTGTGGCTAAAAATTAATGTGGCTTTGACCTAGCAGAGCAACAGAAAGCAAGGCAGAAACGCCTTCTTAGGGTAACAACCAGGGATAAAAATTGTTGTGATATCAATTTTGATTTTTAGATTGCGAGTTTATAATCACCGGAAAGGTACTTTCATCTGCTGCTCGTTTCCTCCTTCATCCTGCCCCATCCCTCTGCTCCTCTGTCACGAAACAACCCCTTTGTTTTCTAACTGGTTTAAGTAAAGAATCTCTGAGAGATCTTTATGAAATATTTTCCATTGTCTCATAAATCATCTTGGCACTTCAGCTGATGTTTTATCTTTCTCTCTCCCCACTTCCCTCTCTGTTTCCCTTGTGTGCAAGAAGAGTGATTTGAAAAAAATATTTATTTTTTTTTTTGGTTGTTGTTATTTTTTGACTCCACCGACGATTACCCGCAAAGCCATCGCTCGGCCTCCGGGGCTGCGCCGCGGGGAGCGCAGCGGGCACAGCTGGCGGGCAAATGCCCGCCCGGGACAGCATCCCGCGCAGAGTGCGCGTTCCGCCGCAGCTGGGGCTCTTCGCCTCCTGCTCCCCAGCGGCGTCCGCTGCTGCCCGGCTGGAGAAGCCGCCTTTCCGCCCCGCCCGGGGAACTCCCGCCGGCTGCAAGTTTGCGAGCTGACAGCCCCCTCTCCGGGCCGTGGGTACCCCCCTCACTGCCGCGGCACCCGGCCCTGTCCCGCCGACCGCAGCTCGCCCACTCGCAACGGCGCCCGGCCTGCGGGGCCCCCCACCTACCGCGGGATCCCTTTATCAGCCGCCCCCAGTCCCCCCCATCCCCGCTGGCGGGGCCGCCCCCGCACAGGGCGGGGGAAGGGGGCGGAGGGCGCAAGGTGCGGGCAGCGCTCCCCACCGCGGCCCCTAGATGGCGCCCTCCGGTCGGCTTGGCGGCGGGCGCGGGAGCGGGGCCGAGCGATCCCCAGCCCCGGCCGCTCGCACCGCACCTGCCGGCGGGGCCCGGTGGGTATGAAATCCCCCAACAATTCCTGTCCATGGCGGGGCTAGGAGAGCACTGATCGACGCTGCCATTAACCCCTTCCGCCACTCAGCTGTTCCCGCGCTGGGCTGGAAGAGGCCCTTTCAAGAGCTCTCCTCCGCCGACGGGTCTAGGTCGCTTCTTGTCTTCCAGTAGTTCCCTTTCTTTTCCAGCCAAGCAGCCCCGATCGCCCCGCGCCCTTCGAGGAGGGCTCAGGCACGGGAAGGAGCCCGAAGGCAGAGGCTGGGAGGCCGGGGTGGGAGCCCTCAGCAACGCCGGCTAGAAGGGAACAACCTCCAATGTTGTATCTGCCTCATCTAACTGCCCCATTCCCAGGGCCTCTGTTTTCCAGGAACTTCGTCATTGCCTCCCTTCCCTCTGCAGTCGTGAATACTTGGGGAGTTCATTTTGTCTCTCACAAAGATGCTCTGGGCCTTCATAACTGTTGATTGTATAGCGAGGAGATAAAAGCTGGGTGGTGGGCCGGGGAGTCGGCGGACCCCAGATCTCCTGATAATGTATTTTGGCGTAGTTTACCCACTCCCTATTGCTGTTTCCCCATCTCAGTGAGGAGGAAGACAGGAATAGGATACTCGAGAAATACACAACGTGAATGCCAAACGACGCTTGAGTCCCACAGCGCAGAGGTGGCCTTTTAAACGGGGGAGCCCCGATTCTGGTAAAATAAGACTGCTTTATCAGGAAGGAGAAAAAGAAAAGAAAGGAAAGGAAAGATTAAAAAAAGGAAAAAGTTCCCTGCCCACTGTCCCCTTCCCCCACTACACATACCACAATATCACCTGGTGCCCCTTCCCACACCAGACTTCCTGGGAGAATTGCTTTGTCAACATTTAAATCCACTGAACAATTTCTGTCTGTCCAAATTGTAAATACTGGCCTGTCCCCGGCCCCGTGTGCCCTGCGGGGCCGGGCGAGGCTGGGACCACGGGCCTCTTCCCACTCCCACGGCTCCACACGCATCTCCACAACCTATTCCCACTTCATCAGCTCTGGGTTCTTTTTTCTCCCGTCCCACTATAAATTAACCTTCTCTTCTCTTCTCTTCTCTTCTCTTCTCTTCTCTTCTCTTCTCTTCTCTTCTCTTCTCTTCTCTTCTCTTCTCTTCTCTTCTCTTCTCTTCTCTTCTCTTCTCTTCTCTTCTCTTCTCTTCTCTTCTCTTCTCTTCTCTTCTCTTCTCTTCTCCTCTCCTCTCCTCTCCTCTCCTCTCCTCTCCTCTCCTCTCCTCTCCTCTCCTCTCCTCTCCTCTCCTCTCCTCTCCTCTCCTCTCCTCTCCTCTCCTCTCCTCTCCTCTCCTCTCCTCTCCTCTCCTCTCCTCTCCTCTCCTCTCCTCTCCTCTCCTCTCCTCTCCTCTCCTCTCCTCTCCTCTCCTCTCCTCTCCTCTCCTCTCCTCTCCTCTCCTCTCCTCTGAGGATCTGAGGATTTCCTCCTTCTTCGTCAACCCACCTCCCCCCCTCAAGCTAGAAGCATTTACACTTCAAAAGAGGCGTCCGCCTCTCTGCGGAAATTTCAAGAAAAATAAACTTTTGGGGGGAGTTGCGGCAGTAGCTATCTTTCCATCTACTTCATTAGCCAGCTTTCTCCAGCTGATCAGACTGAAATCTTCTGCATTTATCCTGGTTCCCACCCCAGACCAAATACACAAGACCGCGAGGGTCCTGTCAGCTCCGCTCCGTAGCCTTTTTCGTTCTCCCGTGCTGCCTTGGCTTTGCCAACTCCCCGAGCTCGCTTTGCCTCCGAGAAACGGGTTTAACAAACGCAGCACCGGCATTGCCTCCTCTGCCCCGCTGCCAGCCGGGGAAGGGCGCTCGCCGGGGAATGCGGAGAGTCGGGCAGCGGGGGAGCCCCTTGGAAAAGTCAGGCCTGGAGCAACGTTGTGGTGTCTGCGATGGTCGTTGCCTCCAGAGCCGGGACTTGCGCCCACGTTGGCTCCCAGTTTTCTACGGGTTGCCTCCAGCTGATTACACTAGAAACCAGTGGAAGGCGACCTATGGCTAGCGGGACGGAGTGCTGTAGGGGCACAAGTTTTATGTTTAACTACCTTGAGATGCTGCTGACTTCTGTCCGCCTGTTTCCTTCCCTTGCCGTGTGTGCCAGCGATTTCAGCATACATGTTGGTAGTTCGGAGGTGGTTTATCTCTGCCCTTAATACTCCCCAGCACCGTATTTGTAAATTTAGAGGATAAATCTGCGCTCACCTTCCGTATGTATTTTTCTAACTTACTACAACTAGTTTAACCTCGGAGGAAAGTCAGGGACCTGGTTGTGAAAATATAAAGAATAACAACCACAACAACATCAGAAAGCCCAGGGATGTGAGCGTTTAAGGGAAGGAATCAGCGTGGGTGTGAGAGGGGTCTTCAAGGAAGGGGATGCTTTGGAAAAATCTTCCTGAGAGACTTTTGGGGTGCTTTGTCTGAGGACAGAGAGATTATTAGCCTGAGGGGATAACCTTCTGCGTCTCCCCAGACAGCATCCAGAGGAAAGGGAAGTCCAGGCCAGAGATCACTGTAGGGGTGCTTGGGTCCGATTTTCCCCGGAGGGGGAAGAATAATTAGGCAGGGCAGGAAGCACGAGTAGAAATGTGGATATGTGTGTGTGTGTGTGTGGGGGGGGGGGTGTTGTTCAAAGGTGCCTAGGATTTTTTCCCTGGGCTAGGAAGGGCAAGGGGGTGCAGACAGGGCCCTGCCGCCCCTCTCTGCCTCCGTAGACACTCTGCCCAGGAAACCCGAGATTGCTCTTGGCCGAGTTTAACAAATAAACACAAAGTTAGGTTTTAAACGAACAATAATAAGAAAGAGAGCGCGAAAAGAATAAAAGACCCACAACCTTACCCTCCCCCTGTGTCTCCGAGCCCCTCTCCCCCTCTTCCTCTCTCCCGCTCTAAGCACCTCTGGTCACGTTGGAGGATGAGTTTTTGGAGAGCTTCTGGTACAATATGGAGCACCACGGGCTGCAATTTCACACTCCACAGCACATTTCCCCTAAAGCTACTTTCTTTTTTTTCCCATCTAAGACCCCCTCATGTCTCCCCCTCTCTCTTTCTCTCGCTCTTTTGTGAGCCATGGGTGGGTTGCATGTCTGGGGGGCGCCGGGACCGCACGGAGGCCGGCGGACGGGCCCTGCCAGCGGGGCGGGTGAGTGTGTGCGCCAGGGGGGCCGCGCTCCCCCCTCGCCCTGCCTGCTGCTGGCTTTTCCCTTCTCTGCATTTGTTTGCCCTGAATGGTAATAGCCCACGTGTGCTGCTCTTTATTCAGTCCCCGACACTTTAACCTCTCCTCTTTACAAGAGAGCGTTTGCGACAAAAACGAGACAAGCTGGAGACCTTTTACAGCCTCATTGAGGGGGGGGGGGGGGGGGGGGGGGGGAAGAAAGAAAGAAAAAAAAAAAAAAGAGGGGGGAAAAGCCAACAATGTGAAGAGACACTTCTGTAACAAAGCCGCCCCTTAGCGCACCGGGCCGGTCGGAGCTGGAGCGAGTCTCCAAGCCTCCCGGGCCACAGACACACGGGGACGGCCACTGCGCTGGCCGCCCGAGCCCCCCCCCCGCCTCCCCAGGCAGGTAGACAGGAGCGGGCACACGGATCCTGGTGCCAGGCTTGGGCCCCGGTCCATCCCTGCCCCCGAGCCTCGCACCCGGCTCCGGGCTTGGGGGGAGCCCTCGCTGCACGCGGAGTCCCCCGACCTGGTTCCTGGTGAAGCGGCCTCCGCGGGCCGGCCTTGTCCTTTTGCCACAAAACCCCTGGCACGTATCTGTACTTTTTTCTGTTCCCCGGTCCCGGAGCACCGCTGCTCCTCTGGCTGCTCATTTCTTTGGCCCGGAGTGGCGGGGCGGGGGTGTGGGTGGCTCCGTGCTTCTCCTCCGACCCAAAGGAGCTAGCCCAGATGTGAACCCTCCTCCCTTTCCCGTGCTGGGAGGCGGTGGCACTGGCGAGGCCCAGCTGCTTCTTCCCTTTGCCCTGGACTGCTGCTGGGGTAGAGGCGTGGGAGCCCCCTCTACTGCCTCCTCCCCCCACGCTAGAGATGTCTTTTTTTTTGTCGTCCTCTAATTTCTCCATAAAACTCCCGATGAGTGAATTAGACGCTTATTAAAGTCTCCTTTTAATCAGCAGTAATGGGAGACCCTCCCTCCCTCTCGCTGCCCGTCCAAGGTTAGTTTGCCTTCGGGCCATTTGCAAATGTTAGGATTTACAGTTATCACACGCAAAAACATTTATATAACCCCTAACTATAATACACCCATAAAAACGGGGAGGGAGCGAAAACTGCTGCGGATCAGCGAAAAACCCTATGGCTTGCCCATTAAAGTCCCCGGAAAGGGTAATTCCAGCAGTCAGAGGGGCCAAAGTGTGGTAATGACTGCCTGGGATTCACATCTCCAAAAATGATCGCACAAAGAGTCCTGCCGGGGAGAGGGGCGTCCTCTGCACTCTGTTCCCTCCAGGGGGCCGGCGAGGAAGTTCCGAGCTGACTTCACACACTTCTTTCCCTCTTTATCTTCTTTCTTTCTTTCTTTCTTTCTTTCTTTCTTTCTTTCTTTCTTTCTTTCTTTCTTTCTTTCTTTCTTTCTTTCTTTCTTTCTTTCTTTCTTTCTTTCTTTCTTTCTTTCTTTCTTTCTTTCTTTCTTTCTTTCTTTCTTTCTTTCTTTCTTTCTTTCTTTCTTTCTTTCTTTTTCTCTTTCTTCTTTCCTCTCTCTTGTTCTCTGTCTTGTTCTCCTTCCTTCCTTCCTTCCTTCCTTCCTTCCTTCCTTCCTTCCTTCCTTCCTTCCTTCCTTCCTTCCTTCCTTCCTTCCTTCCTTCCTTCCTTCCTTCCTTCCTTCCTTCCTTCCTTCCTTCCTTCCTTCCTTCCTTCCTTCCTTCCTTCCTTCCTTCCTTCCTTCCTTCCTTCCTTCTTTTCTTTTCTTTTCTTTTCTTTTCTTCTTTTCTTTTCTTTTCTTTTCTTTTCTTTTCTTTTCTTTTCTTTTCTTTTCTTTTCTTTTCTTTTCTTTTCCTCTCTCCCTCTCTTTCTTTCTCTTCTCTCTCTTCCGCTCTTCCTCTCTTTCTTTCTCTTCCCTTCTCTCTTCCCTTCTTTCTCCCTTCCTCTCTTCTTTCTCTTCCTCTCTCTCTTTCACTCCGTCTTTCCTTTATAGCTTCCTTTCTACCCCTTTCTCCCCCTTCCCTCGCTTTTTCTTCTGTCCTTCCTTTCCCTCCCCTCCTCTTCTTTCCCTTCGCAGTCAAGCTGAGCCCGGACAATTTCTATACGCACACGAACACACCTCCCCAAAGTTGCCCCGGCCGTGCTTCTGGCAGTGATTCCCCAGCCCAGTTGTGAGCCCTGCCTCTGCCCCCGCTTCCCCTCGCCACGGGCGGCTCTCCGGTCCTGGGGGCTGCATCAGGAGCTGGGCCGGGGAAGGCAGGCTCGCTTCCACAGCTAACAAAGGCTGGGAACCACCAACAAAGGGCCTGGCGTAGCCCCTCCGCCCGGTGCGAGAGCCGCAGGTGAGGGCCGGGGCTTGCCCGGCCAGGCGCGGGGGGTCCTGCTTGCGAAGCAGTGCTTGCATCGGCGGGGGCGGGGAGGGAAGGCGGGGGTCTGCAGGGCTTAGGGAAAAACTAGTCGTAAGTTGGTGGGAAAACTTTTTCCCCTCCTTCCGTCTTTCTGGGAAAGCCGGAAAAGCGGGCTATTTCAGTTCTCTCTCCGCCTGTCCGCTTCGCTCAGGGGAGTTCGCTCCCTTCACCTGACTGGGAGCCGCGAAAGCCCAAGTTCGGCACCTAATTAGAGAGTGGCAGGAAGAGTCATCCCTCTTTAACATCAGCCGTTAATGGCCTCGGGATTTAGTGCATCTGAAAAGGAAGACACGGAGCGAGATACAGGGGGGTGAAGTGTGCAGGGAAACGGAGGGGCTGAAAGAAGGGGTGACTGAGCTTGGTGGAGGAAGAGAAGAAGAGAATAAAAGAAGCAAAGAAAGGGAGAATTTTAACTTAAAAAGAGGAGCTGCAAGGTGGAGGGGGCGGGGAAGGACTGAACTGTGAACCGACAACCTCATCTTCCCTCCAGCTCCCCTGGCTGCCTCAGCTGGGCAGGCTCGGGAGAGGGAAGGAGTGAGGGAGCAACAGAGCAGGAGGGGGAGAGCGGCGCGCAGCAGGGAGAGGACGAGTGGATCCGGGATGGAGCTCTTCCGAGCCGCGGAGCGCTTTTTCTAGATGCCTGTTTTGCCTTCTCCTGTCTTGCACCCCGATCCCTTCCCTCCTTCCTCTCCTCTCTGAGGTTTGAAAACCAAACGTCACCAATCAATACCAACCCCGGCTCTGTGGGTGCGTGTGTGCGTGTGTGTGCGTGGGTGAGCGCGTTTGTTGATCCTGACCTGCTGGACTTCAAAAATCTGCCGCTTCCGACTCCCTCCCAGCCTGTAAGTTCAGAATTACAACCTTCTACATATATGCAAACTTTTATTTATCTGCAAATTCCTTTCTCTAGGAGAAAGAGAAATTGTCAACATGTGATCGGCTAATTTCTGACACACGGGGCTTTACCCCTCCCCCAGCGTGGAGAAAAAATATCTCCCGTTGATCTCTTTGAACTGTGCACAATCCATAACTTTGGCAATGTATATACAGTGTTATTTCTGCAAGGCAGTTTTCCAGAGTTAGGGGAGGTGGTTGCATTCTGCTAAATGGATCCTTTGTGGTGAGTGCAGACTTATGCCCAGCTTTGATTTATAATTAAATTAACTTCTAATTTGCAATATGTGTGTGTCTGTGTTTAAAACGTATCTAATCTGTGAAACTGAGGACGGGGGCACTTTAAATGAAAATCTACCTTTCACCTCAAGGGTTTCTTTCTGAAGGGATAGCCGGGAGAGCAACTTGCAGCAGGGAACCGGGGTTGTAATTTCCATTAGGAGATGTCAATCAGTCCTTCTTTTCAATACATCAATTAATAAATCCGTTAGGTGCTGCAGACTGCTCTCCCCGAGCACTCTTTCTGGCTGGGTGGGGAAGTGTGAGGGGAAGACAAACTTTGGCAGGGAAGTCCCCGCAGGCAGCGCCCGGCCCGGCACGCCCTCCCCCTCCTCCTCCGGCCCTGCGCTGGGCTTCGGGACCGGCTCCAGCCCCGGCAGCCCGGCCCCGGCCCGGCGTGGCGCGGCGCTGCGGGCGGCGGGCGAAGCCGGCGGGACTCTCCCCATCGGCTCCCGGGCTTTGGCGGCGCGAAATTAGCACAACCTGGTGAGACACGATAGATGTTTTCGCCCCCACACGCGCGACACAGAAACGGCGCGACGGCGGGGGTGTGCACACGCGATAAGAGTCGGGCCTGGGACCCCCTGTCTTAGTTGATTTATATTTAGACTTCACTTATTTAAACGACACCCCCGCCCCCCGCATTCTGTCCCACCCCACACAGCTCTAACCCGGACAACAAACATAATCGTTTTGTTCGATTATGTTCCAACGGCACCGCAGCATCTAGCTTTCATTTTTCACAATTAAAAAGGGGCCGGGATGGTGGGGAACTCCTTCAGCCTGACAGCTCGTCCTAGCTCTCTCTGCTGTCAGCATGCACTCTGCACCTGCAAATCAGCAGGGAAATGGGGGGGAAAGGGTATTTCTTTATTACTATTATTTGTCTTAAACGGGCAAATACAGGAATTCCGTGGTGTCTCTCTAATTTAGCAATGGCACCAATTCTCCTTTCTTTTTAAGTGGCGCTGGTAGTTCAGCAGCATGCCACCTCGGAGGGCAGGCGGGTGGCTGTGGGGGCCCGAGGGGAGCCCGGCACAGGGGTGCTCGTACCCTCCCGGGAGAGGCGGGCAGGGATGGGGAGCGGGCCGGCGTCGGAACAGGGCGGCACCGAGGTTCTCCCGTTGATTCTCTGCCCTTAGAGCTTCACAGAGTCAGAAAACACCCGACAAATAACACTAATTCCGTGTGTCGCCTGTCCCCGTCAGCGTACAAACGGCATTTTTTAGAAATCCTGCTAAAGGAACTAATGATTTTTCTGAACCCCAGACCGATGTGAAAAACAAGCTTAGAGGAAGAAAAAGTATCCTCAAACTACTGCGTAGCCATCATCATCATCAAGCCTGTCCACTTGATTTAAAAACAGCATGATGGGGAACACGCTGTCACTGAACGCTGCCTGCTCAGCTTCCCTTTTCACTCCCCACCACAACCACACGGCTTTTTTACCCTCAAATTTGCGGGCTGCTGTTGTCGGTGTGAGTTGATCGGCACAAAGGCTGTTTGCGTGTCTCCAGCGAGCGGAGTAACGCGGGGTAAAGACAGGGCTGAGAACAGGAGCACGGACAGCCGGGGCTTGCGGGGCTGAACTTCGGGAAGGAAAGAAGTGAAAACAAGAGCGAGATTGAGTCTCCCAGGCAGCTTGATCCCATTAGCTCCGTCCTTGGGTTGCATATTTATACGGTCTAGGAGGTGAACAGATGGACTATCAATTTAATTCCATCTTCAACACCATCAGAGATTGATTTTCTACTCGCTTTTAATTTTGCCATAATTAATTAGATCATTACAACTGTTTTCTATTGATCTCCCTATTTAAACCTCAGATGCAAAGGGACTTCGGCAGATCCTTTAAAAACACAGAAGGGAAAAGAAACAGAGGGGCTGCAAACTTTCTGAAGGTGGTGGGGTTTTTTTCAGCTT
The DNA here is from genome assembly GCF_020740795.1 of Apus apus. Lineage (NCBI taxonomy): Eukaryota > Metazoa > Chordata > Aves > Apodiformes > Apodidae > Apus > Apus apus. Next base: position 20,169,045 of record NC_067285.1, on the reverse strand, counting down.
CGCCCTAGAGGATTTTCGGTGCAGAACAGAGGAAGAAAGAAAGAAAGAAAGAAAGAAAGAAAGAAAGAAAGAAAGAAAGAAAGAAAGAAAGAAAGAAAGAAAGAAAGAAAGAAAGAAAGAAAGAAAGAAAGAAAGAAAGAAAGAAAGAAAGAAAGAAAGAAAGAAAAGCAAAACTGTTGTGGCCTTTCCTTTAGGAGGCCTTTTTCGTTGCCTTTATATTTTTCCTTTACGTTTTGGTAAATCCGTGTAGTGTTTATATATAATATACTATATATATATAAAAAATAGATTTAATTGGCTTAATTATGAAAATATTCGCTCGCACGTGTATGTGTATATATGCTCATACACACACACACACACAAAACGTTTTAAATATTAAGATGTACTGAGGTGATGCACATACATTTATATATGGGCAATCTATCGACAGAAAAGAGATGTGGTTGTCTGAAGGGCGGCTGTTTTTATTTGCCTCCCTTACATGTCTCCGTTTGTGCACCTGAATCACACTGTAGACGGGGGATATTTCACCCTGCGACTCCCCCAGAAATGACAAAGGGAAGCTGGAGCTGGCAGCCCTGGTTTCCAGCGCCCGCCGGAGCCTTCCTTCCGAGGCTTCCCTTTAGCAGACTCTTGGCAGCCGGGGCAGTAGCATGGCTCTGTGCTGACACTCGGCGAGGTTTGCATTTTAAACCTGAATTTAGGTTTCTGTCTTTTCTTTTTGCCGAAATCCCTAAATCAATAGCTCTGTTTATATACGCAATTCGAGGGAACCAAATCGCGTAATTGTGCATTTACTGCGAGCGGCAGCGCCGAGGAAACCCGCTCCTCTCCGGCGGGCTGTGTTTGAAGCTTTGTTTGCAAATCATAAAATTGACAAAGGAGAAAGGGGGGGCGATCCGGAGTCCCGTCTGTCGGCTGGGCAGGTTTCGGGGGGCGCAGAGCCCCCGACCCAGTCCCACGGGGGTGCGATGCTGCCCCGGCCCCTTCAGCTCCGCTCCCGGGGCTCAGCTGCTCCCCACCCCGGCTCCGCCGGGACCCGCCAAGCGCTGGGCTGCCGGAGAGCCCTGAGGCGGGGACAGGGCAGGTCCAGAAGCACAGGAGGCACCACAGCGAGCAAAGTTTCACGGGGTGGGGAGAGAGTCCGTGGGGGAAGAGTTTAGGCCATGCCCTGAACTTTCTGCGAACGAGAGAGACCTCCGGAGCTGGGGCACGTCGCCAAAACCGGAATGTAAAATAGGCCGGGGGCTGAGAGCGGGTGGCGGGGTTTGCACGGCCGGGCAGGGAGGACACGGGGCTCGGCCCGGCTCCCGCTCGCGTCTGGAGGCTCCCCTGTCGGTCTTTGCGAAGCTCTCACGGTAAACGCGGTGGGAACCCGGCCCTCGAGGGGTCTGGAGCGGGCGCCCGTTATGAAAGGGAGACGTTTAGCAGGTGAGATGGCAAGTATTAGAGAGGATCTGGCGAGGCAAGGAGGGTGTGTATGGAGGAGAGCAGAGGCAAGCTGCCTCCTGCCAAAGGAGGGAGTTGGGGGTGACTGTCTCATCCCTCCCTGCTGAATATTCAGCGGCGCCCCCCAACCCCCCCCTTACCTGCTCTCCCTGAGCTCTGAGCCATGGCTCCTCTGCCTAATGGCCCGTCTCCCCGGGACGGCTGCAAACCAGTAGATCCGCCGCGGCCTTTTCTTCGCTTCTCTCCTCCCCGCTTGGGTGTCTTGCTTTCCCCCGCTGACTTTCGAGATCTAGGCGCAACCACCCAAAACTAAACGGTTTAGATAACAACACACACACCAGAGCACCATCACCACCAAAAAAAAAAAAAAAAAAAAAAAAAAAAAAAAAAAAAAGCGCCAGATAAAGAACCGCCGCTCTACTGAGCCGGGACAGGCTAAAAGGAGGGGAAAATAAATAACAATCAAAGGAAATGCAGCGCTGCTGCTTATAAAAGTGGAGAGGGACTCACCTGCTCCAGTGTAGCGGGGCTGTACAGCAGGGGAGGAAAGGGACTGGGGGGATCCCGCGGAGGGGACAGCGCCTGGACTTTGAATCTGCTTCCCCTTGCCCCCCTCCCGCAAATTGGCTACCTGTAGGGAAGCCTTGTTGCAACAGCAGATTAATTTGTTGTCTTATTACCATAAAAATGTGCTCGGAAAGGGGCTGGCAGGGAGAGGGGGACGCGGGACAGAGGAGGAACTTCCTCCAAGTTGAAAAGGGAGGCGGTGGGCTCTGGCTGCGGGGGGAAGCGGGAGGAGAGCCCTGGGCCAAGGCTGGGGCAGGAGGGGGATCAATGCAGTGGCACAGCCCACTCGGGAGCTGGCAGCGCTCAGCTCGGGGACACAGACAGCGTACAGGTGGGGTGGGGGACGAGGACTCCGCCGTTTACTTTGGAGGCGGTGGAACGCAGCCCTCTGAAGTCTGCGCCTGTGAGCGCCTTGCTTTGTGCTTCTGAGAGATTGTCTGTCTGCCCACCCATCCATCCGTCCATTTATCTGTCCACTCGTCTTTTCCTTGCTCCCACCGCCGCGTTTTGGTAAAGACTTCGTGACTGAAAATAAATAATAAATAAAACAAAGCTCCAAAGAGAAGAAGAAAAATCCCTAGTGCTAAAGACATCACTGAGTGAATATTTTTCTTTCTCTCTTTCTACCCCCCTCTTCCATCTCCCCATTGATTGAAAGTCTCTCTCAGCTCCAACAAGGAGTCCCAGAAAAAAATGAACCATTCTGCTATCGATTCTTCATTAAAATTACATTTCTGCATTTGCTAAATTGGTTTTAAAAAGCTTCCACTGTTATTATTGTCTTGTCAGAGCCGGCGGTGCTGGGCAAACAGTATTTAAAAGCTTGGGACCTCTCCAAGATGAGATTGCTGGGGTTTTTGTGTGTGTTTTTGTCTCTTTTTCTAAAGTGTTTAGGAAAATGTTAACAATGCGAACTGAGGAAAGGCATGCCCCAGACAAGTGGATCATTGTAAAAACAAAGAAGGTGGAGGGAGCACTTTCTTTCATAACACTTAAAAATAATCGATTGTCGCTTCAAGCGAGGGAAAAAAGTTTCATTTTAAATATTAAAATGGGACGCCAAAAGTCAATAACGGCAGCAATGAGCATTTTTCGTCTCCAGCCCGGTCTGCAGTAGCTGCCAGATCTGTCTGGAGCGGTTCCTCGCCTCGCTGCAGCCTGAGCCCTGCTCGCAGCCGCAGGCTTCTGCCGCTGTGAAACGTGATTCCACGGAACGATGTTGAAATAAGTCCAGCTAACCCTCACACACGCACCAGATTCCTCCGACCTAGCCCCAACAAACCCCACGGAATCCCCCTCCCCGAACTGCTGTGGGAAAAACCCAGGAGGAACCCTGGGAGATTTACTTTGAATTCTGCAAATCTCTCTCGAAAGAGCAGGGAAGCAGAAATGTCTTCCTGATGTGTTTATCCCCTAATCAGTTCATTAGTTATAAACAACATGACATTAGAAGTTAGGAGGCAGTTGATATTAATTTTTATTTAACTAGTTGATGTTTAATCCGTCACGCCAGGCTGCTTAGAGAGAGCTGCCTGACACAAACCAGTTAGAACTTCATACACCGCGATGATCGTCCGGGCACCAGGACAAACAAACGGCGGCGGGGCGGGGGGAGGAGGGGGGGGAGCGGTGAGAGGGGTGGGTTGGGACACGGGATGGGGACAGCGAGGGGCAGGGAAACGGAGGGGCATGGGGTGAGGGGCAAATCTAATAAAGATGGGAAAAGCGCAAGGGGGACTGGAAAATTCTCCCCTCCCTGGAATAAAGAGAGAGGAAGGGGAGGGAAAGTAAATATGTGGCTCGGCAGAGAGAGGGAGGGAGAGAAAGGAGCATGAAAAATATCGCCGGGAGGCTGAGCCGAGCGGGCCGGGAGAAGGTGCCCGTGCCAGGCACTGCTGCGGGGAGGGGGGAGGCCAGGCGGGCTGCCCGGGGGCTCAGGGTGGGCTGAGCAACAGGGCTGAGGCTGCCCGGGGCCGCATTAGGGTCCCCGCCCGGCCGGGGGGTGGCAGGGCGCCGCCGAGCCAGTCCTCCTCTTAATTAAAAGATGCGCCGGGTAATTGGAAGAGGGTTGGCCGAAGGAAAACAACAACACATGGTAGGGCCGCGATAAACGGGGACCCGGCTTCTCCCGGCTTCCCGGGGTGTAACAGTTCCCCTTGGGGTCAAACTGAGACCCTTAAGCAAAGAGCACAGGTGCTACTGCAACTAAAAGAAGTGAACAGCTGAGGTGGGTGTATTTACGGACCCAAGTCTCTTCCTATCGGAAAGCCGTGCTGAAGTCTCATCTAACTCCAATCTAGAATTGTAGCCTTCCTTGCTGTAATCTCTCACTTCTCCCCTTGCAGCAAACTGCTACCCTACAAATGGGTATAAGGTACCCGCTTGGCTAGACACCGTCTTTATATACGTGAATCTCTACTCTTTACCCACCGAACCTGCCAGCATGCGGGACCCACGCCCCCGCATTTTCTCCCGAGGTGACCACCGAGCATTGTACCAACACCTCCCTCTTCTGCGGCGGGACTCCCGGCACTTCTACCCCCTGTGAGTGCTCCTGTGCCCACTCCGTGTGCCTTTTCACTCAGCACTGTTCAGAATGCATTCATGTGAGCTATTATAATTATATCCGCATGTATTTCACAATTAAAACATTTCTTGGCGAACCAGGAAAACCTTTGGCAGTAGCTCGGTTGCCCCGGACGCCTGTTCCTCCGTGCGGCTGTGACTACAGGGAAAGTGCTCCTGCCTACCACTCATATTTTAATATCAATTTCCATATTAATCAATCACCCCATCTATCTGCTGGATAAAGGAAATAGTTCACATTCCGAAGAAAATTGCCTGCTTTCCTGCAGTTAATAGTTAACTCCGGAACAGAAAGTTCCCAGGGAAATGAGGAGGCAGAGGGAGCGGGGCTCTCCCCGCTCTCGGCGAGCATCAGCCACTTCTTCCCCACCCGGCCGCGGGAGCTCAGCTGTCCCTCACCCCCCCGGGAAAACCTCCGGCCTCCTCCGCTGCGGGCTTGGGGCTCCGGCTCCTGCGTGGCTTAGGAAACCGTGACTGAGTCTTTTAAGGAATAAACTCCTGATGGGAATGTGGGATGCAGGAGGGGGGCAGGCTGTTTCCCCGCAGACCGAAACATAAAGTGACTGCAACAGGTAATAGGGCAGACACCAGTGGCACGGGGAGCAGAGGGCTTTTCAGTGCCAAGGGGAAATACGCACTGCTTGCCCCTTTGGCAGGAGAGCATGGTAAGGAAATGGGTGCCTTTCCCTTTGCTCAGCGCCTCCTCTCCCTTGTCCGAGGTAGGGTTATTTTGAAAGATAGAGAGGATGTTAAGGACGGGACCTGCTGAGGAACGTGCGAGGGAGATGCAGGGGCAGAGGCGAAGTTCGACCCTAGCCGGGGGGCTGCGGCACTCGGAGGCCGCTGCCTAGGGTCTGCCCTTCCGGTAGCTGAGCCCAGGGCAGACCTGGCCCTTTCACGAGAGTTTCGGGGTGACTTCAGAGGTGCGGGGATGTCCGTGTCGCTGCCGCTGTGCCCCGCACGGTTGCCTTAGAGGTGGGCTGGCTACCTGGTGCCTTTTGGCAGTGATGGTGGAGCTGGGAAGGGCTTGGGGAAAGGGAGAGGAGTAGAGGACGGAGGGAGCCTCCGTTCCGGATCGGAACTCTGTAGAGGATGTGGAATGAGCAGGAACACTTTGAGTTACCAAAGTTGGACCAATGCTGCTGGCAAGGGGAGAGGCTGCTCTTCTGGGGGCTGCGTTGGTGGGAGAGCAGTGGAGTGGGAAGGGTTTTGCCAGAGTTGCGGAGTGGGGGTGAGTGCCTGGGGGGCGTTGGATTCAGATTGCTTTGGGGTGGGATCCGCCTGGCTACCCGCGGGACGCACCCACAGCGGCTCCCGCTGCCTTCGGGTCTCTCGGGCCGGGTATCGGCGTGCTGGCGGGGTAGACGGACAGGCGGGAGCTGGCGAAGATGGGTCAAGCGACGCCGGTATCGCGGCCTTGGCATGAAGTTGCCGACGGGACTGGGGCAGGGACGTGGTGCGGAGACGAGCGGGCTAGGCGGCCTCCCGATACCACCCTGGCGCACCAAGCCCGGCCGCGGTCGGGTCGGGAGCCCCGGCACTAGCTCGCAGGGAGCCGTGGGGGCCGCATCCCCGCTGGGCCAGGGCTCCTGGCGCCCCCCATAGCGGAGCGGCCCCCGTTCTGTTCCTCGACGGAGCGGCCGAACTCCTCGTCCTGCCAGAGGGGGCAGTGCAGATCGGCAGGGCCGGGCCCCGCCGGGCACGGGCGGGGGAGGGGGCTTCTGCTTCAGCCCCGGCGGTGCACGGGGTTTCTTAACCCCCCACTGCACTGCGGTGAGGCTGAGATTTAAGAGCGCTTCCCTAAATGTTCCGTCCCTTCTCCAGCCGGCCAGGGGCAGCGGCTGGCCAAACGGGGCGAAGCCTCTCTGGATCGCGACTACCGCACCCCTTGGGAGCTCCCAGGGTTTTGGGAGGCGGCGGTGTGATGATCGCTTCTTCTTTCCCTCAAGTTTCAAGCCCGAGGAGCTGGGTGCCAGGTGGCCCTCGCTTGCCCTGTTCTTAGAGATAGCCTGGGGTGGCAGGGCCTGCCGCCAGGGCTCGGGCAGTCGCTACGTGGATTAGGGTGGGAATGAGGGGAAGGTACACGCAGGGGGGGAGGGGTCACCTGGTCGTCGTTGCCAGAAAGAGAAGGAAGGGAAAACTGGAATATCATGTAAAAAAGCCGAGAGGCTGGAGAGGCAGAGAACACCCGGTCCTAATGTGCAAAAGGAGGGGAAATAAAAGAACGATGGAACTAAGTGAGAAGACGGAAATCAGGATAGATGTATAGACAGAGAGACAGGCATTGATTTTCACTAATATTAGAGAAAAAAGATCTGAATAAAAGAAGGGGAAGTTTAATTTGAAAATGAAGAGAGGATAGATGGATGGATGAATTGAGATAACAATTTAATGCGAAAAAATATAAAATATGAGGAAACAGAAGACGAGGGGAAAAAAACAAACCTAGCATTTGTGAACAGAAAGAAGGGAGTGAGCGGGGAGGAAGAGAAGAGAAGAGAAGAGAAGAGAAGAGAAGAGAAGAGAAGAGAAGAGAAGAGAAGAGAAGAGAAGAGAAGAGAAGAGAAGAGAAGAGAAGAGAAGAGAAGAGAAGAGAAGAGAAGAGAAATAAAAGAAGTAAAGATAAGATAAAAGAGGTTTTAAAGAGCCGTCAAACAGTTGGGAGACATCAGAATTAGAATATAAAAGCAGAAACATTTATGGCAGCCCGCGCCGAGGCGATTTTCCCGTTGGTATTTTATGGTGCTCCTAAATCTCAGACTAACGCTGTTTTGAGCTGTAAGAATTATTTCTCCCTGCACTTTTCTTTTTAGGTTCACTTCCAGGGGGCCTCTGGGATCAGGGGGAACAGGCGCACCCCCTCCGCTCTCCGCCGGCACAGGAAGTGCCTCCTGCCCAGCGGGGGGGCAGCAGCCCCTCGCCCCTCCGCGCTCGGGGGTCACGGAGCTCCCGGCCCTGCCCTACTGCCCCAGCGTCCCTCGGCAGCCCGGGGCCCCGCGGAGTTGCCGCGGGAGTCGCTTCCAGCGTCCCCACAAGCGCTGGTGTGGGCCGGCGGGCAGAAGCAACAGTTCCCTGGCACTTCGAGGGAGAAGGACCTGCTCTTCCCCGGGGAACTGCTTTCCGACGGGGGGGGAGGAAGGCGGCCCTGCGGCCGGGCGGTGGCACGGCCAGACTGCCTGGCTCCGCAGCTCTTGCCAGGTTGTGGGGCGAGGGCTGAGGAACACCTACAGGAACAACAAAAGACCTCGAAGTGTGGCAAAGTAAGGAAATTAAGTGGCTCTCCCTTTACAGGCAGCCTGTCCTTACGCGCCTCCTCCACGTCGGTGGAAAACTCCAATGCCCCAGGCATTAATAATGATAAGAACAATAATGACAACAATGATAACGCGTACCCTTATGTTAAAATATAGGAAGCACATGTCATGCTACACCCCTTGCCTCCTCGGATCTCTGGGACGCGCTGAATTTTCAGAGCGTTTCGGGGGCTGGGGTAGGTTTGGGAGAGGAATATTGACGGAAAGTGCAAAAGCCTGGAAAGATGTAACTCGTGTGCCTTTCACCTTATCCCAGGAACACAACCATTGTCCTTGTGACAAGAATCTCTGTTATGGTCTGGGAGCCGCAGAGAAAAGGGAAGTTTTCGGGTCTGTCTCCTAACTCCGCTGCGGCCAGTGTCCCCCAGCCTTCCGCCAGCCTGGTCCGCCACCCCCAGCAGCTCCCGGACTCTGAACCAGTTGATATAAAAGTGTGTGCGAGGGGATCCAAGTTTCAGTCTCTCATGAGGGGAGAAGGTTGCAGGGGAAAAAGCAAGTTAATTTCCAGCGGATTTCTCATTACTTTTCTCAACGCCTATAAGGAAGAGAAAATTAGGCACACAGCACACGTTTTGGCCACTTCATAAAAAATGCAGATTTGAGAGATGATGTGAAATGTGCCCTCGAGTCAATGATTAAAGATAGCTGACTACTTTTTTTTTTTTTTTTTTCCCCTGTTTGGAGTTGAGATGAGAAATGCCCCTGAGCTATGTAGGTCCTGGAAAGGTCCTTTAATAACTAATAAATTGGCCCAAGAACTCCTTTTCTCCGCCTCCCTACCCCCTCCACTATCACACATTTTCGGCCATCAGGGGAGAGATGCTATCCTCTCCTTTTCGCACGGCAATCCATAGGAAACGCTCTCGGGGGATTATTCCCCGAGCGGTCCTCGAATGCGTGGACAGGGCCGGCCGGACTCTCCAGAGGGTGGGTACGGAGGGCTGGAGCCGCTCCTGGCGTCTCCCACTCGTGTCAGTTACTGTCCCTCCCCTCATCCAACCAACCCTTCGGTTGTCAACTTTGCCTCCGAGCCGGCCGAGGGAGGGAGATCCTGCTTCAACAGCATTAAAGATCCGCTCTTAAAAATAATTGCGGGAGGAGATGGGCAGCCTGGAAATGGGGGTTCTTCAGGATTATTTTGGAAGCGGCTAAAGTTGCGGATGTCTGATGGCAACGGGCGCCTCTGGCAGCTGCCATCTTCCCCCTGATTGCCAGGAGTACCGCAAGTTTCCTAAGAAAGTTTTGCCATCGACGAGTGTTCATGTAAATGGGTGACACCCTCCGCTCGTAAGCGGACACAAAAGCATTTCTCGAGCCCTGTCAGGGAGAAATTTAAAAGCACAATGAAGGAAAACTGTCAGAAAGAGTCCAGATCTGTCCCTTTTCCCTGACTGGCGTCGGAGAGTGCAGAACGCCCTGGCTACTGGCTTCCAGGACTGGGATCATCGGTGGAAACAGGAGTCATGAGTACTGCGGGCGGGGCGGAGTAGAATAATCCCCTCCAAAAAAGTGTTTCAATTTCTGACTTTCTCAAACGCATCCTTTCCTGCAGTCCCCCCTGCAAACTTCGGAGGAAGGAAAAATAGAAAGGGAAGGAAAGATAAGAGGAGAGGGGGGGAAATAAAATCAAAGCTTTCCAGCCCGCTGGAAGAAGAAATGTGAATTTCTTTTCTCTAAACACTCCTAATTTTTCAACCCAATTGAAAATAATAAAATGTATAAAGAAAGCAGGGATGCAGTTTTCCAGAGCTCAGCTGCTGAATAACTCCTCATCAGCCGCACCGATTTCTTTGATTAATCCCGAGGTCTGAAGCAGAAGCAGTTCCAGTGTGATACCTTACACGCCAAGCTGCTTCTGCTTCCCTACTTTGTTAGACTCGTTTATGCGCATTTAAAAAAAAAACCAATAATTTCAACTCCTTTCCCCCTTAATAAATCCGTTTTTTGAAGCGGTACCTGCTTTCTAATTGCTCTGCATAAATGCCTGTTCCCCATCTCCGACTTCCTAAATCCCTCAGCGTCCCAGCGGGAAGGAGGTCTCGGGCACTGGGCAGGGGGACCGGACCACCCCATCTTCTGACAATTTCCTCCTGCTCTGTACTCAGGAACTTATAATTGTAATTTCGTGTGCGAAACGGCGCAGACTGCCATTCACTCTCTTAATGGGACTCAATGTAACTGTACACGATCCTTTATGCAACTATGTATCTAACGAGTTCTCTTATTGCTAGATGTATTGCCAATTCTCAGATTCCCTGCGTAACTATAAGTATATATGTTATATTCACAACTACGCTCATATACCCGAAATACATTCGACTGTGGAGAGAATGGCAATATATACGAAAGGTATAATATAAAAACGAATCTCTACATCAAAATGAGGAGACTTTAATTTATATATATTTTATTGCACATAACCACTTCTTTGGAGACAGCTAGGGAACATTTAATGTGTGGAGAGATGCACCTGTGCAGAGATTTGAAAGGGAAGGCTCCCATGTGCTTGCACAGCCTGTGTTTATGCCCGTGTATTATATGTATCTCTCTCTCTCCTCTCTTGTGCATGTATAAAATATCAACGTGATGCTCTAGAAAAGCTGTGAGCTCTGCACAGTTCTTTACCCTTTTGCCAGATGATGCTGTTGTTTATAAAATCACACTTCTCTGCGAGGCGATTTGCGCCCTCCACACTAATTTACACTATCGAGTCATTTATCCAGCTTTCTTTTCTCCCTGAATTACCCAGCTCGGAGTTAACCAGAAGCACCAAATTCCTGCCTTTCTGATGAATGGACAATACTGTCTGCTTCTTTCAGGGCGAGAGAAAAATAGCTAGGGCAAACGAGAGCGAAGCCGGGGGCTGCTTGGCGGCTGCCCCGCAGGGAGCGGAGCGGGGCCGGTGCCCTCTAGCCAGGCGCGGGGGCTGCGGCCGAGCACCCCCCCACAGCTTCTCCCCGCCGCGGGTGGGTGAGGTGGGAGAGGCAGCGGGTGGGAGAGGCAGCGGGGAGCGCTGCGGCTGGAGCCGGGGTCCCTGGGCGAGGGGACCGCGCAGCCCGTGTCTGCCTCCCGCTCCCCACGGTGCGCGTGTGCCTGCCTGTGATTTTCCTGGGCTGGCTTTGGGCTGCTTCGCAGGAGGCGCTAATTAGAGTGTAACTGCCAGGTCATTGATTTCATGTTACCAGAGTTGTTGTGGTTTTTTTTTTCCTTTTTTTCTTTTTTTCTTTTTTTTTCTATTGTTTGTGACATGAAATATCAGAGGCAGTAGGAGCTGGGTTGAGGATGGTCTCCTATGAAGTCCTTCAAACCCACAAAACCCAATTAACCTAATACACGCATACTGCTGGCTTGGGAGTTCCAGCCTGCAGACCCGGGGATCTGTCTGTTTTCCCTTTGTTGCTTTGTTGTAAGACTCCTCTGAAGCCGAGATCTGAATGCAGGGAGCATTATCAATGACTTTTAAATAATAACAAAGGGGGAAAATAAAAATAATTAGCCCCGCCTCTTCTAGTTTCAATTACTCTAATTAAAAACCCGAAAGGCAATTCCTAGGCAATATCTAATAATAGAATTAGCAATCGGATCCATCATTTCACACGGGGATTTACTTGCAGGGGTACTGTGCGAGCTCTATTAATAATAATAAAAAATCCTGCTAACCCTCTTTTTAAAATTAATAACTCTGTAATTATAATAATTTTATGTGCCTTTTTATAAGAAGAGGTTAATGTTGCCACAGTCTGGGGATGGGAAGGATGAAGTGAAGCGAAATACTGCTGCTTAAACTGACACCTTCCTATTTTATTAGGAGACATTATTATTATCAGACATCTGCAGGTAGAGAATTAAAATTAAAATCGCTTTCAACAATTCAATACACTTTTTATCAGCCATCTATCTGAAAATCATGAACATTCATCATCGGAGGCATTCTCCCTGAAAACAAGAACCCATTCAAATTTTATACAAATTATCATATTTATCATAGTCTGAAACTCTGGAGTAACATCTCCACAAACTGTCTGCTAACTCCCCAGGGAACTGAATTCCACTCCGCAGTCGCTCAGAGCAATCCTCGCTCCCTCTCCTCTCTCCCCGGCCCTTCCACACTCTCTGCCTCCCGCGGCTCCGCAGCCCCAGAACAGAGGGCGCAGAAAGCGGGGGGAGAAGGATGCGGCGACAAACAACATTAAAATAACACACAACAAGGCGAAATGCCATCCCCGCCTCTTGCAAGGGAAAGAAGTTTCGCCGAGTGTAGCGAGACTTTAAAGCCAGCCGGCTCTCAGTGCCGATTTTGGAAGGGTGGTATCAGCTTATCTTTAAGGTTGACGTCCTTGCATGAGAACATTATTATTAGAAGCAGCGATAATAGTAATAATGATAATAATAGTAAAGTCTGACTCCCCTCGATTTTTTTAAATTTGAATTTTATTTTATTTTTTTGTAAGGCGCTGCCGGTGTTTTGCCTTGCAGAATTCAGCCGGCGCAGGGAAATATTGGCTGTTATTTATATGGGCACTTGGTGCTGGTGACAAATGACATGAATCGGTGTTTCCTGTTTGCGGGTTTGGATGAGACAAATCACTTCCCACGCTTTGCTAATGACAAAAAGTTCATCAGCGCTGAATCAGGGGCTGGATCCGCGCCGGCTGCGCGCCTTTATGGATCTCCGCTTAAGATCGCGCTTCTCCGGGGAGGGGCCTCCCGCCGCACAGGGCTCTGCCCCCCCCAGCTCCGCGCACTTCAGCACCGCGGAAAAAGTAGTTCCAATACAATGTTTGTTAACTAGGTTATCTAGGCTGTAGAAGATTTTAATGTTGAATTTTATAGCTTTACCACGCTCTACCGTCCTTGTGAATATTGTAATATTGCATTTTTTACAAGTTACTCTTCTGTTAATGTTCCAGCTAGTAACTTTTATAATCCTCCTCAATGAAATTTTTTTGTATTCTTCCGCACCGTTAACCTCAATGGCGGCACCTCAGCCCCTGGCAGGAGGCAAAGATGAAATGAATTCCTCTTTAATCAGAAATAATAATAATAAAAACACACACAAGGCTCCCTCTGCCTTTTACTTCAGCTTCCCTTTTCAGGGAGGGTGTGATGTCTTAGGATCCTTCAGGCCCCTTCCCCATGCTGTGCCTCTGGCAGGGCCAGAGGTGGGTCAAGGACAGTGCTTGTCCAGCCCTGATCATTCCCCTGAGGATGGGGGGCAGGACCTGCCCAGCCCTGGTACCTCTGCTCCACCCCCCACCCCCTGCCCCGCCAGCCTTTCCTGCTGTTTTCTGCTGACAGCCTGGAAGCTGGCTGTGCTGCAGGCATGAGCTGCCAGCCTTCTCAGAGCTGCCCACCAGAAGGGAAAGTTAGGCACTCATTTTCCTTCTTCTGTAAGTGGATTGATTGAGATGCTCTGCAGAGCATCCTTAGAGCAAGTCCTGCCAGCTTCAGTCAGCTGAGCTTGACTCACTCTCTGATTTCTGTTGACCTCAGCTGGGCTCTTTGTTTTGCTGGGTGGTCTGAGATGGGTCTCGAAGAGATCCATATGTAGGAGATGCAATGAGATGGACTTTTAATAAAATACATCCCTTTAGATGTAAACAAGGCTGGAAATCACCCGCCCTCCTGCCCCCCAAACTCCACAACCTCTAGATGCCCTTACAAATGAATTAGACTTGCAAGAGCAAATGATCAACACCCAGCAGCAAAAGGAATCATACAGCAGCTGTGAACTGAGTGCCCTTTAGTCCAGGGAGTGTGTTTTGAACAAGGATTGGATGTTATTTCCCTTGGTCATGGTTAGCATTTAAGAACTTTGTTCTCAGCTTCAGCCTGAGTATTGTGTGAATGAAATATTGGAGGAGTTTGTGTATTTGTTGCATGGCATTGGCAAGGGCTGCCTCTCAACTTCATCTACCAGCTACCTTCCAGAAGCTGCCCAGACAGCTCTTAGGGTATTGTCCCTATGATTATCCTAACAGCAATTTTTCTCAGTCCCAGCTCCTGGAGTCAAGTGATTATACACAACTCTCAGCTTTCATGTATTTTAAAAAGTGTCTTTTTAGCCGAATATAGTCACAAGGAAAATCTTAGCTCAAATAACTTGCTCATATCTTCAACTGTAACTTTGATACAATGCTTGGGGATGACAATGGGACTCTTGTATATTTTTTTAATCAAAACAGCTTCCTTTTATAAAAACACACAACTACCTTTCTGATAATTTTATAATATAGTCTTCCTCTCTTAAAAGTATGCAGCTGGTAATATTTAAACGAGTGCTAAAACTTCGGTGGTGTCAGTGGTATTGCCTTTTTTTTTTTTTTTTTTTTTTTTTTTTGGTAAGGTGTACAGGTACATTATGTGTAAGTTTCTCTGAAAAAAAGCGAAACAGTGGAGGGGGGTTTAACAGAAATATATTTTTTAAACTGGTTAACATTGCTGTCAACTTGTAAGGTGAAGACAATACAAACTAGTCTTTGTTCAAAAATCTTGATTTAGGAAATAATTATTATTCTTTAAAGCACCTATCTGAGAACCTATCTGCAAACCTCACGGGATGCTTTCCAGAAATGTTTTTCAGAGTAGTACAGGACAGATAAGTAGGAAAAATGGATAATAGTATTTCCATGTTACTGGTGAGAAACAAAGGCAAAAATAGATGGAAGACAAACAGCAGCAGAGCTGGGAACCAGATCTTCGCTAATTTAGTGAAGGACTGTTCCCTCAGGCCTGAACAAAATCAAAAGCACATTTCATCTTGTCCAGAGACTAGCAGGTTGTACCAGACTTCCTGAATCCCACCCAGACTCTTCAGCTCCTCTTTGCAGAAGTGCTCTGGTGGTCTCTGGGTATTGTTATTTGGGATGTCACTAGAACAGCATAGGCTACATAGCACTCTGTTCTGAGCAGGGCTTGGATTTTTTGCTGGTCACATCCTATTTGGGCAAATCCATCTTCTCCTGAAGAGGTCCTGAATGCCCCAATAGGCTTAAATGACCCTGACCAGCCTCACCTGGAGCCTCAACACACCCCCACACCCTCTGGCCCGTGGGCCTAGGGCCCAGGAACTCCATTTAAGCTCAGACCTGGGCATTGCTTTGTCTATGCTGGAGGTGTTGCATTTGACCTGGTCCTTTAGGTGAACTTTGGAAGTGTGTTGTAGGTAGCTTGTTTCCTGGGTGGCCCCCTTGTACATATGCTGCAGTTTATCTCTTGTCATGTCTTTTAGCCATTACTTTTGCATGGTCTCTGGACCCATATTGCTCTGTATTCTCCAGTCTTGTCTGACCCTGTCTCCTATTGCTTCTCAGCTGGATGGCCCTGAGTGGACCCTGAAGATGGCTCATCACTTGCTTTGCTTGGTTCTGTTTATGGAGCCTGCTGCCTGGCTCTACCTGCTATGCTCAGGTGCTGTGGTCTCTGCCCCACCACCATGTGCCTGCACTGGTGCTGCCCTTGACCCCTGGCTTGTCCTCTCTGAGGGGGCAGCTGGAACCATGTTACTCGCTGACAGATGCTTATTGTCCTGTGGAGTTGCTGTAAAGCTTTGCACTTCCTGTTCAGGTATACACTTGTTCTTGAGAACTGATGTTGCAAAGAGAGGCCTAAAAACTGTCAAGGAATTATTCAGGCTTCTTGCTGCAGTTTGTTCATTCCCTGGCTGCAGTTAAGAAGTCAAAAGATTAGCCAAAAGCCCCCAGTGTTTGCTCACCATCAAAGCTCAATAAATAAAAGGTAAGAGTTCAATGTTTTCTAAGGTGGGGGGCAGGTGGGATCTGTCCCTCTTCGCTTCTGCTGTCTGTGAAATCAATACTTCAAAACCATTGTCTAGGGTCACTGAAGGCTTCTAGCTCAGGCAAAACCTGATGGAGAGATTAAAACCAGACCCTTTCAACTTCTTCCCTTTTCAGTTTTTGGTCAAAACCTTTACAGTCTGTGTTTTTTCTTTACAGAAGCCTTAAACTTCTTTTTACTTTCTCCTCTCTCATTTAGTATGTATGTTAGGATCTCTTAGTGCCAATACCATTTATTCCTGGAGCCTGGAAGAATAGTCTAAGAATGCATTGCTAGATGCTTTTCTTGTAGGACCACACTTGCTCTTTTATAAGCCCTATGCCCACAACCCTGTATGAAGTTTTGCAGACTTGTCTCTAAGTTTAGTGTTCTCTTAGCCTGGAATAGTAGTCCCTAAATGTTTGCTATTGGCGTTCAATACAAAGTTAACTTTAATTTATTAATTTTAACAGCTTAATTATAGCAGGGACTTTCCCCTCTTTATTATTTTCTTTTTCTCAAACCATTGCTTCTGTTCTGAAAACAATTCTACTCAGTTTGAAACTGGCCCATGACTACTGAAGGAATTTTGAGGCAGATCTGCCAAAGTGTGTTCTGTGTGACTGCCAGCAGTTTCGGACTTTAGACAGAGTCTCACATATCTCAGGGACAGATGTAGGGAAAGGAGGATATAAAGCATAATTCTGAAACAAATTAATTCATACATGTAGTTTTTCTGTTACTAGTACATCACTGACTTTTGAAGAATATATTTTCAGAAAAGGTGTGAACAATTCCCATTGGAAATAACAGAACTGATGAACTAGCAGCTTTGGAGAGGGAAAATATTCTTCTAAGTAGATGAAAATTCAAATTCCTAACAGTGATTGTGCTGGTAAAGTAAATGTGTAAGGGACCACTGTGTCATTGGTACACATCTGGTCTAGTTTTAAACTTGCTGATTTGGGAATTGTAGTTCAAAATTAGTCCATGCTGGACACTGTGCATAATACCCACTTCACATTTTGGGAGGGTTTCACAGCTTGTACTGAAGTTGATGTGATCGTGGCTGCACTGCTGCTGGTGTTGCTTCTTGCACAAGTCTGTCTGCACTGTGTTGTTGCTCTCTGAGGAGACTGCTGAGAACTGAGTGCCTGCTGGTGAGTCCAGAGGGGAGAAAGTCAGGCATGTTTGCCAGGAAGCTGGTGGCACAGAGGTGTGTGGCTGGGAAAGTGACCACAGGGGGTGAAAGGGGAGAAAGTGCAAGCAGGCACTGCTCATCCAGGTGAAACAGGCCCTGCCACTGTCATAGGTTGTCATGTTGTATGGGGCACAGAGGATTTTGTGTGTTGCCTGTGAACTCTTTAAAGCCAGGATCACTCTTTACAGCTCCTAGCACTTTTGCTGTGGGGTCCTGATTCATTACCTGGGGCCTGGTACTGCTGCAGTACAAATGGCAGTGGTGGTACTGGAAATGATTGAATGTTGGGTACAGGGAATAGGGCAGACTTTTTTCTGTCTTTAACTGCTTTGTGAGGAATCTTTAAACTTAATTAGGGTAAAAAATATCCACAGTTTAAAACTACTCCATGTTTCTGCTGCAATAATGAACTGTGACAAGACAAATAATTTGATGTTTACTAAAAAGCAACTCTTCCCCTTCTTATAGAATTGTCAGCAATTAATTTCTCAGTGATGCTGCTTTACACACACCTACATGAATGTGACTTAAAAGGATTATTTTCCGTAAGTTTGCAGTGTATTTGTGCTCTTCTGCAGGCATGTTCAAGTGTGCATGTCGCAAGCATGCATCTTGTATGTGGGTAAGTAAATATTGATTTATGTCTTGGCATATCAAAAGGATATGGGATTTATGTATGGTATCTTTGCTGAGGTGTGTGTATGAATGGTTGGGTGACGAATGTATTTGAGGAGCATATCTCTTTAAGTGAAGGCATCTTCAGACATGCACATGCCTTTGTATTGACATGGTTATGCCTGAGAGGGAGGTGAGAAAATGTTTATGTACATTGCAATATAGGTTTGGTTTTGTATCCCTGAGCATTTGATGGATGCCTGTATATAGGCAGTCTGAGGACTTTTGTACATACACACATTTGCAGGTGCCTGAGTCATGAGTGTGAAATGTGTGGGGGCCCATGTGAGTGTGAGAGTCTGCACATGGTTGAACACGTGTGGGTAAGGGAGCGTGAGCAAGCTGCATGTCTCCTTCTGTGGTGTACAAGCATGAAGCTGCAGTATCAGGAGGACCCTGGATGGCAGTCTGGCAGTACCAGGCATGTTTGCAGAAGATGAAGCAGAATAGACAAGATGAAAGTTATTTTTGTCTCTCAGCTGAAGCATTATAGAGACATCAACAAGCTCGTGTCTCATGCCAGCTTAATTCCTAGTTAATCAGCAGTCTGCTTGGGCAAAGGAAGGAACTCACATCAGGGGCTGATGATGAGCCAAACTTCCTGATGCAGATTCGGGAGTCTGCAAGGAGCCCTCAGTATTGCTCTGCCTGCATTTGGCTGCATTGCTACCCACTGTGCAATGCTCTGGGAGAGCTGACTGCCTCATCAGCTGTGTCCTGGTGGGAACCACTCCTGCACAGGGAATATGGGTTGGTCCTTTGGCTATCCTTCTCCAGGCAGGAAGCCGAGGCTTATTCTTCACTGTGTATGATCAGCTGTCTTATGCAGGCAAGTTTCCAATGACTTAAATAATTTCAAGGCTTCTGTCCTCTCTCTTGGGACATTTCCACATAACCTGCAAGTTGAGTTTTGCTTGCTTTACTCCTATTACATCTACTGAGACCTTCCTCTGTCTTTAGTGCCCTTCCTTCCCTCCTTCATGAACTAAACCCTTCTTTGCTTATGGCACTTGCATATTGCAGCTGAGGGCCAGCTCACTGTCTTTTCTAAACTGACTTTCCCATCTGCTTGCTGAAAAGCCACCTTCCTTCTTTTTCATCTGGCTGGTTTCTCTGATGCCACCAGAGCAGTGTGGGAGGGTACCTGGCTTCTCTGTGACTGGCATGTGTTTGTCATAGACCTACAGCCAAACTAATTAAAGTCCTGATTGCACAGGTCCTGGCAATCAGCCTGATAACCACTTTCTGGGAGTGACTGGTATGGTGCCCTATTGTATGGATGTCCACAGAGAGTAATAGTAAACAGCAAGTTTTCATCTGTGTCTGCTTGGGATTCAACCAAACACATTACCATGAGGTGAAATGAGCTTAGGAATGCCTTAAGTATTGACTACTTTGGGCAGTTTCTGCATATGCTCTTGTCCTTCAGCACTCCATATAGAGGGTAAGGTCATCAAGAACAAACACCTCCAGTTTCTCCATGCCATCCCACTGCCCCAGGAAAAAAAAAAAAAAGACAAAAAACATTAGGGCTAAGCTACCATGAATTCCCTAGGTATTTAGAAAGCACCCATGGGCAGTTGTTACGGTGTAGCTGGTGCTTATGACTTGTTTGTTTGCATATTGGGATTTTACCACAGTTAAATATAGTGTGTTTCAACTGTCAAGCACTCATGTAACTTTCAGCACATGACCTTCAGCTTTGCTTGGGCAGATTGATTACTTTTTCTTTTGGATGCAGAGCAGGCTGAGGTTTATTTCCTTATTGAAAGAGAAGGGATCAACAAATCATGGCTGAGGTGGCCAGAGCTGTGGTAGAAGACTTTGTGTGTATTAGACCATATGCATAAAAGGAGTGGTGAGTCTTTGCTTGGCCCTGTCTTAGCTGCTGAGCAGACAAATGAGAGAATTTGGTATCATCCACTATAGTATTTGATATGCTTTACTCTATATCATTAATAAACCTGTGAATTGTCCTCACACCAAATTCAGCTATTCCCTCCCCAGTGCTGATCATTACTGTGTTACCTTATCTTTGTTTTACGGGCCATCAGCCAGGTTTCAGTACATGTGATAGTGCTCTGTGCAAGCTCATCTGCCACTGCTTTCTCACTAGGGTTTTGCCAGGCCCTTTTCTCAAGGCTACTACAGTACTGCTGGACTTCCCACCACTCCCTCCCCTACTGTTACAAGTTCATTTGCGTTCCAGACCTTTCCCAATTCCCCCAGTGGACTTTCTGCTGATGCTGTTTATCGTTGGTACTGCTGTGAGCCTGGGTAGCCCAGCAGAGACCAGCATGGCCCTTTGCAAGCTGCTGTATGAACACACAGAGCACCTATACCTAAAAGCATCAGGGTAGGAGGGGGTGAGGTGGGCAAAGGAGAAAGTGCCTTTTTTACTCTTCTCAACCTGAGAAGGGAAGTGGCTTGTATTGTTTTTCCTGGAAGGCTGTGATTAAGACTTTCTTATCTCCCATTTGTTAGATGGCCAGGTTAAATACTTTCAAATGTTTTCCTACCTTGTTTTTTTCAATCAAGAGTTCCAGGCGTTGCTATCTGAAGCTCTTAAGCAATATGCTGCTTATTCTTGGATCTTCCCATGTAACCTCAGTTGCTTTGGCCTGGAAAAATGGAAAGCAGATCCTGAGAATACTTTTGGTGGGAAGCACCTGGCCAAAGCCTGACAACAGTGTAACAGATGAGGCTGGCAGAAGGAATGGAAGAAAAGGTCAGGAAATGGGCTCCTGTTCTCTTCCACAGTGTGGTCTCCCTGCTGGGTTGCTGGCCTAGGGCAGGTATTCCTCCTTGATGGAGCCAGGCTAGCCAAGTTGTTTCCATGGCAGTTATCTGGGCTGCATGTCCATGCTATATTGCAACATCTCCAGCTCCCCTTGCAGTTCGTAGGGCAGATTCCTCTGCGGTGTTTCTGAGTAGTGTGGTAAGAGGTGGCTTCATGTTCTAAATGATCTTTTAGTGTGCCAGAAGGGAGGGTTGTAGATACACAGTGGCCTACACTGAAATACTTCAGTTACCTTCTGGGATCAAATGGGACATGCCACATGCTTTCTGATTAAGCTTGAGGAAAACCAGTGATGACACCTTAGCATTGTGTCTGGTGTCAAATACTGACTTTCTAAAGTTTTGCTTTCAGCTCTGCTCCTGCATCTTTGTCTGTCCCCCTTAAATATAGTCCTTTTTGTTCTGCCTGCCCAGCCTCAGTTCTTGCCCCCACATCCCACCCCCTGCACCCCCAGCAAATTGTACGGCAAAGCTGTAGAGAACTGAGCAGGAGTATTCAGATCTGTTTCTAAAAACTCCTTGCTCATCTCCCTGTTAATTCCACAGTGTGGATATTTTATGGTGAATGCTGAGCAAGGGCATATCCCATCCCTATTCCGTCCTGCCTAGAGTCTCCAATAGCAGTGACATGCAGAGAGGAGTGCAACAGAGAAAAAACATTGCTCTGATTCTGGCACCCAGCAGACTGTGGCTGTAGCTGCTGGAGGAGGAGCTGAGATTGATGTGTGTGGGGGGGGGTATCTGCATTTCTTACTCCCTACTCTCTTACCAAGTCTTGGCAAAAGTTCCCAGTATTGCGGTTTGCTCATCTCTTTTTAAATCCATCATCTTAATTATAAATTGCACAGGAAGATGTTCTTCACCCAGAAGTGGGTGAGGAAGGCAGAATAGACTTCTCTTGATCAGAGTGGCAGGTGTAACATGCCCTGGTACATCTGCTTTGGTCCTGCCTGTCCATCTTTGTGTCAGATTGAAGGTAACCTGTAAACACACTCTAGCTTCTCTGATTGCATCTGAGTCTCTCTGGGCTCTGCTCTGAGGCCTTGTTTACTGTTTGGGAAGTGGTCTTTCCGGTTCTCTCTCCCTTCTTGCTGCATCCAGATATGGTCCAGGACTTGTTTCCCCCTGTCAGCTCTAACAGTGATTAATAAGGACACACATTTCCTGGGTTTTGCACCCATTTTTCTTAAAGACTTGTCTGCCTTTGGTGAGGAGACTGATATTACAAACCACTGCTGGCATGTGAAGGGCCGGGGGGTAACAAGTCTTGGAGAGGCTGTGATGCAGTTCCAAGCATGGAGAGAGCACAGGGCAGCTTGCAGAAACAAATTCTACTGTCATCTGTAGGTTTTCTGCAGCTGAAGTGAAACGCTGGGATCTATGGTTCATTGTTATTCACACTGATATCTCCTCAGAGGTGACAATCCCAAGAGTAGTTGTTGTGGTACTTCTAGCTTTTGTAAAGCATTTCATCACTGTCTCAAAGATTGAGAAAAGTCAACAAGTGAGCATCCTGGAAGATATTATATCAGACTTGAGACTTTATGCCTTTCATGTGGTTTCTGTAAGGTGTAACCTGCCTGCTGTGAACCCAAGTGGCTAAGTGGCTGTTCTTTTACTTGCCTTTCTCAAAAAGATCATGGTCCAGGTAAGTGTCCCCTTGGAGTCAATGGGAGTCTGACCTAAGTACCAAGCTCAAGACCAGTCTTAGTATAAAAAAATTACTATCAGTGGCAAGGTGGTTTCTTGGCATTGTTGCTACTGCATGTCTGCAGTAATGTCCTGTTGCCTGAGTTCTCTCCACCCAGCTCCATAATAAAAGCCATGTCTGGAACACAAGTGTGCTTTGCAATTAATCTTTTCTTCCCTGCCCCTTCTCACAGGAAAGTAAATGCCAGCACTGTAATTTCCCTCCCATCTTTAATGACTTCTCTAAACACTTCAATAATTTGTCACATTTAATATTTAGGCCTAAACCGAATCTAGGATAGGAACATTCAGGAAGTTCGCGTCCTTTTTGTGGCTTAATTCAGTGTTGTAGGATTCAGATCAACTGAATTTACACTGTGTTAGTACCCTGACTTTAAGACAGCAATAACTGACCCAAAAATGTTTTGAAGAGACTTTCAAAAAGGTTTCAGTGGTGAAATAGCAGAGCAATGAAATCCATACAAGTAATTCAGGAAAAACTATTTTAATGCTGCCAGTCAAACACAGCCCCCTCCTGATGACGGGCCCAGCACTATGGGGCATTGAACTAAAAGCTTAAATATTTGTGGTCTCACAACCAAACTAGAATAAAAATCTTATTGCAGCCCCAAATACAGGCTGGAGAGCCATCTCAATCCAAATTACTAGACCCAAGTTTAGTTGGGTGCTACTGGGCTCTCACAGCTGCTGAGTCTTAAATTTCTCTTTATTGTAAGGATGAGCTGTCCATTATATTTCAAATGAAATTTTAGTTTGAGGGAGCCAAAATCGATGTGTTCTGCAGGGTCATAATCCTTGGAGAGATGCCTGGTTCTCAGCAGGAGTGATGCCTCTGTTCTGTCTTGCTATGGGGATGACAATTCTGGCTATCACTTGGTTTTGGGTCAGAATATGAAGACTTAAAAGTCCTATTTTTTGCTAGAAACTGCTGGGTCTTTACAGTAAGGAAGAAATCTGGTGCCTCTGGACTTTTGTGTCCTACATCCTGTTTTACTGTAGACATGGGTAACTTGGCTCTCAAGCCTGAGGTGTAGGCTAGGGTTAAGGACAAGGTGAGAGAACTCTGGGCACTGAAGTCCAGTGCTTTCTGAGAACAGAAGCTCGAAGTAATGTGAGAGGGAGTGAATAGTTTTCTTGAGATAATTCTGACTTGTTCTAATGGTTATGACTAATCAGAACAGCAGTTGGGAAAGTAACCCTGCCCTGAGAAATGTGAAACAGAAGAATACATTTCAAGTCAAGCACTTTTATCATTTCTTATGGGAGCTGTTTATTATGACTGCATACAAAGGAAAAAGAGAAAGAAAAGCAGATTCAGGACCTGTTTTTAGTGGTCTGAAGTACTATGGAAATTCCAGACTTCTGTATTTCAGCCTGTTGCACTCAGAGAGGGCCTGGGGCCCTGGTGCTAGGGGGAGGAGTGCAGCCCCTTCCCATCAAGAGTTGGTCTTCATCACTCTTGCCTTCCTCCTCCTCCTTGCTCGACACACGTGCTTTCAGCTGAGACACCCAGCAGCAGGATGCAGCTCCAAAATGTCTTGATGAACCAGAGCTCCCTGCCCCAGGTCCTGTGGGGGCTCAGCTGAAAGGCAGCATTTTCAAGGACAGCCAGTGCTCAGCCTTTTGATGAATTCAACTCCAGCTGCCATAGGGTAAGCTCTGTCTCCAGTGCAGGGAATCAGCCAGGGAAGGAGGGAAGTGCCACTTTTTCTCTTTGTGACTGTAACAGCCCACACATACATGAAGAAGAGATGGAGGAAAAAAAAGGGATGAAGGCAGAGAGTGGAGAGGATACCATTTAGTAACCTCTGAAACTGGGATTAACCGTGCTCCTCCAGTGATGGCCACATCCTGCTTAGAGCCAGACCTGTGTGAAGCTGCTGATAGCAGCTAGAATGCACTAGCTCACAAACAAACAGAGAAGAATAAAGGAAGGCAGGAAGACAGGTGCCCCTTGGGCAAACACTTGTTAAATTGACAAACTTGTAGAAAATGATTAAGGCTCTTGCTGTTCCTAGTCCAGAGGGGCCCTGAGCTGCTGCCTCGAGCTAAGATACAAAGGTAGTTCCTTGGGAGCCTACAGTGGACAGGGCACAGAGGGAGGTGAAACAATTACTGCCTGTCTCTGCGGTGCTGTCTCTTGTCAACTGTTATTTATGTTTCCCCAAATGTTGCAGTCTTCTTACTGGGAAAGCAGGCCCTGCCAATCTAAGGCAGAATAATTGCAGCCACCTTTCTCTCTCCCCCGCTCCCTCCCTCTCTCTCTCTTTTTCTTGCCATGGCTCACTCTCTCCATCTCTGATTTACCTTGAAATCCTTTGATAAAGAATTGAGGTGTAACCTCTGCTGGGAATTTGCATCGGTCATGGACAGGTGAGTATGGGTGCTTTCTGGTGGTTTGGACCCTGCTGTGACCCCTATGGGAAACAAGTCCCTAAGACAAGAGATCCAGGCCACTACAGCAGCCCTTGCTGAAGGCATGTTGTGCTATGCTTTGTCTTTTCTTTATAAGTGTGCAATTGAAGCAGTGTAGAAGTTCTTCCCTGTCTTTTGCAACTGCAATATATTCCCAGGAACTAAGTCAGATGCACAGAGGTTCAGCTATACTGACCTCACCAAGGTTTAAGGAGAAGGAATAGTTGTTACATACTTACTTTCCACTCCTCTTGAAGGGGTTGCCCAAGCTCCTACATCTGTTGCCCCTGCACTTGATTTTTGTTGGAGATCTATATCCAGGCAGCAAAGAGTCAAACCAAGGATCTCAGACTGAGTTAGCTTGCGCTAATGAACAGCCTGAAGCAGCCAGGGCTAGTCCAGGGCTGAGTCTGTAATTGGTTAGTACAAAAGTGTGGTGCAGGATTAAAGTTGCAATGGGCTCTCCTGAGGGTTACCTTCATCAGGGACCTGGTGTCTTCCAGCAGTCCATGGGGTTTGTTTAACAGAGGAGCCCATGCTCTTCTCTGTCAGTAGAACCACACAGCCCAGACAACAAAGTAAATGGAAACAAGCAGAGACCTCTGTAATCTCTTCTGGCCTCTCTGAGAGCAGAGATGCTTTCAGGGAAAGCCGTCAGCACTTAGACATGGTTTCAAATCTTGTGCTTCCCCTCACCTACTGTTCTGTCTACCATCCTCCTCTTCCCTTTATTCCAGATACACACCGAGCCTGTCAGGAAAGGGTTAAGTGCTGCTTACCCCAGCCAGCTTTGCGTATTTAAAGTGAGTAAAGGTTTAATTACCAAATGATGACAGTGTCATATGGTTTTGGTGATGGCGCGTGGCATTCGATGAATGCAGAAGAGGGGAGGATGTGAGAAAGACACTGAGTGGCAGTGGGGAAGCGAGGAAGCTAAAAATGCCAAAGACAGTAAAACATCTGTAATTTGCAATTCGCTAGTGTTCGCTGATTGCTCATGGATTAAAGATTAAAATCTATTCTCTGGCAGATGGGGAGAGAGAGAGAGGAAATTCTTACGAGCATGTTTTGCATCTGCATTTCATTCTGCTCCTCTTTACAATAATCACGGATGAGGAAATAAACCCAGATCTGGGCTGGCAGGAGGCGGGGATAGTGCACAATATAGGCAGGACTCAGCATGCTTCTCCTGCTCGGGAAATGCCAAGCAGAGAGGGGAAGAAGCCGACATCAGGATAGCTCTTCTCAGTGCCCGGGACTCTGTTTAGGCTGCACGAGGATGAATGCTCCCGTGAGGCTTGGAAGTGCCAAAAGCCAGAGCGAAGTCTTTCTTCTGGTCACCCCAATTCTGCATTGGGGGGTTTCTTTGATGGCAAGGGGACGTTAGCCATCTGTCCTGTCTCAAGGGATGACTGAGTCTGGCTAGAGTGTCCATGACGTGATGTTAACGCTTGCAGGCAAACAATACAAGTAGAAATAATGTTTGCAAGTATAAATCATTTTTATAACTTCAGCTAATCAGAATCTGTCCCTTTTATGGGCATGATGAGCTCTCTCTCTCTCTCTCTCTCTCATTCTCACTCTCACACAGGGTTTCTCAAGTGTGCAGGACATTAAAAGAAAAATGGATAATAAAACTGCAAATGCAGGGCCTGCTCCTCAGAAGGGCTGGCTACTCACAACTCTGGTTGGCTTCACTGGAGCTAGCTTTCATGGTGGAGCCCACAGTTTGAAAGGTACGAGGCAACTTCAGGACCTGCACACCTTGGCAGCCTCGTGGAGGTTATGGAGCTCTGCCCCTGCAGTGGAACAGACCAGACCTGCTGCCTGAGAAGTGCTACTGGCAGACCTGCCTGCTCTGCAGAAATTCTGTTCTCTGGAAGGGATAAGGATCACATCAGTGTTCAGGATAGCAGAAAGGGGCTCACAGCTCCTGGGCCCTGCTTCTGGCCCTGCTATAGTTCTTTGGGTAGTTCTGGTTGCCAGGAAAGGCAGCTTCTCCCTGCTGCAGTATAAACCAGTGCAAGAGAGGAACTGTAACTCTGCTCCAGCTGCTGTTCCACACAGTCCTGGTTTAGTCCAGGTTTGTTTTTTTTTGTTAGTTTGTATTTTGTTTGTTTGGTTTGGTTTTTTGGGAGTAAAATTTTTTTTTATGTCTTAGGAGATGTTGCACAAAGATGAAAATGGTACGACCTATCAATGAGAGCAATCGCTCTATAAGCAGCCTGCATTGCCATAGCACTTACTATACAAGTGACCCTGTACATAAATTCATTCTCATACATCCACCTCCATCTTTATGCACACACAGAGACACCCTGAAATTTCAGTTCTCATCTAATAAACCCCTGCATTTCTGCCATTCACCTATTACCATGATTTTGGTACATGGAAATGAGATGGTGAATGTGCCAGGTGGAACCTAGACTGGGTTGGGCCAAGTTCAAATGGATATTTGCTGTAAAACTAGGAAAGGAAACTGGCCTAAATGTCCTTGAGGTCCTCTATGTCACATCCCTGTTCCAGTTGTGACCTAGCTCCAAGTTCCCCATGCCATATTCCTGCCTTGGCTCTGTGTCCCCCCTGAAGCAGCCCCACATCAACCCACAGCAACAAGATTGTTTCACAGTGAGTACAAAGATCTGCATGAGGTATAAAGACACACCTTGATGGGAGGGAGTGGAGGAAAGCTGTAGTCAGGGCCCGGAGAGCTCTTTGTGCACTTAATTGGCAAAAATAAGCTTCAGCTGGGACCCACACACTCTCTGCCCATTGGTCTGGGAGTTTTCATTTAATCTGAGGTGGGGCCTTTCACTCTTTGCTTAGAGTTTTAGGCCAACCCATCTGCAGCTGTGTTGTGTGGAAGCACTTCAGATCGAGATTTAGTTTTGTCTTCAGTCCTGTTGATTGCACCATCTCATGCTGCTCCTTGACTGGGCTCCCTGGGATGACCCTGAACCAATTTCAAGACCCTGTCTAATCTGGGGATGCTGATGGACCCTGCTCTGGCATTCCTAATCACACTGATACTGTGAAACTGCACCGTGGCTGGTGAGTGTTGCCACTGCTGTGGTCACCTTTGGTTCTTGGCTTATATCCTCTGTTGTGGAGCAGCCCTTCTCTTCCTGTTCCTTGATGCTTTCCAACCTGCTCTGACTGCAGAGCTGGGCTTGCATTTTCTACCAGTTGTAATTAGGTTTCTTGTTTAAACTGTCATTTGCCTGGTTAGTCAAAGAAGGGATAGCTCTAGCACTGGTCAGTAGGAACATTTCTTCCACCCCAGGTCTCCTGACAGTACCCACTTTCCTTTTGCTATGTGCTTTCAGCTCTAATCAGACTGCCATCCTGTGCTTTCTTCTCTTACCCTTTGTCTGCACCTGAACCCCAATCCTTCAGGTTCAAAGTGACCAGGTCTTACTTGGCAGTGGCTGTGAGACTCTGTCTACAGCTTTGCAAAAATCTCAGAGTTACAGTTGGATTCTGTTAGTGTTTTGGAATGGGAGGAAGGTAAAGTGTGGGGAGTATTGCTGTGGGACTGTTAATGTGCTGTGAAATGTTAACTGGAGCTACCAGAAAAACTTAGCTCAGTGATGTATTTAGTCTGAACCGTGCCTGGTACATCTTGGCTACAGCTTAAGGGAAAAATTAGGGCTCAGCTTCGAGTTGAGAGAATAAAAAAGCTGCACTGTAGTAGAATGGGATTGGAAAGATTCTGCTGAAAGATAGTGCCAAGATAGGTCATCTGACAAGATGTTTTTTTGTTGGTGTGTTGCTTTTTTTGTTTCATTTTTTGTTGTTTTTTTTTGACTGAGGAACAACTGCCAAGTGTAGGGGTGTTGTTTAAATATCTACCAAAAATTGCTTTTATATTTATCACAGAATCTTGAAGGTTGGAAGGGATCTTGAAGGATCATCTAGTCCAACCCCCCTGCCAGAGCAGGGTCACCCAGAGCACATCGCACAGGAACATGTCCAGGTAGGTTCTGAATGTCTCCAGCGAAGGAGACTCCACAGCCTCTCTGGGCAGCCTGTTCCAGTGCTCTGTCACTCTCACAGGAAATAAGTTTTTTCTGCTGTTTACATGGAACCTCCTATGTTCCAGTTTTCACCAATTGCCCCTTATCCTGTCGCTGGACATCACTGAAAAAGCCTGGCTCTGTCCTCCGGACACTCGCCCTTAACGTATTTGTGAACACTGATGAGGTCGCCCCTCAGTCTCCTCCAAGCAAAAGAGACCCAGCTCCCTCAGCCTTTCCTCATCAGGGAGATGTTCCACTCCCTTCATCATCTTTGTGGCTCTACACTGGAGCCTTTCAAGCAGTTCCCTGTCCTTCTTGAACTCAGGGGCCCAGAACTGGATACAATATTCCAGATGTGGCCTCACCAAGGCAGCATAGAGGGGGAAGAGAACCCCTCTTGACCTACTAACCATACCCTTTCTAATGCACCCCAGGATGCCATTGGCCTTCTTGTCTACAAGGGCACATTGCTGGCTCATGGTCATCCTCCTGTCCACCAGGACCCCCAGGTCCCTTTCCCCTATGCTGCTCTCCAGCAGGTCAGCCCCCAACCTGTACTGGTACATGGGGTTGTTCTTCCCCAGATGCAAGACTCTACACTTGCCCTTGTTCAATTTCATCAAGTTTCTCCCTGCCCAATTCTCCAGCCTGTCCAGGTCTTGCTGAATGGCAGCACAGCCTTCTGGTGTGTCAGCCACTCCTCCCAGTTTAGTGTCACCGGCAAACTTGTTCCCTCATCTAGGCCATTGATGAAAATATTGAATAGTACTGGTCCCAGTACCAGCCCCTGAGGGACTCCACAAGTCACAGGCCTCCAACTAGATTCTGTCCCATTGACCACAACTCTCTGACTTCTTCCTTTCAACCAGTTCATGATCCATCTCACTACCTGACCATCAAGACCACACTTCCTCAGTTTATCTACAAGGATGCTGTGGGAGACAATGTCAAATGCTTTACTGAAACCAAGATAAACCACACCTACCGCCCTACCATCATCTATCCACCTAGTTACTTCTTCATAGAAAGCTATAAGGTTATCAAACATGACTTTCCCTTGGTAAAACCATGTTGACTGCTCTTAATGACCCCCTCATCCTTGATATGCCTAGAGATGGAACAACTTGTACTTGGCACTATCACCTTTCCAGGCATGGAGGTGAGGCTGACCGGTTTATAGTTACCTGGGTCGTCCTTCTTGTAGACTGGAGTGACATTTGCTATCCTCCAGTCCTCAGGCACCTCTCCTGTTGCCCACAACTTACCAAAGATGATGGAGAGTGGCCTAGCGATGACCTCCTCCAGTTCCCTCAGCACCCATGGATGTTTTCCATCCAGACACATCGATTTATGGATGTCTGGATTGCTTAACTGATCCCTAACCCAATCCTCATCTACCAAAGCAAACTCCTCCTTCATCCTGACTTCTTCTGGGGCTTTAGGGATCTGGGGCTCCTGGGGAGAGTCTGCAGCAGTAAAGACAGAGGGAAAGAAGGCATTCAGTACTTCTGCCTTCTTTATATCCTCTGCCACCAGGCCACACACCTCATTCAGCAGTGGGCCTATATTGCCTCTAGTGTTAGTTCTATCTGCAATGTATTCGAAGAAGCCCCTTCTATTGTCTTTGACTTCACTAGCAAGGTTTAGTTCCAAGGAGGCCTTAGCTTTCCTTATTGCCTCCTTACATCCTCTGATAGCAGTCCTATATTCCTCCCAAGTTTATATTTGATAAATGGGGAGGAAGGTGTCAAAGGGAGAAAATAATACACACAGGAGGAGAAAAAAAACCCAGTATGTGTGGGCAAAAAAAGGAACCAGCATTTGATTAAGAAGAGGAAAGTGATCTCTTTGAATTGGGTCGCTGCTGTTGGACCACTGGGAAAGCAGTGTCTCTGTTTGCAAGTGATCTGTTTCACCAAGCGAAAAAGATGAGGCAGAGCAGAAGAAAAGCTGAAGAAAGATCAATGGGAGGAGGGGGACAGCATGGCAGATTTAATTAATTACTGCATATTAAAATGTTTGTTTACAGTAACAAACAGCTACAAGAGGTCTGATGTTAATTAATTTACAGCATTTTTCACCAGTCCCTGTGCCGTTGCTGGCAGTCAAGGAGGTAACACTGTGGCAGGTAAGATAATGTCCCTTTGGATTTACAGCAGCACCTTGGAGGTGAGCTGGGAAAGTAGTGCAGTTCTGACTGGCTGCCTCTGAACTGCACAGGATTCAGGGGATCTTATCCAGCCAGTGAAAGGGACATCATTTGACAGCCTGGACAAATGGTGCTCCAGCAGTGTAAGGGTGGGTGCTTGGATAAGAAAGCCAGGCTTTTTGGGAGGTCATTTTGGTATTGTCTTAGTTATGCTGCAGGAGCAGGTATACTGTGAGGTTGCAGTAAAATTAATTGTTGTGGGTCCTGCAGCTCCAAAGAAACCTGGGCAGCCTCTGTGGTATTGAAGACTGTGTAATATGATCCTTCTAGGGTTGGCACGCAGCAGATCGCAGATGTGTGAAAACTTCTGGAGTGGCACGTGTCCTGCCCCAAAGGTGGATGTGGTCAGCCTCTGTGGACATTTAGCAGTTTTGTTCCAAGCTGGGATCATTTAGGTATTGATGGGCTGATACCAGGGGAGAGCAAATGTGGAACAATTTTGCAGTTGAAGGGAATATGCCTGATCTTGGGAATCTTCCTTTGAACAAACCAAAGTTCAGGCCCCAGGGAAATCTACATACTTGTTTCTCCAGCCCAGGGTGGCTTCTCTGCCTGTTCACCTTATGCTCTGACCTCAATCCTCGCTTAGGTGGCTTTGTAGGGCAAAGGGGAGATGGTATTTTTGTACTGTTGTCCCAGTTGCACTATAGTTGTGGCTAGGTGCCTTCAAAGTGAATGAGAAGGTCTATGTGAGCTGAGAAGAATGGTCAGATCCTAAGAGCAATGTGTGAACTCTGCAAACAGAAGGGAAAACCTCTAAGGCTATTCATGAAGCTCTGTCTGTTGCTCTGAAACAGCTGGAGTGCTGAGCAGAGGTCTGAGAAGCCTTTTCACACACTGCGTAATGTGCTTATGGATAGGCAGGTAATTAGGCATGGAGAGAGCAAGGCTGAGCTTAAAACCTCTGATCCTGGTTTCACTGGTGTTAACACTAGCAAAGAAGCAGTACAGGAGGTCTGGATTTCACACCTGGCTGGTTCCTCAGGCTGATAGAGCTGTGTTCTGTGCTCCTTTTCAGTGAGTCCTTTATAAATGCAGCCATCTCTTGCTCCTCTTGGTAGTCCTTTACAACCATGGGACTGTTAACATCATGGAGAAGGTAAGTCAAATCTTAGCCCACTCCTACCAACACTGAAGGGCCTCCAGGCTGAAACTCCAGCTGGAGTAAATCATCCTTGTTTCCTGAACTTCACTGAACCTCAGTTGGGCCAGCTGTGGGAGTCTGAGCCTCTGTCTTCTCCCTGCTTCAAAGGAAAAAGGTCTCCTCTCACTTTTGGAAACTCCTCATCAGAGTTTCTCTGTGTGGTTGTAGGTGGGCTTTGTTCTTATTTACTTGTGGGCCTTTGCTGTAATCCCATAATTGATCTTTGTACTGGCCCTGTCATTTTAATTGGCAGTTAACAGTTTTAATTGCTCCTGACTGTATTCCTCTGGCAATTAGCTCTTGTCACTGTGGTTCAGTTACAAGTCCTTCATACCTGGTGTTAAGAGGCCCTAACATTGGCCTGCCCAAACTGCCCTTTGCCATTCATAATTTGACCTGCTATAACTTTGGACACAAGACACTTTGCTCCGCCCTGATCTCGATGATAACCTGATCTCAACATTGACACTCATCATAATTCTCCATTTTACTGACCTCTGCAATCAGTCCCTGTACCAGAGAATCATAACAGTAATTGAATGATAATCAAAAGAGAGCACTCTACCAGGGAGGTGTGCTGGAGCACAGGGCCTGGGAAGACTGGGTTAACTTTTGTTGTTTGTGAAACATTCAGATTGACTTTGTGAGAGCATTCAGGCCATCTTAACTGGTGGGTGTCTCTTTGCATCTCTGCCTGTGTTGGTTCTGAATAATTTCTGCAACCCCAAGAGAGAATACAAAGTATAATGGGTTAATAAATGACAAGAGGGTTCTACGTGTGGCAGGGTGAGAACAAGTTCTTCTGTAAGTACTGTGTTGTTTCTGAGACAAGCCTGAAAGGCAGCAAAACCTTTGCTGACAAATGATTTCTCTAACTGTTAAGGGCTGAACATCTGGGGAAGACACCGGAGCAGCTGTTGCTTCTCTCTAACTTTCCTTCTGCTTTGCCTTTAACCAGGGAAGTGCTGGCAGAAGGTACAAATGGGGAAAGGGCTTGTTCTCAGGGCAGCTGTATTCCTGCCCTGGATGGAGGAGTTACACAGCCCTATGAATGAGCAGGGGTGTGTGTTGGCACCTGGAAGTTTTAATGAGAAGACTTGTGGCCCTCTAAGACTCCTGTAGACTAATGTGGCTTTTGGTCCACCTGAAAATTCCTCTTTTGTAGCCATTTGCTGTTTCCATGGTTAATCCATGCTGCAGTAGTAGGAGCAGATAACTTCAGTGACTTCAGATGTCTTAACATAGGAATAAAAGTTCTTCTGAAGGTGAATCACTGTGATAGAGACCTGAGCGTGTTCCTTGCGCAAGGAACACTCAAACAAGAGCTGTCTTGTACAAAGCTCTTCCTTTTCAGATCTACAAACAGCAAAAGGTAAAGGCTAAACTTGTAATAGCTTGTACTTACTATGAAAAATGTCACCAGGGTCGATGGCAAAGCAGAACACAGAAAGCTGCTGTTTTGGCATGGTTCCCCTGATGCTGTGAGAGATGCTGCTTTTAGTCCTGACTGTTGTGTGAGCTAAACTGAACCATGCTACCTCTCTGCATCCTGTTTCCTTGCTCTTCTGTTGTCTTACCTGGTCGTGGTGTGACAGATGTAGCATATAGGGCCCCGAGCTCCAGGTGGGCTCCAGATACTATTGCAGTAGTTTTGTTACAATACCAGTAACATGCTGACTAGGGACAGTTGCTCATTTCGTTTTTGACACATGGCAGACAAATCAGGTTAGGAGGTGGTTGAATATCTCCACATGTGAGCCATGTACCAATGATTTTTACAGGGTGATCAAACACTGGAACAGATTTCCCAGAGAGGTTGTAGAATCTCTATCCCTGGAGATATTTAAAATCTGACTGGACACAGCCCTGAGCAACCTTATCTTATTGGCTCAGGTTTGAACAGGGTGATTGGACTAGACAGACTCCAGAGGTTGCTTCCCACCTCATCCAGTCTCTGATTTTGTTGTAAGAGAGTCACAGAGGTGCAATGAGATCCTGGAGAGTCCTTCTTCTGGTACAGACTCTGAAGCTATCTCCCAATGACCTCATGGAAGTCTTTGACGTGGTGAGCTTGGCAGCCCCGTGGAGTTGTAGGTCTCTCTAGGACTTGTAGCATGGTCCAGGAAGAATGCTGTACTTCAGAGAGGCCTTTAGGCTGGCTTCTAATAGCCATGGCTCTCCTCCCACCTGGACTGCAGGTTTCATGCTGTCTGGAGGGCCAGCACAGCCTCTTATCCTGTGTTTCTTTTTTGGTTAGTAACTGTATGTATAGGTAATAGCAGCAGCTGCTCTTTGGGACACTTGGTTTACTCCCCTTAACTAAAACAACATGGTTAAATAAAAGCCAAGAACACACCAGAGAAAGGAGGAGCCACACTGTTTCTCACAAGGGTTGTGGCTGCCAGCTCTGCATAGCTCCCACACCACTGTCTCAGAGCAGTGGTGTGCATGTTTTCTTTCCCAGTGTGTTTTTTTTTCCTGACAGAGATAAATGATTTCTTTAGATCTGAATAATAAGTAAGTAAAATAAATGTGCATGTTGGTAATTCTGACTCAAGTTCAGGCACATTGAAAACTCAGTCTGGAAAGTTGGTGTCAATTTTAACTCACAAGGGCTGCAGTGGCATTTTGTTACCTAGTCTTTACTTCCTATTGTTTTGTTCTTCAGGCTTCTAGTTCCTTCTAGACTGATTTAGCACAAATAAGATTGAGAGCTATCCCAGCCAGTGGCTAATGTGCCATGCACTGAAGATGCAGTTGGAAACCAGAAATGGGCAGAAAGGTCAGCTTGAAGGTCTGAGTTGTGAGGCTTCTTTATGTAAAAAAGAAACCTTTCTCTGCAAGATCTCATCAACTCACTAGACTAGGAGCTGAGGTTTGAAGAAAAATGTGGGCTTGTATGGGCTCACTATATAATTACAAGACTTGGCAGTATTTTCATGGTCTGAGAGTATATCCAGAATATTCCTGGTTTCAGTCTCCTTTCATTGCAAATTGTTGAAGCAGGTGCTGTATGTCATTACTGATCAGTGCAGAATGTAGTGGAGTGGGGACTTTGGCCTTCCTAGGAGCCCCTAGGCACTGAGATCATACTTTGTAATGAATAACAGCATATGGACACGGAGCGAGCTCGGACAGGGCCTGATTGCGCTCTCTTGCCTGTGTCATGTCTGTGGGGTTTTTATACAAAGTCAGTGAACTGCACTGATTTGTATTAGTGGAGTGTCTGGTGCATTGACTCCAGGAACGTTGCTCCTGATTTACACCACCAAAAGTGACCATAGACTAAGCAGGTGCAGATGCACACACTTGATGTAGATCTCTGCTTTCCCTCTGAGTGCTTCTGGAGAAGCTTGCCAATATATTTTTGCCTGTAAAGCCTCTAATTCTTCTGTGAAGAGCAAAGCAAATGTTATTTCACAGGAGAATACAATGTCTCTCTTGATAGAGGCAGCCTGTATAAATCTGTAGTAATAATACCAATAATTATTATTATTATTGGATAATCTCGTGTTCAGGATTCTGGCTGTGCAGGCAGTTCTGCATTTTGACAGCCTTGTGGCCAGTAAGAAAGCATTAAAAATGATGCAAGCATTTAGCATTTTTGAACTTAACTCTATAAACTTGATGGAGTGAAGAGAATCTTTTTGTTCTGTGCTGAGCTGAGAAATATTCTGGCACTCTGGACACCTGCCATCTTCCCCCTACTGCCTCTTTTATGTCCTGTTGTGAATCTGCAGTATCTTCTGCAGTGGCAGCAGCTGGCAGGACTCTGGTATCTGTACCTCCCTGACAGCTTTCTGTATTTGTGCAGCACCTTGCACTACACAGTCCAAGTTCCTGTGTGGGGCTCTTAGGACTCCAGCAGTGAATGTGATAAATAATGACAATAAAATATGTCAACAATGAACAACATGACCCTGTAAATCATTGACGGCTAGAGCAAGTGTTTCCTCTTTGGAAAATAGTTACCCTCATGTCTGTATTATTCTTTCATCCCTTTATTGTCTTTCCTGTGCTAACATCAGACTGTAACCAAACAAATCCAAACAAATGGGGTACATATGCCAGAGCATATCCATAAGATGAGTGGAGGTGCTGGGATGTCTGTAGAGCAACGCCGATTTATGCTGTTGCAGTGCAGCCCCCTTGTCCCTAGGACACCCTCCTGCAATGTTAAACTGGGTGTATAATTCCTGTAATCACTCAGTAGGCAGATTTCGGAGAATGAGATGTGAGCCAAGAGCAGCAATCTAATTCAGGATCTTAGATGATCTTTCTTTCTTCTAACTGGTGGCCTTGGGCTCAGAGTGACTGACTCACACAAGGAAATGAGTATGACCTGTGTGTTGTTACTGCTGTGTGTGCACGTAAGGGCAATTGAGTCGGTTGATATCTGATGAAATCACTGATGACTTTTTGGTGACCTCTGATGGAAAGGTCACATTTGAGACCAGGAGATGATTATTTTTTTTTTATTATTATTATTATTTTTTCCCCACAGTGGTCTGTCAGGAATAACTGCACCTCATTTCCAGATGCTGGCTCTTCAGGAAACAGCAGCAGTCCAGCACTTCCAGACTTGCCCATATGAAAGTTAGGGTCTGAACCTTTAGTTAGCTAAAATCAATGTAGCTCCCTGGGAATCAAAGGAGCTTTACTTATCTCCACCAGCTGGTTCTTAAATGCAAGGGTGATCAATGAATACTGTGGCATGTCCAGATTCTATCCCACCCCCCAAAAGGGTGTGCTTCATATACTAGCTTCTGAGCAGCAGGACATTCTTAGTAGTAGAGAATGTGCATTTAGGAATCAAACCTTTGTTTTCAAGGTTTGAAAACATTGATCAGAGCGCAATACACACGTGATCTTTTCTAGGTCACTGGAGTTTATATGTATCTGATTTACCTGCAATTTACAGTAGTTAGTAGCAAGTGAAGAGAGAATTGGGTCACATGCGATCTGGTTCAGCCCCAAATACAATTGCTGATGTTTAGGAAAAATCAGGAAGTTGTAGGAGAGATGAATTGGAGGAAGACTGAAGCTTGTCCCTTCTGGCTGCCCAAGGGAGGGACTGAGTGTAAACTTGAAGGCTCTGGATCATACAATATGGGAAACAGGTTTGGGTTAGAAATGTCAACCTCCCAAACTGTGCAGCTGACAAGAAGCCAGAGAACCACATTGACCAGGATATATCACCTGCAGCCTATGGCCCATAACAGTGTTATCTTTCTTCACCAGTGAGCGGTCCTGCCCCCTGTCTTTGCTTGTCATATGGCTGACCTGTCTGTCTTTCACTTGGAAACATCGTAGTGCTGTCTCTGTGTGTGTGAGTGTATGTGTGTTTTGTGTATATATATATTTAGCAGCTGCCCTACCAGTATGATTTCCTGCTGATCTCATTGGAGCCTAATTCCATTTCTGCTGTCAGCTGGGATGCAGGTCTCCATACTGCTGTGTGTAGTATGTGATTGTTGATTTGGGGCTGCTTGGCGTATCTCAGAATTAGGCTGCTCTCTCATCCTTGCTGAGGCTTATCTCTGCATGCATTAGGACTAGGAAGGAGGTGAGGAAGAGTGCTGACATGCTGACAATCACTAAGGGGTCTTGAGCTGAGCCTAGAGTTAAGGAAAAGGATTAGGCTTAGTTGGTTTCACTGGTGCTGTAGTCATTGATGTCAGCAGAGGGTTTGCCTAATTCCATTAGATGCTGTGAGCTGCATCATCAAATGTTAAAGGCCAACTGAAGTAGCTTATGTGGTTTTCTGCCACCTAAGAACTGGCCCTCACCTCATGCTGTACCTCATGTACTTTTGCTTGTCTGCATCTCCCTTGCTGTCTAGGACAGTTTAGCAGGACTAGATGTGGCTCTACTTCCTATCTGAACACTGTGTAGAACGGGCAATCACAAAACTCCAGTAGTGAAATGTGTTTTGAGGAGGCAGTGAATGGCTCTGAAAGGCCCCTTTCTCATCCTGCACTAACGAATGAAGCTCCTTGTGCCATCAAAGTAAGACTGATAACTCCTCTGACATCTTATATTCAATATTCTGAATATTGAGAAGTGTGGGTTTCCCTTGAGACACCAACCTTTCTGCTTCTCTCCATCTTCAGAGAATCTGCTGGAAGATGGGGGAGGTGGTGGGGGGTGGCGTGTGTGTGGAGAAAAATAAAAGATAGACTTCGGGTGGGAAAAAGGAGAAAAATTACACAGAAGCTTTTACCTTTTTTGACTTCATCAGCAGTGAGTCTCTCATTTCAGAGTCTGGCAAATGGAATTGTGCTGCTCAGCCACAATGAATGGTCCTGTTTCCCTACCCCCCAGCAGGGTCATTGTCAGAGGCTTGAAAACTAAAATAAAAATGTTCCTGTTTTTATGAACACTAGAACCTATGATCTGTTTCAGTTGAAAACTTCTGAGAGGCTAGAATCAGAAGGAGATAGGGGGAGACAAAAATCAAGGGACCTCAGACCAACCTGAAGCAGACTTGTTTTTTTAATTTGCCATGAGAGGCAATCCAGGTTTTTGTTTGTCCAGATAACTAAGGGTTGCTTAAAGAATGAGAACAGGAAAACAATAGTTTCTAATTGCATTTCTCCCCTCCCTACTCCTTCTCAGTACCTGATCTTGTAAAAGAAAGAAGTAGTGGCACCTGGAACAACTGTGGATACCCAGAAATGAAATGTTGGACATATCTTTGTCAGGTGGGATCTTCCCTACCTCAGTTCACTCAGAAGGGGCTAGCCTGGATCAATTTTCTGCTCCAGCATTTAGTTGCTCAATGAAAGACTCTAGATGCAGCTTTGTCATACTGTTTTCTGTCCTATCATGCCTGCATCTCCTGCTGTAGCATGTTAATGTCTTAGCTAATGTCACCCTGTATGACCTCTGTGTCTCATCAAATCCACCTCAGCCAGAACATGGATGAAAAAACCTCATGTAGCACTGTTCTGTCACGTCTGCTACCTCAGCCAGTCAGATGAGGTGGCCTAAATTCCAGCTGGTCAAGCTGGAAGAGGCGGACAGGTGTCTTTGAAGGTTTTAAATTTCCCAAAGGAAATGTGTTGTACAGTAATGAAATTTAGTCTGGCTGCATCTGGTTGCAGGTACTGTGTTGGTCCATGTTATGCTCCTAGATTCATTCGTAGTGTATCAGTAAAGGGACCCTGCAACACTGACATCTAGGATGGGCTTGTCTCCCAAATGCTGACTGTCTTCCATTACCCCCATAGAAGTCCCTCACAGATGCATGTGCTGGTAGTCCAGAGGGCAAACCTGTGAGCAGGGGAACAGGCAGCCATGGCAGTGACATCTCTTGGCAAGAGGTGCTCTGTTGGCAGCTTCTATTCCTTGGTGACAGTTTCCAGTGCCACAGCTCAAAAGCTGCATGGTGCATGTCTTCCATACTCCCGAGAGTGGTTTTGTAGATGGGGCACAAGTGGCTTTGCAGTAGGTTGGGGTTGCCTAATCTCCCTTAGCACAAAAGAAATACATTTTCCTGGAAAGGGCGTGGGTTGCAGCCTCTTGTGTAGAAAAACCTCTCTCTGCAGGTTGTGGCCTGAGGCTGGCATTCTTTACTTGCTCACAGTAATTCACCATCTCTCAAGGGACCCATTGAGCTTATTTAACAAAGGTCAGCTAAATTTTCTAGTATCCTGCTGTGAAAGCAGGTTCAGTAGAAGTCTTATTTATCCTTGGTTTCCAGCTACTTGACTGTTCCCTTCAAACTGCCATGCTGGCATTAGTCTGAAATTGGTGTGGTTGTGGTGGATAGAGTCTTAAAGCACCCACTGCACAGTGACTTGCAAGAGGGTGCAGCTGTACAGAGAAGGCTTGATTTGCTTCTTCACTTTCCCTTCTATGATTTTCCATGGCTGAGACTCCTTAGGTTTTGAGTCACTCATGTTTTTCATTGGTCTATATGTTCATGGGCAATTTTGGCCAATTCTGTGCTTAAAGAGGACTTGTGTTCAGGGGCACTAGGAACAATTGGGTCTCACTGTGTGGTTTGTCTGTTGTCAGTGTTTTCACTGCTGCTCTTCATGGCTTGGTGGCCCTGTCTCAGCTGGGAGTTTGTGGTGATTGGTACTGTGCAAAGAGTGATAAGAAGCAACAGCTGCTCTGAAGACTGTGCAGTGTAAATAGATGTGGCTGCCAGGTTTGCAAGGATGGTATTCCAGTTTTCTCAAGTGGAGATGTGTTATAGCCTCTTCCTGCTCACTCCTATGGTGGTATCTAATTTACCTGTCTCTTTAACAGTGCTGTTGAATCTGTGCATCCCATTTCTGGAATCTCCCCAGGCCCACCAATGAACAGTCTGTGCTTCTAGCTTGCAGTGTACAAGATTCCCTCTTTGTCCCTTCCATCTCAGATTTTGCTGGATAAACAGCCCGTTAGTGGTTGCTGGAGCACTCAGCTGGTCTGCAGCTTTATTGGCAGTAAAAGCATTTCTGCACACCAGCTGGCTCATCAGTGGAGTTTTGGTAGCTGCTGTATGGCTAGCGGGGGATAAGTAACCACCAAAATCCAGGGAAGCTTTTGCAACTTCTTCAGGACATGGTCTGAGAACTTGCAGCAGACCTGAACTTCTGATCTTTCAAGAGCAGCAGTAGTGTCTCAAGCACAAGGCTGCCCTTCCATTCCCAGCAATGGGTGCAACTGCTGACTACAGAGAACTAAATGGTTTGTAGAGCAGACACAGAAAGCAGAGGGGGATGAGTCAGTCAAGGTAAAGCAAAGGGAAGTGATGGTGAAGGCTGAGATGAAAGCCTCCCAGCCCTTTGCAGTTAAGGCTGGAGAAGCTCCATCCTTCCCAGAGTTCTACCTGCAGCTCCTGAGTGTAGCTGAAACTGTCAGTTCTGCTGATATGAATTAAAAGCAACATGGCAAATGGTGTTTTCTAGCTGCTGTAATTATCTCTTGAGAAGGAAACAAGCAGCTGCCTCTGGCACAGGTCTGATCAGCTGTCTCAGGAAGGGCAATTGCAGCTTCTCCTGTTGGGTTTCCTTTTGTTGATGTGCCTTGATACTCAAAGCCAGTGAGGCTGGGCACCATGACAGCTTGATCCTGGCATAGCCAAGAGTTGTATGTGGATGCAAGCTCCTGCCTTCAGGGAGAGCTCAAGCACTGATCACTTCTAAGGTTAGCTTTCAGCCTTCTCTTTAACCATGGGACCAAACAGACACTGATGATGTTTCTGCCATGCAGGAAGGGTTAAAATTTCTATTTTTAATTTCTGTCTCTGTCAAGAGCTAAAAATAAATCAATCTGTGTGTCATGGTTCCACAGACCCCAGATTCGTTGAAGCCATGAAATACTGTGTGGGCTCTGAGCCAGATGTACTTTGTCTTTTGAAGAAAAAGGTTGCATGGTGGGTATCACCCTTATATCATGTCCTGCTGGTATCTTGCCCATGTGGTGCCTGGGCTAAATGTAAAAACCTGAGTTGCTGTGATGCAGTAGCTGTGCATTTTTGCTGTTCTCAATCCTTCTGTCTCCTCTATTGCTCTCCCATCCTCCACCTGTATAGGTGACTTGTGTTATGTAAGGTCTTATTTTCAAGCATGGACCCTTCCAAGATTGTGTGTTATCTGAAGGTGCAGGTTGTATGACAATATGATAGACTGATTTTATCGTGGTGAAAGTTAGGTATTGTGTAATGATACTGTTGTTTCTTGGCCATTGGCTCATCAGAGGCATGGCTTTTTCCTACCATCTTGCAATGCTCCTTCAAATGATCATCTGGTCTGAAAAACATCTCCCGCAGTGAGAGAAGGAGATGAAGAAGGGACATCTCTGAAGATGCAACACAGATTCCACTACCCATAATTCACACTGATCTAATTTTTGGCTAGGGTGAACATAGACTGAAGTATGAGTTGTCTGATAAGGAAGGCATCACACTGTGTACTTGCATCTTCCTAGTCACTTGGTCAGGATGGCTTTTGCTTAGGGAAGGACATCAGAACTTGGGAATGGGAAGGAACTGCATGGGTTTTGGAGTCCAGTCTCCTACAGTGATGGTGTCAGGCTGTGGGTCAGATTTACAGCCCAGAAGAGGCTGCAGAAGTCTCAGTCCATATGCCCTGACTGCTCACAGACCCTCTCCAATCCCCTGTGAAGCCTACTGTGCACCAGGCTTGAAGCCACAGTGATAAGAGCAGGAAAGATAAAAGATTGGGCCAGTCATCCAGTGGGTAAAAACACTCTGAT
This sequence comes from Apus apus, assembly GCF_020740795.1. NCBI lineage: Eukaryota > Metazoa > Chordata > Aves > Apodiformes > Apodidae > Apus > Apus apus. Next base: position 20,126,966 of record NC_067285.1, on the reverse strand, counting down.
GATCCTAGGCCACACTTTGCTCTGCAGAATAAGCTGAAATCTTTCCCCTTCCCAGCAAAGCTGACCTAAAAAAATACGGGTAAAACGTGGGTAAAATCATCACCAGCCCCATCTTCTCCACTGACCTTCCTAGTGGTTTCAAGCCTCTTTGCCACTGTGGGCAAGCCCAGGTCTTGACAGGAAACCAGAATGCTGCAAGAGCAGTGAGGGCTTTACAGTAAAAGATGTTCATGTGCCCTTCTGTGTGCAGTCTTTTGTCTATGATGAATTAGTCTCCTGCGTGGCTTGTGTTGGGATAGCTTCTGCAGCCCATGGACTGTCTTCATCTGTCCAGCAGCAGACAAAGGAGTGGAGATCCTTGCACAGCATCAGGAAAGAGAGGAAGCTAAAGGAAAAATGAAAAGGAGAATAGGAGGCAAGAGGATTTTTTTTTTCCCTTTCCTTTTGTTTTTTTTATTCTTCCTGTGCTCTGCCTGTTCCTGTCAAAGCTGCTGGAAATTGTTACCGACAGATCGAGTGTCTTCCAGTTTCTGTGTCAAGGAGTTTTGCCGATTCTATGAACCATGCAAAAGAGGGGTCAGGCAAGAGAAGGCAAGAGCAGGAGAATGACCAATTCAGCACAGCTCTGGCTTTATCACTGATCTGGTCAGGTTCACTGGGTTTTAACTCCATGAGCCAGTCAGGCTTAGAAACTCACACCTTTGTTATCACCTTTCAAGAGGAGGGAGCGGGGCAGTCTGAATTCTCTGGGGTCATCAGGAGATGCAGCCCCAGGATCATCTCCCATAGCAGAGGCTGACTTGCCCTCTACATTGCCAGACACTTGGATGTTCTCTGTCAAGATTCATCACTATTTATTACTGCACAGATCAGAGTGGGGACAAAGGAAAATTAGATGAGGTTTTGAGTTCTGCTTGGACCTACCATGGCTTAGGGCAGGGAAGCCCATGAAGGGATCAAAACTTGGCAACACTATGTACCATTTGTTTGGGTCTAGGTCAGAACAGAGCTCAGAGGTCATGGGACGACCTTTGGTTCTGCCATGTAGATAGAGGCTGTATTTGTACAGGTCTAAAAGCACAGACCACCTCTTGACTGTCCCTGGTAATGTCTTGTGTGTGACGTGTGCAGTTTGTCTCAGTCTGCCTGGCCATGAGCTCCTGTGCCTGGTGCTCTTGGACACCCAAGGTCCTTATGCTCAAATGGACGTGATGCAGACTGTGTGCAACCCAGGAGAGGCCTTGGGGTCTTGTACCTGACAGTATGACCACATCCAAGAAATCTGATACCATTACTCTATCTGTATGTGAAGGTTATACTGGATCTGATGGTATTGTCAGTTGTGCCAAAGGTGGCAGCTGAACAGTGAACTACAGTCATTGGTAGGATCAGGCTAAACAGATACCTCAAACTGGTGTGGGAGACTGGGAAAATGTAATTGGAGACTTTGCTAAATCCTTTTCTGTGACAAAAAAAACAGGGAGTCTTACAGCAGTTAGATGCTTGGACAATTTCTTCTCCTCCTAGAAGCTGGAACCTGGTAGCTGTGAGAAATGGAGTGTCTTGTGGGGAACATGTTACTGCAACTGATAGTCACTTTGCTGGAAGCTTAGGCCTGACTAAGCTTGAGTGGAGGCTTGGGGGATCTTAGTTGGCATAAAGTTTCTGCAGGTCCAGATCAGTTCATTAAAGCTAGGTATCTTGCTTCTGCTCACCACTAAAGCTTTGCTCTGGCACATTACTCGTAACATCACTGCTGAATGTGCAGGCCCTGAAAAAGACAAGTCTCTGCCTTCAGATGTGGGTTCCCGTATCATCACAACTACCTGCAGAGTGGAGGTATAGAAATGGAAGCAGAATTGCTCAGTGGAAGAGAGGAGCACTAGGACTTTGAGATCTTGTTCCTTTCTTGGTTGACAGGGGCCACTAGGCTGTTTGAGTAGCTCTGTTTCCCTCTCCAGAAGGGGTCTGCTGTAACTTCTCTGAAGAGGCTACAAGAGCTGTTCTGCTGCAGTCAGTATGGCTTCTAGCTCAGGAGGATGTCCACAAGGGGCCCCCCAAAGCTCACACCAAAACCTGACCACCTGAGATCCCCCAGTACTGCAGTGCTCTGCAAAACTCTCTAGCTGTCTGAGCAGGAAGGCAGAACAACCAGCCAGTGCCAGCTCTGGGGACAGTGAGATTAGGAAACAATGTGCATATTTTGGTGGTGTCTTTGGCAAGGACAGTGCTGAATGTGGATATTCCAGGGGATGTGTACAAATAGCAAAGGGGCTGGTGCTCCTCTGCAGGCCAATGGGAATCAGCTTTCCTGCTGCTCACTGGCCTGTGCTATTCCGTTGCTCTGCAGAGAGCAAGATGCTGGCTGGATGGGTGTAAGTCAGTAAAAAAAAAACAAACCCAAACAAACATGTTACTCCAGGAAAAGGTTCCTGGAGTTTGGAAAGCAGAGAGAGATTGAGGGGGATGTCAGTGGACCCTGCTTTCACCACCAGCAGAAGGCACACAGAGGGATGTGGGGCAGCTATTTGCGCTTGTTCTGGAGCTGTACGGGGCATGCTGCTGCTTCCTGTGGTGGTTAGAGAGGCCGTGGGCATACGGGTGGGTTTTGTACAAACATGGACACAAAGCTTTCCATTACCCAAAGAACTAACAGCCTAATGTGAGACAGGGTTGCTGATGCAGATGTCACTGAGTAGCAGAAATGTGAGTTTATGCATCCCGGGCTCTAAGTAGGTGGTTGCTAGAGCTGAGCAACTAGTGATCACCTTCTGCAAAGAAGGACATCTCTGGGGTCTCCCTCCCTCAGGGCACCTTATCTGTCAAGGGTATGAGAATCAAGGGGGTAGTGGAACTTCTGAAAGGTTCAGATGAATCTAATCTGAAGCACAGAGGAGTTCAGGAATAATTCAATAGCTGGAGTTTCTGCTTTCCCTGAGTAACTTTATTTTATGGCTTCTGAAGGTGTGGTGGTGTGGCAGGAATATGCAAGTGCTGGTGGGTAAGAATTCTTGGAAATGTCATGGCTGGGGCAGGTTATAGCCCCCACACAGTGTGGAGTTTTGATGCTGTAGATGCTATAAAGCTGAACAGCACCCTGGACCATACACTGTAGAGCTCTTGGAGGCAGAAAAGTGGGAAAAGGGAAAGATATAGCAAAGTGAGTGAGATTGGGTCCAGGTCAGCCAACAGAGTTAGAAAATAGTCTCAGACCTCCTGACTCTGAAGCTTCTCATCTTCAGTCATGTCCACTGATGATTAGGCAGTCTCAGCTGTGGCTGAGTGAGGGTATCCTTCACCATGATCCCCACAGGGCAGCTGCAGCTCTGTGCTCCGAGGCCAGGTCATCTGAACAGAAGTTAACCACGTTATGTGGGAGAGGGTTAACATAAGGGTTTCCTGCATAACATGCAGGAAACAAAATAGTGATAGGCTGTCTGCTAGTAGGAACCTTTTTTCTCTGTTTCTTTTGCCTTCACACCCCTTAGAACACGTCAGAAGGTGACTGACTGTTTCTTGCTACAGGAAAGATTCTGTGGGGTTTTTGGAAGAAGTCTTTGTTATTTCCTCAGGCATTGCCTGGACTGGCCACTGACAATAGGAGAAAAGAGTTGGGTTCAGTACTTGGAATGGAAAGATCAGGTGTTTGAGGTGGTTTGTTAGATCCTCTGAGAATTTGTGACATAGACTTGGAGCAACTTCAGGCATTTTGTTCCCCTTCCTGCCTGAGTGTCACCTTTGCTGTGGACTCTTTTCTGATGGCTTCTGAGAGGCACTGCTGATTCCCAGTTGTGTTGCAGAGTTTCAGAGGTCTTTGGTGTCCTGACTACTGAATACACAAAAACTGAGTAAACTAGTTGTAGGCAGCACCAAGGATAATTTGATGAATAGAGTCCTTTAGTTTTGTTTCTTGCTTCAGAACAACTTGGGTTGTATTTTCCAGCTCTTTCTTCACTATGAGAAAAGTACAGAATACAAGTTGAGATTATCATCTACTCACTTGTCTCCAATCTCTTCATGCTGACTATTGTATGTGAGATCTGGTAACTCTGCAGGGGAAAAAGAGACCATGTCAGCAAACAACAAAAGCCAAGCAAGCTTCAAGACGAATGAGATTGTGTGCAAAGCACACAGATGCCAGTTCAGTTCCATTGTGATGGGCTTTGTATTTCATGTGCTTTCTTCTCCTGTGATGATGCTTTCACTGTTTTCTCAAGGTTGCTCAAAATTTTCATCTGGGACTTAAGAAAACTTTGGGTTTCAGAAGATACTGGTGAGCAATACAGGGAGAAAGGAGACAAGCAACCTTTTGTGGGAGTGACCCAAGCATAGGTACTGAAGGTGGCTCTCAAGCATAGTGTCTCCAAAGTGTAGGATCATGAGCAATGGTGACATAGTCCATGAATAAGGTGCATTTGAATGGCCTGGAGCATCCACTGGCAGAACTAGCCCTAGTAGGTCTGGAAGGAGCATGTTCACAGCAGTCATGAAGAGGAGAGGGAGAGACCTATGATATGGTGCTTATAAGCTAGGGGAACTTTTATATGAGAATTACAATAGCAAAGGGGGTGTTTGTGCTGAAAGTGTGTGTGTGGAGGAGGTAGTCAGGGAGGCAAAAGAGCTGGCGGTGATGGGAAGAAAGGGAGGGTGCCCTGACCTCTCCTCATAGCCCTGACTGTGTCCCCATCTGAAGGTCTGGCATATCCACTCTCACTACTTAATGATAGTGACATTACCCATCCGCCCAGCATCGCGGGGCTTTTGTCTTCATTCAGGCAGAAATGAAGTTCTCCTGGGCGCACTTATCAATCACTGCAAAGCTCCAGCTGTTCCGGAGCCTTTGGATCGACTTCAACAGCCGTGCTTACAAATTGTCTCTGAATAGCACCGAGCTGAGACCCCCTTTTTTGTCATTGTCTTCCGACAAATGTTTTTTTTCGGCAGCCTTTCGCAGACGTTGCCTGCTGCCTTCTGCCGCAGTGATTGAAAACAGGCCTGTTTTGCATTCTCCTGCCGGAGTCCTGGGTTCAGGGAGCTGTCCCTGAGTGCCACTCCAGCGAGTGCCGTGCCAAAGACAATTACATGCATAGTTTTGCTGATTGCATTAAAATCATTAGAATGAAAGATTCTGAAATCGTACATTAAGGGGGGAAATTAGAAAAAGCTTCAGAGACAGACAGCAACGTCCCCAAAGTGAGGGCAATACAATTAGCTCAAATTGTGTTACATACACACAGACTAGGAGTAGCTCCTGTAACAAATGACCTTATTATTGCTGCTCCCTCTCTCCCTCCATTCCATTTTCTCTCCTTCTCATCCCCTCTTTCTTTTTCTCTGCTCTAAAACTTCTTTGGCCAGGGCCACCGTTCTACTTATTCTTCTCTTCCCCTTGCCTTTCTCTTCTTCTTTTGTTTTGAAGAGTGCCTGGCAAAGGTTGGTCATGAGATCCCTGGAGTGTAGTACTTCACTTTCAGAGCTGCTTTGCAGCCCATTTGAAAGGAAGTGAGTAAGTGCAACCCCAGAAGTTAATTTTCAGCTGAGCAAGAAACTTTGCTCTCCTGGGGAATGAGGAAGTACATGACTCCAAAAGCTTTGTACATGCAGCAGCCATCAAGATGACCAAAGCATTCAGCTCTCTAGCTATATTCCATATCCAGTGCCAGGAATGAAACTAGTAACTATGCCTGAGGTGGGAAATGTTCCTGCATACCACAGACACCAGCACAGCGGGAGGTGCAGAAAGGTTAATCCTTCACGGGAGAATGAAGCTTCTCCCATGAGAATTCTGGGTTGTTGAAAAAAATCACGATGCTAGGGCTTATGGGCCAGCCCCTTTGTCATCCTGTAACCATGCTTAACCAAGAGCAGTTGACCACCTCTGAGTGTCTTACAGTTCACAGCCATAGTATTTAAAGACAGTTGCATGTAAGAGGAGGATTGGACTCTCAGGGGTTTGGTTGGATGGTAATCAGTCTCTGAGGAAAAGGGGAAGGAATAGGATTACTGAAAATACTGCAAAAAAGAGGGAACTGGGATGAAGAATACTTTCTGGGAAATAGAAGAACGCAGGCTGTGGCTTAGCAAAAACTCCATGGTCTTGGGACCTGGGAGACACCTGAAAAAAGCTCAAGGAAGCAAAGAGACTGCATTTTGGAAGAAGAATGTGAACTTTATGTGGATGCTGGAGACTGGACATGTCACAAAGGTCACTTGTCATACTGTCCAGACAGTGCCAAGAAACAAATGAAAGACTCTGGTCCTCCTTTATGTGAAGATGGACTACAAAGCATGTCATATGAATTGACCAAGGTCAGCCAGGAAACCTGTGTTGGGGGCTGAAATGCATCTTCCCCAGCTGATAGTCAGTATTATAACTTGAAAACCAGTTGTGTCGCTCTGCATGGTGACATTATACAGCTTCTCTGCTGGGACTTAGGGTAGTTATAGTATGGGCTGGGATTAGCTTTTCTGTTTCCAGGGTAAGATCTTGCAGCAACCTGTGTCAGATATGCCTGTGCATCAGCTTACCCTGTTTTGCCTCCTGTCTTCCAATCGCACACAATCACTGAGTCCTACTAGAACATTATTTGCTGTAGATCTTGTGTTTGTGTCTACTTGCTGCTTCCCAAAAGCCTGGGCATACTTTGCAGGCTCTGTTGAAACACACATTGAGGCACCGAACACATGGCAGTGAAGCAACACCACTGCTCCAGGCTTTACCTTCAGATCTTTGCTTTGCTGTTTTCACTGCTCAGTGGTATCTTGGGCTGTGCCCAGTTGGCCTTAATTCTGCTCACATTTCTGTGCCAGGCTCTCATCAACTGATTCTGAGTCTTCAGAGAAGCTGTTGTTAGTAGGCAACTCTGTGCTAAGGGGTCTGAAGACATCTATGCAGTGTCCCAGATAGTTATTATCAGTGGGGTGGGTTTTCCTGCCTTGCCTGTGTATGCCTGACTTTAGGCTCCAGTTCCACACTCTGAGAGGCAGAGTCTTTCTGTTTAAACTCTAGCCCAGGATCTTGTTCCTGACAGGAGCTGATGGGGCAGACTTAAAGAAAACTGTTAAAAAAGGGGCAAGCAGATCTAATACTTCCATTATGTATTTAGCTGGTTGCAGCAATCTGTGTCTTGGGGATACCTGAACCCAGGGTGGTATCTTTGTGTTAGTAATGTATTAATAACAATCATTCCAATCACTGTACACTGACAAAGCACTGTACAAACTGCACATAAGATCATATACTCATTTCTCTTAAGAGATTAGTCTTAGATTAGACATGACAAAGAAGGGAAATAGGATGTCTACTCATATAAAGGATTATGGGGAAGAGAAAGCAGAGTAGGTTAGTGAAGTAATGGGGTAGAGACCACAATAAAATAACAATAAGGGGAAAATGAAGGTTAGAGCAGGGAAAGAGATAAGGGACCAGAGGATATATCAGCAGAGTGAAGTTGGTGGAAGATTAAGTTGCTTTCTAATGTGAATCGAATCAGGAGTGTGGATGGGTGTTGTGAGACAAGCAGAGAAGTCCAGGAGGCAAGAGGACAAGGGTGTGAAAAAAGGGAATGGATTTGGTATGGTAGAGCAGCACAGACTGGAGACAAACGTGACAGAGGTGGAGAAACAAGGTAGGAAAGGAAATCGGGCTCAGATGACCTGCTTACAAAGGAGAGGAAAGACCTGCTGCGTTTAGTGGCTTTAAGGAAGAGAGGATTTAATATTTTTAGATAAGGAAAATTGGGTGTTGGAAAGTCAAGCAGAGATACAGGCTTGAGTAGTAAGAAGTGAGTAAAGTGATGGAAGTGAGATAGATGAGGGTGAGGAGGGGAAGAGTCTGGCTTGCTCAGAAGTCCAAAAGGGATCTGGAGATGCTTAGTAGAGGAACTGAGTGAGCTGTGGAGTCCAAAGATGACCTTAAAAACATCTGCAGAAAAGTGGGGTGCTAGGAAAGTGCAAATCTTCAAGGATATAATGACAGCTAAAATTCCCAGTAGAAGACCTGATAAGAGGCAGCCATCCCTTATGGGGATTTTTGCTGCTTTTGTTTCAACTTGACTCTCAGGAGGAACAACCAATAGTCAGTGGGATTTATTTCAGTTATCACTACTCCCTTTGAAGCACCTTCTTCCTTAGCTTCTTTTGTGTGGCCAGTTCTCTCCTGTTTTCCTAGCAACTGTTAGGCTGTAAGGGGTGTTGTGAAATTCTGGCATTGCAAATTCCAACAGACCCCTTTGCCTGTTGGAGATAAAGACTAAAACTTGGCTCTTTCAAAGGATGGTGGGATACATTAATTCACACCAGCTTCTCCCTGGAAGTTGGGAGTTGTGTGCAAACAGTCGACTTGTAGGTGCTATGCTTAAAAATAGGAAGGCTGTGAGATTCAACTTCTGAGGTGAAGCCATAGACAGATTAGATTGTATAGACTTAAGACTCAGATATTAACTTACAATCGTAGAATCATTAAGGTTGGAAGGGACCTCAAAGATCATCAAGTTCCAACCCCCCTGCCATGAGCAGGGAACCCTACCACTAGACCAGGTTGCACAAAACCTCGTCCAACCTGGCCTTAAAACCTCCAGGGATGGGGCATCAACAACCTCCCTGGGCAACCCATTCCAGTTCCTCACCACCCTTATAGTGAAGAATTTCTTCCTAATATCTAACCTAAATCTCCCCTCCCTCTGTTTAAAACCATTACCCCTCGTCTTTCCAGGACACATTAATACTCAGAAAATTATATATATCAGAATGTAAAGTGGTGTTGTCAGAAGATGCTCTTTGAATCTTTTCTTCTCTCTAGCCTATGTCTTCTCTGTACTCTTTATCACAACGTACTCTCCAGATTTGGAGACCCTAGCTTGCTTTCATCCAGTGAAGACAGGTTTCATAGGCTTCTGAGACAATATGCAACTTTCTGTAAGATACCTTTTTTACATCAACATCAGGGAATATTTGAAAAGATTAGTCTCCGAGGGCAGAGTTAGTCTGTCTGAACACCTGCCTACTCTGCCAGAGATCCCACTGCTGCTTTTTCAAATGGCTTATGAAGACTGCTGACTTCTTTGCTTAAAAGTGAGGGGAAGGTATGGCACAGACTAGAGTGTGTTTGGGCCAACAAGGGCTTGACTTGGTCAACTTCAATAGGCTTTGGATCAGGCCTTGAGTGACTGTTTGCATGTGGGCTGGTGTGAGTAGGCAGAGAAGGGATGTGGTCTATGGCAGGATCACTGCAGAGAAAGGATGGTGCTTTACTGGGGATGGAAAATGGAATTGTCACCGTGGAATGAATGAATTGTACAGTTTCTCTTTTGTAACCCAGGGAATAATTAAGATAGATGGGTAGATGAATTAGCTGTCCTGCAAGGTCAAAAGTGGATTGCCTTATTACTCTATTATTTCACTGTTGTGGAACTATCACCACTAACACCTTTTTCATGATATTTTGTACATAGCACCAAAAAAAAAAAAAAAGGAAAAAAGAAAAAAGGGGGGGGAGATACAAATTGATCGTTTGCTGGTGAAATCAGTCTTCGTCATCGCCAGCAGTGCTTGGATTAATGGGATTGAAGGCTGCTGGAGGTTCAGCCAGAGAGACGGGAGGAAAAACAAGAGAAATTGGTTTGCACCCCTGGGAATGGAATTGATGTGACTTGCACGGAGCTGCTGCTCCAGTGGTGGCTGCTATGCTGTGATGCTGGTGGTGGGGTTTTTTTGTCTTTTTTTTTTTTTTTTTTAAATGGGAGACAGGAGGACAAAATAAATCCTGAGCTAGAATACTGGGTCATTACAAACATGGATGGTAATCTTCTAGGAGGTCTGGGAGGTCCAGAGGTGTACATTTGCTGTAAGCCTTTAGGGAACAACAGAGCACAGTCTTTGTGACAGACCTGCTTTCTGGTGGTGTTCTGCTATTCCTGTGGGGCTTTAAAGACGGAGTTTTGGACAAGCACTGGAAGCTGGACATTACTCCCATTACTGGCAAATACTCTCCAATCTACATAGCTGGGCATGGAGATCTTCCAAATGGGTAAAGATCATCATGTGGATATAATGGGAGTAGAGGAGAGGAGACCAATGATAGATATCATGGTAGAATGGCAGAAGCAGGGGCATATCAATTTAGGTAATTGTGTCTTTGACCTGACAGTCAAAGAAATAAATATGGGGAGAGGAAAACCTGTAGTTAGTCTTTTCCTCTGCAGTGCCAAGAGGTGGCTCAGAAATGCTTTGTTGCTTTTGAGTTTCTTGCTTAGATTATAGTAAACAAGGGTTTGGAGAGGTCTGAACTGATTCAGAGGGAATCCATGTCTATGTACAGTCCGTGTCAAGAGTCTTCCCTGTATCCAGGCATTCTCTTATGTGTTTGCCTAGTATTAGCAGGTGGTGGTGCAGGGTAGATGCAGAACTTAACTCTGAAGGGCTGAAGTTAATGTTCTTGACTATTCTTAAGCAGCAGGATGCATAGAGTTTATCTGAACAGCTTTACAGCTTTAAAGCGGAGCTATTAAGAATGGCTTTCCAAATGTGGGGCTGGATCTGAGGAAGAAGAAGTCAACACGAGTTCTTTGCATCAGCTGGAGATCTGGCAGATTATTTTCTCAGAATTTTTTCCTTTGTATCTTATTCAGTGAATACTGGTGCTGGTTATGAGGAAAATCAACAGGGAGATTGAAAAAGTAAAACCCACATTATTCTGAAACTTTTTGCATGTAGTTGAAGACTCAAGATACCACACTACACAGCTGTGTCCTGTCCGCAGGGAGTCAAACTGAGACTAGATGTGGCTTTCCAACTCAGGATTGGGAGTGTTTCCCATGAATGAGACCATCCACAATGCACTGGTATGCAAGGCAAGTTTCCTTTTTGCTTTGCTTCCCCTCCTTTCCTGGGCTACACTCTTAATTGTGAGAGATGATGGTGTTAAGTTGGCTATGAACTTAAGGCTATTTATGTCTTCTACACTTGGAGAGCACTCCCCTCTTAATGGTGAAATTAACTTTTCCCAGTCTTATAAATCCAGAATAGCATAAAAGTAGAATGGAGACTACTGAGATATAATGTAGCTGTGAACTCTCTGTGTTCATCTCAGACATGTTAATTCTGAAGTCTAAAGAAGCCAATTTTGATCTGAAAGAACTAGTGGGTGAAGTTTGTGCAGTGCTTTGGGAAGTCTGACCTCCCCACCCAAGCTGTCTGTGGGACAGCACAAGCTCTCATTTCTCTGTACAACACCATTACCCAGAGCATCAGTGAGAAAACTTGACAAAGGAAGCATTTAAAAGAAAATTCAGAAAGTGGGGTGTGTATCCCAAAAAAATCTCTCGGCATCTTCTACTCTGCTTTATTCTGTGTTCAATGCGCAGATGGAAAAGCCTGGGAAGGGGTCTTGGAAACTCCTTTTCCAGCACTGTGAACAGTACAGGAGCAAGACCTTGATGCACAACATTACCATGTTTGCGTCAGGCAACTGGTTCTGAAGATAGTCAGGGTGAGCTGAGCCTATTTACTAGCAGGAAGAACAGCTGCTGCACAGGGGCCACTGACGCATTCTGCTCTTAGATCTGCACGGCGGGTCTTGCCTTCTGCTTTCCTGATGAGAGGTCCTTTGGAGCCTAGCTCCTTGCAGGACTGAGGGAAGCATGCTTTCTGAACTAGGAGTTGCTGTGCTGAGTTTCTCCTTTGGTTTGGTGGGGATTTTGGTAGTGGGAGAAGGGCCCCAGGAGTGGCTCCGGTAAGAAACTGAGAAGCTCCCCCTGCTTCCAAAACCCAGCCAAAGAACCATTAGAGGGACAATAGATGTGCCTCTGTGATTAACATACGAAAGAACAGCTATAACACCTGAGCAGAGAGGCACCTGGGGAGGAGAGGTGCTGGTGGTTGGTGAGGAAGAAGGGGAAGAAGGTGCCCAAGTAGAAGTTTCCCTGCAACCCATGGCAAGATGGCAGCTGTCCTCCTGCAGTCGTGGAGGAACGTGGTGGAACATTCCTTGGGGGCACCAGGAGGGGTGAACTTGGCCACTGGAGTTGGATTTTGTGGCCAGTGAATTTGCTGCCAGTGGACTCTGATTATGCAGCTTTGGAAGACCCTGCGCCAGGGCAGTTTGTTCCCAAAGCAGCCGTGACTCTGTGGGAAGCCCAGGCTGGAGCAGCTCCGGACCTTGTGGGAAGGACTCATGAAGGAGAGGTTTGTGGAGGACCCTCTCCCATGGGAGGGATCCTGTGGGGAAGCAGGGAAGGACTGTAAGGAATTCTTCTTCCTAAGAAGGGTGCAGCAAGAACCACCAGCCTGTGAACTGACTCTAAACCCCATCTCCTGTTCCCCTGTGCCGCTGGGAGGAAGGAGGGAGAGAAACCGGGAACAAAGTGATTGGGGCCTGGGAAGATGGGAGGGGTGGGGGTAACATATGCAGGCACTGCTCTGGGTGTGTGAGTTGAGTGAGCGGCCATGGGGCTGTTCCTTGTTGTCATGTTGGGCCCAAACCATGACATTAATGGGGAGCCAGGCAGGAGGGTGAGACAAGGAATGATGACACTGCATAAGGAAATACTTTTAACCCTTGTGCGCTTTAGATGAACCTCTCATAGATTCATGGGATGGTTTGGATTGGAAGGGGCCTTAAAGATCATCTAGTTCCAATCAGATGTAATCAGGCATGTAAATGTGATGGACAGTTACTTGACTGTAGGCCGTGTTATGTACAATGGTCCATGGTGTTATAGACTGGCATCTACCAAGAATGACCAACCAGCAGGAAAGCCTCTGCTCCAGCACTGCAGGTCCATGGACTGCGATGTGACCAGGGCAAGCTACTACCGTAAGCTGCTACTTGGTGGCAAAGTGATTAGGGTGTCTCCTCCAGGAGCATCCTTTACTGCAGCTGTTTGCACAGTGGGTTGGCTAGTTCTAGAAAATTCCCCTGTGATATCCCTATTTCTGCTTTGGTTTGGGTGATGAAAGGAGACAGCTGGTTTGTCTCCCAAATGAGGATATGGCATGTTCTGGCACTACGTTGGTCTCTGCCTTTCAGTTGCAATGATGAACCTCAGAGGAAGGGTTTTGAGACAGCTATGTGAGGACTTCACACAGTTTCATGTGTGCAGCAAAACAAAGGAGTAACTCCCATTGATGGTCTTGTAGCTCTAATGATAGAAGTTCAATGTTGGAATCTATAACTTTACATAAAAAAAAGTTTTTCTTTGAAATGGAGACTTCCATTATTTCAACTGAATGCAATCAGATGTGCTTTACTTCTGGTGAAAATTGGTGTACTCTACACCGTGGTTGATTTTTCTTCTTTAAAACAAGCCCTAAGTTTTCATCCTTCCTTGCCTGTTTCTCCTACAGCATTCACACACCGAACTGCGTGTCTGGATTTGACTGATCAGTGATGGTAGCTATTGTTGTTATTATTATTATTATGGTCCTGCTAAATCAATGGGAATTAAAGTAGCATGAGTGGAATAAAGTGAACAGAAAAGGTACAGAAAATACAGTTCTGAACTCGCTGCTGCACCTTTGGAAGCTGAAGTAGGCACTTTATCTCCTAGGTTACAGCCTCTGGTTATCATCTGTGGGAAATTAAAGGTAGTATTTTTACCGCTGGAGGGCTCTCATATTTTTCCATTAATGCAACAGAAACATATTGAAAATGACTAATACTCGGGTGATAAAAACCATGAAGTTCAGACGAAGTATGTTCTCTACTTCACTGTGAGATCTGTATGCACAGGACCTGTGTTGCTGGTTTGACAAAAAGGAAGTGCAGATCATGTGGTGAACAGACTTTTACTTGGAGGTAATACCAAGTAAGTGGTATTAAAATGTAGATTTTTGCCACTGGATAGAAAGCTCCAGATCCTGAGCTAGCTGTGGGAAGGATGGCAGCTCAGTGAGGCTTTGTGAGGATAATGCAGAGATAACAACTTACAGGAGATGAGGATGTGGCCCAGAGGGGGCAGTTGGTCCTGCTCAGAAGCACAGTTTAACCTGTGTGAGTCCTGTTTGTTGTGAAGTTCATAGGTTGTGTATTTCAGTCTTTGAAAAGAGGTGGTGGATTTAATAACTCTGTTTACATAATTCTTCCTTCTCCCCCTGGCATCTTGCTATTGCCATCGCTCATGCTCTAATGGAAGAACCTGGATGGACTCTGTGCATGTTCTGAGGAAGTATTTTTCTGACTTGGTCATGTAGTCCTGGGAAGTAGATATGTAGATTTTTGTGGGTTGTACCAGCTACAGACAATAAATTAGGTCACTGATAGGAACATGCAGGGCCACAGACAGCTTCACTAAATACCATTGGATCGCATTAAATTCTACCAGCAAACATTTTGGCCCTATGAGAGGAGAAGAAACAGATTTTTACAAAGTCAGAGAAGGAACATAGTTCTTAACATATTAGGAAGGTGTAGGAGAGTTAATCTGTGAGAGGTCACATCTGTATTGCTCTGGAAGTGGAATGTCAGTGCATAGTTCAAGTTGGGATCTGCTGAGCACTGTACCAAGTGCACTGTACTCTATAAAGGCACTATTGTCATGTAAGGAATGGTTCCACTAGGATGAGGTGGGGGACTGAGGCAGCCAGGCCCCTTCCCCAACATGTGGCTCAGAAATGTCAAAGCAAAGAAGACACTCACTTAAAACATTTATTTTCTTTCAGAGGAAAAGTTAGATATGGTATGACCCAAAAAGCACTTGCATTTGGTTGGGTTTTCTCACAAGAAAAAATTCTGAACAAGTCTAAACATTGTACTTTCTCATATTTTAAAATAAAATTCCTATATTCCTTTGTGGAAAGTACTACTTCTTAGAGAATGATAATTTTAATTCTTAACAAAGAAAAATCAAGAAGAAAAAATACTTCTTTTTTAATAAAGAGAAATACTTATGCAAATATAGACATACATATTACAGCCTTTTGGCTAGGCCATTTTGGGAATATTTTAGGACTGTTGAAGGGAAATCACAATAAATTCTCCCCCTTTGCTTCTCAAATATTTTGCAACTAGTATTGAAGCAAGTATCACTGATGTGCAGGCATCAGTTCCTGGTGGTCTTAATGCTGTCTTGCTGCTGGTCTAATATATGCAATAGAATATATAACTTAGCTGTGTTTTAGTTGAATTTGAATATGATTAGCAGAAAAATTCAGCCTGGAGGTAGCAACATTAAACATCTCCCTACCCTAGGGCAAGACCAATTCTATCTTGGATTGATATTTTCTAAATTTCTGACTAATTTTCTACTCTCAAAAGCTTTCAGTGATGGAAAGTGATGGAAACATCATGGCTTCCCTACACCAGTCTGCTCCAGTGCTTCACTAGCCACCAGCACTAGTTCACAGCACAAGAAACTTTGTTCTCATGCGTTACCTGAATCCTACTGCAGTTTAAGCCTTGTTCACTTCTTCATGTTGACATGAAAAAGGGCCTTTTGCTTTCCTTTTTACTTACTAGGAAGATGTTTCTCCTGTACTTCCTCATCCCTAGATTGGACACCTCCAGTTCTTTCCAGCTTTCCAGGTCATGCTTTCCAGATCTTTGACTAGTCCTGCTTTTCTTCACGAGTAAGTCTTGTCTGCTATTATGTCTTGAATGCTGAAGTCCAGATCTTAATGTAATATTCCAGCTGAGGCCTCATCAGTGCAGAGAGGTCCATGTGCCTGATCATCTGTGCTCCTCTTTAAACCATAGATGAGAGTGTTGTGTTGTTGTGTTGTTTTTTTTTGTTCCCGCCCCCCATCCTGGATGACCTTACCCTGTTCAGCTTGAGCTTTTTCTGCAGAATTTCTGCTTCACCTACTGTTCCTGGTCCTGTATTTGTGGCATCTGCCAAAGTGAGGCAACTTGGTTTTGTCTGTGCTCATTTACATCCAAGGAAATGTTAAATAACTCCATAGCACAGGAGCTGAGGCAGACATCCCTGCAGTTCATTTAAGTAGGGAGGAACTGTCCCTGCAGGAACTTGGTAATACCAGACCAGTATATGCAGCTGGTCTTTCCAACGTGTGGCAAGTGCTATGACTACAATCAAAGGTTTAAGCTTGGGGCTCACGGGAGAAGCACTCACTAGAACTCCCCAGGGTTCAGTCTGTTGTGAATGGAATCAGCGCTTGAATGCAGCCATGCCATTTCTGTCAATACTGGATGGTCTTTGTAAGTCTCCTATCAAAAAATCAACCTAATATGAGCCTGCTAGCTAATAAAACTATAGAAGGTTACAGAACAAGGTGGTTTGTCTGTAGGCCAGGTAGCGTGATTAACAGCAGGCATTTAATTGATTCTCATGTCTTCAATGATCAGCATAGGAATGGATTATTGCCTCCCAGCCCAGATTTACTGTTGACGATGCACCATGTCATACCACTAAACTGTCTTGAAGGTGATTTCTGGCCCTCACAGTATCATGTGGCTGCATTGCAATGGCATTTTGTGACAAAAAGAAATAATCAATGGCGTGCTTTAGCTCACCAGCCACATCGCTGCAATGTGTCCTGAAAGGCGGCCCTTTCCGAAGGAGCAGCCCTGAAACTGCTGCAGGTCATTGGAACTGTGCCCCAGTTGTGGGGGAAATGAATCAGCTTTAATTTCACTTTTCATCTTAGAAGAGGGAATGTTGTGTAACAACCACAACCTTTCATGTTAAAAAACTCTTATGCCTTAGGATAAGTGGGATAAGTTTTATTGTGCCTGGTTTTTGATGTTTTCATTAAGTGAAAAAAAAACACAACACCTTATTTTTTTTCCTCTGTCTCATTCCTTTCCTTTCTCATAAGAAGGTCATTTTGAGACAATCCAAGTCTTTAACCAAAAAAAAAAAAAAAGGACATATTTTGGTATAGCCATGTTTAGCCCCTTTCCTAACTTGGTTCCTTTTTACACAAAGGAAATAGTTTTTAGTCATAGCCAGAAAGTCATGTTTGGGAGACATTGAACTCTTGTCCTTCAGCTTTTTCAGAAATGTTCTCCCTGAATTTTCCAGCTGAAATTGCCTGTCAAATTGATCAGAGGGTTTCTGAAATTTTCTCCTTATTCTTAAATATCACTTAGTAGTGGTGTGGGAGGAAACACCTCCCTTAAATCCAGCAGGAGAGAGATAAAGGTGATTTTATAGCCTTTTGCATCTCTAGTTCACTATTCAGAGTAACTTACTGTTGTGGTTCACTGTCCACCAGGTTTTATTACACAGGTCTTGGTCTTGTTGATTCTTGTGGGGTGGGGCAATATGAATGTCCTGTGCTGAGTAACACGGACTTCTCTCCTTGGCTTCTCAAGTTCCAAGGGCCTGTTTGCTACTGGGGAAGTCTGGATGAGGCTTACAGCCTTTGATTGACAGTGACTGAGAGCTGAAGTGACAGGCTGACTTCAATGCAAATCCTTTCTCCTCCTTTATTAGTGCTTCTTGAGTACTATGTTGCAACAGTGAAGCTGGTGTGATTTACTGAGTGAATTTGCACTTTGGTGATGTGGCAAGGCTATGGTAATGGTTGAAAGCCATTAAGATGAAGAGCAGTGCTGCCACGGCTTACCACCCTGACACCCTCCCACCTGGCTGGAGTTGCTGTGAGGGCCACACGCTGTTTACGTGGTATGTGTGAAAGTCTCTGGCTTCCAGGCTCATCTTTTGGGGACTGTCACCTCTTGATGGGCATCTGTAATGGTGATGTACCACTAATAGTTTTGTGTGCCCTGTTTGACCACCTTGGGTGGATTCTTGGGACTTCCATATTTCTGCTGTGCAGCATTGCTGAGCTGGGATTGTCCCTTACTACTGGAGGAAAACAAATAGCAAAGTGAGCATTTCCTTCCTGCTTTCTCTTTTTCACCATTAGTATGGTCAGATGGCCAAGCTTACCTGAGCTTGGCTCAGCAAGCATGTTTTTGAGCACGTTCTCCACTGTTCATGAAAATTAAAATACATTTTTAGTAAAATTTCTGGTTTCTGAACACCTTCATTTAAATTTGTTGCTTTTTTATCTTAAGAGACTTTCTAAAACTCAGTTTGGTTTAACCAATGTATTTTCAAAACATGAATCTCCTGGTTCCTGTGTTTATTAGTCAGAAATGGCATTTACAGTCTGGAACTGAACTCTGAAATGTGTTTTTACAAAATATGTTTCTAAATCCATTCCTTTTCTGTTGAAGAAAAATTCCCCAGCCCTTTGCTTACTGCACACTTACGAGTGATTAAAAAAATTGCTGTGAGAGGTGTTCTGTTTTTTGTCATGCTGAAATGTAAGAAGCCCAACCCCTGCCTTATAGTACAGCTGCTTGGTGTGGGAGAACTAAAGGCAACAAGAGGCTCCATACTGGTCTTAGGACCACAGACTGCAGGGTCAGCTGAACCACTGAGCTCAGTGCTGAGCACAACAGCAGTTCGTAACAAAAAAGGGGTGCAATAAGTATTTCCCTTTAGCCTTTCAGGAGCAGTGTGAAGCAGGTGACTGGGACAACTGGACTGGTGGGAATGCTTTTCATGAAGCTTTTTCCTTGAAACACAGTGTAGTTTCATTGAAATAAAAACATCTGGTGGGAGCATAGGACAGTCTCCAATGACGTTATGAGAATTTCCTTAGTGGAAGTTCAGCTGCCTGATTTAAACTAGCAGCAGAGAAAGTGACCAAGCCTGGTTGATATATTTGTGCTCTGAGCATGCCAGGGCAAAGGGGAGAGTCAAACTGAAGTCCTAGCACAGAGTGATTCAGACTAACAAGGCCATACCCCTACTCCATCCCAAGTGGGCACTTTCACTGGCATGGAGGTACAGATCACTTCTGTTAGAACTGTGTGACTAGTAGTTAGCCCAAGCAGAGGCTGGACTGTCTGTCTTGTGCAGAACCCTTGTCTAGAAGATAAGCTGGTGGCTTCCTTTGGAATGGGGTGAGAGCTGCACCTTGGACCTAGTGCTGGCTACCTGTGTTGCTCTGCACTGCAATGGCTATGAAATGCTTTTATCTAAACCTTGCAACATTTTGTAAATATGGTATTTTGGTTTCCTTGGAAGCAGTTTGGGCATTCAGGCAACAGTTCACTGGGACCTGATGTTTTGTTCCTTTCTTCTGCTTTCTTCTTGGAGATCTGAGGGTATGACTTTCCAAGCAGTGCTGGGGCTCATTCTTTGTCCCTTGACTGAATGAATCTCTCAAGCAACTCTGAGACACTCAGCCCTTCTGTCTGATTGAATCTCTTTTCTCTGTTCCACTGCATTCTTGCCACTGTCCTTGTTTTGCATTTCTCCTTAGTCCCTCCCTCAGTGTGATGTCAAATCCATCTTTGAAATCCAGACATGGCACTTTAGCCTGCCTCTGTATGTGATCCTGTAAAAAAGTCATAGGTGTGTGTTCACACCTGCATGATGCTGCAAAACTCCCTTTGTTAAAGAAACAGCGTTTCCTCGAGAGATTTGTGTGTAGTAGGAGGGTTGTCAGCAGCCACCACACACATGTAGACTTGAATACGAATGTAGTGTTCTGCTTCACATGCAGGCTTCTTAAATGGAAGCCTAAACTTTTTGAGGAACAGTTATATGCCTTTTTTGGTTTGAACATCCTCAATCTGTTCATGCAGGCAGGTGGCTGATTTGTAAGCTGATGACTTTCTGTTACTGCTATATTTGGGTAGTGCAACATAGAGGTTAATATTTTCAGGGAAGTCCGGAGTTGTGACTTGGTGCTTCATTAAATAAGCATTGTGGTAGTAACCCTAGGAGTACCATCAAAGACAAATCTGCATGAATCTGCAGATCTCCAGCCCTTAAGTCTCCTTTTGAGATTAAAATTTTGTCCTACTGGTCATTCAGTTCCTCCTCAGCCTTCACACTGTCCCACTTCTCTCATCTAAATTTACCCTCCTCTTCTTCATGCCAGGTTAGCCTTGGCTTATGCTTAGAGAATTTCCCATCTTTTCATCAATACAAATTCTTGCTTTCATGTCCAATGGGATCAACATCAAGGTGTCCCCATATATTTTTCTCACACACTGGAGCACACCCTTATGGGTTATAGTAAAGCAAGGCAGGACACTTCCTGAGACACCCTCCCCCTGCCCCCACTTGCTCACCATCCAAGCAAGTTCCATGGCTGCAGTGGCAAGAAAGTAGAGCCCAGCTCCCCTGTCATCTGGCCTTGATTGTTGTGAGCTTCTCAGTAACTCTTCTTTTGGGAAGATATTTTTTTTGCTCCCCAGTCTTCTTTGAGATACGATCTCTCTGTCTCCCCAGGGTCTCCTCAAGCCCTTTGGTTTTTATTCCAGGACACTTGTACTGCATTTTCCTCTTCTTTATTCCTTTATTACCTCTTGCTGCAAAGTCCTTGCCTCTCCTAATTACATTATGGCTTGGATCCATCTGTATTCTTTCTCTGGGAACATTCCAGCATGCTGCATTTCTCAGTCTGAGACTTCATCTCTTTTTTGTAACTTTTCATGAGCTTCACACAGCAGACATGAGTTGAGGGTTCAGCATTTCCTCCTCCCCACCTGTCCTAAGGTTGCATTTTGGGCTACCCACCATGCTAGTATCTACTGTGTGTGGTGGTTACATTCTTTTGACTTTAGTGCCTTAGGCAAAGTTATTTGGGCCATAATGTGGTAACTTAGCCTAGCTTTTTTTGTCTAGTTGGAATATTTCCTGTTGCTGTTTTGTCATCTCTACCCCACAAGTCTGCAGGAAAAGGGGTCAGGACATTGTCCGGGGAGCTGACTGAGTAGTACTGATGATTGGCCTCTGGGGCTGTGGTGGTGAAGGGTGCTTAGCCATCCCTCTCCACAAACACGTGCCAGGTGGTGTTGGCAGGTCCTCGTGTTTGGTTTTGTTTGCGTTTTGTCATTTATTTTTTTTTAATTTTTTTTTTTTTTTTTTGTAAAAAGCCAGCAGCAGCAGCTGTACAGCAATGGCACAGCCGCTCTATTCCTGGCCAAGAACCCTGTGAAATTAATCCACATCTTGCTGAAATCCTACCCCGCTTTCGGGTCACTGCCTCGTTCCGGCATCGCGGAAGGCAGGGATCCCACAATGATTTATTACCAGCCCCAACGCACATATTATTATGAAATGAGTTTATTACACTCTAAATCTCCTGTTAATGTGCTACTGTTTTAATCCCTTTATCCAATTTTCAGTCTCTCAGGCTTGGCTGCTGTTCACTTGCACAAAACTCTCCATTCTGAAGGTTTTATTGTACGATATCCATATCCATTTATCCTGCTTTAAGGCTGCAGTGCTGAGGCTCTGGTGAGGAGGGGGAGCATGAGAAAGGGACTGGAGAGGCAGGAGGGGATGGGCCAGGGCTGCATGGGGGGAGAGGAAGAGATTGGTCTGGCTTAGCCTATACGGGTATAAAAAGGAGTTGAAGTGGGTAGAGGAGGACTGGGGGTGGGGGCAAATGGGAAGTAGATCTGATTTTAAGGGGAGCAGCCAAGGAGAGCTATGAGTCAAGCAATGAGGGAAAAAAGTAAATCATACAATAAGTAGGTAAGAGAGGAAGGGGCCTTAGCCTCTGCTTTGAGACCACCATGAATCAAACAGCTCTAGAAGTGGAGAAAAAAGAGGGCAGAAACAGAGCAAAGACAGAAAAAGAAGGGAAGGGGCAAAAGGAATTGTGTGTGGAGGGATGGGAGAGGAGGAGCAAGAGGCTAAGTGAGAGGGTGTGAGGGAGGAAACCTGAGGAGGAAAGGGTTGTTTGAAGGCCAGGGTGGAGAGAGCACACTCTGGGATGCACAACAAAAAGGTCTGAGCAACAGATCAGTGAGAGGAATTGCGTTCCTGATTTCTCCCATCAGTGTTCAGGGGCCAGCCCCAGCACGGACAGAGGGAAATGCCTCATGGGAGTTTCTGTGGGTCAGATGACTGTTGCCATGGGGAGGTGTCCCACAAGGATCAACCTTTCCCCCCCTTTGCCTGTTTACTTGCCTTCCTGCTTTCCAGTTTGGTGACTGTTCCAGTCAGACGTTTGGAGATAGCTAGCTGAAGGGACAAGGCAATTCTTGGCATTTCAGATCATTGGCTGGAGGGAGTTTGCTCTGCAGTGTTGTGGCAGATGATGAGTGCTGGGTATTTCCACTCAGCTCTCAGACCAGAGAACAGGCCTGCAGTAGTTTTGAGATGATAAAATGGGTTCTAAAGCAGATCCCTTGAGACAGCCCTCCACTCCATGGTGGCAAGTGCTACAGTAGGTGTTAACTTTTGTTTACTCCAGCTAAGGATCTATCTAGAGCCATACCCAATACCTAGTGAGAACCAGCAGACAGACCTATGATTACCCAGCCCTGCCAATTATGCAGCTCCAGCTACATGTGCACCAGAATAAGGAAGCTGCCTGAGCCATAAAGCAGCATTGCATCCCTCAGCTGTTCTGTGGGAAGCTTCAGAGGAGGCAGTGTGTGGTTGCCTGTAGAAATGAGGCAGGATGGTTGGGTCCAATGCTCAGCTGTGCTGTTGGTTTGCTGTAGTGCTGAGGTACTTTAAACACCTCACATGTCCAGCTACAAGTTGAGTATCATGACCCTACCATGCCTGGTCCTTTTACAGGTAGAAATAAATAGGTTGATGCATGTGGGCTGGCATTTCTTGGCTGTCAACTGTGGCTTGCAGGAATCTGAGGGGAGAATACTGAGAATTTTTGCATGAGAATTGCGTGAGAATTTTTTGTACCTAACTCCCTAGGCTGCATTAAAAATCATGACCACAGAGCACAGTGATAAGTGTCTGCACTAGAATGTTCCTCTGTTGCTTTATGCCTTCTTGTTGTACAGATCTATAACTTACCATGCACTATGCAGTAGATACTTGTGCAAAAATGTTACATTTTGCACAGAAGAATATATAGCGTGCAAATTCATTAAGCTTATTTCCGATGAAGTGCAAATCTTAATGTCTTTTCCCCAACACATTTTATTGTGCTTATAAAAAAAAGAAAGAATGAAATGTTTGAAAATAAATATATAGAAGGGAATACAGCTAAATAAAACTCACCAAAACTTATTTGGGACGAATGGAAAAATCCCCAAACTTTAAGCCAGAATAGAGAAGCAAAGAGATTTGCTTAAAATAGCACAAGCTCTTGTGATAGAACTGCTGAGTAGCTAATGTCCTTGGCTTTTTTAGCTAGCCAGTTATTTAAAATAGCTCCTGCCCACAGTGTTTGCTTTATGATGTTCTTCTCCTTCCTTCCACCTATTCTCTTTCATTTTCTCCAGAGAGATATTTTATCAGATCTAGCTACTGAGAGTAGGAGAGACAGAGATTAAATGAGATGGTTAGGAGGCTAATGTTTTTGGTCCATGGGAGGGATTCAGAAGTTGAAGAGTCTCCTTCAGCCTGTACTGGAGAGATAAGACTTGCTGCACCTCTGGTGCACAGAGGATTAGTTAAGAGAAATGCAAAGTAAGAAAGCAGAAGATCTCAAAGGGCCTGCCAGTTTGGGCTGGATTCTTCTCCAAGCCTTGCTTTCAGTCTCACCACCTCTGACAAGTCAAAGACCTGTTCTCTGCCTTGATTTCCCTTCTGTATGAGGTGAATTAGGGAAACCCACCAGCAGAAAAACTGTTCCTTGGTGTTCATCCAGCCCAGATGAAGCCAGTGACTACACTCAGGGATCCTGCTAGGTTAGGATTTCACCAGATCCCTGACTCTCCTCTTGTTATGACACCCAACTGACTTCATGGTGGCCTTTTCTGAGCTCTGGTGTTAAGCCCAGCAGATAGCCCTGCCTTGCTAGTCTTCCCTGCCCTCCTCTTCCTTGCCCCCTTTCATCCCTTGCCCTACCTGACTGTCCTACTTCTCTGACTCCTTCCCTCATTTTCCTTTTCCTCCCACTCCTCCTTTTACCCCCTCTTCCCGTGACTCCAACTCCTGCTTCCTTTTTGTCTCACATGCTCCCCCTCTCCTGCTACCCTCCCACATCCTTATAGCCTCCCCCCCACACTCCCGCGCTCTCCATCTCATGTCGAGGACTTGCCTCTACTCTCTGACACAGAAGCCTGTATCACTTCCAAGGCTCCTGCTGTCAGCTGGGGAATAGATAAAGATAAATGATATTATGTTAAATTCCACTTAATGACAAATTTTTAATTTTCTGAACATGGTCATTTTCTGGCTAGTGAATCAAGTGTAGGGAGCTAATTACATGAAGATCTGAACAAAAATAACTCCTAATTTTCAAGGATAATGGAAGAGAAATGTTGGAGATTAATGGCACTATTTATCTTTTTTAAATTTCTATCTTTCTCTGTGATAGCACTGCTCCCCAAGGAAAATATTCATAAAATGAAATTGAAGTCGTAACTTAATAGGTTATTAAAATTTTTGAGTGCATATCACTTTCCTTCCGCCGCACTGTAAATTTAAATTGAAGTTTGCGGCTCCTCGAGTCACCAGCGGAGTTTTTTTTATGATGGCACAATAGAGGGAAACATGCATCTTTGTCAGGAGGTATTTGCTATTCTAATTTTATGGCAGGCCGGATTATCAGAAAGGAATGTCAGAGCACGGGGAAGCTGACAACACTACAGCCTTCAGCCATGTGTTTCCATTAACGCCCAAAGCCGTCCAGGGGTTTCTCTGGACTGTTATTTTCCATTTCAGTCTTTTATCTTGATTTAAAGTGAGGGCGCCGAAAATTCAGCTCCTGTCATTTTTCTCACTCTCTCTCTTTTTCTCACTTTCTCCCTTCCCACTCTTTTTTTTCTTTTTTTCTTTCTCTGCCTCTGCTCACTGCCTCTCCCATTTTTTTTTTTCTTCTTTTTTTTTAATCCTCCTCCCAGCCCCTGGCAGGAGATCTCTCTCTGTGTGCCTGTCCATCCCCCACAAGTCTGTGGTCCTTTGGGTATAAAGCTCCAGGGAGTGATGTCTGGGGCTGGGGGCAGGAAGACTATGTTTCCTCTGTTCTCTTGAAAAGGGGTTGCCTTAAGGCTCTGTTAGGAATGCAGCACTCAGGGCTTCCTAGGCAGCACATCAGGCCATGGTGTTAGTTGAGTATAAATTTGTTGCCCTCCTTGGCTGTGTCAGATGCCAGTGTCAGGGATAAGGTGATTCGTGATGTCAGATCCTGCTACCACAGTGGCAGGCAGCTGGAGCAGTGGCCGTGGGCAGCACACAAGGGAATATTAAATCCTCCTTTTCCACCAGCTTGCTGGGTAGTATCAGCCACCTCACCTCGCTTCACCTGCCTTTCCCTGCCTGCCTGGTTTGCACCATGGGGCAGAGCCTTTGTCCTTGTGCCTGCACTGGTGTGCTTCTGGAGTTCCCCAGTCACTACTCAACTCTACTGCAAGTGGAGGCACTCTTCAGCAGGGTTTCAATGCACTAAGGGTTGGACTGCTCAAACCTGGGCAGCCCTGTTGGTGCATGTTGTCTCCTTGGAGGTCTCCCTCACCGATGTGTGGCAGGCTTGACCTGTTCCTTTTTGGTTCTATTTCTTCTCTTTATCCAACATGAACACATGCACCTCTGAGGCTCTGAAGGTTTTAAACCAGGGACGGCACAAAGCCTAGACTCCTGAAGCTCTCCTAGAGTCATCACCTGGTACAATTCCTCTTGGCTGAAGCAGATGAGCCTGAACTCTGACTGCAGGGATCCTGGGCATCTGCAGCAAGCACCCCAGTTTTTGCCAAGGTCTAAAGGGACTGTGACAGCAGTGTCCTCTTTACAGGTCCCACTCAGATCTTATGGCTGGGAGCCAGGGTATTGTGGTGCTCAGTAAGGCAGTGCTACCAAGGAATGAAAGATGCCAGCACCTCTGGAGATGATTGCCTGTGTAAACTATAGGGTACACAGCAACTCAAGTTTTTCTCCTTGGGATCTGGTCATGCAGCCATAGGCTCCACAGGCTGCTAGGGAAATGGACACATACAAGGCCATCCTGGAAAATATACCCTGGAGGCACAATCCCAGTAGAACTGGTGTCTACTGGACAGATGTCATCATCATCCATGGTGCCCAGCCTGCATGGGAATATATGTCAATTCTCCCATCCCTTCCACTCCATCCATGGACAATGGCATTCATCCAACCCATGCTTTCTTTGCTGGATCTAATGCCCACATCTGTATCCAGTCTGAAACTGACACATTTGATGGGACTGCAAAAGTATCAGATCCTGCTGGCCTCACTCCTCTTGGCCAAGCAATAAAAGTTTTTTGGAAGGTCCCAGCGAGAAAGAGCATGAGATGTTCTGGAGTCCTGCCAAGAGGCAGGAAGATGGAGGACATGATTCCTCTCTGCCCTGTGAAACTGGCCAGGTAGGCTCTCTTAATCAAGGCAAGAGGAGAAGCTCTAGTGTTCAGGTATTTTTCTGGCAGCTCACCTCTGCACCCAAGAGAGCTCTCATCTCCTGGCAGCACAAGGAGTGTGCCAGCCCTGCTCTGCCCTGTGCCTGTGGGCTGGAGAGGTTGGACCATCCGTATTTCCCTGTGCTGCTACATCCTGCTCGCCTTGCTCAGCACCAGAGATGGCTTACAGGAGCAGCTCTGGAGAGCATTCCCACAGATCCTGACTTCTACCAGAGACAGGGAATAGGGAAGGTTTTAGCAGGGCATATTCTTGCTGTGTGACTCAATGTGCTGGGTATCTGACTTCTACCAGAGGTCACAAGTTTGTCTTAGAGATGAGTGGTAATTTGCACTTTGGAGATGGAATGTTGTGCAGACCCTTCTGGATTGAGTGTCTGCTCTGTGATGCCTGTGAATGGCTTGTATTTGATGAGTTTCCTCTCCTTTGTTCCCTTATTCCTAAGCTAGTGGCAGGTGTCACAGTGTACCAAGGAAGACAGGCAGCCTGGTGCTTAGGGGACCCTGCTTCGCCTGTCTCTAGTTCTCAGGCATATGTCTGAGAGGCTTTGTAAGAGGCTGTCAGGCTTCTCCCTTGCCTCAGTTTCCTTGCCTGTGTGATGAGGAGAAAGGATCCTTTCCAGAGGCACCTGAGGCTTTTACCTCTTCATCTGTGTGATATTCAGAGTACTGTGGACTGTGATGGAGACATGTTCTAACAAAGATAGACCTTCAGAGTAACAGTGTGTCCTCTTTTCCCTCACCCCTACTTTATTCACAGATATAAGTCAGCTTTGGAAAACTTGGGTCCTTAAGGGGTGACAAATGAAATGCTTTTATACTTTTTCAGCATCTCTTACTTTCCTTGCCCATAAATACCCTGAGTAACAAATGAAAAACAACCACTATCGGTATGACTGATCTATTTGCATCATTCCATCTATGGACTCAGACCCCAGAAGACATATCCAAGGAGAAAGGGTGTAGGTGGGAGGGAAACTGTTTATCCTTGACAGAAACTTTTGTGTTGGTGCTGATGACAACTCTTTGCCAATGTGTGAGGAAGGCTAGGACTCTGAGATGCAAAACCTCCTGGGGAACAGCATGGCAGAAGAATGGAAGTGCAACATGTAGGAGAAGGTGGTTTTGGTCACTGGGAAAGTACCAGTAGATCAGATGCTGTGCTGGGCTGCCATGAGAAGGTGCTGGTGGGACAGGGTTTGTGATGCCAGGGGGTCCCTGCAGATGTAAATCAAGATGGCTCCATCGTGCCTGCAGTGTAAATAAGCAATATGCCCTTTGTCATTGCTGGGCCAGCCAGTCTTGCCTAGTGTCCTGATCTGAGTCAAACGGTGACACCTAGGCAGGCACTGGTGGCTTTCTGAGCTGTATCCTTACGGCTTGTCCTCTCACTGACTTCCTCCCCTCACCCCTCCTACTTGATTTGATCTTACTAAATTGATACATAGATGTGAGCTGGCCTAGCCATAGTGAAGCTGTCCTGACCCTGGGAGGGAGAAGAGCATCCTACCTCCCTTTGCCAAACAGCGAGACCAGTCAGTCCTCAGTAATTGAGCTTTAATAGACTCTGAGAGGGGTGTAGCTCTCCAGGGAGTGGTCTCAGCTGGCAGCCCAGAGGGAAAGGAGCATATTGAAAAAGGCTTTTGTGACAACGGGCAATGGTTCTTGGTCTGTGCCGACAGACGAGGCAGAAGTAGAATTGCCAACAAGAAACACTGGATGCTCAGCCAGTTCTCCTGCTGAGCGAGTGAGCTGGAAAACCTGCTGGAAGTCTGGGGTCTCAGTAAGGATGTACACTGGCATTTTTTGGTGCTTGATTTCTGAGGCCCTGTCCCCCTCTCTGGTGCTTGTGCATTTTCCTTGTCCTCTGATCACTTATGCCTGCTTTCCTCTGTTCCCTGGGACATCCTAAGATACTTTTTTTCTGTCTACTATAAAGGTATTTCTTAAGGTCATCCTATCTCAGTGAGAAAGTAAATTCTCCCTGAAGGCTGAACTGCCTGCTATGGGACTGTTTCCCTGATGGGCAGATAAAAGAGATTCTCTAGCTGGAAATGTGAAAGAGGCTCAGAAGATGGAAAAGCCAGACTCCAGCACTGCTGACCTCTCCCAATTGAACTCATTATTTGCCTAAGAACACACATGATCTTTCTTGTGTGTCTTTGAAAGAAAGCCTGCAAAGTTTTAAATGAATGAAAGCCTCAAACCAGATGCACCTTGCACCTGCTTTTGTTTTCTGGTGGAGCCGGAGGCAAAGTGCTGAAGCCAAGCTGAGCTTGGAACCCAGCAACCCTGCCTCTGGATACTTTGCCCCCAGGACAAGGTAACACCCTTGTGTGAACATTGTCCTATCACTTTGAAAGCTCTTTCATTAGGAGGATAAAGTTTTTTTCATTCAAGTGCCAGTAAGATCCAGAGAAGTGATACAAATCTACCTCTCCACTAAGACCGGCTGTCTCTCAGGTTTATGAACTCTTCTCAGATGAATTAGCAGGTGTTTTCCAGATGTGACTCCTGCTCATGAAACATGGCTGTTGTTATTGGATTTCATGTGATGTTCCATACACTAAGAGCAGCTTCTGTGGGGTTTTATGACTTAGCACATGTGTAATACATGTTCCATAAACAGCACCACCTGTATAATCACATGTACCACCATGCTTTTCTGCCACAGTCATGTGAGTTTCCCCTGATTTGCAGGAGTGCTTCCTGCTGCCTTCACATCTATTCTGCAGAAGTGGGGTTTTTTTGGCTCGGAGGTCTCACAGGCTTTCAGGCTCATCTGGATTTTATCTTTCACATCTAGAGAGCACATCCACTCCTGAGTGAATTCCACAACCATCACAGGCAAGCTTGGGTTCAGCTTGGAAAAGGGGAAGATGTGTAAGTATTTGAACAGGAATGAGATGAAAGCACACGTAGGGGTTATTTAGGCTGGATTGTATGGACAGTGGCTGAAATAAATGCATTAAGAATACTTAGCACATGCTATCTGCAGTCCTTAAGACATCTCATATAAATGGAAATTGGAACTAGGCAGGAAATATTTTTCTATGAGAATTTGTAAACTGCCGTTACCTTTGCTCCTAAATGGTATAAGTAGTAAAAATATGTAATCCTTTCATCAAGCAATAGTTCAATTCTTATCCTGACCCTATCTTTCTCTCCCTGTGCCCTAGCCCCAAAATTTTGTTTTGCATCAAATGAAATATTTTGTTCCTAGTGCAACTTTTTACCATTTTCAAGTCCCTTTTAAACCTAAATGGTCTAAAACTTAAAAATGAAAAGTGATTTTCAATTATAAAGAAAATATTTTTGTTTTGAGAATGTCAGAGCTGGATGTTGCCATGGTTCCACAACTTTTTTGTGGGGTTTGTTTGTGGTTTTTTTTCCTTCCCTCTCTGAAATTGCCTGAGGGAGAGATAGATGTTAGAAATTGACCCCTCCCTTTGGTTTTAATGAATCAATGCTTTGGGAAATAAGAGGTTTTGATGGAAAATTTGCACATGGCTCTAGAGGAAAAACAAACAAACACATGTTACTTAGTATTTCTAGTTTTGGAGATTTATTTCACACCATTCCAACATCATGTGACCAGTTGAACTGTGAGCTTTAAGCTCAGGAAAATAAATAAAGCTCTTTCTAAATCGTGTAGAAAAGCATGGAAACTAGAGTCCCACAGACAGGGTTCTCTGATGACATGTGAGTCCTCTGCACGTGGCCCTATCCTTCTTGAAGGTGTCACAATTTTTTAAACCCATCTCATGATTTTGGAATGGGGAGATGGTCTGATTAATAATTTTTAAGTGTTTAGTTTTAACAATACCGCATTATTTCCAGATAGCAGATGGGGAGTTGGAGAAATGTGGTGAATTGCCAGCAGCAGAGCCAGAAATAGAACCCAGATGTCCTTGTCGTGTGTCGAAGCTCCCTGGTCCCTCCAGGAGGGCAATGAGCAGGCTGCAGTGCAGGGGGATCTTCCTCACAGTAAAAAGCAGAGCCCTGATGGGCAGGGTGAATCCCCCCAGCTCACCGACACATTGCAAGACACTGCAACTCCATCCCTCTGTCTGCCAGCATGTCCCTGTGCTGGTGCAGCGCGAAGGCAGAGCAGTCTGGTGGGGCCCTGCCAGCTTTGCTGCCGGTGTCCCCCTGCCAGGCGGGTGGCTGTGCTGTGCCATGGCACGGAGCGGGCAGGTTTGCTCACGTGGGCCTTTTCCACCTGGCTGCGTGTGCCACACAGGTCAGCTTGCCTGCGGTTCAGCGTGGCTGTGGGAAGCTGCCGGCTCCTGTGTTTAGCTGCCTTCAGGCCTAGCAAAGCCGAGGCAGTGTCTGGCTCCCCAGCCACAATCTCTCGTTAGAAAGAAATTAAAAGCCACTCAATTTTGGCTAATATCCCTCTGTAGGCCTTTAACTCCACCTGTGACTAACCCATTCATAATAGCTCTGTTTTAGTAGCTTGGGTTGATGTATCCTCGATTAATTTGGGAGGACAGCGGCAGGGCCGTATCTCTTTGTCTCTCCCTCTCTTACTCCCTGTCCTGCAGTCTGTCTTCTCCCACTATTTCATCTCTGCTATCATTTCTCCATTCATTCACCCTCTTCTCCCCTGCAGGCAACTTTCCCCCCCCTCTTACTTTTTGGAGTTTTCTTCCCCAACTTCTCGTTGCCTCTTTCCCCTTTGTTCTCCTTGTGTCCTTTAACCTTCCTCCTCTGGCTCTTTCCTCCTCCTCTTTTTTTCTTGGCTGGCATTCCTTCCTCTTCCTTTTCCAGCTCTCCCTTCTTTTCTCATCCCTTTCTCTCTTTGGCCCCCTTTCTCTGATCCTCTTCCCCCCACATTTCTCCCCTTGCTGCCTCTTCCTCCTTCCCCAGGTTTCAGATGCTCATGCGATTTCTTTCCCTCTTTGTTTCAGGCACCCCCACCCCACTCCCTACTCTCGATTATTATTAATGATAAAGGCTAAAACATCACATCAGTAATTTCTGAGTGAGTTTTGCAATGAAGCTGGGGCCTTATCAGCCCCTCCCGAGTGCCACAAATTTTACTTTTGCAATTTCACGCCTTTGGTTATTATCACGCTGCTTCGTCCCTGCTCTGCCTTGCGCTTTCCCTCCCCCCCTCCTCTGGAGAGAGTACTTAAACTTGTTTTCATTCCCTTATTCTTTATTTTTTTAATGTCCACTCTCTCTGGAGCCAGTAATGTTCTTCCTCTTTTTTCCTCTCCCATTTTCTGTTAATTCTGTGCCATCTGCCTTAGCATCTGTTAAAAATAAAATTTCCCTCACAATGAGAAGCCCTCCCTGCCTTGCCTCCATCCCCTCCCCCACAGCCTCAGCCCCCATACTTTTCCTACCAGGGTTGTCCAAGGCTGCTGCTGTCCATCTTGGGGTACCTCTTCATTCCTCTTCCCAGCTCCCTGCTTGCTTTCTGAGGTTTGCTCAGCAGCTTCTGCTAGGCAATGGGGTGGGAGTGGGAGGAGAAGGGATGAAGAAGGAGGTGCTGGGTGCAGCTGAATTGCCCTCACCCCACATGTGTATGTGTGTGTGCATATGGGTCTCTTACATGCGAGTGTGTAGGTGAGTCTGGGCAGGGTACAACTAGGATTGATCCAGTGAATCAGCACTGGATTGAAGGGTGAGTCCTCACCCTGGGACTGATGACTCAGGCTGCCTTGGGAATAGGAGAGGGTCTGGGTGCTGTGTAACATACCAGCTTTCCACCATCCATGCCCAGTGAGTGAAGGCTGTTTTGACCAGAACCCTGGTCAGGTGTGGATTTGGCCACTGTGGAGCAAAACTTCTACCAACCTGGTTGACATGAACATAAGGGAAATTTCCTGATCCAGAGAGAAGGAGACTTTGAGGTTGTTTATTTGTTGGTTTTGGTGTTTTGTTTTGTTTTTTCACAGAGATTTCCTTTTACAGCCAAGACTCGAGTAAGAAGTGGACCGGGCCTTGGGTATTTCCTGCATCCATGAAGGTCTTGGCTTCTGGGGTCTGATACACAAGTGAAACCCTCCTCTGGCACAGTGCCTTGGTGTGGCTTTGGTTGGTACTTCCTCTGGGCAAGTTTTTGGGGATAAGGAGATAGAGGCTTTTGTCCACATTAAAAGTTTATTTTGTGATTTCATGTCTGGTGGTTTGGTTCCTATAGCAGAAGGTTGGATCCCTCATAGAGTCTGTGGGACTCGTGAGCTGGGCTTTGGGAACTGCCATGTGTCAGTGCTCACTTGTCCCTGATCCAAGTCAGGCCAGAGTTTTAACAGGGTTCTGGCTCTTCCACCCTGCTCATCCTGACTCTGGGGCCCCTTGGAACATGTCCTAGTTTCAGTATCAGGTCCTTCCTCTGGTCAGTCAGGGCGTTTGGAGTAAAGTGTTTTGGGAGGTTCTTACTTCATGATGCATCAGTATATGCAAAACTACTGTCAACAGACCCCTCCTCACAAGCCCTTTCCAGAGGTTGTCACTCCCCAGGGGCCTTCAGATTCTCCTTTCCTCTGATGCAGATTAAGCTTTTAAAACAATGTGGCTTGGCATCCCTTGTGCTAACTCTACCATGTGCTCATGATCACTGAGACAGGCCCTTGAGACTTTTTCATTTGCACATGCCAGAAAAAGCATGCTTACATATGGTTGTCCATGAGTTTATCTGATGGGTTTATCTGCAACCAACATGGCTTCACAAAGGGCAAATCATGCCTGACAGATTTGGTGGCCTTTTATGATGGGGTCACATTGTTGGTGGACAAGGGAAGAACAACTTACATCATCTACCTGGATTTGTGCATAGCATTTGACACTGTCCTGCATGACATCCTGGTTTCAAAATTGAAATAATGTGGATTAGATGGATGGACCACTCTGGATAAGGAACTGGCTGGATGGTTGCACTTAGAGAATAGTGATCAGTGGCTCGATGTCCAGATGGAGATCGGTGATGAGTGGTGCTCCTCAGGGGCTGGTACTGGGACTGGTGCTGTTTAACATCTTTGTCAGTGACATGGACAGTGGGATCGAGTCCACTCTCAGAAAGCTTGCTGATGATGCCAAGCTGTGTGGAGTGGTTGACATGCTGGAGGGAAGGGATGTCACCCAGACGGATCTTGACAGGTTTGAGAGGTGGGCCCATGCCAACCTCCTGAAGTTCAACAAGGCTAAGTGTAAGGTCCTGCACCTGGATTGAGGCAATCCCAAGCACAAATACAGACTTGGGGGGGGAGAATGGGTTGTGAATAGCCTTGAGGAGAAGGACCTGGGGGTGTTGGTTGATGAAAAGCTCAACATGAGCTGGCAATGTGTGCTTGCAGCCCAGAAAGCCAACAGTGTCCTGGGCTGCATCAAAATAAGTGTGGCCAGTGGGTTGAAGGAGGTGATTCTGCCTCTCTACTCTGCACTTGTGTTACCCCTTCTGGAGTACTGTGTCCAGTTCTGAAGCCCTCAACACAGGAGGGACATAGAGCCTTGGAGTGAGTCCAGAGGAGGGCCATGAAGATGATCAGAGGGCTGGAGCACCTCTCCTATGAAGACAGGCTGGAAAAGTTGGGGCTGTTCAGCCTGGAGAAGACTCTGAGGATACCGTATAGTGGCCTTCCAGTGCCTGAAGGGGACCTACAGGAAAGCTGGGGAGGGGCTTTTTACCAGGGTGTGTAGTGATAGGATAAGGGGTAATGGTTTTAGGCTAGAAGAGAGTAGAGTTAGGTTAGACATTAGGAAGAAATTCTTTAGTGTAAGGGTGCTGAGACACTGGAACAGGTTGACCAGTGAACCTGTGGATGTTCCATCCCTGGAATTGTTCAAGGGCAGGTTGGATGGGGCTTTGAGCAGCCTGGTACAATGGAGGCTGTCCCTGCCCATGCAGGGGGGTTGGAACTAGATGACCTTACATCTCCCTTCTAACCCAAACCAGTCTATGATTCTGTGTGTTTGTGTTAAGGATTGCACTCAACTGTTGAGGGTATGCATATGAGCCATCAGGTATACCTGTATGTCCAGCTGTAGATGCCTTCAGTGATGGACTGTTGCCTTTGCAGGTCTGAATGTGTTTGTGTTTCTCTCTGACTCCACAAGCAGCCGGTGGGCACGTCTGTGTGTGTGAGCATGGGTGTTTGCTCTGTGTGTGTCCGAATGTCTGTCTATGGCAGGTATGTCAGTGGGAGTGTATGTGAGCCCAGCTCCCTTGACAGGTATCTTTGGATGCTGGTGGATACAGGAAGGAGAGTGCAGGGCCACCTGCCTCCCCCTGCACACGCCTGCTCTGAGCCAGAGGGTGTGAGCCAGCAAAGTGTGTGCAGAGGGAGACCCCAGCGAGTTTACACATGGAGCAAATCCCACCCTCTGTGTCCCTGCAGTGCCTCCATTAACAGCCACACTGAAGGGGCTCAGAAGCAGCGTGATTCTGCTCCAGCACAATAACCTCTGCAGCTTTGATAACAACAAGCCCTCTTAAGCCCTCTTCCTCCTCCCAGCTCCCCCTTTCTCTCCCCTGCTCCCTTTGAGCCCTGCCGACAATAGGCAGGCCTGCTGCAGTGCTGCCCACAGCCCGGGCAGGCACACAAAGCCGCCGAGAGCTTACAGGAATTCTTTGGCAGGCTGCTGGTTGCTGCGGAGAAGAAGAAGGGCCCTTCATACTCGGAAGCTGTCTCATTGCCCCTGGCCCTATTCTCTTCCCATGTTTGATAGACACTGAGCCACGGTAATCTCTCTCTGCCCCGAGGGGAACAACAGCTTTTGTGAAACAGATTTTTACAAACTGTTTTGACCCCACATCCCCGGCCCCCCCCCCTCGCTTGTCTCCCCCCTTCCCTCCCCTCCAGTTCACTGGCTGTATCAGTGTCACATAATTAAATCAGCTTTCCTGTTTGCCACTGCTTCCTGCTAATTGTTTGCTCACAGCTAGGATTAGCAAGTCAGGGTTATTTTTCACATATCCTCACACAGGTTTTTCTGCTGCAGGAGGCCTCTTCGTGGTTTTTGGCCTCCTTGCTAGCCTGCTCCTTATGCACTATGGAGAAACGACTCTGTGGGCCTTGGAGTTGCAGGGGGATTGCTGGGCTTCCCAAGAAACTGCCTAGCAGTTCTGCAGGCTAGAGTAGGGAGAGAATCTGTATAAATATTTTTTTCACTCTCTTTTGCAAAACAGGCTGAAGG
Source organism: Apus apus (assembly GCF_020740795.1). Lineage (NCBI taxonomy): Eukaryota > Metazoa > Chordata > Aves > Apodiformes > Apodidae > Apus > Apus apus. The sequence continues at coordinate 20,091,538 of NC_067285.1, read as the reverse complement.
TTTTCCATAAGGAGAAGCAGTTTGAGAATGCAAGTGACCCCACTGGGCATTTGGTGAGCCTAACACCCATTCTGCAGATCAAGTTGCAGCTCAGGGGCTGGTCAGATGAGGAGCTCCTCAAATGGAGGCTCACGATAATCCCTTTGGGAACTGCTGAGCCACACCATTTTAATGGCATTAGCATGAGGGGTAAGCCTAAAGCAAATACTTGCTGTCACTGTTGCAAGTGCATCATGGTATAGGAAGTTATCCCCCATTAGCTAAGCCCACATAGCTGCTTGGAAGCCCCATTTGCAGCCTGCCCCAGCTAGGAGGCAAAACTGGCTAACACCACCTTTATGGTGTCTCTTCACTCTGCAGTTCACAGGGGCTAGATGGAGGCTGCAGAGGTCAGCTAATAATTTGCAAACGGATAAGGCATAGTTACATAATCTTGTATGAGCCTGGACTCACATCTTCAAGCCTGATCAAAATGCTTAAATAAACCATCTTGTTTTGAAAGGAGAAAAATACTAATTTGATTGAAACTAATTAGTGCAGAAAGCATCTTTTTGCAACAAGTACTCGCAGCAGAATAGGCACAAGGTCATGCTCTCTGCACTGTCCTGCAAAACTACTACTGGTATGGCCTTGGTCTTTCAGGAGACAATAAAATTTTAGTTGTTTTTCCCTGTTGGGAGAAATTTTTACTGAAATCCCTGAAAAGTTTGCATGAAGATAAACTACAAGATTCTGGGTTTCACCCACATTGTGTTTCAGGATTAAAAACTCCTTTCCTGATTTCCCAGTGCTGCCACTTGGTCTTTCAGTATTTGATGGCAGGGGCTAAGAATCTTAAGTAGCTTTAAATAAAAATTTGGCTGCTATTTCCTTTTTACTCCATGCTAAAAACACATAAAATTTTTAGCTGGAGATTTGAAGGCTCCTGGCTAGCTGATGGAGTGGTCTTGAAGACATAAATTCCTTTTCCCTGTAGACTCAGAGGTTAATAATAATAAGAATCACAATAAACAACATAAAATAACAGTTTTGTGTCCTCCATTATAATCTCTCCAGGTGCTTCATACTGAAGGCTTTACCTGCAAAGAAAACCCTTCTCTTTCATGTGGACCTTTTGACTTTTTCTGCAGTTGCTCTCTGACTCTAGACTGATTGGGTGAGTAATCCTGGGCCCGTGATATTCCCCAGCCACCCTGAGTGGAAACTCTTAAACTTTCCTGCTTTGCCACATTTTCTGCTGTGAGATTCCCTCCCTGCTCTCCATATTATGTCTCAGTTGTTTCAGGAGGAATCCTATCTCTGATAGCTTGCAGATGGGAAAATGGCTTTTGTAGGAAGGGCTTGAACAGGAACGTGGTTAATACCCCAAGCCCCATGTGATAAAGGCAGATTTCTTTTTCACTAGGCTCCCAACACTGCACTGCACTTAAAGTGCAAACTCAGAAGCAGCTTGTGAAGGCATGGCTGAAACTTTGCCTACCCTCTGTGCATATTTAAGAGTGGGTATTGCCTCTGGCCCCCTGGAAAGCATGTTGGGATGTCTATCCTGCTCCAGGACCTGGGAATGTAGGCCTGTGTGCATCAGCTACCAGGAAATTCAGCTGCAGTGCTAGGCTCTAAAGCTGACCACTATGCCCTATTTGTAAGCTGGCCAGGACTCGGTGTGTGGTAAAGCTCTGCTATTCCATTCCATCCAACTTTCCTGCTAGTGGAGTGTTAGATGGAACTCTGAGTAAATGAATCTGCTTTGGGTGGTTGCTAATTAATTGGCTAATTATTAGGCTGACTGATGGTTTAGTTGATGATTCAGTGGTTGTTGATAGCTTCATCATATGGGTAAAAGTATCCTTCATGTGTTTCCCAGGGAATGGAGTGAATACTGGAGTGGTATTGAGGAGATTCTTCTAGCTCTTCCTTTGTCCTGGCTGGGTTTTGTAGCCTGGGACAAAGCTCTTTGCCTCAGTTTCCCTAGCTGTAAGTTGGAAGGAAGCATTCATTGCTCATTGGGGTGCTATGGACATTAATTAGTTCCCGCTTGTTAAGGGTTATTTGAAAATGTAAAATGCAATTATCTGATTACCCAAGTAAAAGCCTGGTTTTCTGGTTGGCAGGATGGCTAGCAAATTGTTGAGTTACTTAACTAGCTTGGTTAATGACCTGGTGCCATTTACAATGGGAACAAAATGATGTTAGGAAGTTTCCTTGCAGCAGTACAGAGCTATGTGTTGTGGTGTTTTTTTGTTTTGTTTTTTCCTGGGATAATGAATGGTAGAGACACCTTTATTCAAGATAATAATTTTAGGTCAAGAATCGGTGCAGGGTTAAATTATAATGTAGAGTTTGGTTTCGGAATCGGTTATCATTCTGGGTTAAATGGTTCCTCGGAACAGATTTCAGCCCAGGCGAGGTGAGCCTGAATAAATCATGGGGCAGGCAAGTTCTCAGATGGCAGCAGGCTGCCTGGCAGAGAGGTCGGGATGGCCCCTCTCCCGGGGGGCGCGGGGATGCTGGGCTCCGGGGGGCGGGACGGCGCGCGCTGCCGCCGGGTCCCGCCCCGGGCCGCTCTCCGCGGTGCTGAAGATGCCGCCCGCGCCCCCCGCGCCGGGGACACCGGGGGGTCCATCCGGCTGTGCGCGCAGGCCTGAGCTCCGCAGTGTCCGACAGCGGCTGCTGCAGGGCGTGAGTGAGGAGCAGGCGGAGGGGGCCTGTATGCGGAGGTTCTGGGTGAGCTTCTTGTTGGTCTGTGACATGACAACGTGGAAGTGCCTCATGGTCTGGAGAGGCCCGCTGGCTCCAGACAGGCCACTGAGGTGCAAACGAAATCAGCCTAGAGTTTAGGGATCGTTGGGATGAACTGACCCTGAGCTGGAGTTTTCACCCATCCCTACTTTTGTGTGAAAAGTAGTATCAGGACTTTCTCATCACCTCCACAATGCACTGCTTCTTCAATCAGTACAAACGTCTTGAGTTACAGTGGAGGCTGAAAGTACCAGCTGTTGGTACGATCTGCCCAAACTTCTCTTTATCAACTCCTATTTTCTATTGCTTATAGTTTTGTCAAACATTAACCACACAGTCTCAGATCTTGCAGGCTAGGTGTTTGCTTAGTTCAAGTTTTATAGTTATTAAGGAATTTGTGTATTTTGAGAAATATAATTTTAAACAATGTCATATTATTTGTTTTCCTGAACAGAACTACCATTCCATGCTCCAGACCACAATGCTGGAATTTGATGAGGACTGAGCTTTATTCAGATCTTTAGCCTGTGCCTATGCTCCTAAGGAAAGATCACACTTATCTAAGCAATCCTGACATGTTTGTCGAATCTGTCTTTAGAAACCTCCAGTGAAGTGATCCTCCTCTTTCTAGGCATATCTAACACAGTACTTACTCTTCTAACGTTCTTCCCTTACTTCCAAAGTAAGTTTTTCTTGCAGTTTAGGCCCATAATTTCTTGTATCTGTCAGTGGCATGGAAAAAAAAAACCTATTCCTTCCATCTTTCACCCATTAGTAAGCGGCTACCAGGTAATTCCTTATTTTTTTATTTTTAACTAAACAATTCCAATTCTTTTGGTCTTCCATCTCATCTTAACAGATACCTGATCATTTGTTCCCCACTCCTGAGAACTCAGAGTCTTTAGTAAATGTACATGTTGCTTAAATTGCCCCATATGGAAAGCAGCCACCAAAGGAGGCCTTTCTGGGATACACTATAGTTGGAAGAGTAATTCCCATGTCTTGCAAAGGGCACTGCTGTTCATAATCCTGGTGTGGAATCTGCTTGCTGTTTTTTTTGTTGTTTTTTTTTTTTCTCCTGAAAAGCTTGACATAGTTGACTCATGGATGTGATTCATCATCACTCCAAGATACTGTTCTGCAAATCTGCTGCTTCCTAAATTGTGTTTGCACAGTCAATTATTCTTGACAGTGTGGTGCCTTGTCTTTTTTCTTTTGGTTTGGATTCTGGGGGAGGACAGTATATAGTTTTCTTAGATGTTGGAAAAGCAAGCCAAGAATGTTGTCTCTCCCCGCATACACCCCACCCCCCAAAAAAAAGTCCCAATAGTACAAAAGGAGCATTTTTTCACATTTTGGTCAGCATTAGGTTGGTGAAGATCCAAAAACTTCTTCTAGACTTCTGTATCTGTGTTCCTTATAGACAAGTCTTTGGTTACAAACATTTTAAATAGTATCCCTGTCTTCTCCTCTGCTCAACCTGCTCAGGAGTGGAGCAGAGTGGAAAAAACATGCAAGAGAAAAATGGTACAGTTTTGTCTTCAGAAAAAGGTTTGTGCAGTGAGCAGAGTTCATAGCACCTAACAGTGAACAAAGAGGAAATAAAGTAAGAGCAGAGCCACTTATTAAGGAAACACCATCCTAAGCCCTAGATTAAGGAGCTATTTCCTTGGAAATAGAGTTGAGATTGTGTAATCGAAGCTGATAACATAATGCAGTGTGTATTTAGGGCCTTTAACACTACAAGGCAGTTTTAATTTTGGCATTGCATCCTTTTGGTTCCTTGGCTTTGCACTTCAGGCAGGATCGGTTAATGCTGTAGGCAGCGGTGTGTGTGTGTGTGCACAGTGGAGGAGACACTGCTTTTAGTTGCCAGAAAAACTAATTTGGACTCCACTGGAGCTGTGAAATGCTGCTTACCCTCTTGTATGATGGGAATATCTGGGGAACGAGGGGAAAAAAGTCTCAGGAAGCCCTGTGTGGTTTATTATTTTTCAAATTTTGACAGAAGAAAAGGTGAATTGAAATGTAACCTTTGAAATACAAAAAAAAAAAAGGGGGGGGGGGGGGGAGTTTAATGCTCTTGTCACCCCCTCCCTTCTCCTTCCAGGTCTGGAGCTAATTTAGAGCTAGTTGGATACGTTCACAGCACAAAGGACCCACTGCCAGCAAAAAAAAGAAATACTAATTTTCCCTTCTTCCCAGAAATCAGCTCCACTGTGGGATCCTGCTGGTAGCTGTGATGATGCGTCACAAGCTTGGTGGAGTCTGTTTCTCAACCACAATAGGAAATGTCTTTTTCTAAATGCAGGCTGAGGGAATACATTTTTCTCATGAGCCCTTTGTTAGCTAAGGGCTATCAAGTTTGGGCTGGCGGGATCCTCTGTAACATGTTGATGACTGCTGAAGATAAGCAGTGTGGTGTGGCTGATCTCAGCACTGGGGGAATCATGCAGTGAGAAGGGTGTAAAGTGAAAGGAGGAGGAAAGGAGAAAGGCCTTGGGGACAAGCTGAGAAAAACTGAGAAAGAAACGGAGCAGAAGCATAGCTGACGTGTGATCCAGGTCCCTAATGATAATATTGACTAATCTAAATGTTCACAATTGGCACTTAAAGCTGTGATCAAGCCCCTCCCTGTATTCAACAGGGATAGAAAACATAGAAGATGATCTCTGGACTCTGGGAGCTCCAGAACAAGAGAGGGATGGCATATATTTCTTTTCATGTTTCACAGATGCCCATGTGATCTCCCATCATGCCAAGAACAAGTTAAGTCTGACTAATCTGCTTGCTGGAGTGAACACAAGAACATGTTTGAGCTTGACTGGTGTGATCCTGGCTCTTCCTTGAGCAGTAGCCATGACTAAACAGCTGGACCATACCAGTCCAACACAGCCAAGGGAGCCAGAGGTGTGCAGAAATGCTCTTACCACTTCAGAGGGGAACTTGCATCCCCTCCAGTCATATCTTACCAATAGCTATCTTTTCAGCTGGGTGATCTCTGCTGCTATATGCACTGGAAGTGACCATGAAGTAATCTGCTTTCATCTTCCCCAGGTTCTTTCCTCAGCTATGCTCACCCAGAAACCATCTGCCCATTCTTTATTCCTAATTTTGGTTTTCTCAGCCTCTGTTCAGTTGGGTTTATCATAATTAAATGGCTTGCCTGTGCAAGTAGGCATTTGAAAATAGGCTTCATAATGCTCTGAAATGTTTCAAGTTAATATTTTTCCTATTTGATTGTGATTGTTTATTGGCTGTGCAACACATAGTAGGAAATCTTGGTTATGATGACCTGCATGACTCCCTGATGAACAAAGAAGCTCAGAAACCTTCCAAGAAGGGCAGAAATTATATTGCTGCCTTCATGGAAATATTGCCACTCCCCCAAGAGCTCTACTCATGAAGTCTGGCTATGTATCATACCACACTGCTAGTTGTGCAGGAGGAAACTGTCTCATTGCTATGATGTGATTATGTCTCCCCACATTTGTATGTTGCAAGAGCTTGTGTTCCCTTGCTCTCTTCTTTGCATTGCCTTGAAAGAGCTGATCCTAACCACAAAGAAGCCAAGACGGTGTCCTTAATGCATGAGCACGGAGAGATCTGTTATTTTAAAAGCCTCTAAATCTTTTACTTCTACTCAGAGAATTCTTAGTGATCTATATTCAGGACCAAAGTTGTAATCAGCATTAAGTGTCTTTTAAAAGCTATGGAAACTTGCCCTGACCCTGCTGGATGTGTGGTCTGCTGTGCTGAAGAGCGACTACACAGCCTATGATTGGTAATTGTGTTTGAATAAGGTGGTCTTTATTCCAGGAGGTGTACTATATACATCTTCTTCCGGGAAAAATGCTAACCCCATCTGGTTAAGGGTGACCACGTTGATTTGGCACATAAAATGAAGAAGTGAGGCTAGGCTGTGTTTTTCTGTGTCTCAGAAATTCCAGATATTTTCAGTTGGCAGCCACAGACGTGTGCTGAGAACATGATTGCCAGGAGAAGCTGAAGAGAAAGCAAGGTTTGAAAAACTTCTTACAGAGACGCCTTCTTTTTGTGCCTGCAAATATGGCCACTTCCAGCTTTCCATTTGGATTCTAGAGCTGCAAAGTGGCATCTGTCCACCAGAGGGCATGTGGGCCACTTTCTCCTCCTGAGCACAAAAAAAGGTTTCTAAGGCAAATGCCCTTCCAAAATGAGGCCCTGCACTGGCTACCTTGGCCGTTGCCATTGCAGCTGGGCATGGCAGTGGAGCAGTGGAGCTGTCAGCAGCAGAGCTGATGTGACTCAGTGCCGCTACTGCAGAGCCATCTTGCTGTGACGCAGGGTTCTGCCTGTATGAAGGGTTAAATGTTAAGTCTTTATGGTGCCGTGGCTTTACAGTTCCCTAGACCTGCATCTCAGACCCCTGTATGTGCACACATGTGTATATGGGCACAGGAGAGATATACACACACACGTGCACTTGTACACACCCACATTTGCTCACACAAGTATCTGTATCCACACAGGCCCACTCTACAGCTTGCAAAGTAAATTAGACTTAAATGACTCTTTGGAAACAAAATAAATCAAATAGCATAATAGTACCATCTTTTTATCTCATTTGTTCCCATACAATTAGTAGTTTTACTGCCATGTTGTGACAGGTGACTGTGTTTGACCTTTGCCGCTTGGGTGGTTGGCTGGTGCTCAAACTAATGAAGACCCTTAATGGATTGGCTTTTGTGAGGCTGTGAGCGGTGGGGTTAAAGAGAAAATGGTGCCTTAGACAGAGTCCAGAGAAGATCCTTCAATTAAACCTGAAGTCTATTAGCAAAGAAATATTGAGGAGGTTGAGAGTTAGCAATGATTTAACCAGCAAGTCTTCCTAGTGAGTCATTACAATAAAAAAAATCTCCCTGGTTATTTATTGTTGAGTGTGTGGTTGGACTCCCATCCTCTTGGGTGAGAGGGTGGGAGCAGAGCCATTGGTTTGGAGAGGCTGGGGCTACAGAGCCCTAGTCCCAAGTTTGTCAGCCCCTTGGCTCACACACGGCTGAGCTTGCCTTGGACAAAAGAGTGAGGAAAAATGAAGCAGTAGCAGGAACAAATGAAGAGTGATGCTGGAGAAGATAAAACTAGATCTGTGGGATAAATAAGACTTTTCGGAACTTAATTGTTTTTCATGATGTAAATAAATTGCCATGAAGAAAATAAGAACCAGCAGCTTCTGGGCAATGAGTCAGAAGGCAGTGCCGAGCTGTAGAGTGTGAGTAACAAACCAGGAGCAGAGGGAAACTGATGGGGAGGCTGGTGCAGGCCAAGCACAGGTTGACCAGAGCAGCAGAAATGGATGTGACAAGGGGTGTTAGGTGTGGGGATTCAAGGAATGACCAAGCTGTGAGAACACTCGAAGAGCCAGGCCTGATTACAGCAAAGGGCCATGGGGCCATTCTCCTGCTGTGTTAGACACTTCAACAAAAATCCTGCACGTGGCAGATACAACCTGCCTGCTGCTTCACAGGGTCTCCTCTTGTCCCTAGTGGCTAATGAGCTAGCTCCTGTCCATTTCTGTTAGCTTCACTGTCAGGACCTCAGCACTTGCCATTCCTTCCAGACAGACTTCCGTCCTTTTGTTTTCAAGGATTGCTTGACTTTCAGGCCAAGCATCATCTTGCAGCAGTGTCCATGGTCTCTAGCAGAGCTGGGGCTTCTAAATGGGAAGGGTCTGATAAGGGAAAACATGAAGTTGATTGTGCTTGTTGGAGACTTCTGTCTTCTCACTAGTCAGCCAACATCTAGAAACTTTTGGGGTGTCCTAGAGATTGCTGGCATAGCCAAGGCTTTAATTCCCACAAACTTTCTCTGCCTTCTATACACAAAGTAGTGTTAGCCTCAAAGAATTCAAAGTGTCTGCCAGGAAGTCAAAGGAATAGGGAGAGCAGGGAATAGTGTCCTGGGTCCTGACATGCCTCCCTCACACTGTTCCATGCTGTGGACTGGTTCAGCATCTTAGTGCTTATCTTTTTCTTCTCTTCCTTGGCCTACACCCTTGTAGAAGGACCATGTAGTAAGAAAGCAGTTTGCTTCCAGCAAGTGTATTTGCTCTGTGCTTCTCATTAGTTCTAGGTCATATTTTTTTGAACATACATTATTTTTTATAGTTCTTTCTGCCCTCACTGCTTCTTCCCAGTGCAAAGGCCTTTCCTGATGGAACCACAAGTGTCTGCATAGAAGGCTGGAGCTGAGCCACCATGCTTGGATTGGAACTGCACCCAGCATCATCAAACTGCATCCTTACTGGGATGATGGAATAACTTTTGAAGGTAAAAAATGAAGAAAAGTGAAAAGCAGATAGAAAAGCCAAGAGGCCTCAATGGGCAGGAAACTGGACTCTCTTTAGAGCCTCTGGTTGTGCCCCAGAAATGCAAAGGCAACAAAGTTGAAAGGAACTATGTCTAAGCTGCTTACTGCTAACACAGAGGCAACTGGATTTGGCCCGTCTGCAACTTTTTCTGGCTATAGGAAAAGGAGCAGTTTCACTCCGCTTCAGATGAGTCATCATATAGCTTTGAAACATGTCAAATACAGTGTCCAGTTGTTCCTCTTCCTGGCTCATCCCACCTTAACGCTCTCAGACGGAGCTGCAAAACTGAACATTGCACCAAAGGCCCTCAAGCACCATGGCAGGCCCTCAGGGCTGGACTCAAGGGTTGCCCTAATCTTCATTCCTTCTTTCATTATCTGTCTGTCTATTTGTCTTATCTTCCACTTCTTCCCCATGGAGCAATTCCTTCCTTTCACTGACAAAGTCCCTCTTTCTTTTTCTTTTCTCACTCTTAGACACGTGCCTTCCCCCCTCCTACCTCCCCCTACTTTGGGGATAATTTAACATGTTACACACTAACTTTCCAGTAATGGCACTGTAGCTTTTTGAAATTCTGCTTTTCTGTTTTATGGCTGGGCCTCTAATGGTTATCTCGCAGCCCTGCCTCTGGCAGTCATGTAAGGAATAAATAGAAGCTGACACAGTAATTTACTTAAATCTTCTCCACACTTTTGCAGCATTTTCCTCCAGAGGATACCCCCGAAACAACAATTATTTGAAATGTCACATGTTCCTGCCCCTAGGCTACCAACAAATGAACATTAAATCTATTAACAACAAAAAAAATTAAATGTTTACTTTTCCGCGAAGGTAAAGGAGAAGCTGGAGAGAGGGAGAGGGATGTCTTCAATAAATATCTTCTCAATAATAAAGAGGTGTAGTTAATGTTCTCTCTAAGCAGAGTCAGCTTGCAGCCCACATCCTATGAAGACGGAGATGTGATGATGCCAGAGTACTGCCGTGCAGCCTTGCCAGGGCAGCTCCAATTGCTTCATTTTTCCAGGCCAGGGAGCTCAGTTTTAGGCTGGTATTTTTGCAGATTAAGTAAGATGTGTAGTGGGCCAGAAGCTGTGAATGAGATGGTCCCAGCTTACAACCCATCTGGCTGGTAGTGTGTGCTATGGGGACTGGAGTGGTGGGAGAGGAAGTGTTACCCCCTTGGCAAAGGGACTGTAAGAGTATAGCTCATCTGTTTTACAGAAAGGAAAACTGAACATTTTAGAGCTCTGCCCCAACATCCTGCAGAAAGTCTAAGCTGGAGGTAAGACCCATCTCCTCCTGTTTTTTGTCCTGAGCTGCTGCTGCTTCACGCAACTTTGCTGAATGTAGGTAAGCATATGTACTGGGGGTGGGACCCATGAAAGTGAAATCATTCCTGCACAGGGGTCTTGGTGGAAGATTGTGCAAATATGGACAGTCATTTGCTTGGGATGAAAATTCCCATGGGGATCTGGCCAAAACAGGCTTAGGGACCAGTCCTAAAGCACAGGGGAATAATTTTGCATTCTGCAGGTGGAGAAGTTCAGGTCCAGAGCAGGTTAGAGGCTCACCAAGACACAGTAGCAGAAATGCAAAGAAGTATCTTAGCTTTATGCTCTATGATCACCTCATAGTGTCTTGAAAGACTGTCCCACTGCTTAAACCTTCCAACTTATGGCTACTTTGGAAAATGTTCCCTGCCCATTGATTCAGCATAAGGCTCTCTTGGGAGCCATCATGTTTATACAGCCAGGAATCCAGGCCTTTGACTTTTAAATCCTCTGTCCATCTGAGTTAAGTGAATGGTTGGGATTTAAAGGAACCTAGAAGAGCACATGTCTTTGTGAATGAACTAATGAAGGAAAACTTCTTATCTGATGTTGAATGCTGCAGACCCCATATTATAATTTACACCTATGTTCTTCATTTTGTCTTCTTTTCAGCAGAAGAAGCTTGGGTGTAGACCTCAAACCACTTGGCACCTCTGACATCCTATATGAACCAATCATTGATACGGAGTATGAACAGAGACCTGTTGTCCACTGCCTGAAGCAAGAAGTGATTATCTGACTGGCCTCCCACTCCTTGGTGCAAAATGGCTGGGCAGTTCAAAATTTCCTGTCACCACCGTTCACTGACTCCCCAGGCAAGTAGGCTAGGATACGTCTCTTTTCTTCCTGATAGGCTGGGACCCCACTTTCTTGGCACTGGTTATGACCCACAGAGCCAGACAGCAGAGGAGACATCCAGTAGATCTGTTGCATTCAAGTTCCAGCAGAGCTTACTGTCCCAGTCTTAATCCATTTCTTCATTGCTGTTCTGTGTAAATGGTCCCAGTCCACCTACTAAGGTAGTTGATGATATGTGGATGCTCAGTCAGGCATCTATGACGCTAGACTGCTCTTGAACTGAGATAATTTCCTATCAGTGGGAGATAGTGCTCTTGGGATGGTGTCTGCTTGGGAGAAGATCCTCCAGGGTAGCTCCTGGAGTCCTGCTACACAGGCCTGGGTCCTTATAAGGTAGTTTATACAGCCAGGGCATTCAGAGCTGGGACAGGGCTTTTGAGTCCCATGGTCCCCCTTGACATTTTGTTGCTATCTGCTATTATCTTTTAAGGAATACGAAGCAGGATCATCTTCCATGTATGTAATATATGTGTGTCTGGAAGGAGGGAGTTGGTTCTCTACCAACAATCCTGTTGACCTTCAAGGGTGTTTCAGAAGAGGAAACTAGCTCATCCAAGGAATCAGACTTTAGCTCTGGAGTAACAGCTACTTTGTTGTCTTCTCGGGCCTAGTGCAAATTCTTTGCCTGTTGTCTTGCCCTGCCATGACTTTGCATGGGGATTGTGTTGTTTCTCATCCAGAGAGAGGGGTTTGTGAGGGGCTTTTCTGGGTGTTTCTCACTTACTTTCTGAAACAAACTTTTTGTTTTGTTTGTTGCTTTGTTGGAAAGGGTTGTCTTCTTCCCCACGGAAGATCCAGCTAAGCAGTGCCTGAGGTTTAATAATTCATGAAGTGCAAGGTAAGTGTTGCATCCATGATCAGACAGCTCCACAACATAGATACTCCATATGGGAAATGCCACAGCTAAGGATGTCCAAAGCACAGGGTTCTGACTTGGTCTTACCACAGACCTCCCAGTGTACTGTAGATTCTGGAGTATATACTGCAGGTGAAGTCCATCTCAGTATTGCAATGGATGGACTTAAATAGTTCCACTGCCAGCCAAAAGTCTAAGCACCACAGCATGTTTATGAGTTATGTTAACTCATAGAAAGACAATTATATGGTCTAATATATTGGGGTGGGCTCTTAGGTAGTATCAACACAAATCACTCTGCCATTATAAATTTAAGGGTGTCAAATACCCATTTTCCTATTGCTAAAAACAAACTAAAAACAACCAGGAAACTGGGAAGAGGATTCACCAAGCTACTTTGCATGAAGTTTTATTAAACTTACTCCTGTAATGTCTCCTCTTTGATCTTTTCTCTGCCCAAATTCAGATCCCAGCTCCTGGTTTCCAACAAGGAAGGGTATGCAGGGAAGCTGGTTGCCTGCACTTAGCTTTTTTTTTTTTGCTGCTTTTTTTTTTTTTTTTTTTTTTTTTTTTTTTTTTTTTTTTTTAGCTTTGTAGCATGTTCTTGTGCTCTCAATTCCGGATAATGCTGGATCCCTTTTATCCAGCCCCTCCTCTTGTCTTTTCAATTGAAAAGAGGACTCCTGTGCACCCCCATCAAAGTTAAAGAGAGGCTTTAGAGAGGAAGGCTCAGCACGCTGGGGCTCTTGAGCCTGTGTTTAATCTCTTTTCCCGTTCCTGTGTGCCTCTGTGGCTTCCCTGCCAGTTTCTTTGTTGCCGGGTTTCTCATTTCCTTTTATTTGTGTGTGCGGGAGGTTGCCAGGCTGGCTGGAATGCAGCTGAAGTCATCTTGGAGGGGACTGGCCAAGGCCCCCGGCTCGGGTTATACGCGCTGGGCCCGGAGCGGGATTGCCCGGCTGCGGGCGGGGGGCTGGGCAGGGGGGCAGGAGGGGCACCCACCTGGCTGTGGCATCTGGCTCCTGTGGGGTGGTGTGTCCAGCAGCTTGCAGGGGATGGAGGAGTATGGAGGTCAGGGGGAAAGGGACTGGGGGAGAGCACCTTGAGCCGTGGGCTGCTGTCCTGCCAGGGGAAGGAGGGCAGAGACCCATGCAGCCCTTGGCAGGAGAGGGGGACCTGCTCCCTCTCAGTTCCTGCCGAACCTCAGCTGACCTGAGTGCAGTGCCCCGAGTCCCGGCCACAGCTGCCCTGCTTCTCCGAGTGACGCTGGGCTGAAGGTGTGGCCTTCGGCTGAATTCTGGGGTTTGCTCCCAAGAGCAAGACAGGCTCTGGAGGGAGAGAGGTTGAATTGGACTGGTCCAGTTGGACTGTGGCTCCAGAGTTGGACATGGCTCTGTGGGTTTGCACTGGTCTTAACAAGTGTCAGTAGAGACTATGTTCGTGGTATTTGCCTTTCCTTCATCGTGAAGGTAGTTCAGTGAAGAATGCATCCCTCATCGGACCTGTGAAACTGATGTCCTGGATAGAGTGAGGCATGGCAGGAAGACAAATTCACCAATGCAGTTTGTCTCAGCTTTCCTTACATCTTGTCCCTCCCAACAGAATGGAGAGGCAGGTGACGGTGCCAAGATTTTTGCCCCTCTGAGACCATATGAGTCCAGTCTGGCACATGGGCCCAGAGACTCTTTCAAGCTTGTCCCTGGACCTTCAGTCTCGGACTGTATGATGTTGGAGGAGTGTCTGCTTGTGGATCAGCTACTGTTTTACCTGTACCTGCTATGGATCTTGTTAAACTAGACCCCAATATATGCACTGTCTTCCCAGCTTCGCCTTGGTCCTGCTTTATTGCTGTGGTGTGTGATATGCTGAAACTGGGGGTTCTTCCCTGGAGAAGAGTTCCCAGTGCAAAGGAGAGCAAAGCTGTGGGACCGTTTTGCTTAGGATGCTTCTGAAGAGCCTAGAACTGAGGGTCGACTGTGTAGTATTCTGCAGAAATCCTGGCTGGGGCTGTCCCATTATGCAGAGCTGAGAACATTAAATTTTTGTGATATTTTCTGTTCATGGGTACTGAGAGCAACAGTGATAATAAGAGCCTTGTTCTGGCAGCAAGCATGTGCCTTTTTGGTTCTTTTGAAGGCCTGGCTGGGGAATGCAAAAATTACAGTCTTACAGTACTTTTGAATTTCTACATTGTTCTCCTTTGGTCTGCATTCTCCTGGCTTCCTTTGTATCAGACAAGTTATCTGGGAGAAAGGTGATCTTCCCAGGTGGTGATTATGAAGAGACTCTTTAAGGATGTTTTTATCCGGGTGCTTCAGGAGGGAGATGTGGAGAGGGATCTCAGGCCAGATTAACCCACAGACTAGATTAGGTCAATTGCAATATTACTTTTTTTTGTTTTTTTGTTGTTGGTTTTTTGTTTGTTTGTGTTTGTTTGTTTGCTTTAGTTTTGTTTTTGCTTTTGGTTTTGTGTTTTTGTTTGATTGGGTTTTTTGGTTGTGTTTTGTTGTTTGTTGTTGTTTGTTTTTTTTGGGGGGGGGATTCTTTTTATGGCAATTTTTGCCTTATTCTTTTTTTAGAAGGCTCCTAAAAATACACTGAAAAGGTTTTTGACCTGAGAAAAACGTCTGTTGAAAAACGGGGAGACGGGAGGGTTTGATGATTTGAGAGGATTGTGAAACTGAGTGGGAGAGATGCTTCAAGTTAGTTTCAAACCCCTATGAATAGATGTGTACCATCAAGACAGGTAGGCAGAGAGTCCCTGCTATATGTGAATGTTAATGCATAAAGGAATCAATGTACATATTTTAAAATGTTTTATCCACCTTCTGATTTTTGGCTCTTCCAAGAGCTATGGGATCTGCTAATAGGTTATTTTTGGCTTGTCTTGCTTTGTAAGAGTCTGTTATCTGGCTTCTCAAAGCCTCAGCAAACCTGTCTTCTGTGGCTGGGAGAGGTTACTGTTGTACTGCACAGACCAGAGCTGTCAGGCTCTGGACCCTCTGGCTACCATCCAGCATGTCACTGCACTGGTATCTGCCAAATCTCCCTGCTGCTTTGTTCAAGGAGCATTTGTGCTGCCGTTGTTTCTGTTCCCTCTGGACAGGCCCCTGGGATTGTGCAACCCTCTGAGTTTGTGTAGTATCTACCTGGATGTAATTGTTTTGGCTTTGCACTTAGAACAGTCTGTCAATCTGCAACCCTGAAACTCCTGCAGGAGACCCAGAGATTGCATCACATATGGGGAAGACTGACTGGTAAATACATTGCAGTAAGACAGGAAGAGTGTCACTTGCTGTAAATGCTCTTTTACCCTTTGCTTTGGTGCTGCTATTTTGATCCAGTGCTTTAAGTATCTTTGCAGATAAGCTTCTATACTTGGATTTTTTTTTTTCTGTATTCTCCTATGAGGTCAGGGTACTTCCTTGCTGTACATCTGGCTGTTTCTGAATTTTTTTTTATGGAGGATTCCTCCAAAGCTTCCAGTACTTTTTAAAATTAAAAATGTGTTTTCTTAACTACGATATTGTCATGAAAGCTTCTGATAAAACCAGTGTCTTATTCTTCTGTTAGAAACGCTTTTAGTCCAACACTTTGCAAGAAGTTTAAACTTTTACAATATCCACTTTCTAATATTTCTTATTGTATCAACCTAAAATCTTTTCATTCTTGGTTTTCTTCACCAGGAAGAAGTGCTCTAGAATGGCAGAGCAGAAGGAAGGCACATTATCTAACCACTTGGATTCTCCCCTGCTGCTGCTTTGCATCCACACGTACTGTATATTGCAAGACAAAAGCTAGACCTGGAAGCAATCTGCTGAGGGTTTCAGATTCTCTCTGTTCTTCTCTTCCAGTCCATTAGGCTGGAAAGGGGATGGCAGTCAACAAGTTTTTCATCTGGAAGTGCAGTCCTGGGATTTCCCCAGATTTTTACCCCAGCTTGAGCTCTGAATACCAGTTTCCAACTGTCAGCCATTCTTGGCTGAACCTCTGTTCTGATTTTTCAGAGCTGATTTCCACACATTGCCCTCTTTATGATACCTCCTTTGCACTCATTTGGGATGTGGTTGGATCAGGGTCCAACACAGTTCAGGTTCTTACCCATGCTGGTTACTACTGTCTGGACACAACAAGTTCTTAGTCTGTGATGTAACTATGCCCTATAAAGGGAGAAGGTTTTGCAGAGGATTGGGCTGGGCCTACTTCTGATTGATATTTATATTGGTAATTTTAATAATAGAATGGAAACCAATCAGGAATAAAATAAGACAGACATGAACCTGTTGGAGCAGGTCCAGAGGAGGGCCACAAAAATTATGAGAGATGAACACCTCTTTTATGAAGAGCTGGGGTTGCTCATCCTGGAAAAAGAAGGCTCCAGGGAGACCTTATAGCAGCCTTTCAGTACTTAGAGGAGGCCTATAAGAAAGATGGGTATGAACATTTTATTAGGGCTTGTAGTGATAGGACAAGGTGTGATGGTTTTAAACTAAAGGAAGGTAGGTTAACACTAGATATAAGGAAGAAATTTTTTATAATGAGGATGGTGAAACACTGGCACAGGTTGCCCAGAGAAGTGGCAGATGCCCCATCCTTGGAAATATTCAAGGTCAGGCTGGACGGGGCTCTGAGCAACCAGATCTAGTTGAAGATGTCCCTGGTCACTGCAGGGGGCTTGGACTAGATGACCTTTAAATGTGCCTTCTGACCCAAACCATTCTATGATTCTATCTCAATGCCAGGGTCACTGCAGAGACACATGAGATCCCTGCAGCTCCTGGCATATTGCAGTGGCAGCTCATCCAGTGCTGAGGGCTGCTGCTCCACAGCTATGTTGATCTGTTGGAGAGTGTCCAGGGAGGGAGCACAGAGCTAGAAACCAGGACCTTTGAGATAACATTTCCCTTATGGGAAAGCAGAGGAGATGACTGTGGGTGCAAACTGCTCAGTTTCTCATTGTATAAATGAATGATAGAAAAAAGCAGGTACACAACCATTTTCTGTGCCCACCTGCTAACAAGCAGAAAGAAACATGTATCCCTAGAATGGAGGGAGACTGTGTAATAAAAGCCTTTGCTTTCCTCTCACAGCAAAGAAGCACCAGTAGAGATAACCATGTTGCTGCTGAGATTTTGGCTGGAGGTGTTTCGGAATAGACATCAGCAGAGGATGCTCTGGATGTATTTGTCTCAACAGGGATGTACATGGGTCATTGCATTGCTTTTTTCCAGCCTACGTTTGTGCATTTCTCTCCATCCTTCTCATCTGCCTGGAACCTGACAGGGCAGTGGGAGCTTCAAAAGAATTTTATACTTTGAAGTTTTTTCTTTTTCCCAGTGGAAAACTTTCAGAATCAAAGAAAACATGTAGCACATGGTATGTATTCCCCCAACAGAAAGCAAAACTAGCAAGCTATCTGATGAAAAATGCTTTGAAATTTCCTGGTTGGAAGATGATTGATTATCGAACAACCATTAAACAGTGTAACAGAGATCACAGCTCCTCTCTAGTGCTGGAAAAACTAAGGATTAAACCAGCACCTCCTAGGGGAGGGATCCTTTGGAACAGGTGTCCCCCGCGGAGAGGCAATGCAGTAAGTACGTGGCTTTTTCACCAGCTCTTGTGTTCCAGCCCATGCCACTGGCAGCTCTGAGCTCTCTCCATCTCTCTCTGCAGCCCTGGTATGTGCATGGCTCGTTAGCAGCAGCCTGGCAATCAGGAAAGCCCGCTATGGCAGCAGCGGCTTTTGCACAGCCATCCTGTGTGCAGTGCAGCATGGGGGCTGTTTGCCAGGGTGAGGCACTCCCTGCAACTGGCTGAGGCAGAGCTGTGGGAGAGGGGTTTGGTCTTCACCAAATGCAACCAGCTGGAGCAAACTTTGCTTCCTTGCAAAGTGCTCCCACCTTGCACTTCTGCCTTCTGCACTTCTGCCCAGCTAGTCGCCCTGCTCCCTGATGTATATGCAGCCAAGTACCAGGGAGCAGATGGAGGAAGAGCCATCTGGCTTCTGCCAAGCTCATTCCCAGGTTGGAGCTGAGGGAGCTGCTGGAACAAAGGATGGTATTGCCTGGGAAAGCCTGGTCTAGGGAGTTTGTGAGCACTGTGGGAGTCTTAAGCTTGCTTCTGCCAAGCTCCTTGGCTTCCAAGCAGCAGGTTTCCCAAGCTGCAGGACTCATGTGTGTTCCCTAATAGCTGAGCCATGGGGTCCAGCCACTTTTCATGGTTAGGGGACTTCTGCTGGGTTCATGTGAACCACAACCTGTTTTCCCCCTCCTCAGCCCAAACTGCTGCCCTTGTGGCAGGACCATATGGGCCACACTCATGGTCAGGATACCCTGGCTTTCTTTGACACGCCTGACACAGCCAGACCCCATGGTGCCAGCTGAGATTTTCTTGGCACAGGTTCTGCTTCGTTCCATGCTAGCTCAACACAGCCAGGCTGCATGAGGCTAGTCATCAGGGAACAGGGGCTGGCAGAGATGAATAGAGGATGTGAACAGTTCCCTTGGTGCCCTTTTCCCTTAGTCTTGTTTCCCTCTCAGCAGGGGGAAGCAGTCTCTGTGCGGTCCTCTGCCGATTGCATCGGGGAAAGTCATTAAAAAGAATTAAAAAGGAAACAGAGAGAGGGAAGAGTGGAAAAAACAAAATAACTGAACAGCCCCAAACAGTTACAAACTCAAAGAAAAGACCTACAGAACCTTTCTGCTCAAAGCCTTTGCCTGGGGGCAAAGAACAGCAGCGCTCCAGTGGCTTACTGGAAGAGGGGATGGAGGCCTTGGCCGTATCCCTGCTGTGGCAGTGGTGACATGGGCTGTGGAAGCTGTCATCTGGTTGTTCAGACATGCAAAAAAAATTATATTCAGTATTAAATTAATTTCACAAGATTGACTCATTCATCTGCTGGAATAGGCAATAGCTCTGTACCCTGGCTTTTGTAGAGGGAATAGGGTGTTAAGATACCCATTCCAGGGGGGGCAATGTCTCTCATCCTGTTCACTCAGGGTAAGTATTAGTCTCCACCAACAAATGCTCTTAACTGGGGAGCAAAAAAGTGGGATGGATCTCCTGGTTTCTCCTGTGCTGCATCCAGGGAGGGGTTGAACTCCAAGGTTATGAATGTGTGTATGGGAAGATCTAGTTTATAATCAAATTCGGTACCATGAAAGTTTACCCAAAATAGTTGCCTACATTTTGAGTCTGTCTTGAGATGCAGAAGTCTGGGCTCTTGCAGATGCCACCCACTCATTTGGTCTAAATCTCAACTGCACATGAGCAGTCATCTTTAAAAGGCTTTGAGTTCTGGATAAATGCTTGCAACCTGGAGTCTGTGAAATACTATGGAGGGTTGTCCCAGGAACTTCACAGTCTTTCCTTCCTTCAGCTTCTGCTTCAACACCAGCCTGGACCTATCTGAACAAGTCATTTTAGCTCTTTGGGGCAAAGGCAGAAACTTTAGGATAGCAGTGAAGTAAATTTTTCTGCAGTCAGAGCAGCCCACAGAATGGTAAAGGTGATGGGAGAGCATGGCAGAGCACTGACTCTGAGGATGAGCTGTATGGACTCATTCTGGAGTTCTACAGGCCACTCTTGCCTGGATCTGTCACAGTCCTCGGTTCAGATTCTGTCTCAAACCATCATAGAAACAGCAGCATTTCCCCTGGGTTTACTTCTGCATGTTGGAGCTCAGATCCAAATGGGTTGATTTTCTCATCCAAATATTTGCCTCAGGACAGTTTCTGCACCATTTTCCTATTAGCCTTCTTTGCCAGAGTTGCAGCTGCAGACGTTCCTGTGTGTTGGTTACCAAGGCTTAGGCTACAAATGTTACAGTAATCCTTAAATCCAGCATGGTGGCTCCCTGTGAGCATCATGAATATGCTCATTTACATCTCACCTGGCATACCCCAAGCTGAGGAAGAACCCAAGGGGGTTCTGCTAACACCAGGGAGTTTTGGATAATATACTGAAATAGGTTTAGCTGCAGTGCAAAGTATGCTTTTCATTGGTGGAGCATTTAATAGCTCGCATTAATTTATTTACATGTGTATTCTGGCATCTACTGTATATTAATATGGGTCTCTGCATTTATATGCGTAACTATATTCTTCTAGGTATAACAGTCCGTGTTGTTGTGACTTGCAGGTTTATCTTTACACAGATTATCCATATTGGGTTGAAATGTGATCACTTTGATGCACTTGCAGTTGATTTCTAGATCACTGGCTGATCCTGTGGAATTGTGCAGTCCCCAGACATAGGTAAGTGTATTTAGTGGTGTGTTTCTGGGGTATGTTGTGAGGTACTGCATTGCTGCTGTGCACTGGATGCTTCCCCTCCAGTGGTGTTTCTGTGGGGTATATGTGGCATTTGCTCTGAGCATCACCATGGGGACAAGCAGAGGGGAAGGAATACAATTTGTATTTCTTAGTGTCTTGTGATTGTACTCTCACAGCACCTCGGAGTGAAGGTACATGATGAACTACATAACTGTCCTGTATGTTTCTGTGTGACAATAATATGCAGGCACACGTGCACTCACACATACAGGCACACACCCTCCAGGCTCCAGTGAGTGTAGGAGAGTGTGTGTGTGAATGCTATTTAAATAAAAAAGAAAGGAAGTGAATCAGGGTCGTTTCCATTTTAATTGTAAAACAGATAAGCACTAAACACTTTGAAAAAGTAAATGACTTGAGAATAATTACTATCTATTACTCTGCGTCCCAGGGGGGCAGTTGGAGGAGCCCAGATGGCTACAAAAATGGGATTTAGCAGAAAATTGAAGACATTATTCACCGTAACACATTATCAATTACCTTCATATCAATTACAATAACCTTACATTAGAAGAAGGGCCAGGAGACTATCTTCAGCCCCCAGCCTGAATAGTAATTGCACTACCCCTATGGATGTTGTGTGTGTCTGTGTTAGAGGGTGGGGGGCACCACAGGGTTGTGCAGGCTTCTGGCAGCTCCCACTGCTCGTGGGGGAGAGGATAATAATGGTTTAAGGTAGTTTTCCCTCCCCTCCCTACAGTCACCTCATGGAAGGTTTTTCTCTGTCCTGTTTGTGTGGTCTAATAGCTCGAAGGGCAGCTGATGTGGCTCCTTCCAAGAAATTCTGCTTGGCTTGTCATTTGGGAAGTTGAGAGTCTCTGTGCAGAGACTGCTGTTTCGCACCAGTGTCCTCTACTTTCCTCTTCGCCCTCTCAGCCATTTCAGCCAAGCTGCTCATTTTATTAATGAGGGCTGGTATGCAATCTGAGGTCCTTTCTGTAGGTCCTGGGTTTCTTGGTGTAGTGATCTGGCTCCCTCCCACCCTGTGCAGGAGGTGGGAGCTGCTTCCTCTGCCAGATCCAGATGGGGCACCAGCTCGTGTTTCTTGTGAACACTCACAGAGAGGTCACACAAGGCCTTGGATGGGATTGGAGATGAACCAACCAAAAACAATGAAAAAAGATCTTTCCTCCTTCTTTTCTCCAGAGATGGTGGAAGGTGTCTTAGGGAGAAGCAGTAGCAAGGCTGCTTCAGCAGCATGGTAGCATGAAGGTAGCTCTAAGGACATCTTGTTGCCTGTGACTGTCTCTTGTTGCCAGCTGGGGTAGCCCTTGGAGCTGATGGTAGGTCAGTGCTTCTGACTGTAGCTGGCTAATGCTTCTGGCTTGCCATGATGCCATTCTGAAATTCCACCTCATGGATCTGGGCTTGATCCAGCTCACCAGAGTATTTACACATGCATGACCCATGTCTAGCTGTTTTGATCCCATTCTCTGCTGCAATCCAAACAGGTTTCACCACCACACCATCCTGACCTATGTGCAAACATGTGTGGAAGACAAGCATTTGGACACATAAGGGCACTTATGAGTTAAACTGTTGGTAACGTTCCCTCCAGCCTCCCCCCTTTCCCAAATATGCAGTGGAGTGTCCAGTGGGTTAGTGCAGAGAGGACTAATTGCTATTAAAAGGCTTTAATCTGGGAGATTAGTGCTGGCTCCAGGCGGTGTTTGCACACGAAGGAGACGTTTCCGATGAGATGAACTAGAATTCGTCCCTGCTGTTTTGTTGATAGAAAATCATCTTCCCCTTGGTTTTTTCTCTTTATCTCTGTCTCTCTTGCTTTCTCACTCTCTCTGATCATTTGCTTTTGCCTCTTCCTTAAGGTTGAGCTGAGATCTTTATTGTTTTTTAGAGTATCAGTCCTCTTTAACCTTTGGGGCTGGTTGTCTTTGGACGTACATACAGACATGTATGCACAGATGTGACCAGAGTACCCTGCTCCAAAGAGTCCTTCAGGAAGCAGCTCCTGATCAAAAGAAATAATAATAACTATATTTTCCCCCTGCTTGAAGTTAGGTCTCTTGTGGGTCAATGAAGGGCCAGCAGAGCCCTCCCTTGTAAGATGGATCAGGCTAGTCCCCTTTTGGGACAAAGGCTTGATCCAGGAAGCATCCAGGAAGAGGTGTTGCAGACTGAACATCTTAAAGCTCTCTGCAGAGGTAATTAGTGGGAGGTAATTAAATGAATACATATGGGAAGGTATGGAGCATTACTGGACCTCTGGCATGACCCAGGATATGTCACTATTGACTTTGATGAACATTGGATCAAGCTCAATGGAAATTAATTTGATAACATGCCAGATGTGTCCAGAGAGCCTGTCCATGAAGGAGACACGTTTGACCTGGGAGCATGGAAGTCTTTGCATTACACTTGCTGAAGGATCCAAAAGCAAAGGTGCTTATTCTGAATTCACTGTTGTCAGCAATCCAAGTGTATCTCTCGGGTCTGACTACCTAGGCAGATAATCCCTGCTGCTCCTCTGTCCAGCTGGAATTTCCACAACATCCTTGGGAAGTTAAGTGCCAATTCCCTTTGAAAAGCACAAAGGAATAAATGGGCAATGTTCACGTGTAACTTGAATGGAAGGAACTGAAGACATATCTCAAAGAGAAGGAAGTATGAAAACTTGAGGAGGAAAGGAGGACTCTGCTAGAACCACGAAGTTGTATGGTCCTTCTGGAGTTGAGTGTGGTCAGACAAAAGCTATGAAAGAGAAATGCTAAGAGGGGATGAGTGTCCTCAAATTAATGAGGCCAAGAATCAAGGGCACAGTTAGGCAGGGGGAGAAAGTTGATTCAGGATCAAGGTCTTCCATTCAAAGAGGTCAAGGCTTTCCAGGGAGGACACACTTCCTTTGTAAATTATCATGCACCCTCCTTCTGTGCACTATCTGAACACTGTGGGCTTTGCTCTTTTGCAGGATGCTGACAGAAACTCCTATGAGATTGCACCTATAATTCTTTTGACAATAAGCAGGTATTTTAGGAGGTGTAAATCAGGCACTGAGAGCAGCAGGGAAAATTCAGTCATCTCTCTATCCCTGGAGGCACTGCTGCTCTCCAAAGGCTGTTATGGAGCCTATTATTGGCAAAGTGGTGTGGGTTTGGGGTTTTTGTGTGGGTTTTTTTTAATTGTTGTTGGTTTTGTGGGGTTTTTTTGTTTGTGTGGGGTTTTTTTGTGGTTTTTTTTTTGTTAAGCATCTGAATCAGATATGAAATGTCACAGCATGGGACCTCTTAGGAAGCATTTGTAATGGGCTTAAATTTTGTATAAAGGTACTTATTTCTCTCTCTCTCGTTCCCTCCCTGCCTGAAAATCCAAAGTATTACTGTTAGCCAGCAGGAAGGCAGACCTACTGCTCCTGTAAATTGCTCCAGTTCTGTTGTTTGCCCTTGTTCCCTCAAGTCTGCAGTTGATACTGGTGTAACCAGCATAAGGATCTGGCCTCTAGCATGTGTTTGTCCCATCTGCTGTCCAGCATGTTAATTTTCAAGGAAGACACAAACTTGCACGGGCTGTGATTTTAAGGAGGGGCCCTTTTTCTTTTCAGGAGCCAACTGTGAAGCCTCAGGGGCCAGATTCTGAAAGGCAGTCAATGCCAAGATCAGCAGAAGCTGAGAACTCGGGTTCTTGCAATTTCTGGCTTGTGGTCCAATACTCGCAAGACCGTAGGGAAGGAAGCATGTGTTAGGCATTTGTGTAAAAGCAGCAATGATGTTGAAGATTTTTCGATAGCAACATCCTTGGGTGGAAAGGCCAGGCTTTCAAAAAAGGACTCAGCTGAAATGAGCCCTGAAAAATCCTCAGGTGGGTTAGAAATAGTGGGACAGGGAGAATATCTCCAACACAGTTGTCAAGCAAATTACAACTAATGTTTTCTTAAAAAAAAAAAAAAATGCAACAGGTAGGATAGAAGGCATCTGTTTCTTTGGCTGATGCTCTTTGCCTCTTCTGTTTCAATAGGAGCAGAAATATGTCAGTACAAGTGGATCTTCTTCCTAGCATTTAATGCTGCAAATATTTAGAAATATTAATAGCCGGGGTTCTTAACATGGCCAGTGGTCTTTAATGTATTCTGGGTGCAAGACTTGGAAACACCTGAGATTTCCTAAATACTCAGGCATGACCCTAAAAAAAAACCAAAAAACAAACAACAACAAAAAAAAACAACCCACGGTATTAAGAAAGTGTCCTGAAACTGAGAATCTGAGTTCTGTCTTAACTATTGATTACTTTTGTTAATGTTTGTTACGATACATTTCTAGTTGCTACTGATGCTATGCAAGTGGCTTATTTCGGGTTTGGATGGTAGTGTAAGTAGCTCTTCTATTTTTATTGCAAGTTTAATGAGAACTTACGAGTTTCAGAAACTGCCAGCTCCTAGAATCAGGTGAACATATGACAGTGTCAGCTGTCCTTTCAGTTTATCTTCTCAATGTTTCTGTGTCCAAAGTGGGCATTAAATCAGAATAAACAGTCTGAAAACTTATTAGAAGCTTAAAATTCAGAAGGTACTCGGGATCTGTGATACTATAAATTAATGACTTTCAGTGAACCTTCTGGTTTTAACAGAAATGGTGCACCATTTTTAAAATAGTTTATGTTAGAACTCTCACAGGTAGGCTTCTGGTTGCTTTCAAATACTCATGGAACTGATCTTTTATCATATTCACCTCACTGCATGGTTGGATCTCCAGGGGTCTGCATCTAGGGCACTTGGAAGGAGTTGACTACTTGGCGTTTGGAAAAGTGTTTAGAGCTTTCCATGGGCTGAACTTCTTCAACCACAGGGGTAAAATTTCCACTTGACTTCAGAGGACTTTGAGTCATGTCCCACATCCAAAACTGCAGGCCCAATCATGTACATGACTTGCACATGTACCCCTCAAAACCATGGCAGAAAGCAGGAGAGATGGTGAATGGTGCAGAACAAAACTGTGAACAAGAGACTTATCAGGAACATGTAAGAGATCTGTAAAGGACCATTGCAGGAGGCGGGTTCCCTAAAAGGAAAGACTCTGATGTAGGCATTGGAACTGGAAAGCTCCATGGACATGAGGCAGCAGGGAGCTCACTCAGCAACTAACTAATCCCTTTTCTCTGAGCTGGAGCTAACCAAGGATGGCGCTTGCCTCCTCTAGCCTGCCATTGGCTTTAGAAATTTTAAGGAAACCTAAATTAAACCTGGCCCCTGATGGGTGTTCTGCCTTCTCAAATCCAATTAGCCAATCATGACTTTTCACTTAACTGCAATGACTTTAATTGGATCAGAATAACAACAGGAAGGATAGAAAATTACAGGAATTTATTTAGCATGAAGGGTGGAGCCTTGCAGCTGGGCTCATTGTTATCTCTAGCACAGGCTGTAAAATTCATCAGAGATGTAAAAACTCCATGAAAAGTCCACGATACTATTTATGGAGTTTTCCCCATATTCATTTAAACTACAGACATGCACATGGAAAGCTACAATAGGTGTGATAGCCCAGCTTGCTGCTCCCCTGTGTGTGTATTCTAGCCAGCAAAATCTGACTGTGTGCAGTATCTCCTTTGCACTTGTTGGTGTGAAGGGGCTTTTGGACAAGTGAAAGGCCTGTGAATGTCCTCAGAGTCATTGAAGTTGAGCACAAGCTTAGAGCTATGCAAAACAGAGGCCTTTGGGCAGCATTTTTCTTTTGGACTGCCATTCAAGAATGCAGGGGCTGTAGTGAAACACAACAGCTTCAAAATGTACATTCCAGTCTTGTTACTGGACACAGAATAGCACCACCAGATGAGCTTTAAAGCCAAATCCTAGGGTATCAATACAATGGTGATAATGCATTAGCACCAGCACAAGACTTGGCACTGACAGAGATGATCTAGTTATGTCAGTAATAAGATATAAACTTCTCCTATACAGATGTGTCGTTGGGTTGCTCACCAGGATGTGGGAAAGAGTGACATGGCTGGCACATCCAATATTTTTTGAGCATAATTTGGAATGAGATTTTGAAGATCAAAACATGCATAAAAAGATTCCAGATCAGTGGTTTCTTTTTATTTCTGCATTTCACTAGTCATGGTTGGTGATGAGCAGTATAGGATGAATACAGCACCAAGGAAATCTTGGGGAAAAAAAATGAGAGGAGAAAGGCAACTCTTCTGCTGATTTCTATACAATGTAAGGGACCTGCCTTCTACCAGAGCAAGTCTCATGATACAGGCAAGACTCCATGCATGCTGATGCCACTTCATATCCAAGGGATGCCTTGCAGCCTCAGTGAGTGTTGATCTGGATTTACATGACATAACAGGGATCAGATTTTTGCCCGCTGGGAGCTGTCAATGAATGCAAAGTGTGACGTAGTGCTTATCTAGCATGCACACGAGGGACCCTGCTGCAAATCAGGAATGACTTCACTAAATCCAGTGGAGCTGAACAGCCATAAATGAGCAGAATGAGGCCCACGCATTATCCCAGGCTAGCAAGCTATCTTTAACAGGTCCTAATGAATTCAGCTGCAGCATGTAGTCATTAATCCCAGTGGAAAGAGCAGCTCACCATTATATGAGCAGGGATTTCAGGAGTTTGCTATTAATGCACCAGGCTGCTGTCCTGATGCAGAACCCTCCATGGTTGCAGGCCCAGGGCATATGTGCATCACTCTGGACCCAGCCAAAATCCCAGCAAGGCTCTTTCAGCACCTTCCAGTTAGCAGAAAGGCTAGTAAGAAAGGGAGGAAAGGCCGGGGTAATAGACGGCACACAGGGCTCTAAAATTGTTTATGATGCAAATATGTTTAAAAGCACCGCATTGCCTCCTCTGGGAAAAGGAGCTTAAAATTGAAGTCTAATGATAACAAATGATTGTTAATGAGTTGTCTAAACATAATAGATGGAAAGAATTAAAAGCCTAGAATAAACAGAGTTTCATTAAAGCACAATAAAGAAACAACACAAATTTCATATTTTAGAATAAATGGACCCTTGTGGTCTCGCTGGGAGTAGAGGGCAGTGAGATGGGTGCATGGGCCAGAGAGCAAGTCCTCTCCCATCTAGGCACTCTCCCTGGCTGCAGGGCTTACTGGCAGGAGCAGCTTGGTGGTGACTGCTTAGGGCTCCACTTCTCCACAGCTTATGCACTTGCCTAACCGGCAGCACATGAGGAATTCATCCCTCCACCAGCACTCTTCAGGTGCTTGAAAGCAAGTGCTTGCTCAAGTGTCCTGCTTAAGCACCTCTAAGTGCTGTCAGCACTCTGAGATGGAGAGGGAGGCAGGTTTTATTTGGAGGTTACTGGGACTGGCTAACATTGGCCCTGGGAACCTTCATGACTGTAATTCAGGCAGTCCATGTAGCCTGCCCTTACAGCAACAAATACTGGTTTTGAGGTCCATGGGACCCCCCCCCGCCCCCCGGGTATCTTGGGCTGTTCCTAAGCAAGTTTGCAAAAGTTGCAGAGAAAGGCAAATTCAAACCAGCTGTACAACAACCTGCAGATTGTTTTTTAAGTCCTTCAGAGACTAATCATTTTTTTTAAGAGCCCACAGATTAAATTAAAGTTGAAAATCAGTCCCCTAGAAAAGCATGCTACTGAGAATGTGAAATTCTGCAGAGATTTCACAAATGGTTCATCAGAGTGTTAGATGCCAAGAGCACACACCATATTTCATCTCAGTGTGTGTCAGATGGCGTATTGTAGATGGATTTTAGAGCAAGATTTTATTAAGGACATGTGAAGAGATGATCAATAATTCCTTGGTGGGTTTGTTTCCTAGACTGTCTGCATTTGACATGGTGACATTATTTCTATGTGGTGGGAAACTTTGAAATATCAAAGTTGTTTTCAGGCTTTAGAACAGAATCTCTACTTCAGATTTAATTTTAAATGATCATATAGACATGAGCAGTATTCTGCAAACCCCTTTTAGATTCTGGGAGTCTGATTTAGCTTTGACAATTTTCATGAAAAGGAAATGTGGGATGATAGACAAAACCTGAAAAGATATGGCAAAAAGCATGTAAAGATTTCCTCATGAAATATTGTGCTTTTTTTAAAAAACATTTTAAAATAGACTTTTTTCTCTAGAAATTAGAAAAAGTATTTTTTTAAAATCCCAAGAATTTTGTTCCCATCCCCCCATTTTCTGTTTGTTGGCTTGGAAGTCTTGTTTGTGTTTCAGGAAAGATTGCATGCTCAGCGGAGTGTATGTGAGAGCAGGAGTTTTTGCTGTGGTGACGTGTCTGTGTTTCGGAGTGTGTCCATGTCCAAGTGTAATGTACTTGTCTTTACTGATGTGCTTTATGATGGATGGATTGCAGATCTGACAGGTTCTTTCTCTGTTTGTAAAGTGGCATAAGGCTTGGCATTAGAAAGCCCCAGTCCTGACAGAAACCCCAGAACAACCCTGAAGTTCAGCTGGGGCCAGCTCCTTCCCCCTTTATTCATGCTGATTTGTACTTTACCCAGTGACTGGTTTGCCTGAAGCTGCTGGGAATACTTGTGAACTGTGCAACACCAATGCAGGTCAAACAGGGCTTGAAAAATCCAGGTAGGAATTAGAGCTGTGCAGTGTTAGAGCTCGGCAGTGTTTCCCAATGGGAAAATGGCTTCCTTGTGACACAGGGTGTCTCTTTTTTTCCTGATTTAAATCTGTCTCTTTTTTTCTTCTTTTTTTTTTCTTTTTTTTTTTTTAATGAAATTTGGAAGTTTCTGTGGAAACTGGAAAAGGATCCATTTTTCAATGTGGATTTAGGGTATTTTTTTTTTTTTTTAAGAATGACTTAGAAATAGTATTCCTCCTCCTGTCTCCAAATCAAAGAAAAGAAAAGTTACAACTGAAATGAGATTTTCCATAAGAATAAGAGTGTTGCTTAATGTTTTTATCAATAAGAATTGGCACTAATATTGTTGTTACCCTTTTGTTGCAGTATTAGTACAGGTTTCTGCTTGTGTACTTAAGCTTAATGTAGCACAGTCTGCCTTTCTGAGGGCATTTGGTAAGAATTTGGGGTCCTGCTGTCCCTGTGACATTGTCAGTGTTAAACACAGTTGTGCAAAGGTACTGAAAGGGACGGGGTGAAGCTCTCACTGTATTTGCATTGAACTCTGTATGCAAGTGTGTGGGGAAAAGACACATCCATGTGGATATGTTGCTAGTCCTTTGCTGAGAGGAGGTCTGGAAGGTGGCAGTCCTGCTCCTTGGCAGCTGCTGGAATTTCTTTCTAGCGTAGTGAGAGAAGAGAGAACCCTTCCAAATTATTGTTATGCAGCTGAGTGATATCAAAATGCAGGATGGGGGTTCATATGTTAGCCCCTTGGCACCAAAGTGTTCTCAAGAAAAACTTGATCCAAATGGATCCAGTTCCCCAAATAGCTCAATTTTGCTAAAACCCAGGTTAATTAAATGAAATAATATTAAAACATTCTGACTGGCTCTAGTAAGGGGTATCACAAATGGCAACTTGAGACCTGATCTGGGGAGTCTGATGCCTTGCGTCACAGAAAAAGCAAAATCCACTGCATGATTTCATACCCAGGAATGTATGAATCCACCTGGATGTCTGTGTTTATTGAGCCTGCATCCACAGGAGCCTGCCCTGTGGCTGAGCGAGACATGCCATGACTCAAGGATCTGCACTTGTGTGTGTTAATCCAACCAGGTGAGTCTGTCTGGGTTACTGGTGGTGTGTTCTTCTTAAAGCAGTGTGGGTACCAGTGGCATTGTTGGTTTAGTGGCCGGTGTTCAGGTCAGGAAGAAGCAGAATAGTTGAGGTGGAAAGGGACGTGAGGAGATATTCTTGTCTGGCCCTGCTCAAGCAGGGTGATCTGGTGCCAGTTGCCTAGGACAATGTCCAGACATCCTTACCAGTCACTCTGCTTGTGGTTGCAACTGCAAGGAAAGTTACAAGGCTCAGTGAGGCAGCACTGGCCCTGTCAGTAAATCATTGTGCAGTTCAGGCTTTTTTTTCCCCTGGATTGGACTCCATAGAGAATCAGACAGACTGTGCTGAGCTGGTCCCATCTGCACCCAACCTGGACAGCAGCTTTATCTTGCCTTGTAAAACTGCAGAGCTCTGTGACAAAAGAGTTAATCTCTGCCTTTGTTTCTCTTCCTCTCTCTCTCCTCTCTTGCAGAGGGACTGAAAGGCAAGATGAGAGCAGATCCATCAGTGTCAGCTGCTTTCAGCACATCAGCACTTTTGGGGGGTTTATTGGGGACTAGCCCATCAGCAGTGTTTCCAAACTGCAAACACACAGCAGAGATGGCCCCTCCACCAGCACAGAAGCTGGGCTGCGTGGGGAAGCAATGCCGGGACCCTGGTGCCACTGGCCAGGGACTGGGTGATAAATGATGGTGTGAGGCATCTCCATGGCTAGTGAAGTCCAGAGGGTAGGGCAGAGCCAAGCTCCTGGAGAAACAGCAATGAAACCATATTAATTTCTGGGCGTGCGTCCATGTGTGTCTGCGTGTCTGCACTGTCTGAAATAATACACTTCACACACACACACACACGCTTCACTTCCAATACACAGAGTAACACAGAAGAGGGGTGAAAGAGAGAAAACAATCTGATTGACGGGTTAATGAAGCAGTTCATAATAGCAATGTATATTATAACCTTAGAAACAGCTTGTAAATACCCAGTTGCTTTACACATATAAACACACTCCCATGCCTAGGTCTGTGTATGTACCTTTGCCTATATATGAAATCTATGTGCCTGTGTATGTGCATATCTAAAAGATGCGGGAATGTGAAATCAATACTCTTGAATGAAACAAAAGAATAAACAGGGGTTAGAAAAAATTAAGCTTCATTAGCCTAGCAGCCTTATATATCCTCTGCTTCTTATTTTACTCCTGGGGTTGGAAGTCTGGAAGTCTTCCAAAGCAGTGGAGGGACTTAGGAGCAAACATCTCACTGACTTGCACTCCTGAGCCTTCTTGGTATTCTTGAAAACTCCACCCATGTTCTGGTTGTTTGTTTTTTTTTAATCCTGGGGTCTCTGGCAGAGCAGCATCAGCCCATCTATGCAAGGCTGGGGAGTCATGTCAGTGTGAGGACCATGGAGTTGGAATTTAAACCCAGATCTAATCCAAGGTTTTGACTAACTCCTCATCACACTGGCATGTCACTCTTTGAAAAGGTAGATGTATCTTTCACTAGGCAGATTTTTTGATGTCTTTGTTTGCTTCTGTATTGTATCTATATCTGTCGGAATTTCTTGGTGTACTCTGAACTGGGGCAAGGACTTACACAAGAATCCTTCTTTTATGGGGCCTATTAGCAAATACAAATAGCAACATACTTGTGGATGGGCAGCAACCCGAGGAGCTGAAAAAACAAGTTCAGCATGACTAAGGACCTTTAGCTTTTCATTTCATGACTCTGCTTTTACTTGTAAGCCTCAGTTTTACAGTAAGATATTTCTTTTGAGTTCTTTTTCTAGCTTCTCTTCGAAAAAAAAATAAAAAATTAAGAGCTTTCTCATACACGCACCCAGCGTTGAAGTTGCCTGTTTCCAGTGGAAGCCAAGACATATTTCTAAGCCTAATGACTGGATGAACAAAAGGAAAGATCCAAGTGCATTGGGAAGGATCAGAACCAGCAGGTTGATGAAACCCAAATACACATGAGAAAGCTGACTTTGTCATATTGAAGTTTGGCTCAGACTTGAACTGTTGCAAAAATTCTCTGCAAATTCCCCGCTGAGAATACACAGTGAAGTTCCTGGCCTCAGGTCTTCTGAAAAGGGTTGTGCCAGGTACTTTCTTCCCTCATGTGAATTCCAAGATAAAAACAGTT
Source organism: Apus apus (assembly GCF_020740795.1). Taxonomy (NCBI): domain Eukaryota; kingdom Metazoa; phylum Chordata; class Aves; order Apodiformes; family Apodidae; genus Apus; species Apus apus. The sequence goes on along the minus strand of NC_067285.1, from coordinate 20,059,274 downwards.
AAGAGATAGGATGTGTGCAAAGACTGCTGATGTGGCACGTGTGGCACCATGCAAGGAGCATAGATACACATGGATGTTTTGGGCAATGTGCAAATGACCATACCTGCAAGTCTGTAGCCAGATGTGCTTTTGCTACAGCAGTGAGGGATCCTTTTAAGTCAACTAGTGCTGTCTTGGGCTAGGTCTTGACCCAAGTTCTTGATGAGCTTGTGATCTAAGGAACTTACAGCCAAAACATTCAAGTCAAGTATTTCTCTGTTAATCTTACAGTTGTGCAGCAGAGGCGTTTTGTCCCTGATCACATGCAAAGCTGAAGATAGAACTGGGAATGGAACTCAGATCTCCAGAATGGTAAGCTCATTCTTTGTCTTTCTGTCTATACTGGTAAATTATGCTAAAGCAACACCAGATGAACCTTTGCACAGAAGCAAATAGCTATCTACCTTGGTCTTTAGGAGGATCCTATTTCTGTAACTGGGAATACTCTGGTTTTAGGTGCAGTTTGAACCACTGTCCAATAATACTGTTTTGCCTAGCATCTCATGTCCTTCTCTAAACTCCCCTCTTCCTCTGGCCTCTAGGATGAGAGTCTATAGCTAGGATAGGGGGAGATCAGGGGCTCATAGAAGTTTAATTTGTAGCCCAGAGAATTTAGTGACCTTGCATCAGGGACTGGCCTTACATTTTCCACCAGGGAGGTCTGTCAGGTTTGAGCAGGCAGATGCTGCTTGTGCAGTTCTGCCCTGGAGATCGGAGTGGAGAGTGGGTGTTCGGTGGCAATTAATTTTATGTGGGAGTGGTAGGTGAAGGATGGGAGCTGGCAAGGTCTCTCTGTCTTTGGTGGCAAGGAGGAGAGGGCTATGCACCACAGTTCAGCTCTCTTCCACCATCCAGGCCAGCCAACCCAGTCTGGGAGGCCTTCCCAGCCAGTGCAGCAAGCTCAGCTTTGCTGCCGTAAGCACTGCTGAGAGCAGAAGCTGAGGATGGGTGAATCCAAATATCCAGATCGCATGGATATTGGCTGGAAATGTTCCACCATACCCGGGTGGCTGCCTCTGCATGATATTCATGCTCGTCAGAAAATTAATTATTTAATTTACCGGACTCTCTGAGCCGGGGCGATTACCTTTCAGTACCTGGAGCTCCTCCTGGGGGTGGTGTGTGTGAGCCCATCTGTCTGCACGCCTGCTTCCTGAGGGGGTATGAGTGTTGTGGACATAGATGTGTACAGACAGCAAGAGGTTGCGTATGACTGTAGGCACAGAGAAGGACCTGCATAGGCAATGCTGAAATAGGGAAGATGCCTTTCTCTGTGCATTGTGAGAGAGGAGGCCCTCAGGGATACTGAATGGCTTTGTCTACATACCAGAGTGGAGAATATTTCCCTCCAGGTAAGGTAAGCTGTGTGCAGGGAGCAAAGGGTGCAGCACCTGGGTAGGTGGCAAGGCAGTCCTTGTCTTTATGTGTGTGAAGGGCAGCCACATCCCCATGCTTTTTGGATTTGCCTTCAGAAAGGCTGATGTGCGTTTGATGCAAGCCTAAATCTGCCTATGGTTTCCTGTGTGCTTGTGCTGAGGACAAAGGAAAACTTCATGTGTATAAACCAAGTATCGAAAAGCTGCATATGTGGTGGAAGGTCTCCTGTCAGCTGGCATCACAATAGCACCTGTGGTCCTGAACTTGTTTGATCTTGACTGTGGCTCTCCTAAATACAGCTCTAGTTCTTGTCTTCCTGATTTTACAGCTGATCGACCCCTTGTACATCAGTGAGTAATTACCCACAAGCAACTAAGCAGAATCAGGTCTTGTGATATTTAAAAATAAAACCTCTGCACCCCAGTGTGAAAGCTTTCCTGGAATCCTCTAAGTCACAGAAAGTCTTATCCCCTTTGAGGTGGGTCATATGTGCTGTAGTCGGGGCTTTCCAACTGCAGCAGCGAAGAGTGCTCTTTCCTGGAAAGCAAAACTACTTCATCGTGGCTTGACTTGGAGCACCCTGATTGGCTCTGCTAGGCAGCACAGCGCTGCATTTCAGGCTCAGGGTATTCTTGGAAATTTGTGTTATTAATTGAAACCTTATTAATGGCAAACACAGGATGACATTTTACATGGTTTAGTTATGTTCTGTGAGTCATTGGTACAACACAGCCTCAGCCACCAGGCAGGGAAGCTCCTGCCGTAACTGATAACAGAGAAGCAATAACAGTTCAGTTCCCACTAACTGGTCCTGGGGTGACAGGGACAGCCCTTAGAAATCTCTGATGATCTCTCTAGTGGTTGCTCATCCTGGGATTAGGGAGCTCTCAGAGGAAGGCAGACTTACCTACTGAGGTAATAAGCATTCTCATTTGTTACCAGTGGGCTCAAGAACTTTGACTTCTCTGAGTGTCTAACATTGCCCTTAAAAAAGCCTTGAAGTGAGGGAACTGCTGACATCACATTGGAAGTCAGTAGCCCCACATCTAGAGCAGATTGTGTCCAGTTCTGGGCCCCTCAGTTCAAGAAGGACAGGGAAGTGCTTGAAAGAGTCCAGCGCAGAGCCACAAGGATGATTAAGGGAGTGGAACATCTCCCTTATGAGGAAAGGCTGAGGGAGCTGGGTCTCTTTAGTTTGGAGAAAAGGAGACTGAGGGGGGACCTCATCAATGTTTACAAATATGTAAAGGGTGAGTGTCAAGATGATGGAGTTAAGCTTTTTTCAGTGAAGACCAGTGATAGGACAAGGGGTAATGGATACAAGTTGGAGCATAGGAGGTTTAAGATGAATATCAGGAAAAATTTTTTTACTGTAAGAGTGACAGAGCACTGGAACAGGCTGCCCAGAAAGGTTGTGGAGTCTCCTTCGCTGGAGACATTCAAAACCCGCCTGGACGCCTTCCTGTGTGATGTACTCTAGGTGACCCTGCTCTGGCAGGGGGGTTGGACTAGATGATCTTTCGAGGTCCCTTCCAACCCCTAGGATTCTATGATTCTATGATTCTATGAGATGTGATGGTGCTCTAGATAGTAAGACTCTGGGTGCTGAACTGTTGTGTCTGTCTGTCTTACAGCTGTAGGCAGGGGCAAAGCAGACATGCTCCTAGGAGAGGCATACCTGTAAGCCACAGCCATGGATCTGCAGCCTCTTTTGTCTGAGAAGAAACATAGGTTGTACAAAACCTCCAAATATCTCCATCAATCCTCCTGGTCCTCCTTCCTACTGCTGTGCGTGCATCCCATCCTATCTACCAGGACTCCCTGGTTCTTTCTCAGACACATTGCAGGTACCTGAACTCAGTGTTGTCAGAGGTGGGGTGTGTTTGTGTTGCTGAGATTCCTCAGGGAGGCTTGTGCTTCACAAGCTCTGCTTTGGTCCTCAGAAATGGAGGGTGAGAGTCTGTGGACTTTCCATGCCAAAGCTTGGCTTTGGGTTGGGAAATCCACCTATTGGGATGGAAGGAGCAAGGGAAGTGGTGGGAAGCCAGTCACCATGAGGGTCTATAGAAATATCAAAACATCCCCTCCTTCACAGGGGAAAGCTCAGCTGCCAGGGATAACTGGACTGTTTCTTGTCTGGGACAGCCAGAAGCAGCTTATCTGTGGTACACGTGAGGTCTCTGACCCATATTCAGTGCTGCAGTCCCACTCTGCAGCTATCAGCTTCTTCAATGGCTGGAGCTGGGTACAAAAACAAAGTCCTCTGGAATTGCTGAGATCTGTGCTGGGGACCATAGGCAGCAGAGCCCCTCTACACTCCCTTGTCCAGCAGAATTGTTTCCACAAAGGCACTCTTCCACCCTGATTTAGCAAGAGCCCACAGCTGTGGATTGTCTAATGCCAGCAAATAAACCAGATGGATGACATGGATGGAGACAGGCCAAGCTGGGATGGAAAGCACAGTGTGCCCTCCTGTCTTAATGGGCTTCTGGAAGATGAAGTAGCACAAGCTGGAAAGAGCCTTCAGCTGCAAAGCTCTCTGTGTTGAGGTAGTGTGAAACAGGATCTACTGCTTTGTGTGGGGCTTCAGCTGTGGCTGGTGGGATCTCTTCTAATGCTGCAGAAAGACAGGTGTTGCCCTTGGTGCTTACAAGAAGGTGGGATATTTCCAGGCTCCACTGGGGAGAAGAATCCAGGTCTGCAGCTATAGAGAGCAGTGGGCTTGGGAAGAGAAATCCAGCAGTCACAGTGAGAGTTATCAGATCATACACATACCAGAGGATGTAACTGCAGTTGCCAGTTCTGGTTAGACAGTAGCAGGAAGATGAAGCCCACCCAGTCTGCAAAGGACAGTGATGGGTCAGAACTGCTGGGCAACATATGCTGCTTTTGCAAGGGGCCAGGAATGATTGTTCCTCCAGCACCTCATGGCTGTGATTTGTTACCTGGGTGATGGCAAAGCCTAAAACTCAAATCAGACTCTCACCGTGCTGGATTTGTGTCCAAACAGAGCTTTCTCCCATGATTAACAGAACATCATTGTATGGATGAGCTGTCACAAAAGGCTATGAGAAAACCACAAGTGCTTCAGTCCACCAGCTGCCCAGAGTCCCCAGAATCTGGCTTCCTTCAAAACCTGAGATAAGGCATCCTACCCTCATCTCTGCATCTCCCTATTGACCATTTAGGTACCCAAGCCTCCTCTGAGGATATCTTTGAGGTTGAAAACTACAGAAAATGCTCCAGGATTTTGTATGAATAGAAGACTCACCTGCAATGACATATAGAGGGTGGAGGGCCACATTCATAGGGCTGGAGTACCTCTCCTATGAAGACAGGTTAAGGGACTTGGAGATGTTCAGCTTGGAGAAGAGAAGGCTCCAGGAAGACCGTACAGTGGCCTTCCAGTATCTGAATGGGGTCTACAGGAAAGCTAGTGAGGGACATTTTACAAGGGCATGGAGTGATAGGACAAGGGGGAATGGTTTTAAACTGAAAGAGGGAGATTTAGATTAGACATTAGGAAGAAATTGTTAACTATAAGAGTGATAAGACATTGAAACAGGTTTTCCAGTGAAGTTCTGGATGCCATCCTTCCTGGAAGTGTACAAGGCCAGGCTGGATGTGGCTTTGAGCAACCTGGTCTAGTGGGAGGTGTCCCTGCCCATGGAACAGCACTTGGAATTAGATGATCTTTAAGATCTCTTCCAACCCAAATCATTCTGTGATTCAATGATTCTGTGATCAGGCTCTATTCTAGTCTTATGCTTCAGCCCCATGGCTAGCTTTCCTTCCAGAAGACTAACTGGGATGTTTCCAATGGTAGGAACAGTGTGTTCAGCACTAGCATGTGCCTACAGCATGCTTTCACAGAATGTTAGGGGTTGGAAGGGACCTTTGGAGATCATTGAGTCCAACCCCCCTGCTGCAGCAAGAACACCTAGGGCAGGTCACACAGAAACACATCCAGTCGGGTCTTGAAAGCTCCAGAGAAGGAGACTCCACAACCTCTCTGGGCAGCCTGTTCCAGTGCTCCATCACCCTCAAAGTAAAGAAGTTTTTCCTCATGTTGAGGTGGAACTTCCTGTGTGCTAGTTTGCATCCATTGCCCCTCATCCTATCACAGGGCAGGACTGCAAAGAGATTGGCCCCTCCTTCCTGACACCCACCTTTCAGATATTTATATACATTAGTAAGATTCCCTCTCAGGCTTCTCTTCTCTAGACCAAACAGCCCCAGGTCTCTCAGCCTTTCCTTATAAGACAGGAGTTCCAGTTCCTTAATCATCCTCATAGCCCTCCATTGGGCTCTCTCAAGTAAATCCCTGTCCCTCTTGAACTGGAGAGCTCAGAATCTCAGTTGGGATATTCCAGCTTTACTAGGAGATGAGCTTCTCATCACCATGAAATGCAACTTGCTACAGTCTGTCTCAAAATAAGGGCTCAAACCTCAGTTCAGTGCCTCTTGAAGTCCAGGCCAAACTGCTTACAAGTCTGTTTTGGAAGGAACTGCTGAACATTCCCCTCAGCCTGCTGGAGAATCACCCCTGCTGGTAACAGGTACTGTCCAGACACATTTCACTGTGTTTATGGGGTTCAGTGTGGAGGGGTGGATCCAGGATGTGCATATCAGGCTGGTTATGGCTGTGGGGAGCATGCCCTGTCTAGGTGTGATCCCCACCTCTGCCATTTGCCTTTCTCTATTCTGCCTTCTCTGAAGCAGCCTGGATTGGTTATAGCCCACATGTTACAGTGGCCAACCTGCAAAGAGAGAGCCAGAAAAAGTTAATGTGGAGTTCTGGTCTACTCCCAGGATGCATTTGGGCTGTAGCCCATAATGATATGTATAATTGCAAAGGCCTGCCAAAAAAAGCAGGCTGGATTTAATTGAGTCAACACACTGCTATTAATAATAAAATGGCAGAGACTTTGCTATTAATCACTTGTGCTGGCTTTATAGCAGGCAGTCTCGGCTATCTGGCTACCAAACAAGACCTTTAAAAAAAAATGATGCAGTGGAAAACTTACTAGTGGGAATACACCTGCTAACAAAATAAACCTTGTAAACAAAATACTCCTTGCAGAAGAATGTACTTTCTGAAGGAGCAGCCTATTTGGAAGGCAAATGGGATTATATCAAATGCCTGTGTCCTGCAGCAAACTCCTCCTTTTATAGAAATAGATTGCTGGAGGATGCACTTGGCAAACAGTGCATCTTTGGAAAAGGTTATACTTGATAAAGGACTTTGTATGGGGTGGGAATTCTGGGAGAAATTAATCCACCAAAGAGAGATATAATTGCTGCAGGAATATAGCACAGCCCAGAGAGGAATGTGTCTGTTACCAGTAAATGGAAAACACTGTATCCCCTGTGGTACTGAACAAAAAGGGAAATGCAAAATAAATACCATGCATGACACATAAATTGCAGCCCTCCTTGTAGAGAGCTGGATAAAATGTGATATATCAGAGTGGTTGGCTGGATATGTAGCTCTCTACCCCACAGTGCATGCAGCCAGCACTTACATGCAGCACCACTGAAGGAGTAGGGGCTGGTCTTCTGAGGGGCCACTGAGGCCCAGAAGTGCCCTCGTTCCTATGACCTGACTTGGTCATGAGGTGCAGAAAGGGCTCTAGTCCTTCCATTCATGCACCCTATTTGCTTACATGAACAGCTCATGTTCCTTGTTGCCCTTCTGATGGACTGCACCCTGGTGCTTGGGATTGGTAGTTTCCTCATGGCAAAGCAGTAAGAGCATGCTGCATGTTTAAAAGCTTCCCCCTAGCTGAGGTTGTTACCACAGCAAACATGGTAATAGCCATCTTCACTTTTGCTTCTGAGTGGGGCTGCTCACCATGACTATGTGTGGGAAGCAGCCATGTAGCAAGAAGGTCCGAAACCCATGAGGAAGGGAACAGGCTTGAAGACAGTGCTTCTGAGAAGGGAACACAATGTGTATGTAGGCAGAGCCAAAGAATGTGAAGCAGGTAGAAAACCAAACAAAACAGGTACATTATGTGGCTTTTAGAGTAAGAGGTTGTGAGGCTTAAAAAAGCCCCCTACTCTTCTAGCAGACAGTTGGAAAGGGAGAGTCCCCTGCCCTCCACATCTGTGAATGCCAAAAGAATGGATCTTTTGTCTCTTGAAAGTTTTCCTGCACAAAGGGACACATTTTCTGTGCACCAATGCAAAAAACCTGTGGTGCATCTTGCACCAAATAGTCGTACAAACCAAATTATTTAACGGACTAGGAGGCCTTTTTCTCTCTGCTATGAATTAACAAGGTTTATAAATGAATGTAAACATTATCCCTCAGAAAGAAAGAGAAAAAGAGAAAGCAAAACCAAAAAATCCCCCCCAAAATTTAGCCGCTTCCTGCTGTTTTCCTTTCCTCCCCGTAAAGTGAGTGTCTTATCCTCAGAGAAATTCACTTCATTGTTAGAAATAGCCGAAATTGGCTTGCAACTAGTAAAGATGCCAAGAATTTGCACCTTGCTCTGTGACCTAAAGCAAAAATGACATGAACATTGACAAATTTGACAAGGAAATTTGTGCAAAAAACAACTTCTATTTGGCTAGCCAAGCAGCAAATATGTCGGATGATATGCTTTATTAAGCAATCCATTTTTCAGCAATAGCTGCACCATCTGCAAAGGTTAGTGTGCATCAGGCTTTCCACAGAATTTCATCTGCGTCTGCAGCTAGGTGCAACACACGACCACATTTTTCATGTACATACAATTTTGGATGCAAATAGAATACTTGATGAAAGAGGTGACCTTCCGGACTGACTTCCCCCATGCAGTAAAGTCACAGGCACAGAAGCAGCTGAGAGAAACATATCTCTGCCTGGAGGGAGGGGGGGAGCAGGATAGAGGAAGGAGGGAGAAATAAAGAGGAGGAAACTTCAGGAAAAAAATTGTTTCCCAAAGAAATGGTTGGGCACATTGGGTTGCAGAGACTCTGCTCTTGTACCAGTCAAAGGAAAATGGAAAATGTTGTGTCAGATAGATGCAGTTTTCTTCTGGATACTATCCTTCTCTTCATCTTCTGGTTTTTTTGTCTTGTTATCTTGTACAGTTCCTGCTGCTGCACTATCTGAACATCCTTGACTTTTATTTTCCCTCTATCATGGTTTGCATTCCAGACTTTTCATCTTTTAGGGGTGGGTCGTTTGCCCTCTTGCTACTATGGACCAGGCTAGGACTGCTGGATCTCCTTCCAAATGTCCTTGGCTGTACAGGATGTATTTTCTGTACTCAAGGAGGGGAAGCTTTGCTTTGAAATATTAGTTGGATACACCTATTTTTTTCCCGTTTTTATTGTGGCTTCGGAGTTTTTTGTTTGTGTGGGGTTTTTTGTCTGCCTTTTTTTTTTTTTTTTTTTTTTTTTAAAGGCATGGTGATCCTGCCTCTGTATTTTCCCATATTGTTTTCTAGTGAATGGATATGGTCCTTTTGTGTTCTGCCTGCCCTACATTGCATGGAATCAGCTCTTCTCTAGTCCCCAGTCTTCTTCCCCAAGTGTATGCTGTACACATGGCTCCCTACGCCTCATTGATGGTTGCTGGTTATAAATGCATGTTCTCAATCCCTACTCTGCTTAGCTGAAGTTGGATGCCATCCCAGTGCCTTGCAACTGTCCCTGGTCCAGTGGAAAGTTTAATCTGCCAGTTCACGGCGTGTTGTCCTATGGGGAGAGTTCAGTTCAGTGCAACTCCACACTGCACAGAGTGAAGCTCATTAGCAGGACATGGTAGTGTCTGATGACACTGTGGTCCAAGAAGGCCTCATTAGGCACAAAATGTTTTCTGTGGCTCTCTGAGATTTTCTAGTAACTTAAGGAATTCAGACATAGTTATCATGGGGGCAGAGATGAAATGGGGAGCAAAGATGCACTATCTAAGGGCCATCTCCCATCTGTGTCTTTCGGAGGACCAGATACTGGACAAAGCCTTTGAATCCTCTTATGTAGCCTTGGAGCCTTGCTACAAAGATACAGATGGGACCAGCTGGGCCTGGCAAGCACACTCTTCCCCTGGTTGGCTGCTAAGTGGTGTTAAGTGATTAATGTTAAACTTAACAAGGGGACTTACAGATTTACGTAAGGATTTTACTGCCTGCCAGGTATAAATGATGGAACAGCTTTGATCTTTAGGGGGATCAGTACTGGAAGTGATTTAAACTAAAGTTAATAAAACTGCTTAAAACTGTACTCTGTAGTCCCACAGGCTGAAGGAGCCCTAGTGGTCACTTGACTGCTCTAAGTAAAAATTGTTCACATTTATGAGGGAGATCAAATCCCACTGGCATTAGCTGTGTGTCCAGCTGAATAATAAATGGTATCTTCCAAGAGTTCTGCAAGTCCTTCCCAACATGTGCTGCAGGTACCACAACCTGCTGGAGCCACCAAGGTGTTATCCACAGATGCAAAAAATGGGTAGAGTCTTGATATTTCCGTGCACTTTTCTCATTCTCTCTCCATTTCCTAACCTCTAAACCAAGTCTGATCCCTTTGCCATTTTGTAGCATAGCACAAGCTAGTGGTGGTGGTTTTCTATTTTGCTATCAAGTGGCACTCTTAGTGTGTTTTATCTTTGGAATTTGCTGGCCAGCAGTGACAAGTAAATGCCATAAACAAAATTTCATTGGCTTCATGGGAGGCTTTGCCACCTTTGACCTTTAGAAAGGGGACATCGCATTACAGTTTTTATGAATGATCCTGTAACTTCTTCCTCTATCACAAAGCATTTTAAGAAAGTTCCCCACAAAGGTGAAAGTTCTAATTTTTAATGGAAGATCTATTTTCTGTCTCACACTAATCTCAGCCATCCCCTATCATGAATATTTCCAGTGGGCATTTCCATGATGTCCCAAGATGAAATAGTGTAAGCCATTCGAAGCAGGATGCTTGGATGCTGGTGCATTGTATGCTTGTGTAACCTACACTGATTCAGTGAAGAAGTGGCTCTTTTGTAATGACTGGAGAAGTTGATGGCATCCCTGTATCAGCCCGGTTCATTAGGTTTACAAGTGAGATCAAATCCCATCAACTAGTTGTGTTCACAGTTATGAAGCAAACAGGCCTTCCCTGCATGCCAGTGGGTCATACTGTCAGCTGGAGTCACCCTTCACAGACACATAGATGGAAGCCATCCTGCAATTGCTCCAGATTTTCTAATTCTCCTGCCATTTCCTAGGAACTCTTTAACAACTATCAGAATGCCTTCTGTCTGCTTGGTAACAAAACAAGTAGCCTTTCATGGGCCTCTCTAGAAAGCAGTGATTGGCAGTCGCTGAAATTGAATTAGCAGTAACTCACCACTGGTAGAAAAAATACTTTTTTGTTTTTTATTTCAGCCCAGTGCACTCTTAGTGACGAAACTCCGCAGCACAACGATTTGATGAGGCCATCATCTTTGGAGGAGATGAGCTGTTTCAGGCGGATCACGAGGAAATCCTGAATTATAAAGGTAAAGTCAAGTCTGGGGTGGGATTTGCTCTGTGGAGGAACCAGCTGGAAACTGCCAGTGATTGGGAGGAAGTTGCATGAAAATCTTGTTACTTGTAGCTTGTTACATAATTACCTCTTGCAGAGTTTGGGTTTTTTTCTGAATTACAGTCACTGTTGGAGACAGGTTATGCACTTAGGCAGACCCCTGACTGAACAGCCTGGTATTTCCTGCATTCTTACTTCCACAGATCCTCTAATAGCCCTGCTGCCTGGCTTTGTCCTGCTATTGTGTCACTGCGAGGATGGTCTATGTCTAAGATTGTAATGGGATTTCTGCAGACAGCTTCTAGTGGTATTTTCAGAGCCCCCTGATATGCTCCTTCCTCTCCTGCAGCGTTTTCTAAGTCCCTTGGGGGCTGAGGGTCACCTCACACTTTACATGGGATAAATTGATAATGACACAATGAAATCAGTCATGATGAAATGGCTCCATTTTTATTACAGTGAGAGGGGATTTTGGATCTGTGTTTCTGTTTCAGTATCTCAGGAGCTGTCCTTACACCACAGTGGTGTTTTGGCAGGTTTCCAGCAGTGTTTTGAATTCTCCTATCCCATCCCATAAACTTGACTCTAGATTCAGCAAACTGTTTTCAGAGGTTTTCTGTTTGTTTCCAGTGTTCTTCCCATTGTATCTTGTAGCACCCTGTTCGTTTGCTGTGGTTGGATTTTTGTGGGGCTACAACTGTTGCGTTAGAGAATGAGGGAAGTGATGTGCATACTAGGTGATCTACCATGGCTGGAATTTTTTCCTCACCCAACTGCCAGTGTGGGTGAAGAAGTAGTTTGAGAAGCATCACTAGATTTGTAGTAATTTGCTTGTGGCTCCTAATGTCTGTCTTGTACTACATCATCTGGCTAAGGACTAGTTTCCAGTCACTTTCTTATTCCCTTGAAAAAGATGCCATATGTCCTTGGAAGTTGGGGTGAATAAGGTACATTGTAGCCTGAGATTCATTGAACCTGAACCCTCTGCTCTCAGCTTGTTTCTAATATGTGGTGTCTTGCCCATGCTGCAGCGTGGTGTTAGAGCACTAAAGTACTCAGGCATGATAAATCAATGGGTGTCTACTGATTTGCACCACTGGAAGACTGGGCCCAGGTCAGATAGAGAGCAGAGAACCCTCCAACAGAGTCTCCTTAAAAGAAACCACAGGCAGGTATTTCAGCCCACTTAGTTGGGTATTCAATTATGCCTTTTGCTACAGAGTAAAACCAGTTTTTCCAAAGGACACTGGTAGCAGCCTCTTAAAAAAGGAGTTGTGGCCCCTCCCTGGTGACCTTTCCTTGTCAAATGCTACATGCTGTGATGTTCCTACACAATAGAGAACACTCTGGTCTCTGTGTACTTGGCAAAGGAAGAAATGACTTTTTTAATCTCATTGCATGAATTATTGGCAAAATGTTTGAAGTGGCTCCAAGATTTCTCTCTGACTGACTTGCATTTTCTCAGGAGATTTGTGTAGTTTGGGAGTTTGGAACGAGTAACTGAGTAACTCAGGGAAAGCATTTGCTGCCTTTTGAAAGACTGCTGTGTCCTTGCAGAAAAAAACACTTCATCTGCTGCATCAACATCACTTTGCAGAGGACAAGCCTTGTTGGGCGTGACGTGCCATGTCCCTTCAAAGGATACTCACCCCTCCTGCAGACACTGCCAGGCATTGCCCTCAGCCACGCCATGGACAGGGCTCTGCTGTGCCAGGCCTTGGGCAAACATAAGTGTGTGCCAGCACTTGCCCTGAATATTCTACAGAGATGGGGCATGGAAACACAGGCAGCAGCATGGGGTCAGGTATTGAGGAAGTGCCAGAGCTGGAATTAAGACCTGTGTTCCTACCACTGCAGCCTTATCAGCCCTGAGATGTGGGAAGGACCATCTCACATTGGTAGGCAGTTGTTTTCTTTTTGCATACTGCTGCCTTGGGCTCGCTGGTGTGGCTCTGCCATGTGCCAGGTATTGCTCCAGGCATCCAGTACATACCACATCCATCCCCTTTTCCTGAGCATTTCTCTCTGCCTTCCTGCTGACCACAGTGAGTGAGGGGCTGTCACCTTGCAGGGATGGCCACCTCCCCTCCTTCAGTGCTAGGCTTATTTTTGCAAGATCA